>NC_045628.1:7353125-8575312 GCF_009829155.1 Mustela erminea
GTACATCAACACAAAAAAAATTATTATTCTTATCCTTCTACAGGAACAGAATAACACATCTTCATTAAATGTCAAGTGTTTATTTTATAAGATTAAGAGTTCATGAAAAAGTGGTAGAAAATTGTGTCACAATAATTGATTTAACAGGATATAAGGTCATATTTTAGGAAAATAAGTCATAAGCTGTGGTATCCAACAGCTTTTTAGCATTTGGGAAAATCTGCAGACTGAAGGTTTTGTTCTCCATATAGATTTACAGAAACAAATGTGCTATGTACTTATATTATATAGAAAGTCATTTTGTAAATATTTTTCTGCATGCTTATTATATGCAAATATATTCTGTGAAAAGAACTAGGAAAAAGTAGGAAAAACAGTATTTACATTATAATCTGCATTTTCCCTGTGCCATCTTGGTTTAGACCAACAAAATGGTTGGTTCCAAATTCACTTGGCTTTCTATTCAGTCATGTTGAACAGTCTCTGATTTTACTAATATGTAGTCAATGGCAGTCTTCACTGTTCCCATTAAAATTCTGTATGGACAGGCATCAGACACTTTTCAGTCAGGTTTTGTTTAAATAATATAGACAAAGCTAAAGTCAACCCATTATAAAATGTGCATTTACAATTTAAAATAAATGAAATGGTCAGAGAGATCAGCATATAAGAGTATGTACAGATAACTAATGTATGGACATCAGTTGTACATATGTACAGATAACTAATATCCATAGTACATGATTTGGTTAAGCAGAGCTTCTTACTCTTATTCTTCTCAGTGTTAAGGGGAGGCTGGTATGAACCAGGTGGTAGCAAACATTCTCTTGAAGACTCTAACTCATCTTTTGATTTGGAGGCATATCCAAGTTATAATTAGATTTTAAGAATCCCTTGTGAATTTGGAATCTTCCATAAACTTAAAATGAACCATCTGCAAGGCTTGGATTCATTAGAAGCCCACATTATTGCATTATTATCTTATTTATTAAAATTAAAAATTGATGTCAATGAAACAAGATGGGATTGGGAGGGAGACAAACCATAAGTGACTCTTAATCTTACAAAACAAACTGAGGGTTGCTGGGGAGGGGGGTTGGGAGAAGCAGGGGTGGGGTTATGGACATTGGGGAGGGTATGTGCTTTGGTGAGTGCTGTGAAGTGTGTAAACCCGGCGATGATTCACAGACCTGTACCCCTGGGGATAAAAATACATGTTTATAAAAAAATAAAAAATTTAAAAAAAAAAAGAAAAGAAAAGTCAAAACTATTTCCAAAAAAAAATAAAAATAAAAATTGATGGACATTCAAGCTTATTGTAATTTTTGAAATTTATTTCATATGAATATTTCCCAAAATTGATGTAGGTCTTTCTCTTCTAGTCTCTGGAGATTGTCATGTCCCTTGGATCCTGATCACTTCACTACTATCTCTGCTTCCATCCTGATATTGCCTTCTCTCAGTCTTCGACCTTTTTGTTGGGGATAAAATGTGTCCCTCCTTCCTTTCTAAATTCTTTGGTGGGCTTAATATCTAAATTGACATAAGAAAGATGAACAGAAGAAAAACAGATTTAATTTCCTATGTACAGGAGCCCCACAAAGCCATGAGAGGCTTCCAGGCAATCAGGTCATTGAGACTCACATTCCAGCCTGAACTAACAAGAGGTGGCTAGGTGTCTGGGGCCTCAAAGGAAAGGAAGGCAAATTCCAGGAAGATGAGAAGACCAGATGTCTGGTAGACAATGGTGTCCTACACCAGGAAGATAAGTCTTTCTGATATAAAAAGTAATCTTTGGTGTTAGCTCTATCCTGGTATGGGCCCTCTGTCTAAATTACTCTAGGCAGGTAGGGGGATGCTAAAAGTTCTTTCTGAGTCTGTTGCAGGCCTTGAATATATCTTCTGTTTGAAAAACTCTTCATCCCCACAGGGCACCTCCTGGGGCAGTCTGCTGTGGGTTCTTTCCCCATCTTTCCTTTCTCTGAGGGGGACCCCTGTGATTACATTTGAGCCACACCAGGTAATCCAAAACAACCTCCCCACCTTAAGATCTTTAACTATATCATGTTTGAAAAGTCCCTGTTGCCACAGAAGGTAACAGTCATGGTTTCCAGTTTCCATGGACATCTTTGGGGAACCCTGGTAACACACAATCCAGAAGATACAAAAACCAAGTAAAAAAAAACAAACACAAGATCCCAGCAACTTTGGTGCTTAGAACGATATTTAAATAGTGGTGTTTAGCTGCTTTTGCTTTGGGATTACATTTCTTTTCCATATGGCTCTGTCTATATTAATTGCCCTATACAAAATTATAAATTATCAAAATCATACAAATGCTGTGAGTTTGATTTTCAGTTTATTAGATCATCAACAGAGTACAGAACATATAATTAAACATTATTAAAGTTATTACATAATAGAAAGTATTTTTCACTTGTAAAATGATACTGTCACAAAAGATATGTATTTTTTGTAGAGCAGAAGAAAGGGTGAAATTAGACAACTGTTATTATTTCCTTGTTTTTCATGGCCCCAAAGAAATTGTTCTATCTAAAACTATTAAATCAAGACACAGAGGCATACATATAAATTTGAAGATATTAAAGGCAGCTCTAGAAGCGAGAAAAAAATCATAAAAAATCAACAAAATGTGAAGGGTTGATGCGGAAACAAGGGAGTGCATTAGCTAATGACCTCATCCTTCACAGTGAGGAAGTGGTGTCTAAAGTTAATAAATCTTGGAGAAAAATCTACATTACATAAAGTCATAATGGTGACTGTTTATTTTCTATTTAAATCTCAGATTGATTTCTAGCTTTTGCTCTGCTCCGACTTACATTGTAGTGCTCTGGTCCTCATAGGTTACATTTCTTAGGCTTCCCTGTCAGCTGGCTTCAGGCTGGGTTCAGCCAAAGGGAAGGAACACAGGAGAGTGGGGTTAGGACAAAGGAGAAGCCAGTTAGTGCATCCACCCCCTCTCTGCCTCACGTAGCCTCTCCAGTTCTGGTTGCCAACCCAACCTCAGACCGTTGAAAGGTTCCCTACTACAACATGCAATGTGTTCCTCAATGGAAGCCTGAGATCTGAAGACTTACTAACACTACTATCTCTGGTATCTGATATTATTGGGTGTCCTTCTATTAATTATCTGTGGATCTTTCTACTTTTGAAAGCCATAGTTCTAGTGAAAAACAGACAAACAAGTGAAATATCAAAAGAACATTTTTGAAGTGAGGACAAGTAAGAGTTATTTGCCCCTGTTTTGTAGAGTTATTATCAATAAATATTTATTAAGTACCTAATATGTGTTGAAAAGCCTGTGAGACACTTGGGATGTTTGATTTAAAAAGATGAAATATTATCCAGGAAACATACACATGCACATAAATGTAATCATATGATCCATAGGCAGTAATGGTGATGAAGGCATTTGGCATAGAAAATCAATTAAACATCTATAAAACCTTTTGTTATGAAAACTGACACTGGTCAAAATATCAAGTGTAGACATTTCACCGTATTTAAAAGTTGTATTATGTCATTTATGTATTTTACATGGCATAACTTTGTGGTATATATTTATAATTTATTTTATCTACCTACAAGCACGACTTTGGCTTTAACTCATTTAGACTCTCAGAGAGTTTTCACTAAATGGACAGGCATATTAAGTAAAGTAAACTATCAATTCAGCTAAATAATTGGTCAAGAAGTCAATTCTGTCAAGAATTTGTTTTGACTGAAATGGCTTGTTGTTTGATGAAGTTAATTTTTCAATTTAGTCGATGCTTTTAAAGCAATTTTGTGTGTGTGTGGTAACAGCCTTAGTTGGCTGAGGGATTACATTTCCATTCTGAAGTAACTAACATTAATAGAACTCTCTCTGATGGTATTGCTTTATATTTGGAAAAATCAGTGGTAGACCAAATAAGAAATGATAAACATAACAACTTGTTTTTGAAGCACAGAGTAGAATCATTCTAGGAGTCTAAAAGCCCAGGTACAAATAATTATACCTAAAATTGTTTAATTACAACTCAGAGATAAATGGAAAGTGTCCAATTGCAACTGGAATTGCTCGATTGCCTGCACAATTATCCAACTGCAACAGTCATTATTGGTTGCTAATTTTTTTTCTCTCTAAAATAAATTTAATGTCCATATATGTATTTTAGATCCCAAGTAAATATCATTACACCTTTAAAATTTGCTTGAAGCATTGCTAGTTTCTATCATACAGATTTAAAAAAAAAATTTCTAAAAATACCATCAAAAATCATATTTCAGAAAAAATTAACAATTAATGGGCTTAATTTATACTGACATAATTAATTCATCTTACCTGTATATTATTTCTTGAGAAAGTTTGCAGGTAACTTTTAGTTAAAATAGTGTCTCTCAAACATCCATTTTCATCTGATGAACTAGCATTATGCAGACACTATTAAGCAAGGTTATTTTTGAAAATGTGAATTATTAATATCCTGTGTTTTGCTCCAAGTAGAAGTCTATGCAGTAGCATTGAATAATTCTGCAATAAGAGGAACAAAGCCAAGATGGATTTACAAATATTTTACTGTTTTCATGCAATAGTCATTCAAAATAATTGATATATGTAATTGACTTAAACTAATTTTCAAAAGGTAGGAATGAATCCGTAGAAGTATAAATTTCAGACCCTTATTTTGACATTGAGTGCAATTCTACTTTGCATCTCCACCGTCTAAGTATTTTCCAAGTATTCTGGGCATCGTATTCAGAATCTAAGGAAAAATAAAGCAGTTTGAAGAGGAACTTCAGTAAAAGAAGAGATTTATGAGTGATATCTCTCAGGATAAAGAAAAATAAATGAATTTTAAAAACAAATAAATAAGGAGAGAAGAATGAAGGAAAGGTGGTTTTGATATGGTGATTGAGATGAGCATTTTGATGGGCAACTGGGTGGCCCAGTCCATTGACCATTTGACTCTTGACTTCAGATCAGGTCATGATCTCAGGGTCTTGAGATCAAATACTATGTCAAGCTCCACATTGAGTGCAGGGGGAATATGCTTGTCTTTCTCCCGCTGCTCCTCCCACTACTCCTTCCTCTCTCAAATAAATAATATTTTTTAAGAGTATTTTGAAGTGAGTATTAAATGTTTTAGGTTGCAGTTGCTATAATAATTTACCATGCCTATTTTAATGCATTCTCCCCTGGGAAAATATTGAAGAAAACAGCCCCAACATCACCTATTCATCTGTACTTGCAAACTTAGCAATTAAATTTCACTTTGATTTACTCATTCAGCCACCAAGCTGCTTTTAGTGAAAATGGAGATGGATGTTGCGTCCATTTTTAAATAGTGGAAATCACCCAATCTATTGTAAAGAGTAAACTCCACAAGTTCTAATGTAAACAGTTGCCTACTTTAAAAACAAAAACTTGGATGAGTGGCTTAATCCTTCTATGTTTGATTACCTAAGCTATGAATTAGGTAATTGTGGATTGAATTGTGTCCCCGCCTCCTAATTAAAATGTTGATGTCCTAACTCTTATACCTCAGAGTGTGACCTTATTTGGAAATAGAATCTTGGAGTTGTGATTAATTAATATGAAGTCACATGAGAGTAAGCTGGGCTTTAGGGCAGCCTGACTGGTGTCCTTACAAAAGGAGAAATTTGGAGACAGTCATGCACACTCAGGGAGAACACAGTGTGAAGATATCGGTGGAGATGGGATGACGCAGCTGAAGCCAAGGTTTGCAGACAAACCACCAGAAGCTGAGAGAAAGCTGGGGAACAGATTCTCTCTCCCAGTCGTCAGAAGGAATCAGTCCTGCCAACACCTTGACTCCTGGCTTCTAGAACTGTGAGAGACTACGTTTCTGTTTAAGCACCCAGCTTGTGGTACTGTGTCCATCAGCCAGTCTGAGCCAACTAATTCATGGTGCTATCATTCCAGGTGTCTGAGTTCTTCTTCATCAAGTACAGGCAAGTATAGTACAGTTTATGCAACAAGAAGAGCACCAAAAATGGCTTTAACATACACAGTTTTTAATTTCTCTATCTTCAAACACAAATTCCCAAAGAGATCCTCCTACCTATCTCTTCAGCAAGAGGGGAGAAAAAACATATGACAGGCACCTCCATGGATTTGACTAATTGTTGCATTGATTTTTGTTGCTTAATATCCACATAAGATCTATTTTTGTAGTAGTTCAGTTACAAAAAACATTGAATTTGAAAATAAATTTATAGAAGAAGAAAATATTCTTAAAGATGTCATCTCCCAAGCAATTCTCACTGTCCTTTCCCCTATGATGCTAGCCCATTATTATTCTCGTTTCTAAAAAATTGGAATGATGTGTAGAGGAAAATGTCCCTTAACTCAGCAACACTCAAATGGTAGAAAGAACAAAGTGTTCTTTAAGTCATATCTAAAATATATGATTAAAAGCATAACAAAATAGAATTATTTCATTCCTTAATTCAAAAGAAGTGACCCATATATGTAAGATAATCATCATTTGGAAAGATGATATTTCTGTGATTCTAATATTCTAATGGAAGGTAACTATCTCAGAATATATATTTATTTGATATGTTGATGTACTTTGCAAGATTTATTTGTTGATCATATTTTTGTTTTCCTTCTTAAAAATCTAGTTTGGTTCAGAGTTCCATAGTTCATGTGATGCAATATTTAAATTCAAGTTTTGGCAAATTCGTCTGATTCATTTCACTTTTGGTTCACAGATAGTTATACTCCGTGCTCTTGGTAATATACATGAGAATGGATTGGATATTTCATTATTAAGGACAATCATGGTGTCCACTGGAGGGCAAGCTTCCAGACCAAGACATACTGGTACTTACTTTCTGAGATAACAGCATAGAGTTTATTCTCATAAACCAAGCTGCTAATAGAAAATAAAAGAAGGAAAACCTGTTTTCTTCTGGGAACATTATTTCAAAGCTGCCACTTGATCATATATTGCCACAAATTGTTGACAGTTTCAGTTTGGCCATCAAGAACACATTACCTCTATCTCCTGCTAGGAGAAAACTGTCAACAATATTGATTACAAATATTTTCATGCCAAGAAAAAGCTGAACACTGAGTATGAGACACCAAAAGGCCCTGAAGCATGTGGTTCCAAAGATGCACAGCCGTCTTCTCAAGTTGCTTTCCAAAATGACATGAGCCATTAATTCAATTCATGTTATTTCTTTAAATATTTTTTGACCTTTGTTTTTCAGAAGCAAAAGACTACAAGAGACATGAGACCTATCTTTACCACCAAGCAACTCAGTCTTAGTATAATGGTTTGAAGAAGTGTTTTGAAAATGTGTATTAAATAGGAATAAACAATAAATAAAAAAAATTTATTTCCAATTTTCACTAAAGAATATATACATTTCTTTATTATTGATAATATAAATATTTTAACCTTGTGATAAGCAACTATTCCAATGAGTATAAAATGTTTGAAATTTTCACCAGATATCCTAAATAAAGAATCTGTAAGATGACACAAGACATACCAATATAGAGATGTTCATTGCACTCTAATAGAAAGAGTCTAATGTTGGGCAAATGTTAAAAGCATTATTAGGAATTCCATTTGAGAGAAAATCAGACCAATTAGGTTTGTCTTTAATATTTTAAATATTAACATGCTTTTGTTCTAGGAAATACAAAAGTGAAAGTGAAGTGATCAGATTATAATGTTCCAAATGAGTGCATGTGATTCTTAAAATAATAGTTTGTTAAAATCTCTCATACATTAATGCAATGATTATACAACATGATATAGTGTAGAGAAAACATAAAAATTGTGTAATAAACAAGAACTAGAAAGGTTGAGTTTTAGTGTTTTATTTTACGGATTTTTGTTCCCTTAGGGGTGAAGATGTTTTCTAATTTATATAGTGTTGATATAAAAACTACTAGTTTAAAACTCCAGTTTAATTTATAGTTATTCATTCATTTAGCAAATATTTATTCAGCATGCCTTCTACCAGCACTGATTAGCTACTGAGGCCCATTGGGTAAAATGTCAGATTTTTTTTTCTCAAAAAACCCAAGGTCTAGTAAACAAGTTAATTTGAATACTGAGTGAAATATATATATATAAATATATATAAATATATATATATAAATATATATAAATAAATATATTATATATATATTTTTTTTCACTCAGTATTCAAATTATATATATATATAAAATGATACATTTTTAATGGATTTATACACAGGGTGCTATAGGAGGCATTGGAAGAGAAAGAAGAGAAACCAACCCCAGTTAATAGGAATCTGAAAAATTTTCCATGAGAGGGTAATAACAACAAATAATTTTAAAATATACTTAAGTATGGTGTGTTTCTTGTCAGCAAATTATCAGAATTCCTTTTTGATTCTTCCATTTGATTAAGTTTAGTTTCTGAAGTGATTCCTAGTTAAAACTCCGCTCACTGAAGGTTTCCCCCTGATCTTCATCCAATTATTTTGAAATACTCATCATGAACTCATCCATTCTTCCCTCTGATAATGGCAAAGTGATAAGCAATGGGGTACAGAATATAATATCACTCCAATGAGAGAAGGAAATTATTTTGATTTGCTTAATAGTGTATCAAATGGTAAACAGTAATACTGTATATAATAGCAACGATATTAAATGGAAAATGGCAGCAATATTAAGGAGCTGCAGAAATTCATTTAGGGATTGCTTGAATGGCCATGAGAGAAGATAGCATTTAAATAACGTTATTATTGTAAGAACTAATCAAAGAAGAATGTGGCAACATTTCTGGCGGTTGGGTAATGCAGTTAAATATACAGTGTTGGAAGTGTGCCTTGGTTTGGGGTAGAAACGGTTTCATGGAGAGTGAAGGGCAGACAGCATTAAATAATGAACTAGGTGCTTTGACTTCATTTTAAATATCAGTATTTCCCAGACTTCTACTTTTCCCTAGACGGATTGGGTGTTGAGAAATTTTATCTAAAAGCATATCCGGGAGCCCAGCATACAAAGCAAATAAAAACAGAACGGCTTTTTTAGAAGTAGCGGTGAGGTGATGAGTCCCACTACTTCCCAGCACCTCTCTTCTCTCAGGAGGCACAATTTACACACCTCCGCCTATAAAGACTGAAATAAATAGTCATTGACAGGCTGGGATGTGTCTATTGTGTTTGATGGGATTTGGGGTGACATTCAAAGAAGCACTAAGAACTAATATTTCTTTGATATGGGATTAAGGACATATTGGAACAAAGAAATGAAAATAAGGATTCCAATTAGACAGTTATAAAAATCATTTAAAGTATCTTGAGGATGTTGACAATGGGAGACTGAGAAGAAAGTTAACAAGCTCTCAAAAGTGACTTAGCTTTGAGAGTGCTGTTTATCTAAAATCTAAAATCAGCATACATTTTTTTTGTAAAAAGCACAGAAAGCAGAATTTTCAGAGGAGAGGAAATAGTGAGTAGCTTCAGATATCCTAAAACTTAGGGATAAAGAATGTTTCATCCAGTTGGTCCCTAAATCTTTAAGAATGGCAACAGCAAAAATCCATTGAAGGTAACTGCATATGCTGAAAAGAATAAGATAATAGGGAATCTTGCATCAAGGTATAAAATATCTAAAAATATTAATTCACGTTGCAATGGAGTAAACTAAATGAATGGAAGAAAACTGGAGGAAAGCATAACAACCAACATTTTCTAGACTACAAAATTAAAATTGCATTTCAAGAGGAAAATAATTATGTGAGTGCTTTGACATTTTTTTTCATATCTGCACCAAATAGCTTTTATCTTGAATAGTTTCTAAATATGAAATTGCTTGATAGAATACAAAATAGATGTAGGAGGAGAGTAGGCACATTAAAAAATAATTTATATGATTATTTTATATATAATTTAATATAGATATGGCAAAAAATTTATAGGATATTGAATTAATATTATATTTTAGTAATTATAATATAACTCATTTCTTCAAATTCCTACCTTAAAGATTAAATAGCTAAGCACAGAGTTGTTAGTAATTACTGAAACACAAGATTTAGAACTATGCCTGCTTACATTGAAGGCAAAAAATCTACCCTTTCAGTAAGTATTTATTATCAATAACAAACCAAAATAAAAGTTAAAATAATTTAAAAAAATGAAATTTCCATAATGACAAAGTATTAGCAATGAAGGCTATAAAGAACAAGAGTAGCTCCAAATGCAGACTTCACAAAGGAAGTATTAGTGAATCAGCATTTGAATGCTGGCTCAGTCTGATAAAAGATATACAAATGGGTCACAAACATGGAAAAAGGAGAATATTTTAAATAGGTACAATGTTTGTACAATTCTTTGTTGAGTCCCAACTCCGATTGAGAGGAAAGCAGTTAATACGGCTACATGTAGAGATTAAATGTAGTCAAGGTTGCAAGAAAAGGATTGAAATTTCCCCCAAAGCAACAGAAAGAGTGAAAGACAGCCAAAGGATGGCTTTGATGGCAGAACCAAGACTTACTGCTATGTTCAAAGTGGGCTGAACTGCTAGAATTCGCCAGGATAAAGGATCCATTGTGTTTCCCCCAAATCAGAACTGGCATGGAGTCATCTTGGGTTCCGTTAATAGAGCCATCTGGAGCGGGGAGGAGCCAAATAAGGAAGAAGCCACAAGTTGGTGATGAATGCGTAGGGAAGGGGGAAGGGGGCAAATCTCCACTGAGAATGGATTTGCCCAGAGACTCTAATTCAAGGCACCTGTGTGAAAAGCCCAGAATGATGAGAATCCACCAAGACACCTGCGAGAGGGGGAACCAGCTTACCACCTGCTAGGTCCAGAGCCCAGGAATCCACACACAAAACCACCAATAAAGAACTCCCTATCCCCCTATTGTTTTCGGTCTTTCTGGAGTTCTAATACTCCAAAAAACCTGAAGCCAAGGTTAGGGAATTAAAGAATGGGAAGGAAAGCTGAATCAGCTACCTCTTTTCCCTGCTATAAAGGAGTGTCTGAAAGACATCCGAGTGGAGGGCCAAGGGAGTCTATGCCAAGTGTGAAGCCACTGTTGCTCATGATTATTCCCCAATTTTGATGAAGTCACTGAGCATTTGTTGAGCCTGACTAATACCATTCACACAGTGATCACTATATGGGTTTGATATGGAACTTGCGAATCTGACATGAACAGTTGGTCTATTATGCAGTAAGTATGATTAAAAATAAAGTTGTAATTGTAATTAAAATTAAAAGTTAAAAATTGCAATTAATAGCCTGGTTCTTATGGTTCAATTTTTGTAACTTACAAACTAAATGAGAAGATTAAAAAAAAAAAAAAGAGTTGGAACTGATACAATTTATTTTATCATAAATACCATCAATGTGAAAGATAAAAATTTCAAATTCATAGATTTTCTCATAAGACTATATTTCTAATTGGAATTATCAGAGTTAAAGTTAATCTTAATCATTTTATCTAGTTATAGGGTTCCAGGTCACTTGATTGCTTAAATTCTACTTTATGGGATTCATCTTATTCTAAAAATCATATCATATATCAGTACCTGATTCTCCCATTTAATAGATCTAATATTTTCATGTGATAGATTCAGAATTCATTTATATATCTCACTCTTTAATTGATAATGAAAGGCCCATTCTAGGCAATGGGTGAAAGTAAGGAATAAAATAGACAAACTATCACATCATGAGCCTTAGAGGATAATGGAGGAAATTGTCAGGGAGAGAAACAAGAGAAGAGAAAGAAATCAGAGTAAAGAAAATTGCATCTCAAAGGAAATGACATTTTAGATCTGGTGACTTCGGAAATGCATCTGATAAAGAACCATTTGAACAAAACCCCAAAAAACAGGTGGGAAAGATCATGTGGTGAAATAGGGAACAACATCTCAGAAAGAGGTACAAGCAAAAGCCAGTCCCCAAGCAGGACCACCATCACCTGGAGGGTTAGGATTTCCACATATAAATTTTAGGGGGACAAAAACAGTCAGCCTTATAACACTTATTCACAAGGGTTATTTTAATGCATTTTAGGTTCAAAAATTATAACAGCAACAATAATATTATAGAGGAAATACTATTTTTTTATCCGAGGTATACTTCTTAGGAATTAACATATTTAATTTGTTTGTGGGATTTGTTCTGTTATTATCATAAATAGTTCACAAAGGGGGCAGCTGAGGCACAGGGCGGTTATATAACTTCCCTAAGGTCACATATCTATTAAATTGCAGTCAGTTTTCCAAATCAGGCATCCTGACACCAAAAACCAGACTTTTAAACACTATGGTATCTTAGCTATCATTAGGGTTTTAGACCATTCAGAAATGACTTATCAAAACCATTGACTTAAAATGTCTCCTTAAAACGACTACACATATTGGGGCGCCTGGGTGGCTCAGTGGGTTAAAATGACAACACATATCATTTTGATGATAGCAAATAAAATGAATTATTTTTCCGATTTCATAGTCTAGAGTCTCACAGCAAACCCTCCCCCAAATTGCCAACAACATAACTCTAACAGGAATAAAAATCACATATTTCAGTAAAGATAGAAAAGCCTAGGTGAAAAGAAGCTTTTTGGGGAACTAGTATAAAGTTAGTCTGGGCACATTGTTTGGGCATAGCTTTAAAAATGGTTTATCAATAACAATGTAATTCAATGGCGGTGGAGAGTGTTAATTTCAAAGGTTTAGAGAAATCTGAATCATACTTTGTCAATCTGTTAACAAAATGACAATATAAGAACTATATCCAAGGAGCTTCTTACATCCTGGATAATTATAATGCTTTTTTATGCTAGGCGTGTCAATTAGCATTGATCTTCCCTCTGAAAGCATTGTGAAGTCTTGGGAAGTCTGTGAAAGGGTGTAAGTATGGGTCCTGTGAAGTGCGACGTGTAACAATTCATTAAGCAGCTTTTATTTTAGCAGGAAAAAAAAGTTGCTAGAAATATAATAGTCAATTCAAATCTTCTCGGGAAAAGTAATCATCCAGTCACTGCTAATACTGGAAAGAATAGGAACTCAGAAATTCATAAAATCAGGTTTAGCCTGAATCTATTCGCATAGTACAACATTCTTCCAAATACAGTTTCTCTTTCAGTTAATCAACTGATAACCATCTATACAACTTGACTCCAAACAGTTACTATCAATCACAGAGCCAAGAAAAGCCTGAGTGATAGGGACCCCCAAGGGCAGAGCACAGTAAACAAACTGCTGTCCAGGGGGTACTCAGCCTTTGGGATGGAAGTATGTTAGCTCCCATAGTCATTTTTGTTATTTAACCCAATTGTCTTCAGAAAGAATAACATTCATCTGTGAATAGCACATGAACTTATTTCATTAGAGGTTTTTAAGACATTGATCTTTAGAACTACTGAGAAATAAACAAATAAATAAATAAATAAAAGACATCCAAACCAGGTAAGATGAGATTTAGGAGAAAGAGAGAGTATTTATAATAAAAGCAGCGTGGGGCACCTGGGTGACTCAGTCAGTGTATCATCTGCCTTCAGCTCAGGTCATGATCCCATTGTCCAGGGATGGTGCCCTGTATCAGGCTCCCTGCTCAACGGGGCGTCTGCTTCTCCCTCTGCCTCTGCCCCTCCCCCTGCTCATGCTCTCTCTCACTTGTACTCTCTCTCTATCAAATAAATAAAATCTTAAAAAGCAAGCAGGCAAGCAGAGGTCACTGTGAAGGAGGAAAGAATCACACATGATAGATGTGGTCACCACACCAGATATGGTGACCCAGGGACCTGGAGCCACTGGAGCACTTTATTAAATCAGATTTTTTTTTCCCCCATAAGAAAACTCTATCACAGGGGCACTGGGTGACTAAGTGGGTTAAGTGTCTACCTTTAGCTCAGATGGTGTTTCCGAGATCCTGGGATGGAATCCCACATTAGGTTCCCTCTGTGGGAGAGCCTGCTTCTCCCTTCCCCTCTGCCTCTCTTTCTCTCTGTCTCTCATGAATAAATAAATAAAATCTTAAAAAAAAAAACAAGACAGGGGGTGCCTGGGTGGCTCAGTGGGTTAAAGCCTCTGCCTTTGGTTCAGGTCATGATCCCAGGGTCCTGGGATCAAGCCCCGCATCGGGCTCTCTGCTCCACGGGGAACCTGCTTCCACCTCTCTGCCTGCTTGTGATCTCTGTCAAATAAATAAATAAATAAAATATTTAAAAAAAATAAAAATAAAAAATAAACAAGACAAAAAACCTGTATCACAGTTGTCTGATATGACCAACACATACATACGTACATACATGCAAAGATACAAACATACATACATAACCAGCATGGCAAGCTCATCGAGAATATAAGATACAAGAGGAAAGCAATCATCTCTATCTTATTCACTGTGATATCCTCTACTCCAGATCATTGAATGAAAATGGTAAGTATTCAATTCTCATTTGTTGCCTGACTGCAGACATACTCTTTCCTTGCTGCTCTCTGATGAAAAGGTCACAGCAATAAAGTTTCCTTTCAAAAAGCAACCTCTGACTATGACAATACTCCATATCAGAATTAAATAATTGGTAGAGCATCCTTGATAGTATCTATGCCACTATAATGTATCCTAGATGAGATGAATAATACCTTCTGTCTCGTTGATGTTTAAATAACAGAAACACATTACTTTCTAATAATCTGTAAAAGGAACAAAAATACTCTATTCAGGTGTTTACTTTTACTTAAAGGAACACATTCATCCAAAGCCATTGAGACTTATGGAAGCTTCAGTTTATCAAACAAGTATGGTGAATCCACTAATTCAGCAGCCACCAGAATGATTGTTAAACCAAGGCAGAGAAACCAAATGACTTGCTCAAATATACAATTGGTAGAGGCAAATTCTGAACCTCATAGTCTGACCCGAGAGAATACCCCTATTGTGCACTAATAGGAAGATACTGTGTCTCTCTGCTTCGCTGCGACATCCCAGGTTTCTATACACAGAAATTCTCAGCCTCTGTCAATACTCCATATCAAGGTTAAATAATTGCAGGAAAATTAATAGAATCTAGATAAGTAGGAAAAGAAGGAGAAAGATGTCGCTAATTCTGAGACTATAATCCATTAACCCACCTAACGAAGTCAAAGGCAATATATTGGTATGGGTTGAATTTTTGTCCTCCCAGCCCCCCAAAAGATATGGTAAAGTCATAACCCCAGTCCCTCAGAATGTACATTGTTAAGACTCAGGGTCTTTATAGATGTAATGAAGTTAAAGTTAGGTCATTAGAGTGGGCCCTAATCCAATATGACTGGTGTTGTTATTGGAGGAGACATTTGGACACAAAGACAAACATGCACAGAGGGAAGACGTGAAAACACAGGGAAAAATGACATCAGCGAGTCAATGAATGTCTGAGGCCATCAGAAGCTAGAGATAGGCATGGAACAAATATTTCCTCACAAGCCTCAGAAGAAGCCAACCCCCTAACATTCTTGGTTTTGGACTTCTAGCATCCCGAACTGTGAGATAATACATTTCTGCTAAATTTAAGTCCCCCAGTTTTGGGTACTGTTACGGTATTCTGAGAAGCTATTACACAAATCTTCTGGAATTTACCAATCATCCTTTCCACCCCATCTTGAAATGCTGAATGATCATTGTTTTACTCAGGCCAACGAGGGTCATGGAACTTCAACTATTAAGTGCTGAATTGAGCTACCCCTTTAAAGAGAAGTTCCCCCAATTTTTTGGGTGTGTTGGCATTTTTATGCTTCTTTGTTTGCTTCCATCATTACCAGTCCCTTTACACTAGAGCTTTCAAACCACTCCCTTTGTGTTTACCCAACCAAAACAAGTAGAGGGACAGTTGGTTCAAATGGCCACTTTGGAAGTAAGGAATGAAAAGTTCTTTGAATAGATTGTTCTTCTGAGGATTGGGAAAAACAAACAAACAAACAAACAAACAAACAGACAAAAAAGCCAACAACAACAAGAAAAGAAACCCAAATCAATAAGGTCGTCCTGTGAAGACTCAACTTATTGGGTAAGATTCTTAATAAAAACAATGGAATCACATTTGTTTGTGTAAATTGTACGTTTCATTTAAAAATACAAGTAAATGATGCCAAACACGAATAATTAAAGGACATCCAGCAACATGGCAATTTGAAGAATGATGCTATTTTCCCACGGATACATGTAAAACTTTGCGACATAAATCCTATTACCTAGCTGCAGCTTCCTGGAAAGTAGGAGCTTGAGAAAGCTTTGATAAAAACAAGCTGCCAACATGGACAGCGATGTGCTATACAACAACAAAAAAAAGCGCATTTCAAAAGCAGATGATAATTATTCTTTTGCTCGCACGCCCAGCAATGGTACTGCTCAAGTGCTAGGACTTTTTAAGTGGGAACCAAATTAATCTTTATTAATCCTTGTCATTGTGATTGCATAATGTCTGGGTTTGAATGTCTGATGTGTGATACTCTCTTTCCTCTTCCTCTGGCAATCAGAAGTGTGAAAATAAACCTCACACTTTAAAAGAAACGCTGAGTTTGAAAAAAAAAAAAAAAGATATAATCATCTGAACCGAAAAGGAAAAAAAAAATGCTTTGCAGGAGAAAAAATATACACTATGTCAGAGTTACAGACATGCTCTTTTATGTTAATATATTCACTGCTATATGTCAGGGCTGTGAAAATAGGCGGCAAAACAAGAAGGCAGGTGGCCAAGTGCATACAGAAAAATTTAAAAAAATTTGTTCATTTGCATTTTTTGAGAATCTCTCTCTAGAGCTTAATTAATACCTTTAAAATTACTTCCTCGAGTGATCTGTGTATAATCCCAATGGAAATTGCCACCGGGTGCTAATTAGTGAGGAAGGTCAAGTTCCATAATAAATAAATAAATGCAAACACAAACACGCACGATCGTGGAGCCAACCTCCCAACAAGGACTAGTTTCTGCCATTCTCGATGTTCTCGCTTGCTCGGGTGCTCAGTCTGGATCGTGTCTGAGTGGGTTTTCTGCCCATGGGAGCTGCTCGTACACCAATATTTAGTCCATTTACCGGGTCAGATTAGACCAAACATCTCAGCGTCCGGTTACGTCCTCTATAATTCGATTCCAACGTGACCTGTGGACCCCGGACCTCAGAGACGGACATGTCTGCGCACCCGGCGGCCGCTGGATTGCGCGGCCGCTGGATTGCCCGGCCTCACTGGGACACAGCTTGTGAGGGGCTCCACGCACACCCCTAGTGTCATGTTTAAGGATTATAGATTTTTTTTTTTTTTTGGTGATCTTATTACTTTCTGATTTATGTGTTACTCTTGATGTAAAAAGTAATCATCCGTTTGTATCTTTTTAAAGTAAGAATTATATTTTTCTACAATAAAGAGTAACCCATTGTGTCATAAATATTTGCCTAAATTCCCTAACTCAACATTAGTATTAAAAAAAAAAAAAAGAAAGAACTAGAGGTGTCAGTAGCTTAGAGCCCTACTAAGGTCAGGGCACAGTTCTGAGGAAAGGGCTCAACAGAGAAGCTGCCCCAATGGAAAGCAAAATGGCATCGAGCGGTGGATGTTAGCAGGAGGGGTGCGGGCAGACTCGGCTCTCACCAGAATCTGCTGGCATCATGTCATGGGTATCGGTGGGGAGTGGGCAATCAGTAGCAAGACTGGGGTACCAGACCCTGTGTGATAACCTCCAACCGGACGTGAGCACTTTCATTAGAGATGTGAGAGGTGAAGCCAGAGAGTGCGTTCATTTTAATTACAATGGGCCAGGTGTGTCAGCGCGTCTGGCCAGATGGAGCTGTACCTCTTGGATACACCTGAGGGAACGGTCCATGGTAGAGCGGAGGCCCGCGTTGCTTTTGTAAAACCAAACATTTCTGGACGCAGAAGCACGGCCAGCTTCCAGGATACGAGCCCCCAAACTGAGGACTTCTATTCTGCTCCCCACACTTCCCTTCTCCCCTCCAGCCTGTGTCTTCCCTTCTCCTCACAGATAAATGTCTCCATCTGTAAGTAATTGAGGATCTCCCTTTTCTCTCCTGCCCAGCTTATCTGCACCCCAGGCTCACTGTGCTGTCCTCGTTATCAGACCAGCTGGATTGCTGTCAACTCAGTTAACAGCATCCCAGTGTCATTGTTTGCAGGCTGGTATGTCACCTTCCAATGATGTCATCTGTTTCTCACTGGAGGAGTCTCTTGCTAGGCGATCTGCCCTGCCCCAGACTGCACACTGTCTAACGGACCCCTGCTCCACAGCTGCAGGTCAGAGGGAACCTCCACCATTCCCGCATGTGCCACCACTTCCCCGGGATGCACATGGGTATCACAGAGGTACTTTAAGTTCTGCAAATTAAAAAAATCAAGTTCACAACCTTGCCCACGGTGGTTCTAGCCCTGTGCACCATTTTTCAAGGGGTGCCATTTTAATCTTCCCAGCTCTACGAGCTATAAATAGTTCTGAGTACTTTGTTGCCCTCACCCCCTGTAATTTACCCATTACTAGTATGTTTATATATTTCTCTACATGCCCACTGCCACCACCTAGTTAGCAAAAATAATGCTCATTGGAGTTCATTCCTTTTAAGATAGTCTCTGTCATTCCTCCATTTAGACCTTCTCCATATTTTCTCTGGTTCCTGGGTTAAAGACAAAGTTCTGATCAGAAACTTACCTTTTGCTGCTTGACCTGCTTTCACCCCTCCCCAACTCCACAGAACCCTGACCCACTGTTCCCATCTTTCCCCCTGCTCTCTGCTGACACTTAAGGACCTTCCACACAGCTCTTTCCATTCCTGACATGAATAAGGGTTTCCAGAATGTCATTCTTCTGCATGATTACCAGATTAACCTTTGAATTCCACACAACTCTATAAAATACAAGAGGCTAAGAACCCACGCAGAGTTTTTCTTCACCTTGCCTTGTGCACAAGATATAATAAATACTTGTGGATAAATATATCTTCTTTTAATAACAATATCACTCAAATTATATGATGCTACTATAAAATTGGTATTTTATATCATTATAGAAAATATGGCAATTGGAGTAGATTGAAAGGGAAAATAAAACCTATACAAAACAAAACAAAAACAAAAAAAAAAGAAAAAAATTGCCCATTCATCTTTGTCCAGAAACAACCATATCTTTTTTATATTTCTCTGACTGTTTTGCTATTGACAGTTATATATCATAAGATTTACATGTTTTCTGACTATACTTTAAGATTTTATTTATAATAAAATCTCATATCATATCACTCATATCACTGCTAACTTTAATCTTCATTTTTTTAATGACTGAGTACTAATTCTTTGGGTTTATATGCTGGAATTTACTCAGCATCCATAACATAATTTGCTATTTAGATTGTTTCTAAGTCTTGGCAATATAAATAATGATTTGACAAACATCTCCTCACATAAAGCATCTCTTTTTATTTTTTAAATAATTTTTTGTTTATTTATTTGACAGAGAAATCACAAGAGGCACAGGCAGAGAGAGAGAGGGGGAAGCAGGCTGCCTGTTGAGCAGAGAGCCTGATTCGGGGCTTGATCCCAGGACCCTGGGACCATAATCTGAGCTGAAGGCAGAGGCTTAACCTACTGAGCCACCCCAGGTGCCCTAAAGCTTCTCTTCTTATCATATTTTCTTAGACCAGTTACCTGGTACAACAATTCATGAATAGAAGGGCACATGACCCTTTAAACATTGTGTATAATTTTTGCCAAGTTGTCTCTGCAATGGTTTACCAGTGACTCAGGAAGGCATTTTCATTTACTTGTTACTATGCTGTTTTTGCTAAAATGTTAGACCCCCAAATAACAAATTTTTGATTGATGTGTGTTTTTTTTAAATTTATTAATGAATGTTTTCTTAAAATAGCATAAATTTGTACTTATATGATTTTATTTCTATGTTTGTGCCTATTGATATACATGTGTATATATTTTGATATATGTCTGTATAGTTAGACTAATGTATATTTTTTTATTATTCCATAGAGTTATTATGTAGGCATAAGTACATATGATATTTATTTATTTATTTATTTTAAAGATTTTATTTATTTATTTGACAGAGAGAGATCACAAATAGGCAGAGAGACAGGCTGAGAGAGAGGGGGAAGCAGGCTCCCTGCTGAGCAGAGAGCCTGATGCGGGACTCGATCCCAGGACCCTGAGACCATGACCTGAGCCAAAGTCAGAGGCTTTAACCCACTGAGCAACCAAGGTGCCCTGACATATGATATTTATTTGTATTTAACATTATATTAATATATTTTATACTATTTTTACATCTCATATATGTGTTTGGTGGCAGATTTAGATATAACTAGACACATTCTATGTGCAGAAATTGCACTGGGCTCTGAAAATCCAGCAGTGGGTAAAACAACCTTCTAGTCAGTAATGAAAGTAGCCAGGAGTAAATAATGAGGCTACATATAACATCACTGATTTTGATTTTTTTTTTTTTAAATCCTTTTCTTTCTTACTGAGTGTTTTTCATAATTGTACTGGTGGTGATGTCATCTCTCTGAGGGGTCGAAGGGAAAGACCATGCAGGGAGTGCTTTCTCTTCAGATGCACCCTAGTCTGTCATCGTGGCATAGCTGGAATAAACTGAAGGGCTCCCGCCCCATGCGCAGACCCAGTGTGAGTATTTTGAGTCCATCTTACCACTTCTGGGATGCATTTTACCTGCAGTTCTTCATTGGCTGTATGGAATGTCTATCTGGAGTATTCTAGTCTGTAGGGAAAACTGATTTGCCAGCCATGCTTTCCCTAGTCTCCTAGAAGACCCTAAAGATTGAAAGGAAGGTTAAATTTTCCCCTTTATTTTAAGACTATTCTTCCTACGAATGAAATCAAGTAACTTTAGAGCAACCATCACATGTGGCTTTTCTATTTTGTTAAGTATTTAGATTTTTTTTTAGTGTGGGATTTTGTTTTTCTTTTGTACTTATTGCATTAAAAATATAGGTGCTTTATTTTAGATTTTAATGAGATTGAGGATGTTAAAATGATGGAATTTTTCACCATTTTGCTGTCAGTTTATCTCGCATTGACCTAAGAACAGGCATAAACCATTTGCTTTGTATTTTTTGTATTTTTTCACAGTGATGGATCTAGTACCCTAGAACTTTGCATTGCCTAGTACCCTAGAATTCTAGTACCCTAGAATTGCATGTGCCTGCTGAGTATACTGGGTCTCAAATTATGTCCTGTGGAACACGTTATTGATACAACTGAAAGGAAAAACTACATGGCAGACAACATCTGATCACGCCCAAAATGTTAGGACATTCAGCGTGTTTTTCATGAGTAAATAAAAAGTTACAAAGAATATCAAAGAGCTTTTTGAGGAGTGCATTACACACCTAATAAGTCAATTGTTTGGTTGCAATGAGAAAATGCTGGCGTTTATGGAAATCATATCTTTCTAAGTAGAAAGCCATCATCACAAAAATCACTGGAAAGAGGAGACTGAAGGCAAAGAATTCCAGTGTCTTTCTATTTCTTAGCTTCTCACTTACATCAACAGCATCCTGGTATGTGTTAACTTCCTAGTGGGACGTTAAAGTCTCGTAAGAATTTCATACACATTTTTATAGTGGTTTTTAAATTTTAATTAATTCCCCAGTTCACCTTGATCCAGTTTGGGGTCTGTAGGAGTCACATAGTAAAGTATCCCAAAGCTTGGATGCTTATCAAATTTTTCCAAATCTAAAACAATAACAAGTGACTTCCTATATTGTAGGCAGTATTGTTTCTTTAGATATTTGACTTGTTCTTCCCTTCGTGCGTATTAAGGTAGATATATGCTATTTTTTTAAAGATTTTATTTATTTATTTGACAGAGAGAGATCACAAGTAGACGGAGAGGCAGGCAGAGAGAGGGAAGCAGGCTCCCTGCTGAGCAGAGAGCCCCAAGGGGGACTCGATCCCAGGACCCTGAGATCATGACCTGAGCCGAAGGCAGTGGCTTAACCCACTGAGCCACCCAGGCACCCGATATATGCTATTTAAATGCAAAATCCTTTATGGTATACTGCAATGATTTAAGCTCTTGCTATGTCCAATTTTTCCTAATTATTCTAGTTCAATTACAATTCTTGGGAAAATGATGGGTTTTGTTTGTTGTATGCGCAACCTGATTCTCAGGAAGAATGGGAGCTCCAGAATGAGGCAGAAGGGTTTGAATTCAACTTGGAGGCTTCCTGGAGGTGAAGGATACCGTCATCCCTCTAATTAAGTAACAATCTCTGACCGCTGTGTCTGTTCATTCATAAATGAGCTAGTAGTAGTGACGATGCCTGGTTTGTGAATTTCTGTGCACTAATCTTGGCTTGTGTTAAGCCAAGAATTACTATTATTAGCTTTATTATCATCATTACCTCACCATTGCCGCCATCACTGCTGTCAGTATTTTTATGATAATCTATTAAGAAAGAAACTATTATGCTAATAATATTAATGCAAAAAGCAAAAAATACACAAAAAAACAAAAAAAACCCTTAATTTTGAAAAACACCAGACAGTTTGTTCTTTTATTTCCTAAAGAAACCAGTCATGAAGGAATAGGAAAAGAATCTTTTTTAATTATTTTCAAAATAAATTTTATTTTCAAATAAAAATTTCATTGAAAAAGTGTTTTTCCTTATTTTTTAAATTTTTTAGCTTTCCTTCAAACATGTATGAAAAATTGCCATATATCTTTTATTTTATAAGTAAATTATTTTTAGAGTTTGCTTCATTAATCATACTAAACAACTATCTTGAACAAAGATTATCAACATTTTCTGTAAGTTTTGGTTGATGCCACATTATCTCTAGGATTAAAATCAGAGAAGAATATGGAATAAAATAGCATTTCATTTGCCTTGCTTTGCGAAGACTATTATTCCGTCTTTTTAACATTCCTGAAACAGAATATTAGTTGCAGGCACAAATAATAAAGTCTTTCCTTAAGTATTTGGGGGGTAGTTTTGATTTCAGAGAAAGAACATTGAAGTTGGTGCCAGAAGACATATTTAAACCCCAAATCTGTGTCTTACACACTGTGGGATCTTCAATCAATCACTGAATTTCCTTGAAACTCCTTTTCCTGGATTGAAATTGAGACGATAAACCCAACCATTTGTTTTTGTCACAAGAATGGATTGAGATAAAATATTTCACTAGCTGCTCTCTCATCTACAAATCCAACAAAATATTACTAATTAATATAAATGTTATCATTTAAACTTATGAAAAATGCCTCCCGGTCAATTTAATGAATATATTTTCTAGCAATTGGAAACTTTCTTTTCCTCTGCTTCAGAAACAGTAACTGATTCAGAATCATTATGTGAAATGTCTATGTCTAAGGCCACTGCTTCTTAAAATCTCACCTGATGATATGGTGTGTGTGGGTATGTGTGTATGTGAAGGGAGAGACCTAGGGAACCATTTCTGGTTCTTCAGTGGTTTCTATTCTCTGAACTGTATCTGTATTTGCTCTGAATTTTATTTAAAAATCAAACCAAACCCTACAGTTCTTTCTTCCTTTCTTTGACATGGGGCGGGCACTGTAGTTGGGATGTGAGTTCTCTGTTGTTCTCAGAATTCTCTGGCAATGAGAGAGGCTTTCATCTTCTCCCCATCTGTAGTGTCTCACCTTCCACCTTTTCAGGCACTATGTAATTATCATGTCCGCAGACTACTTTTCTTTTCTCCATCAGCTCTGACAAGAAGATGGATCCTCTTGCTACAGAGTACATGTCATTGTTCATGAAGCACTTGCCCAACAGGAACTTAAATATTAATTGTGAAAAAAACGGCATGGGGTAAGGATCTTTGATGAACTAAAATTACTGTTGTGCCATAATGTGAAGGGACTTTAATTTTGCCATCTGGGTCTAATTGACAGAGAATGACTAAGAATTGTAGCTTGGAGAATTGGTGAACTTTGCGTATGGACAATTAACTAGAAAAAGAACAAGCTAGTTTGGAAAATTGTGAGTATCTCTGAAAACGAGGTGTCTGAATACCGTCAGATAATGCAGCCATTTTTCCGTCAGTAGGACACATTCCTTGCACTGAAACAGTAGCTGAGACTGCAGTTAAGATTAGTGTCGGTGCATTTGAACCTAAATAGAGATTTTGGCAGCCTCCAGGAACCAAGTCCATTGTCACGAGATCTCCCAGTGTTTCCTTGGGCCCCTTTTCCTATTACAACAAAGGTACCATTTTGCCAGATCTCTGACAAGGGATGTAAACAGCTCATCTGGGTGACTCAACAGATACACTTCTTTTATAGAAAATGGATCATAAGCATTTATATTTTTAAGTTAAAATTAATTGATTCTAGGTTTATTCACAAGATCAGGTTTTATTTTTAAAAGATCACAAAAGATCACAACTGAGTTGAATTAAATCACTAGATGCTTTGAAAACAACTCATTCGCTAGCACAACTAGGAAGAAGAGGGTTATGGACCTGCTTTTATCAAATAATGACCTGCTTACCAAATTCACCACTTCAGCTGATCTTATTTCTTTCAAAAATCAGCTTGGACAGATGCATGGCCTAAGTCTCTTGCATCTGACATTGTTTTTGATGGTTATCATGAAAAAATATTTTTAGTGTAGATTTGTTTCAAAACAGTTTTTTCCTCATAAATATTAGCTATGTAGAAGTGACTTAAAAGACAAACTATTGTGATTTTGACCATTACATTAAAAAAGTAATAACTCAAGCCTATATTTCTTTTTTGAACATCAGGACTTTACATGTGAAAGAGATGTGTGGGAAAATATTATACTGAATAGATTTTGTTTTATATTTCAAATTAGATGTGTTGAACATTCCAATTTTAGGTCTTACAGGTACCTTGGAAAATACTTAGTTCCATGCTATCTTTGTAAGGATAAGGAACTGAGACCCAGAGTGTAGGCAACATCACTAGGTCCTATTACAGCTTCCTCCAGTCTATCCTGAGAACTTGGTCTAACACTCACCCCATGCAAGGCCATCAGGGAGGTTAAATGTACAATCCAATAGCTTCAAGATCAAGATCAAGGACATTTTATGGGCAAAAATACCTACAGAGCAACTCTATGAAAATCTGTGTGGAGCCTCCATTTAAGGTTTAAAAGATACCAGAAGAAAATCAGCAGATCTTGAACATTGCAAATTTTAATGGGGGGGCGTAAAAAAGAGACAACACATTTCTAGGAGGAAATGCATCAATGTTTCCTAGTTAAGATATATCTGGATAGGAAAAACACAGCCAATAAGACAACTGTTTCCAGTAATTTCTTGGGAAGCCTCATGATATATGAATGAACAAAATTGGGTTTGGCAAGTATCTTGATAGCTAAATAAATCTTTTTCTCCTTATCCACCTCTTTTGGCATCTTAAGGCATCACTTATATATGTTAGTGAAGTATATATTTCTGTGATCAATTTTATAAACTCTGTGTTTTCATTCCACTCCTGAGGTGGTGCTGGCATTGATTTCTAGAAGGAAGTAGGCATGTAGGGGAACTCTGTGACACGCTGCTGCCTTTGTTTCTATCATGATAATGGTTTACACAGATCAAAAATGGTCATTTCAAAACCAATGCAAGGTTTTCAAAATATATACACATTGCCTAAGAATCATGTCAAAATGTATTTCCTTTACATCTTTTCAGGGTATGCACATGAAATACTTTCACTAAGTCACTCTACTTCAGACTGCTGAAACCCCAAAGTTTGCTGAAGATTTCTCCCCATTGAACCATTCTGATCAAAATGAGCACACTAGCATCACTTCATCTTAACCAGAAGTTACTTAGAATAGTGTGTATCTTGGGGAAAAAGAGGTGCTGTCTTGTCCATGGAAAATGCCTCCAACCTCTTGAAAAACCATTCCAATGAAGGTAATGCATGGTGTATACAAACTAATACATGTATTTACAGTCTTATTTTTGCTGTGTTAAAAAAATCAGTATATTTCTCCTGAGCCAAACTCTTCCCTGTGTGACTCCTGTACACTGCTATTAACCAGTAATGAGATCTTCCATACACTGATATCAGCCTTCTATTTCTCTCCATGCCTGCCAAAACATCCTCTTTTAATAATACCCTAAAACAGATCTTTCTTGTCCTTTCTCTTATATAAATGTATTCTTGTTCCTGTGTTTTATTAACATCACCAGTGCTGTCTCCTAGGTAAAAGATTAATTACTTGGCTGTGATTCACAGAAATGGAGCACTAACTAAATTACTGAGGGAATATATCAGAAAAAATCAGTCATTGTTACATCATTGAAAAAAAAATTCTTACAAGAGGAAATAAAGAAACACTCTTCAATATAGTAACACGACTGTGTGTTAGGGAAAAGCACCTCAAATCTTCTTTAGACGTAGACAGCAAGTCAAAGAACATTAATAGGCAATGAGCAATGCCTACTGAATGTTGATAAATGGGTCTGACTTATTACGATGCCACCCCTTTGGTGAATATCTCTTTGTTGCCCATTAATTAAATTTGGGCTAGCTATATTTCTGTGAACCCTCAATAACTGGTGGATGCTAGGGGAGAATCAAAACCTTGCTTCTAATTAAAGTAGTAATTGTGATTTGTAGTCTTTGAAGTCTCCCTCCCCCCACCCAATGCTATCCCTGAGATCCTATTTTGTTTTCTAGCTTCTTTCAAAAAAATCCATAACTCTCCAATACCATTCATTATACAGTGAAGATTTATTAAAACATAATGGACCATTAATAATGATGACTTTGAACCAAAGATTATGAGTAATCCAATTTGGTGTACCTGAGAGCGAAATTACAAACATAATAATGATAATAATTGTGACAGCAATGAAACTGGAGAATGTTGACATAAAAAGGAATCATGTCTCTGTGGCTTGATGAGCCTTTCTCTCTTGCACCCTCTTTTCCTTTTTACTCTCTACCTCATTCCAGTTCAACCTGGGCACCCACCCCAAATTATTGATGATGGCCCCTGAGAAGTTTGCTATTGGCTTTTCTCAAAATATCTCATTCTGAAAATATACTCTTAGTGCCTTCTACTATTGAATTTTTTAAATGATGATGATGATGATGATGGTGATGACGACTTAAGCTATGGCATTCACTGAGTTTGGAGATCCCCAGAAATGCTTATCAGGAAAGTATAAGATTGTGGCATCCCAAGAGTGAGGAGTAAGGGGAGAACTTCTATATCCACTCATTGTTTTTCAAAGCCTAAAACTATTGTTTTCAAATGTGTCAAGAACTCAAGTGATTTATTCCAATCATACCTTTAATCACACATAAAGTAATAAAGAAAATTCACTGAAATATAAACAAATGTCAGAACCTAACTTCATCCTTAAATCACTAGTATTCATGATTGAATGCACTTGGAATATTATATTAATCATCCTACATTAAACCAAGATGGACACCAATATTATCATCATTGATAACAATTAAGTGTTTTTTTTCTTTTTAAAAAATATTTTGTTTATTTATTTGACAAGTAGAGAGTCGGTGAGAGAGGGAACACAAGCCGGGGGAGTGGGAAAAGCAGGCTTCCTGCTAAGCAGGGAACCTGATGAGGGACTGGATCCCAGGACTCTGGGATCATGTCCGAAGTCAAAGGCAGATGCTTAACAACTGAGCCACGCAAGCCCCCTGACAATATTCAAGTGGCGTAGGAAACATACTGACTTCATCACTTTGTGTGACCCTTCCAGTCGGAATCATATTTCTAATATTTTTTTTTAATTTTAAAATAGTAAGTGGAAGAAATGTGGTGGATTTGATTTTTTTACTCCAAGGTAAATAGAAAATTTCCATTTTGGTTCATATGTAAAGTATATACTATAATTTAAAGCAAAGTCACAGAAAAACAAATGCAGATGCTAAATATGACAGAATGCATATGAAGACACAAGATATGCTAAAAAGAAGTACAACACTTAGACATATTCTCATTTGAATTTGGGCTTTGTCACAGTGAGCTTGCTGATGATACTCCATTTGTCTAAAACTAAAGTTTTTGGGTTAAATATTATTAATTGTCCCGTAGAGTTATTGAGAGACTATATAAAAGACTATGGAAAGCTAACAGGACAACATCTGATATATATAAGTACTCAATGTATAGTTATTAAGGATTTGATCATCACAATTTTTTAAATGGAAAAGATGTTAACAAAATTCATGTAAAACAACATAAAAATGGGAAAATATATATATGTATGTGTGTGTGTGTATGTGTATTTATCTTCATGATACTAATACTTTTTCAATATAGCCCATTAGAGAATTTCCACAGAAAATGCAATAATATTGATAAATAAAGAAATAATGTCCATCAGAAAGGATGAATACCCAACTTTTGTATCGACATGGATGGGACTGGAAGAGATTCTGCTGAGTGAAATAAGTCAAGCAGAGAGAGTCAATTATCATATGGTTTCACTTATTTGTGGAGCATAAGAAATAACACAGAGGACATGAGGAGATGGAGAGGAGAAGGGAGTTGGGGGAAATTGGAGGGGGAAACAAACCATGAGAGACTGTGGACTCTGAAAAACAATCTGAGGGTTTTGAAGGGCGGGGGGGGGTGGGAGGTTGGGAGAGCCTGGTGGTGGGTATTATGGAGGGCACACATTGCATGGCACACTGGGTGTGATGCAAACAATGAATTCTGTTATACTGAAAAGAAATTTTTTTTAAAAAACTGTCCAAACCATTTTAATTTTATAATATTTTTTCTAGTAGCTGGCAATATGTACAAAATTTGGCCTATATTATTTATTTCAGTGAAACATAAGTAAAAATTAATTATTGCTCATTGACATCAATGCTTCCTTCTTTTTTTTTTCCCTTAAATATTTATTTATTTGAGAGAGCAGAGAGTGGGGGAAAAAGAGTTGGTGTGGACAGGGGCAGAGGGAATCTCAAGCAGACTCCCTACTGAGCACAGAACCTGACTTAGGGCTCAGTCTCAGGACCCTGAGATTGTGACCTGAGCTGACATCAAGAGCTGGCTGCCTAACTGACTGAGCCACCCAGGTGCCCCATCAGTGTTTTCTTCCAAGATGATGTTCTTCCTGAATTACTCAGCTATGGTGGCTGGTTTAGGTTCAGTGGTTGGTTGCTGTATATTGGCATTTTACATAATCCTAATAGAAAATGTTGTGCAAAGAGAGATAAATAGAAAATTATAAATGTAGGTATACATATTTGTAATAATACTAATTTAACGTCACTGCAATACATCACTGGTTAAGTGAGTTCTTAGGATCTTTACTATTGTCTCAATCACCATTAATCATATACTCTATTTATAAAACTGTGTTTTCCGTTATTTTAAAAATTGGCTGTGTTAAGTGATAAAACAGATATTATTATTTTTAAACTTTGAGATATTGGTCAACAAAACAAATTTTAGTGGACAGTGATACCAATAAAAATGTCTAAATGAGTTATAACCCATTTGGTAATGATTTAAATATTTTCTTTTTTTAAAAAAAAACTTTTATTTATTTGAGAGAGAGAGAATGAGAGAGAGAGAGAGAGAGAGCATGCACAAGAGGGCGAAAGTCAGAGGGAAAAGCAGATTCCCTGTGGAGAGGGAAAACTGATGAGGCACTTGATCCCAAGACTCCAGGATCATGACCTGAGCCGAAAGCAGGTGCTTAACCAACTGAGCCACTCAGGCGCCCAGGATTTAATTATTTCAAAAGAATTCTGAGTTTCTCTCTCTCTCTCTCTCTCTTTTTTTTTTTTTTTTTTTTAAGAATTTTGACCTTTGAGTCTGTACGTTTTATTTTATAATATAGGTGCAGTAACTTATGAGACTGTTTCATTGTTTATGAGTGTGTGCGCGTGTGTGTCTCCTAAATTTATTCCTTTCCTTGAACCAGGATAAATGTTATGTTCTCCAAATCATATTGGAAATACTGACATAGTGATGAGGAATATTAATCTTTAGAAATACACAGTAGGGATGACAGATGATCTTAGAGCTGGGGTCAGCAAATGACTTCTTGCAAGTGAAATCTGGCCTGCCACCTGTTTTTGTAAATAAGGAGTTATTCGAACAGATATGCCCATTCATTTAGGCATTCACTGGCTGTGTTCTTCTTAGAATAGCACAGCTGAGTATTTGTGAAAGAGCTCCTATGGACCCCAAGCAGGAAATACTTATCTGACCCTGTATAAAAAGTGTTTCTAACCCCTGTACAGTATAAGGTGCCAATATCTGGGGAAAAAAAGCAGAATGTTTCTAACAGTAGAACAAATTTCCAAAGCTTATGTGGTCCACTTATCCAGTTATTCTTTTAGGCAGCTTTGGATTTCATGGGCATTTATGGCACATATATTCTTTGTACATATTTTATATATAAGATTCCTATTTTTTCATAGCACAATGATATAACTGCAATCTGTGCAGAGCCTTTTTTTAATTTTGAGAACTTAGAAAGTGCCTCTTAGCATTTCTCACTTGGATCTTTTAAACAGTAAGCTCAAGTAAAGAACCAACACCAATCCCCTTTCTTTGGGCTACCATAACCGGTCTGTTTTGGTTTTTGTTCTGTACATCTAAATGGCTACAGTGATCTGGAGTCCATACATAATCTTCTAGGCTTCAGTTCACTCCACATTTTCTCCTTTCCTTTGTGTTTTTCTACCAACGTGTATTTTAATGTGCAGGAATATATTAAGCTTGATGGTAAGTACGAAAGCTTTCTATGACTAATTTTTTTCACATTTCATTCCATCAAATGTTTACTTTTTGCTTTTATGTAATAAGTGTTTTATTTTTTCCCAAAGTTTTTTTCTACATATTGCCCCATATCTCAACTTTGGAATTCGTTAGAATGTAGCTATGTTCTTAGGGTTCTTCCTCTACCAATATATTGTGAAATTCTTACAAAAAGAGTTCCTGCATTTAATACATTCACCATATAGTCAGCACCAAATAAATTTGTGTAAAATAAACTAATAAGATATTTATATAAAATATAAAATATGTATAGTTCTCATTTTTTGTTTTCTTTTTACTTAAAACAAACTTTAATATTACAGAGGCAATTATATCCACATGACAGAATATTAGAAAATATAAATAGGCAAAAATGAGATTTTTTCTCTCCATCCATTGAGATTATTTCAGTTAACACTTATGGATTATTTTATATCCTTACAAACACTTATGTGTTTTTATTACCAAAATTAACTCAGATAGTACATATTGCTTTCTAAACTACCATTTTTCTCTCAAAGGTCTATACATTTTTCTCATTTTTATCTCATTTAAGCCAAGATTGAAATTTAAAATAGTGTTTCAAAGAGCATTCCAAAGAAAGTGAAAAAATAATCCAGAGAATGGAAGAAAATATTTGAAAACCATATATCTGATAAGGGACTAATATAAAAATATATGAAGAACTCTTAACAACTCAAAAATAAAAAGGACAAGTATTCTATTTAAAAAATGGGCAAATGATTCTTGAAATAGGTATTTCTCCTAAGAAGATACACAAATGGGTAATAAAAAACTAAAAAGGTGCTCAGTATCATTCATTAGTCAGTAGGGAAATGCAAATCAAACCCCCATGAACTATCACTTCACTCTCACTAGGACAGTTCTAGTAAAAAAGACAAACAATTATACATTTTATTGAGGATATGGAAAAATTATAATCTACTGCCTTGCTTATAAGAATGTAAAATGGTGCAGAACCAGCTTTGTCAAACAGTTTGTCAGTTCTTTAAAAAATTAAACAGAGATACCATATGATAGAACAGTGCTACTCAATAGTATTTACCCAAGAAAATTCAAAGTGTAAGTCTACCCAGAAACATGTACATGAATGTTTATAGCAGCTTCACTCATGATAGGCAAAAATAGAAGCAACCCCACTGTCCATTAATGGAGGAATGGACAAACAAGTTGGATATATACATATAATGGAAGAGTGTTCAACCATAAAAAGGAATGGCATACTTTTAAACACTGAATGTGGATAAATCTTGCAAATTTCATGCAAATTACAAAAAGGGAGACATTAAAAAGCCACATTATGATGATTCAATTTATGTGAAACGTTCAAACTAGACAAATCCATGGAGATAGAAAGTAAAGTAGTGATTACCAGGGTATGGAAGGAGCACTCAGGGAGAGTGTCTGCTAACGGGTAATGAAAATGTTGCAGTTAGTGATGATGGTTGTGCAACTGGTGATTATGCTAAAAATCACCGAATTGTACATTTTAAAATATGAATTGTATTGCTTGTGTTTCATAGCTCAAAAAAACTGTCATTTAAAAAGACAGTTATAAAAGTAGGTTGAAGTTTATCTAAATAAATTTTCCTTGGTTAAAAAAAAAAGATAAATCATGTTCTGAAAATATAATTACTTTTTTCTTTGCTGCTCCAAATTTTCAAAATATTTTTTACACTTTGCTATTTTATTTATTTGCAAAGTTATTTGACATAACTTGTGCTGTGAAGCCCTAACTGCATTATTTTTCTCCAACTCATCCATTTTTTTTTTTCAGTTTTATTTCCTCATTGTTAGATGTTTTTATTTTCCAAATTTCAAGTTCAAATATAGCCCAGGGTCTTTCTTGCTTCTATTTATTATGTTCCGTGCATCTACCTATACAGGTTTGCATAAATGGCAAATTGTTTTAAATATTTTAGTTTTCTAAGATGTTTCAATCTGTGAAGGGACATGAAGTTACTTCCTTTTCAAAATTTTCCTAAATATTATCTCCACCAATCTGGAAAATCTCTCAACATGGAATTGCACTCACATTGTACCGGACATTTTGATAGATGTAGTTAAAAGAGTGAGCAAAATTATTTAGGGAAAGCTGAGACTATAGCACGATTATTCACTGTTGCTTCTCAGGGGCCCCTAGAAGCCCTTGGCTGAAGTCAGGGGACATGTGGCAGCTGCTCACTCTTGTACTCTGCATCTTCTAGTGACACTGGGAGCATCTTCATCTCCATTTGTGTTTTCTCTCAAGTCTTCAACTACTTTCATGGTCCCAAACAGAGGCTTAGTGAGAGATGTCCTGCTGCTCTTCTTGCAATGGATGACCACCATTTGTATAGTGGTATAGCATATGAGAGACTTCATCCTAGTGAACTTGATTTCTTCATTTTAGAATTTTTGGCATTACTGAAAGGAAAGATTTTTTGGAATAAGCATTGACATATTTTGTGTGAATTGCTTAATTTTATTTATTTATTTATTTATTTATTTATTGGTAGTCTTGGCAAGACATAAGATCTCAGGAGAGAAATCATGAGCTTTGGGGATCTGAAAAGAGAGACTTCATCTCCTCCAGCCATTGCTCACCAAAGGAGGACACTGGTGGGTGAAGGAATTCACATGGTACCCAGTCTTTCATTAGTGGATGTTAGAAGGTAGCTGATACTCTTTGCAGTGATTTGGAGGTTTTGAAATTTATTTACCACCACTTAAGAACACTTATATCTGGATTATAAATCATTAAGTGTTCATTTAAAAGAGATTTGCATATCAGCCACACAAAAATAAAGGGAATTAAAACCAAGTTGGATCATATTGTGTCTCATCTTAACATTTTGCTTTACTTGCTAAATTTTCCTTACCTACTCATTCCTTAATCCTTTAGATTTATTTTCTAGTGCTGGTGTGAGCCTGACAAACCATAGATTCAAAAATAACATATTACCAGATATGAAGTGTATACATTTTCACACTGGATATGTGTGATTTAAAACTGTCATTAGCCACACCACAGATAGAAGTTAATTTTTGCAAGGATATAGGTGGGTGACAGTTTGTTAGAGTTTCTTCATTTTTAATTTAGTTGTGTATTTTGGTTCCACATGGGGGGATTTAATTGTCAATTAAAATGTATTTTAGAAGATTACTTCATGAATCACCAATAAAACAAAAAGATATTATGTCACAGAAAAGAATGGAACTCAAACAGCAGAAAGTAAAATCAGTATCAGTGAATAACATATCTGTCATTGGAAGAATATTTACAATTCTGTGTTTTCTTGCAAAGTAACAAGAATGTGCTTTATGAGACCTAAGGAAGTAAGACATCCAGAAGTTTGAAGCTCTATTGAATTTTGTTTGAGTTAGGATCGAATATAACACAACAGGCAATGGATCTGATGTCAGGATAAATTGCCAAATAGCTAGGAATAGATGACAAAGAATTCAAAGCAACATGGATCCAGTATGACAGATTTATGTGTCAAACAGGACTATTGTTACGGTGTCAAGCATCAATTTGTCAGGAATTTCCTGCTGACGTTGAAGAAAAAACAATAATGGAGCACTCTTAAGAAATGCTGCATCACCAGTGCTCTTGATGGCAATTGGCACAGTACTGTCCCAAAAATACGACGTTAACAATTCTGAGTTGGAAGGTGATTCAGAAGGCTTGGACTCCGAATATGAAGTTAATATCAAACAAATTTATTTCACTTGATGTCCTCATGTGTATGCACAGGAGTGCTATGATATAACGTATATCTAAATTCTAATAGAGCTCCTTCACTAAGTATGAAATATCCTATGTGATTAGGAAAATACATATTTAGAAACCTTATATATTTAATTTGTAATACAATCTCAGAAAGTTACAGATGAATACAAAGTAAGTAAACATGTAAAGGTGTTTAAGTACAAAGTATAGATGTTAAGTAGAGATGTAAGGGGACCCAGATGTAATCTTGGGAAGGAGTCAGGGAGAACTTAGTTGGGAAGTGAGAATGAGAAGGTTGAATGAGAGTTAAATAGTTAAAAGGTGGAAAAACATTATGGGAAAAAGGAACAGATTATGAGATGCTTTGAGGATGGGGAAGTATTATAAGTCTGAAGCATTAAAATTAAACTAGGGAGACTTGTCAGCAGAGACAGAGGAAGAGAGTTTATGAAGTAGAGATGGAGTGCTTGCCAGAGACTAGATCATGCTGTCCTTGAAAGCCATGTTAAAGATTTGTTTTTTCCTCTGAGCACTGATCTTGTAAGAGAAGTATGATATAATTAAATTTGGATTTTTAATAGATCCCTTGTGAAGAAGACAGAATGGTTGGTAAGAAAGGATACAGTAGGAATTCTTTGGAGACTACCAGAGGTCTCATAGGATGGGGTTAGTCATTTGATGACAGAAGTTTAAATCAGGGGCATAGTTGCAGATATGAAAATAAAGGAATATATTTGAGGGACACAAGAGAAGGGAAATCAACAGAGTGCAGATAAAGGCAGTGAAGTGAGAGACAGAGTCAGTATTCATTCTAAGACCACTGGCTTTGATCATTGAGAGAGGAAGCAGTGTAGAAGGTTCACATCTGAGGGAAAAGAGAATGATTCAGTGTGGAATTTGTATCAGAGTGAAGTGTTTTGAACTCTAGAGGAACTGCAAATAAACATCCAGATAGTTCAAATTTGAGATCTTATGAAGTGATAGAAATTTTGGAAAATAGTCTAGACTTACTCAGTATGGTACATTGTACCATACAATGTAATGATGCATTCCCAAGTATCTATATCGGAAAAGTTTGTCCACGTGTATACTAGAGTATTGTATAGAAACATTGACAGAAACACAGCTCATAGTAGCTAAATATTGGAAAAGCTTCGAATGGTCTTCCTCAAAATTGTGGTCCATTCACAAATTGGATAGTATAAAGGAATTCAAATAAATTAACTACAGTTATGAGACTCCACATTTCTAGCTATAGTGCTCCATTTCGGTGGCAATCATCTAGGTGTTCACTATTTAACAACACATTTAACTGTCCATTAATGTTTCATACCATCTGAAGTATGCATATTGTATTTTATATTGAAATATCTCAGTGTAGGAGTGTCTGGGTGGCTCAGCTCGTTAGGCATCTGCCTTCAGCTCAGGTCACAATGCCAGGATCCTGGGATTGAGCCTTGTGTCAGGCTCCCTGATCAGCAGGGTGTCTGCTTCTCCCTCTCTCCTCTGCCTCTCTCCTCTCACTCTTGTGTGTGCTCTCTCATTCTCTTTCTGTCAAATAAATAAGTAAAACCTTAAAAAAAGAAATATCAAAATGTATATATATTGTAGTTATACATATATAACACACACAAAAAAAGAAATATCAAAATGTATATATATTGTAGTTGTACATACATAACACAAAGCACAAAATACCCACATATTGATATAAAATAAGAATGAAACTAAGAAATATCCAAGAACTAGATGAAATACAACTTTAAATATTTTTTATTGACACAAAAGATACATTAAACAAGAGAAGTGGCTCACTGTGATGCTAGATAGGAAGTAGTCACTATAGATTGCAGAGATGGAAACATATTGTGTAGACTTTAAAACACACAGGTTCATGATTCTGGTATAGATATAGGAAAGAAGAACAATGGGACAGTAATCTGGAGACAGTAAATACTGGACAGTGTTAGTTGTCATGTTAAATGAGTGTGGTGGGACAGGAAGAGCTGGAGAATTTCATGTGGTCCACACACTATGGTACAACCTTCAGGTGGAAACAGAAAGTGAACTTTGATCTGTACTTCCCACCTTAAACAAATTGTTCAGACAGCTGTTAGTGGATCGAAAATGTAAATGTCAAAAAAATTAAAATCATCAAAGTACTAACTATGTAGGAGAAAAAACCTTTCTCCAGTGATTCACATGAGAAGTCATGAAATAAAAAGACTGAAAAATACAACTTATAAATTTTAAAATTCTTTATAGGGAAGGGGAGAAAAAAAAAAACACCAAAGGTAAAGTCAAAAGACAAGTGGCAAATTGGGAGAATCTATTTTCATCTAATATCAACATCAGGAGTCCAAACTCCCCTAGATAAGTACAGTCCCTATTAACACATAAAAAAGATCAGCTGCCCAATAGAATTAAGTAGAAAGTACCTCAAGTTCACAAACAAAAAAATAATACAAATTACCCGTAAGTATTGAAAAAGATGACCAGACTCACTCATAAGAATAAGACAAACCACACTGACATATAATTTCCTCATCAGATTATCAAAAAATTTCTAAAAGTGTAATAACACAGTATTGAAGCGAGCATGTGCCTCCATTAGAACCCCATGGAATGCAGTTTGGCAATATCTATGAAAATCGGGATGCATGTGAGGGGTAGTAGACTATGCTTCCCCCAAATATGTCCCTTAGGTTTATTGATTAATCTGAGCTGTAGGCATTTGGAAACTGAAAATTCAGGGAGAGGATTTATCTGAACGTCTCTTACTTGCCAAAGATTCTCTGAAGGACCTTGATTGTCTTGGGTCCTCACTGAGAGTTTTGTGACCAAGAAGATTGTATCTCATCACAGACGAGGAGATAGATGTTGACCTCATCCCCAGAAAAACCCGGTCACAAACTATCACAGCTCCCATCTGATCTCCTAAGGGCCCATTCTTGTCCGTTCTTTATTCCTAAAAAAAGCATTTCTTCTCCCCTAAGAGGCTGTGTCCCCTTCCTGTTTCCAAAGGAAAATGGGAAATACACTTACTTTCCATCTGTTTCCTTCCTTCCATTTATTCCTACTTAGGTCTTTCCCTCTCTCACTTTTATCCTATTTTTACCTTTACCCTTGTAAAGCAGAACACACACAACCTTGCTAACCTTGGTTCCCACTGCACTGCGGTTTGGGAAATTCGCAGAGTCTGGCATCATGTTATCTGTCATTTGTAGGGCATTATTCTTCTATGGTGTGTTCTAATTTCTTCTCTATTTCCATGGATGTTTTCATAAAAGCTTAAGAGAAGGAAAATTTTGTGTGTTTTCAAAGACATAATTTTTAAAATCTCAATTACAAACATGTGGTATAGTTTTTTTTTCTTTTTTTTAATTTTAAACTGGTTTTTAAGTATAGCCAATTTCTTTTTTTTTGAATGAAAGGTAATAATAAGTATTTGAGTTTATAATTTTCATTAAGTACATTAATGACAAACTTGTTTTGACATATTCTCATACCTTCTATTCCCACAAAAACCGGATTATAAAAGAAATACTATTGATTTAAATAAAATGAAACAAACAAACAAAAAACTTTAATGCTTAGCATTTTTCAAATATAGAAGACTAAACTCAGCTTATTTTAAAAATCGGGTTAGGGGCACCTGGGTGGCTCAGTGGGTTAAAGCCTCTGCCTTTGGTTCAGGTCATGATCCCAGGATCCTGGGATCGAGCCCGGCATCGGCATCGGGCTCTCTGCTCGGCAGGAGGCCTGCTTCCTCCTCTCTGCTTGCTTCTCTGCCTGCTTGTGATATCTGTCTATCATATAAATAATATCTTTAAAAAAAAAAATCGGGTTAGGTCCAAATCATATCCTAGAGCTCCAACCATTATTCTGTCTTGCACACACATAGACAAAGCTAGAGGAAGACAGAGATTTCTGTATCATGAACAAAAATAATGAGATTGTTTTCACACTGTGAAACCACTGATGATAGTTTAAGAAGACATTATGCAGAGCCCGTTATTTTTATTGAAATTTTTAAAGTCTGTAAACCATTAAAATTATTGATTTGTGGTTCTTCTGAAATTAAGCTATCAAGTATCCCTGTGTACTTGATATGGTATTGATTTCCTTCAGAAAGATTTAAAGAAATGTGATGGAACCAAAAGATCAATGGAAACTAAATTTTATTTAGCACATTGTCACTTAACTAGGAGGGTTTCTTAATTATTTCTGTAGTATTTCTTAATTGTATTTTCTTCTATCAAAAATGTTCTGATCATTCAGATATTCTAAGAAATAAATATTTTAACATAATATAGTTGAACATTGCTCATAAAAATATAAAAGAAAAATCCATGTGTTGAAGAAGACAGATCACTAAAAGGCCTTGTTCCCTAAAAATGTATCACTATCTTTTACTTTCATAATTAAAGTGCTATGTGGTTGTTCTTTTCCTTGACTAGATGCATGTTTAATCATACATTTGAAGACTGTATGAAAACAATTTCCCTCTACAAATACTTCAGGATTCACTCACTCACTCATTCATTCATTCATTCGAACACTCCTCATCTCTGAAATCTACATTTTATAGCTTCTACAATTTATTATGGGGAGAAACTGAGAGAAGGAACCTCACCGCTATGTTTTGAATGTTTGTGGCCCAGTAGGAAGAATGAGACATTTGGGGTGGCTGGAGCATATGACTTTAACATAAGATCAGCTCATTAAATGCTTATTCAACTCTCTATGTCTTTGAGTTTTAGTACATTTAAATAGGATCAAATCAGAAAAGGAGATGGTTATGCAGAGAACTGTGGGGAGGCCATTCCATGCAGAGACAAAGCTGATCTAAAGACCCTGAGAAGTGAAAATATAGTGTTTTTGGTGACCTCAATGGACACCAAGGAGCAATGTTGAGAATAGTCAGGGTCTGGTCATGTGTGAATGTTGGGGACCATAGAAGTTTGGTCCTGACTCTGGAGAAATGGAAAGGCACTGAAATATTTGAAGGGGTAGTGGAGACGAGGCAAGAATTTGGGATCCATACTTTTATTCAGTTCCTTGTAGCCCAAGTAGCAAATACTGTAAGTGTGTTCAACCTTCAGAGAGTAGTAATGTTGACCCATCCTGGTAATGAAATATAGCAGAGACATATCGAATTCAGAAAATACTTATAATATATCATAAGGGGCAGAGTAGAAAATGAAATATCTATATACTGTAATTTCACCAAGTAATCTTTCAAAAAAGTAACTTGAAGAAAATACTACCTTTGATGGAAGATATACTATGTACTTTGTATATATGTACTAAAGGTATGTGTATACACATATACACATACATATGTGTGCATATACACACATACATACATATGTGTATATACATACATACATATGTACATATATACATACTTTGGACTAAATGGCTATATTAAAAAATTGGTTAAGTGAATTAATTAGTTACACAATGGGAATGACAATATCTATTAATTATTATATTAAGTGAATGATTAAATGTCTGCATGTGCACAACTGTGTGTGTGTGTGTGCATGCATATGTTTAGATGACAAAAGAATATCCCAAAGAACTAAAAATGGTAGTTTGGGTATTTAAATTGTATTAAAGAATAAATAAATTGTATTCATTTTTAAAGATTTCTACTGTAAATGTTTGTTATTTTTAGATGCACAGAATATATGCTATTCTTTTTAAGTATGTATTATAGTGTTTTTGTATTCATTTTCTAAGACAATCTAGTATGTCTCTATAATCAGTATTTGGTAATAGCCATGACATATCATTATGTTATACCTTAAATTATTACTTACTTTCATTAGATTAATTTTTCATCTTTCAGGCATAATTTTATGCTTTGCAATTTGATAAATAATTGGGTAAATTTGGTACTTAATTGTGCATACCTTCGTGAGACAACATAGATATTAATCCTAATAGATTTGATTATAAGGATTCACAATCTAGTCCTGACTTATTTTCTTACACTGGTTTGGAAAACTAACTCCAAGATCCTCATCAAAAATGACGTCCTTGATAAGTAAGTTTTTTAAATGCTAGGCTCATCAAGTTGAAAATATCATTTGTGTGTAGGTGTGTTTTATTTTTTATTGTTGTGGCTCTCTAGGAATGTGCAGTAGGAGGTGAACGATCATAAATATTTTTCCACAATTATTCCAGTTCCATAGTTAATCAGAATATGTATTATTATCTCCTCCAAGTAGTATTCTAAGGTGTATACCTTATGAACTGTCTTCTTCTGCCTCTGAGACGTAAGGAAGGCAGTATGGTAGAGTGGCGTCCCCACTGGACTGCACATTGGAAGAATCCAAACATAGTTCTGACACTTAAAAATATTTAGCCTTGTGAATAAGAGCATGGAAAATATCTAATCTCTGGTTTACTTAACTATAACAACAGAGTAAACAGCTAATAGTCTATGTGACTTGCACAGGTAGGCTTTATAAAATAATGAAAATAAAGTTCTAGAAAATTGCATGTAGTTATTAATTTGAAAGCCCTGTAATTTTCTTATGGCAATAATAGTATTTTAACATAATTATAAAAATGACATTAAAAACTCTGTAGAGAGTCTGTATTTCTACAGTTTTTCTCAAAAAAGGAATGAATAAGATGTTGAAAGAATGATAGTCCCCAGTAAAGCAGAAGGTCTATTTCCCAAGATTATATTCCCCTTAAAAAAAAAAAAAAATATATATATATATATATATACATACATACATACATAGATGTATGTATTTTATTTATTTATCTGAGAAGGAAAATGAGCAAAAGAGAGAACACTGTCTGGGAGGGAGGCAGCCGCTTAACCGACGGAGTCACCGAGGCTCCCTTAAGATTTGTTTTCCTGAGAGAGGAGAGAAATTTGGGAAGTCACATGCACTTTTGCAAGCTTTCATCCAAGTCTCTTTTATCAGACAAATAAATGAGCAAACTTCATCGTTGTAACAATGATGTTATCTATATTTTAAACCTGAGAAAGTCAACAATTTATCACAGAGAAAATATAGAAAGGCATACTGTTAATTATCTTAAAAGTTTACACCATTATAGTGTATGTGGTAAACAGCCAAACAGCAAAACTAATTCTGTTTCTGCAGAAGTTTTAACATGTCCCTGCTACATGTACAAAATATGAACTCTGCTATCTTCATAGTACTTAGCTTGCAAGAAAAATAGAAATTCCTTTTTCTATTGGTAAAGCAATGCCAAAAATAAACATTCACTACTCACTGTCTAAGAATGTGAAGTAGTACATATTTAATATGTGTTGGCATATAATAATATAGTCTTGATAGTTATCCCAATCTGCTATCATAAATAAAGAGGTTCGGGGCACCTGGGTGGCTCAGTGGGTTAAGCCTCTGCCTTCGGATCAGGTCATGATCTCAGGATCAAGCCCCAAATTGGGCTCTTTGCACGGTGGGAAGACCGCTCCCCACACCACCGCCTGCCTCTCTGCCTACTTATGATCTCTGTCTGTCAAAGAAATAAATAAAATCTTTAAAAATAAATAAATAAATAAAAGGTTTTATGACTTATTTGTTCTCTAAATATATAGGAGGCCACTAACATTTCAATCTCTAGCTCTTCATTAACTGCATATTTACTGAGACTAATTAGAAATAAAGAAAAAATAATTATTGAAGCAACTACCATCCCATATCAATTACTCCTGGCATGCTGATACCTTGGCTTCCAGTCACTTTGTATGGGTGAACTTCTGTTTTCAAACATGGATATTCTTTTTGTGGCATATTAGAACACTATCTCCTTTGGGCATTAACCTTCTCCCTTTTCATCTACCGTATATTTGTTCTTTTCCCTCTGAGTATAATGTCTGTTACCTGGTAATTCTTAGCACTTTATCTTTTGTGTGTTGAAATTCCTTTTCATATTTCCAGTTGTTGGCTTTCTTTATGTGGCTGATAATGTTTATTTCTTGCAAGGAATTTTATTCAGGCAATTTTGGGGATTTAACAACAGCATTAAAGAGTTGTCTTAAGGAATCATCTTTGCTGTCTTTATAGAAACTTGACTCTTTTATAACTGTTTCCCAACTACTTGAGTCCCTAAGCCTCACCTCATGGGGGCCATGATTTGGTGGACCCCCTACAGATACACTGGACATTAAGTTCTGGACCTACCATGCATGTTGCTGAAAAAAGGCACTAGGTATGGCCATATACACTTGGTCTACAGAGGTTATCTTCATTTTATTCAAGTTTTATTTCATTTTGGGATACCTGAATGGTTCAGTTGGTTCGATGGCCAACTTTAGATTTCAGTTGGGGTCAAAAGTCTCGGGTTTGTGAGATTGAGCACTATGTCAGGCTCCATGCTCCACTCAGACTCTGCTTGTCTTTCTACTTCTGCTCCTCCTACCACGTGCACTCCCTCCTCTCTCTCTGTCTCTCTCTCTCTCTCTAAAATAAATAAAATCTTTAAAAAGTATTTCATTGTATTTGGCTATATAATTTTATCATGACAGTTAATATTACTGTTATTTAATTTTTTTATTTAAATATAAGTTACTTCAACATGTTGCATCAGAAATCTTCCATTTGAATGCCAATTTAAATTTAAATGTCAGACATTTCAATTTTTAAATGTTTCCTAATAGGAAATTTAATATACCCTGTTCTCTTTTTTTATACTTCCATTATTTCCTTTAATTTCAATTATTAGTATCCTTTAAATAAATTTAAACACACACAAACTGAATAATTCTTGCTCTTAGATGGCTAGTAGACAATACATTTCTTACTTTAAAACTGTCATCATTAAAATCAATCACAGAATTAGCAGAGGTTTTGAATATTTCTTTTATATGTTTACACATTTCAGTTTTCAAGAGACTCTAATGTAGGAGCATCAGTATAGTTTTTAACCAATAGAGTTAATGTGATCAAATTATTAAACCAATTGATTTTATTATTGTATGTTTGTCTGCTGGGTAATCAGAATAACGGGAGGTTTATTTTGCAAAACTTCATCAAAACTTAGTGAACAGTGTTACAAGCACACATGTTAAAAAGTGTTCACACATGGGCAGGAGAAGAAGCCTAAACAAGAGGGCATAACTTCAGAGGCCACCTAAAACTGAACTGAATAAGAAACTGTGCTGGTCAGAGGTCAAAAAACCTTGGTAGGTAAAGGAAGGCTAGGGATCAATTAGGAGATCACAAGTCATTCAATCTATGCTTTGAGTTTTTTGTCTTTACTGAAAAACATATTTGGTTATTACTTCTGACCCTGAGGTTACAGCGTGCCAATTATTTCCATCCGTTCATTTTATAAAATTTGTTGTGATTGACTATATAATAGGAAAATGTTACATTTTCAACTACGAAGAGTAATAAATGTTCTTTATTCCTTTGAGAAGTTCTGAAAGATTATAAAAGGTTAAAATTGATTCCATTTGGGATTGAATGCATGTATGTCCCATATTTAGGATAAATTTACTATGATGCAAAACCCCCAAGCAAGAAGAGACACGTTGCATATCAATGCCAATTATCCAAGTCATCATTGCACTAAGTCTCACACTGTTGCTACTTACATTGTGAAAAATAGGAAACAATTCTCAAGTAGGAATTGGGGATCCCTTTTAGTCACTAATAACCGGTTAATGTATTTTATTAACTGAAGCCATCTGGGGTTTTTCAGATGTCTGTTATGATTCTGGAATTCCTTATGCTAAAACAAACAAAGTTCATAGAGCAAATAGCCCAATAGCTAGTTAAATGTCCTCGAAACACTAAGGTGCTAGACAATTTATGCCTTAGGAAACCCTCTGATTGCAACTGATATAAGTTTTAAAAATAACCAGACTTTAATAGACTAATTGTGAAAGATTAGTCCATTTATCTGAGCTTGTTAAACACTGCAGTAGACTGGAACCAATTAAATAAATAACTCTAATTCTATATTATTAACTTCAAAAGTCCCTAGTTCCCATCATTGCTGTGCTATGATAGGTAATTTTTTTTCCAAAGCACAATTCTTTTCCCCCACAAAGGGAAATGCAATTTGGCACTTTTTTAAGGAGTCTACATATATCAGACTACATGTGGTCAATTGAATTTGCCATATTAGCCCTGCGTATAAATAGAGTAAAATACCAAATTAAAATTCTGTTTTTTAGATGCAAGTAAAACTGCACCCAGATCAACAGATATAACAACAGATTTAATTCTCTGTGTTCATATAAATTAAACCTACTTCTGGTTCTTAAAGATAATCTTCTTAAAATCACATTTAATAATTTAATTTAATATATGTTTCTGATCTCACCAACCACAAAACAGAATATGAACAAGTCAGAAGTTCTAAAATACTGGAGGAAAGAATGAAAAAAGAGGCATTATTCAGAGACTACAGAATTACTTAGCCTCTGTGTCTGATATAAATGGGATGCTTCTTTCTTTATACTCACTGTTGTCTAAATAAGTAAACAAACATTTTTATCTCAGAATTAGTCAGAACCTAATTTCCTTAATTAGACTTTCTATGCTCTATCTTGCTTAAGCCAGAAAACAGTAAGAATAAATGTAATATGTTAAAATGGGAAATTTCAGTAAAATGATCTCCAAGGGAAAAATATTTATGATTATTTGAACTGTGTGATTAGAAGTAAGTATTAACAAATGTTACCAGTATCAAATTGGAAAAGGATATGGATATTTGTTGGCTAGATTTAATTTTCAAAACTTGGCATCTCTTCCTCCTCTCTCACACAAACTCACAAATGTGACTTGCATAACTACCTTTCCACAAGCTGTTGGATTTGATAATAAATACCTTTTACTGGAAATTCTTTCTCTGGACTAGTCTGTAAATCAGACACTAAAAGAGAAGTTGTGGGGGATGCTTGGATGGCTTAGTAAATTAAGCGTCTGCCTTCAGCTCAGGTCATGATCCCAGTGTCTGGGGATTGAGTCCCACATGGGGCTCCGTGCTCAGTGGGGATCTGCTTCTTCCTCTATCTGCTGCTTCTCCTGCTTGTGTTAGCTCTCTCTCTGACAAATAAATAAATAAAATCTTAAAAAAAATAATAAAATAAAAGAGAAGTTGTATGACATTATAGATAAAAGCAGAGATGTTTTCTGATACTTCCTCCATCTCTATCTGTCAACACGAATTAGGTTCCAAGTCCAACTGTACTCCTGTTCATCCATGTGTCAGAAGCTAACACGGATTCATCAAGAATTGCATTGAGTCCTTTGTCATTCGATGTATAGAACTTGTTGTGAAAAAAAGAAAGGATAAAACGTTGACTGTTACTTTTTTCTTTTGACCGAAGCTAATGAAACCCTAGAGCACCGGGGGAGACCATCCAGGTTCTGAAGTCTCCTGGACTGTGCCCTGAAGCTCCCATAGTCATATGGGTTTCTGCCGGAAATAAGGTAGCACGATGCTTCCATAGAGCCCTATAGGAACCTGTATCTCGTTTGCAACATTTTCATTCTCCCAAGTGCTGAGCAACGGTAGTATCTGCTAACACTTTTTTTTTTTTTAAAGATTTTATTTTTTTATTTGACAGACAGAGATCACAAGCAGGCAGAGAGGCAGGCAGAGAGAGGAGGACACAGGCTCCCCACTGAGCAGAGAGCCTGATGTGGGGCTTGATCCCAGGACACTGAGATCATGACCTGAGCTGAAGGCAGACGCTTTCACCCACTGAGCCACCCAGGCGCCCCATCTGCTAATACTTTTAAAGAAATGATTAAGTGAATTTTAATATGCTAGATAAAGATACAATATTGTATCGTTTTCTCATGCATTGACAGTTTTCAGGGAAAAAAAAATAGGAAATGTGTTTGTTATTAAATGAAAGATCATTATCCTTCTTTGGAAGATGAGATGAGCAGATAAAATGGGATTCCAAGAAAAAAGGTAAAGACACATTTTAGATCTTGAGGAAAGTTTTTAGAGTCACTTAAAGAAACAAGGTCAACTTTAAGATGAGACTAAATGGGCAGTGTAGGTAAACTCTTAAGACTAAGGCCATGATTCCTTTGGTTAATGTCTCGATGTGCTCCAAGAAAGAGACCAGAGACATTAATTCACAGCCGCTGTGACAACCCATTTATCCCACATCATAGACCCACAGTGTCATCTAATTAGCTCTCTGCTCAGGGTCTAGAGGGGCACTCCAGTCTTGGGAGGGAGGGAGTAAACTGGCTTGTTGACAGTAATTGGCGGTGGAGACTCTGAGAAACAGATCGGCTTTCAGTTCAGTGTGTGAACTGCTTTATTTTGAAGATTTGTTAATTAAAAAATGATCTTTTACTATCAAAACTATTGTTTTTAGGCAATTGTTGTTGCATTATTGGACCAGAAATTATGACATAAACCAGTAGGGAAATATTGTATAAACTCAATAATTTACACTATAAAACTTGCCTTAAGTTAATTCAATAGCTTTTTGGTTTACCTCTGAGACCATGAGCCTGTATTTAGAATCCAGTGCTAAATTTGTTAGTGAGTACTTTAATCCGTGTTCTATATTTAGTTTCTAATCAACTTTCTTATAAATAGGACCATTTTCACCACTTCTGTTTCCTTTATTTAATTTGAAACTGCTTAGCAAAATTCCTAATAAGCCTTGTTTGAATTTTGTTGTTGTCTTATTTTTTTGACACTGAGACTCCAGGCTAATGTTAGCCTTTGGTGCATGGTTCAACTTTGCAACAATATTCACTCTGATCTGTAGACTGTAAACTGTCAATTCTGAATTCTTTATGATACAGAGATGCTGGGTTTCTTGTGGGGCATCTGCAGTGGTCCAGAGATTCTGATTCTTCTCATTTAAAGTGATCCTGTGGTGGCCACTTTGTGTTTTGTAAAATAAATTAACTGGGTTATTAATCTGGGTATTTAGTAACAATGAGCTTCTGATACTGTGCTATTCCTGAGGAGAAATGGAAGGAAGGCTTTCAAAAAATACTAAAGGGAGTTTTCTCTTCCTAAGAAGTAAGCAAAGTAATAAATATGTCCACTGAAAGACACAGTTATTCGTTATCTATGTTTATAAATATAAGATCTTCTTAATAAATGTTTATATATTAACATATACTCACTTATCTTCATTATCAATTCTATATTAAGATCATTATAAGATAAACGCAATGTCATCTGCTCTGATTCATACAGAACAGAGATTAAAATGACATTAAAACAATTTTTTGCACTTACTAGTTGACTATGGAACAAATAAAATGTTTTTCCTCTTGGTGTAGTAGTGCCCTTAGAGTTTAGATTATTACTAAGGATCTTATATATTATGATTATTATCCAAGATGGTGTTAAATACAGTTTAAGTTAAAACTATTTTTCTTCCTACTTATTAATTTGTTTGTTTATACCCCCTCTAATTTTCATCATTCAGTTATTTGGGATGTAAATGAAAAATTCCATATTGAGTTCTTAATTTACTTCCAAGACACTGAGCAGTTTTTAATCAAGAAGTTTTCCCAAAACACAATAATTCTCACTAATTTTTAATAAGACTTAAATGTAATAACATGCATAAAAAGGAATGCACATCACAAAGTTGAAAATCATTGTTCTCGTTGGATATATTTTTACAGTTAGATGGATTATGGAATTTTTAGAACAGAAATGTCTCCCTTTGCATCCATGGATTTCTGCTACTGGCTGATAATCGCTGCTAGTGAAGTATTAATGTTCTTATTAATATCCCTTCATGTCAGTGCTCTTCCTAAGACATCTTGCCTCTATTTAAAGCCAGAATTCTCCTTCAAGCATGTTCAGCCATTTGATGAAATTGCTTGTAAGATTGTTGCTCAAAATCGCAAGTTTACTAAAACTCAGATATATAATCATTTTCGAAGAAAGAAAAAGAAAATAAACTGGTTTTTTTTTTTGTGGGAAGCTTTAAAAATTGCTCTTTTTACACTTGTTCACTTCCAGTAGAGGTTTAATTCAGAGAATTGATCAAAGTATTAGTAGAACAGAAAGTACCTGAGGTAATAGCTGCAGAGATGAAATAGAAGCATTGTAGTATACTAGTTTACTAATATGTTGCGTCTGTCTTTCCATCAATGGAGCCATCCATCCAAACTAAGAGTTCGTAAAATGTTATGAAGACAGAATCCATTTTTCAATTGTTCCTAAGTAGTGCTTGCACTACTCACAATGACTCAATATGTCAAAATTTACAAACCTTTCTCTTGGATAAATATGACATGGTAGATCTCTAGTTTCCAAGTAACATTCAATAAATGTTTTAGTAAGAATAACTAAAAATAGCTAACAATTATTTTCACCTCAGACACTGTTGTAATGGTTTCCATTTTTGCCCTCACAAGCCTACAAAATATTGTTATTCACGTTTTGTGGATGAGGAAACAACAGCATAAAAAACTTGAATAAATTTCTCAAGGTCACTCAGCTGTTGATTTATCACTTAATCCATAGGAAAATTCAGACCACTCAGTTGTCATTCACTATTTCTAAATGAATTGAGGATTCCTTAAGATTTTCTGTAACAGACTGTAACAGAAGTAAACAGACCAAATTGCTTTAACTTTCCTCAGATTTTATAAAATGAACCCCTCCCACATTATGCCCATATCAGATTCCAATGACAAAATTCTGTATAACTTCTTAAGAGAAAGCAAGTGTTTGGGTGAAATGTATTTTATATTCTAACATACCACTGAAAAACTATAGTTTTAAAATACCAGATAATTTAGTTTATCATGTCCCCCCTCTTTTAGGAAAACTGGTCAACAGATCTGAAGAGGGGAAATTCCCCAACCAGAAAAAATTATCCTTATTAAGGTTTCCTTTCAATTTCTCTATTTGACATCTTACAATATAACATTTATAATGAGGGAATTAGAGTATTATAAAATTTTTGAGTAGATAATTTTCTAAAGCTGAAAGATAACAAGGAAATTATTATAATCTGGATTGTCATCATTATCAAAAACATCAGTGGAATAGTTTGGGTAATTTCAAAGAAAATGGAAGAGGATAATGATTGTCTTGCAGAAATCTGCATACTAAAAATTCATATTCTCATTATTGAATACATATGTTGGGAAATGTATGAAAGGCATCTCTGTGCTATCATGCTTAAGCTGGTAGGAAACAGAAAGCTACCACACATTCCCGAGTTAAATCTTGAGCTGTAAATATACTGCGGCATTTCCCCTGAATGTTTACAAATAGCATCTTTGCAGCTGGATGGTTACTGAGGCAATGCTGGATTCTCAACTTTCATCTCCATGACAGCTGCTAATTGCATCTAAGTTTCCCTTTCCTGAGACAACTCTTATTTCGCATTTATTCTTCGGTATATTCTGTGTATTTGTCAACTTTCCCACAAACATAATCCTTTTTATGTTTGATGTTTTTGTTTTTGTTTTTGTTTTTTCCCTACAGAAATGTGAGGATATTGTAACTTTTTTCCATCTTGCTTTTTCACTCTTACTATGTCATGGAGATCATTCCACATTGGTGCACATAAAGCAGGCTAATTCATTCTAAAGCCTGAGTATGAGGGCATCCATGTAACATGATTTAGATCACTAGTCCAAAATTGACAGCCTTTAGATGTTTTCAATCTTCTATTGTTTTAAAATCATCATTATGAATGACCTTGGGGATAATTATTTAATTGTAGGACAAATATGCATGTATAAAGAGACAGAATTATTAGATCAAAGTGTGTACATTTTCAACATGTGTACAATATATAGCTAAAATATGTATTCAAATATTTATGTAAATAACTCTCTGTAGCTGTGACCTTTTTACAAGCAATAGTAATGTATAAGAAAGCCTCACTAATGCAAGATATTGTGATTTTGTTTTAATTGTTGCCAATCTTTGCCAAATTTAATTTACATTTATCTCATTATGAATGAGGTAAACTATCTTTCTACATAACCAAAGCATATCTCTTTATTTTCTGAAAATTGTGTATCCCTAGCCTTTGTTAATTTTTCTTTTGCATTTCATTTTAATTCTAATGGATCTGTAGAAGCTCCTTAAGTACAAGAAAATTTCCCTTTGTATATAATATGAATTGCAAATATCAACCTCACTGTCAAATATTGAATTATTAATCCTAACTTTTCGTTTCTTTTTGATAGTATTATACATTAAAATCCTGACCCTTGCTGCATTATGAGACAGTGTACTTCTCCACCCCTTGACTTTGTTCTTGTCAATGTGACTTGTTTTGGTAAAGGATGAGCTCACAGATGTGATAGGAGTGGATAATTTAAATTTATTTACAGGATGGTCTTAGATTTTGGCATTTTGTGATCCACAATTAAAGAAGGTTTCCTCCAGTTTTACCATCATCCTCTTAGCTTGGTCATCACAGTGAAGAGATGCAAAGACCTGAGCCCAACCACAACCAGTATCTAACTCAGGCTGATGTTGCAGGACAAGTACAGTGTCCCAGAAATCCAGTGGAAATTGGCTTATCCAGATGTAACCTGGGGTTGCTTGTACATGAACAAAAATTTTTACGTGGTAAGACCTATGATTTGGGGTTAGTTTCTTATACAGCAATAATTGACACAAACATTAGGTGATCAGTTGCACTTAATTGTCTTTTTAAAGATTGTTTATTTGATCGAGAGGGCATGCACATGTTGTAGGGGAGGGTCAAAGGGAGAGGGAGAAGCAGACTCCTTGCTGGTTGGGGACCCCCACTCAGGGCTTGATCCCAGGACCTTGAGATCATGACTTGAGCTGAAGGCAGATGCTGAACTGACTGAGCCAACCAGGGGCCCCGACATGATTTTTTTAATCCCTTTTAAAAAATTTTATAATTAGAATTTATTAACCATTTTTATTAATTTATTTAATTAATCATTTATTAATCATTTTATGTATACTTATAAGATTTATGTGCTTCTGAAGCAGGCTACCTGCTGAGCAGGGAGCCCCATGTGGAACTGGATCCCAGGATGCTGGGATCATGACCTGAGCCAAAAGCAGTTGCTTAACTGCCTGAGCCACCCAAGCATCCTGACAATAATCTCTTTGACATCAGCCTTAGAAATATTTTCCTAGATATAGCTCCTTTGGCAAGGGAAACAAAAGCAAAATTAAACTATTGGGACTACACCAAAAATACAAAGCTTTTGCACAGTAGGGGAAACCATCAACAAACCGAAAGACAAACCCCTGAGTAAGAGAATATATTTCTAATGATATGTCTATTATAACTAAAATATATAAAGAACTTATACAACTAAACATCAAAAAAATTAAAAGAAAAACAAAAACAAAAACAAAAACAAGACAGAAGATATGAACAGACATTTCTGTAAGGAAGACACACAGACACATGGAAAGATGCTCAACATCACTCATCATCAAGGAAATACGAATCAAAATCATAACGAGATATCACCTCAGACCTGTCAAAATGGCTAGAATAAAAAAAAAAAAAAGAAAAGAAACAAATGTTGGCAAGGATATGGAGACAAGGGAATCCTTGTGCACTTGCACTGTTGGTGAGTTTTCCAAAGTGGTGCAGCCATTTTGGAAAACACTATGGAATTTACTCAAAAAAATTAAAAATAGTGTTACGATAGGATCTAGTAATTCCACTACTAGGATCCCCCTTAAATGAAAACACTAATTCAAGAAGATATATGTGCCCCTATAATTATTACTGTATTATTTACCATAGGCAAGATATGGAAGCAACCTAAGTGTCCATCCATAGATAAATGGCTAAAGTAGTTATGAGATATATACATACATATACAATGAAATATCACTTGGCCATAAGAAAGGATGAAATATTGGTATTTGCAACAGGATGGATGGATCTGGAGGGTATAAACTGAAGTAAGTCAGTCAGAGAAAAACAAATAATACCTTCTGATTTCAGTCTATTTAGAATTTAAGAGAATACAAACAAAATAAAGAAAAAAGAGGAAACAAAAACAAAAACAAAAATAGATTCAAATATGGAGAACAAGCTGGTAGTTACCAGAGGGGAGCTGAGTGGGGTAAAGGGGCATATAGGTGAAGGGGATTAAACATACGCTTACTGTGATGAGCACTGAGTAATGTACAGAATTGCTGAGTCCCTACATTATACACCTGAAACTAATGTAACACTGTATGCTTACTCTACAGGAATTAAAAAATAAGTAAAAATTAAAAAATAAATAAATTTCAATGTCATTAACACTCTACTCATCACTTTAATATTAGTTAGATACATTTTCTTCTCCTTTTCTTCATTTTGAGAAGTATTCTTATGTATTTTCTCCTAGGACTCCAAAATCATATTGGAATTTTCAGGAAGATTTCAAATGACAGTTTCATTGGAATTAAATAAAGCATGTAGCTTGATTTAGGGGAAAGCAATAGTTTTTAAGATCTACTGAGTCTTCATTTTCAAGTGTATACTTTTTAATTATTACTCTTTTGTGTCCTTCAGGAGCCATGGTTTTTTTTTAGCTTCTGGATGTGATGTCTATTATTTAATTTTATCAACTTCGTTTTCTATCTTCCTGCTGTTTGTCTACATAGAAGATACATGAATTTTTATCCAACCAATTAAATGAATGCGTTTTATTCTGAGTTTCATTATTTTTATCTTTTCTTGTTTCTCAGTTTTCTAGGCAAAAATAATACCTTAAAATAATCATAAGGGTTTTTTTTATAGTGAAATTTATTCATCTTTTTAATGATTTTATTTATTCCTTTATTTATTTGACAGACAGAGATCACAAGTAGTCAGAGAGGCAGGCAAAGAGAGAGGGGGAAGCCGGCCTCCTGCTGAGCAGAGAGCCCGATGCGGGACTCGATCTCAGGACCGTGAGATCATGACCTGAGCCGAAGGCAAAGACTTTAACCCACTGATCCACCCAGGCACCCCAACCATAAGGTATTTTTAAAAAGATTTTATTTACTTATTTGAGAAAGAGACAACACAAGCAAGGGAAGGGACAGAGTGAAATGGAGAAGCAGACTTTCTGTTGAGCAGGGAACCCAGTGTGGGGCTCAGTCCCAGGACCCTGAGATCATGACCTGAGCCAAAGGCAGACACTTAATGGACCTAGGTGGAGAGCCACCTAGTTTCCCCCATAAGTTGTTTTTTTAACAGACTTAAAAAAAATTGGTGGGGAAATAATTGTAGATTCACATGCAACTCTAAAAAATAATACAGAGAGCCAGAGATCTCCTATGTATACTTTACCCAGTTTCTCCACATGGTAACATCTTGGAAAAACACAACACAATAGCACAACCAGGATATGGACTTGGATATAGTCAAACTACACCAAGATTTCCATCACACCAGGAATCCCCAGGTTCCTTTTTGTAGACCATCCACTTGTCTCTTACTACTACTCTCTCTTTAACCCTACTCACCCTTTTCTCCATTTCTGTACTTTTGTCATTTGATGAATATTATAAATAGATGCAAAGAGTAAAAAGCCATTTGCAATTGGCTTTTTCACTCAGTATAATTCTCTGGAGATCCATTCAAGTTTTTGTGTGTACCAATAGCCTACTGCCTTATAATGTTGAGTAGGATCCCATCGTTTGGATAGTCCAGTTTGTTTAATCATTCACCCACTGCCGGGCATCTGGGTTTATTCCAGTTTATGATTATTATGGATAAAATTTCAATGAACATTTGTGCACAGGTCTTTATCTTTGTTTCTCTAGGTTAAATGCCTAGAAGTGTAATTGCAAGTTTGTATATTCAGCATTTTGAATAGGATAGTACTTTCCAGAGTGGTTGTATCATTTTCCATTTTCACTAGTAATGCATGAAAGCAACTCCATTCTTCTCCATCCTCATCAGCATTTGGTGATATCATATTTCTTTTTGCTTTTTGCTTTTTTTCTTTCCTTCTTTCTTTTTCACTTTATCCATTCAAATAGGTGTGTAGTGATATTTCCTTGTGATTCTAATTCCCACTTCTCTAACAGCAAATTATGTTTAACTTCCCTCCTCATGTGCTCATTTGCAATCTATGCATCTTCTTCAGTGATACGTCTCTTCATGACTTTTGCCTTGTTCTAATTGGATTGTTTGCCTTTTCACTGTTGAGTTTTAAGAGTTTTTCTTTCTTTTTTTTTTTTAATGTGGTTGTTCTTTGTTAGGTAAGTGGTTTGCAAATATTTCTCCCACTCTATACTGTCTGTTTTCATCCTGCTGTCAAGTCTAAGGAGCCTTTGCCTAGCTCCACATCATGGAGTTTCTCCTATTTTATAAAACAAGTTTTAGTTTTGCATTTAATTCCATGATTCAGTGTGAGTTAATTTCTGTGTAAGGGGTGAGGTTTAGGTCAAGATTCTTTTTTTTTTTTTTTTTTTCGGTACAGATATCCAATTGCTCCAGCACCATATGTTGAAAAGATTATTTTATCACCATTGAATCAATCTTACACCTATGTAAAAAATCAGGTTGGGGGGCACCTGGGTGGCTCAGTTGGTTAAGCGGCTGCCTTCAGCTCAGGTCATGATTCCAGGGTCCTGGGATCCAGCCTTGCATCAGGCTCCCTGCTTAGCCAAGAGATTCCTTCTCTCTCTCCTTCTGCCTGCTACTCTGCTTACTTGTGCTCTCTCTCTTTTTCTATCAAATAAATAAATAAAATCTTAAAAAAAAATCAGGTTGGAAGAAGAGTGTGGGTCTATTTGTCCTTTTGTTATTTTGGTTCTAGATCTAAGTGTCTATCCCTTAGGCAGTACCACACTACCTTAATCCTGCACCTGTATAGTAAACTTAACCATTAACTTGGCCACCACCATGTATTTCCTTGGGTGTCAATGTGTCTAGCTGGTCTACCTCTTTCTCTCCATCTTTCAGAGTCTCTTCATGTTTGTCTTATGTGTAATGTCCAGGGTTTTTTGTTATACTTTGCCGAAGGAATTAGAAAAAGTGCATTTACTCCATCTTCCTGAAAACCAAGGTCTCCTTTAAGATTTTTATCTTTCATTTCTATTCTTATCAAGCCAGATTAAACTGTATATCAGAACAATGTTGAAGAGAAGAAGAAGGAGGAGGAGGAGGAGGAGGAGGAGAAAGTACTCTTGTTATAATTCTTACTTTAAAGCTAATGCTTCCTTTAAGGTTTCATATGTTTTCAGAACATTAAGAGAATGTTAATATGGAAACTTTTATTTTACCATTAAAGAGATAGGAATTCATTTCATCTGTTATGAAAGTGATTATCTTCATTTAATTAAGAATTTTTATAAAGAATGGATTATGCACTTTAAACTGCCTATTGAATAGACAATGAGAAGATCATAAGGCTTTTTTTTTAAACTTTCATTTATTAATAAAATGAATAAAATATTCTAACACCAAAGCATCTTGACATTATAACTTAACTACTACTGGGTCATGATGTATCAATGCCATGTTGAAGTTGGAATACTATTTCCTAATATTTTATTTTAGATATTTTAAATTGATATTCAAAAGAGTGATTCATCTGTGATTTTTTGTGCTACGTTTTTGAGCTATTTTTTTATTAGAAAAAAAGAAAAGCTTTAATTTAAACAGGATTATTGGTTCTTTCTAAATAAAGAAATAATCTTTTAGTATTAAGAAAATGATGATTATATTTTTTACAAGAACAGTATCCAAATCTGTGGAATACAATCATATTAAGTCTCTAGGAAGTGCTAGAAACTGATCAGATTTCATAACTTTCTCAAGGTAGGGTTCCAGTCACTTATCTAGAACTAGACCAGTACATGCTGGGCTTTATGCATTCATGAATACATGCATCGGTTTGTTCATACATGAGCCAACCACTTACCACAATGACCCATTTTTCAACTTAAGAAATTATGTTTCAAATAGATGAAGAATCTCAATCCAAGGTACACTATTTCTAGGAATTCTCATTCTCCACTGTTTGATTCTGTGGTTCATTAGTCTACAGACCAGAGTAGAGCAGCCCAAGACTATGCACTTCTTCTGGGGGCAGTGCACAGGATATTTTCTTCTTAAATACCTGATAGCTACTAACACAGGCTCTCCAGAGGAACAGACATTCATTGCACTGACTGCTTTCTTCATTTGCCATACTGTTGAACTGTGGCTGCAGTATGAGTCACAAAGAATTTTTTCATTGGTTTTCCTACTTTAATGCACAGAAACATGGGTGGGGTCTTACTTTCTTCTTCTTTTGAAGAAATATCTTCAACAGATACTTGAATTCCCTTTAGTACACATAACTGAATTTTCAAACTTATTATTCATTTGCATGCTTTCGTGTTTGTTGTCCAGAGCGGATTCTGAAGAATTGTCTGGAGAATCTTTGTTCCTATTTGCTTCTGTAGGAAAGGCTGGTTGCAGTGTGAGGGACACTCACCCAGGTTTTATCTGGCTTTTTATTGCTTTTGGTTGAGGGATCACCTACCTAGGAAAGAGAATGATGTATATTCCCATTGGCTCAATACTTTTGCCATCATTTAATTCTGCTTTCTATAACTTTTCAGATAAATGTGACCTCTCTTTGTTTTTATTAAGGTAATATTCATGTGTTTAAATTTATCTAGATCTTCACATAGGTTGCATTGTTTTCTACATGGCTTTCTGGGGAACCAGACTGCTTGTCCATGTCTAGCATTATATCTTGCTTCTCATAGGTTTCTAAATCTATGGCTCCTTTCAGTTTAACATTACTATCTGCTCCTGAAAATTTCAGGGATGCCTGCACCTGCATTTCTGTTGCAGAACTATTATTCATGAGTTGGCTTTCCTTACCTCTTCTGGGTCAAGAGAAAAGCAATCTTTTGACGTGTCTCTTTTGTCCATTTCATTATCAGCTTTAGAAGAAACTTCTTCCAAGTCAACAAAGGCAACTTCTTCCCCTAAAAGTAAATTTTCTTTAGCTATAGATTCAAATGGAGCATGAGGGTCAGAAGGTTCCTTGCTGACCTTAGTTACTGTGATAGATCCATTGGTTTGTTCTAGAGAAGATTCCAGTGTCTTTAGCTTTCCTGACACCGAGCTGTCTGAGGGCTTCGTATGTGTGTATTTTGTTGACTTTTCTAAAGGTCTTGTTTTGGAATCTGAAGAGATGGTTCTCTCTCCATTCTGCTGCTGTTTTTCGCTGATGAGAGATTTGAACTCACTGGACCATCGAAGAGATTGTTTTGCTTCCATTGCCCTCACAATGACATTCCTACATGAAGATTCAAAAATGCCTTGCCATGGCCTGGAGAATGGGAAGATCTGCCTCCAGAAAGACTATCAACTCATTCAGTAAGTGTTTGAGCTATTTTTTGATGTCAATGTAATCTTAATTTCATTTTTAAAAACTGAAATTCCTTTTTTATTTTTCTCAGTTCCTATGCTCTATGACAGGAAAAGTCATATTTTAAATTTACTTATGTAAATATTGTACATTTCTTGTTGCTTTTATTCCTAGATACTTCATTTGCTATAGTAAATGAATTTCATTTTATTGTCTTTTTTAAATAATTGGTAGAACATGCTGTGAAATTATCTAGGCCTGATTCTTACCTGGGTATAGTTATTGACCAAATTTTTAATTTATTTTAATTAATTAATCATATATATAATATGTATATTATATATAATTTATAAAATAAATTATTATTTATTATAAAATAATTTAATTATATATATGAGATAGCTACAAAATATGTATATTTCGTAGCTATCTCTTTGTGCTATAGACCTTTGACATTGAAAGCACTGTACACTTGTTCTACTGTCTACTTCCTATAAATATGTTGAAGTAAGTCACTCTACAACTGCTAGCATCTTTATGGTGAAAATACTTAGTTAAACTATGTTCATTTGATTGTGAACACAATGGAAAATTTTCAAAAATTGGACAATGCTCAAGTTTTATATTTTTGGTTTCCTTAAATAGATATTGGGATAAGAACGGAAATGATGGAAGAGATTCAGAAACTTTAGAAAGAAAACAGCAGAAAGCCAGAAGGACATTAACTGGACATGGGTAATTAGGAAGAAGAAATGATTTCAAGTGATACTGAAATTTTGCAAATGCGTAGGTGGACAGATGAAGCACTCTGGGCAAACTTGTGAACATTAGGATGGGAGATATATGGACGTAGTTAGGAGGTGGTGCAGCAGCCAGCCCTGGCCCTGTAGCTCACAGGCATCTCGTAAATGCTTTCTGAATGACTGTTAGATGAATTCCATACCCGACACACCGAATCTGATGTGGATGTTTTCAGTGGTCCTGTAACCTTAAACCTGTGGGGCACTTTCAGTTTACAAAGCACTTTCATATGCTGGACCATTAATCCCCACAATAAAGCATGGAGTAAAATATCATTAAAGCCCTCTTACAGCTGAGGAAATGAGGCTTAGAAAGATTAAGTTCTTTACTTACGTTCTACGTTTAGTATGAGCCAGAGATGAGGTTTAAGCTTGAGTGTTTTTGAAGCCAGAACCTGGGCTTTTTCTCTTAGTGCAGAATGTTCCAAGTAAAAGTAGCCAGCTACCTCAGACACATCTGAGAAAATCATAATGTCTGGAAAGACACAAATAATTGTGGAGCAAGTTAAAAATGAGAGCACGTCAGCTATAGGCAAGAGACTCACAAAGGTTGGGACACTGTTTCTCTGTGATCAACACAGAGGGAAACTCAGTGCTGTACTTGTGACTGAATGATTCCCCAGAGGCTAGAGTGTGCTGGAAGGATAAAGATTTGTTTGGGGGAAAAAAAAATCAAATGCTGGAATTATGATAAAAGAAGGACCAGTATTTGGGTACAAATTTCATGGAAGAGTTAAGGATATTGGGAAGCAAAAAGAATTCCACAGGATTCTTCTTGCGGAAAAGATCCTACTTTTTATCAACTACAACAGACTAAAATATCTGAAGAAGCTAAAATAATTTAACAACTAATATTCTTTTTTTAACTTTATGATACACCTTTTTATAGTGTTTTATATATGGGTACAGTATTGGTGAAGTACAGTATTTACAGCTGAGTGGGGTTTTAGTTTATGGAATATATTGTTTTTGAGAAATTTTAAAATTTCTCAACCTTGGTTTCTTTGCTTTGGTTTTTGTTTGGGGTCATCTTTTACCAATTTATCAGATAGTCTTTACATACACCCTATACCAGTCACATTTTCTTGGTTCCCTTTTAGTTTTTATTTCTTTTTGATTTTAAAAGTTTTTCTCCCTTTGCTTATTCTGTTTGTCTAAAGAAATTATCTGTGTGCCTAGGTTAATACTGTTGTTCATTTATTTCATATCTTTTTCTATGTGCTATCACCTCATTTCTGAATTTTTCTATTTTAGATGTATGCTATTGTTTTATATCTTCTATCATTTTCTTAATTTATTTTTGCATGTTTGGAAACACATAGTTTATTTTTTTTGTTCTTTGCCATGCCTTTTTTGGAGTACTTTTGCTTCCTACAAAGTCAATATTCTATTTCAATGTAAATTTTAAAAAAGAGAGTGTGAGTATGGGATTTAATTGTAATAATTTGTGCTGTGCTATTTTTTTTCTTTCTCTACCTTATATTGGTTTTGTGGCTTTTGAGGACGTAGGAGTGGGTTCAAAGAGTTTTTCTAGGCTCAGGCTCTGATATACCCCCTGTAATTTCCATCAGTTCTTTAAGTTATGGTGCCTTACCATTTGAAATGTGCTAGTAGTCTTCTTTGTTCATAATAAACTTACCTAACTCTTGCTTTTGCCCCTATGGATCCTCTTCTGATAAATTTAGATTCTCTTTAGAAAAGTCTCTCCTCAATATTGGGCTCTGTTGTAGAAAGGGTTTTGCAGATTTCATAGACATCAGATTGCTCTTGTCACATCATCTTAAATCACTGGTCTGTGCTAATGATCCACAATTTAGCATATGAAAAAAAAATACTTGCAATTTGATAGATTTTTCTCAAGTTGTCCTGCCCATGTTCCAGTGCATGCCTGGTGGCAATTTTGTGGTTCTCTACTCCCCACATCCAACATTTGACCTTGATACTTGTCTTTCCTTCTGAAGAGATACTTGCACCGTCCAAGTCTTGACCTTCCAGAGCTTTGTGGCCTCTGCTCTTGTTTCCTGATTAATTTAATTTTTTAAAAAATTTTATTTATTTGTTTGACAGAGAGTGTGGGCACAGGAGTGGGGGGAGGGGCAGAGAGAGAAAGGAAGCAGCAGACTCCTTGTTGAACAGGGAACCCAATGCGGGGTTCAATCATGACCTGAGCTGAGGGCAGATGTTTAACTGACTGAGCCATCCAGATACCCTAATTTCTTGATTTCTTGCAGTGGGTGTCATCATAGGGGCTTTGTTTTGCTATTATAGTTTTTGAGGAACACTTCCAACATTACTCTGCTACAGCTACCATTTCCGGAAATCCCCATTTCCAATCTCCAGGTGAGAGCATAAAGCTCAGTCCTCAGGCTTCAACTGGCCTAACTTCTTCTCCTTGGATTGTGGACTCCAGTGTTTCAGAAATACATATTCCTTAATTTAATAGAATAGAATAAGCATTTATATTTGTAGGTGCCTTATTTTTTGAAACCGTAAATGTTCATATCCTTTTATAAAGTTCTGTACACACACTCAAACACACACGGTAACCGTTCATAATTGAAAACTGATTTTGATTTTCACAAAACTTTCTAAATGACACAGAATATTCTTTATCACCAAATTATCTCAAATATTCTCTTTTCTACTTCATAATTTTTATTGGATTGACTTGTCTTTCCTCATTATCAGAGTGAACCACAGAGCTGTTCCACTGGTTTGATTTTATTGTAGAATGGTGCCCATTTTTTTTCTTTAAAACTGAAATTTCCAAATCACTCTTCATAGGTCGGTCAGAAAAAGAAAAAAAAAAAAGAAAATGCCTTAACAGACTGAAAATGAACATTTGTAATGATTAGATAGGAATATTTTTTGCAGTTTCAGAGAACTAAACTATTTTTTCCCTCAAACACTCAAGTTTATATATTGATTTTATTAAGAAAGTTAGTAGATGTCAAATATTTGGAAACCATTTCTACATTTCTTGACAGATGATTACGTGAGAAGTAAACAGTTAATCATCTTTGAATGGAAGTAAATAAGATAATAAATTCTCTGTCAGGGAAATTTTTATATGTTTGAAGCGATTTTTAAATATCAGTGTAAAAATAATGCCATATTTTCTACATAGTTACACTAGGCATCTACTGAAGTCAAACCATGAGTGATTCATTACCTTGCTGGGCTCTTCATCTGAGCTTTTCAAATGGTCCTCCAGGGCACACGACCACACCGTTCATGGTTTCATAAACAAGTTATCAAGGAATTGCAGCATCTCCACAGAACTCCTAACTATCCTAACTTAACTTACTTTGATAGTTAATTTAGTCAAGTAGAATATACGATTAAATCTGAAAAACAGCTTTAAGCATCTACTTAATTGTTCGATTTAATTAATTAATAGGATCTCTTTTAAAATGTTTACAATTTTATGAACAGTAATTGTGGTTTTACTACAGTACTTGGTACACTCCATAATTTCTAGCAGGGTTGGCAAGTTGCAAACTCATTTATAGTTTCTCTTGACTAATACCTTTTACTAAAATACATGCTAAGTCATTCATGCAGCATTCAACACAAGACTTCTAAGAATAAATTTAACATGGTTTTTAGCTACATATTTTCATAGATTTGTTTAAAACATTTTCTGAGTAAAATTCCATTATATAAACACACGTGCACACACACATACATACACATCTTTATACACTCATCTATGGACACTCAGGTTGTTTCCATATCTTGACTATTGTAAATAACGTTGTAATAAACCTAAGGGCTCATACATCTTTTTGAATTAGTGCTTTCATTTTCTTTGGGTAAATTCCTACCAGTGAAATTACTGGATCCTATGATAGTATTTTTATCTTTAATTTTTGAGAAATCTCCATGCTGTTTTCTATGGTGGCTGCAGGGGATTAAAATAAGTAGAGGGGATTAAGAGGTACAAACTTCTAGTTATAAAATGTCATGGGGATGAAAAGTACAGCACAGGGAATAGAGCCAGTAATATTGTAATAACTTCGTATGGTGACAGATAGTAACTATACAGATGGTGGTGAGTAATGTGTAAGGCACAGAATTGTCAAATCACTATGTTGTAAATCAGAAACTAATATAAAATTTTATGTCATCTATACTTAAATAAAAAGTAAGCAAACAAAGAAACATTTTTCCTGGGCCTGAATAACATAACTTATATTTTCAAATATGACTCCTATGTTATTTAAAAAAAAAAAATTCTCACACAGGTGTTACCAAATCAATTTTCACTTGAATGATTACACATTTTTCTCTGAGAACAGTAATTCAAAGCTTAAGGGATTTGAAATATAGTAAAGGGCAGTTACTCTGTACTTATTTGTTGTGATATGTATTCCTCAATCAGAGATTAAAAACTATTTGAAAAATTAAATCTTCCCAAACTACTTAGATCTATACATATAAACTGTAAACATAAGTTTGTTAAATTCTTCATCTTCAGAAACTTTCATGCAAATGGAAATCTTAAATATCTATTACCTTTCAGGGTATAGAATGACTAAAAACCCATTTTTTCTTTGAAAATTTTTGGGTAAATTTCAAAAGAAGGGAAGTGAAGGGATTATAATTTATTGGAAGTCTAATATATGCCAGCCACTGTGTCGGTATTCATACATAGTTTTATTAACTTCTACTCAATTTACTTAATTTTATTTAAACTTTCAAAAATGGTGAAAAATACATTTTATTGTCTTATAGATAAAATAGATTTTAATGTCTTAATACTATTTTAACATCTCAAAAATAAAATGTTTTATTATCTTATTGGACATGTGAAGAAACAATGAGATCAAAACCACAACTTAATCATCAGTAGGTGTGATATTTGTAGATAAATCTTGCTGGCCCAAGTGGTAAGTATATTCATTTTCCTTCTCATATGGTGTAAGGCAGGCTTGCTGTGGATTGAGAAGTCATTATGTGGATAATTGTTCCCTGAAAAATAATAATCCATTTTTTTAATCTGAAATAAAAATTCAGAGGTAGAATTGAAATAGGATTATAATATTTACCTGCATACATGATGCATGTTTGATACCATTTGTCTCATCTTAAAATAGGAGTGCAAACCAAATAAATAGAGATAATGTATAAATCAACTGTGAGAGTAGTTATACTTTTCTGGAAGGTAATGATCATATGAAAAGCAAAACTATCATATAATTTTACTAAAAGCTCTTTTACTCTTTCTTGAAACTGAAACAGGAATTCTCATGATTTTCATAGTTTGTAATCCCTTACACGAAGTGCATTATAAAAAAGAAAATAAAAAAAGAGAGAGCATTACAGTTAGCCTAGTTTGGGGCTAAATAAGCAGGAAGAGCTCATTCTTGGCTGATAACAAACAGGGTGGTCATCAAAACATAATCTGCCTGAATGTACCTTTATTTCCTTATGTGACACGCTAGGAATATGTTAATATTCCCCACAATTTTCATTGTTATTTATGATTTCTGAAAGTTCTAATCAATGGAATAACATAAGAAACAGATACATGAGACGTTCCTGTTGGATCAAACCTACTAGAAGACAACATAGGAAAAATGCTTCCTTTTTTTTATCTGAGGCTTGAACTCATGACCCTGAGATCAAGACCTGAGCAGAGACCAAGAGTCCAGACATTTAACTGATGGAGCCACCCAGGTGCCCCAGGAAAAATCTTGATATTGGTCAGGACACTGATATTTTTGCTTATAAAATAAAAAATAAAGGCAATAAAAGCAAAAATAGACAAATGGGGTTGCATCAAACTGAAAAGAGTCTGCACCACACAGGAAACAATTAACAGAGTGAAGAGACAGCCAACAGAATGAGAGAAAATAGTCTAAACCATACATCTGATAAGGTGTTAATATTCAAATCGTGGAAAGAACAGTTACAACTTAAGAGCAAGGGGGAAAAATTACTCAATTAAAAAATAAACAAAGTAATTGGATAGACATTTACCCCCACAAAGATACACAAATACCCAACAGGTATTTAAAAAGATACTCAGCATCACTCAGCATCAGGGAAATGCAGATGCCTTAAACTGAAAACTTGTACCGTCTTCATATACTAGTGGATGTTTTAGATGCTATGACAGTTCATGAATAAGGACCAGGCTGGACACACAAACTCTGGAATTTTAAACAACTAAATGAGCTGATACCGAAGACCTGGATGAGTTTACCACAGAAGGGTGGAGAGACACAGGAGAATCCAGGGACCAAACCTTGTGCCTAAAACGAGTTAACAAGAGATGGGGGTTAACAAGAGATGGAGTTCAGGGGCCTGTTAAATAGGCAAAAATAAGTGAAAATGGTACCTCAAAAGTACAGTGAAAAAAGTGTGGCAGAAAAAGGAGCTTTTTAATGAAGGCAAATGTTATTATATAAGGTGAGAACTAAAACTGAGCTTGGACATGAGGAATCCAATATTCCGGTGAAATCTTCCAGAAAATACAATATTTCCCTTGATTGTCAAGAAACAGCAACCTTACTGCACATATTATTACAGAAATTTGAGTAAAACAATAGCAAAAATATCTACATTATTAAAATAAATACACATTATTGACAAATGAGATTTGGCACAGAAATGCAAAAAAGGTTTGCATGCTCAGAAACGCAGTTACATTATCCATTTTATTAGAAATTTGGGTGAGAAAAGCTAGACCATCATTTTTAAGGAATCTGCAAAGATATTAATGAAATTCCTCAGTAAATTATATGGAAAGACAGGTTATTTCTTCACCTAAAAAATAATATATATGGATGTACTTATAGGAGGCAATCATGGTTTTTAACTTATATTTTTGTTTTGGTGTTTTCAGAGGTTTAAAATGTCTCTCTTTCCTTTTTTTTTTTTTTTAAGAACGCATGCTATTTGAGACAACACATATTATTTATTATGTTTTGGTTTTTACTTGTTTGCACAAACCATTGCTTTGTCACACGCCGTATCTGGTGACTGCTGACCTTCTTTGATCCATGTTTATATTAGAAGCAGGTAGCCTTTGTCATGACCCCAAGTCCTCTACAGCCGATTAGGACAGAAGTGATATGAGCTGAGCTGAGATAATCTGAATGTGTACATTGGATTCTGGATCACTATCTTTCTGGGTGGATGAAACTAAGGGCATCTAAAATACTGTCTCTCTTGGTAACCAAGTTTGTCATATAAACACCAAACAAAGAAAAATCACATTGCCAGTGAGCAAGGAGAAGGCAGTGGGTGAAGGATATGCAGGAAGAAAAAGAAACACCCAGATACTCACTAACACTTCAATCCTTTTATTGTAGCTGAATTCTGACACCGATACCCTTATAACAAATTCCTTTTGTTATTGAAATCCACACAAGTTGAATAATTATTTGAATCTCAAATGATCAGAGGTAATATGTAAATTCCTGTATTTATTTTCTAGAGTCTGAGGGAAAAATCTTGGAAAATGAAAAAGAGATCCTTAGATCCATCCTGCTTCTATTAAAGAAAAAATGTTTTTCTTAGAATCAAGATGTTTCTTTCCTCTTCTTTAAAGATTTATTTATTTATTTAACGAGCGAGAGCATGGAAAGAGGCAGGGGGGAGGGGGAGAGAGAATATCAAGCAGACCCACCCTCCCAGCATGGAGACTGGCACGGGGCTCAATCTCAGGACCCTGAGATCGTGACCTGAACTGGAACCAAGAGTCTGATGCTTAACCAACTGAGCCACCCAGATGCCCCAGATTCAAGAAATTTCATTCTGGCATTCTTCTAACAATTTGAATTCTAAACACACAATCAATATCCAGGACAAATATTTTGAAATGATGGCATACATATAAGATGAAATAAGATTAGGGGCGCCTGGGTGGCTCAGTGGGTTAAGCCGCTGCCTTCGGCTCAGGTCATGATCTCAGGGTCCTGGGATCGAGTCCCACATCAGGCTCTCTGCTCACCAGGGGGTCTGCTTCCCTTCCTCTCTCTGTGATCTCTTCCCTTCCTCTTTAAAAAAAAAAAAAAAAAGATGAAATAAGATTAAAAACAAAAATAAAAACATGTTGATATATTTATTTTCAAAGCATAGACCCCTCACAACATAATTATATTGGTAATACGCTGAAAATTATATGGTGTAGAAGAACTTTTGTTAATTTAAATTTTGTTACTTAACATATAGTGCAACATTGGTTTCTAGAGTAGAATTCAGGGATTCATCACTTAGATACACCACCCAGTGTTCATCATAACAGGTGTCCTCCTTAATTCAAGTCACCCATCCGGACCATTCTCCACCTCTCTCCATCAACCCTCAATTTGTTCTCTGTCACTAAGAGTCACTTACAGCTTGTTCCCTCTCTGCTTTTTCTTTCTTTCCCCCCTTCCTTTATGTTCATCTGTTTTCTTTCTTAAATCCCATGTATGAGTGAAATCATGTTGCATTTGTCTTGCTCTGACTTATTTCATTTAGCATAACACACTCTAGCTCCATCCGTATAGTTGCAAATAGCAAGATTTCATTTTTGATGGCTGAGTAATATTCCTGTGTGTGTGTGTGTGTGTGTGTGTGTGTGTGTGTGTGTGTGTAATTTATATACTACATCTTCTTTATCCATTCATCAGGCTATTGTTGATAATGCTGTTATAAACATCAGGGTGGATATATCTCTTCAAATTAGTATTTTTTGTATCCTTGGGGTCAAAACAGTAATGCATTTGCTGGGTCTTAGGGTAGTCCTATTTTTTTTTTTTACTTTTTGAGGAACTCCAAACTGTTCTCCAGAGTGGCTGCACCAGTTTACATTCCCACCAACAGTACAAAAGTTTTCCCCTTTCTCCACATCCTCGCCAATACCTGTTGTTTCTTGTGTTGTTAATTTTAGAAGAACATTTAAAAATGTATTGTGCTTCCACTTATATTATTTGATAGTAATATTTTTGATTTATATTTTTGAGTTCTGATTGATCTAGCCAAATCATTCATAATTCAAGACTAATTCAGCACTCCATAGTGGCTCCTTTGCACAATAAAAATAATAAAAATACTTCTCAAGTCATGAAGTCAGGACCCAGTAATCTGGGTTTCTGGCTTATTGTAATATGACAGGGATAACTTTACCCTGTACGACCTTACAAATATCTTCAAATAGTGTTGCAAAAGTGCTGAAAATCAGAATAAATTTTCAACTGATAAAAATGATGGAAGTCCTAGAATTATTGTGATATGATATTACAGACTAGAATGAGATCAGCTAAAATAATTGTATGGTGCATCATTTTTTATCACAACCAGTATTTTTCTTAGCTAGAATGTCTTTTGTGTATTTTTAAATTTTGTTTTCCAACTAAAGAACCATGAATATCTGTATTAATTTTCACACATATTTGATCCATATAGTACAATATCATCTATTGTATTATTAAAATTATTAGTTTTGTTATAAAATTAAATGTAATACAGATTGAAGTAGTTCAAGAAAACAGAAACAAACAAAATTGCAATATTACATTATAAGATTCCACTACTACTATAGGCTTTCTAAGATTTTTTTCCCTACAGGTTTGTATTTTTCCGTGGTAGATATTAGCTTATATATAAAATTTTGTCAACAGTTTCTGCATGGATCTGAATGTCAATGGTGTACTTTGATTATCAGTTATAACAAAATGGAAAAATAATGTTGAAGAAAAAATGTTAAAATGCAAATAAGATTTTGTGCTGATTTTGCAGTTAAGTCCATTCTTATCATGCACTACTGTCTACTCATATAACAGAATCAGTAAACTATTGACCACAGACCAAACTGACCTCCTTTTTTTGTAGATAAAATTTTATTGGAACATGGTCACATTTATTTGTTAACACATTGTCTATAGTGCTTTTCCACAAAAATGGCAGAATTTGGCAATTGGTGCAGAAATAGTATGTCCCACAAAGCTGAGAATATTTATTATTTACCCCTGTACTGAAAATCATTTGCCAATTTCTGCAATAGGATATCAAAGAAATACAACACTTGGTCATGGAACTCAAAAGCTTACAAATGATTTAAGAAAAACAAAACAAAACAAAATGCATTAAATACATAACCAACAGCTGCAGTTGGTCTACAAACTATCCCAACTGTGGTTTTCTACTTAGGAAAAATCCAATTTGAGATCATCATTCATGATCTTTGGTGATACAAGCAAAGTGATTTTTCTGGATAGAGTAGGGTGAATTAAGAACCAACAATTTAGGAGCACCTGGGTGGCTCAGTGGGCTAAAGCCTCTGCCTTCAGCTCAGGTCATGGTCCTGGGGTCTTGGGATCGAGCCCCTCATCAGGTTCTCTGATCAGCGGAGAGCCTGCTTCCCCCCACCTCTCTCTGCCTGCCTCTCTGCCTACTTGCAATCTCTGTCTGTCAAATAAATAAATAAAAATCTTAAAAAACAACAACAACAATTTGAAAATTTGAGTTAAAATCAAATTTTTTTTATTTATTTACTTAGATTTTTATAAGTTAACATATTTAATATAATATTGATTTACATATTTTTTGACTTAACAACTTAAGAGTAAAACCTATCTAGAGTTTCCTTTAGAAGTTAAAAAAAAGGGTGTACCTGGGTAGCTCAGTCAGTTAAGTTTCTACCTTCAGCTCTGGTCATGATCACAGGGTCCTGGGATCGAGCACTGTGTCAGGCTCCCTGATCACAGGGAGCCTGTTTCTCCCTCTCCTCCCAACTCAGTGTTCTCTCTCTCTCTCAAGTGAATAAATAAAATCTTAAAAAAAAATAAAAAAGAAAAAGAAAAAAGAGTGAAAAAAGGACAGGCATCTGGTTGAAAATACAGACACAGCTATAAAATCTAAACATTTTAAATCCCATGTATGTTTTATGCTTTGATAAATGACCTCCATAGAGATAAATAAAGCCACAGGGAAAAATTTTTGAGAACACAAGGTTCTCTTATGGTGTAGATTTTGCAGATGAATTTGTTTAATTAACTGAAGTCCTACTGTAAATAAATAAAGAATTAATATTCCGGATGAAGAATTATATTTGGAAAAAAATCATATGATAATGGGGAAATATTAGGGAACATAGAACTAGAATGTTAGAATATTGTTAAGCTACTTGTGCCTTTCTACATTTTCTCTTGAGGTAAGAATAGTTAGCATGAGATCTACTCTCCTGACACATCTTTCAGTGCAACACAATGTTGTTAACTCTAAGCACAATGTCATTGAGTAGATCAACCGAATTTATTCATCTTGCACAATGGAAACTTTAAAACTTCCCACTTCCCTCCTCTGACAACCACTGTTTTACTCTACGATTTTGACAGTTTTAGGTACCTCATGTAAGTGGAATTACGCAGGACTTATCTTTTGGTAATTGGTTTATTTCACTTACCATAAAATCTTCCAGATTGATCCATGCTGTTGCATATGACAAGATATTTCTTTTTTAAGGCTGAATGATATTCCAGTGTGTGTGTTTATGTGTATGTGTATGTACAAAAGTGATTATACACATATACATGTGGATATATATACATATATAAGAATTAAAATCAGAATCTCAAAGATTTATCTGCATTTCTATGTTTAGTACAGCCTTATTCACATTGGAGTAATAAACACAAGAGCACAGGTATCTCTGAGATTGATTTCAATTATTTTGGATGCATAACCAAAAGTGGGATTGTTGGGGCGCCTGGGTGGCTCAGTGGGTTAAGCCGCTGTCTTCGGCTCAGGTCATGATCTCAGGGTCCTGGGATCGAGTCCCGCATCGGGCTCTCTGCTCAGCAGGAAGCCTGCTTCCCTCTCTCTCTCTCTCTGCCTGCCTCTCCATCTACTTGTGATTTCTCTCTGTCAAATAAATAAATAAAATCTTAAAAAAAAAATAGTGGGATTGTTGGATTAGATGCAAGTTCTATGTTTAGTTTCTGAGTGACTTCTATGCTATGTTCCATGGTAGCTGCACCATTTTGTACTCCCACCAACAGTGCACATGTGTTCCCATTTCTCCATATCCTCCTCCATACCTGATTTTTATTTTGTTTTTTTTCGAAAATGCCATCCTAATATCTGTGATATTTTGTTGGGCATTTTTCTGTGGATAAGTGATGTTGAACATCTTTTCATATGCCCATCGGCCACGTGTACATTTTTGTTAGGGATATATCTATTCATGTCTTCCTTGCATTTTAACTGGGTTATTTGCTATTGAGTTGTGGGAGTTCCTTATATATTTTGGAAATTGACTCCTTTTCAGATATAAGGTTTGCAAATATTTTTCTAATGCCATAGGGTTTGTTTCCACCCCCCACATGTTGATGATTTCCTTTCTTGTGCAGAAGTTTTGTTTGTTTGTTTTCGTTTGATGTAGTGCCACTTGTCTATTTTTCCTTTTCCTTTGGTGCAATATTCAAGAAATCCTTGCCAAGACTAATGTTGTAAAGATTTTTCCCTATGTTATCTTCTAATAGTTTTATAGTTTAAGGCCTTATGTTGAAGACTTTAATCCTTTTCAAGTTTACTGTTGTGTATGACATAGGATAAAAGTCTAGTTTTATTCTTTTGCAAATGGATATCCAGTTTTCCCATTTCATCATTTGTTGAAGAGACTATGCTTTTCCCATTGTATATTCTTGGGATTTCAGTTGAAAATAATCAATCATATATATATGAAGTTTATTTGTGTGATCTCTATTCTATTCTGTTGGTCTATGTATCTGTTTTTGTGTCTCAGAACAACTTTTTTTCATTACTCTCTCTCTATACACACACACACACACACATATTTGAAATGAGAAAGTGTGATATTCCCAACTTTGTTCTTTCTCAGGTTTGCTTTGACTATCTAGGGTCTCAAATCATAGCAGGAATTCCTCCCTTCTTGATGAGACATTCTCTGTGCATTTCAACATAAGGCTGTGTATTTCATAAACGGAGAATGAAATACTGGAAAAAACGATTTGTCTTTTCATGTAGAAGGACAGAAGCACTTTAAACCAACACTTGCAAAACTAAAATCAGTAATCTCTTTGTTCACTCCAAGTAGCAAATTTCAGATTTTTGAATTTCTAATATATAAGGTTCATTTTAGATCTAAATACATTACACAGCAAAATTTAGTAGTTTAAAATTATGAACAATTTTAGAGGTTATAAGTTTAACCCATCATATTTTTTAACTGAGCAAATTGAGATTCTGTGATATATAGAAGTAATTTGGTTATACACTTACTAATTTTCTGAAGTAAAGTAAGTTCTTAGTTTTCCTAAAACAGGGCATATTCTGCCTTAATTGTGAAAACTGGTGATTACTTCAGTATGAAAAAAGGTAAATAATAAAAGCAAAATATCAGAAACACTCATTAGGATAATTCTGGCGTGTATTTTGTTGCTAGACAAAGTCATTTAGGCAGTCATTGGTTTCATTGATCTTCTAGGAATTATGGGAGGAATATTCACCAACACTAATGCCAGTTATGTATGTAAATCCTCTGTACAATGATGGGAGAATAACCCCAAAGTGTTTGACTTAATTAATCTTTTTCTGAGGCCCTTCACTACAGAACTAAAAATCTAAATAATGAGTAGGGACAGAGTATTAAGTATCTTTCTGCACTTAGGGGATGATTAATTATAATGGCTAAACCCCTGAACATTAAGTTGAATACTAATCTGATGACAGAGTTTGGAAATAAGCCAGTACTACATCTGGGTTTTTTCTGTCCTTTTGACAGAATAATAAAAAGAAAAAGGGGAACATATTAACAGTTTATGCTTATTCCACTTAACACAGCCTCTTTCAAATCTGCTTGTTAGCCAAGTGGAAAAGTAAATTTCTCCCACCTTCTTGACCATAAATGTAAATTGCATATATATCTCTTAGTGATTCGATACTCCTCTCTGTGTTTTGAGATAGTGCAAAAAAGGAAACAGTGAAGAGTTAATCACCTGAATCTAAAATTCACACTTGTATCTTTTCATTGTGCTTGCCTGTTGTCTGTAGACAGATAAATAGTGTGGTCCTGTAGAGTTGCAAGCTGCTTTGAGGTGGTTTTGATTTACAGAGCAAATACCTATTAGATTGGTCTGTATCACATGGATTCACAGGGCTGGTGCAAATAAACTCAAAGGGCAAATGGATAAAGGGTCAAAAGATAAATGTTATTAAAGACTTTTGCCAATAGACAATAGAAGTAGGGAAACTACTTTCACCGAAAGAGTTAGAAAAACAAGTAGCTCTTTCAAACTTATTTTTGTTGTTCCAAGGGATTAACCATACTCCAATGATAATAGGAGAGAAAAAGTCTTCAAGATGTTTACTTCTAAATCCCCCTTTTCTGGCTTTAGTATTTAAAAATAGAGAAGAATATAAGGTCTTAGTATCTACCTCCCTGACCATTAATAAACTTCTTTTTTATTTGGTGTGGATCAATTTGGTCATGACATCATTCTTGAGATGGTTCACCTTGCTTCATTCAGTGGGAATAAAGCACCATGTTATTGCTGTGTGCTAGGAATTTTTCCCCACTAACTTACTGCTATTGTCCATTTGTCTTTTTATATGAAACCTTAAATTTCATATATATGCATGAATATACATGTATTTATCTATATTTATATTTATATATTTATATGTTTTGATTTTTCTAAATTTATATTAATTGTTTTGAATGAATGGAATTTTAAAAATTCATATGAGCTTCGCTGAAGTCTCTTTTGAGGGAAGATATATGACTTTATGTTAATACTATTAACCAGAGCAACTATAAGTATGGAACCAAATAACACTGTGTTCCTGCTTCTATGGCATGACTCATCTGTAACAAGGTTACATTCCCAAAAAGCGCTGGAAAGTATAGAAACATTTAGTAGATTTTTCCCATGATACAATGATAGCAAACATTGATGTAAAGAAAATAAGTGTAATCATTCGTCTTCTAAGTAACTATAACGGCTACTTTAGAGTCTACTTCCCCGATCTCTATACTTCCCTCTGAAAACTCTCTGACAGAAACCTGCCCCCAGTGGCTCCTTATTTTCTCTCCTTTCTATTGCTGTCTCAATTCAGTAATTCAGTATTGAACGGGTCAACTTATCCCCTGTGCCTTTTCTCTTCCATGAACTTTCTGACATTTTACCCATGGTCTGTATTTATTTTGCAAAGCCTTGATCTACGTGCAGAAATGACTTAGCTATTTTTTGAGAGGACAGAAAGGCATTAATCTGCCAACATGTCACTTTATGAATTTATAGATTTTATTTTGTGATATTCCACTAAATGCATTTTATATTAATCAACATCATTTTTTGTTGTTGTTTCTCTTTCCATATCGGAAGAAAAGCCTAAAAAGACTAAATTATCATTAGGAGGTACTAGAGTAAAAAAAAATTTTTTTTCAGGAAATCTACTCAGGAAAAGTAAAAAGTCCTCTTTTCACTTTTAGAAAGGAGCAAGGGGAGATTTTAGGACTAGTGGGAGAAAATGAAGAAGTCAGAAAACAGTACCCACAGAGTAGGAACATGACACCTGACACCACAAACCCAAGATCTTGTTGAGTCTGTCTTCTGCAGATGTTGCCTGAGGCAGTTGTGGGCAACGAAGAGAAACCTTACAATCTGATGTTCTAAACAAATTATAGGAGCAAACCCCAGCACGGAGAAAGCAAAGCCAAAGTATAAACTTATCTAAGGTGGGAATCCTGATTACCCACAGCCATTGTGTGGCTTTCAGTATAGTCAGAAGTTTCTTCTTCCAAGTGGAGACAGAATGCTGGGTTTGGAAGAGGGAAAGGGCTTGTGTCTGTCCTGAGTTTCAGTTTTCCAGCAGAAAAACAGGGTTAGGACAAAGAAAACAGAGTGTGTGGCTAATCCTGCATTAAAGTTGAAGATGCAAGACCATGGATTTCCAGAGTGGATGTTATGGTGACAGCACAATCAGTAAGACCAGCGTGTTCACAGGCACCAAGGGAGCAAGGATCAGACTCGCTCAGGCACCACATGTTAGAGATAAGTCCAAGTCCAAGAGTAAAACAGGATTCCTCTAGTATGCCAATAGGCCCCTCTCCACTTCTTATGGCAACACACAGACATCATCATAGAGAGCCAGAGGGAAGAGAAACACTAAAAGCTTGAATGTTGACATCACTTTGTATCCAAAATGGAGTCACAGAAAATAGATTTACAACCCCATCTTCAACAAACAGAACACCAGATCAGTTATAAGAGAGGACGATTTTAAAGACACTAAACATAAAAAAAAAAAAAAAAAAGTCAATGATTGGTGAATGTAGTAGCCAGAATTCTAAGGACAACACTCTGAGAATACCACCCTCTGGTTTTCCATGCAGATGATATAAACAAGCACTGTCATGAAGGAACTCTGTTGACAGCATTATGATTACTAATCAGCTGACTTTGAGATAGAGAGGTCATACTGAACCATTAAGGGTTCCCAAAGTAATCATAGAAAAAGGAGGCAGAAGAGTCAGTAAGAGCAATGCTGCAGAAGAAAAGAGGAAGGAAATCAAGCAAGAGAAGGGGTCACAGAGAATAGAAGCCTGCAAAGACTTGACATACCAAACTTGGCTTTGAAGTTGGCAACTGGCCAGGAGATATGAGCAGTCTCTAGAAACCAAGAAGCACCTAAATCCTACAGCCACATAGAAAAGAACTCTGTCAACAACCAGAATGGGCCGAGTAACCGATTATGTTCCAGAGCCTCTGGAAGGAGACACAATGTTGGCAGAAACTTCATTTCAGCCTTGTGAGACTGCAGACAGAGAATGAGCTGAGTCACACTCTGTTTAGATTTCTGACATACGGAACTGTAGAAAATAAGTGTGCGTTGTTTTAAGTCTCTAAGTTTGTATTAATTTGTTATGGCCTCAATTGGAAATGAACTCACTGAAGGACAGGACCAAAACAAGTGAGCCCCACAATTGTCCTGTTTTGTTGCCTTGAGAGAATGAGAAGACCATGCTTCTGAGAGGGAAAACCCAGGCAGAGCCATGGACACGCCTTTGGGCAGACAGAACTGAGAGTCAGGGGAGATGGAAGCAGAAAGAGTTCACAGGACAGAGGAGAAAGATGTGCAGAGACAGCTCAGCTGATCTGCAAGAAGCTTCTCTTCAAGCATTCAGCAGAGTTCTGATCGGAATCTGTGTGTGAAGGAACTCCCCAAGACCATGGAAAGGATCACTTAAAATGATTAAAGAGAAGAGGATTAGGAGCTCACACCAGCCTAGCAATAATGCCCGCTCCTACTAGACAAATCAGAAAACTCACATTCCCAGGACATGCACAGAAAAGAGTCCCGGCACATTAGTGGGGGACAATTAGTTCTAAGCCAAACGCTGCTCTGGTCCCCATAACAAATCTTAAAGGAGAACATGAAAGTATCAAACTATTTCCAACTCAATGGCACTACACATAATAAGAGGAATTCAAAAATATCTAGTCCTTAAGTGGGTCAAGTTCACAGTCTTGGAGCCAAACAGGTGAGATATGGACATAAAGAAGCAAGAAAACGTGACTGGAAAAGAGGAGTAATCAATGAAAGCCAACCCAGAACTGACACCTGGTAGTGTCACAATGCAAGGACATTAACAGTGATCATATCTGTATCCCACATGCTCAAAAAATATATGGACATAGAAAATATGAGAGATCCAAACTGAATTTCCAGTGATGAAAACTGTAGTGCCTGAGATGAGCAATGTGCTGGATGAGAGTAACAGCAGACTAGATATTGCAGGAGGTGGTTGAGGAGTTTAAAGATACAGCAATACCTATTATCTAAAATGAATAACAGAGGGAGGAAAGAATATATGAACAGAGTATCAGTTAATAGTGAGGTCCACTTCAAGAAGCCTAATACACTTGTAATTGAATTCCTCAAAGGAGGACAGGAGGAAGAAAAATATATTTGAAAAAAATGGCTTCATTTTTCCAAATTTGATTAAAATCATAAACTCACAAATCCAAGAAGCTCATTGGAACCAAACTTCATAAGCATGAACTATATATGTATACACTACTGAATCGGTGAAAACCAAAGATTAAGAGAAAATCTTAAAAGGAAATAGCAAACAACAACATAACAAAACAAAACAAAAACAACAACAACAACAACAAAAAGCATCAGGAACAAATAAGGTTGACAGCAGATATTTTATCAGAGAGAAAGTGAAAGAGCAGAAAGTGAAATCATCTCATTTCTATACTCAATGAATTCAATAGTATAGAATTCCATACTCAGTGAAAAATCTCTCAAAGAGCAAAACCAAAATAGAGAATTTCAGACAAAATTCAGGAGAGTTCATTTCCAAAAGCCCTGCACTTTAAGAAAAGAAAAAGCTGGGTCTTCAGGAAGAAGAAAAATCACACCACATGGAAATCTGAATCTATACAGAGGAATGAAGTGTAACTCTCTATATAGGAAGGTATGAGATATTGCTATTGTATAAACTTCTGAAAGGTGATTTACTATTTAAGCAAACATGCTAACAATGTAAAGTAAGGTTTGTAATATATAGTAAAATACATCACAAAAGAGCACAGACCTGGATAAGGGAAGAATGGAAATAGGCTGTTTAAGCTTATTGTCCTATGCATGAAATCACATGTCACTTAATGATAGACTATGATGGGGTAAACGTGTGTACTTTAAAACCTAGAGCAACCACTAAAATGAAACTTAAAAAAAAAAGAGTTATAGCTAGTTAATAAACCCAGAAATGACAAAATGTGGGATATTTGTTTATTTGTTTATTTTTTTTATTTTTACAGAGAGAGTGAGTGCAAATGGGGGAGAGAAGGACAGAGGGAGAGAAAGAGAGAGAGAATTGTAAGCAGGCTCCAAGAACAGTGCAGGTTAGCCAAGAAGCTTGATCTCATGGCTTTGAGATCACAGCCTAAGCCAAAATCAAGAGTCAGAGCCCAACCAATAGAGCTACGCAGGCACCCCAATGTGGGATAATTTTTTTTTTTTTTTTTTTTTGGACAGAGATCACAAGTAGGCAGAGGCAGGCAGAGAGAGAGGGAAGCAGACTCCCTGCCAAGCAGAGAGCCCGATGCGGGGCTCGATCCCAGGACCCTGAGATCATGACCTGAGCCTAGGGCAAAGGCTTTAACCTACTGAGCCACCCAGGCGTCCCTGTGGGATAATTTCTAAAAATACTCAGTTCATTAAAATTAGTCAAAACAGGGGGGCAAAGAACAACAAAAATTAATCTTAAACTAATAACAAGATGGCAGATTTAAACCTAATTATATCACTAGTCATATTAAATTTAAGTGGTCTAAACACCCCAAAGCTTGTCAATTGTATAAAAAAGCCAGACCTGCCTATAGGATGAATGGAAGTAATGTACTTTGAATATAAGGACAAGCCTAGGTTAAAAGTAGGATGAGGAAAGATTGGATCAATCAGTATCCAATCTGGAGACAGAAATCACAAAGTAAAGAGGACTTTAATTAGGTAATTTTGTATATAATAAAAATATATAATGTATATAATATAAATCCTCATAGGACAGCAAGTGAAAATATGGAGAGAGGACTGTACGAGGTCCACCATGGCTGTGGGAGAGCGCTTGTGGAAGGGAACACTTAGAAGGAAAAATCACCTCACCCATAAGGATGGTGGAATTTGCAGCCAGTTCAATAGAATTTTGCTGGGTCTCCCAGGTGGGAGCTGCTTCTGAGATGCCAGGCAAGCGGCCACAAGTCTAGGACCCCTGCGAGCCACTGTTGATGGGCAAGGACTCCGAGGATGTCAGTATGCCACAGCAGGTCTTGGAGACCAGGAGCTGGAGAGACCTCCCTCTGCAGAAACCAGCTTAGACTGTGGCAGCTCTGGGATGCCCCATGCCATGAGGCATATATATAATCCTGCAGCAATCCTGGCCATGTCTGGGTGGGACGAGGAAAAAGATAAGAACGCAACAGCTCAGGAGGGGCTCAGCTCTGCCCTGTCTTGGTCTCCTGGCGATGACACCATTGCGTGAGTCAACAGGTGAAGGAAAATGTGATCAAGGCAGTGTAGTATTGGTGCAAAGGCAAACAGATGGACCACTGGAACAGAATACTATTCAGAAAGGGACACGTACCTGGGTGCCTGGGTGGCTCAGTCATTAAGCGTCTGCCTTGGCCTGGGGTTATGATCCCTGGAGCCTGGGATCCAGCCTTTCATCGGGCTCCGTGATGGGTGGGAAAGCTGCTTCTCCCTCTCCAGCTCCCTCCTGCTTGTGCTCCTTTTCTGGTTGTCTCTTTCTGCCAAATAAATAAATAAAATCTTTGAAAAATAAAATGGACACATAACCTATATGGCCACATACATATGATTTTCAACAGATGCAAAGACAATGGAGTGGAGAAAGGGAACTGTTTGCAAACAGCACTGAAACCACTGAGCATCCATCTGCAGAAAAAATCTGAACTTCAATTCACACCTTGGATGATGTATAAAAATGTACTCAAAATGGATGATAGACATAAATATAAAATCTAAAACTTTACATCTTCCAGAAGAATGCATAGAGGCATATTTTTGTGTTCTTCAGTTAGGCAAAGATATTTCTAGATATGACACCAAAAGTACTATCTACAAAATAACAAATCAATAACTTGCACTTTTTCACAGCTAAAAAAAAGTCTGCTTTTTGAAAAATACTGTTAAGAAGATGAAAAAAAAATGCAAAGACTGGGAAAAAATATTTGCAGATCATATATATCCGATTAAAAAAAAAAAACCAAAAGAACAAAAAAAAACCTGGGTCCGGAACACATGAGGAAATCTCATACCTCACTGATCAGAAAACAAATGGCTTAAAAAAATGGTTTTTAAAAAAATGATTGGAATACTTCAACAAAATAGACAAGATAATATATAAACATATTAAAAAGATGCTCAATATTATTTGTCAATAGTAACATGCAAATTAGAACCACTTCCTGCCTCTTGGGATTAAAAAGTCAGGCCACAGGAAATACCGGTGAGGACGCGAGGGACCCGGATGTCTCAATACGACTTCTGGAGCTGCAGATAGGACAAACGCGTTGAAAACCAATTCTGCCATTTCTTAAAACCTTTGTTTTAAGGTTTTCAATGATCCAGCCAGTTCACTCTTAGGTAAGTTTGAGTCTCTGGGTACCTACGATGAATGAGAGCATGTGGACAGTTTGGAGGTAAAAGAAACAAAGATACGCATGGGCGCATTGTACTTTCAAAACCTTCCCACGTGTGCTCACCCCCCTCACGTTTTCTGATAGAGGAGGAAGTCAAGAACAAAATAAGATATTATAAAGAAACAAACTATTTTTCAAATATGAATTTTCCACATAAACTTTAAACTTCATTATAGTAACTCCTTTTAGTTATGAGTGGCATTTCTTAGAACATTCACTGACCTTTAGCTAAATCCTTGTGCACTTTCCTGGAGCGCCACTCAATAAGCACTTTTATCCTTTCCTCTGCTTGGGGGAATACTATGTATATTATGCAAACATCTCTACTAAAATGAATTGCAGAGCACAGAGTTTAAATAGACTTCATTCATATCTTTGAAAACTTGATAAGCAAATATCTAGATTCCAGAAAATGCATGATTCTTCTGGAGTTGTCTGAGTATGTCTTTGAGAAGAAGCTGGTAGCAAGCCTTGAACTGGGATGCTTTGTGTTTTGTTCAGTTTACCGTGGTACGTTTTGGAAAAGATAACATGTTGACAAAGCCATAACCAAAAGCTATAACCATTGGAGCAAAAAACGCATCCTGCCAACTGGTTAATTGGGTAAGGCATTTAGGAAGGCCACACATTGCGATAAGAAGCTGACTTGAAAATGTCATTTAAATTAGGCATAACTGGAGTAAATACCAATACCCGTATTTTGTTAGGGAAATAAAATACACAAACTGGGAGAAGTACATTTATTATCAAATGTAATATTAAAATGACTTGCAAAAGATCACTGGATATCTCACCATGTATTCTACAAAATAAAAGAAAAATTCAGTGAGCAGCAATTTTCTTGATTGATGTGCTTCCTCAGGCTACTGATTTACTCAATTCCCCACTGAATTTCCAATCCCACCCGCGACGTAGCCACTGCAGGCTTCCTATCAATGTACTGGGCTTTGTTACAACTCTCTGGGGAAGAGACTCATGCCAGCAGAATGCCTATTAAATAGTGGTGTTTAATGCATACTTGAGGAAGGAAATAATAACATTAGGCCCTTTTTTACTGAGCACTTACAATGTCCCAGGACGTTGAGAATGCTTTCCGCATGCAGGTGACCCTTGAACAGTATGGGTTTGAACTGCGTGGTTCCACTTACAGGTGGATTGTCATTGATAAATACAGTACCGTGCTGTAAATGCATTTTCTCTTCCTTTTGATTTTCTGAATGACTTCTTTTCTCTAACCTACTTTATTGTAAGAATATGGTATATCAGAGATATAACATATCAACTATGTGTTAATTCATTGTTATCCGTAAAGTTTCTGGTCAATAGTAAGCATTGGTTGTTAAGTTTGGGGGCTGTTAACTGTTATACACAGATTTTCGACTGTTAGGGTGGTCAGCGACCCAACCCCCATGTTGTTCAAGAGTCAAAGGCATGCAGCTCTCGGTTGGGTTCCCTAAAAGCAGAGAATCCCTGATGAACCTTGAAGGAAAGTCTCAGGAAAGACCCATGATGACTGAGAGCAGCAAGCTAGGAAATGAAAAAGAGCTATTCAAAACTGTGGTGTCAGGTGGGGTCCAGTATGTTGCCAGACCCCAGCAGATGCTCCTCAGAGCTGTCTTGCCTTAATACAAGGGACCTGGTTGGGGTTGGGGTTGGGGGGCAACTAGGTGGCTCGGTCAGTTAAATGCCTGCCCAAGGTCATGATCCTGAGGTTCTGGGATGGAGCCCCACGTCAGGCTACCTGCTCAGCGAAAAGTCTGTGTCTCCTTCTCCCCCTGCCCCTTGCCTTCGTGTGCACTCATGTGCACCTGTGTTCTCTCTCTCTTAAATAAATAAATAAAATCGTTAAAAAAAGAATACAACCGACTTGGGTTTTGTAGGGCTTGGAGGAAACTTCTAATTCTCCACTTTAGAAGGGAGCATCCACGACACAAAGGGTAAGCTGTAGAAAGGGAATAAATGACAGGGAAATGCAGGAGCCCCAGCTGCATGGAGAGGAAATGCAGACCAACCAAGCCAGCCAAGGATCCAGGGCACCTGGATGTGAGCCAGCAGCATCTGCTGCAAGTACGTCAATTTATTTAATCCTGGAGGCAACCCTGCCAAGTAGTTAGGCTTTCTGCGTCTATTTTTCATAGAAACTGATGCACAAAGTGGTTACTTCACTTGCCAACATTACCTAGCAAGTAAGTAGCTGTGCCCATACTTGAGGAAAGAAAGGGAGAGAGGGAGGGATAAAGAGGCCAGGAGGCAAGAGAGAGAGAGAGAGAGTGAGAGAGAGAGAGAGAATGACATTAAGTAAGTCTGCAGATATGTCCATGACCCCCTCTTGCTTTTCAGATGCTTCTACAGTATCCTTGGGAAATTCAAACATATCACTTCCAACAAAATTTGAAGCTCTTTACTTGGTTCTGTTTATGGAGGAACTTGGGTAAGGACACATGGTACTTAGAACACTACTCCAGATACCCATTTTAAAAGTCTAATTCTTCATTTCAAAATTGTGGTGGGAATATCATTTCTAACTAAACAAAGACAGAAACCCTCACTCCGTTTTCCAAGGTGTTCACATTGATATGTAAGTTTTTTTCCTATGTTTTGTTATACCGGGATTTTGTATTTACAAATACCAGCCCCCGTTCCTGTTGGAGGAGCTAGGTAAGTGATATGTACACAAGACAAAGGCCAGTCGTGTTATCTCTCGGTGACTTAGTTTCAATTTTTTGTAATTATGAACATTTTAAAATGCCATGTATTTTAGATCCAACAAATGGTATATCTCAAAAGACATTTAAAATGAAAAAAAATATATAGTAATACTAAAATATGCTTATTACGAATAATTTTTCAAAATGAGCTTTTGGTAGCAATCCGTGGAGAGTCCATATATACAATGGTAACCCTTGTTTTTCATTCATAATATAGTTCAGTCCCTTAATTTTTCTCTACGCCTATTTCCATAGACTCAGAAGAACACTGGCTGTTCTCTACCTAGAACCATAAATGAGCTACCTTACATGTTTCTAGCAAAATTGATTTACTTTGTCCCCTTTTATCTATTTATATGAATTTACCAGCACTTTCATTTATATTATGTGCTATTAATTAGACGACTTATGGCAACATGATTGATTAAATCTAAAATCTTGTTTCTCTAATCAGGATACTTTATTCTCATCTTTTCTCTTTACCTATCCCCTTGTCTTTTTAGATGAACTCACCTAGATTGTTATCTTTGTTTGAGCCTATGTCTAATTGTTCTGCATTGCTTGGTTTCTAAATCCCATGTTTCCTATCTTAAAATTAACTCTGGACATCTCAAGTCATCATTGCCTGTATGTCTAGCTGAATGTCCAAAAATAACACTAGAAATGTCTAGGACATTTGTGCTCTATACCACATTGCATTGTTAACCTTGATGGTCAAAGTGTTCATAAGATGAAACCTGGATCTTATAAATACCATTGTATTTATTGTAATTTTGTAATATTTATTTGTAATACTTGTAATTTGTAATATTGTACATATTGTAATTTTCAAAAGGTAAATATGATTTCAATAACATAGTGAAAATATCATGACATTGAGATGCTAATGGGGAGTCTATCTAGGGTACATTCCCTCTCCATGAACTTTTTTTTTTTTTTTTTTTTTTTAAGAATTTTTATTTATTTATTTGAGAGAGAGACAGTGAGAGAGAGCATGAGCGAGGAGAAGGTCAGAGCGTGAAGCAGACTCCCCATGGAGCTGGGAGCCCGATGTGGGACTCGATCCCGGGACTCCGGGATCATGACCTGAGCCGAAGGCAGCCGTCCAACCAACTGAGCCACCCAGGCGTCCCTCCATGAACTTTTTTATATCCTTTATTTGCAGCTCTTCTCTCTCAGACGTCCCCAAGGCACTTCGCTGTGTCTCCCAATTTCTGCCGTGTGCACCCTCTTATGTGGGCTTCACAGACCATCCACCAAGGCTTTGACAAAGGCAGACAGAGAGGAGGCAAAGGAGAGGAGGAGCGATTTTCTGCATCAAAGAAAATGCAACATACTTGCCAGCGTTTTATAACAAGGTGCGGAACACACATTATCTATGCATCCTGAAAACATCCTGGTCATTCTAGGTCTATGGTGAGTCTTGCCAGGCACTTGGAAATTGTACTTGCAAATCCAATTCCTACTTCTCGCATTATGATCTAGGTGAGTGATGCATAAACAACCATGTCTCTTCTCACCAAGGCGGGGAAGACAAATGGAATTCAAGCAGCATATTCTGAGCAATTATATAGAGACAAGCCCCGGTGGTACTGCTCTTCCTCCCACACATACCTCACCGCTTCTCTAAAACAGTCGCTGTCTGATGAATGATTCTAACAAAGCAGCAAAGCAGCAACACCATGATGGCATAAGGAAGCAAGACTTGGCCTACTAGTGTAACAGCTCACAGGAATGACAGTTGAAGAGAAAACGCAGATATAAAAAAACTGTAAATATCAAATACACTTTGAGACAAAGGAGTTTCATAATTTAGTTAACGTGACTGAGTTTTTCATGAAATCAGTGATAGCCATAATCACTTAGAAGGTGCCATCTGATAGAAAAGAAAAAGCACTTAAATGGCTTGAAGGCTTTGTTCCCCCTCTATTGTGGCAGGTGCTACGCTCCACATAATATAGGAATTAATATATCCTGATAGCATAATTTTTAAAAGATTTATTTATTTATTTGTTTGTTTGTTTGTTTGTTTGTTTGAGAGAGAGAAAGAACACATTTAGTGAGCGGCAGAGGGAGAGGGAAAAGCCCCCTCCCCGCTGAGGGCTGAACCCAGAACCTAATATGGGGCCGGGCTCCCTCCCAGGACATGACCTGAGATCATGACCTGAGCTGAAGTCTGACACTTAACCAACTGAGCCACCCAGGTACCCAAGACAGCATCAAACTTTAAAATCAATTAATCTTTGATGTCAATAAGACATAGACTATACTATTGATCAGTGGAGAAAGGGGAGTCTCTTCTCTGATGTTATTATTTATAAGCCTTTCTTGTCCTATTTACCCTGAATATTAAGAATAATATGATTCAGTGCATTTTTTATTCATAATGCGGAGTCCATGAAAAAATAAAAGTAATTAACAGTGAGAATCTTCAGTAGCAAGAAATATTTAAATAATTGCATCCTTAGGCCATACATGTTTAAGAATAACACACACAAATTAGCTACTTAAATATAAATTTTCCTACATAGAGCACTAACGTCTAGGCATCTATCTATAAAACACAAACAAATTAAATGCCCAGGTCAAACTCACTGGACATTTATCTCAAAGCAGATAGTTCTCTTTTATTAAAGAACACATAGAGAAAACAAAATTATGTCCTTAAGTAAATAATTGCTGGACTTTTGGTAGACTGATCTATTTAGCCATTTGAACAAATCCCCTGGATATTTTTATTCTTAAAATTTTTTGATAAAAAATTACAAGGTCTCAATATCCTTAATTAATTAGCAATAGTCTTTCCATTGTTTATTGATACAACATTCACCCCACACCTGAGTAAATATCCTTCCTTCAGAAAGTCAGTGGTTAAATTATCCTGTGCCATTTATCACTGAAGGCACAGTCATGTTTATACTCTGAAGTTTCCTCTCTGCTTGAAGTAATTGAGGCTTTGAGCTTCCAAAAGGTTAACTAACCTATGAATGACCAAATAGTTTCATCTCAGAGGGTCATTGTTCTTAAAAGTCACAGTCATTAGAAGCCATTACAGCTTAACTACCTACCTTGGACTTGTTTTTAAACCATGAAGAATAAGAAACCAAAACAAAAATTCTCACTTTTATCAGGGGTTAGATTACCAAAGGGTCAACATCTTCAAGGTGAGAGTGTCAGTGCCTGTGCACAATTTTGCATTCAGTTTTGAAGGCCCTAAATTGTTTAGGGAAAAAAAAATGTATCCCAATTCTTTTTTGAAGGGAAAAATCCATAAAGGCAACTACAAAAAAAATTTCCCCGCTAAAATGTCTTGGAGACTTTTTGCTGTTGTTGTTTTACTATTAAAGATGATATTTGAGGACCTCAAATCAGAAATAAAATCACAAGTAATAAAAATAAAAACATGTCCCAGATATCTGTACATAAAAGAAAATATTGAAAGGAATCTGTTCCTCTTTTACCTCTCTACCTGGAACAAGACTGGTAAAAGGGTAATAACACAGCAGTTCTGTTTTTCCCAACTCAGAATGGTAGAATGACGGCTAAGGATGTCGTAGATGGAATAAATGTTCTCATTACTGATTTCCATTTGTGTATGATATACGGAACTTCTCCTGATTGCATTTCCTATAAATATTTGTCGAATGGATGAACGGATGGGCGAATGAATGAATGAATGGACTGCAATCCAAAAGAGCACGAATAGTGTGATCGTTAAGCCCCATTCCTTCTCCTTTCTAAAATAAATGGACTAGTGACCTGTTTTTTGTTTTATAAGGTACGCGTGTGTATGTGTTAGCTACATTACATGGAGTTACATGCTCATGCCTAATTGTAAGAGAGTAATTCCCCCAGAGCAAGGAAGATTTATTCAAGACTGTTCAAATAGAAGAAAAAGATTGAACTCAGTTCCACTGAAACAAAAGGCGAGAGAGTTTTAAGCTCGTGGCTGAGCTCCTGGAAAAGTACTGGAGGACATCAGGGGCTGCTGGTTGATGCGATCAGGCTAGCTGTGTTTGCTGACTGACACTATGGAAGTTAGGTTCCTATCCTCCAGAGCCTGGAGACAGAGCCTGGGCGATGGGGCCCTATCATTTTTTTTTAAATTTTTTATGATTTTCTTTATTTAATTAAGAGAGAGTGAGAGAGAGAGCATGAGATGGGAGATTGTCAGAGGGAGAAGCAGACTCCCCATGGAGCTGGGAACCCGATGCAGGACTCAATCCCAGGACTCCGGGATCATGACCTGAGCTAAAGGCAGTCACTTAACCAACTGAGCCACCCAGGTGCCCGACACTTATCATTCTTGATGATGTCATTTCCCAAGTCCTTGAGAAAGACATCCCTGGGCCATAGGAGATACACATCTCCAAGGGACAGAGAGAGTGTGTGCAGCTGCAAGTTTTCTAAAGTAAATGCACAAAGAAAAGGAAAGTCAGGGAAATACAGTCAGAAAGAAAACTGTCTAAAGTTCAGTGCAACCGAGAAGAAAGATAAAGCCATCTTGGTGGATGCATACCCACATTTATGTACTTTGTTAAACCTGTATGTTTGTATATATACGTATGGGAAAGTGATGTTGACCTGGTTTATACCAGTTAGAATTCAACATGGTCCCATGCCCAAGGAGCTTTAACATATTTGCAGATAACATAGTATTTTCAAAAACCAAATTATAGAATCCATAGTCATGTGTTATAATTATTAAATGCATTCTCTAGACACCTAATGGCAGCTACAGCATTTCTCTCTACAAGGCTGAAGAAATATCAAGTGAAAGGAAACGCTATGTTAGTTGCATATTTCCAAGAAAATGTTCATTTTACATTTACTGATTGATCATTGATTTCCTAGCTTTTGAAAATGCCACTTGGAACAATGAATTCATTTTTTAAAAAATAGATGAAGAGAAGACTTGCAAGAATGGTCTGCATATCAAAATTTTAAATGCCTGCTGGTACTTTTATTTAAGTCGGATATGTAGTAACGAATTTCCAGGTGAGGAAACTTCTCTGGTCTGGTAACAAATGAGGGAGATGAGGTGCTGGAAACCTACCTTGCCTTGGGTCAGACATTCATTTCTCTCCCCTGGGCTACAGGATGTGCTCTTTTTCTGGTCCCCTTTCTTGAAATGAAACTTAAAGAATCATTTCACTTGTGCTTCATAAAGAGTCCAGATTTATTTTTCTAAAATGTCAAAATGTAAGTCTGCCTCATTCTCCTTACCCTACCCTGTCATGCTTCCCCAAATACCAAGCTTTGTAGTAAGCACAAGGAACGCCTGTCTCCTTAACCACTCTGTACCCCAATGCAACTACATGACTCCTTTGCCCAAATCATCTTACCAAACCCAAAGACCAGGGGTTTTAGACTCCACTGTACTTAAGAATAGAACACTTGTTTGAAGTGCACACTCCAAGGTCCCACACCCACATATACAAATTCAGTATGACTGAGCTGGACTCACAAATCTGACTATTAACAGCACCTCAGAATGTGTCTGAAGAAGATGTATTCTACTTTCTTCAGATTTGATTTAAAAGCTGAATTCTATGCATGGAGGTGAGTGAGAGGATAGAAGTTGTATTTTTCTGAATTTACTTGTTATTTGCTTTGGATGTTGCAACTATAAAGATATTTTACATAATTAAAACTTTTTTTAAAAAGAGAGCAATCCTTAAAATTTTAAAAGATCAACTTCTGAAAAGCCTTCCCTGAAGCAAACCCCAACATCCTCTGCATTTCTTCCTCGCTTTATGCTGCCTCTGGACTGAGCACACACAGGCATCAGCTATTGCACTCATCACACCGGACTAGGATTACAGTTCATTAAACCAAATAGAGTATAAGCCCTACTGAGAATAGGAACTTGATGTGTTCATCTTTGCAGCATTTAGCACTAGGATTGGCACCTATGATTCTTTAATAAATGCCAGATTATTTATTTATGACATATAAGCATATTCTCCCAGAGCTTTAGAGCAATGTGGGAATGTCCTAAATCTTGATCATTTTAGGGTGTCATGGGTTAGACTGTTAACATGGAGACAGGGGTTTTGTTCAAATTAATATCCCCAGTGCCTAGAACGGTAACTAGCACTTAGCAAGTCAGTTCTGTTGACTGCTTAATGAATGAGTGAATCACTAACATAACTATGCCTAAAATACCCATAGATAATTATGTATCTGATTCATTCACGAAATGGATTCTACTGGTCATTCTATTTCTTGGTTTATGTATACTAAGGCAATAATGTTCCCTTTGAAATATTCCAAAATATATTGAAGGAAATGAAAGATATTTAGAAGAGGAACATGTTGTCAAATAAGAAAAGGCACACAAAGAACAAATATGGACACATATTTTCAAGTTTTTCCATTGAAAAATAATCCTGCAAGGACTGTGGTCTTACTGACAGGTGAATGACCATGGGGGGTTTTCATATGTCATTTATATGTTTGTTATAATAAAAAAAAGAGCAACTCTTCTCTGTCATTGTTACAGAAGAAATAGCTTTGATTTGAGGGGCATAACGGGCTTTAGCTAGTAAAAATGAAACTTTTTACGTGGATATCCTGGGGTGACTAAATTGGTCTTAATTTCTCAACCAACAGACTTCCTTAAAGACCTTAGAAAGGATTGACAGTAGTGCTTTCTTTAAGAGAGATTTAGGTAGGCAAGACCCACTTTATTTGTTTGTTTGTTTGTTTGTTTGTTTATTTATTTATTTATTTATTTATTTATTTTACAGACTGAGATCACAAGTAGGCAGAGAGGAAGACAGATAGAGAGAGGGAAACCAGCTCCCTGCTGAGGAGAGAGCCCAGTGCGGGCCTGGATCCCAGGATCCTGAGACCATGACCTGAGCTGAAGGCAGAGGCTTAACCCACTGAGCCACCCAGGTGCCCCAAGACCCAATTTAGAAATAGTTTTGTTTGTTTGTTTTTTTCTGAATGTGCCATTTATTTTCATTAACAAACCAGAAATGTTATTGTGATCTTTGTCTAGGTATTTATGTTTAGATGTTTGACTTTGATACCTTCTTGGTGCCTCATTCTGAGTGTTCTCCCCAAGCAGTTGTCCCAGTGCGGATCCACAGATGATCCATGTCAAGATTGTCACTGTTCTTCTGCAAAAACGGAAAAAAATACCATTATGTCTATACCCATATTTCTGTATCCTTGTATCAGGATACAATAAAAAGTTGATAATTCTACATGGTGTTTCAATTAGACAGGGGAAATAAAATTGTTCTGTGAAAATCTAACGTCTGTGCCTGTTCATTCTGGCTCATTCCGACCAATCCTGAGGAGAGTATGAGAATGATGCTATCATCCCACCTTCTTCCCTCTTAAACTCGGCATTCTCCCAACACTCTCTCCAGTCCTTAACCTCCTCTCTGCTCCACTGTCTTGGAGTCTTGCTAGGTGATGTCTGACGTGCCTTCTCTGATAAAATCAAATGTGGTTCCTCTGATTACTTTTTCTTCCTCATGATCAGGGCCAGAAGAATATTTCATATAGCAGTAGTGGACTTTTCTCATGAAAAGATTTTGAAAGATGTGTTTTTGGGAGCATGTGAGTAATAATGATTTAAAAGATAATTGATTACTTAAAAAAAAATAAGATACATCAGGCTCATCTTTCCCTCCCATTCCCTGTTTGAGTAAAACTAGAATATGTGAAACGCAAAAATTCATAGAAAACTTATGCCATTCGTGAACATGTGAGACATCAAGAAAATTAAAGAATAGCAGAGGCTACAAAATATTTAAATTCCTGTTAGTAACATCTCCAAGTGAACCAAGCACATGGCTTATTTGCTCAAATACAGTAGTGGCTACAGGTAAAATGAAACCCACAACTCCTGCTCCTTATAGATAGTCTTTGTCCTCACAAGGATGGTATTAAAGGCAGAGAAGCACTCAGATGAAATAAATAGTATCAGAAATGTACCTAGTTGTCTAAATAGATCCTCCTGGAGAGTAACAAGAACTAGTTAGGTAGCTGTGTGCATAGAAGTAAAAATTGAGACCAAGGGAAAGAAAAAGGGCTACACTGCTGGGCACGGCTTATGTGTACACTGAAGATGCATGTTTGGAAACTTCTCAGGTTTGAGAAGCTGAGCTATGCTCGATTGAACCTACTAACACTGGTTGAGTGACTGTGGAGGAGGTAAATGTTCTGTAGGCTTTCTTAACAGCATCTTTCCTGGCTGCCAAGAATTCTGTACAGGAAGACCCTCTAGGGAGCAGGGAATGGCGTCAACATCACTTTCAAACTAGTTTATGTGTTTTCCTGCTCTTTGAAGGAAGGCAGTGGACTTACTCATCTATAACCACACATAGGCAATTATCTAGAAAACAAACTGGCATATGGTATGTCTTTAAAATTTTATTGAATTGAATTAATTGACCAATAGAGTGCACGTAAACAATTTAAGCAAGACATTTAACATGTTTTCAGCAAACAACATGAATCAGACACTAAAAATTTTATATATAATGACAAGTTTTGGGGCATGATGTTTTGATGCCAATTTTGTGGGCTATTTTTTCCTGAAATTATATCATGTAGGAAGTAGCAGAATCCAAGTTGGTATAGATCTAGAGACTGGTCAGTGGTTACATGAATAGTGAATAACTAATAATAATAATAATAATAATAATAATAATAATCTGGTCCACTCAGTAATGCATTTCATACCAGTGCCTTTCATGGGTGAGGCAGTGTTTACTAATGGGCAAAATGAATAAGATAATTCTCAGGTCTATTTTCTTTTTTAAAGATTTTATTTATTTATTTGACAGACAGAGATCACAAGTAGGCAGAGAGGCAGGCAGAGAGAGAGGAGGAAGCAGGCTCCCTGCTGAGCAGAGAGCCCGACGAGGGGCTCAATCCCAAGACCCTGGGATCATGTCAGGTCTATTTTTAAAAGAACTTTGCAGGTGATGTTGATGTTTAAACTGTTTTAAAGAGCAAGAATTATAATGGAAAAAAAGTCTGGTCTATATAGGGGATGGTAAAACATGACCCTAGTCTTGCCTCTCTTAGCAATTCAGTATACAATTTGGCCCACTATAATCTGCCAGGCTGTCAATGTCCTCATTTATTAACCAAGGAGTTGAGAGTTGGGATGGGTACATGCATGGATGTTCGGGTATTAGATAAAGTAATCACAATGGCCCCTTTCTTCTAAAATTTTATGGGTAAGAAGTAACAAAAATGAGAGCAAATAAGAGTTCAGCACAACTTCAAAAAGGAGCTCGTTGCCTACTGATCATTTCCCTGAAATAAAAACTAACCATACAAGTCCAAGCTCTAGGGCGCTGTGTGCTACACCGTCACTACTGTCAGCAGTCATTGTGACAATGATGACTCTATATTTTGACTACACACTTCCAGTGAATATAGGTGGAATTAGATGGCTTGAGCAATGGTAAAAATGATGATTTCCTGGGTCGTTGATATCCTTTGGCCACTATCAGGATCACGGAACAGAGATGTGACAAATTTAATAAGGAAATCCCGGTGGATAGAACAGACTCCTAATAGTCAGCTTAGGCGATAATGAACACTCCCTCTCCCTCAATCTCAGAGTTTTATGAAAAGCAGCCTTCCTCTCTGCCTTACCCTATGGGTAGCTGTGGGTTGACTGTGATGCTTCAAGCTGTGGTTCTGTTACCTGTGTCTTCTCTGTCACTGACCTATATTAAAAGAGGAGCCTCATCCTGGGCATTAATGCGAATGGCAGAGGACAAAAGCAAAACCAACAAACTACATTTAAATCATGCATAGATGTGATATCATCATGTTCTGCTGGGCAAAACGAGTTGCAGGACTGTGGCTGACAAAGGACAGGGAGTACATTCTAACTGCCAGGGAAGCTCTGGGGGTGTCTTGACACAGAAGGTCATGCTATGACTGTGGAGGGAGTGCCTAGTGTTGACACGTAATCTGGGAGCCAATACCCAAGCTCTCGCTGTGAACCCAAAGGGTATTCCTAAACACCATGTCTCATACACAGTCTTGTACTTCTTTGCCATGGGGTGCTTACCTCCTGCAACTCTTGACGGCATAGGGATGCTGGAGATAGGGCCCAATAAGAAAGAGAGGTGAGAAGAAGAAAAAAGAATCAGTGAAAGCAGTAATCATGATTATTTAGTGTATTTTAGAGGCAGAATGGAATTTGGGATAATGTATTTCCAACTTTTCATCTGCAAGATGAGAAAATCAAAACCTAACAAGGATGAAAGGCACAGACACCGCTAGGTTTTACAGACAATGGTAGTTTCACTTTTTGATGCCAGGTCTTTGGATTCCTGTGCTCTTCTGACCAAGACACAACCCACCCACCCACCCCCATGCACAGATTCTTGCTTCCACAGTTCTAAATAGTAGTGATCTTCACAGAAGGATGACACGCACTTCTGTCTGAGCTGTGATTGTGTCTGCTGTTATTGGAAGGATACAACTTGGAAAACCAATCCACCACCTGCCCAAATCCCCCTATTTCACTTGAACAACTAAAAATGAGTTGAGCTCTGTGGAGCCCCTCAAGGGCTTCAGATAAATTTCACTGAATTGTAATTCAATATTTTCACTTCAGTCCGCACGACTATGTATATTGGTGAGATTGGGCACTCTCATCATCCCAACGAACTGCAATGTATCTTCTCTGAATTACATTTAAATTGAATTTGAAAAGACTTTCCAGCACATAAAAAAGAAAGACCAGGGAAAATGCCTCATTTCTCTCCATCTCGGAAACTGAAGGGCGCCGGTTCCTGAGAGTTTTATCATCAGAAGTTCCTATTCTGTAAATCTGATTTGGGAAACATGAAAAAAAAATCGAGCCATTTAAAAATATATTAGGAGAAGGAGGAGGAGAGAATAGTCAACGTGTTCACTTCACTGTCAGTGATTAGCTATTTTCTGATTTAAGAAGCGCATGCACAAAAAAAGTCATTGCCTATTCTCTCTCCAACTGTGCTGTGAAATGAATACAATGATCATAAAATGATGAATTTTTAAATATATCTTTTGCTCCTTAAAAAAAAAAAAAAAGTAGCTGGTCTGTCAAAATAGGTGCTGCCTTCCAAATTTCCAGATTACAGGTGTTTCCCTGTGATATAATTAACTTAAATGGCTGTCTTCCTGCCATGATGACAAAGGTGGGACACTTGACGTAACTACTATCCATCTTGTAAGGCGTGTATAAAGCTCTCACTCCTGACTGGCTTCACACACTGATTAATAGACACTTTCTATTTTAGGCTTTAATTAAAGGCAATAAAAGCAGTCAGCTGTAGGCTGTGATTGTGTTGGTGACAAAAAAAAAAAAAAGTGTCATTAGGAAGATGGAAGATCAAGCACGGAACGAATTTAGCATGAAGCCTTGTAAGTGGGTCCGTATGCCTGTGCTCAAACTTCCCAGAGAACCCCCATCACTGAGATTGCATTCACCACAAGAAACAGCAATTAAGAGTAGAACCATCAGTGTTAGGCCCCATGTGCTTGACTTCAGAAGAAATCCACACCATATTTCTCCCATACTTGTATGAATATCAAAGTCAGTGGAAACAAACAAAAAAAGATAACGTTTGAATGAGCAAACTCTAGCCTCTAGGTTTTGTTAGAAAATACACATCATTGAATTAATTCCGTTGTGTCTGCAGAGTGATTTAATGTAAATCATTGAACAGATGTCATGGGCTATTGTGACTTATTGAGAAAAATCAAGCGAGCCGTTACTGATTCCCACAGTATTATACTAATTATTCACTTACTACACTACGACAAATATTTACCTGTACTTTAAGCCATATGCCACACAGAAAGTTGGCAAGTATTGAGGAAGTAGTATGAGCGACATCAGGAGGATGGCAGTTGTGTGGTTTTTGCTTTCCACTCGGATTCCCACAGCCCCTCTGAGCCTTTGAGTGACAGGTTGAACAACCGCTGCAGAGGACTTCCCTAATGTCTACTGCACATGGTGGGATCTTTACAGCTGCAAAAGCATGCCTACTTTCCCGTGGTTCTAAGGGTCCTTCTCTATGGCGCAGTGAACCAAGACCAAATAAGGACTTTAGAAAGTGCTGAGCTCAGTTTATCCTTCAGAGGAAAGGTTCCTTCTCAGTCCCAATGGGGAGAGCCCTGCCATGTTTGCACATGATGTCAGGTCGTGACTTTTCAGAGCTCCGTGTTTTGGCGCAGAAGGCAGACAGATACCAACTCAGCCACTTAAGAGGGCAGCGTCACAAAGGTTTAAAAAATGAAATCTAGTATGACAGGAAAAACATTCACATATGCGTTTCATAGCCTCTCCCTTTCATTGCCAATTAAAGATAATTCTATTTTTGCCAGTTTTATTCAGGGCGTTATGTGGGCATTGCCAAATGGGGGTGAAAGGGGTTGGAAGGGTGGAAATTAAGGAAGCCAAACACAAATTGATTGATTTTGTTGGAAAAGGCATAGAATTACCTCTAGAAAATAAAACATATAGGAAAAGGACCTGGTGATAAACATAAAAGCCAGTAATTCTGTGCTTTAGAGAAGGAATGTAGGGGTGGGGGTTTTGAAAGAGAGCACAGTCTTGCTAAAAGTGGTGAGTGAAACAGAATGGAGGATGGGAGATGACTTTTAAATACTTTTACTAAAATTTCTTTTTGTGCCTGTGATCTTTTGGAAGATAACAGTAAATATTTAAAGTATATTTTAAAATGTCTTTGGCTATAGGACAGGAATTTTATTTTAATACAATATTTTATAAATTCATACAAAATAGGCAGTAATGAATACAGACTTTGCTTATATAATAGTAAATGCAAAGTCCCTCTCTTTTTGAATACATGCATCTAGAAATCTAGCCAGTTCTTCTTAAAACTACCACGGGCCAATTTATTCCAGTCACTGGAAACCTGAGACAAGTTTAAATTATATTTTAGCATGATTCTTAAAGTATTGAAATATTGATATTAGATTTTGAGGTAGATTCCCTTCCTTCCTTCCTTCTTTACTACAAATCAGAATTAGGAATGTCTAAACGCACACACACACACACACACACACACACACATACACACATTATGTGTGTCCTGACATTTTTCTCCTGGAATAAATTTTATTCTATTTTGTAGTTTCTATAACCTTCTGATCAATAGCAAAACACTATGGTTTGATATCCCTGAAAACTAGGAAGGGCTATTTTTCTCTCATCATATTCAGTTAGTTTAAAATAAAAGAGTGTAAATCTTTCTGATTATTTCTTCATTAGTCCAGAAGTCCATTAAATTTCCAATATTAACAATCAGATTTTGTAATTGAAATGCATCTCTTGGTTCTTTTCATTTGGTCAATAGACAGTTTCTATTTTCATATAAAATCATTGGGATGTGAATTGTAAGCCATTCATGATGAGAATCCTGGACCTAAAAATATCTCTCTATTTGTAAAGTTGTCCAAATTCTAATCAGCAAGCAGATTCAAACTTACATGTACATTGTTTCTACAAGCTCAAATCAATACATAGACTTCTAAATTCTTTTCTGTGTTACCTTATTTTACTTATATAAATTTTGAGTATGTTTGATTGAATCCAAAGACCAGGGTTGAGTCTGGACTTTTCCTCCTAAAAGCAGAATATCCCTGTATAACCAGTGTAAGTCATTTTGTTTTTTTTCTCATCTGTGAATTGGAAATAAAACCTGTACATGCCTTATACGCATTTTGTGAATTTTTTTTTATGAAATTGTGCATGGAACATGTTCAATCCTCAGCATGGTGACCAGCAAGCACAGAGCGAGGTCCAATAAAATGAAGCTGATATTTTCATGATGAAATTAATGATTGAATTCTTTTTCTGAGCCTCATAGAGAGAGATGGTGCATTTCAACTTTGACGCTTCTAGGGGAATGGGCTACCATCAACATCAACAAGAACAGAATCCTCACTCTATGGATACAGAATCCCCTACTAAGCCTAGAACTAGAATGTTTTGACTTTCCCATGGATGTACATCTTCTGCTCCACAGAAAATCTTTCACAGCAAACACCTCCATGCATTTTGGGACCTACACAAGAAACATTGCTCTCTTTCTCAAATGGCTGTGCAAGTTAAATTTGGGGCAAGGGGTGGGGATGAGGATTTACCTCTTTTTAGAGTGCAGTTGAAGATATTTTACATTCTCACTATAGTTATATCTCTTGGAGACTTAACACCAAATGTAGTCGTTATTTCAATCAGGAAAATATTAATTTCTATAAACGTAGGTCTAAGTATCATTATGTATCATGTTCTCAACTGAACCCAGATTTAATGAGATGGACACATTTTCTCTATTCTGGGATCATTTTCAGTATTTCCTTCCCCACTTAGGTGATCCAAGAAGGCTGGAGGATGCTGGTGTTGGGGGAGGGCTAGGAGAGGGAATACCCTTTCCTGAGGACAGGAAGCTCTTCCAAAGTTCTTTCTCTTAGAGGACTGTCCTTTATCATGGAGAATACTCTGGGCATATTGCCCACTGGTTACTTACTATTATTATTATTATTATTTTAATTAGGAGCTACAACCAGATCTTTAATTGGCTGGGCTATTTCTACAGTATTTCAGGACCAGGGTTCTTGAGGGATAGAACTTAGTATCCTTTTTGTGCAAATAAAACCCTGTTTAAAATGGTCCTCTGCAGAGCTGCATGTGGCTTTTTACATTTATTGGTTTAAAAAAAATTAAATTTTTATTTAAATTCATTTAATTAAGATACAATACAGTATTGGTTTCAGAGGGGTAGGCCTGTGATTCATCAGCTTATGTATCACATCATATGTCCCCTTTAAGATCCACCACCCAGTTACCCCATCCTCCACCCATCCCCCTCCAGCAACCCTCCGTTTGTTTCCTCTGATTAAGAGTTTCTTATGGTTTGTCTCCATTTCTGGTTTAGTCTTGTTTCATTTTTTCCTCTCTTCCCCTATGATCCTCTGTTTTGTTTCTTAAATTCTACATATGAGTGAGATCATATGATAATTGCCTTATACAATTGACTTATTTCACCTGGCATAATACCCTCTAGTTCTACCCACGTCGTTGCAAGTGGCAAGGTTTCATTTCTTGATGGCTGAGTAATATTCCATTGTATATTTTTATATCACATCTTCTTTATCCATGCAGCTGTTGATGGACATCTGGGCTCTTTCCATAGTTTGGTTACTGTGGACATTGTTGCTATAAACATTGGGTTGCAGGTGCCCCATCAAATCACTACATTTGTATCTTTGGGGTAAATGCCCAGTAGTACAATTGCTGGGTCATAGGGTAGCTCTATTTTCAACTTCCTCAGGAACCGCCACACTGTTTTCCAGAGTGGCTGCACCAGCTTGCATTCCCATCAATGGTGTCAAGAGGCTTCCCCTCTCTCCACATCCTCACCAACATCTGTCATTTCCTGATTTGTTAATTTTAGTTATTTTGACTGGTGTGAGATGGTATCGTATTGAGAACACCGATAGGATTTTTTGGCTCTCAGCCACAAGAATCTGGTGGGATTACAGGATGTAAAACCTGTGTAAGATGTCTTTCAAAAAGTTTCTCACTCATGGCAGACCATAGTTAGTACAGAAACATGTCAGAAGTGCCATTTAAATATTCATCTCAGCTTCGACTCCAGCTGGGACCCTGGATTTGCCATTTCTTCAGAGTCCAGGATGGTGGCTCACCCTTGGAACTCATCTCTTTGATGGACCAAGAAAAGTCAATTCTCAGTCTGTTCAGTTTCTTTTCCTTGTTATAAGGTCAGGCCAAGCTCCATGTCAGAACTGAAACTGAAAGTCTTCTCAGGGAGTTTATTTCTAAAGTATATTTTTTCATCTTTCTTTTAGGTAATTCAATTTGAATTTTAGAGAGAGACATAATTTCATCTGGAATACTCTCATTGGGTTCATTGCAAATTTAGGTGTTTGAATTTTATAAATCTTTACTTGTGAACATTTTCAGGATTGAGGTGATTGAATTCAAATTTGAATAGAAATAAGAGTAGATAACAAAATGTTTTTCATTATTTTAAAAAATAAAAATAAAATTATATATTTTTAAAAATATATAAAATATACTATTTATATATTGTTGGTTTCTTCAGGACAGGTAACATAAAATCAAAAGTAATGTAGTCTAGCATTATTAGAAAAAAATCTCTATTCTGTAATCCCTCAGAAAATGTCAAACAAATAGTAATTTACCAAGCTTTCTAATGAAAACCCAAATAACATACTTATTGTTTATTTCCTGATTGAGAAGACGTCTCCCAACCTATTTACACATAATATAAATACAAATACATAATATAACAGAGATGAATCACAATATAAATTGGAAATTGGATCATTTTAAAAAACTTGATTGTTTTAAATACAATAATACACATGGAAAAAAATATGTATTCCCCTTTGCCCACCCTTCATCATTCTCTCTCTGAAGTTCTAATAGAATCAAGATACTTTTAATAGAATCATGACCAACTGGTGGCCATCTTTTAGTCTATTTAGTGAAAAAAAAGAAAAAAGAGAGAAAAGAGAAAACAAAATGCAAGCTAAACAAACAAAGATGCATGAGAATTGTTTCAAAAAGTCATTGCCAAGAAACATTAGTTTTGTTTTACTCCAAAATGTCTAATAATGTCAGTGGTAGGGAACAATGAAGGGTATTTGCCATTGAAAGCCAACAAAGACACAAGAGTTTCATTGTAGCAGCCCCTCCTTCCCTTTACGGGGTTTGACATGTTTCATAAATGTTGGAGAAGAAACCTCCGTGTGGCTTCTGTCCACTTATGGAGAATGTTTGAACGAAGATGCAGGGGTTTAGTATTACTGCCATCATCAACATCATCATTGTCATCATCATTATTATTATCATTCTTCCGGGACATGGAGTCATTTTCCCACCTCTGAAAACTGACACGCTTTCAGTATTTGCTGGTGCAGAGCCTGCTTCCCACTAGAAAAGCCACTGGGAGATGACCTCAGGTCAGCTACGCAGGCCCTTCTGCCCAGGGTGTCATACCAGAGCCTAGCCTGCAGCTCTCATGATAACAGACTTGGGGATACAGTCAGTGGAAATGACGTCACAAACCCCGTGTGGAGATTAGGTCCAGTGCTCTGTGGCAGTGACAAGTTTTGTTAAGCTATGACACCCAGAGTTGATCAGGAAAAGCAAGTTTTCTCACTGAACTGATTCTGGGTCTGGACTTGAGCTGTGCTGCTGCCTGCAAAGCTTCTGCTTGGGTTTGAACCTGCTTCTCCCGCTCTTCTTGTGATACAAGTGCTGCCCAAATGTCATTTGCTTAAATCAGTCTGAAGTATGTTTTATTGTTCACAATTAAGAGGTCTGGCTAAAATTGAGGCCATGATGGATAATGGGATTGTTTTAAAAAGAACAGAAAATCTAAGTTTGGATTTAGTGGCCACATCTTTTGTGGTACCAAACATTGGAATTTTCTTCAACAATACATGTTAATGAAATTCTGGTGTACCAAGGGGCCCACATATTTTCATGAGAGGTAAGAAAAAGAGAAAGATTATGTGTGGAGAAATGGCAGTCGAAGAGTTTATGATTGCTCCTGGGACTCAGTAGAGGGTGAGGCCGGGAAAAGAAAGGGAGGGAAGGGGGGAGGGAGTGAAAGAGAGAGAGAGAGAGAGAGAGAGAACAATCTGAGGGAGGTTCCTAGTACAAGAAATAAATAATCAAGAGGCTTTCAAAGCCAGCATACCTAGTTCTGAAATTTAACATGGTGTTACGCTGCAATCATACGTCTATCCAATCTCCCTCTAGCTGTCATATGTAATGCTTTATACAGCAAAGACATTGGGAAGACATGCTGTGCAGATGGATGCTATGGAGAAATGGTAGATTCTTTATTAACAGAGATCAATAATTCATCACCAGATCTGAGCCAAGAGGGACCAGAAAATATGTGAGATTTCTCAAAAATTTCAGGGTTTTTTGTTTTGTTTTGTTTTTTTGGTTTTTTTTTGTTGTTGTTTTTTTGGTTTTTTGCAGGAATGGAGTCAGGGTTTCCACAATATTTGGAATATAGTGTTTAGTAACTTTCCTTCTGATGTTAAACAAAAGTGGAAGCCCCTGTTTTTCAGTAATTCTGAAGAACACCGAGCACCTGAATGTGTATCGACTTTATAGCACTTACAACAAAGAAATTCCTTTATGATGTGTGTTTTCTAGGCCATTCATCTTAGTGGTCAGAATAAGATGATCATAAAGACTCCAAAAGGGAGATTTTCTCATTCCATATCCTCCAAATTTACAGGAATTCTTGTCCTAAGGAATCTTCCCAAACAACTCCAGGGAGGATATGGAGTGAGATGGGAAAAGAAGGTATAATCCAAGGACATTGTCTACCATGGACTCCAATAGGCAGTTTGGTTACGCCTAAAGGCCCAGTTTGATGGTGTACTCCTCTCTTCTTCTTGAGACAGGCATTGGGAATAAGGACAAGAAAATGATGAAATAGTAGAGCTAACAAATGAGCATTTATTCCACAAAATGTGATGGCTAAAGGTCTGGTTTGCATGAATGTGGTTCTCCCATCTCTTTGGAAGGCTTTTCTTTCCCAAACAACTGGTGTATAAGGAGGGCTGAGAGCAAGTGGTCCAAGAGTAAGGGAGGAAGGATCAAATTTGCTTTGGCAAGTCAGAAGATGCATCATGTACGCAGGAGTCATTTAGCCTGAATCTCAGAGATTACTTGTTAATTCCCCAAGACGTGATGGACAGATTTCATGCTTTCTTTTATTCCGCAATATCTGTTGAGTCCTTTGTACATGCTGTGTGCTGTGATATAGAGTTGAGACTGAAGAATGTGATTTCCCTCTAGATCTATCCAACTAGTGTGTGTGGGGGGGACTTTATATACATAACGACACAACTACTTTTGTAAATCCGAAACACTCTAAGCTCTGTGGTAAAAAGAGTTGGAAAGTTATAAGACAATAGAAAAAGGAAATTAATTTATATGGGGACCATGAGGGAAGATTCCATTGGAAAAACCTTATATATAAGATAAGATCTGATTAAGCAAAGGGTGGTTGGAAGAAAGTTCTACAGAGAGCAAAGAGCAATGTGGAGCCCTGGGAGATTAAATGTGTGGTCATCCAAGAAACTGAAGAAGGCTCAGGTGAAGACATAGCAAGAAGGTGGTCATCTGCTAGCCATAGAGAGCCTGCAGGGGAAGCTAACCCTACTGGCATCTTGATTTTCTAGCCTTTAATAGTATGAGAAAACAAATCCTGTTTCTTAAGTCACCTAGCCTAAGGGGGTTGTTAAGGCTTCTGTAGCAAACTAATAGAGGTACCAAAGTGCTTTACCAGCAGGTAAAGCAAGATCTGCCCTAAATATTGATTTTAAAAATTAAAGCTGGTGATATACATGATTAAATTTAATTTACATTAAAAAAATTGTTACGGTCACTGGTAAATGTTTTAGAAATAAGGAGCCCTGGAGGTAGAAACCAACTAGATTGAGGAAAATTTCCTTAACTGGGGCAGGGGGAGAAAATTGTTATTTCAGCATTGACCCTTCATTTGAAGTCTCAAGGGACCATCCAGTAAGGACTTGTAATATCCATAAGACTTTGTCAATGGAGCTTGTATTTTGAGAAGAGAGTCTGCTATAAATATAGAGTGTGGTTACTCATGTATATTTAGAAGAATATTTCAAGAGAAAATTTGTATTCCATTTCCTCATCCTACCAGAGAAAAATGTTTTTCAGAAATTGTGTCATTACCACTTTTAGAGTTTGGATAAAAACATTCTTTTTGGAATAGTTTGGTTGATAATCAAAATCAACAAATATGTTACATGCTATGATGAATGTACATACATATACACACACTTATTACACTAAATGAAGCTTTGCTCTAGGAGTAACAAAAACAAAACAACCACAATGAGAAAATACAGTAAAGTCACAGAAAAGATCAAAGAGAGATGTATTGCCAGGAAATACCAGAGGTGCAGGAGTCATGGAGGACTAAAATGAGCAGAGAAAACCTTAAGGATTAGGTTGGATTTGAACTTGGAAAATATTTAGCTAGTCCTAGAAACTGGAACACCTAAAAAGCAAAGAGAGGATATCTGAGGACATCATAGTGACGTTTTAATGCTAAGAGGAAATAGATATGGTTTGGGAGAGATTCTGAAAAATGTAAAGTTAGAAGAACTTTCTCAAGGAAATTATATGAAACAGGTAGCTGAAGGATGACAGAGATTGAAGAACCCCACTTCTTAGCTCAGGATGTGTGGACTTGGGAAGAACACAAATTTAGCCTGTTGTCTTATTTATTCTGTAATAATTTAATTATTTACTCTGTAATAAATTTTATTCCGTATGATATATAAATAATTGAGTAATTACCAGTCATAATTGTTTGAAACAATACTATATGGGCAGTGATTGTGACCTTTATCAAAATATTTGTTTGAAACTGACATTGGCTCGAACATAATATTAGGTAACCAAACTCTTTCTTTAAGACATTTTCAAAGGAGGAATATACTGAGAAGTTGTTATATCTGATCGATGCTGAAGGAGCCAATTCAGTGGGCATCTATCCAACCGACTCCAGTGTTGGAACTGTGGGATTTAGACGCACAAGGGCCATGAGAGCCAGGGATGTATTGGGTAAATGGTCCAGAAGAAAGTAGAACTTAGTAACAGTAGACAATGTATCTCTGGCTGTACAAGAGCAGGGCATGTAAGTTTCCCTTCTAAAATAAACAATGTGTTTATTTCTATAATAAATTTTAATCATTTAGAATAAATAGGGAAATACTTCAAGCTTACTTTGTATGAAATATTCTGCTTATAACATCTTGGAAACTAAGGGAATGTCTGGGTGGCTCAGCTGGTTGAGCACTGACTCTTGATTTTGGCTCAGGTCATGATCTCGGGGTCATGAGATCCGGCCTCACATCTGTGTCTGTGCTCCTCATGGAATCTGCTTGAAATTCTCTCTGTCCTTCCCCCTGCTGTGTGTGTGTGTGTGTGACATTTGGTTTTGTCCAGTACTGTCTGTCTTAAAATAAACGAAAAAACCATAATGGTATTGTGTGGTATCGTGGTTCTTTCTCCCTTTAATATCTAGTAGGTATTAAAGGCTTGTCTGGCTCATGTACTCTTTCAGTTTATGTAAATAAGTCATGGAAGGTAATAAAATCATGAGTCATATCCATTTGAGGCCCATAGGATAAAAAGAGTTGGGGATACACAAGACTTCTGAAGAGGCCAATATATATTAGAGGTATAAATGTCATATAGATATAGATCTGTATAGATACACACACTTATAATTTGAGGCCCCCAAATTATAAACAAACAAATAAATGAAAAAAAATTGAGGTCATGTGAAGCTTTTGGGCAAGCTCAAGTGACCTACAACCTGTAGCAAAGCCAACAAAACAGACCCCAGCCTAGGTCAGCTAAACCACAGCAAACTTGCAGAGCCATGATTACGAGATAAAGGTTCATTGTCTTTAAATCATTCAGATTTGTGATGCCTATTACATGGCATTATTGTGGCAATAGCTAATTAATATTTGAATCAATGACTAAAGAAAAATTTGGTAGATCTGAAACAAGAACAGAATTCACAAAGATGTTTAAATAATTAGACCATGCAATCATTGAAACAAGAAAAAGAAAATAAAATTAGAATACCATGGCTAAATAAAGGATTGATTAAAGGAATAAAATTAGACTGAGAAAAACCTCAAATCAATGTGTTGAGCTGTTGCAAGGGTCAAAAAACTATAATTCTTTAAAACAAACAAACAAATGCTTCGTCTGTGTGGTAAAAACACTACCAGCAGAGTTGCCTGGTTTCCTACATTTATACTGATATTAATACTTATATCCCTGCTACTGCTCATTTAGGTTTTCCCTAAAACTAGCAAAATGGCTATTTGCCCTACATATGTTGGGCAGCGCATAGAATAAAATTGACTAGTCCATCCTAACTAGGCTAAATCCTATAAAGAAGCGGGAAAATAGCAAAATCAAAAGAAAGGACTCTAAATTGAAGAACATAGATCCATTTCCCTTACACAAATGCCAATACTCTTCTGAGACCCTGATTCTGCTTTACTAGATAAGTCACCGGGTTCTTGACATACTTCACTACGTAAGTTCATCGTTCTTGGTGATTCTGCCAAAATTTTTAAAACCGCACCACAAGCTACAGATCTTGATCTATTTGACCAGATTACAAATTTTTTCTCAAAACTATGTTACCTTTCAGTCAAGAAATTTATTATTAGCTCTCATCTCAAGGACTTAATATCCCTCTCATATTTGTATATCTGGTCTATTTGGAGATAATTCATTAATTTATTCATTCCCACAGTGATATTAATTGAGGGCCTACCAGCATGCCCTGAACAAGTAAATGAGTGATTAAAAAATAAATAATTAAATAACTCCATGAGCCCCTCTCTCAAAGAAAGTATGAACCAGCGAATAAAGAAATGTCCAAGGTTAAATTTTAATGCTACAAAACAACAAGATAAAATTTCACAGTAGGAGGCAGGCAAGATCATTGTATGATTCAGGGCTGAGGGATCTTGTCACAGAGGAAGATTTTCATATACACCCTTAAAAAAAAAATAAAAACTTGATGTGATTTAACTGCACAAAGAGCATAAAAACCTTTAATGCTGATACAGTATGGAGTCCAAGATAGTGAAGATGAATGCATGTGATGTGAGGAGGTAGTTGTGACAAAGCAAAGTTGGCTAGAGTGAAGGTTCATTCTGGATAATAGTCACTGACACAGCAAAAACACACCTAAAATCAAAGCCAAGATGGAGAATTAGGTTCAGGGCACTCATTGGTATCTTTGGAATACACCAAAAGAAGCCAGTTTCCAGAATCTTCATGAGTTCAGGAGTTCATAAGGATCTGAAGCCCTGAAAGCTGACCCTGGCTTAAGTTTAAGTTACAGAAGATGACTCGCCCAAACATGCAAGATGGATATTTTGAAAATATCGTGGTAAACACAGCAGAGCAGTCCAGGGAGATGGTGCGGGAGCTCAGTGAGTTTAAAAAAGTTAAGAGTTAGATGTTCCAACATTCCATGAGGGGGAGCTATTAGGATTGTGGAAGATGCAGTACAGAGAAGGTAATCAATTCAAGGATGACTATTTACTGAGATCCTACAAAGTGCCACCTGGACTCTCTGCTCAAAACTGGGGTCTGAACACAGGCCAGGAAGCAGGACTGTGGACTGGTGAGAAGTTAGAGTTGTGTTAGAGTTAGAGTCATTCTTTCACACCAAATAGAAGTAGAGTTTTCAAAGTCCGTTTCCTCATCCTCTTCTATGTGTGGGGACAATGGCAGGTGCTAGCAGTACAAAGGCAATCAGGAAATGGTGATTATTTTACTTCTTGCCTTGCCCATAATGGGCCTGGGGAACAGCTGTAGAAACTCCCATCGAGGAAGATACATGAGTGTACATCAATCACATATGCACATTAGGCAGAAAGTCAGAAAATTTACTGAATTAAGAAAGTCAAGAGAAAACATGACTTAAGCCAAATTAGCATGGTAAGTGGACTACGGAAGAAGGAGCAATGAGGTTGGCAAAGGAAGCAGAGTAACGACACTGATGGGTGAAGCAGGGCAGTTCATGAACCACATCTAAGAATCACCAGCATCAACGAGATGTTCTGTGCAAAGTTCGACTTTATGGTCTCACTGCAAAGGTAATTCAGTAAAGCTATCATGCAGAGACCACACCTCCAGATACAAAGCAAGGATTCCAAGATCTCTAGACCAAAAATGGAGGCTGAGACTAATGGAATACAGAGCCAGGTGCCAAAGAGACGAGATAGCGTTTTTGGACAAAAAAATCCTGGGGCTGGTCAAAAACTGAAAGTAGATTTAGCATGAGGAAAATGGGGGCCAAAACCCTGAAACACCCAGGTTACTTTTAACCCGTCCACATGAGAGAAAAGATTATCTTCCACGTTAAGGGACTATGTGCCTTGGGAAATTAATGTTGGAATTAATGACTAGGATGGATGGTTACTGGGGTACAGACTGGCCACACGGTGCTTGCAAGATGCATTAGAGAAGCATGTTCTTACCTGACACACATATTTTCCCCCTCAGAATCTGTTTTTATGGTTTCTTTTGCTTTGTTTTTGGTTTTTGTTTTAATCTGAGACATAGTAAGCTTGGGGCATTTGCCTGGTGCTCAAATAGAATATGTAGTAGGCATTTGGAAAGCAGGAGGCAATTTCCCAAGAAGAAGTAAACAATTTCTGATTAATTACACTTTGAACTTCTGTGTAGAGCTATCGACCATAGAATCACTAAAAAAATATATAAAAATAAAAATGCATTGTGTCAATGAATATGCATGGAATGACAGCAAATTCACCAAATTTAGAGAGTCAAGAAGCTTAAATGGAAAGAACACAGCTGACAGATTAGGAAATCAGGTTAAAAAAGAGTGAGTACGACCCCAGTGGAGTCACATCGCTGACCTTCCTGTTTGTGCATGTTTTATCTTTAGATTTAAAAGGCAGGCAGGCAGGCAGGAAGGAAGGAAGGAAAGAATGAAGGATCCTTACTTCAAGGTCAAATACTCTATTTTATTACATTACATGTTTGAAGTTATATTTATTTTCAAAACTTTAGACTCTACATTTTGTCTATCTTTACTTCAAATATTCCTAAATACCTTGTGAAATTTTATGTGATGCGTGTTCGTCATCTTTACATATTCTTCTGGCTAAGTGGCTGACCCTTATGTCCTATAGTGAGAAAACTCTGCTGCCCAGGGGCGGCAGAATGGATGAAAACCCACATAGCAGGGGACTCTGCCCAGCCGTAGAGCAGACTGTCTCCCACAGAGTCTTCAGAAGCAGCTCATTTATACAGTAATTGGCCAGGTCGTCTTATAGAGCCGATTACCATTTGTCAAGCATTAAAAACACTCCTTAAATTGTACTACTGGACTCATGCAGGGATACAGTTGAACATTTAATCATTTAATTAATCTAAAAGACAAACACACAAACAAAAACCATGCCCCAAACTTTGTATCACAACCAAGGTCATGTTTATGTCCCAGGAAGAATAATAACAAGATCAAACCTGGTGGACAGACACTTAAACCATGAGTAACAGGGATGTGGGGTTCTCTGGAAAATACTGTACTTCCAGGAAATAAACCACACTCCAATATCTACTTTGCTACTTTGTGAGATGGTTCATTCACTGTTTACAGGACCCTTGGGAGCACTCTGAAGTCCAAATAAAGCCATTAATTTTTTTCTTGAGCTTAGTCAGAACATTAAAGATAAGTGACAGAGACGGGATAAAGGCATGGAGATAAAACATCTGAGTTGAAGTCTCCAACATTATAACACACTGAGGAATTCTCAGTGTGAAGATCATGCAAGTCTGGACACTGGGCTGTGCCTCAGCAGAGCAGGAAGGCCAAGAACCGGAAGTGCACGGCTGAGTCTTTGCTGAGGGTGAGCTCAGTCGCCACCCCTGCTAGGTGAGCAGGTTTCCATGAACTCCCAGGGCTTCTTGGTGCGGAGCACACAAGCGAGGTGCCTTCAGTAGCACCAAGAGGTAGAAAGTCGGGGATGCAAAGAATTCTGAGCAGTGACCGCACTTACTATCAGGTCTAGGAAATGAATGCCGCCTGTTTCCAAACCCTCCACCGTTGCCTGCCGGTGCAAAAGGGAGGGGGCAGAGAGGAGACGGCCATAACACAGTTACTTGTCCTTTGGTCTGTCCCTGAACACTCTGCATTCAAGGCAAGGCGATCTGTGATTTCCTCCTACTTGATTCCCCCCTACATTTTGTCCCTTCCATCAAATAGCATTAAAGATTCCTACCCTCCACCTCTCGTACCCACGTGCAGATTACATAGACTTTCTGTGCTGACTTTACTCTTTCGTTATCTCCAGAATCCCAAAGGATAATTATATTTTTTTGTCTTCCTCTCCAGGTTGTGTCACACTTTGAACTTGCCTCAGAGTTTCCCAAGCAAACTTAAGATCAGCTACATCTATCTCAAGACAATTGATGCTACAGCTGTGCAGATTTGAGGGCAAGAAGCTGATAGCACCAGAGGCCATTAACTTTCTTTTCCAAAATCACCTTTCTCATTAGATTTGAAAAATGTGCTTGAGAACAGCAGCTTATGGCAGTCGACTAGATAAAACTTCAGAAAGATAGTACACACAAGGAAAGGTGAGACAAATTGCAATGATAAGGTATGTCAGCAGAGGGCTGATGTTGCAAGAATATAGTGTCTTTGTATCTGTAGCCATTCATTAAGCAAGGTTATGTCAGTGCTGTTGGCAGAGAGAAATGACGACTCCAATATACCTAGGAACAACTGAACATAATTATTCATAGCTCTGGACTTCTGTATCCCTCCCTCAGACTACTCCTTGGCACTGGTATATTCATTTGCAAAAATATATATGCCAGAAAAATATTTTAAAAATCATCATGTTCAGTACTTCAATAATTCACGATTGGAAAATAACTACTTACCCCACATTGTAATATTGACTGTCTCAGGAAAAAAAAAATCTGATTGCTAACCCTGATTCAACATGTTCTATTAGGTTAGGAAATAAGAGTTGTGTTTCTGTGGGGCTCAGGGAAGCGGGGAAGACACTTAAAATGAAAATAAAAAATCCCTGTTCCCAATGTTAAGCCATGATCAATATTTATCAGAATATATCATTCTTTTGCAATAATGTCAGTATTTGATCCTTTATTTGTGCCAGTAAAACAGTGGCAGGTTCCTGTTTATGAGAAATATCTGCATAACCCACAAAAAGTGTTGGGAATAAAAACAATTCTCATCTAAAAGAATTTTTCAATTTTTGCGTCTTGGACCTGGAGAATGTTTAGAATCTCATCCACGAACTTTGTCTTGGAAAGAGAATTCCTTTCAGATCTAACATGAGTAAAAGGAATCTCATAAAAATAATTTCGTTTGCGAAGATTGAAACTCTGAAATGTGATTATGGCCAAATCAGGAAAGAGCCTCCACAGTGCTCTCCGAACACTCCCGGTTGTATACTCACGAGTCCTGACTTCACTTCAGCATCTGTAGGCAAATCTCTCTGCTCCTGCCTCAGCTAAGTGCCCTATTTGTGCAGTGGCCCCCGTGCTCTCACACCTGCTCAAGAAAGTTGCTTCTGCAAATGACTTTTCTCATGAGTCCACTGGATTGTTACATGAGCTAACACAGAGGGCTCCATATCCTTCACAATCACAACGTACAAGTCAACAAAACAGAAGACCTTGAGCCCATGCTCCATGCCAACAGCACTGACACTGTTCATTTCATTTTTGTTTTGTTTTGTTCTTCTCCTTTTTATTTACTTATTTACTATATAATGTATTACTTGTTTCAGGGGTACAGGTCTGTGATTCATCGGTCTTACACCGTTCACAGCACTCACCACAGCACATACCTTCCTTAGTGTCCGTCACCCCGACACCCCCTCCCTCCCACCCCCTCCACTCCAGCCACCCCCAGTTTGTATCCTGAGATTAACAGTCTCTTATGGTTTGTCTCCCTCTCTGGTTTCATCTTGCTTCATATTTTCCCCCTTTTCCCCTATGAGCCTCTGCTTTGTTTCTCAAATTCCACATCTGTATTCTCTTCAAAAGATGTCAAAACCTGCTAGGAAATGGAAACTGAGGCAAAGCTTAAGAACTGGTCTTTCATGGAAAGTGCCATCTCAGGCAAGAATGCAGAGGGAAAAACAAAGTGAAGAAGGGAAAACAGATAGAAGATTACACATCATCGAACAGCTTAAGGAGACATGGCCGATGACTCAGTTGCACAGTGTATCTCCAGCAGGCCAAAAAGAAACACCGTATCTGGGAGCCATCCATTAGTGGAAGAATGGAGGAGGAATTTATCTGTGGGTTTCTTACATCTCCTCTTTCTCACTGGGCAAGACTGTTACCAGATCATTAATTCCACGTGTGGTATTGTGTCACCTGGACCTTTGGGAAGTTACTGGTGAATCAGAAATTATACCCTGAGGTGTGGGACTTCATCTGAATCCCCAGGTAATGGCAAGGGTCCAGATCACCCCCTTAGGTGCCTCTCTCAGGTAGGGTAGGGTTGACAGCATTGCTTTGGCTCCCTCAGCATTAGGAGTGAAGGGAAACTTTTCCACAGAGGACACTTACCCTGGTAGAAGCTTCTGGTAAGCCGGCCAGGGTACTGTGACCACAAGTGATGGCAGCTGTGTGTGATCGAAGGCCAAGATGTCAAGAAGAAGAAGAAGAAACAGGTAAGGCAAAGTAGATGGGAAAGTATGCATAAACTTTAAAAAGAAAATTGTCTACACTCGTTCAACTGCCTGCACTCAATCCATGATTTTTAAAATACAAACCCCAATGGTCAGTTGTTGCTTGTCAGTTTTCTTATCCTCTCAGCAGGATTTCCCCTTCAACCTCAACCACTTTCTGGCCTTCTTGAAGACCTTGCTCTCCTCATTCCTTTGTTACCAGTCCCCCCCCCCCGCCCCCGACCCCACCGGTCTCTCTGGAGTCTATGTCTTCTTTCCTGAGATTTCTAAATGTTTAAGTACTAAGACTAAATCATCCCTGGGCCCCTTCTCTTTCTCTTGCTACTCATTCTTTGTGTGACATTATCTAAATTGCAGTAAATTCCATTTCTATGCTAATGATGCCCACATTAATTTCTCTGGTTTCAACCCGCCCTTTAACTCATTTCCCATATATTGAACTATTTACTCATCATTTCCTCTTGATGCCATTGAGATCTTAACTCAAATAAATAAATGAATAAGTTCATGGAAAATGAATCTTAAATAGCTAGTAGGAAAGAGTCTCAACTTTCATTGTAATCAGGAAGGTATAAATTAAGTCATTGATTCTACACAATATCACAACCTGTATAGTAATAATAATTAAAAAAACAAGCTAACAAGGCCACTGGCATAGCATATAGGGTGGTGATGATGTGAAGAAAGGGAAGTCTCATTCTTAACACTTGAGAGACCAACCAGGTGACAGACACCTGATTTACATTCCCTATGACACATCAGACTTCCTACAGACTACATATATTTTGTATCTAAATCTCGCATGTCTTTTCTTTTAATTAGCCTGATTGTAGTATAATTGATATACAAAAATCCCACTAATTTAAAATATCTAATTTGATGGGCTTGGATATATGCAAATAAATGTGAAACCATCTCTACAATTAAGGTAATAAACATATCCATCCCCTTCAGAAGTTCCCTACTGCCCCCCCTTCCTGTGGTAAAAACACTCAACATGAGCTCTACCCTCTTATCAAACCAAGTACACAGAACAGAATTGCTAAACAGAGGCACTCTGTTGTTCAGCAGAACTCTAGAACTTATTCAACTTGTATGTATCCCTAAAATGACAAGTGAGCTCACACAGTATCCACTGCTGTCGTAAAACACAGAAACAATATAATTTTATATTTATAGTGGAATAGCTAAATGTAGATAGACTAATACAATGAAATGCAGAATAACTTGAGTAACTCTAAAAATGTAATCATAAGTGAAAAAAACACATTGAGGAATATGCATGTTAATGCTCTATGGACAGTCTATAAATCTATATACTATTAATAATACATTAGCCTGAAAAGAAATGCACCTTATTTAACATAATGTAACTTTTGTAATGAAAGAGGGAAATAGGTCCTGGCAGACAACAGATAGATCTCTAACTGTATCTGTAACATTTATTTCATTAAGGAAGCTTTGAAGGAAAAAAAATTCTAAAAAAAAAATTTAAAAAATGTTTTTTCTTTAAAAAAAAAAACATTCTAAAACAGGGATACCTGAGCGTCTCAATCAGTTAAGCAGCTGCCTTCAGCTTGGGTCATGATCCCAGGGTCCTAGGATTGAGTCCTGCATCAGGGTCCTTGCTCAGCAAGGAGTCTGCTTCTCCCTTTTCCTCTGACCATTCTCCTAACTCATGCTCTCTCTTTCTCTCTTAAATAAATAAAATCCTTAAAAAAGCTACTTTAAAAAAAATTTTAAATAGCATTTTAAAATCCATGTAAGTAGAAAGAAACCAACATTTCTCAATGGCTAACTATGTGCCCGTTTTCCAATTCAGGTTTGAATCCTGGCTCTGCCATTCACTGGGTATATTGTTATGAACAAGTTGGGTAGCTTTCCTAGGATTGGTCTGTTTCTCTATAAAATAATGATAGTGGTGGTATCAGCCTCTTAGTATCATTGTGATAATTTAATTACATGATTCATTTATGAAGTGTTTTACAGAGTTCCTGCCATTAACTGTTGTTCCTTGAATGTGAGTTATTCTCACTGGGCTAAGAACCCAGGCACTCTGTCTCCCACCAGGCAGTCGGTCTCAATATGTTGGTTTAAGGAGAGAACCACACCAAAAAAACTATAATTAGGATGCACCTTTTGTTTTTTTCCATCTTGAGAGTAAGCATACCTACTAATGATGAGGTCATTAACGGGAGGGTCAGTAGTCTCTTCTTGACTAATTAGCACAAAACTCTAAGCATGAGTCAAGCTTGGTGAGTTGTTTTGTTTTTTTTTTTTTTTTTTGCCATCAACTGACATATAATATCATGTTCAGAAATCTAAGTGAGTTAAAATAGAACATTTAACCAGTGTTTCTTACAATATCTGAATAGGAAACATTAAAATATTATTTCAAAACTTTTCACTAATGCTGTTATATCATTGCATCATCTAAATTACACTGAAGATGAATTATCGAACGGAAAATAAAAACTGCAGTCGGCTGTCAACAACAGCTTGAGGATTATATATTTACCACATGAGGGACTCGTAAGCTAAAGCTCTATAAATACAGAATACAAAATTTGCTGAATTTGTGTCTGTTTCCCAAATTTATACTTAATTTTTTTTTCCCCTGCACATTTGAATATACAGCAGAATTGAAGGTTAAGGAAGAGATAGGGAAGATTTTTGCAAGAATCATTTAAACTAGAAAGACTGTTCTCTGCCTGGCCTAGTTACCAGATTTCTGCTGAGGTGGCATTCCTGGGAGCACTCGCCCTTGCGAACACATGCTTTTGTATTTATTCCCCAGGTTTTTCTCATTTCAACTTTTACACGGTTTCCTTCTATAATTCCTTAGGGGCCACCTGGCCTCCTTTTCAGACTAAATGGTTGGGCTGCTACTGAGGGTGAGCTGGTAGCCACCTGTGCTCAGAGACGCCCCCCCTCAGCCTTTAGAAAATGGCTGCAGGGCCCACGGAGCAATAAAACCCGGTCCTTCATGGACGCAGGCTTCTTGCTCCCTCTACTACCACCGTCACTGGGAGCGAAAATGCTCTAACCTTTCTCCCATCTTTCTTTCTGATGAAATCCGAGAGGCGTAGCTTTAAAATTTCAGACTACAAAATTTCAGACTACTTCAAAAGTGTAGCCACAAAATTTCAGACACAACTCATTTTGGTTTTAGAGTGAAATCCATTTAGATTGGTTTTCTCATTTTTCTTTGGACCTCTACATCAAAAAGAAACAAACACAAATAGAAGCTCGTTGAATGTCTGGCATTTATATCCAATATCGAGTAATATGTAATAACCTACAAATATTTTTTCACAATACCTCCCCAGATGTAGTGTTTTAACTTTTCAATTTGCCACCAACTAATTTACTTTGGAGGATTATTAATTATGGGTTATCATTTTAAGGCATAAAAACAAAGAAATGCATAAAGCAAAGAGACTGCTTTCATCTCCTATACATGTAAAGAAAATGCCATGTGTAACAGAATGTTTAGTGTCCACTTCAGGAAAACAAAAATAAACCAAAAAAAGTAACTGCGAAAGGCACCTTCACTATTGCAGAAAGTTACTTTGTGGTTCTCCCATGAAGAGTCATTGAAATGGGGAAAGGCAGGAGCACTATAATCAGAAATCATAGTTGATGAATGGAAAATTGAATTGTTCCATCCCAGAAAGATTTGAAATCCTGCATGATATTGGATTGGGTAGGAATTGGCATAAAATTATGTAAGGACATATACGAGCTGATTTTGATTAAATTCTGTTTCGAAGTAAAGCTTATGAAAAGGGACATTCTCTTTCAATCACTTATCTTGTGAAATTTTCTTTTTTTAAGTTTGCAATTTCCTGTTTTAGCACCAATGACTACTTTTTGGATGAAAATGGTTTACTCAAAATACAAGTGTTAATTTAAAATATTTATTATATATTTGAGGAATTCTGATAAACTAAATTCAACACTGTGGACTGAAACTATGCATTTTTACATTTATAAAAGGTATTTAAGTGTGTAGTAGTGCAACAGTGTAGAAGGAAACATAGCTGAGGGTTTTGCTGTTCTTATACAAACCTAGCATTCATACTCTCTATATGTAAAATTTACAGCATCATCTAATTACTATAGTCAATTACGATCACTCCATCAATGTTCACTGTACATCTTCTATGTACTACATTCTGGGCACCAGAGATATAGCTGTGAAAACAAATGAGCAAAAGACCTGCCCTCAGGTCTTTTATAAAGAAGCACAGGGAATAAACATGTGTGTATGTGTGTGTGTGTGTGTGTGTGTGAGTGTCTGTGGTATGTACACAAAGGTTTCATATATTAATAATAATACTAACAACTGAGCCACCCATGCACCAGTTAATAATAATACTAAAGAATAAATACATCAGGAAAGGAAGGGTCATGGACTGTCAGAGTTGCGAGTTACAGTCTTAGATAGGTTGCCCAAGAATGGCCTCATTGAGAAGACGACTTCTGAAAAAAATCTATAGAATATGACGGCACTTGCCCTTTTGACACACTTGGTTTCCAAGAGAAGTAAATCTTGGAGATTCTCACATTAGAGGCTCACCAAAGAGGCCAGTGTACGGTGGCCAATGTGGATAATAAAGGAAAGAGGAATGGGAAGGAGAAAGAGGCACCCAATCACGCAGGCTTTGTAGGCACAAGATTTTTCGTTTTACTCTCGGTGAATTGGGAAGGCATTAAGACATTTCAGCATGGGAATGGCATTTTAATTGAATCCCTCTGGCTGCTTTTTTTGAGAAGAGATTGTAGGGGCAGTAGCAGAAGCCAGGAGACTGGATTGGAGGCTGCTGAAGTATTGTAGCGTTTCGGTGATAAATGATGGTGAGATAAGATGGTAGAACATGCTTGAATTCTGTGTATTTAGCTGCCAGAATTTACTGACGAGTTGGCACAAAAGCCTGGGGATAATAAAATGGAGAAGTCAGGGCTGACATCAACACCTTTAAGAATGTGGGTGCATATAACTAAGAAGAGGAGAACATGGGAGGAGCAGACCTGTGGAAATTCAGGGACTTCCTAGTGGTCAAGGATATTCCAATCTGGAGTTCAGGGGATAGATCTGGGTAGGCTGTATGAGTTGGAGAATGATCAGCATGTAGATGACATGTCTATTTTTTTTTTTTTTAATATATGTATGTTCTCAGATTACTGAGATATTTCTTTTTTTTTTTTTATAAGATTTTATTTATTTGACAGAGAGAGAAAGACATTGAGAGAGAGAATACAAGCAGGGGGAGTGGGAGAGGGAGAACGTAGGCTTCCTGCTGAGCAGGGAGCCCAGTGCAGGGCTGGATCCCAGGCCCCTGGAATTAGGACCTGACTCGAAGACAGATGCTTAGGGACTAAGCCAGCTAGGAGCTCCAAGACGGCATGTCTCCTACTGACATGAGCGACATAAGCAAGGGAGTGGAGATACACGGGAAAGAGAAGACTCCCCAGAGCCAAACACTGGGCAACGCCACATTAAAAGGATAGGAGATAAGCAGAAACAGCACAACAAAAGAGAAGAAATGGGAAGAAAAACAGAAGTAATGTCAGGTGAGTGTGGCATCCTCAAAGCCACATGAAGGAACTGTATCAAGGAGACACAAGTCAAATGCCTTTGACAGATCCCTACAGAGTGAGAATCAAGACATGATCTTTGGTGAACCTGAAATAGGCAGATTCAGCACAGTGGGCAACACTTTGCTTAGAGAGCCTTCCTAGAAGGACAGGAAGGCGGGGAAGGAATATGGACAGCCTTTTCTGGGAGTTCTGTTATAAATAAAAGGAGAGTAACAAGGAGGTACCTGGAGGAAAAGCGTGAAGGCACAGATGGACTTCTGAGGTGAGTGAAGTGATAGCGGGACTGTATGCCAATGAGAAAGACCTTTCAGAGGCGGTAAGAGGGTGCTGAACCAGGAGAGGGAGGGAAGACTGGCCTGAGAAATTCTGGGGGTGCTGGGGGAGCAAGTGACTTCCCAAGATCAGTGGAGGGTGATAGCTTAAGGGCACATTCTATACTCATCACAGTCATTTAGGACAAGGGCTCACCTGACAATCTTAAATTCTTCCATACCCCAACCATCTAGACACCCCCTCTTCCTTTATGCTGTTGTATTTCCTCATGTGTAACCGTTACTAAGTTAGTCTTCAGTTAAAAACACACCATGCAGGGGTATCTGGGTGGCTCAGTCAGTTAAACCTCTGATTTTTTATTTTGGCTCAAGTCAAGATCTCAGGGTCCTGGGATTGAGACCCCAGTTGGGCTCCACACTCAGCAGGGAGTCTGCTCGAGGACTCTTTCTCTCCTCTTCCTCTGGCCTTCTCCCTGCACGCGCTCTCTCTCTTGCTCTCTCAAACAAATATATAAATCTTTAAAAAGCCAAACAGACCACTCAATAAGAAATGGTTCAAGCTTAAGTATATTTTGCTTTCACGCATCAGTTCAAAATGGGTGTCCTCCTGGTCCCTGGTTGGCTGTTCTCTTCATGGGGACACAGCATTAGAGGCTCATTTCATTCGCATTCACCTTATGTGTTGTCACGGCTACACGCAGCATAGATGGCATAAGAAGAGAGGAGAGAACCACCACGTAAGGCTTGAGAAGGAGCGGCCGCACGTAGCTTCTGCTCTCCTAGCATTGGTGAGAAATAACCATGAAAAGGAACCACATCCCTGGTACATTTGAAAGAAAATAACAGGTTTTGGTGGAAGCTTCCTTACCATGACCTGACGTATTATGAACATATGTGATTATCTCCACTCAGGACTAGTAAGTAAGCTTCACGAAGGAGTCTAATTTACTATTATATTCCTAATGCCTTGATGAAGGTCAGGCATGTACTAGCCACCTAATAAGTGTTTTCCTAAATGAATCAATTTGAAGCACATACACTTATTTGGCCTAAAAAATAGTTTCCCTTGAGCCAGAAAGGAAGCTATCTCAGCATTCAGGATAAAGTATCCATCTGCCAATTTTACTAGCTTTTGCTTAATAAGCTTCAACTTCATAATATATTTTCTACTATTTCCCATGACACATGACAAAAATAGACTTTAAAAAATATATGTTTTGACTGTTATGATGGATGAATGCAATGTAAAAAAAAATCTCCATTTGATGTGGTTCAATGTGCTTGAAGTACTTTTTTGCCTTTTGATATTTTTCAATGTAAATATTACTAAATGTATACATACCTCTTTGACATCTAATTGTGAGTAAAATTAAGTTAACACTTTCTATCTAGGAGAAACAAAACACATCTTTATTATGGTCTTTTAAATTTTTCAACGTGGGTTAATTGATTTGACTGTTCCCTTCCTTGTTAGCACAGGAAGAATTACCCAAGAACTATAATTTTAAAATTCACAGTTTCACTTAGGATCTTCAAAAGTCATCAAAGTTAGTTAACATTTTGGATGCTTTCAATTGAATAAGTAGAAACTACCTAAATTACAATATTGCCTATGACAATATGAATTCTAGGAAATTAAGGTAGCTCTGTTTTCAAATATGTTTATATGTAATAATCGGTGTCTTATTAAATTATATGACCTCTAGGTATACCAGCATTTGCTTATTCAGATTTTCTGAAGTTTGGACTCTAAACGATTCAGAACTAATTATAACAATCTGGTTTGAGATGCTAATGTTGAGTGACACCCAGACAACCCAGCTGGTATGCAACAGCAGTGGTAATATACTTGAAGGCATGGGATTTGAGAAGCACATACCAGCTGTGCTCTAGAGCCACTCCGGCTGCCTCTCCTCTTCTGAATATCATTCACAGTGTTGACATTTGATTTTGATGGTGTGGAAGTCCTGAATGCTTCTCTGGTAAGTGCTTGGGCAAATGATACTCTGCTGTGCTGGTTTTGACGTTCAGTTACTTTCTACCAGGTCTTTTGGTCAACCTTATCTCTAATGCCAAAAAGTGGTTATACTGAAATTACGAAATTTCCTTGGGTAAAGAGATTGATCTCGAGCTTGAATTTTTGTCAGTGAGGCTACTGGATTTCCAGATTAGCCTAGCGCTGACAGAACCAGTCTCTCTCTGTGAGTTGAACTAACCAGTCAATCTTTGTGAGTGGTCCGAGTGAGAAGAGTCAGGGAAGTGTGGCCAAGACAGTTTTCTCTCAGAATGGCAGCACGAGCCCTGGGAAACCATTTGGCGTAACCTGCTCTGAAAATTGCCCCAGCGCATCTGAGCAATAAACTACCACAATTATCAAAAGCAGGAAACCTGACTATTGTCAAACCTGCAATTTTTTTGGATTGCTAACAAGACATTCCAAACTACCTATCCCACCTTCATTCATGTTACAGTCTTTGTTACAACTTACTTAATTTATACATATATTAAGGGAATATATGGAAATAGGAAAACATGAAAAAAATAATACAATTGTTCGGGTGGTCGATCTATGCCCACTGATGCTATTTAGCATCCTTACCATTATTGAACTTAATTAGGTGCTTAAAATGCAACAGGCAATATGTAAAGTGCACAACCCATATTTTTAATTCTTTTCCTATTTTCCTATTTTATTTGTTTATTTATTTATATTTATTTATTTATTTTTTTATTTTTTTAAATTAGAGAGATTTAGAGAAAGAGTCAGGGGAAGGTCAAAAGGAGAGGGAGAGGGAGACTCTCAAGCAGACTCTGCGTAGAGCCTGACATGGGACTCAATCTTATTATCCCAAGATCATGACCTGAGCGGACATTAAGACTCAGTGCTTAACCAACTGAGCCACTCAAGAGCCCCATATTTTCTATTTTAATTATCACAAAAAATATCTATAAGGTCTTATACAATAACACTTCTAAGGTGCTATTATGAAGAAATCATGGCGGAAGGAAATGCTTAGATAACTTAGCAAGAATTGTTTCACAACTAACATATGATGAGATATAAACTCAGGGCCCCTGGCACCAGACTTCTCACCTCTACCTTGGATTTCTTCCATTTAAAGTGTGTTTTCTACTCATCGATCATACCAGTCTCTTGAGCTGAATCGCAATTCCTGTCCCATTTTCATCTATTGGATTCCTCTTTATGTTTCAAAGTCCATTTTATATATATATATATATATATGTATATATACATATCTATGTACATGTGTGTATATATATATATATACACATACTGGTAACTTTTGTGGCAGAGACTGACTAAATCTTTTGTGTCTGTGAAAATAATTTTACTGATTTTCACCAGCATAGGGAATATTTATGTTCTCCCTTTCTCAGTTCACCATTAAACCACATTACTAAGCTTTCCTGAATCTTGTTAGGACTGTTTCGTCAGTCCTCATCAATGGAAAGTAGGTGAAAGAGGCAGGTACTGTATTAGCTCAACCCCAGAAACATGTTTGCCGGACTTTCCCACTCTCCTTTCCCAGTTGGAGCACAGATTCCGATGAAGAGCATCGAGACCCTAGAAAATGATAGGGTCTTCAGTTCACCGTGTCCTGACTGCAAACACCTGCACTCAACTTTCATGAGCTTGTAGTACATGTTTATTGTCTAAGCCCTTCAGATTTATTTGTTATAGCAGTTCGTTTTATAGACCCTGCCTAATGCACCATTTAACCTGTGTTAATCATTTTCAGTTTACAATGTACTTTCACAGACAATACCATCTTTTAATATTATAACAGTCACAAAACATGAGTATTTATTTCTGTAATGGGCTGAATTGTGTCCTTCAAAATCCATATATTGATGGCCTAACCTTCAGTAAATCAGAATGTGACCACATAGGCTCTTCAGAGAGGTAATTAAGTTAAAATGAGGTCACAGTGGGGAGGGGGGAGTTCTAGTCCAATATGACTGGTGGTGTTAGAAGACGAGGAAATTTGGACAGAGACACACACAAAGAACAGACCTTATGATGGCAGAGGGAGGAGAAAATGGCCATATCTAAGACAACGGAAGAAGTCTCAGAAAAAAACAACCCTGCTGATACCTAGATCTTGAACTTTAAGTTAGCAGCTCTGTCAGAAAATAAATTCCTGTTGTTGAAGCCAACTAGTCAGTGATGCTTTGTTACGGCAACCTTAGCAGACTAACACCATTGCTCTCTAAATAAATAAATAACCCTTAGAGGAAAACACACACACACACACACACACACATACACACACACACACACACACACACACACAAGAACTCTGTCAATGAGAAAATGATAATAAGCAGCAGAATCAGGAACCAAACACAGTTCTTGCGAAGAACAGGGAAACCCTTTCTATTCTTCCCACCTTTTTTACCTAGCAGATTCTAGCTTGATAAATTCATCGGCATTCCTGTAATGGTCATTATTTGTGTCACTAATTTAGAATGTTTATGTCTCCCTATTTATTTTTGACTTATTTCCTCACTTTATTTTGAGTTCATGATAGGAAAATACTGAATCTCAAACCATTATATTCCTTATAGTATCTGGAGTAGTGCCTTAAAGTACTGAAGGGTTCAGTAAACATTACACTAAAAATATAGCACTGAGGATTAAAAACTTATACTAAGGGAGTCAAAAACCAGTGTTAAAAGTTATTCATGTCATAATAAAAGTACTTGGTTTACATGGTTGGACAGCCTGTAAAAATGCTTTAACTTAGTTTGTTAAAAAAAAGTCAAACATACATCTCTGAATTTTTAATACGTTATATATATATATATATATGTATTTTTTGTGTCAACAATTGTTTTCCTGCAAAAAGACTTTAAGGTGCATGAAAAGATGAAATCTATTCTATGTTTTACAACTCACATGTAACTTTATAGACATATATCTTTTTTAACAACCTGGGAAATGACATTATTCTAGATATTAGCCTAGCCACGTATGTAAACAAACTTTACTCTTACCCTCTTGTGTAGTTACAAAAAGCCCTGTTCAAATATTTATTTGACTGCTTACCTTGATTCATTTGTGCATCCTATTTGCCTGATAATATCCCACTATAAAGGTCTTGGGCTTAATTCCTTATATTATGATTGTCATGGTAACAACCAGAGCCCTGTACCAGTACCACGGGTACTTTCCTTTAAAAAAGAGCAAAATGAGGATATAAAATAACATTGCACCCAGACAAATTAATAAAAAAATAATAGATTTGTAAAGCCTAACATTCCCGCTTGACACTTTTGAAACATTGTTAGCTTGCAAGACATAAACAAAATATTAAATAAAAATATATGCATGCTGATATAAATTAGATTTCAAAAGCATCATTTTTAATAAAGGCTTTTAACTGCCTCAGTCTGGAAATAGTCTGCAATCTGGTTGATAAATATGCAGCAAATGACAAATTAATATGTGTTGGCCCTCATCAACATCGGAGACAAATGTTATTATAATGTTTTGGACTGTGCTCAGTTTTGTCTGTCTGGGGAAAGGCTGTACCAGTTGCAGAGAATCTGCAATTCAGAGGGATAAAGCTGCCCTCTATGTGAAAAGAGTGTGTGCTGCACCACACAACAAAACACGAAATGTTACAAGATTTAGAGGGAAACTAATTGTATGAATCTGCCAAATTTGTGAAAACTCTTAAATGTGTATATAAAGGGGCAATGTGTGAGGTCCCACAAAGACTTCTAGAATCTCGGTGGAACCAGCATTCATGTCCATAATAGATTATATACTTCCAGAAGTTAAATACTCAACTTAATTCCTATTGCTTCAAATTGACCATTTATAAGCTTTTAAAAATGCAATAAAATCGCATTAACAAAATCAGAAAATACAGAGTAATTTTACATAAAATTATTTTAAACACTTGTGCTCAGTTATATAAATAGAAAATAATAAGCTGAACTTCTTCCTCACACTCAGAATATTTCCATAAAACAAATGTGTTAATAAGTTTCCTAAGATCCACCCCAAGGTGAAAGAAAATAGTTCAGTTGTGACAGATTGTATAACTTTTGAGTCTACAAATGTAGACGTCTCAGTTGCTAATAATAACTTCTTTATGGATTTTATTGTTTATATTTTTAATTATTTCTCCTGTATTTAAATGATCAGCAACTGATGACTAGGACTTTATATGGAGGACACCATATCATATTAGTTAATGACTGTGAAGATATAAATAATTGCCTTTTAGTCCAAGATCTTCCTGTTAATTATTTTCTTGGGCAAAAGTAGAACAATTAGCAACTTTGACTAATAGACCTCTTCCAAAGAATAAATAAAATATAAATGTAAAACATTTATCTCATTAACAGACATGTAATAAGCAATTAATAAATATTGTATCTTCTTATTATTAAGATTGCTGTGATGTTATTTTCTTCCTCTCAGTCTGGAGAACATTGCAATGACAATCCTCTTTTCTACTACCGTGGTCTTGCTTGCCCTCCACCCCAGCAGGTCAAAGCAATAGTAGTCAGCATATTGTGCCACAACTATTAAATTGTGTTTGACCCCTACCATATTCAATTCTGATTTCCACCTAGTATGGGATCACTACTACATTTGGCTCCAGGTCTATCTTCTCCTTTTCTGCTTAAAAATTGCTTTGGGAGTTTGGGAATTGAGTTTGTTCAGTCTTAGAGAAAGCCTAAAGCTAGTAATATTCTACAAAAGCATTGCTGTGTGTAAATACCATTACAACAAATATTAAAACACTCCCTATATAACAAAGATTTCCAAATCCTTGCCAATGGCACTTTTGGTATGAGCTATAGTCAATATGACTAACTTCCAGTACATGGAAAAATTGGGGGGAACTTTGGGAAGTATTTGGTCATTACATAAGGATATGACTTGCAGTTCCTTTCAAAATTGAGCAACTGTCCATTTTTCTTGAGCATTTACTTTGTGTTTTTGTATAAAGCATATATCACATAAAATGTATCTTACAGAGAAAGAGAGAGAATTCTACTGCTCATCATGATTTCAGCTGGTATAGCTAAGCCAGAGATTAAAGTTAAGACAGTTCATCTTTTCTGTCCTCTGAGAAGATTCGTCAGCACTGATATATGTCCCAAAGCACAGAGCAGAAAAACATAAGAAGAATGATGGAAACTATTTGATGTGGTACAGCAGAAAGAAAAGAAATGAAGAAAGACAGAAATATATAAAGAAATAAGAAAAAAAAAAGAAAGAGAGAGAGGGAGGGAGGGAGGGAGAGAAAGAAGAAAGAAAAGAAAGAAAAGAAAGAAAAGAAAGAAAAGAAAGAAAGAAAGAAAGAAAGAAAGAAAGAAAGAAAGAGAAAGAAAGCAGGAAGGAAGGAAGGCAGGCAGGCCGGCCGTAATTCAAGTGTAGGAGTTTCTGCCTGGTTCTGCTGTGTGGTGATCCTTGGCAAATCATTTAACTTATCTACCACTCCAGACCTTTATGTATAAATTCAGAGCTACATTATTCTCCAAATTTTCTCTCGCCTCTCTTAATGTTAAGGTTTTAATATTCGTGGATAAAACAAGTTTTATGGTTAGCTTGCTCCACAGCTATGGTGGCTTCAGATCAGAAAGACTGGATTGTCCTTCAACATCCTCAATGTCATCGAAGCTCTCAAGCAAAACAAATGATCTTTCCCCTCTCAGTGTAAGAAGAGAGCTCATAATGCCTTTCATTATCCTATATTGTACAGTTGAGAGTGACACGTTACAAGCTTGATTTACAACAGATAAATACCAATGTTTTTGTAAAAAAGGTTATAATGATAGTTTTTGTATGTTTAGAGGGTTAAAAAAAAATCAGTTTAATGACATTTTATTTTTATTCCCTGACAAATTTAGGCATCAGGGAGAATCTGAATATTTATATAAAGTAAAAAGAATGAGTGAAACTAAGTATTCAACCAATGAACACTTGCCTATTCTGTTAAGAGTGAAGGATGGGGAGTGAGTGGGCAGTGATACAACATTTACCAAGAGCCTTCTTCATTACGCCATGCAGCATGCTGTCGCTAGTATTTTCCACACTGCATAAATGTGGAATTGGAGGCACAAGGGTATTTGGTCATATGTCTAAAGTCAGACAATGGGTGTGCTGTGCTATAGGAATTAGATTCCATGCAAATAAGTCACTAAAGTTTGTGTTCTTTCTCTTAGGGATTACCAGGCTAAAAGTCATCACCTTGGAATGTTCCAAACTTATCCAATAACTTATGCAATAACTAATCTTCTTGATGCTGAAAATTCTTTGGATTCTCTTTAAGGTAAGTCACCAGCTATGTACCCACGTAGGCACACATATACATGCACATTCACACTCAAATCATTCCCATTATGGTGGTAAAATCTCAGACGAAGTCTTACTCTGCAATAATAAATGGATTTTTTTATTGTCCTTTTGGTGACTACATTAACAACATGCCATTCCTGTGGAATCGGTCTGAATAATATTCTATTCCAGGATGGCATAGTGGAGGGTTTAAACCTTAGGTAGAAATTGAAAAAGTAAACATAGGAAGAAATAACAGGGTTTTCTCATACATCAAACCTAGATGAATGTATCTTGATCATTCATACCTGAAAACACATGTTTTCAGATGGATGTGAATTTGATCACATTTATACAGTGCATCTTTGAATTTTAAATTCTTCATTGTATGTTAAACAATAAGATATTTTCAACAAGATAATGAATGTTATTGCTATTTTACAAGATTGGTTTTAATTAGTCTGATACAGATGGGCAAATCTTACATTGACCATGTCCCTGATTCACAAAATGAAAAAACCTGGTAAATTGTAGGAGAAAATGACATTTAAAAAGCAAAACAACGAAACCTTCCTAAAAGTTAACAATTACAGTTTCATTTGGCAGTGAGATAGAATGAATGGATAGTAAGAAGATCAGAAAGCATGTGCTTATCCTAGACTCAGCTGCCATTCTAAGTAAAAATGTCAATTTTTTAAAAAATAAAAAACAGGTATGTATGTATTTATTTATTTTAATTCACAAAGATCAAGCTAAGAAAAGGCCTTAAAAATTTCACAGGAGATAAACTAAAGCTTCAAATGGAAAGCCAATGGAACAAAACTACATGTCATTGTCTTTGGTAATACTAAGAAAAATATTATGTTAAAATCCGTTCAGCAAAACACAGACAATACTGCATCCAACAAGGATAGACACCTTCTAAGCCATTAAGATATTTAGAGAGAATAGTAGTAGAATTAAAAAGAAAAAAAAAAATTCCGTGTTTGTAGAAAATAGGTGGGTGCTGAGACAGGAGCCGGTACATGCTGTACAGGCAGAATAATGTAACAATTATTTTAAATTAAAAATCCTGAAATAAATAAAGAATTGAAGAAAATTCAGTGTGAGAGAGGAATCTGTGCTCAAAACTAAAGAAAAAATGAGAGAATTTTAGCTAAATAAAATTAAAGAAAAATCACTATCAAACTTAAATATTTTTAAAATGTATGGAGTATATTAAAAATAGTCTTTAAAAGTCAATTACGATTTTTTCTTAGTAAATCCAATGTATGTGGATGACTGATGGCTTTAGCAACCACTGACTAATTTGATCCAAAAATGGAATATTATCAAATAAAAAATCCAGTATTTTTGTGAGTCTTCCAAAGAATCTATATTATTTTCCACTAACCTATTAGTACACAAAATAATACTTCTTTAATGACTCACATTGTGGTATATATCGATATCACCTATAAACTGTTATTTTTAAAACTCATCCTTTGCATATTACTATTATATAAAATCAGCCTCTCAAGTTTATGGAAAAAAAACAGTTTTTAGTTTTGTTTTAAATTGAATTAGTAGTTTGACTTAAGGAGAATCTTCAGCTCTACCATATTTTGTCTTGCCATTAATTAATATAGTATAGTGTCTGATGTTATAAGATCTTTCTTAAATTCCATTACTAAAATTTTATTGATTTTGGCGATATTGTCCTTGAAACTTTCTTGTTAGGATTATTACCAGTTTCTTTATATTTTTCTTGCTGTTGCAAATCAGTGCTTTGTTTATTTCATTTCCTATTTGGTTGTAGTTGGAAAGAATAAGTGGTTTATATGGTAGTCTTAAACAAAGTAATATTTTTATTTTACTTTTTCCTCTAAGAATATTGGATTTAGGGAATTTAAAATTGGTCTCTATGCCTTATAATTCTTATACAATACTTATATATTTTCTTATTTTTCTCTAACTTTAAATATTAAAATATTTCTGGTAAAATGAAGACCAACAGTGGCAGTAGTAAACATTCTGTTTTTTATATAACAAATTTTAAAGGGAAGGCCATCTAATGTAAACTATTTACTATTTGTTCCTGGTAGTTAACTGTTATAAAATTATATCAGTTTTATTCCATTCTCAGAGGACTTTAATGAGGGTAATACATTTAATCTTTATTTTCAGTATATTCAACAAATATTTATGAAGCACTTACTCTTGGTCAAGCATGGTTAAAAAAGCTTTCCTTAAATGTAATGATTATAGTAATAGATTGTCTAATGTTTCATTTTTTGTCATTATTTCAAAGAGATGTATTAAATTGTGCTATCTTTTTAAAATAGTAAAGAAAATAATATTTAATTTTTATAAGTGTATGTCTTGGTATGATTGAATAACAGTTTGTTCTTATTGCATTTTGTTCAGTTTTGTATTATTAGTTTTTTTCTTTTTTTTTTTTTTAAAGATTTTATTTATTTATTTGACAGATAGAGATCACAAGTAGGCAGAGAAGCTGGCAGAGAGCGGGGGAAGCAGGCTCCCCGTGGAGCAGAGAGCCTGATGGGGGGCTGGATCCCAGGACCTGGGATCATGACCTGAGCTGAAGGCAGAGGCTTTAACCCACTGAGCCAGGCACCCCTATTAGTTTTTTCATTGATTGGACTGGATAACTTCACCTATTTTCCTATCTCTTGGGAAAATGCAAAAGATAAAAATGTATTAATGTTTCTGGTTTGTCTATTCAGTTTCTTATCAATAATCTTTGATGAGCATAATTTTCTGGTTTAATGAAATACAACTGGTTTTTACTCTCTTTTATAGTTAGTTCCAGGTGTGTCCTTTGCTTACTCTGCTTTATCAAGACATTCTATTTTTTTTTTTTTTTTTTTTTACATTTAGACGCTTCATCCTTTCAGCTTTTGACTTTATCTCAATGATCTACCTCAAAATAATTGGGTGTGGGGGCAGGGTAGATTAGGCTTCCTTTCTTCAGGTAATTATTCAACTGTTCCAACAATATTTGTTGAAAAAAAATCCTTTTTTCATTGCCTTCCACTGTCATACTTGCTAAAAATCATTTCACCACCACCAAAACAGACAAACAAAAAAGCTAGGTAAATAAGTGAGCGGATGTCTGTGTTAACTTAAACTTCGTAGGAGGAATTCTTTCACAACCTAAACATGTATCAAATCATCATGTTGCCCACTTTAAATACCTCTATCTTACAATTATACTTTTCCATTATATTTCAATAAAGCTGGAAGAAAATGAAAACAAAAACAAAAACAAAAAACTTTGACCAAAATGCATGGGTATATTTTTTAACTCTCCATTCTGGTTCATTGATTGATTTGTCTGACTTTGTAGCAAAACTGTCTATAATTTTTAGTGTGGCAAATATAGGTTTTCATTTCATTTGTGTTGAACGTATTGATCAATTTAGGGATAACTGACATTGTAACATTTTTCCATCCATGAATATGTTATGTCTACCCATTAAATTAAGTTTCATTTATTTTTTCTCAGGAGTATTTGATAGTTTTTAGAATACAGATCTTTTAATAAATTTGTTAAATTTATCCCATAGTATTTTATGGTTTAATTTCATTATTTATGGTAGTTCATTATCAGCATGGTAATATAACCAAATTTTGTATATGGAATTGGTATCCTCTTATATTGCTGAAGAAACTTATTACTTCTGGTAGGTCTTTTTCTTTTCTTTTTACTGTCCTTCAGATTTCTTGAGATTTTTCTATATACATATTTATGTCAGATGTTAATTAGCAAAGTGATAATCTTGCTTTTAATCTTTATGTCTCTTTTTTTTTTCTTTTTAGTACCTTATTATAATGAATATAAATAGCACACTGTTTAATAGAAGGGGCAGGAGAATATGTCCTGGTGATGTCATCGTCCTGGAAGAAATGATGCTAACTCTAGGTTTTGGTGTTTTACTTACTTTTTTAAATGTCCTTTAACAGTTCTGAGGATGTTTTCCATCACTTCTACCATTCCTAGTTTTCTGAGAATTTTTCTCAGGAACACATGCTAAATTTGTCCATACTTTTTCTGTGTTTATTTAAATGAGCATATATTATATTTTGACCCTGCTAATGACTTTTCATACTTGATTCAGCCCTTTTAAAATGTAAACACATCACTGATGATTTCAAGCTATTATAAGTGAATATTGACTTATTAGTAACCATCCTACATGGGCACCCCAATGTTGTTTACAGGAGTAACTAGGGAACAGTTTTAGAGATGGGGAATAGAGGTACCTAATGTAAACATGTAAGTCTTTGGGACAGTAGTACCAGTAATTCTAGTAATAGTTCTGCTTCCTCAACCACACACAGCCCCAGGATCTCTAAGTCCTAAGGAATGTTTTATTTCTGATAAGTTTCTAGGGCTGCTGCAAGGTCCCACTTTGTAAATGATTATATATATTTACATTTGATTTGTATAAGTAAATATGTAGATATAAAATTTTTAGAAATACACATTCTTACCATTTCCCCCAAATAATCTATCTAATTTTACATATACAGGGATTTCTCCTTGAAGCTTGAGAAAGAAAGAACGGGTGATCACACTGTCTGGGGAGAGTGCTGCAGGAGTGGGAAAGCTCTCAGAGGTGGATCTCCGTCCTTTGGAGCTGCAGTAGCAGATATACCACGGACTGGGTAGTTTCTAAACAGGAAGTTATTTCAGCAGCAACATATAAAAAATATGTTTTCAGGAATGTATCTTAACAGAGTTGTTTTCAGTTTTAGACTACATATTTAACACTTTCTGAGGAATTTGTGTGCGTATCATTATATAATATCAATTTCCTCCACCATTACAACCAACTAAAGTAATTATTTTCCAACAATGATAAATTGTAATCTTTCCACAAAACATTGTATATACATTCATATATATGCAAAAGCATTTCCACCAGTGTGCATGTATATGTGTGTGTGTGTGTGTGCACGCATGTGTGCACATGCAAGGATGTATGTGAAGATGTATGTGTGTATCTGTGGGAGGGTGTGTGTGAGTGTATGTGTGTATGTATGTTCTAGCCCATCAGGTACAAACCAGTCTGTGCAAATCACAGGTCTTCTCAATTTTCACTTTCTTGTGAATGTGGCTTCATAAACCTTCTCAAACATCTTCCTATCTACCAATAAGCCATTTTATTATTTTTGAAATTATATTTATACCTTATTTCACCCTCCCCAACAAATGGCAGAGATTTTCTAAATCAAAGTTCTTTTCATAACAGGTACAAGGAAAATGAAAACATAGTATATGAGCCTCATTGACGACCACTTATGAAAGTCCATCTGGAAGGAGATCTTAACAGCAACAAGATAAGGACAGATATATGTCTTAGGGTAATATGCTCAACGACAAAGGTTTTGAAGTGATAATTTCAGAAAATGCCACTTTTTCTTTTTAGGTTGTCCTTTACCCAAAGGTAGTCAACACTGTCAGTGTCTGCCCAGATCCTTTTGTCTATACTGCTCTGTGTGACTTGGTTTGGCTTCCTGAAGCCAGCACCTCATCTTTGCTGGAGAACTTTCTCTAACTTGAAGCTTGAAGGGCCAGGGAACAAACATGTGGCCTTTAACAAAAGACCAGTAGGAACAGCCACATGTATTCTGCACCCCCTCACCCTTCCAGTGGGATACTTCTGAGTTGTGGGTACAGCATATTCTGTCATCCAAGAGCTTCCCAGTGTGACAAAGCTCCTGTTCACCTCAATTGCAAAGTGCATGATAATAAAAAAATAAAAAAATAAAAAATTAACTGCCCTCCCCCCAACCATCCCACAACTCTCTCACTTTCCCACTCCCTACCTGCTTATTTCTTGGAATTACCTTCAAAAGAAATTCCCTGCGCCGAAATCTCTGTCTCAGGTTCTGCTGTAGGGGTAATTAATCTCAGAAAGTTGGTGCCAGAAAAAGCCCCAGGACATGGATCTTCAGAATGAGATTTAAGAGTTAGAATGCTTACCCACCAGGGAGGGCAACATGGCCCCCTTCACTGGTGTTGAGAGGAGGTTGTGATCACACCAGTGTGCTCAACAAGCACAGCCACTTACAACTCAGCAGTGGCACATTAGGAGGGGGCTGACTGGGTTGTGTGGTATTTTTGGCATCAGAGAATGGAGACAATGCCCGTTTCCAAGGGCCGTGGAGTACTTTGGCTGCGGTTAAGTGCAATCAGTACACTGAGGGAACTACACTACAGACTCAGTCTACTGAGCTATCACCTCAGAGCCCCGAGTGAGAGCCAGACATTTCCCTGGCAACATTTAAAGAGATCTTTCTGTTCTCCAGCTAGAGGGTAGATGGTGCCGAAGACACAGCTCTGGGCTCCAAGGTGAACATAAAGTAACAGAGTTGAAAGAGAAGGCTGAATCCTTGAGCCAGCTGTCCTCCTAGCCTGGACATGGACAGCAAACACATCTGAGTGCATGTGCTTGGTGACCTTGAACCCCCAGGTTCCCATCAACTCTCTGATTGAATGGTGCTCCCCCACCATTTGTGAGGGAAGAAGAACCTCTCTGGGATGGAGGAGGTCTTGTTAAGGCCCAGTGGGAGTGAGCCGCCTTGAGGAGATAGTGTTTTCCATTCCCAGCAAATGCCCCACCTTTCCTATTACCTCGGGACCAATGACTAGCGTGAACCCTCCTCAGCAGGCCCAAGAGGGAAACATTATCCCAGCATCAAGAGGAAAGATTTCTCAGCAAAGGAATGTCAGATTTACTTAATACGTGTAGCCAAGGCCTGGGAAAACATGCTGAGGATGGAATTTTAGGGTCCAGAGGAATAGAGAGTGAAAAGGAAAGCCGACAAAGGAAAGTGCATCTATCTGTGGGCTCTCTCCTACACCTTCTCTTTAAGGAGCTGACCCTCTTATGCAGCAAGGATTTCTCCTTGAAGCTTGAAAAAGAGAGAGTGGGGAATCACACTGTCTGGGGAGAGTGCTGCAGGAGGGGTGGGAAGGCTCTCAGAGGTGGCATCTCTGTCCTTTGGAGCTGCAGTAACAGAAATACTATGGACAGGGTAGTTTCTAAACAGGAAGTTATTTCGTATAGTTTTGAAGGTGGAAAGTCTGAGATCAGGGTGCTAGCAAGTTCCAATTCTGGTGAGGACCTTCTTGCCCACTACAGATGGCTGACATGTTATATCCACACATAGCTGAGAGCAGAGAGATGAAGCCAGTCCTCTCACAACTTATAAAATCACTAATCCCAGTCAGGAGGGCTCTACCGTCATGATTTTATGAAAACCTGAAGTACTCCCAAAGGCCCCTTCTCCTAATACCATCACGTTAGGGGTTAGAATTTCAACATATGAATTTGGAGGTAACAAAGACATTCATTCTACAGCAGGTATGCTATACAATAGATTTATGAGGTAAAATATGGAACTATTAGATGAGCATATTCCGTGGAAGGGCCCTTAGAACAGTTCCTTTACTAAAGCAATAAAAGGAATGTGTAGACAGGAGGGTCCTGGCACCATTGAGAAGTGTTGTGGTGGTGTCTCTCCTCTGTGGGCTGGGGTGGAAGGTAGAGGGATATCACTGAGGAAACCACCTCCCCAAGCGATGCCGACCCAGAGCTGCACTTAATCACTGCAAACAAGGTGGGTGTCATCATCAAACAAGCAGCAAAGCCAGAATGGCAACAATGATCCCAGGCCCAGTGGGATCTGTGGTGATGGCTCACAGTTCACAGGGAAAGTAGAAGCAAGCAACAGGGACAAATAGGTTGTTACTTGATCTATAGACCCCAAAGTAATAAAGAACAGATGGACTGGAGGCTCATATCACTCACTGCACTGGGGGAAAAAAAAAAAAAATTCTGACTCTTCCTCCAGTTTCAGGCCTGAAACAATTCTCAGACTCCGAACCTGTCTGCAGAAGGAGGAGGCAGCTGCCGCTCTCCAAGTGTCGCCTCGGAGCTCCTCCATTTCCTCCTGCAGCTGTTAGCAGAGTCCGTACACTGCCGAGAGGGGGCTATCCACATGATGACACAGGTCAGAGGTGACCCTGACAATCCCGTCACTGCCCTGGTTAGATAGTGGGGCTGTGGAAGCAGGTGACCGTGGAGTTGTACCACATCCACATTAGCTTGTCCACGGAGTCTCTAGAACCCATCCTGGGAGACAGAATCCTGAACACTCAGGGCTGATTAAAATGGACGCACTAGGCATCTAGGAAAGTCCTCATTCATGTGGGCTTTCCATTTCTCTGTCAAATGAGAGTCATAATGGATGGAAAAGCCAAATCAAGTCCCTAAAACTAGAGATTCAGTTGCTGGCCAAGATAGTGAAATTGAATCAGTACCATATTCTCAAGGCAACAGCAGAGACTTACAGCCCTTCAAAGAGTTATAGGGCTCAGGGGATCCCTGTCACATCCCTGTTTAAGTCACCGGTGTGGTCCCGGGTGACACCAGATGGACAGCATCGGATGCCAGTGAATAACTACAGATTCCACAGTACGGGAATGAGAATAGCAACTACTGGCGAGATGTCTTGTCTCCACTTGACCGGATCCACGCCCCCCAGTTTGGATGTATCTACTGATCAGGTGACTACCTTTCTGATCTCCTTGAGGAGGGGGGATCCCAAGTGGTTTCCATTCACTTGGAACAGGTAGCTTGATATGCGCATGTTCTTAGCCTCCCAAGAAATAACCATAAGGGACCTAGACCAGGTGAACTGCTGGATGCGGATGAGGGTTCTAGAGTGGATGTTAAGTACATGTGTTACTCTCTTTTATAGTAATATCTGAATCCCTTGAGAGGATTAGAGACTCCTGTTACCTGCTTTGATAGAAAGTTTGTTTCAAGGAAACCCATTTTTGGCTTCTTTTTCCTTGCCTGTCTCACTTTCCAATTTCACTACTAGTGTTTCACGGGATCACCTCTAAAATCAACCACTTCCTTTTGTATCCTTGTCTCAAGGTCCGCTTCTGGTGGAACTAAAACTAAAACCTCAAGGAAGTGAAGCAGATGAAGAAACTGAACGTGCAGGTAGGTGTCCTATGAATCTTTAAACCTTATGTCGAGAAAAAGCATCACCGGTGTGTTACGGTAACCACCTTCAAACCCGGTGAAACAGTTATTACCGTCTATTACACCTGCCTGTTTTCCAGCTTGAATTCCGAGTTCTGTCAAACTCTTTGAGTAATAATAATCAACATTTAACACACCTACTGTAATATTGGCTAATTGAATATTGAATAAATGATCAAAAATCTCTGAAAGTACCTTGAAAATCTATAAACCTCCAGCAGAAGATACAGGAAGACTGAAGAAGCATGTCAGAGGAGGTAGAAAGATGGCCTTTTCAAAGTTCCAGAAATAAATCAATAGAGTTACTGCTACATCTACATGACCCCTATGTTTTATGAATTTTTGTGTATATTGTTGCCACATATCCACTTTTCGTTTATCATGTGCTTGGCTAGTTAGGCTACTGAATTATTTAAAGATATTTCATCCTCTTTAAACATTGTTAAAGGCAGTGTTTAAAGAATAAAAACTTTATGAAGTGGTTACACTTGTAAGATAATTCTAGAGACTGTTTTAAATACTTGGCATCAAGCTGCCACTGCGGCCCAGTGACTTTCTTGCTCTGTAACCTTATTGTGGTCTTTATGTGGGTCAGCTTCACCCTTGTAGGGTCACCAGAAAACTAAGTGGATCATAGTTTCTCCCAATACACTGGCCACCGTGCTCCAACCCCACCGCCAAGTTCAAATTTTCTTCTTTACCTTCCCTTTGTTGACACTAAGTGTTTGTTGTAAACTCAGAAAATCTCAGCGTGAATAGTAAGTCATAGCCCCCAGTTTCTAAGACAGGATTTATTTAAACAATAACAACAACAAAACAATAGCAGAGCCTTGGTTTACATCAGAACTGATCTTGTGAGGAGATACCTAAGTTTTGGCTACAGTATCTACAGAGAAAGTCTGCCAAGCTAATGTGTAAAAATGAACTCACTCTCCTATTTGCATCGTGAAACAGTATCTCTCTCTCTCTCTCTCTCCCTTTTCTAAAGAGAAACAGCCTTCACACTCAGCCCAGACAATCTTAAAGCCATTACCCTTCACATCTCATATGTTAGCCCCGTGCTTTGGCACAAGGCCACTGAGAGCGCAAAAGGAATACATTCTGAGATGAGTGTCCTGATGGCGATGTTTCCATCCTCTGTACCCACGGAGAACCGAGCACTGTGGAAAACATCTTTTGCTGCAGTTATTTCAACTGAATAAGCACAATTTTAACATGAGGCCATTAAAAAACTACTTTGGTTCTGGGAAACTGAGTATTAGAAATATGATGAGCGTATTGGAGTTAGTTCAAAACTGAACATCAGGAGTAATTAAGGGAATGGAGAGATTGATTTATGAGAAAAGATTAAAAGAGCTCAATCTGTTTAGCTTGGCTAACAGACAACTAAGTAGGGGATATGGTAATTGTTTACAAGTACTTACAGGATGTAAATATCAAGGCTGGAACAGAGATGTTCAGGCTAAGATCAGAAAGCCTGAATCACTCCAAGTTAATAAAGAGAAAATTTAGTTGACTACCATCCAAAATTGGGTGATAGTTAAGTCCTTTCAGCAGGAATCACTGCTGGGGGAAAATGGAAAAATAAACTCTTTGGGATATTTAAATGTGACATAGCCTTTGTGAGTCCAGGGTTGGTGCAAATTGATCATCAGGGATATTTGGGAAGTACAGAAGCTTCATCACTGTGTGTATGGAAAGAGCTTCCTATACTGTTCAAATAATCTATGGTATTTAGATAGGTGCTTCATAAAGATCAGATTCTAACAAAACAGATGCACATAATACAGGCAGAGAGACGTTATTTTAAAAAATACATTTAAAAAAAAGCAAAGTAATTTCTACTTTTGTTTTTAAAAACTTTAACCCAAATAAATCATGATTTAAAAATTCATGACTGAATTAAAATAGAATAGTGTATTATATTTATTCCGATAAACATGTGATTTGTATATGATTAGTAGCATTATTAATGTACCAACACATTTTTTAAATTAGTAGAAATAAGAAATTCACAGCAATTCATTATATACATTAAATGCTTACTGTATAAAAAAGAATAAGAGCATTACATTATTGAAATAACTCACAAAATATATGTTGCATGATGTGATTTGAATATAAAAATAATTTTAATCATCATTCTAAATCAAACTAATTTAATAAGCAGTAATCCTGTAACATTGCTGGGGGTCCTATGTACACATCTCAGAGATCCTATCTGTATCTATCTGTCCATCTATTTTTCTCTGTCTTTCTAGCGCTACAAAAAAATGTCATTTTACTTATTTCTGCATATTTCTTCATAAGACAAGCACAGTAGCCTGCCTGTTTTTCTTTCTCATGTTCCCCAATCTGTTCGGTTTTGTAGGAAATAAATGAATTAGAGTCTGCCTCCTCCAACCTTCACAAGTTTGTTGTTTATTCAAGAAAAAGTAGGGGGTGCCTGGGTGGGTTCAGTTGGCTGAGCATCTTGACTCTTGATTTTGGCTCAGATCATGATCTCCGGGTCTGAAGCTGAGCCCTGCTTTGGACTCTATGCTCAGCGGGGAGTCTGCTTTGGGATTTCTCTCCCTCTCTCTCTGCCCCTCTTCCTGCTCACTCTGCCTCTCTCTCAAATAAATAAGTAAATCTTAAAAAAAATAAAAAGTAGAATGAATCATGACCAAGTTGAGGCAGCAGCTGACATAAAGCACAAATACTACTTTTTGGTATAGACTGGCTTTTAAGTGGATGATTTAAAAAAATATCTGAATGACATTTGTAAGTGGGTCACTCATTTACATGTTCTTCCATAAATTGCCCTTCACTTTCTGCAGAAGCTTTTATTTGAACTAAATGAAACTAAGATTTCTTGTGTCTCTGGATCCATAAAAGTGTTGCTTATCTATCAGTTGATCAGGGAAATTGAGTCATTAAGATACACATACACATATACAAGACACCCACACACACTATAGTCTGAAATCTAAGCACCTTTGAGATTATTTTCTTCCTAACTGAAAATTTATTACTTTCCAAAATAGACACAGAGAATGGAAGTCTATTTGTCCAAATGATTTGTAAGAGAATTTAAAGTAAATGAAGTGCTTTGTGTAATGCACAGAAGCATTCCTTCAGGAAAACTGTGCATAGACAAAAAGAATCATTGTAATTTCATATAAGATAAATTATAATTTAGGCTCTGAGTTTTTGCATTATCATAGAAAATATATTACTGAACTTTTGAGGGCTCATGATGGTTATAGGAAACATGAGTGTACTTATGTAATTATAAAATTATAAGTATTGTTTCCTGTAGATGAGTATATAAATTAAGTACATAGAATACAAAAAGAATACAAAAAGAGTACATGTAATGCCAACATGAGAACTTATGAAGGCATTTGGCACAAGCCAGTATTATATTCAAATAGGAAAGGACAAGAGCGAGCAGAATTTGTAAATGTAAATGAAGACCTGTAAAAATTCATTTTTCTCATAAACTATAGACATTTCACTAATTTGGATACATTAAGTTGGGTATTTAACATATTCATAATATTACCAAGGCCATCTGATCTCACTTTTGCAGTTCCCTGGGCACGTTTTCCAACTGTATTACATAAAAATCATCTCTCTACAATTAAGGGTGTATTTTTGAAGTATCAACATCACTCTCTTCAAGCTAATACTGCCATAATGTCCAATCAAACCTTGATTTATATAGGATTATGTGCATAGCATTGTGCTTTCTCAATGATCCTGGAATCCTTCTGGATTAATTTATATCCATGGGTGGAAAACACAGAATGTCATTTTTACTCCAAGGGAATAAGATTGTAACTAAATCTGAGCAAAACTGTTGTTGAGCTAACATTGGATTATTGTCCAATTTCTATCAAGTGCTCTAAAGAATCTAGTAAATAAATAAATAATGAAAACATTTATTCTTAGAACAGTTAAATCTTGAGTGCAGAATGAAATATATTATTTTTATATCCTAGACTTGTACACTGATGTAGACCATGCTAGATCATGGTGGGAGAGGCAGGATTGTCTAAAAATTGCTCTGGTTTACCTGGACTATGAACCAACAAGAACTGGGGTTTCCTCCTTCTCCTAACATGAGAACCAGCACATAAAGCCAACTCACTATAAGATAGTGGTTGCAATTCTCTGCTGAGGGACTGCTCCTATAAGCTCCATGTTTCCCAGGTTTTGGAAACCTGCGTTCAGGAAATCCACGTGAACAGCTGCTATGCAAACCCAGACTGCCAAGGGGCCAAGTGGTCTTCCCCTATTTTGACTGGCAGGTTGCTCTCTTGCTCTCCTGGTAACTGTGGAGGGCAACAAGAAGTCACACACATGCCATGGTCTGGGTTTGCCTCTGTATGGATAAAACGAGATATGGCATGGGGGGATTTATGCCTTCTCGTCTCTTCTCTTGCTGACCTTTGCCTGATAAGTTTTTCTAATGAAGCTTGAAGCTGGTCTCTTAACCCATACCCTGTGACGTTATAAAAATTGTTCCAAGTATTTTTGTGACAACTACAAGAAGCCTACCTTGTAATGACAAAAATGAAACTCTCATAAAATATTTGTATAAAAGGTGTGATTGGGAAACCATAGCTGTTCTAAGAGACACTCACCTGGAAACTGAACCTGTATGCAAAAGAATGACGAATGATGAATGTATTGATAGATATCCAGATATTAATGATTTGGCTATAAAAACGCATACCTTCTTTATTCTCCCTTTCAGGTTAGAACAACACCTATCATTTCTCAAAGAGGGAAATATTTCCTAGAATGTACTCTGCAGGTGCAGTTCACTCCAACTTTCTGTGAAGCCAGACTGGGTTGTGCAGCCAAATCTACCAACACAAAAGAGTATGGGAAATATATATTTGATTTATTATCCCTTATTGTGGAAAGGAGTAAGTGATAAGGGATGCAGACAGTCATCACTACTCACCTCTTGTACAGCAATGACATTTTAACTTGGTTTCTGGAGGGAAGAGAGATAAACTTAGATGTTCATTCTGCCATGTTTAACCTGGGTCATCGATCTATATACACTTCCTGTGATATCCTATCTCTGCTTTTTATAGTTGGAACATGAAGGTACTAAATGTCATTCAGCAAAAGTTGAAGCTGTATATCATCACATGGCCCAGCCTCTCTCTGCCAAGCATTATTGTGAAAAAGTTAGGTAAGGAGATGGCCTAATTTCACCATAGTCATGCATGTTCTTGAATACCACCAATCTCTTCTCTGTGCTGGATCAACGTCATAGAGGTCTTAGATGCTCATGGCCCAGGCCATATGATCCCTTCAATACCCACAAGTGAGTGTCTCTCTGGAGTCTATGCTTTGTTGAGTGATAGGACTAGTGGGAATTCTGGGAGCCCATGTTTGAGACCCATCCTTATCTGGGACACCAGAAAGTCCATCCTGTCTGAGCCCTTGCAATTCGTAAAGGGTGTTGTCGTTAAGTTGAGAATGGATTACTGATATACAGGGACCCACTGACTCCTGTTATATTCCAATGTCCATGTTAGTCTCTCCCTACCAGCTCTGGCTTTGCTTTGAATACTTACAATTTTAGAAATAAAGATAGAAAATATCACTGCCTCTATCTGTTCTAATTCCAGGATCTCAGGTGTTCACAGTGTCACTAACTTGATTGTTTCATTTTACCTTAAAATGGCTTCTTCCAGGCATGACTCATGGACAATCACTAACCTCTGTCTCTCATTCTACAGCTTTATTGAGATATAATTTACAAGTGTATATATTTAATCAATGTGATATTTTGGTATATGCATATATTTTGAAATGTTTGTCACCATCAAGTTAAGACATCCATCACCTTACACAACCGCTTTTTTTAGTGAGAACAATTCAGATTTACTAAGTAAATTTCAAGTATTTAATACAATATTGCTAAATATAGTTAACATGCTATAAGTAGGATCTCTAGAAACTCTTTATCTTGCATACCTGAAAGGGTCTACCCTTTGATCAACATCTCCCCATTTTTCTCACCGGTAACCACCATTCCTCTCTCTGCTACACTGGCAACTCAGAGTCATATGCTAAGCAGATACAGTGTATGTATTTGGAATATTATTGGAATTGCCTAATTACGGGTTATGAAGGAATTCAAACTACAATTGTGAAGCCAAACTATCAGTTCACAGAAAAAATCATATAATATATTAATGTTCAATGACTCAAAGACATAAGAGCAAACCAAAGAAAGGTGAAGAATAAGTAAAAATATATGAATAAATGTACATGTTGCACCCTATTCTACATGATCTAGCCAATGTGAAGGCATGGAGAGAAACCCTCATAAGAAGAACATTGGCACTGAGACTAGATTCTTTGGGTCATCTCTATGGCACCATGGGAATGTGATATTGGATGTGTTATTTCAACCTTCTGTGCCTCCTATCCCACAGGACCTTTCTGAGATTTTAGCTTATGCACACAAAAGAGATTTATAAGCCAAAGTTTTATACATCTGTAAGATATTAAAACACGCTTCTGACTTGCTTCAACCTGCCAAGATGACATCGTATCTTCCTATCTTACTTTCCCTCAAGAATTAAAGGAAAATCATTTACCTTCTTTCACCAAGGTCCCTGAGAGAAAGATTATAATAGAAAAAGTGAAGAAAGGAAAATTTAAAAATAGAAGTTGCACATCTGTAGAAAAAGGAGCCAAAGTCCAAGGAAGATAAAGCACTTTGGATTATTGCTTCTGTTGTTGGAGGGTGAGCAGAAGGCCAAAGATTTTAAAATCCTGACCAAGGCCCCCTCAGGGACTGACAGGGCCAGCCAGACTCTCACATCTGGTTAAACTCAGGGGACCTCGTGGCTGTGGTATATTGACAAGTTTTCAAAACTATCAAACAGAAATGAATTCCTTGCAGCTAAGTCTGGATAATAGCATGTGGATTATCCCTTTGCACTTTGTTGACATAAACAGTGTCATAGTTTACACTGGTCTAGCAGAAGCAAGCAAAGGGGAAGAAAGAACTTTTAAATTTATTAATTACTTCCTTTTTCCAGAGAAGGCATGGAGTATTAAGTACTCAGAGCCAGACCTCTTCTCATTCGGACAGATCACTGCATTAGTCGAAAGGCCAACAAGGACAATCTGAGAGCATAAAAGTGCCCTACGGAAGGAAGTCACAAGGGGGGCGTTCAGATTTAGAAAATAGGATATATGATATAAGTTTTAGTAATTGCTTTAATATTAACTGGATAGTCTGTTATACAAAGTACATATGTCATGAGATCTAGCGATTAAAACAGAAGAGTGTCTGTCATATGGGATCACAATTCCACATGGATGGTCTTACCAAGTCTGTAAGGAAAATGCACATTGCGAGGAAAAAGGCTAACAAAGAACGTAGTTTTGACTTGTCAAGAGAAAATTAATATCAATAGCAACAAACAATTATCTAGTGGCAAATGCAAATAACTATTGGGTATGACCTGAATAAGCACCTGTCAACATTTGCACACAGATTTCAGTCTGCTCGAGGGGAGACACAGGGTTCCGTGGTGGTGGCTTTGCTGCCCAGCAGTCATTAATTCTCCCTTATGTTTACAGCCCTCCAAGTTTCCTTTCAGAAGCAAAACATTCACAGTTTGCACCATGCGGTTCTTTGGGGGTTGGCCCAATCCACAGCTCAGGGTGGCCCTTATTGAAGGTAGTCAATCAGCAAGGTCCATCTGATAAGCCAGGAGAGCTGGCCTATGCAGTGCCATGCAGTCAGCAAACACTGCGGGACCTTCATCCATGACCCTGAAAGTTAATGTACTCCATCTTCCATGGCGGTCCCTGCAGGAAACATTCACTCTTACCCTGACATTATGATGTGAAGACCTGAGATCAAGGTTATTCACACCCATGTTGGTACTTAGAGAAGAACCTGAAGATAAACTGGAACCAGAGACAAGTAAAAAAACAAAAGAAAATGAAAAACTGGAGAATTGCAAAGAAATGGAATTTAAAACCAAATGATAAAAGGGGAAGTTCTAAAACCAAACACATGGAAAATGAATGCTCTCCATTAACTATTCCAAAAAAAGAAAAGTAATTTTTTATTTTCTTTTTTAGTTTCATTAATTTTTGTTTTGTTTTGTTTTGTTTTTTAGTCACTAACATCATAACATATTTTATGTTGTCAGGGATATCCATGGAATAAAATTGTTCTGTTGACTGGGTGTGTGGAAATTGGGTTCTTCTGTAGGCTCACATTAATTTGTTGTGATGTTAGAAAAAATTTTAACCTTTCTTGGCATAGATTTCTATTCTCCCTAATTGTTCCTTTCCTCTTTTCTGCTTTTCTTCCTTTCTGCCATAACCATTTCTGATGGTATTAGGAGATGTTTGGGACTGGGACTTCCATTATGAAACAAAACCACTTGCTGATCTTGAGGGAATTATGGATGAAGAGAAGCAATACCCCAACAATTCAGTGAGGCCTTGGGGTTGGACACCAGAGCCCGCCGCTTTGCCAACTGCTATGGGGGCACGGAAAGACACTGCCTGACTATCTATAGAAGACAGAGAATCACTGGTGGATAAGAATTGCACTTGTTCCCTTCTTATCCTCTTATTGTAACAAATATGACTTTCTTGATGAAAGTCAAGTGAGATGTTCATTCCCCGTTTTATTTACTTAGGTGGAATGGACCATCTCTTGCCCCCCCCCCAGGGGAGCACATAATCCTGGCCCAGCCAATCTTTAGCTCTGTCATCTCATCTAAAAATTTGCCAAGAATGTGCATTTAGGGGTGCCTGGGTGACTCAGTCATTAAGTGTCTGCCTTCGGCTCAGGTCATGGTCCCGGGGTCCATGGGATCAAGCTCTGCATCGGGCTCCCTGCTCAGCAAGAAGCCTGCTTCTCTCTCTCCCGCTTCCCCTGCTTGTGTTCTTTCTCTCCCTTTGTCTCTCTCTGCCAAATAAATAAAATCTTTAAAAAAAAAAAAAAAAGAATGTGCATTTAGTTATCAGAACCTAACATGGAACAATCTCCAAGAACAGAAGGTAAGAGTCACATGATTTTGTTTTAGTGGACAATAAATAAATAAATAATCATTATGTATAAAGAAAGTAGATGTGTAGAGTTGTCTATGAAAATGTGGTATGGAAAAGCCATGTTAAAAGACTTCAGTTGAAAGGAAAGGAGGGCCAGGACAGCAGAGAGTCAGACAGACTCCCAATCACATCACACGGACATTTCGATAGAACTGTGCCTTACATCATCTAGAATGAACCAGTTTTCATGATTCAATACGATGCCTAGGTAAGGGTTTGTGCCAATTGGCTATAAAAACCTTTAAAAATAAAGATAGGCTCAAAAGTAAAATGTTTGAAAGGCATCATAGCTATAAATGAGATCTCTGCTCATTCTGGCAATATGATTAAATATACAGGTTGAAGTTGCGCATTTAGCACAAGATACTGGCTGAGAGTGACAAGTAGTCTTCAGAAAGCGAAATCCAGGAAAGCAAAAGTTCTTAGACTGAAAAACAGAGTGGTTAGTGTGTGGGTTGCTGTTGTGGTTGTTCCAGATGTGTGTCTGTATAAAGTTCAGAGTTATACTACCTGCATGATTCAAGAACTCTCAAACAAAGACTAACAGAAATTAGCAAAGTCATTCTCAAATAAGACATCCTTAGTTTGAGACATAGAACTCCCATAAATAGCAATCCACCATGAGGAAAATTCAGTGATACAAGCAACATAAGGATAGGAATCTAAGTTCTTCAGATAATAGGCAATCTGGGGGGGGGGGGACTAACTAAAATAGTTATGTTTAAAAAATATAATTAAGAATGTAAGAAAAAAGAATCAAATGCATAAGAAAGAAAGGATGTTAGGAAAAAAGAGTAGACATATACAAAAAAGAAATATATTTTATGGAATTTTTTAAAAAAGAGATAAATTAGAAGATTCAAAATGTCTTGTTAAAAAAATGTCACGGAGTGCCTGGGGCACTCTCGGTTGAGTGTATGACTCTTAATCTTGTCTCAGGTCATCATCTCAGGGTTGTGAGAATGAACCCTGTGTCAGGCTCCACTCTTGGAGGAAGTCTGCTTAGGATTCTCTCTTCCTTCCCCTTTGCCTCTTGCCCCCTAGCTCTCTAAAATCATCATCATCATCATCATCATCATCACCATCATCATCATCACTATTATCACATAAAAGGCCAAGAGTTGCACAGACAATTCTAAAAAGGAATAAAACAGAGTAAGTTGAAAAGCATCACATATTATTAGGTAACTAAACAGATTCTACCATATCATTCAGCAATTTCACTTCAAATTGAGTGGGGAACTTATATCCATAAAAGAATCTTCCACTTGAATGTTTATTACAACTGTATTGATTACTGCCAAACTTGGAAGCAACCAAAATTTCCTTTCAACAGGTGAATAAATAAATAAATTGGTATAATCCAGACAATGAAATTTTATGCAGTAGTAAAAATAAATGATTTTTCAAGCCATGAAAAAAACAGTGTTACGCAGATTACTAAGTGCATATTATCATTTGGGTTGATACTGATGTGTTAATATAGCTTCCCCAATTGCAACAAATGTATCACCCTGGCCGTGATGCAGACAGTGAGGGAGACTGTGGGAGGAGTGGCAGGGGTTATATGGGGATTGCCTAAACATTCAACTCAATTTTGCTGCTCATCTAAAACTGCTCTAAAAATAAAGTTCAGTTTTTAAAAATGAAGGACAATGAAAAAGGAGGGGAAGGAGATGAAGAAGAGAAAGAGTTATTCCATTATCAGGGCAAAATGAAAATATCACATAGATAACATTGTGTAGTATTAGCACAAGAAACACACACACACACACACACACACACACACACACACACACACACACATAGACATTGCATAAGACTAGGGAGTCCAGGAACAGGCAAACATATAATGGTATATATTTTAACTATTTGGATCCTTGTTTCATATTAAATATGTATTCCACGTATTTTAAGTAAAGTATTTGAATAATTAAACTATAATATTTAGAGGAAAAGATCTGAGTAACTTTATGACTTCAGTTTGAAGGATTTCTTCTTTTTCTTTCTTTCTTTCTTTTTTTTTTTTTTTTCCTTTTGAGGTGATGGGGGACAGAAGGAGAGAATCTCAAGCAGGCTCCACATTCAGTGTAGCGCCCAATATGAGGCTTGATCTCATGACTCTGAGATCATGACCTGAGCTGAAATCAAGAGTAAGATGCTTAACTGACTGAGCCACCCAGTTGCCCCAAGTTTGAAGGATTTTTTAAAGGAGGCTCAGACATACACAAGCAACACAAAAAGAAAAACTGTTCGCTTTGATTTTAATTTACAGAGCAAGAAAACTGAGTGCCAAATAGACGTATGAAAATACTTTTAATCTCACTGAGAGCCCATTATATGATCAATAATTAAAAAGCATATTTTTTCACAATAATTAGGTTAATTTTTATGTAATCATATGATACCCACATTTGGTAGGATGCAAGGTTATTAATTAGTCCAACCACATTAGAAAACAGTTTGGCAGTATTAAATAGAGGAGAAAACCCCACTTCTAGGTATCTACCCTGGGAAACTGTGTATCAGTCAAGGGAGATTTTCACATTAGTGCTCAGGGCAGCATCCTTTATAATATCAAAAAAAGTAGAAATTTCTGATTTCTAAAATGAATTCTAAATAGATTTTGGGTGAATGAATTGTGTTTCATTTATGCAATGGAATATTCCAGAGGAGTTAAATTAGAAAGTCAGTGTGTGTCAACATGCATAAGATCTGAAAACAATCTAATGGTAAGTGAAGAAAATTAAACTGTAAACTAACACATGCATTAATTTATATTTTATGCTGATAGCAGTCAAAACTATAATATTTATGGTTTATGAATGATAAATACCAATTCAGACATCCATCTGGAGAGGTGGGTGGGGACAGGAGATAAGGTGGCTTTCAAGATGTCTGTAATGTTTCATTTCTCTAAAACACAGAAAAAAAATACTTGAAACAAACACAGCACAATGTTAACATCTGTTTAATCTTGGGGGTTGGAGTATAGGGGTCTGTTCTTTTATTTTCTGTATCCTTCCATATGTTTAAAGTGGTTTGTAATTAAAATACAACATGGATGAGTAGAGTTTAGTCTGGTAGAAAAAAAAAATAAAAATGCATTTCAGGCAGAAGGAAGCAAAAGAATTAGTAAATTTAAAAGAACAAGATGGCTTCAGAGAACCACACATAGTGTGGCATGGCTTTGATCTAAAATGCCAGAGAAGAAGTAGGAGAGAATAGGAGTGAATAATAAAGTAGATCAGAGTTTGACCATAAGAGGGTCTTGGGCTTTATTCTATCGAGTGGAACTTCATTCTGTAGGCCATTGTGGACTACAGAACATGTTTCTCCAAAGTGGTCCATATCCTAGTCCCAGAACCTGTGAATACAGGACATTCCATGGCAAAAACTTCACATGTGAGTGAGTTAAACACGCTGCAACAGAATTCTCTTGGATTTCCTGGATGAGGCTAATGTACTCACAAGGGCCCGTGTAAGGGCAAAGAGGCGAGTCAGGTCAGGAAGGAGATGCAATGAGGAAAGTAGAGGTGGGAGCCAGGCACGGTCACAGAGTGAGCTGGAGAAGGCAGCGCAATGCATTCTCCTCTGGAGCCTTCAGGAAGCAGCCTTGCCAGCCCAGTTTATTGCCAGCCCAGTTTATACTTCCTACCCCAACATGCTAAGATAATGTAATTTTGTTGTTTTAAGTCTGTAGTCTTTTGTTGTTTTAAGTCTGTAGTCTTTTTTTTTTTTTTTTTTTTTTTTTTTTTTAACAGCAGCAATAGACAATTAGGATAGAGGTGAAGATGAAATCTTGTGGAAGGTCCTAGACATTACAGGGAATAAGGGAGGGTGGTGGGGGGAGGGGCAGATGCTGAGGGGAGGAGCAAACGTACCTGCAGTGTTACTGTTTATATCTGTAACAGAGTAATAATATTTACTGCCTTGCTAAAGAGAAATCAGAGAATGCTGTTCTCCAGAGTCATCCTTGGTGCAGGATAATTACTGCATGATGCCACTTCAAAAAGGAATCTAAAAGACTCAAACACATAGAAACGTAGAGGAGTGGGGTGGTTACCAGGGGCTGGTGGGAAGGATGCAAAGGGACATTTCGTTCAAGGGGTATGACGTTTCCAGTCATCAAGATGTTTATGTTCTAGAGATCTGCCGTACTCTACTGTGGCTATGAATATAATATTGTATAGTGTTCTTACCTCAAAAATCAACCAATGAGAGGAGAAAATAAGTGAAGAAGAAGATAGAGGAGGAGGAGGCGGAGGAGGAGGAGGAGGAGGAGAGGAGAAAGGAGAAGAACATGTACATAAATACACGTTCTATGGTATGTTAACGTCCTACATATATTAAAAGAATTTTTCTCTCTTATTCTAGGCAAATGTCAAGACCACACACTACTTTGTTCATACTTCTTCTTCTTTTTTTTTTTTTTTTAAAGATTTTATTTATTTATTTGATACAAAGAGAGAGAGAAAGAGAGAGGGAACACAAGCAGGGGGAGTGAGAGAGGGAGAAGCAGGCTTCCCGCTGAGCAAGGAGGCCGATCCAGGGCTGGATCCCAGGACCTTAGGATCATGACCTGAGCCAAAGGCAGATGTTTAACGACTGAGTCACCCAGGAGCCCCTGTTTCATACTTCTGGGATAGCTTTCTCACTTAACGATTTATTTTGTTGAAAGTTGTATGAGTTTCCAGAGTCAAGCTACCAAGATGAAAATATGTTTTAAGAATAGGATATCAACAGATAAAAAGGATAAAGGAAAATGCATATATAATTTTCTTACCCTATTACAGTTTCTACATCTGTCTTATGGAGCGAATTTTAAAATTCAGGAAAAAAATCCTACCATTTTCCAAAATATCCCTTTCAAATTTATATCCAATTTGAGCCTGAAATGTTTTGGCAAATGAAGGGAATATACAAATACACAACTCTTAATATGCCAAACCTCCCATCTTCTAGCAAACAAAATCAAATTTTTAGCTATCAAAAATGGTAAAACAGAAAAAAGCTAAATCACTACATTTGAAATAAAACTATGGTTAGAATCAGTTATGAATTAGCTGATTCCTCATTGAATAAGCTGTCTAATATCTAATGTAAGTTGGGTTTAAATCCTTGGTGTTTGTAAAGATTAAATAAGACATTTTATCATGAAATCACTAAATTGATACACTAGTTTACAATTTCAACAATTGCCGGTGACCCTGAAACCATGCAGGAGTTAGGGGCTTCAATCCCCGCACAGTTGAAAATCTGTTGATAACTTTTGACTCCTCCAAAATTTAACTAACAGCCTACTGTTGACCAAAAGCCCTACTGATAGTCGATTAACACATATTTTTTTATACCATATATATAGCATCTGCTTCCACTCAGCTGATGATCTGGCAGTCCTGGGATCAAGCCCCGAGGCTGGCTCTCAGCTCAGCAGGGAGTCTGCTCTCCCTCTCTGTCAAATAAATAAATAAAATCTAAAAAAAAAATAAAAATAAAAAAAAAGGAGGAGTGTTTGGGTACCTCAGTCAGTTAAGTGTCTACATTTGGCTCAGTTTATTATCCCCGGGGTCCTGGGACTGAGTCCTGCATTAGGCTCCCTGTGCAGTGGGGAGTCTGCTTCTCCCTCTCCCGTTCCTGTGCTTGTGCTCTCTCTCTCTCTCTGCCAAATACATAAAATCTTTGTGTATTTAGATAGATATAGATATCTAAATATATATATAGAGAGAGAATATATCTTAAAACAAAGTTAAAAAATAGTAAATTAGAGAAACTACATTTTCAGTACTCTACTATATTTATTGAAAATAAAAAATCACAAAAAAAAAAGAAAGAAAGAAAGGAAAAAATCCACAAATAAGTGGATCCATACAGTTGAAAGCCATGTTGTTCAAGGGTCAACTCGATAACCTATGGATTTAGATGAACTAAAACTTGCAGACCATTAAAGAAAACAGAATTGATTTGTAAACAATCTTTAAACAATTACAGAGGTATGCATCATACTTCCAAAACGATATCTTTGAGACTTGAACAATCATTCTGATGTCAAGCTAGACAAGATGTCTTGCAAGAAAAATACTGCCAGAGTGCCTAAGAATTCCTGCACCTGAAACAATGTGGTGGAAGGTAAGAGGTACCACTTTCCCCACTGGTCGAAAAATCTGCTTGTTTTCTGGTGTTGAGTACTTGGCTTCATTAACATTTGTACAAACTGGTTCCTTAGACTTAATTTCTCTAAAGTTCAATCCCTCAAAAATTTAAATTTTTTTGCATGTATCAGTTGCAGCTTTCATCATAAAGTGTCTTTCTGAAAAATTAGGTTCAGAGAGTTTTAATGAAGAGTGAATTTGTAAGTTCTACGTAAGATTCCTTCCCAATTACGCAAAAGCCCCAAAGTAGGCTGTACTTAAGAGTGGACATTCATACAAATTTTAAGGAAGATTTTTTCTAATAATCTCATGCGATTATTAAATATAGAACTGCAACAACAATAAAACATTAAAAAACATTGGAGTATGTTTGTCTGCACTTGGAAAAAAAAGAAAAACAGCTTTTTAAAATAGTTTTATGTAGTTTTCAGGGACATCTTCAAAAATCCCAATTAAAAAAAATACATTTGTACTGTGGAATAATTGTAGATATATGAAAAAGGTTGGAAGATCCTGCTGAGAGTTCTTGAATATGATTTACCCAGTTTCCCCCTAGTTAGCACTGAGAATAACCACAGGGCACTTGCCAAAACTAAGAAACTAATATTGGTATAATACTGCCAAGTAAACTCCTGGCTGTTTAGAGTTCACTGGTTTTTCCATTAATGTTTTTGTTTGTGGGTTTCAGAATCCAGTTTAAGATAGCACATGACATTTAGCATAATATTTTAAAACTATAGAAAATCTTAAACATGGGCTTTCAACACATTTTCCAAAATGCACACAGCCAAGGGCAGTTCTGATCCCTGCTGCTCGGTTTCTCATTCTTTCTCCAAAACACAAGCATTCCAGACTCAAGCACATTGTTGTATCAGTGCGTTGTATCACTGAATTAAAGCTATTTGTAAACTTTAAACATAACAGATGTTTCTACATCTGCACAAACTACCAGCCTTTGAAAAAATCGTTCAGTGTGCATTTGGTGTTTTAAGACTGCCTCCCTTCAAATATTTACTCTCTGCTACAAGTGCTTGAAATAAACACTGTCCCCGGATCTGGATGATACAATGCCCTCCCTCCACTGTCCCAAGTTTGCCCTGGCTCTCTTTACCTGATCCCATATTTTTTATACCTTCCTTATTCCCACATTTTTCCTGTTTACCCTACTTACCTGAGGTGGTTTCCTCTTCTTGAGGGCCTTTTTTTTTTTTTTTTAATTAAAGAGGGGGAGATAGAGGGACCCAACCTGGGGCTCTACCTTACCATGCTGAGGTCATGACCTGATCCAAAATCAAGTCAGATGCTTCACTGACTGAGCCACCCAGGCCCCCCTTGAGGACCCTTTACTAACTGGTTTTTCAACAAGCAAATACTGTGTGAAGATGTAATGAGCGTCAGGTTCCTCCTAATGCCGAAGTTCCATTTCATCCTCCTAGGATCACATCTGCTGCCACTTCTCAAAGATACAGATGTTGCTTTTTGAAACCAAGATCTTGCTAGACAGTTCACTTCAAAACCCTCCTTATGCAGTGAGGACAAAAGAACTCCCTCATGCCCAGCACAGAAGGCTGCTGTTTGTGGATATCTCTATCAACGAGAACAGCAGCAGAAATATTAAAACTAGGTGACAGTTGTATGCTATTCTGGATGCTTCGGGTGTGACTGTTAGGGTACTCATTTAACAAATGAGGTAACGGAGTCTGCAGGTAGTTAAGGGACATGCTGTCTTCAAGCTCATTGAAACAACTTCCCACTGGGGCCTTCGCTGTGTGGTTACCAGGCAGCAGTGATCCTTGTTGGCTAAACTGTACATCAGACCTGGAGTTTGGAGTATCCCTTGCAGGGGACACACCCAGTTTGGACTGCCTCCCCAGTCATCTGGCACTGAATGCTGCGGTCTTCCTAAAAGACAGTGATGGCCCTTGTGCTCTGTCCTCTCTTGTGGCAGACAGAGCTCTCTTTGGCAAGACTTAGGAGAGATCACAGCCAGCCCTGGGAATCTGAAGCCACTGTCCCTCTTCCTCGATGATCTGATACAAGCTATTACTTCTGCTTTTTCTTGTATCAGCTCAATTTTCTTCTCAATGCCTGCATTTTCTTTTCATTGGTTTTTAAAACTGACTTTACATCTTTTTTTTTTTTTTTCCACCTGTTATCAACTCCACTTGGAATGATTCCATTCTCCTGGGCCAGCTAGTGGATTTCTGCTTTCTGGGGCATCAGCATTGCAAAGAACCACATTTACAACCAGCATGTACAGAATGTTTCTCCCCAGTGCAAAGACAGATACTTGTAAACTGAAACTATTTATCCTAGATTAACTTCATGTGGTTATCCTAAGCAGAACAGAAATTTATCTTTTAGTAGGATCTCTTTGGAAAGAATTTCTTTACTTAGAGGAGTTATCTGCAAGGTCTGCTGACAGATCTGTGGGAAAAGAGGTAGGGATCAGCCTGAAGACAGGACTTTCAGTAGAGCACAACTCAAACTCTTTGAAAAGGCACAGAGTTTCCTAACTTCCAAATGCTGAATACATTTTATATAAAAGGAATTTAAGAATTTCAAGATCAGTCCTCTAGTATCAGTTACATGTATTATAAAAAGAGAATACTTTTAGTATTTTTAAAATAACAACACACATTTAAAATACAAATTGATAACCAAAATATAATACAAAATGGAATGTAAATGTTCAGTTGAAGGAGGTTAAATATATGCATCTGTATGTGTGGATGGTTTCTAGGCTCTGTATATGCACATACATATAAATACACTTCTATTTATATTATTTACATGTGAATGTATATTCTATATGTATGTATCTACTTATTAAGGTCACTCATGCCTTATATGACAGTGCTTTGTAAATATAGATGTAATAAAATCATTTAGTGCCTATTTCAAAAGTTACAGAGACTACTAATCTATTTTATTTTAAGAACTGGGTAAAGAAAGACATTCAGTGCCCTTTTCCAGTCTCAATTTTCTCTCAGTTAGAGACAATCTATTTAAAATAATTCTCTTAAATCAACATGAGAAGCACATTTCCATTGTTCCCAAAAGCCTCCTTCTTTTTATTTGGCTTTTTATTCCCCTTTTTGTTTACTTTGTGCTTTTGGTTGGGGGAGCAGCCTTTGTTTTTTGTGCCTTTTCTTGTCCCTTTTTTCCACTAGATCTGCTCTGCTGCCTGTCCCTCAGGTGTTCCTTCAAGAACCTTTTCTAAATGCAAAAGCAAATAAGAGGAAAAATGTCAGCTTCCATGGTTGGCAAGACAACAAGGCTCAGAGGGTAGGAAGCAGGTTCGTGGCAAGCAGCAGCAGGCTTCGCAAGTGGGCCCTGGGCACGGGAGCGCCGGGCCGTGCCTGCAGGTGCCCGAGCTCTGAAAGAGCTCTCCCTTCCCAGCACTTTCTGTTTATCAAATGCTGCCCCGTTTGGGCTGTGCCACAGTGTATTTCTCTAAGGTTAGAACCCAGCTGTGTCCAAGAAATCAATAGAGACAGAAAAGCACATGTGCAGCCCAAGTGTTTTACGGTGACACGGGTATGGTGGTTCAACTAGTGCTCCCCATCACTTGCTTTATTTAACACTCATGAAGTTTGCCTCAAAAACCTCAGAACGAGTTTGATTAGGTGAGTATCGTGATACTATCCAATTATGAAAATCATGAGATACCTTCCCAGTTATTTAAAACACTGACAGAAAATCACTGCAAACTAATTATAAGGTCTATCATACATTAAGAATTGCTATACTTTCTCCTACTTGTACCTTTTTTTAATCTTCAAGAGCACTAGTTATTAAAAGCAGCATTGGGGATTCATAGAATTAATGTAATTCTTCACACAACAAGGAGATGGGCTGGAGAGTGCTTTGATTTTTCTAGAACTTCTTGTGGAAGTTTTAAAAACCCCAGAGAAATAAGAGCCCCTAGCTTTTAGGATGGGTTGAACTCAGAATATAAAGTTTTATTTTTTACCACTATCGTTGCCTAACATACATTTTGTCAATTTGCCCTTCCCTGATCCTTAGGAGCATCCTGGGAAAATCCAATAGCTTTTAGGTGGTTTTAATTCCAATCTAGTCTCCATTAAAGTTCTAATCGATCATCCCTCCAACACGTCTGTCCTATCCCTTCTGAGACCACTCCTGGGCTGGTTAAGTCATGAGGAAAGGGAGCAGCCACCATCTTCCCTTTCCTTTTCCTTTCTTACTCCTTCCTCCACCTGCCTTTCCTTCAAGGCTAGAGTAGTGGGGGAGGTGATTCAAAGGAAGAAGGAAAGATCTACTTCTGGACCTTGAGGGCATCCCGACTCACCACTGCCCTTTGGTCCTGCCAGCCACTGTGTGTCTTTCTCAGTGCTCTTTCCTCACTGACATCATGCTCTTGCTGGGGCAACTTTGCTTCTTACCTTTGGTCAGGCCTATCCAGGGTCGGACTTTTTAGATTACCTTGCCCCGGGAGGTAGCTGCTCTGGGGCAGGTTTTTGTCAGGATATCGATAGCAAAGTTACCTCCTGTAAGAAGTCATGTGTCCCAAACAAAAATAGAGAATTCTTTGTCCCATGAAGCACTAGAGTTTCTTCATTGCTCCCTTTCTTCTTGCCTTATCTGTGTGGCTCATCCAGCCAACTTCCTGTTTTTGGCTTCTTCAGGCTTAAAACCGACACCTGCCTCCATCAGCATGTATACAAAACCCCTGCGGCATAACCCAACCTTTGCAAGAATGTCCTGAGGTTTGACTACTTCTGTTATAATTTGCGATATGACTGATAACAAACATCGAGTCAGGGAATGTTCTACAGCCTTCTGTAGTGCAAACAATTCCCCAATTTTTGTGTGTTCTTTGATGCTGCCACACCCGGCTGGGGTGCGGATAACCGTGCACCATTTCTCCCCCATGGAAATGGGCTGGAAAATAACATAACACTTTAATTTTTGTGAAGTTCTTGCTACCTTATTAGCAAAGATGCCTTATACGAAGGATATCTAGAGCTATTTTTCTATGCACTGTAAGAAATCTGAACCAATTTAGTCATGTCTTTACAAATCCTGTCTTTAGAAGTGATGATAAGTTCACTGACTGTTGTTAACTTCCTAGGCTTTAGTGACTTTGAGACAACAGAAAAAGTTCTAAATATCCTGATAGAAATTTTTTCACCAATTATGCATTTTCACTTTTTACACAATATATTCAAAGTGGAGTAGGTTAGCCTGGCAAATCAGTCTTGCACCATGGCACAAGAAAGACGGATCTAATTTTTCAGCAGCTTCTGGAAAATACTGATGATTTCTTACACATTGACTCAGTGGTGGTCAGAGGTAGACTCTAAGCTATTATGTTCCCCATCATGGCGGCCCTCTCTGTTCTTCCCTTACCCAGTCGGGATCACAAGATTCTTCTGTGCTCCATATTGGACAATTCCAGACCACCTTCTTGATGTATACCTTTTTTGATGAAACCTGAAGCTTCTGAACTACTGCATAAATTCCTATTATTTCAAGGCTAACCCTTAGCACAGGATACCCAGGGGTTGGCATATCCTAGACCCTCATTTAAGAACACCAAAATATCTGCAAACTTCTTGAGCAAAGGGGTTATAAGTATGTTCATTTATTCTGCAAATCTATATCATTTTTAATAATGACAGTGATCTCCCCTTTCTTATAGAATCATGTTTAATAGTAAGGGATGTAGTTAATACCTGTGGTGACTGTATAATGTAGGAATTAGGAGATAAACTCATGAGTCAGACCACACCTGAAATCGTATCTTGGTCCACCTCTACAAGCTGTGTGACCTGAACACGCTACACAATGTCTCAATGCCATAATTTCCTCATCTGAAGTGTCAATATAATAATAATATCTACACCATAAGTTTGTAGTGAAGACTATGTTGATATATTGAAAATATTGGATATATACATCAGTGAGTGGCACATAGCATTAGAGTCCTTTTTTATTATTAGTACTCTTATAAATCACATTCAAATTTTTATTTGATCCTCTTAAGAAGATAATGAAGTATGTCAGATATTTTAATTCTTTCTTCTATAAAAATGGAAAATTAAATTTTTGAGACTTTTTTCTAGAGAAGTTTAAAGTCCACAGCAAGACTGAGAAGCAAGTTACAGAGATTTCCTATATGCTGTCTGCTCCACAATTGCATAAACTTCCTCAGCCTCAACATCCTCACCAGAATGGTACACTGAAAACTACTGATGAGCCAATATTGACACCTTATAATTACTGAAAGTCCATAGCTTACATTAGAGTTCATACTTGATGGTGTACATTCTATGGGTTTTGGCAACATCTAATGACATGTTTCCATCATTACGGTATCATATAGAGTATTTTCATTGTCCTGAAAATCCTCTGTATTCTGCCTATTAATTCCCCAACACAATCCCTGGCAACCACTGATCTTTTTAGTGTCTCCATAATTTTGCGTTTTCTAGAATGTCATATAGATAGAATCATACCATATTCCTTTTCATACCATAACCTTTTCATATTGGCTTCTTTCCCTTAGTAGTATTCATTTAAAGTCCCCTACATGCCTTTTCGTGACATGACAGCTCATTTCTTTTTAATGCTCAATAATACTCCATTGTCTAGTTGGACCACTGTTCATCAAGGACATCTTGATTGCTTTCAAGTTTTGGCAATTACAAATAAAACTACTATCAACGGTTATTCCAGGTTTTTCTGTAGATGGGTTTTCAACTCCTTTAGATAAGTACCAAGGAGTGTGATTACTGGATTTCATGACAGGAATATATTAAGAAACCTCTGAACTATTTTCTCCAAGTGACTGCACCATTATGGGTTCCCACCAGTGAAGAAGGATGAGTTCCAGAGCCCAACATGGTGATGCACATTAAGAAAGTTCTGGGTCAGATCTCAGAAATGCTTTCTTCCAGAGACAGAAATTAAATGTCTAAAAGAATGGAGTATAATGCAAACCTCATAATATTTACACTTTGACACCTTCTAAAATATAACATTAGGTGAATGTCATTTATATTTCTTATAAATTCTCACTTTTATAAAAATTAATTAACAACATAGGAAAAATGGACTTCCAAATGAAATGCTGAATAATTTTAAGAATAATATAGAAATTATGTAAAATATTCTGAAGGAATAAACAAAATAATAAATTTTGTTTCAAGGACATGGGATTATATGTATTTTTATGCACACATTTCTATTTTATGTATGTATGTTTTACACGTGCTTTTCTCTCTACTTTATTTTGAACAAAGGTTGACATTAGAGTAATACTTGAATCTATGTTTTTCTGATGAACAATTACAAATGACTCTGTCAATGTCATGTCAAAATCAAGGATTATTTTTAAATTCTGGAATGTGCCTCATCCTGAAGATTATTATTAACTAATCACAATTGGCAGAGGTAGAAAACAGAGTATGAATTCATAGAAACTATGCAAACAATCTACAGAAGTCATATGGGCTATAAGATTCCTGGTTGGAAGGATCTAAAACTTGGTTCTGTAGGAATATACAGCAAGAAATCAAGTGACCTCATTGATCCGGAAGGACTCCTCATTGAGAGTATTTGTCATCACTTCAAACTAACCTTTAGCTTTGTGGTGTTGCCTCTGAGAATTCCTGTACCTATACAAATGCCTGTTGAACCCCTCCTGAGGCAATACCAAAGCCTTAAATATCATATTAAAGTTTATATTGTTTTATTTTTCACTATAGAAATACATTGTTAGTAGTTGGGATCCTCAAACTATAGCTAAAAAGTCATTATGAGGGATATTTTTTTCTTCCTCACTAAGAGGTAATGTGTCCACAGCAAGGTTTGGCTTCTGGCCATGGTCACACCAACGGTGAGCAGAGAGTGCTCTCTGGGAGCCAATGTGTCACATTTGGTGCATTTGAGCAGAAGACCTGGCTATAGCTCTCTGCTCAACGAAGTTTCCAGACACTCTCAGAGGTACATTGTTGGAAAGGCCATGGCCTAGGGCAGCAACGTGCAAAAACCTCTCAGGCTAAATTAATTATACTTCTGGAAATGGTGGAAGAAAAGAAAACAAATCAAGAAAGTGTGGGATCTGGGGAAGTAATTTACTTTTAAATAATTGCTGGGGAATTCTTAGGTGATGTTAGGGCACCAAAGAAGGAAATATTATCTCTGATAACTAATTCTTAGTGAGGACCTACAGAAGTGTAGCTATAACCTGATACCAAACTTAGGTCTGCAAAGAACACACAAAATCTATATGGCAAGATCTCAGAGATATAAATTCAGGGAATTTATAACCACTGAATAAATTAACTATCCTACATAATTAGACTTTGGGTACATAGAGCATGAACTGTGTCTCTTTCATATTGTTCTAGTAAGCAGTCTGTAACTGGGACAATAATCTAGGCTAAAGTCATATATTATGGAGTCATTGTTATTTCTGAATTTTAGGAGGAAACTATAGGTGAGAAGGAGGTCAGTCTCAAGAACTGTGCAGGGTCTAGGATTTTATCTTAGTGGCAAGCCAACAAGTTTGCCTGCCCCATTTTCATAGGTTCTGGCAGAAGACACAGGGCACCCTAATAAGAGACAAGCAGCAGTAGCTAGCTTCAAGTCTATTTCTATCAACTATCTATGCTGTTCAGACCCCACAGGGTGACACAGGTGGCCCATAATGGACACTTGTACATAGTAGGTTGCACTGCAGAAGAGGAGCACCTAGCTTGAGAAATCTATTGTTTCCGTAGGATGCGAAGTTGGTTTGCTCTTTGTTTTGAGGGAGATTTCATGTCAGGTCTCAAAGTCATTCATTGAAAACACAACCCAAAGAAATTGCCCAAGGAAAGAGTGGTCAAAATTTTATGCTCTTGGGGCCCATTAAGAAAGTACCCAATGGGGCGCGCCTGGGTGGCTCAGTTGGTTAAGCAACTGCCTTCAGCTCAGGTCATGATCCCAGCGTCCTGGAATCGAGTCCCACATCGGGCTCCCTGCTCCTTGGAGAGTCTGCTTCTCCCTCTGACTTTCTCCCCTCTCATGCTCTCTCTCACTGTCTCTCTCTCAAATAAATAAATAAAATCTTAAAAAAAAAAAAAAAAGAATGTACCCGATGATCCATGACAGGTGGGTGGTCTACCCAACAGTTGCCCAGGGAAAACCTAGAGAAGAAATGATATGTGATTAGGAGTAAACCTTAGGAAACACAAACATTTGAAAATATTTGGAACAGCCAAGAAAGGAGTAATAGGGGAAAAGGAGAAAAATCCTAATAGTATAAAGAGTGAAAAGGATGAAAACGGTATTAATGAGGGAGTAGTGATGACAGCAATCTGCCTGACAAATACACAACACCAAACCATTCGGAAACTGGAGACGTGGTTTACAATTTTATTTTTTTAAATTTTGTTTCAATATCCCTTTGTATTGTTAAAACTTTTGAGAAGCTGAGAGCTTTTGTTTATGTGGGTTATATCCACTGAGAGTTAAAAGTTGAGTGTGAGAACATTTTTAAGTATTTATTAATTAAATCTTTAAAATAACAGTTGGTTTTATGAAAAACTCAGTATATTTTCTAAAACTAAATATAATGAAAACATTATTTTTCACTTTTGCAATTCTATTAAATGTCTCTCTTAAGATATCTTGATTCTTATACCTGCCTCTATAGTCTTCATGTTGCCATAAGCTATTTAGATTAAAGTATATGAACAAAATCCAGCATCACAGAGGCATGTGGTTGGAAAGAGTGGGGGTGATATAAGTAACCTTTTTCAGATAAGTGGGGATATTCTTGTCTAACATTATACCAAATTTTCCAAGGTGGTAATTTTTAAATAGAAGTTGAAATATTGAAACAGAAAAAAATCATTTTTTGCCCTGTTACATTCAAATTCATTGGTGTATTTTCCATTTTGAATGGATATTTTAACCACAAATGATTATGTAACATGTACAGATCATTTGGAAAGTATTGTTTTATTGAGTAATGCTGATCTTTCAAATGTTGACATTTCATTATACAGTATTAAATATCACATTAATTAATTTCACCAGCAATCATCAGAAAAGTATTTAAGAATTAGATATACCAGTCTCACAGTGGTGGATACAAGCTTTCCAAATGTTTAATTTTCATTGGAAAGTTCAGATTTCATCATTGAAAAGTATTATCAAATGTTTTTCTTAAAACACCAGGTTTAATTTCTTTGTTCACTATCAAGAAAATGTCCACCAAATATTCAGTTCTGAATAACATATTTGTTCTGTCAGTCTTTCTTTCAGGTAAAAATGGTGATTTGTGGGGGCAGGGGGGCAGTTAGTTTAGCTTACAACTCAAGACAAATATAGGAGCCCGGATATAGTCATTGACCTCTGTTATGCAGTAAAAGTGTTTCATAGAGTTTCCATGTCATCACATGGCATTATTAGGGAGTTAGAATTTAATGAAAAGGATAACTTTTGTGTTTCACCTCAGACAGTCTCAAAAAAATATTTTCTTGTCTTGTGTTGCCTTCCTCACAAGTTCTTGGCTGTAAATACAACAACTACTAGTATTTGGTGCTATTCCCATGACTCATGCTAAGAAACCAGCAGTTTTACTTAAATTACTTTTGCAACATCAGTGCAAACAGCATAAGAAAGACAACTAACATCTTAGTATTATTATGAAAATAGCTTGACTGTTACAGTGAACGTATCTAGGGGATCCCAGGGATCTGAAAACTTTGAGAACTGCTATTTTAGAAAAGTGAAAGCCCTTTCCTTCAATTACTAATTCAGTTTTGTTGCTGTTGTTGTTTGTTTTTATATTCATTTTAATGTCTCTGTTCTCCTCCTCTCTCTCTTCAAATGTGTGTGTGAGCATGTTAGAGCTACTTGGGGTCTAATTAAAAATTAAAGAAAGCCTAATTTTATTGCAGGATATTTTTAGCTATTCTTTGTCTTCCTCAGTGATATTATTTTACTTTATGTTAATAAAGTAGATTTTAAATTTTTATTAAGGACTTCATCTTTAGAGCAGTTTTGAGTTCTAGTTTTAGTTTTAGTTTTAGTTTACCAAAACCCAGGCAAAGGTACAACGATTTTCCTCACACATGCACAGCACCTCATTCTCAACATCTTCTGCCAGAGTGATACATTTGTTACAATCAACCTACTTTAATACACTAGTCACCCAAAGTTCATAGTTTGTATGACAGGCTTACTTCGAGGCTCACAGAAGCTCTGACTCCCTTTTTCATCTGTCTCCTTAATCTTGGGGGGCAGTGGTTTGTCCCATATTCCTCCTTTTTTATGAATTCAAGAGGAGTGGTTGGTTTTCCAGTCTGATCAACTTTTTATTTGTGGTTAGGATGGAGTAGTTACTTCCAACCTCCTTATTATATGCAGAAGCAGAAATCACAAGTCTTAACAGAGCATGTCTGAGTATATATCTCCTCTGTTTTGGAGACTAATCTTCTAAAAACCCCTCAGTTTCTGGTTAAACTAAGAATGTTTCTGAATCTGTATCTATAACTATCTTCTTCATGTCCAATAGCCTCAAAATAATCACAGAAACTTGACCTGAACACATCATCTAATCTTACATATGCCAGTATTTTTTTAAGTTTATTTTGATAGAGAGAGATCACAAGTAGGCAGAGATGCAGGCAGAGAGATGGAGAGAAGCAGGCTCCCCACTGAGCAGAGCGCCTGATGCGGGGCTCAATCCCAGGACCCTGAGATCATGACCTGAGCTGAAGGCAGAGGCTTTAACCCACTGAGCCACCCAGATGTCCCCATATGCCAGTATCTTAGATGAAGGCAGAAGGATCAATCAGCAAGACCAGAATAAATCTCATAACTTTTTACCATGAGGACTTGACAACTAATTGACACTTACTTTTTTTATTAATCCATCTGATTTTCAAACCATGCATTATATGTATTCACTGAATTTAAATATGGGACATATATTAACACAACAAAGAGAAGTTGCATCAAATTAGAATATAAAAAGATGAGGCAGTGAGGCACCTGGCTGGCTCAGTCAGTTGAGCATCCAAGTCTTTCTTTTGGCTCAGGCCATGATCTCATGGGTTGAGAGATCGAGCCCCATGTTAGGCCCCACTCCCAATGCAGAGTCTGCTTGAAATCCTCTCTCTGCCTTCCCCCTTCCCACTTCATGTGCTTTCTCACTCTCTCTCTCTCTCAAATAACTAAACAAATAATTTTTTTAAAAAAGATGAGGTAGGGCAAAAAGCCCTATTTCTGAGTTTCCATGCAATCTGGCATAAACTGAATATTTACAGAAAGCAAAGTTTATTTCATTACATCTTAAACAACTAAAAATACAAAGGATATTAGAAATTGTTCAGATCTCTTGGATTAGATTAATGTATTTTAGAATGACTTAGTCATAATAAATATATTTACATTAGGAAGCTTGTTCATTACCATATACAGTTGAAAGTATAATAGTATGTGGTCTTTCTAAACTGTAGCAGGATAGTATTTTGAAACACTATTCAACTGTTTCTCTCTTTCCTGGTTCTCTTTTATCTTATTGTTCCTCCCCCATTAAAATAATTCTGAGTTAATGCTTTGAGAAAGGAAAACACAAAGAACAGAATATAAAGTAATAGTCGAGTAATTGATTTTGACTTCCAATAGAGCTCTTAAAATCCAAAGCTGACATGTGATGTGAATATATTTTTGATTTATATAAATATGGAATTGGAAAAAAGAAAAATGATTTAAATAATTAAAAATTCATTTAAACATGTACAACACAGAGAAATGTAAATAACGGATATTTGAGCAAGAAAGACAATGTGCAGATATACTAGTCCTTTTCCCAAGCAGATAGATAAAGATCTCAAAAGATTAGCAGGGGGAAGGAAGCTAGAGAAGTGACTAGTCTTTAGAGCCTGATGGTACCCCAGAAGAAGCCCGACACTGCCATCCCTTGGCTCTGTCCAGTGGGAATGGCTGGACCCTTATATGTTTAAGGGAAATCTGAAATAGAGGGGTCTTCTATATGGTTCACCTGTAGCCCACGGTTGTGGAAACCTTGTGGAGGAGCTCCAGAATATGGTGCCAAACCAGTAAAATAGATAAGGCCATGGACTTGGATATAGCTTCAGAAAATTCTGATAATCTTGACCTTCATAGAGAAAGAATCAAGTCCCCTAAGAGGGGGTGTGGCAGGTGCTCTTTTCCAAATATGACTGCAGCAAGTACTCTCATTCCACATGCTGTTTTTACTATGTGAGTCTGACAGGCCTACCATCAAGAAGTAGGGTTTGTGTTTCTTCTTGAAGCTGGTGGGGTTACAAACAGAAGTGACATGATGGGATTCCAATGCTAAGTAATAAAAGGCAAACAACTTCTGCCTGTTTCTCTTCAATGTTTTTGTTCTTGGAACCCAGCCATCCATGCTGTGAGGAAGACCAAGCAGCCAAGAGAAGCTTCATGTAGGTGTGAGGCCAACAGGCCCAGCTGAGGTTGCAACCAACAGCCAACATCGATTTTCAGACATGTGAGTAAAAGAAAAGTCTTTAGATGATTCATGTCTCCAGACTTCATGTATTCCAGATGAAGCCCAAAAATAGCTCAGAATAGAAACAAGCTGTCCCTGCTGGGCCTTTTCTGAATTCCTTGTTCTCAGAATCCAAAAATATAATAAAACAGTTGTTTTATGTCACTAAATTTGGAGAACTTTGTCAGGAAGGATCGATAACTGGCACAATGGGGTGGGGGAAAAGGAGTGGATCTGAGAGGGTAATGGAGGGGCAGAACCTGGTCTTGGGAAAAGTAAGCAGAATATCTAAGTCCCTGGACTTGTGCCTAGAAGTCACGGCAGGGTCCTTAGCATCAGGACCAGATTCCACAGTAGGTGCCTCAACACCTGGCTAAGTGAGTTACATCTTATTGAGTGTTGTCACGGACACAAGATAATACAGGGACAGACACCTTTTCCTGATGCCATGACAATACCGTTATTTGTAGATACTTAGGGACGCTACAGAAAAACGGAAGAACATATGAAATAGAAAGAATCATAAATTGACCAACTTTCATCTTGAAATATCCACATTCAAATCATATTTGAGTTGGCATGACTCAGGTTTTCTTTGCCGTTTTTGGATTATTTCAAATTTAGTCAACGAAAATAAAGTCCCATTTTACCTTTTTTAAATCTTAATTTTATAAAATGTCTCACGTGCCAGCTAAATATTTTTTGGAGATGCTTACAGAAATAGGCATTGCTCTGAGCAGATGATATGTATTATCACATGCCCCTTCACAAAGTTTCAAATTTTAATTGGGAAATAGTGTTTAGATTGGCAAATTCAAACCACAGCTTTGTCTTCAATGGAGAAAATTTGAATAGAAACTAACAGCTCTTTTTGCTTCTACTATTTTATTTTATTTTATTTCTTATTAATGTTAATTACAGTAAGATATAAGTATGACACACTTTATCATCTTTAAGTGTACAACCCATTAGTTTCTGCTTCCACTTTTAATGATTCATTCTGTACTTTATACCTCTCTAGAGATCTCATACAAACTCTCAGAGAGGGGTCTTAGGAAAAGAATATTAGTTTTACTCATAAATGACAAGCTAAGTTTCTGCTAGTGATAACTGACCCATTCCTATCTAATCAGACTCCTCCACTGAATATTCTTTGGGACTTGTGGTAAAGTTTGTGAGATAAATAGCCTTGATCAGGATGCATCTGTGGCCCTAATCCAAAACAGAGTTAATGGGCCTGAATCGGAGTTAAATCCAAGAAGCTCAATATAGCTGACAAAATTGGATAATAAAATACCACTAGGGACACTCTCTGGACTAAAATTTATAATTGTCAATATGATGTAATCAAAAATGCTAATTTTTGTAATCAATCTCATTTGCAGTCAAATTCTACTTATTTGATATCAGCTTAGTTCATGGAACTCTTATGTTCAATTTAAGAAAAAAATTGAAATATCAGTTACTTATTTTATTTGAAACCTGAAATTTTGGGTTAAACTCTGAGGATTCCTGCCCCACTCCTGTGTGATCCCTGAAGATGTTGCATCCATGTGCCTTCATCCCTGTCTCTAACACTGAGCTCTCTAACTAACTCTTTCTGACTCCAAAGTTCATCTCCATTCTGTTCTGAGATGTGGAGCTTTAGTTCTATGGCACCAGTGTTTCATGAACCAGAGTTGTGCTGCCAGAGAAAGAAAACTGTGAGATGTAGAGTATTATAGTACACAGAACCATTAGCTGTGTGGAACTCCAGAGAACCTAGGCATTAGAAGAAATTATGCACTTTGTGAGCAGATGTATTCTGATATTTATTGCCTTGTAATGAGAATATGGAAGTTGAGTTCTGTGGCTTCTAAATAAATGAATACATATATACATACATAAGACATACAAATAGCTAGTACACACCTCCCTTATATTGTGATGAATGAATTATTAATGGTTACTTGAGTTCAGTTCTCAGAGAGAAAAGGGAGAGGAATAGATAGCAAGTCATATTTCAGTTTTCTACCCAACTGTGAAAGAAGAAGTTGGGCAATTTAAGGGCACTGATTACACTTTAGTTTCATTCTTCTAGGTTCATCTCTAATGTTTCCCCACCCCCCAGGTTTTTATTTAAATTCTAGCTAGTTAACATACTGTGCAATATTAGTTCCAGGTACAGAGTTTAGCGATTCATCACTTACATAAAACATCCAGTGCTCATTACAACAAGTGTGCTCCCTAATACTCATCACCCATTTAGCCCAGACCCTGCCCATCTCCCCTTCAGTAACCATCAGTTTGTTCTCTATAGACACTGTTTCTTGGTTTGCCTCTCTTTCTCCCCACTGTGTTCATTTGTTTTGTTTCTTAAATTCCATATATGAGTGAAATCATATGATATCTGTTGTCTATTGGAAGAAGAATGGATAAAGAAGATGTGGTATATATAGACAATGGAATATTACTCAGCCACCAAAAAAATGAAATCTTATTATTTGCAATGACATGGATGGAACTAGAGGGTATTATGCTAAGTGAAATAGTTCAATCAGAGAAAGACAATTAACATATGATCCCACCCATAGGTGGGAGTTTAAGAAACAAAACAGAGGATCATAGGGAAGACGAAAATATAAAACAAGACAAAATCAGAGAGGGAGACAAACCATAAGAGATTCTTAATCACAGGAAACTGAGGTTTGGTGGAGGGGACAACAGTTGGGGGGATTGGGCAACTGGGTGATGGGCATTAAGGAGGGCACATGATGTAATAAACACTGGGTGTTATATAAGACTGAGGAATTGCAGGCCTGTACCTCTGAAACTAATAATACATTGTACGTTAAGTAACTGAATTTAAATTTAAAAAGTATAATAAAAAAAAGAAATTATATTTGTTTTCTCCGGTTTAAAAAAAAAGCATTAGAATCCAAAATATATAAAGAACTTATAAAACTGAATACCTGAAAGACAAATAATCCAGTTTTAAAAAATGGGCTGCAGACATGAATAGATATTTTTCAAAAGAAGACATACAGATGGCCAATAGGCACATGAAAAGCTGCTCAAATCACTCATCATCAGGGGACTACAAATCAAAACCACAATGAGATGTCACTTCATACCAGTCAGAATGGCTGAAAATAATAACACAGGGAACAAGTGTTGGCCAGGATACATTGTTTGTGGGAATAAAAACTGGTGTAGCCACTCCAAAAAACAGTACAGAGTTTCCCCAAAAACTTAAAAATAGAACTACCTCATATCCAGCAATTGCACTAGGGGGGGTCTATTTACCCAAATGATATAAAAATAGTGATTCAAAAGGATACATAAACCCCAACGTTTATAGCAGCATTATCAACAATAGCCAAATTATCAAAAAAGAGCCCAAGAATCTCTAACATTTTTAAGTGTATAACATAATAAGCATGGGATTTAAAAAAAAGCAACTTATTGAAATAAAGTGAACATATTAACAACTAGTAACTTCTATAATTTCAAAGTAGTGTTGAGTATACACAGTGTTTTTTGATATTGTCAATAACTTAAACATAACATGAAAATTTCTGTTTCTATTGTTGACAGTGTCACCTAGAATTGCTTGGACTACTGTGTTTTATTGCCTACACTTAACATCTAATGAAATGCTAAACTTCAGTTCAAGGACAGTAAAAGAAAAACTGCATTTTTTTTCTCATCCAATTTTATAAAGCCCTGAAAGTCTATCCACAAATCTCTTGGTGTTTAGTGGAGCCCAGGTTAAGAATCCCTGAAGTGATAACAGGCTAGATCTTTACTGTATTGTAGAATGAATTGCTTCATGTTTCTCACTAACGTCAAGAAGAGCTATTTATCATAAAATTTTAGCTAAATTCCAAAAACAAAACAACAACAGAAGGGAAAAAATCCCACTTGCATCTACCAGCAATAAACCAGGAACCATGGGCTGGTCTAGGCTCAGGAGATGGAAGGCTACATGCATTGTTCGTCTTCAGAAAGGATTTTGGAATATTTGCCACTTTCATCTTAGAATTCCTCCACATTTGATTAGAGTTAAAAACAACTGAAAAAAGTCATAGACATATTAGGTGAGCCAGGTACCATTTGTGCTCAAACATATGCTCTTTTTCTATTGGTCCTTCAAGTGAAATTTCTCCTTAGGCTAATATTCTGTGTAAATTTGGTGATATCAGTTACATAGGAAAGGGCAAGTTACTTAAAGACTCAGCTCCTCCAGTTTCTCTTGTGTAAAATAAATGGGTTAAGCTAAATGATCCTATGGTGGACTATAGTGGAAAGACAATTAACTTTGAAGTTAAGCATTAGTTAAAATGCCCACTGAAATTCTATTAAATAAAATATGATTTAAGAAAGTTAAGACCTATTTAATTATAGAGCTGTGAAGAGGATCAAGTAAGACAACATAATGCTTCTAAAAGGCACACAGTAAGTCTTAAATATGGGGCTTCGTACTCAGACTCTGATAAGCTGTAATAGAAAAATGCCTGCTCCATGTGTATGGAATCCCAATTGTTACTTTTAAATAAATGATCATCATTAAAAATACTTTGAACACTGGGCTACAACATGCTTATTTATTTATCTTTTTAGTGAAGAAAAACTTCTGTAAGCATTTCTTGAATTTGCTGGCATTAGAAATGCTGCAGCTTGGAAGAGAACGGTTGTGGAGGAGAGATGAACAGCAGATTCAGGAAGGCAATAGGCTGTGAAAGACATTGGATGCCAGGTTAAGACACATGGCTGACAAATTCTTTAAAATGTGAGGCAGAGAGCTAAGCCCAAAGCACAAAGACTAACATGGCTAGATCATTAGTTTGAGTGAGTGCTCTCCATATTTTTGTGTCAGGAGAACACAGAAATGACAAGATGTGCTCAGTGTGCTGGTGTATACAGATCAGGCTCCTCATGGCGGGTGTCAGCTCACAGGGCAGGATGGGCTGCTCCCACAGCCTCCGAGTGCCACCAAGGTCTCCAGACCCACCCCGTGGTAACCTTCACCTCAGCACACCTACAGGCCCTCGGTGACCCTTTCCAGAGCACAGCAGCTGGACCCTTGGTCTCACATATACAGAATAGTTTGATGACGACTTGTCAAACAAACAGGACAGAACACATCATATTCTGCTTTTTATTTATTTTTTTTTAAGATTTTATTTATTTACTTGACAGACAGAGATCTCCAATAGGCAGAGAGGGAGAGGAAGAGAAGCAGGCCTCCTGCTGAACAGAGAACCGGATGCGGGGCTCGATCCCAGAACCCTGGGATCGTGACCTGAGCCGAAGGCAGAGGCTTTAACTCACTGAGCCACCCAGGCGCCCCATATTCTGCTTTTTAAAATAGGTTCTCACCACTTAGAGCTATTATTTGAAAACATTCACAATGGGCTCCTAAATGAGAGAACTTCTCCAAATCCTCATTTACTTCACAGCAATAAAGCAAAAGAGACATTCTAGGCTAACTGCTAAAATTTAGTGCACTTAGTGATGAAAGGACACATTTATGGGCTTTAGGGTCCAGGCTAATTTACACTTGCTATTATCTTTCTACCTATATGTGGTGGACAGAATGATGCCTCCCAAATATCCATGTACTAATCTCCAGAACCTGTGAATATGCTATCTTACATGACAAAAGGGACTTTTCAGATGTCATTAAATTAGAGATGGATCCTGAGTGGGGGAGATGGCCCTGGATTATTCAAAAAGGAAAATGCAATAGCAAGGGTCCTATCATATGTCTGTCTGTGACAGAGGAAGCTGAGGTGAGACAGAGAGACAGAGATTTAAGATGCTCTGCTACCATCTTTGAAGATGGAGGAGGGGTCAAGAGACCAGGCATACAGATGGCCTATAGAAGCTGGAAAGGAAAAGAACACAGGCCTGCTGACACTCTGATTTCAGGATTTCCACCTACAAATTATAAGAGAATAAATGTATGCTGTTTAATCCACTAAATTCATCATATTTTTTTACAGTCACAATATACCATGTGTCTGTGTAATAAAATTTTTATGCTTTTTCCTCTTGGCTTAAGACATAACACACAGTTTTGAACCAAACAGAAATACATATTAAATTGTCACTTGTGGAAGTGAAGTTCCAACCCCTCACCTCTAAGAAGAGTCAAGATAAGAGAGTTAAGGATCTGTACTTTTTTCAGCATTGAATCAATCATTTCCAATAAAATGTTATGAACTATCAGGAGTACCTTAAAGATTGTTAAATAGTTCATGTTTAAAATTCTTTTGGAGCAATGTTGATACTTTGCCTTTATTTTTGACATTTTGCCTTTAATAAAATGCACCATTTATCACATTTGCAGTGGAATATCAATGATTTCTTAATAGTTGGTATCTGATCTTTTCTATTCAATATTATGTCTAGATTTTAAAATGTCACAAGGACAGCAGATATTTAGAGAGAGATAGTTTGGCAATGTGATGATTGTGTGTGTGTGTGTGTATGTTTACATGTGTGTATAAAAAGACACCACACTTTCCACATCAACTTCCTTAGCTTTATTATTTTCTAATTCCGGGATCTTGAAAACCAACTACAGCCTCTGTGCTTCAGTTTCCTCAAAATACTACCTCATAAGATTAGTGAAGATAACCAGTAAAGAAAATGTATGTAAAATGATAGGAATGCTACTTGGCACATAGTAATCGCTCTGAAACATTATTATTATCTTCATCACTAGTATTATTATCTGCATCACTAGTATTATTGGTATTATTATCTTCATCACTAGTATTATTGGTATTATTATCTTCATCACTAGTATGCCCACTAACTAAAAGCACATGCAAGAAACCTCAAAGCTCTTGCACTATCCAGAGAAGGTGGGAACACCACTGTGACCATTAGTGGTCAGTTATCCTACTGTATCTTACTGATGGCCTGCGTGACTTCTCCAAGGGGACACTCACAATCCCACTGATTAAACCATTGCCACTCGCTGCCCACTATTGCAAATTACTCTTCTTCTGACTCAATGGTAGGATTCAACAATGTAGGATCATTAAAAGTACATTTTCAGAATAGTGAGTTATTTAGATACTTGGAGCATTTACATTCCCACTGGCTAAATTAAGATCATGCTTAATCTTCTTAGTTGGATAGCCAGAACTTTAAACCAACAAATGAAGGACACCCTTTATAGCTGGTTGCATGCATAGACCTATATATTCAATTTAATAAGAAATTCACTTATCTGAACCAAGCATTAATCATTTCATAACTACGTTGAAAGGATATTTTCCCTCTTAGAAAGGAAAATCTCGATATCAGGATAATTTCGTGATTTCCAAATTGTATCTGTTAAATCTCCAGTAACCACTGCACTACATACCAATTGCTAGACTACAAATAAGTTTATCTGGAGTACTCATTAAGAGGTTATTTACAATATCTATCAGAATTGGCAATTGACAACTTCTTGAACTATTGACTAAGTTTCCTCATCACTGACATAGTACCGGTAAGATATATCACCTAGAAATTACAATGTGTGCTGCAAATATACAATTGGTTAAATGATTTAGTAGCCAAACGTAATGTACTCAAGAACTTGCTGTCTTTGAAATCTTTGAACACAGCCCTAGGCCACTATAATCTCCACATTTAGAGCTTTTAATTAAATATATCTTCTCATTTGAATATTATTTTGACATCTAATAACACTTTCAACTTACATTTTTTTAAATGATTATTTATTTATTTATTTGACAGAGAGAGATCACAGTAGACAGAGAGGCAGGCAGAGAGAGAGAGGGAAGCAGACTCCCTGCTGAGCAGAAAGCCCGACGTGGGACTCGATTCCAGGACCCTGAGATCATGACCCGAGCCAAAGGCAGCGGCTTAACCCACTGAGCCACCCAGGAGCCCCCAACTTACATTTTTTTAAATTACATCTTGTCTTAGTATATAGTTCAAAGGGCTCGTTCATTTTAAAAATCACTGCCCATATTGGGTATTAACATAAGACTTAAAAGTCCTTAGACTTCCTTTTTATAAGATTAATGTGTTAACAAGTATATGTTAACAGGCTTAATTTTAATACATTCTAGTTAATTTCCTACACAGGACAGGTCAGAATACAACATATTCATTCCAACAGAGGCAGAAGGAAGGACAAGATATGTCATGATGAAATGAATACCTGTTCCTTAACCATCATAGCCTGAAGCTTGGGTTTTGCTAACAGATTATCAGCATCGTTTTCACGCAGGCACAGAATAGCTGGTTGGTTTCACTCCTTCACTAACTCTGTAAACATTTATAGAAGATCTCAAAGCCTGGAACTAATTCAGTTATTGGAAATATAAATAACTATTCCATTTGTTATATTTTATAGAAGAAAAATGGAAAAGTGATTTTAATTTGGATACACTTCTTTTTAGTGGTTTATTATTGCATTAGCACAGAGTCAGTCTTAAGAAAGACATTAAGAAATGACCCAACTGTTTTTCTATCTTTGGCGTGCCTTACCAAGTTTTACTCTAAATCTTTGCATTTGTGATGAGGGGAAAAAATAAAGACAAGGCTTTTTGTACCGTACCCTTCAGACTCAGGATTGCTACATGTACATCTGGGGAAGAAATTTTCAGAGATAAGGAAAGCGCTGGGTGAGACAGAAGTGGAAAATGGAGAGCCACACCTTGTCACGACGTGGGTGCAGCACAGAGCAGACTCATTCTGGGCTGGGTGTGAGTAAAGCCGCATGCCGGAAGACGCACCTGCCTTTCCTGATCATTCTTGACCAGCATTAGACTGCGACTGGCGGTGGCTCTTCAGTAATACTGGGCAGGGTTCTTTTAAGTCAGGATTTTTTTTTTTTTTAAGACAAAACCTTCATTGAACATGACTAAAACATACTCTTGGAATTACATGTAGTTTATTAAATGAATAACTGAATAAGAAATATTTATACATCAAAACACAGGGAACAGATAAACTGATTCTGGTTACTCTTTGGTCCTTCTCGGGTGAGAATTTGATGCACATTTTAGGACATCATCACAGGGTGGTATCAATTCTCTCCTTACCACATCCCGGTTTGGTTTATTTTCTGATACTCTATTGAGTGGACACTGTTCTTGTCCAAAATTTGGCTGTGAAAAAATTAAAATTGATACAATCTGCAGAGAATACTTGACTTTCCATCTGCTCATGTTCAAGGTTCAAAAAAGATTAGTATATTTATCAGTGATTCATATAATGCCAGCTAAGCCTATTACTCCTAGCTACTGTGACAATTCATGTACAACGGTAATGTGGGGCATACATCATCCTCCTCCACAAGCTTTCTGTGGAATAATGCCACGACTGCCAGTTTCTTTAACAGAGAAGTGTGTCATTGGCGTAGCTTACTGAGTTTTGTCTCATTTGAAATTTGATCTGTGTTAGGGCAGTAAGAGAGGTTTTGTAGTTCATTTGAGTTTGGGGTCTGAAGAAAGCTGTTGCTGGCTTAGTAACTTCCTGACCAAGCCCCCTATAGTATCTTTGACTCTGTAATACTTTCTGGGTTTCTCACAGCAAAGATCTCTTCTGGGTACTACAGTGAAAGAGTCTACAGTTTTTTCCTTACCTCTGTTATTGTTACCCCTCTCTAAAATTTAATAGTAAGCATTTTCCACTGTACCTTAAGTGATAAGGTAATGACAATGTATACCAGTTACTTAAAAAAGAAATTCATTAATTAAGTTTATTATTTCAAGGAGACAATGCATTAAATTTTATTACTATGTAAAAATATATATCATTCCTTTTTTATTTCAAAAACATGGCTTTTAGATACATAGATAGGTAGTTAGGTTGACAGATAATCTCATTTATTTTCCCCTTAAACCTACTTGATTACCTTGATATGTGAAGGAAATTAAAAACAAACAAACAACAAAAAAAACAAAAACAAAAACAAAAACAAAAAACAAAAAAACAGGGGCGCCTGGGTGGCTCAGTGGGTTAAAGCCTCTGCCTTCGGCTCAGGTCGTGATCCCAGGGTCCTGGGATCGTGCCCCACATCGGGCTCTCTGCTCGGCAGGGAGCCTGCTTCCCTTCCTCTCTCTCTGTCTGCCTCTCTGCTTGCTTGTGATCTCTGTCTGTCAAATAAATAAATAAAATCTTAAAAAAAAAAAAAAACCTATCAGGTATACATGAATAAGACAGGCTGTTTCAGTTAAAAAAAAAATTCTCTTATTGCTGCTTGATAAGAAACTGAACAACAGATTCTACTAAGGCTAATGACATAAATTCTATCATCAAATTAATTCAATTTCCATTAAGCACCGGGGTGCTAACCCTTATGTTATGGCAATCATTTATTATCATAGGAAGACTTGCTCTATTATCCTAGATAAAGGATTTGTTCAAAACAAAATTATAGATACTATTTGAAAGATAATATATAGTACAATTTCCCTTGGGATTACCAGATTTTTTCTCTCTCTCTCTTTATTTATTTATTTATTTTTTTGATACACTAATCCTTAGTATAAATTTCAGGCTAATGCAAATTTTTCAATAAAAACCTTCAAGTATTTCATGGTTAAATAATGATAATTAAAAGAGATTAATTTGCTTTCTGCATTTGTAAAATTCATTCAAGAGCATAATGCAGGATGCTATCTTTCCCTAAGAACAGCAGTTTTATATTATTATTTCCTTTAGAGAGTTCACTAAGTCTAGATAAATGCTGTATCTTTTATAAACTGCCTTTTATATCTCAAAAATGTCTATTTTTCTGAACAGACTGAAAAAAAAATCACTTCCTCTCCTAATGTATCATGCTAAAATCTAGAGGACAACAGTGACTAGGTCAAAAGGAGCTTAAAGCAGCAGGACACTTCAATTAATAAGACAAGATAAATATTTGAGGAGCTTTAAAGGTTCATTTCTCATAAAGATTTAGATAACCATCATATGTTATATAATGACTTCATTTTCATAATCATCATCTGAAATTCCCTTCAAATTAAATATATATATTACATGTAGATATATTTTATTTGACATATCCTCCCAATGAAACAATTACTTTGGTGCATTTAATGGCCTTCCTCCTAACCGATAGAGCTGTACAATGTTCTCCATTCTGCTATTAAAATATTCTAATTAAATCAGTCACCCTGGTCCCATCTGTTATATACTGATCTCATGCGGAGAAGCTGCTGGAATCTCTCCAGGGTAGTGAATGTACTCAGTTCCTTTCATGGCCTATTGGATGTCATATGCAGGAGGACCTTGTTCTTGGTTTGAAATTATAACTAAGGCTCTGGGTATACAATAAACCATAGTGGATGTTATGGAGATTAAATCAGCTCTTTTTCAGAATGCTGCAGAGTAAAACAATTGTGGTCCATGTCACTGTTCAGAAGCCTACACTTCATCATGGTCTATGAGGAAGGTCTGAGGAGATTTCCTGAATATTCCCTCCAGGTCTGAGCATGATAGGCACCGGATCCTAGGTCTATGGGAACATGGGTGAACTGGTGAATCTATCACCTAAAACTGGAGCCTACCAGAACACCAGAAATCAGCACTAAAGTGCGACTCCTAAGTACAGATGACCTCTGTTCTTTCAGAGATCACAGCACCCTTGATGAGCGTTTCCCAACAAGTTTACTGTTTTTTAAATTTTAATTTCTCGGAAATTCTCTGTAGTTTGATGGCGGGGTAATCCACAGAACTGTGTGTATAATCTTCTTGTTAAAAGATGATAGTAACAGTGGTCTTGATATGTTAATTAGGAGGATTTGGCTGACAAAATGCAGGTTTTCATAAGTGATAGATGAGAAAACTGTATTTTTCTCTGCATTGCTGTTGCTATTTTTTAATTCTAACTCTTCGATTCATGGAATGCGGATGTCTTTTACAAAGAAAAAAATCTTATTTTATTACTGTATTTTAATAATTAGGTGGGTTAGTCTAGCTGATACTTCTGTTAGCTGAAATGTATGACTACCCATTATTAATTGTGATGATGCTTCATTACAAAGTTGACAATTCTGCTTATATCTCAGATCCTTTTTGGTGTTGAGAAGGCCATGAAGTATATACTAACAAACTTGTACATTATTTATACAAACAGCTAAGCATACAGCTCTATCTATCTATTACAAATGAGCATATACTTTTTTTCCCTCTTATCCTATTTTTTACTATTTCAAATATTAAATAGTTTCAAAGTTTCTTTTTATCAAATCTATTCATGCATATAAAGAATCAACTGTTCTACCAGATTTTAAAATCCAGTGTCCCTATATAAGGCAATCCTTTGACTCTTGTATCTGATTAAGCATTTACTTGTTTTTATACAAATTGCATGTTTGTTGGTATCTACTGCCCTCCTGCTATAGCTCTTTCTCCCCTTGCCTTCTCTTGCACATATATACCTTCATCTACACTTTTTTTTTTTTTTAATAAGCTCAATCCCACTCTCGTTCTAATCAGTGTTTGGTGTTAGAGTTTGTGTGATTCTGAATCCTACCCAGAGCTCATCTCCCATTTACTTGGCTCATTCACTTCCCACATCCCTAAACTACCATTTCACTTCTCTCTCTTCAAACCTCTAACGTCTTCCTTCTAGTCCTCACTCACAGCTGACCTTGCTTCCTATTTTCCTGGGAATACCAATGAGGGTAGAAGAGAAGGCCTCCAGAAGCTCTCAGATAGGACATGTTGACCCCACATCCTTCACACTCTGCCCTGTCTCCCGTAAGGACAGGTGGACCCCCTCACTCGCATGTTTGCCTCTCATCCTGCCCAACAGACCCACACTGGCCACACTAGGCACTTTTATAGCACTTTTCCATATTCTGCATTTTCTGCACTTCTATGGGATCACTATGATTATCAAATATTTTCCTCACATTTTTTAAAAAGAGGAAATCCTATCAATACATTTAAAGTCAGTTCCCACATTTCTCTACTTCTCTTCCTCCTACCCCAATCCCCCATTAAAGCAAATCTCTACAAAATGTTGTCTGGACAGACTTGCTCTTTTCAACTGAACTCATCACATTTTCTCTTGAATCCTCCTCAGTCATGATTTCATTCTCACCATGCTTGCAAAGCCGTTAATAAGAAGACTAATTCCCAGTTGTCATGTGACTCGAACATCAACATTTGGTGTAATCAGGCTCTGAAACAGTTTTCCCCCCTTTGGATTCCAGGAAACACCTGGTGTTCCAAACTTTGTTTCTCAGTCTGCTTTTCTGATCTCACCTCTTGTGCTCTGACCTCCAAATGCTGGTAAGCCCCAGGACTGTCTTCCATTCACACTCAAACCCCTTGTGACATTACCTAATTTCATGGCTTCAGATATCCATCTCCAGCCTGAACCCTTCCTCTGAATTCCAGAGTGTCACATTCAACTGCTTAGTCAATAGTTCTACTCAGATGTCTAGTGGATGTTTCCAGCTTCCCATGCATAAGAGCACACCTCCAAGAAAGAAAGGAAGGAAGAAAGAAAGAAAGAAGGAAGGAAGAAGAAGAAAGGAAGAAAGACTGGACTAAGGAAGAATCTGCTCTGCCAGTAGTAAAGATCCTGTCTGGCTTTGTCATAGACTGTTACTTTTCATTCAATCTAGCAGCAAATCCTATTAATTCTGCTTCCAAATTATCTTCAGACTTAGGATCCCACTCCTTCCATCCTTATTACTACCACCCTAGGCAAAGCCCTGATCTTCCCTCAACTATATTGTCACAGATGCTATCAACTGATACACCTGCTCTGCCTTTACCTTCTTTTCTGTCTGTTCTCAACACAGAAGCCAGATTGATCAAGTTAAAATGACATATTATGCCATAACTCGACTCAAAACAGTATTCCTTAAAAATTTCAATTTATTTCTTTTAAATATTTCCTCACTCTAGCATTAGAAGAGTTTCAAAAGACAGCATAAGGAGATGTGCACATTCACTCTCTGTTCCAAATGCACCTATATTTTGAAGAAACAGGTTATCAGAATCAGTATCCGAATGTCTTATTGACAAGGCCCTACCTGGGGTGGCTGTGTTTTGGGCTGGCAGAATCTAGACAGGGAATATAGTGGGGAGCACAAGGGTGGAAACTCTGTGTAGGAGGCCCTGATGAAGGCCGTCCTTTTCCAGCTGGATTTACCCTTGAGGAGAAGACCCAAGACACCAGGAAAAGGATAAGCACAGTGTATTTTCAAGGTACATCCACTTTTCTGTGTTCTCATCTTTATGTGGTCTGGCATCTTTGTTAAAGTCCTTCTGTCCTTTGTGATGACCCTGGGCCTTATTATCGGAACGCTTGGTCTGAAACTCACTATGATGAATATTGGGCTGCATCTCATGCAGCTCTCTCTCCAGAATACGGAGTAGCAGACAACACAAAAATCCAACTGCTGACAGCAGAGGAAGGACGAAACACTCCACCAAGCTTTAAAGGTCATTTCCCAAAAGTGGGTTTCCTGAAATCTACTAGGAAAGTTGAGGTACCCTGAAAATGCACCATGCTTAACCTTCATCTTGTGTAATTCCAGTTGGAAAACCTAAGGAAGCAAAGCTACTTGGACTTGGCCTTATAATAAATAGTGGTTTGTGGGTTCAGAAGGAAAGAAAGACTGTTATGGGATTAAACTCCAAAGAAGGCAGAAACCAAAGCTATTGGAAAACAATCAAAGCTTTTTCGGTGTGTTCATGACCATCATGTAGAAGAAGAAAGCCATGACAATACCTACACCTTACTAGAGAACCTAATGTGGCTTCTGGCAACATACAAACCCAAATCCTTCAGAAGATTTAAACCCTCCCTAATGCACTGCCGCATGAGTGGAGGGGCAGGATATATACAGAGCAAAACACCGTTGGGGATTGGTTGATGCATCTAAGATGGACAAATGCACAAGCAGTTCTTCCAGTGAAAACAGTGCTGGGGAAGTGCATGGAAATCATAAACTCAGAGCCAGGAGATTCCAGAGATCCCATAGAAAAGGAAATTTTCCACCCTTTTGGGCAGTAACACAACTTGAACAAAGGTTATCTAACCATCTAACCAAAACCTTTTGGTACTAGCATTATAACTAGTATCCTCCCATAGAAGGTCCTAGTTCATATTCTGAACTTGTGGTTTCTCTGTACTATGTTGACCTTATACCTCATTTATAATCTTCAGCCATGTGGGTTATGTATATAGATATCAACCTGCCTTCCCTGAGACTAGCCTAAAGACACAAGTGAAGCATACAAAAATGAAGGTAAAAATTAAGAAAACCTTAATAGAAAAACATGAGTGAACAAAGGTAGAATATCTAACACCACACTGAAAGGCTTCTGCATCTCTATTATAGAAAACTAGAATCCCAGTAAGGACTTCTAAGTGAACAAGTATCCGATATTAGAAATCTTGCATATGTATGTTTGTCATCTGAAGCTTTAAATGAGCTGGGCATTCTGTTAAAATGTGTTTAGAACAGAAACATACAAATGTATAAATATGAAATATAATATATAATAATAAAATACTATATATAAAAATATATATGTGTGTGTGTGTGTGTGTGTGTGTATGATGTGTGTATATAAATTTTTTTTTTTTAAATGACAGTGGCCAGTTAGAGGAACTAAAGATTGTGGTAGAGCTTTTGTTGGCTGCTCTTGACCACACTCGTTATTGTCACTAAGAAACCCAAATAGTTAAATTTGCTGAAACTATAGGACACCATTTTATAATACATACAGAGTGCTAAATAAACATGCCTTTATAGAATTTTTAGAAGAAATTTTTCCCAGTGTTGTTTGTAAACTTAAGCCATGAATTTGTACGTGCCATGATTACTCATCATTGGCAGTGTTTCTTTCAGAAAGTAATAAAAATGGCACTTGCTCTAAAAGTGCATTAATGAAAACACAATTTGATATTTTAGTGCTTTCCAAGCATCAGGCATAGCCTTACTTTTCTAATACTAAATTATAAGATCTCCCTGATATATATATAATATATATATTTTGTGTATATATATATATGTATATATATATACATATATTTGCATATATGTGTATATATATTTGTATATATGCAAATATTGATTATATATGTATATATAATCAATATTTGCATCAAATTTTCAAATTTTGTGTTAGGGTTTGTGTAAAACACAAATAAGGCATGGCTTATTTTTCAGGTACTCTCAAGTTGCTTATTACTTGGTTAATATCTTTTTCTCTATGAACGAATATAAACACATCAGAGAACATCAAACTGGCAAAGTGTGTGGTTCCAAAATTAAAAGTAGATGTGAGAAAAAGAAATAATAATGATTGTCTGGAGAAGGGAGAAAAAACTTTCCGTGGAGGTGAAGCTTGACTTAGACTTAAAGGAGTGGGTACAGTTTGGGGGGTGGAAGCCCAGGACAGAACTGGGAAGAAGCTTTCCATGACAGCTGACATCATAACTTCATAACATCTCACACAAGAACACCGTACAGATTTGGGAATGCATGTCTCAGTAAAGAAATGTTGAAACAAGAATGCATTTTTGAGTGCGCCCTGAGATGTCTGATTGCAACAAATGTTCTGTGTCGCTAGACATTGAGAAAAGGCTCCTTCCCCAGGCAAGTTTTCAAATAAGACTCCCTTCTTGGTCAACGTCTTGTTTGCGACCTTGCAAAAAAATAGATTCTGAGGAAGAGGACCCAGCTAAGCTGCATCTGGAACCCTGATCTATTGAAATTGTGAGATAATAAAGATGCGCCACAAATTTTGTGGTCATTTTTTCCACAATAGGTAACCAATAAAGGATGACGTGGATATGAGCTGAGAGAAAAGAGATGAAACGGCACAGGGTTCAGCAGAGGACAACACTGCATAAGCAACATTTAGCTTATGTGTAGACATATTAGAGAACACAAAAAGATGCTGAGGAAAATCATACATTTAGAACCTTTTGGAATTATTTAGGCCTGAAATATTAAGTGCCTAAATGTACTGGCATCCATGGGAATTAAGATATTGTGACCCCTGCTGCTAGTCATTTATTGAGAATTATTTTCAGTACTTGACAACTTCCAAGCAACTTATGTACATGGATTCAGTTAAAATTTATGACCAATCTGCAAGTTCCTGTACTGTCCTATTTTATAAGTGATGGAAAATAACTGGACAAAATTAATGGTTGGTAGATCCAGGCAATGTGATCCTAAAGCCCATGTTCTTAGAGATAGGTGCTCTTAGGATGTCTTGGGATTCAAAGAATATAGATAGAGAAGCTCTACCTTGAGAGCAGTAAGGCTGATGGGTTCCACAGCTTAATAGTAACCAGAACGCTCATTACTAATATAGACTAATTACTTTTCATTATATCTGAATCTGACTCTAAAAATAGAAATATTATAGTGCTTTTAATTATAAAGGAAATGTTCGGTTACTACTTCATTGTATAAGAACAGTAACAAAATTCTCTTTAATATTTCAGAATTTTTTTTTCAGGTTGAAAAAACACAGAAGATGCTCTGAATAGAAAATATATGGCTTATGAGCAAAAAACAACATAGCTTGAGTTTCATAAATGGATGTTTTGTGCCAGAATAGATTCCCAACTGGTTTTATGGCTGGAGATGGCAAAAGCTATGAAGGACAGGAAATAAATTAATAGCATCACGGTTGCATGATTACAACATAACTTTTATCCTAATGACAAGTGTACCATAGCAATAATAAAAGTTTCAGAAATGATGAGGTACTTATGCCTTCACTGAACCAGATAAGTAGATATTTATATTATATCTTTGGCAGAGGATACAATACTACATTTCATCATGAACAAACCACTGAGATCTGTGATAGACATTGAAAATGTCTGGTTTATTGGACTTCACTAATCATTTCAAAACCTTTCGCTCATAATATGATTTGTAGAAACAGCGTATAGATAGGACTGGACCATCCAGAAGCAAACCGGCCCTGTGTTGTGGACTTGTTTGCATTTGGTGAACTGAGATGTAACCCCATATCTAAGGGCTGAAATGCAAACTGTATCCCAGTCGTTGGATTTGGGAAAGTGAGGGAGTTACAGGGGTCAAGGACGAATGAATTTTCTAGCTCAGGGGAGTGGTGGAGGTGTCTGTAAATGGGATGGGGGGAAGATGATGGATTTGGTTGCGTGAAACTGAGGTCATAAAGATCATATTCACATTGACAGGAAGAAAGCAAACAAATGTACCATCAAGAAAGAAGGTAAAATGCACACATGCTTATTCTAAGCATTAATTCTAGCTAAAAGGGAAAAAAAATCCCTCTGAAAATTCATCCTTCATTTGGTTTTGAGGTATAAATTCATGTCACCTGTATATTCCAAAAATCCTAAGAAAACCATTTCATTTTTAGTGGGCTCAGGTTGTTAGCACCCTCAGGCATTTTCATGAGTAAAGGCAGTCATTTCAGAAAAACGAGCAAACTTCAATCTAGGCGTCCAAGAATGTTCACACAGATACAGTGGGAAGACTCTGGGCTCACAGCAGAAGATCAGCAAACATCTCCGCTTCCTGGGGAGCGAGTGTGGTGTCCTGGGTGAGAGCGGGTGCCCACCATGGAGGGAGGAGCACACCCACACAGACTCGTCAGGGAGTTACCAGTCACAGAACACAAAATACAGATGTTTGATATGTTTTTGAGAAGACAGTCACGAAAATTGGAGAAACATTTAAGACATAAACCAACAGGTTTTGAAAATAATGAAAAGAATACCTCTATATGAGACCTATAATCGAAAAATTGAAACCCAAGATCAGACAGACATAAGTGAGTGAGAGACCCCTGAAGCCATCAGAATACAGGAAAAGATACGGGACTGTGAGAGAAATGCTAAAAATTATATAGAAAATAGGAACATTCTAGTACATACTTCATTAACCTTCCACAAGGAAAGAAGGGAAACAAATTGAAAAAGAGGCACTATTCAAAGAAATAGTGTCTGAGAGTTCAACGGAGAGGAAGACCACAAAGTTCAGATCCGGGAAGCATGAAACATGCAAGTAAAAGGAAATCCACACTTAACATTTCACATTAAAATGAAAGAACCTCAAGGAAAAAGAAAATAATTCAAAAACACTCATAGAGAGAAGACAGATCACTTACAAAGAGCAATAAGGCTGACAGCTGACTCAAAGACAGCATCAATGACTGCAGAGAAACAGTAAAAGAATCGTTTTAATGTTCTAAGAGAAAATACTCATCCATTTAAACTTCAAAATTCTAATCAGGAAAGAAATTTTAAAAAGTTTTGATATCTGAAACGCAAAAGTGTCTATCACCGGCACACTTTCACTAAAGGAAACTTGTAAAAAGATACATTTCGGCAATCGGGAAAATGGTTTCAGAATGTAGATTTGATACAAAAGACACTTTTTGTTTTTTGGGTTTTTTTTTTAAATTTAACTAAGTGGGTAAATATAAGTGAACATTAGTTCTATCTAAGAATAACATGAGATTTCTCGTTTGAGTGGTTGGAATAAAGCAAGCAAAACATAGATAGAAGAGGGAGACTCCAGTCTAGGTGGCAAATTTCTCAATAAAAGGAGGGGAATAAACAAGTCTGTAGGCATCAGGAATGAGGGGGGGTGCCAGGCAGCATAGGTGTCAGAGCAAGAGCCTCTGATCAAAGAATGACTTTGGCCTGACATTCTGAGAGACTGAGGAGGCAGTCCCTGAGGGCTGCCTCTACCTCAAGGAAATGTAAATTCCTGGCAAAGCAGTATAAATACCCCAGTCAAAGTGCCTTTACAATTGGAAGTCCATATGCTCTTTTATGTGCTCCAGAAACACAGGGAGGTTAACAAGTGAAGGAAACTCTCTATGCAGTTCCCAAGAATAAAAGTTCTTTACATCCTGGGACGGCCACGGCTTCCTCCTCTCATTAACATACCATTCTTACCCCTTGGTTTGCCCCCGGTCTCATTAAAGGTAAAAGAAACTGCAAGCCTCATGCCACAATGCAAGGTTTTATGTTCGAATGTATTTATTTAAAGAAGTCAGAGGGGAGGAGATTATTATTACTCAGCTTAATTTCACTTTGAAAGGAAAACTCAAGCATCAGATGCTAATGTGTTCAATTTCCTAAACAAGTCCCCTTTGAACAGTAAAAGCATTTCTTTGTCAAAGCCTCCTATTTTCTCCCCCTCTCTCCATCAAAGGAATAAAAAAAAAAAAAAAAAAAAAAAGTTGACTTTCTTTTGATTTTTATTTCATACTCTAATATGTTAAGAAAGCTTTTAAGAGATAATCCCTATTTTTCCGATATGTTCAAATATGCAAGAGTCATGTAATTAATTTATCTTCTGAAAGATGGGTTTGCAGTGAGTTTTTATACCAGGGCAGGGGACCAAGAATAATAAGCAGAGTGGGTCATCTTAATTTACGCCCACTTGAATTTTCTCCAAATTTTTGCATTTAATCTTGTTCCTGGTGGCCTTTAGCCATGGAGACTGTAGAACAGCCATCTGTACTTGTTTATTTCCTTATATCTTTCCGATCTTCACCTTGAGACACACCACTATTACTTACTCTGTGGTCCTGACCTTGTCAGTCTGTCAGTTGTGCCCTGGTGCTAAGAGCCCTTGTGTTCCTGCATATTGTCATTCTTCTTTGTTAGATCAGCCCTGCCATTCTCAAACAGCACTATGCCCTGATTCTGCTGCCCTTGACTCTACCTTCACTGGAAGAAGTAATGCTATTCCTTTCCCTTATCTCTAGCACCTTCTAACTCTTACATCTTACATTGTCTTTATGCTTTCTGCCTCTTAACTTCATGCATTCCCCAAGAAACCGTCCTTGGTCATCTGCTTCTCTTCCCATCTCTTCCCTTGATGTGCCTTGTCTTGCCTTAAACTAGCCTCTCTATGATTGGTTAATGCCCAAAGTGGGTGAAAGGGCTCTCTGAAAAAGGGAAAATTTGACCCACTAATGAGGTCTAAACTTGAAACAGTTAGCGTGTGTCTTTTTAAATATCCAAAACAAGAGTTACGTTATAATCTATCAAGCTTGAACATGCAATTATGAGAATAAACAAGCATATCTGATACTTTAGAACAAAGAGATATAACAAGTATTAGACAGTATTCAAGCTTATGGATTATACTTACCCCTGTAAGATTTGACAAATAACATAGGCACAGAACCCCGTATTAAACCACCCATCCATGAATGCTCTTTCTTGCTCCTTCATAACTCTTGACATTAACTGAATCACTCTGGATAATGAGGCTGAGTATAGAGATCAGGATAACAAAAAGAATACATTAACCCCCCAAATCCCTGGACCTCCTGATTCTCTCTTTCCTTGACTCCACCAAAATAATTTAATGAACCTCAGGGCAGGTTTAAGACAATCCTTTCTGGTTTGGCTTTTTCCTAACTGGTGTTGAGTCCTGTTGTGAAAGTCTGTAAAACTAGCCACTTGTTTTAGCTTTATTTTGATACTTTTATAGCACACATTAAAATCAATGTCAAGGGCGCCTGGGTGACTCAGTGGATTAAGCCGCTGCCTTCGGCTCAGGTCATGATCTCAGGGTCCTGGGATTGAGTCCCGCATCGGGCTTTCTGCTCAGCAGGGAGCCTGCTTCCTTCTCTCTCTCTGCCTGCCTCTCTGCCTACTTGTCATCTCTCTCTGTCAAATAAATAAATAAAATCTTTAAAAAAATAAAAAACAAAAAAATAAAATCAATGTCAATATCTTTTGTTGTTTAAAGTCAAGAAAAACATATTTTGACAATTAAAATGTAAGTTGGTTATTTCTTGTCATATGTAAAATGTAGATAATTAACCAAACTTCTAGAATCAATATTTTTTAAGCAGGAAACCAACTTCTCCTAAAATACATTAAAATCTCCTTCAGCTTTATAACATATACTAATAAATAAATTCAGTAGTTTTCTTTTCTGAATTTACTAAGAATTATCAATGACATTCTTCTGATGTTACCCTTGTCACTTTTATGACTGGTGCTATGCTCTTTTTTTTCCTCAATTACCACTATAATTATCACTGCATAATTTACAAATATTGCTTCCAGAAACTCTATTGTTCTTTCAGCTGTGTGTGTGTGTGTGTGTGTGTGTGTGTGATAGTCTGAAACATATCTCACATAGTTGAAGATAAGGCTTCTCATTTTTTGTCCTTAATTTTGATGGCGCTATTTTTGTGTTAATTCCATGGTCATCCAGTGAAAAGCCACATGGGTAAAGCAGGACATTCACAGTGATAGAATAAACATAGAGTGACCCAGATGTTCAAGAGAGCAGGCAAATATGAAGGAAAAGTCAAGGAAATGGTATGCTAAATTGAATTAGTTATGAATATTTTAGAAACCTCATTGACTCTTTTGGTAAATACAAATCTTTTACTGAGATCACAGTTGCTTTCTCTCTTCAACAGCCTTCAGCTAATCATGGATTGCATTTTTGGTTCTTTATCTTCCTCCCAATTCCCACATTGGCTTTTAACTGATATTTAAACTCATATCTTGTACAAATAATATGTATTATTTAAGAGTATAACAGATTTGATAGATATACACAGAAATTAATAACTTTTAAAACTTCTGAATGTGTCGTCTTCTTGTTTTGTTGGTCTGCTTGTTTTTTTTTTTAATTAAATAAGGTAATATTTGGAAAAGAGTTTCTCTGAATGAGTTATTAGAGATACAAAATTTGAAATGCACTTAAAAAGATCACCTTATCTACTGAATTAGCCAAAATTAAAATTAATTTAGGGCTATATGAAGAAAATGCTACATGTGTTGAGTGGAGGCACCACTGTCTAGTCATAGAATCCTTCTGTGAAAATTGCATACGTGATGGAGCCAAAGAGATGCTCCCCACAGACTGAATCTTACATAAATTTGTGAGAGTTTATTCTTAGGACGGAATTTAATAATAGGTTATTAAATGTCGAAGTGATTATTTACTATTATTTATTAAAGAAGAATTCTTGTATGAAAATAACAGACTGACTTAATAGTTTATGGTGCAAAATCAGTATAAGAGCACACTTCTATTAAAATAATTAAAATATAATAGACAGGTACTTGAATATTTATGATAGATCATCAAATTTTATTTATTTTTTATTTTCATTTTTTAGAGGGAGGAGGGGGCAAAGGGAGAGAGAGAATCTCAAGCAGGCTCCACACCCAGCAGGGAGCTTGATGTGGAGCTTGATGTCATGTCCCTGAGATCATGACCTGTGATGAAATCAAGAGTCAGATGTTTACCTAAATGAGCCCACAGGCACCATTTAAATTTTAAAATTCTGGGGAATACTGATAATGGAGGAGGCTATGCTTGAGTAGGATTGGGGAAATATAGGAAATCTCTGTACCTTTTGCTCAGTTTTGTTGTGAAAAAACAATTTGCTCTAAAAAAAATCCCATTGAAATGTTAAAACAAAATTCAGAATATGAAATTGTATGTAGACTTGGGTGGGAAAATGCCAAAATAAATCCTATATATGTTGATGGTTTTAATTTAATTTAAGAATAATAAAAATAATTAAAATAATTTTGTTAGGTTTGTTAATTTTCTCCGAAGAACTATAAAATCTCATAATTATCATATATAATATTTTTAAGCATGTAAGAATGATTTAAAATGCAGCATCCAAAAAGGATCTAATTGATATCATTGAGAACTTAACTTTTTGGAGAATTTTAATAGATACTAAATTTAAGAAACCAAAATCCAGTTGGTTCTTGACCTCTGTTTCCAAAAGAATTGCACACCCACAGACACCTTCTCACACACACAGACAAACACAAACGTGTACATACACCACACATGTACAGATAAGAAACATTATTTTTTATAAATGGAGAAGGGATAAAAATAAACAAAAATATAAACTATTTGTTTACATGCTTCAGAAAGTATCACAGTGAGCAATCCAACGCAAATAATTTTCCAAATAAAAATAAAATGCCAAAGATATTGCTTTTAATGTTATTTGTTTGTTTGCTTTTTAGCTTTTGATCCTCTTTATCTATTTCACTCATACACACGCACACACCCTCAAGAGCCCTCTGGCTACCACCGGTTTGTTTTCTGTATTTAGAAGTCTTTTTTTGTTTGTCTCTTTCTCCTCCCTTTATTTGTTTGTTCCTTTCATTTCATACATTCCACATAGGTGTGAAGTCATAGGGTATTTGTCTTTCTCTGATTGACTTATTTCATTTAGCATTATACCTTCTAGGTCCATCTGTGTTGTTGCAAAAGGTAAGATTTCATGCTTTTTATGGCTGAGTAATATTTCATTATACATATATACACACACATATATATAATTCCATATATATTCCATATATACATGTGGTAGTCCATTATATATATCCCAGATCTTTATCCAGTCATCTACAGATGTGTGCTTGGGTTGCTTTCATATATTGCCTATTATAAATAAAGCTGCAATAAACAGCAAGGGGACATTTCTAGAAAGAAAAGAAGGAAGGAAAGGAGCAAAGATGGAAGGAAGAAAGGAGAAAGAAAAGAAGGCAAAAGAAATCTCAAAATACTTTTCTCCGAAGTACTAAAACAAAACAAAATCAAACCAAAGCAATAAAACTTCCAAATCGATACAAGGTACTTATAAGCAATACTAATAAATGTAAATGAATGAATGAATGAATGAATGAATGCAATAGCATGTTCTTTCTTCTTTTTTTTTTTTTTAAGATTTTATTTATTTATTTGACAGACAGAGATCACAAGTAGGCAGACAGGCAGGCAGAGAGAGAGGAGGAAGCAGGCTCCCTGCAGAGCAGAGAGCCCGATGTGGGGCTCGATCCCAGAACACTGGAATCATGACCCAAGCCGAAGACAGAGGCTTTAACCCACTGAGCCACCCAGGCGCCCTGACATGTTCTTTCTTCTGATTCACTTTTATCCCTTATTTTATTGATGGCTACACTACCAACAACAGAAAAAATGAACATCTTATTTTGTACTTTTTGTGAGTCTCTCCTGTAACACTCACATGTAAGTATCAGCTAAACATTTTAAATTCAGTGGGATTTTTTTTTTCCAGTATGGTAGAAATTATGATATTTTTTCATCTACTTTTCCTTTTGAACATTTTCAAGATACTTTAAAAGTAAGCAATTTACTGTTAGGTGTCCCATAAATGGAAAAATGAGTTATTATTTTAGTAGCTATGTCTTTTTATGTCTACACATAGTTTTTACATCAATAACTCTATCTTTTGTGACTGTACTCAATCATACTTTGCTACACATTTTTTTTTTTTTTAACAGAGAAGAATTTTCCTTTGGGGCATTATGAGGAGTAATTTGCAGTGAACTTAGAAGCATATTGTCTTGGGTCCCTCCTTTTCCACCCCCACCCACACCCCAGTTCCTTCAGCTCAAGCTGGTCCAGCCCAGTTCTTGGGGGATGTATAAAGAAGAACATCTGTTCAGGAAGTGCTGCTTCGAGGGTGAGAAGATCTCAAAGAAATACCTAGATTGTACTCTGGTGGTAGTAAGAAAAGGCTCCCAAATCTCAGGAGACCTGGACAAAAAGAAATAGCTAGTGCCTTCTCATCTCACAGCTGGTCAGTTCCTTTTTTTTTTTTTTTTTATATATTAATTTGACAGAGAAAGAGAAAGAACATCTGAGTGAGATCTGAGTGAGGGAGATGGGCAAAGAGAGAGGGAGAGAGAATCTCAAGCAGAATTCTCGCTGAGCACAGAGCCAAATATGGGGCTTGATCTCATGATCTTGAAATCATAACCTGACCTGAGCTGAAATCATAAGTTGGTCACTTAATTGAATGAGCCACCCAGGCATCCCTATAGTTGGTCAGTTCTACTTTTTGATCTGCGAGCAAATTCATCTCTGAGCTGAGGATAGATACCTTCTTTTTCTTTGTCAACAATGTCATTCCATCCACCAGTACCACAATGGGTCAACTATAGCAGGGACACCATGAAGACTTCTTTCTATACATTGCCTACAGTGATGAAAGTATCTATGTCTGTGAAGCTGCTGCCCCTGACATGGGGGTTCCCATTCTTCAAAGAGAGAGGTGGTCCTCCTTCCTTGACCTACTCCTTCTTCAGTCTCAGCTACCACCTCCTTTCTTCATGATATGTACTTCCAAATGTTTGAGACTTTCCACCAGTTTCTCTTAGCAGGAGGGTTAATGGAGGAGGTGGCTTCTCATACCTGTCCTTCCCTTTCTCCTGCATCTCCGACTCTGTTTTAGACTTCTTGACTGTCAGTCTCTGTCACATCCAGTGATTGTTGTGTTCCCCTTCCCTCTCTAACTGCCCAAGAGACTCAGAACCCTACCATTCCCTTCCTTCACTACCCCTTTTTTTTGGAGGTAGATGAAAGACACTTAAATTGTGAGGAGAAAGTAGGAGTTATATCAATAAAGAAGAAACCATCAAGCTAGAAAAGGAAAAGAAACATATTGTCTTGGAGGCAAACATTTGTATGTGAAGCTAAGGATGTTCATGAACAAAGTCATAACTATGATGTTTTGAATTAACTAGTTACTTATATCATGTTACCACCTTTGATTTTGTACCTTTAGTAATGGCCTACTGGTCCACAAGCAGGAACTCCCAGAATTCCATAAAGGCTGTGTGTCAGGGACCGCCTCCAGCCGGGAAAGTCCCCGCCATTACAAGATGGCGCTTGGCTCACTGCCAGCAAAATACGCTGCAAGTAAACAACGAAGGTTCTGGTGAAGCCCGCCTAAAGGAGGACATAGTCATTGGCTGTTTCAAATTTAATCAGCATAGTAACAGGACTCTCATTGGCTCTCCCCATTGCTTGGCCCCTTATTGGTCACCGTGCCGCATATAAGCTAAGGACGTTAACGAAATAAACGGATGAAGCATTAACACCATACCAGGCTTCTTATCGTCCTTGCGGGTCGAGGGCGACAGCTGTGAAGCTCTTTAGTTAGTTGTTCTGTGACCTTCTTTCATGTTATCCATTGGACTCTATAGAGAGGCTTGCTCTCTGCCTTCCCATTTGAGAATGACAACTTACTTTATCAATCTGCCCAACTTTTCACTCCAAAATTCATTCAATTTTTCCACAATTTCTGTCTTCTTTGGTTCAGGCACCACAGCCCTCTGCAAACATCTTTGTTCCCCTCTCATGCCAAACTGTGTTAAGTGAGTTCCTGCCATTAGCATCCTAAGATCTTACATTTGTGGGAAAATGAATTAAACAGATATTCCCCATTTTATAGACTCAGAAACTAAGAGAGAGTCATACATGTGATCTCGTTCCAGAGTCCTTGGTCTTTAGAATTATGCCACTAAACAGCTACAACCAACCATTCATTCATTAACTTAATCATGAATTCATGTATTTAAGAAATAAAAACTGGGCTCATTCTATATGCCTCCTTTAGCTTCAAAAACCAACATATCCAATATTTTTAAAGCATCCTAATTCAAGCAAGGCGTACTCAATAGCCTCTTTTGCATGCAGTACCTTGTTAATTCAAGTGCTGATTCAAGTGGTAATCCACATCTGCCTCCATCTAGATGGAGTCAATGCTAGAAAGACTATATGTTTGCAAGGAATAAAGTTTACATTTTAGCATCCAGAGAGTTTTTTGATTACTTTAGGCACATATTTTCACTGTACAACACAGAGAAATCTATAATGTAATATCCAAATAAATTAACATCAATTTTTGAGTTATTACAAATATTTTAAAAAATATTTTACTTAGTTATTCATGAATGAGAGACAGAGAGAGAGAGAGAGAGGCAGAGACAAAGGGAGAAGCAGCTCCCCAACCATCAGGGAGCTCTATGGACTTGCTCCCAGGACCCCAGGATCATGACCTGAGCCGAAGGCAGAAGTTTAACCATCTGAGCCACACAGGCACTAAAATTATTACAAATATTTATAAGAAAAATGATATCTAGCAGTTCTTATACAATACCCCCGAGCATTTTTTCTTTATCAATATATATTTTCAGGTCCTTCCATGACATTTTGCATGACTAGTATAACTATTTTGTTCCTTGAGGATTTAGGAAGAAAAATGCTATGAAGTGGTCAAGTCTCTATCTCTAGAAAAAGGAGTGATAATCAATGAAATTAAGAAACATAGGGAAAAATAAAAGAAAGAGTATAGCATTTCTCTTCCATTTCTTCTGTACTCAGTATTACATAGAAATTTGGTCATTTTAACATCAAATTTAGTGTTCTCATTTCATAAATAAATTTTTCTAATTTTATAAAAACAATTTTTCTCTGATCAAGAATTACATGCCATTGGAGGACACCTGTATGAATCTGTGTACTTTAGGGTTAGGCAAATCTTGAAGCTTATTTAATCCAACTAATTCATAATTGACAATCTGACAATTTCTTATATCAGAAACACTACTATACAGTGCCAATCTTACTGATAAAAATGTAGCCTATCCCACACATGTTGTTGACACAGAAAAGTGATTAGAATTTATTGATTTTGTAAAATTATGTTCCTCAAGTAAACATACAAATGTAACTTTAAACTTGTTTATGCTTGTAGTTTTTATATGAGCTATAGATGGAAATCTCAAACTTGATGTGACCAGTTTTACTGTTTATATTGCCTTTGGTGAATTCCACATTTTTAAATAAAAAACTACATATCACTAACTTACATTATTAAATGATTATTGAAACAAAGTCATATGAACAATCAAAACAACAAACAAATGTTCAAACGAAAACTTATAAATCTATTATTGAAAAGTGTGCAGCTACTAGCTTCATAATATATGTTGACTGATAATCGTGGAATACAGAATGTAAACACAATGGAATCACAAAATGAGGAAATCTTGGGAGTTACAGATATAAGAGATACTAAAAGCAGAGCTTTGCCCCTTGAAATGGGGATGATTTGTTCCTCCTCCTTCCAATTTAGGGCTGACTCCTTTGAGGCAGTTCTGTGACACGATGAGAGGTCAGGGAATAATGAAATAAGAAAATAAATAATAAGAAAAAAGGGAAATGGTAGTTAACAAAACAAAACAAAACAATATTTTGCCTAAGACCTGAATTTATGAATTAGTAGTGCTTGAACTTGGGAAATGTGACCTTCAATGCCAAGGCTTTAGCTCATTTTTTATCACCAGATTTCAAATAATATTGCATTTTAAAATTTAATAATTAATCATCTCATTTTCTAGAGGGGCACACAATAGAAAGCACAGGAACAGTGTTTGAGTGTCTCATCACCAAGAACTTGATAGCTATCATCTGTTAAAACGATTGACAGGAAAAAGAAAGCAAAGTTACCATACATAGTTTCTTTTGTAATACTTGTTTATAACCCAGAAACATGCCTTCCATAGGGTATAAAACTTGGGTGGGTGAATCTAAATATGCTATACCAACAGTCATTACCTCCATCATCACCAGTAACAACTAAATAAATACCTCCATGATCGAAGTATGAGGAAAATTCCTCCATACTCAGAAAAGTACTGTTAAAATATCTGCATATTCAGCTGAGAAAAAAGGATAATATCTTTGTATTTATTGCTGTAACATTTTCAGGTTATGGTAGTTTCAGTTTATAATATTTCATATGAGGAAACTAAATAAAAATAAATAGTAAGAGTCTGTAAAGAATCCCATTAAAGATGAGTATTCAGATTATAAATACTGAACACATGAGTGATTACCAGCATAACGCACACAGCCTACTTCAATGTGTCAAAAAATTGCAAAAGTAGCACTTTATTAATAGATGACATAATGATATTTTAATATTTTTGTCATCAGGAAACTGCTTGGCTGCAAATGATCTTCACTGGAAGCATTTGGCTATGAGATGTTATTTTTTAAAATATGTATAAATTTTCCCATCAAACCTTCAGTTAAAAATACTATCTCACAAATGTAATCTCCATGACTTTTTAATAAAGCATCCTAGAGATATTCATTTATATGAAAATCTATTTCAATAGCTATAAAACCGTCATGCAAGTTACAAGAGGTAGATTTTGAACGAATTTTTATATGTGTTGTTAAGTTATGAGAATAAAAAACTCACCAAAAAATTAGTTTAATGGAAATTAAGACTATGAATGCACAACAAAGCCAACACTACTGGTTGAAAATGGTTTTAAAAATAAAAAGAGAATCGCTCATATCAGTGCTAAATACAAAGGAAATTCGGATCCAATTTCCAACCTTTAATGAAATAGTTTCACGTTTCATAGATTTTTTTTCTAAAGATGTTTTTTCAAGTCCTCCTCCAATCTTCTTTTAAATACTCTATAATTTTAGAGGCTATTGGCAAAGGATGTAACAAAAATTCAACTGCAATGTATCCTGACTGCCCCGGGAAATATGATACTCATTGATTCATGTATTCACTCGACAAACGCTTATTAAATGCTTGCCCTTGCCAAGTCATGTTCCCTGAAAAAATTCTTCCCTTATAATCTAGTGGAGAAGAAATTAATAACGACAGTAAGTGAAATAGATAGCGTCTCATATAATAAGTGTTATATAATAAGTACAAAAAGGGGGAAAAGTGATGCTTAGTGAATTAGAAATGCCTGAGGGGGGAATATCCATGGAAACCCCCTCAGTGAAGATGGGTTGAGAAGTTAACAAATTAGCCATGTAGATATGAGAAGGAGGAACATTTGTCTGCTGGGGTGAGAGGCTGCCTCCTATGTTCAAGAAACAGACCAGAGAGACCTCTGTGGCCAGAGCCGAGAGAACGAAGAAATGAATGGAGTTGTCAGAACAGTAAGAAGTCAGCTCTGGAGGCTTACAAGATGTGGTAGGGATCTGGCTGGGCTATGAATGAGATGGGAGGCACTGGAGGGTTTTGAGCAGAGGAATGACTTCATTCAACTGAAATATTAACACGATCCCTCTGACTATCCTGGTAAAAAGATGCTATAGGGAGCAAGGTCAGAAACAGGGCTGATTTAGGGACATGGGAAAATTGTTTTCCTTTTGTTTCTTAACCAAAAAATATTGACTTCTGTAGCTAGAAGATGTATCCTTAAGAAGCCTGCATTATATATTCTTATATATCATATATAACAGTGATATTATCATTTTTAAAATTTCAGACATTAATACATACAAAATACTACGTAAAATTACACATGCCCCTACCACTTAGGTTAAGTAAGCAAAAATAACCACCCAGCCTGTAAAGATTGCCCCGCCTCGTGATGATCCCAGAGATCATCACTATCCTAACTGTAATGTTTATGATTCTATGATGCATACTTGACATTTTTTTTAAGCAGATCTGAGAATGTAAGTGTATTTCCTTTTCATCAGTTAAGAGTGTGTCAGGAAAAGAGAGTATTTCAAACAGAGTGAAGGTAATGCAGTGAATTGTTTACAAAATGTTGGAAAGAAGAGGAATTAAAAACAGTTAAGAAGATAACCCAGATTCTGGGACGATCTTGGATACTTTAACCCTGAAGCTGCTGCTACCGGGGTGATTCTAACAATAGAAGGTACAAATCAGCTTGTATTCTTGCCTGTGTCCTGGAGGGGCTCAAAAGACCTTAGTCCCTCAGGCGGGGGCTTCCCTCCTCCAGAGGCCAGAGACACCTGCTGCTGTGAGGCCACCAACACCCAGCTATGGCCATGGAAGAAAGAAAGGTGATAAGGAAAAAGTGGAAACTAGCTGGTAATGAAATCTAGGAAAAGTAGTTTTCAGAGTTTCAGCTCTCTGCCGTATATAGAAAAAACACGGCAGGTTGGAATAGAGTAGGGAAAAATTCAACAAATAGCCAGCACACTTCAATATGATTTTAATTTTTAAAGGATTGTTTTTGGCTCCAAAAGTAAATCTTTAAAATTACCCAGAATTAATTTCTGTCTTTGGTGTAGAGGTCCAATTTTACTTTTTCTTAATATACTACCAACAATTGGTATTTATACTGCAGGTTCACCAAAAACCAAAGCCAATTTTATCATATTTTATGCTAACTCATATATTAAGTTCTTTTTCAGGGCTCTGTTTTCTATTGCATAAATATATATATTTAATTATTTCTGTACAGTAATGATAGCTTATGGGCCTTAGATCAGGCAGAAACATTTCTCCACATTAATATTTTAAAATATATTTTTAGTTATTCTTGGCAACTATCTCTTTCAAATGCAATTTAAGATTGTGGACTTTTCTAATAAATTCTGTAGGAAATTATTGATATTGCCTTAAATTCATAGAGTAATTTTGAGAAACTTACATATTTATGTTACTGATTGGTATCATATCATTATGGGTGTGGTGTCATATCCTTAATCTCTCTTAATAAAGTTTGATGTTTCTCCACACACAAGAGGTTATCTTTTGTTAGGTTGCTCCTGATTTGTTTTTGCTGTTGTTACTCTAGGTAGTAACCTTCTTTCAATTACTTTAAAAGGGTAATTTGAGACTGGCATATAGGAATACAATTGATTTTGAAAATGTGTATTTTATTTATTTTTTATTTCCAGCATAACAGTATTCATTATTTTTGCACCACACCCCGTATTTTAGATACGAATGTATTTTTATTCCTGTGACTTATTCATTCCCTAACTGGAAGCCTGTGTCTCCCTCTCCCCTTCACCCGTTTTACCCTTCCCCCAACTCCTTCCCTCTCGTAATCATCGATTTGTTCTCAGCATCTATGGCTCTGATTCTGCTTTTTGTTTATTCATTTGTCATTTTCTTTTTTCCCTTTTTTTATTTTAGATTCCACATATAAGTTAAATCATACAGTATTTATCCTTCTCTGTTTGACTTTTGACTTATTGAATTAACATCCATTCTCTCATATATATAGAACTTACTAAATGGGAGAAAAAACAAGAAAAACATTTCTCCTTGTGATGAGAACTTTTAGGACTTACTGCCTAACTCTTCTCGATGTCACAAAGCAGTTGGTGGTAGTCACCACGTTGTGCGTTACATCTCCAGTACTTATTCATTTTATAAATAGAAATTTATACCCTGACCACCTTCCTCCCCTCCCCCCATCCCCCCTCATCCCCCTCTGGTAACCCCAAATCTGATCTCTTTTTCTATGAGTTTTTTTTTGCTTGTTTTGTTTTGGTTTAGATTCCACATAGAAAAGAGATCATAGGCTCAATATTGATTGAGCTCATAGGCTCAATCTACTCTGTTCCAGACACTGTTCTGGACTCTCAGAGTATATTACTGAAAAAGTAGACAAAGGAACTCCTCTGTGTTAACTAGATAAAGTAAAAAATTGTTCTTTTTTTCACTGTTTTTTGCTTTCTGCCATTCTTATTTCAAAAAGAGGAACTGAATATTATCAAACATATGTAGCAGGATGTTGTAATTGAACAACTAAATCAAATTTTTCCTGACACTCAAAGTCAGTGAAGAACAATGTCTTCCCTCAGTCCAAATACATGAACAGACATGCACACAGGACTCGGAGCGGTTGTCTCAAAAATTGGCCCTGCAGTGTGATACCTCTCCTCATGCAAGAGGATAAATTTGAACGTGCCAGGAAGTTTTTAGTCTGGCAAATTTCTTTACAGAAACACTGAACACCTGACAATTTATAATAAGATTATTCTCACTTTTCCTGAGTTGAAATGAATACTTGCTGGATATGGAAACCCAAGGGCAAGGGATTAAATGTGTGTACGAGGTTGCTACTTTCCACTGGCGCCTTATAAAAGCAAACACAAATCCTTCTAAGAGGATGGCACTCATAAATTAGTACTTCAGTACTCAAACAAGGGAAGAAGTCACCATGAGTGAGCAGGAGGGACAATAAAACCCGACTAATTGGGATAGCCAAGTAACTCAGATTATGGCAATCCAATAAAATACAGAACAATTTTCTATGCAATGTTGACAGATTATTGTTGGCATTTCCCTCTACCCTCTCTTTCACCCATTCTGAGTCCCAGATAAAAGTAGAGTGGGAAGAGTATCAAAAATCTATCAAGGAGAACACACGCGCGCGCACACACACACACACACACACACAACTTTTAAGAATAAAAAAATAAAATTATTGTAACTTTAAAAGTCAACAGATGGATTAAACAGCAGGTTAGGCACAGCTTGAGAAAAGTAGTGACCTGGAAATTCCACATAACACAATAAAATAGATGGTAAAATAAAATAAGATGAAAGAGTGATCAAAAGACACGGGATACAGAATGAGACTGCTGAGATGACTGGTGAAGGCTGTACCTCTCCAGGAGAGACTTGTGTTTGCTTCTGTCAGGACCCCCTGGGAGCTATCAATTTGAAATCATGTTATCTTAATTTCTCAACTCCAGCATTTCCTGAACCATGACAATAACATAAATAATCCAAATCCAAACCCTAAATCTATGTGTGAGAAAATTAATCATTCTAAGTTACCTGTGAAAAGATCTTTCTCCTTATGAGACCATAGCTTGGTACAGACTAAAAATTTGCCTTCTAATAGAAACCTATTTTGCTCTCCTGAACCTTTTCAGCAAAGCTCTAGTATTGCGAGGGCCCCAGGTTTTTGTGGGGGATTCAGTCATGGGAGCCTAAGGTGCCATTTCCTGCCTCCCACACTAGTATTAACATGCAAGCGTTGAGGTCAGCACAGTGCATATACACAGGAACAGGTGGTGTTACTGACTGCGTAGAATGCTGGCTTCCTGTCCCCTATGATATTTTTAGGCTCGCTGACCTCCCTCATGCTCTCAGGAGCTCAGAAAAGAATTTACAAGGAAGTTCTAGAGATTTTCAGAGTATAGTTGGTAGGATATCTAGTAGGCCACAATGCAGAAATACAATATTTAAATATATGCTTTGTACTTCTTCTTCTTCTTTTTTTTTTTTTTTTGAGAGAGAGAGAGAGTGTGTGAGCAGGGAGCTACAGAGGATGAAGGAGAGAGAGAATCTTAAACAGGCTCCACACTCAGTGTCGGGTCTGACATGGGGATAATCTCATGACCCTGAGATCAAAACCTGAGATAAAATCAAGAGTTGGATGCTTAACTGACTGAGCCACCCAGGAACCCCATGATGGTGACTTATGCAAATAGGATACAAGCATATTCTGATGACACGAATGATAATTTTTATCAAACACTATCTCAAAATTTCATTGACTAACATTGCAATACATGTTATTTTTAACATTATGGGCTAAGAAGACATAAATAATGTTGACTAACTGTACAAATGACTTATGTATATCAGGGGAAGATTAAGTGACATGTGGGACACAGTAAGTCAAATAAAGAAAGATGGTAGACAAATTGAGACATGACACGGCATGCGGTCAGGTGAGCAAACTCAATCCCAACAACATTGCACCTTGAAAGCCTGGAGCACATTTTACACCACGAGTGTCAAGTTAGTAAAGAAAGAATAATCACCATCTTAACTTGATATTGTTATGTGAACCTTACTGAGTTTATAACTTTACTAAAAACTAAATTATATTTTGGGGCACCTGGGTGATTCTGTTGGTTAAGTGTCTGCCTTTGGCTCAGGTCACGATCCCAGGGTCCTGGAATTGAACCCCACACCAGGCTCTCTGTTCAGCTGGGGGTCTGCTTCTCCCCCTCCCTCTCCCTCTCCACCTTGCTTGTGCTCTCTCTCTCTCTTTCCCTCTTTCTCTCAAGTAAATAAAATCTTTAAAAAACAACTAAGTTACATTTAATACATAGTTCATATGATTTACAACTGGAAATGGTTTTTACATATTATGTTTTACTATATGTTAGCAAGGTTAAAAATAATTTGTTAAAGTACCCTTAACCATTGCCTATCCACTCACAGTACCAAATTCCTCCGCTATCAGTAGGATATTAGTAAAACGTCAAATGGAAGCGATTTGGAATTCTGGGCAACAGCCTTCAAATAGAATTCTTTGAAAATTAGTTCAATATTTAGTTGGAGGAATACTATATTGTAGGAGGTTGGAGGGTCCTTCCTGATAGCTGAAGCAGCTTTGCCTCATAGGCAAATCAGAGAAACTCAAGAATGAATTATATTTGCAAGTTATTTTTGTTATTATGTGTCTAAACAACATGGCCCAATTACATTTATCTTATATATGATATATATATCTATATATCTATATCTTATGTCTTATATATAATTATATATATTATATATAATTATAAGATATAAAATATAAACATTATAAGATAATGTCTATCTTATATATAAGATACTATATATACATAATATCTCATATATGTTTATATATAATGTTTATCTTATATAAGATATAATATATCTTATATTTAAGATAAACATAAGTGGGCCATGTTGTTTGGACACATAATAACAAAAATAGATACCATATTTTTTACTGTGTTCTATGTCCAGAAATTACGGCTAAACCCTGTACATGCTTAATTCCTTAAATCTGCATAAACCCCAGAAGAGGAAACTGAGTCTTAGAGAAATAAAGTGACGCACTCATTATCCCACTTCTGACTGAGTGCTAGCTGTCTCATGTTTAACTCCAGAACATAAATTCTTCATCGTGATGCTGTAATGTCTCTCAGAGAGGTCTATAACAACAAAGACACATATTTCTAAAACAAAAAACAAAAAAAACGGGTTTTGAGTTTTGCACTGGCCAGAGCAAACTGCTGTAATCTTTCTGTTGTGGTCTCCTCATGTGGAAAGAAGAAAGGGTATCTGCGCTGAAGGATGCTGGAGAGCAAAGATTCTGACCATGCTGCTTGGGGTCTGGTGTACTTGCCTCCTGTTGTGGAATGTCTCAGCGAACCTCATTTCTTAGATCCCTCGTTTTCTTCAGGTGTGCGTGCTTCGGCTTCTGAGGCTTCTTCTGGTTTCCCCATGTCGTATTTGCTCACCTCTCCTCTTCCTTTCTATTAAATCTCTCTATTCTTCTTCACATCTTTAATTTTCTAGACCATTATCATCCTGCACGCCTCAACTTCTGAGTCCCCCGCATTTGGTCTCTGATTATGCTGCCTCCCCCTTTCCCATCGACTCCTTCAGAGAACTGTTCTCTGTTCACAACGCACTATGACCATCACCTGGCGGGGGCGGTGAGAGTGGTGGCAATCAAACTACATCAGCACATAGTGCCCAGAAAAAGTTTTGCAATACTGATTTTTCCCTCGTTGCTGTTCATTTTCCAAATGATTGCTTTAGACCTATACCATATTCAACATATTGCTTTGGACTTGTACTATATTCAACAGTAAAGAGAATGTCGGGGAATTTGAATGATACAAGAAATCTCGCTATGGCTGTTCAAAAAAAAAAAATTTCTGTGATCTAAGTAGATCATAAAGATTGGACATATGAAAAGACATCCTTTTAATCAAAATCTACTTTATGGGACATAGTAATACAGCCATGGGATGCCCTGTTTTATTAATTAATATCTATTGATAGTAATTCTCTTATTGTAGGGAAGAATATTATCCCTAATGAACTAAACTTTCTATAAAGTACATTTGCAATCATTTTAATTCTTTGTTCTCACGGTGAACGTTAAAAAAACAGATGATTAAAATATACAGAAAGATATTTTAGTGATTTAAGAATATAAAACAAAATGTATATGACAAGTAGGAATATTTTTCTTTAATATTCTAATTGTCTTTGTGTCAGTTAAACATCAGTGCTCTGTAAAGAATGTTTTCTTTGTTGTCATAGATTATTTCCTCTGAACCAATAAGACTTCCAGAATAATCCCAATTAAGTAAAGCTGATTTCAGAAACAGTTTTATAAATATTTAAGAACCAAAACCTTTCATTCTAAACCATGGAAAGTGACTCTGCACTAATATTGTCTGACAGTGACCTAATTAGAATCATTTGCATACTGATGAGACTTTGAAGGAGATAAGCAATGGCATGCTTGTAATAGATAATTAATTTGTATTTCAAAATAAGCTATGGCTATTTAACAACAACTCAAATGACACATTGAATTAAAAGAGTTGTTCAAGCTACTTCTTAACAATAAACTCCTGTTACAGCTTTTCAATTGTGTTAAGCTTCAAACTGATGAACATATCCCATGAATCCATTTATATTCATAAGATGACTCCTCATTAAGTGCTTAATTCTCAAATTCTTCTTCAAAATATCTCTTTTGGTCAAGAAATTTGGAGTGATTTACATGTTGTTAATTAAAATATTTTCTACTGATGTAGCAACGTGCATCGGAATAGCACAATGCACTTTTCAAATAATCTTACATCATCCCCCAAGGACGTAATTCCCATGTTTTCGTTATTGAAATCATTGAACTGAAAGGTAAAGAGATTTGGACACAGAGAGCAAGTCGAAATGAGCCAGGATGCTGGGGCATTCTTCATCGTGCCTCCTACCATGAAATAAGACATATAGAACCTTACATAAACTGACCAGGACAACCAATAAACTCTTCCAACCTGTCTAATTTACTGTCCCTTACTGATCACTCAAAGTGCAAAATGTCTAGAATCATTCACCAATCACCGCAACTGGAAATGGACAAGTGAGCTGCGGTGATTTATAGAATTATAGTCTTCTTCTTCTGATCCATTAATCTCTCTTTCATGTAAGTTTCAAATGATAACTGTGGTTTATTTTCATAAAGTGAAGTCACTCTACAGTATAGCTATTCTGTTATCAATTATTCTATGCCTGGCAGTCCTGGAAAGAATGCTCTGATGACATAATTGTAGCTGAATTATGAAAATAACAGGCCCTTACCCAAGAGAAAGTTCAAGTTTTCACACAAAAATATTTCTTCATTGACCCCAGAGGGCACATTGAACTTAGACAATGACTAGTGTTATTTATGTGGCCTCTGACAAGAAGAATAAGAATTACCATTGTTGGAATTTCAGGTAACAAAGGAAGAACTAGCAGGTCAGCACAAATGAGGAGGAAAAGGCAAGCGGACCACATAGTAGAAACATCGGCTTCGTTCTCAGTCACACAGCCTTGAAGATTCAGAATAATCTCAAAATTGGGAAATCTTTTCTCCTTCATAACATAAAAGTTGTTTCATTAAAATCTGAGATTTGCAGTTTGCATATATGTTATTATTCTAAAAACCAGTGAGAATGCAGACCCTGGAGCTGGAAGAAACAGCAAGAAACTTTCTTTGATGCTATATATGTTATATAATTAAAATACAATCACACGTTATGTATATATAACATATTTATATATTAATATATAACAATCATAAATGCAATTTAATTATATTAATATATAATTAAATATATATTATGTATCTATATATTTAATATATAATTAAATTAAATATAATTATAAGTATAATAAATATAATATACATATTAATCTGAGATGATTTCGATTTTTTTTTCATTTTATATGGGGGAATCACTAAAGCCTAAAAAAGGTTAGATGGCATTCTTAAAGTCACAAATAATAAGCAAGAGATTGAAAAGTAATGTGCACTTCTATATAATAGGATGTTAACACCTGTTTTTTCCCCTTTTGGTTTACCTAGAAATGATTTATATTTATCTGAGAAATCACATTTTTATTGGCTTTTGCTGTTACTGTATTTTCTTTAGTTCAGTGTATGAGTCACAGTTCGGTTACCTCTGTTTTGTAAGAAGGTTCCTATGAAAGTCCATGCTTTTACTAACCATGACTTCAAAATCGATATGTAACACTTTATCTGAACAGATACATTCTAATCTTTTCATTGTGAAACCTCATCTGAATGTCTGCATTTGAAGATTACTGACCTTCAAATATTGTGGGTAAGACTGAGTTTAGAACAAAACAAATAGGGATACCTGGGTGGCTCAGTTGTTTAAGCTTCTGCCTTTAGCTCAGGTCATGAGCCCAGGGTCCTGGGTTTCTTGCTCAGTGGGGAGTCTGCTTCTCCCTCTGCCTCCTTCTCCTTCTGCTTGGGCTCTCTCTCTCTCTCTCTCTCTGACAAATAAATAAAAATAAGATCTTAAAAAAGAAAAAAAGAATAAAACAAAAACATTTACTGTTTTGGTAAAAGCCTGTTGACTAATATTTCACCGCCTACACATATAATTACCATAAAGAAGTATGCCATTTATTTCCAACCCTACTAATAATCTAAGTTTGATTTTCCAGCACAGATAGAGCTGAACCAGGATTACCCTGAAGAAAGTAATCTCATGCCAACACTGGTATCAGCTATGCTCCTGTGCTTAAGTTTTGGTTAGGTTAAGTCACTTAATGACTTATTCAGAATATACACACATGGTTTCATTGATACACACACATACAGAGAGACACTCAGCTAGCTCTGCTGAGCAGTTATCACTTCAAAGAATAGAACTATAAAACTGCAAGAGAAGCACAGTGCTGTGTGGTCTATCAATGGAAGAAATATTGTCCCAATCAGTGAGCCTTTTTCAGGATGCTGAACATTCTGAGTTTCTGACTTTGTCTGAGCACTGCAAAGCACTGCTCTAAAAGTCACCTTGGTGCATGTGGTAGGAGCTAGCAACCCATCACCGGAATGACATTTCCTTTAAAAAAAAGTCATACTTTCTGTGCACCTCAGATAAAAATAGCAGAGGCCTCCAGCACTGTTCCACATTTTATGGTCTCATGGACAAACACAAGAAGTTTCATTTAAAAACAACAGAACCCATCGAGTGTTCATTTAGTTGTACAGAATGCCAGAGTTTTTCCGAGTACTCCCCGTCAGTCTAAATTAGATCTGCATCGTTGACGTATATCTGCATTTTGCTGTGGCAGTCATGGAGCTGAGCGGCTGTGGGTCTACTGAGGCAAGGACTATTGGCCAAGCCTGCCTCTATCCCCTGAAAACATTTTGTAATTTGGGATATGAAACTCAAATGACTACAGAAGAAAGAGAAACATAGATTCAAAGATGTAGTTCTTCTTAGTTGTTATCTATACATTATCTATACAAAGGCATGTAGACCTTGACAGTGGTAGCCTCGAACTCCCAGCCATATTAAAGAATTCATGTTAAGTGTCATCTCTTCTTTCAAGGCTCCTCTTGGAGCCCACCATCTCATCCAGCACACTCTGTTTCCCACCACCATTATAGCTGCCGCTTGCTTTTGTCATTTTCTTGCTTTGTTGTAATTAACTTCCTTTTTTTTTTTTTTTTTAAATTTCTGTCAACCTCCTAGACTCTGAGTTGCCAAAATGGAAGTGATTTCTTATTCATCATTTTACTTCAGAGACTAACCTCCAACAGACCCTCAGCAAGTTTGGCTGCTGGTTTCCACCTGCCTAAAGTTCACTCCTAGCTTGACACGTTATGCTTGTTTTCAACAGCAAAGGAAAATGGAGATGCGGTAAGAAGACTCAAGAGGTCTGTGTTTGTTTTGTTTTATTCCCAACTAGTCCTTGCCAACTGGTTAATAAAAGGTTAGTTAGTCTAGTGTTTGATTGACACAATGCAGTTGGCCATGGGGTTACTTAACTACCATGTTTTGGTAATGGGTATGTTGGAAACAAATAAACTTTCTATTAAGTCACCAGAGGTGGTTTCAGCAATCATGGAATAATAAAGGTCACCCATTTACCTTCCAGAGCTGTCTTCGTAGCTTACCTTCCCAGCCCTGTCAGCATGCCTCATTTGGGTTGACAGACCTAGGGAAGCTCTGCTGAGGTCATACCCAGACTAGAACATTTCTCAAGATAAATAGTAAAATTAAAACACATACATACATACATACATACATACATACATACATACAATATAAGACAAGAAAATACAACAAAAAAGCCCCTAAGGTGTTAGCCCAGTATGGGAATGCAACCCACTCATCTCATGGAATCGCCCACACCTGCAGGTTTCTGTTAAGTAAATTAGCATGGGGGTTGCCCATTTAGGTAAATGAATTGGTCTCCCAGAGAACCATCTATGAAGTACATATCCTTCAATGGATTATTGATTATTGCTGGATTCCATCAAATCTGTACCCTGATTATCAAAATCTCAAAGACGACCAATTCCACAGCTGTGAATATGGATGAAGGGGGGGAAAAGAAAAAAAAAAAAAAAAGAAAGAAAAGAAAAGATCAGAAAGGAGAAAAGAGATACAAGCACACAGCTTGCAGCCTAACTTAGTGTTAATGCCAGGACACATCATATCAACTAGTCAGGAACTGGATCCGATGGAAGGGTGTTTTGTCCTGCAGCTATGCACTATGGACTAGCTTTACTAGGTGGTTCTCTAAGGAGCTCCACATGCAAAGTCAGGAACAACTCCACACTTTTCAAAACTTCAGGAGGTTGCTGGTGTCCGCCTCTCATATGTGGATGAATTCTAATAAATATTGTTTTAGTGTTGTTTCCCATAGCAGGTAAGTTTTTGTCTCAGGTTGTTGGAATGAATATAGATAAGTAAAGGGATTGAATAAACACAGACACAAAGGAAAAAAAACAAAACAGGGAAATAAGATAATGAGAAGTTATCAAATGGTGAAAATAAACTTATTTAGAGGTAAGATATACTTAAATAGCGTGTATGTGTATCCAAAAATCAATGTTGTGACCATTTATTAGAAGTTATCATAGATAAAAAAAAATGCAGCTTCTCATTAAAAATTGAATGAATAAATGCTGTTAATTTGCTTCCAAGGGTCTCTTATTTTCTGCTTCTTAGCCTCAATTATAACGTTGAAATTTAAAAGCCTGAATTAGTAAGCCAAGTGCAGATTCTGGAGTTAAGTAACTTATTCTAACTCTGGATCCACTAATTATTAGTAGTATACATTAGCAAGTGCCTTAATCTCTCTAAGGCTATGATTCCTTGTCAGAAAAATGGATGTTAACCCAGTAGTGACTTCATGAGATTTTGGTGGTCAATAAACCAGAATGCAGATGAGTTGTTTTACATAATTCAGACCAATAAATACTCTAAACAAACATCAGTTCTTCTCCCATCCAAGTACTAACCAGGCCCGACCCTGCTTAGCTTCTGCGATCAGACGAGATCGGGCGCGTTCAGGGTGGTATGGCCATAGACAAACATCAGTTCTTCTGATCAGAAGTCAGGGATGTAGGTCCAGTAATGACCTTGTCAAGGTCACTGGTTCCACACCCATCCATCTTCAAAAGGTCTATTTCCTCTACTAGACTCTCATCCATCTTTCCTAATCATTTCCTCCTTCTCTCTCTTTTTCTCTCTCTTTCTCACGCACACACAGTAAAATACGCAATGAGGCCAATGGTAATCATAATCAAATACACATAAATATCGTTAATGTACAGTGAGGAAAATGATTTGGATGTTTTCCATCATTTACGAACAGTTTGTTACAGACACTTATAAAGTCAAAGTAACTTCTTACAGTAATCATTTCTCCATTTTAACTTTTCTTTTTCAAATGTGTTATCAATGGAGGCTGCCCTGAATAAAACTTAATTTATGCAAAATGAATGACATATTAGCTTATGATTTTTAAAAATCACTGCTGTTCTCTTTCTGATATTTTAAAAATTCTCACAGTGCTTGAAATTCATGAATGCTTCTCACTTCTGCTGTTTCAGATAGTTTTTCTAAAATTCTTATCCTGCCATAATGTGTTATAGGGAATTTATTCTTCACAGCAGAGAAACAGTTAAGATTGAGCAACAATGAAATTGTTAAAGATTGCTATGGTCTTATTTTGTATATGATATTTTATTTAAAAACAAAAACAAAGAATATATAGAATAAAATATCATAAAAATATGTATTGATTTATCAATAACATTTGGCATTGTCACAACTACTGAAATATTAATGCACTAATATTAATGCAAAAATGCAGAATTTATTAATGTGCTGATATTAACATGTGGTAATTATCAAGGGTGGCCCCAGGAGTTTCACTGCTTTGCTGTTCACACCCTACAACCTCCCCTTCAGTATGTGAGGACCCTATGACTTGCTTTTAGCCAGTAGAATATGGTAAATGTAAAGGAACATAGTTACTAACTAATTAAGGTAAGGTTAATTTCTCCATTACCTTTTTGCATTTAGCTGCACCCCGCTTTATCGGAGCTCTGAGTTTCAGTGGGAGTGAACACAGGAGTTGGTTCAGGGTTCTTTGAAGTAGGAAGCTACTCTTTCTGCCAGAAGTCTTGAGAAAACAATAGCAAACTGCCTGATCCCACACAGGGAAGGACTACATGCAATTACAAGGATTGTGGTAGAAGGAAAGAGTCTGGTGTTGTACCTGACAGAGCATAGGTAGCTGGTTCAGTGCATGTTGCTCGGGAGAGATGTTTTCGTTGTTGTTGTTCAGGAGAAATGTGATATAGGATTGCTGTCAGCTTAGTCTCCTGTCACGAGACCTCCCCCCCCCCCCCCCCCAGATTCCACCTCTCTAGATCTGGTCTGGCAAAGTGACCCTCTGTTTCAGACAGCGGACCCTCTGCTGCATACTGAACAACTTGTATTGATGAAACAGATGTAAACTAATTACATAAGTCTCAGGCCTGATGTTATTCAATAAGTAATGTTAACAGTAAACATAATTCAAGAATTAATTGTGCCCTTCGAAATGACTCAAGGATAACTGGTATCACCAGCTGATACTCAGAAAGTCACTGTTCTCGGGATTCTAATTTCACTGTTGTTACTGAAAAGGGGCTTGGCATTATTTTCTCCTTGAAATTTTCACTACTTGATATCAAGTATGAGAAAGCGAAATGAAGACATTACACCTTTTACTCAGAAATTGAGAACTAAGTATCCTAAAATGTACTTAATTAAGAAATCAAGAGGCTACCCGGAAGGCTCGGTTAAGTGTCTGACTCTTGATTTTGGTTCAGGTGTGGTCTCAGAGTCCTGACTGAGATCAAGCCCTGTCTCAGGCTCGGTAATCAGCAGAGAGTCCGCTTAGGATTCTCTCTCCCTTCGGCCTCACTCTTTCTTAAAAAAGAAAGAGAGAAAGAAAGAAAGAAAGAGAGAGAGAGAAAGGAAGGAAGGAAAGAAGGAAGGAAGGAAGGAAGGAAGGAAGAAAGAAAGAAAGAAAGAAAGAAAGAAAGAAGAGAAGAAGAAATCAAGAATCGTGTTCGGTATTCTAAAAATTTACATAGTTCATTTCATTAATATACTTTAGAGGTTTATGAAACTCAAGGGAAAATACTTAGATTCTTTTGTGTTTGATAGTTTTGAGAGACTGAATTTTCCCATTCAAACTTCAAATTTAGCTATAAACATTATAGATTTTTTAATAAAATTTAAGATAATCAGGTATCACCTGTATGTTGTTGATATTTTATAGCAAAACAGCTGATTAGGAATTGCAGGATTCCATGTTTTCCTGCAAAGCGACTGAGAAACATCTTATCTTATACTACAGCCATGATATCTAGTTATTATTTCATTCTGCTTGAATAAATAAGCAATATTGGAAAGACAATTGCAACAGGTTGTCCAATTTCTAAACACTGAAAGAATTAAATATATTTGTGAAAGAAAGACCATTGTCATAATCAACACAAAGGGAATACAGATATTGTAATTTATTGTGGAAACATAGCTGCAAGTAAGTGCTGGGTAACTGTGCAAAGATAAAGGTGTACAGATTATATGTACCCACTCAGAGAACAAGAAAATTACTAAAGTAAGCTTTGTCCATAAATATGTTCTTTGTTTATACCCTACCCTTACCACCAAAATTTAGTTTAATTAGAACAAGATAATTACCCAATTATCTTACTGGAAGAAGGTATGGATAGATTATTAAATACTAAAGTAAAAAAATCAGATAGAAATTTAATTTAATTTTGTGAAAACCTATGCATCAACATAACTCTTTGTACCCTCAATAATGCTACCCCATTTATATATAAGTGGATAAAAATGTTAAACTACTAGCCTTTGGCTCAAGTCATGATTCCAGAGTATTGGAACTGAGTTCTGGAGTCTGGCTCCCTGCTCAGCGGTGAGCCTGCTTCTCCCTCTCTGCAGCTCCCCTGCTTATGCTCTCTCACTATCTCTTTCTCTCTCTCAAATGAATAAAATCATTTTAAAAAGAAGCAAATTCCATTCAGCTGTTCTTTTACCATCTGACTGATGGGCCACTTCATTGGCTTTTTCACTGGGGAAAAACTATTATTATGATACAGGATAATTCACAGGAGAGTTATCCTCAAATTACACTTATGGACAAACGTGTCAAGTGTGTAGACAAGACAGAAGTTCATAACATTCACAACCACTCATTCTGCCATGAAGTCTACACTGTCAATCTACATTCATTTAAAAATTGTGCCCTAGCCTAGACATGTGATTTCTTTGCCACCGAAGAGAGGTAGTCCACTGCATCTCCAAGGTAGCCAGAACCGTTGCTATAGAGAATCCCTCTGTAAACAGATTAGTATGTGGCTTAGCTGTTCTCTGTACCACAAGATGGAAGATTTCAATAACACGCAATATTTTGGAATTTTAGATGGCAAGTTCCATGTGTTGCGGGCAGTGAAATTTTTGAACACAGGATTCTGTCATAAAGATCCAATTTGCTGTAGTTACTGGTGGAAATACCAAAACAAATCAGAAACATGGTTCATTTGCAGTAATTGTATAATGATATTGTGAAGGCTGGTCTCTTACCTGGGAATAGTCACCATGTAGAGGAGTAGTGAGAAAAAAGTGAACTATGGTATATTGAAGAGTATGTTCAACAAACAGAAGCTGTCAAAGAACTGGAGTATGATGACATGACGGCTCCTGATTCCTTCTTTCTACCTATCTATCTATGAATCAAGAACAAAATCACCATTCATCTCTCTCTCTTACCATGCCTTTTTTGTTTGTTTTGTAGAGAGGGGATAGGGAAGGACAGTAGGAGAGGGAGGCAGAATCTTAAGCAGGCTTTACTCCCAGAACTGAGCCCGAACCGGGGTTCCATCTCATAACCCTGGGATCATGACCTGAGCCAAAACTAAGGGCCAGACACTTAACCAACCGAGGCATTCAGGGTCCCTGTAACATGTTTTTTTTGACAATGATTTTCAAACAGTCTTACCCTAAAGCTCCTGAACATTATCACTAGATTCTCTGGGAAGGGTATGAATTAATTTAAAAATGGCAACCTTCAATATAATACAGAAATTCTATGAAGTCAAAATATTGGTAGTTGAGTGAGACCAAATCTCATTTATTTACATCAATAAAATAGGCACCTCAAGACAAATGGTCTCCCTTGAGTAATGTATTGCATTTCCCTCTGTTTTTAGAAGGAATGAGTAATGACAGTGAAAAGCTTAGGTTCATTAAAGAAAAACAAATTTAATGTACTGGACTCCTTTATTTAGAAGGAGCCTGTGATGTGAGTTGACAGTTGCTTTGTTTAGACAAGTGTCATAGTTTTATTTCATTGACCACATTTTCTGAAGTCCAATAGGGTAATCATTCTATCAGCATCCGACTTAAACATCCAACATCAACACAAAAACAACGGCTTCAAACTAAAGAACCAAAATATTCAAAATCAAATAATTATACTTTTTTTCAGTAATGGTAACATTTTACATAATTTGACCCATATGGAGCTAGATAATCAGTGTTGCTGAGGTGTAATCTAAGTCCAGATTTCCATTAAGGAAAATGTTTTTAGGAAAATAAAACCTTTTGAAACAAATCAGAGATGTGTAGTTAATTAACTACTGAAAGCTAAATATGCTATTTTGAAGTTTAATATGATGTAAATGTAATGCTCTATTGAATACCCCTTGATTTTGAACAAATGGATGCTACTTCCTCAGAGCGAATCAAAATTAATTTAGATATTCCCTGTCTCTACTAAGGGTGATACCAGCTGTCCTTGAATTGTTCTAATCTCCAGTAAATACCAATAATAGGCTGGAGCAGGTGAAGAAAGCTACATTCAGGGTAGAGTGGTCTGAAAAATTCTAAGTAAATTTATTATTCTTTTAATAAATTGCTACAATCCCTTTGCAAAGAAGATTCATCTACTAGAAAATATTTGAGGAAAAAAAAATCACCTATAATATAAATTTTAGAAAATACTGTCTTTGGTGATTAAAAGCAGATATTTATGAACTAATTTAAGCTATAAATGAACATTAGATTTTGCTTTCTAGTATAAATCATCATTTATGCTAGACATCTTTGTAGCTTCTGTCACGCTCAGGATATTAGAAACTGCCATCTCTTCTGCGTGGGGTATGTTCTTTCTTTAATAAATGTTTAAATAACTACCAATGTTCTTATACTATGTCTCAAGACACAAAACTGATCCACCGAACAAAAATGATTGTCCAGGTAATTTCAGTTAAAAATAATTTAAATAAATTATCTAAAATATAGTATCAAAAGTTTAATTTTATTATTCATTCTCTTTCCTCATCTAATTTCCTTTAAACATAATAAAATTTTCTGCAATCAAAAAATCAAACAAGTCATATGTAGAACCCTATAACATGTAATTAGCCTGACCACAAAACATAACTATTAGGCAAAAAATAAAAGCAAACTCTACAAGAAATTTTTGAAGATTGTACAAATAACTGATGGGGAGAAAAGGAAGATGATGCTGTTCAAATGCCCTTTGGCAATTTTCAAAAATAATTTTGTTTATTCTGTGTTACGAAAAACATAACATGAAGTATTGAATTTGACTAAACCTAGAGTTCATTTAAATGTTTTCCAAACCCATGATGAATAGTTTGTTTTAAATTAAAGCCATCACTCTCCCATTCAGTTTGTAGGAAATGCATACATTTAAAGGTACATTAGTTCCAAATTATGTATTTCAAAACCATCATACATTAAAAAATCGACTGATTTAGCAGCATATATATTGTCTATTAAATTATGTAAAATACCAATATAGAAAAAAGTCTGTGTCATGTAGTGATATTGTACATATTCTAGCTTTTCTCAATGCAGAGTGGTTGTGTGAATATGCAGGAGGGTTTTATCAAAGCAGCTCCAACAAATAAGTACTGAAAAAAAGTAAGGTGTATGGACGTGACTAATTCTTCTAGTAAATAATAAGAAGATAAAATGAAAATCACTTGGTGTCTTTGACCCTCGGCTGCTTATCTGAACACCTGGGGTTGGAAAGTTGTGATTTCTAAGTCTCTAATATTAAATGACCTTGTGACCTGTCTTATTTAAGTTTCTGAGATTATCTAATTGGGGCTTAGGTACACAGGACGGACTGTCTTGAAGGCATAGAAGATGCTGTTAACAGGAAATAAGTGGCAGGCTCCGGAGTCATTGGCTGGCACCCATGCTTCCAGGGAATTCTACTTCAGAGACCAGCAAATTGCCTTCCATTAAATTAGATGTGATGACTATATATTTAAGATCAAGTGATAAAGGTAACAGCTAAAGAACTAAAAACAAAGAGTAATCTATGTACGGATGACAGCCAGCTCCTTTACAAGGGTCGATTTACAATAAACTTGAGCCTCCTCAACATCATGGGAAGGGAGCTCATAATGTGGTCAGATGGTCTCATGGTTCTGTAAAATTTGTCAAGTTCGGTAATTTAACTATGATTTATGAAGATCACTGTCTCTTCTCACCCTGATTTCCATCCATTATACCATCCCTGATTTTAGTGGACCATTGAAAAGGCTACTGTGAATTTGGGGATTCAACTGAGGGCGGCTATTTTTGGAATTCTCTTCAACTGGGTTTGGTAATTCAGATTTATTTTAGGCCTTGTCATCACTTCCATGGCGAGTTTCTGTGGGCTGATCACGTCATGTATAGGGGACACCTTCAGGAAAACTTCTACTGTTTTCTGTGCTGACCTGTCCACCCTAGAGATTCTGGTCATTTGTATCATGTTGCAAGTACGTCCCTAGCCTTGACATCAGAGCCCTCACATTAACCCTGCTGGGAGAAGTGGAGCAGACATGAGAGCTGTGGAATAGGCAAGAACAACTCTTCCAAGCCCTAGAAATGCAGAATTGTGAGCAGAAGATGGTTTTCACTGACAATCAAAATAGAAATTCAACTCCTCTTGGTAGCAATACACAAAAATGTGTGTGTGTGTGCATGTGTGTGTGTGCATATGTATATGTGTATGTACATCATGTGTATGTGTATCATATATGATTAGAAAAGGACCTGACATTTTTTGCTTTTTTGATGGGAATTACTGAGAATGGAATTTTTTTTGAAGATTCTATTTATTTGACAGAGAGTGTAAGAGAGAATGAGTAGGGTAAGGGGTAGAGGGAAAAAGAGACTCCTGGCTGAGAAGGAAGTCTGACGCAAGGCTCGATCCCAGAACCCAAGAGTCATGACCTGACCCGAAGGCAGAGACTTCATCAACTGAGCCATCCAGGCACCCTGATCAGAATGAATTGATGAGAATCCCTGTGTTTACAGGGCACAATCTCAAAGCAGCTCTGCAAGGTTGAGGGGTGTCTTATGTATGCAGTGGCATGTTTTATGTGTGCCAACCTACCAACCTTGTCTTAGCATATCTGATGCATTTTTTTTCCTAATGAAATCTGGCAGATGTAGACAAAACAGCATACAAATTGCCACCAACTCAGCAAATAAAGTGAAGAAACAAGCACAGAGCACCTACACATTTTAACCAATAAATCAATATAGGATAAGAGTAATTTATTGCAAATTAGTGTAGCTCAGTGTACACAGCAACAATTTTAAAATGTGTTTGAACTGCTCTTGAGTATACCTTAATTTCAGATTACTTTTGTGTAGTGTTTTGGAAATATTAATCAAACCAGTAATTTAAAAATATAGTATCAAGGCAGGCAACTATTAATCAAAATATGCTTTTTTCTTCTTCTAGATTTCGTTACGTTTGTGACATTTGCCAGTTTTTTTTCTCAATTTAAATATTCTATTTTTTACTTAATTTTGGATGTATAATCTTATCCGTTTCCATAAGCATTCCCTGCAAATTATAAACAACGTGAAATTATAAAAGTTTCAGATCTCATAAGATCTAAATCTGTTCTCGCCTATTGCATATGTCAATATTGATAGAGAAGCTTTAAAGACTGAAACCCACTGGGAAGCATCAATTGTTTTAATGGCCTGTCTTGTCTAACATACTTGGATTCTTTGTAACTAATATATAATCATGTCTCCATTTTATAGTCACCACCATCATTACAGGACTATTGCTTTTATTCCACTTCACCCTGCCAGTCTCAATACAGGAGGATTTATCCTGGCTTAAATAGTCCATGTTTTAAAATATCTACAAAATCTATTGGCATTCATCATTAATCAAGCAAGTAAGATCTATTCCTTTTGTATTAATCACAAAAAGCACATGGGAGATTTTGACCAACCAAAACTTTTTCTTGGCAATTTTTAAGACACTAAAATGTTAGCTGGAAAAATGTCTTCCCTGAGGGTAAAGACTAATTCCCAAGCCGTTGCAGGAAGAGGGTTTGCGGATCCTTCCATCACTTTGATGTATGTACACCTGGAAAGCATTATTTTATTACTTGCCAAATGATTTTTGTTGACATTCATCAGCATTACTATTTATTTTTAATGATTTTATTAGTTGAGATGTTTTCAGCCACAAACAGAAACGCCATACTCGAGGTATTTTTTGGCAACATAATTAGAAATCTAGATGTGAGTAGACCTTCAGTCGTTATACAGTCATACGATGAGGGAAAGCCAGCAGGAACAGTTTAGAGATATAAGTGAGGCAATCCCATAAACTGACAAGACTATACAGATCTCTGATATCTTATCTAGTGAAAATAAAACAGCAAATAATTCAACAGAGCTGAAGAATGTTTTATATTCTTAAAGCCACAATGTGGAGAAGAGAATCCATGAGACGTTAGCCAAGCTGAGCTGAGCTCTAACAGTGGAAACATACGCACTCTGGCGACAGAACCCATGTCTTATAGTAAAGAAAATGGCACCAGAATGAGGAAAATAGCCCCAACCCCAATAGTATTTAGAGATTGTGCTCTGTTATGGCAGGCATTTGAGGAAACATTTAAAAGTTTTTATTTTACTTTTTGTTATTTCATTTTAACCATGGGGGTGGGGGGACAGGGCGCACCTATGTGGCTCAGTCAGTTAAACATCTGTTATTGGCTCAGGTCTTGATTCCAAGGTACTGGGATTGAGCCCCACGGAGGGCTACCCGGTCAGCTGGGAGTCTGCTTTTCCCTCTCTCCCTGCCCCTCTCTCACACTTATATGCACTCTCTCTCTCTTTCAAATAAATAAATAAAACCTGGAAAAAAAAGAAAAAGAAAAAATCAAGTCATAAGATTTTTTTTTTAAGATTTTATATATTTATTTGACAGACAGAGATCACAAGTAGGCAGAGAGGCAGGCAGAGAGAGAGGAGGAAGCAGGCTTCCTGCTGAGCAGAGAGCCCGATGCTGGGCTCAATCCCAGGACCCTGGGATCATGACCTGAGCCAAAGGCAGAAGCTTTAACCCACTGAGCCACCCAGGCACCCCTCAAGTCATAAGATTTATTTACAGATGTGGTACTCCAGAAGCCACAGATTTTTTTTGGATATGCAGAGTATTAATATATTTTTTCTCCCACTGATTTTATCGAAGCCAATATAGATTAAAAAATTAGTTGCATATCTACTTTATCACCTTTTCCACTGTTTGGCATTGTTGTCTGGAAGAATTCTTGGACTAGATGGAAGCAGAAGCTCCTCCAGTTTGTTTGTTTTTTGTTTGTTTGTTTTTTAAAAGATTTTAGTTATTTACTTAGAGAGAGAGAGAGAGAGCGCCTGAGAGGGGAGAGATCAGAGGGAGAAGCAGACTCCCTGCTGAGCAGGGAGCCCACTGTGGGACTGGATCCCAAGACTCCAGGATCATGACCAGAGCTAAAGGCAATCATTTAACCAACTGAGCCATGCAAAAGCCCTCCTGTTTAATTTGGTCCCATCTCGTAGCAAGGAGAGCAGCCACGGGACATTCTCATGCTTTCAGGACTGAACTGGTCATGTCCTCATCGTGTCCTGACACTGTCCCCTATCCCTATGTGATATTGCACTCGTGGTAGCTCCTAATTTATTAGGCTTTTAAAAGAATACATTAGATTTTATTAATCTTCTCTAATTTGTTGGTGGTGGATTTTTAACTTCTACCGTATCTTTATTCTTTCTTTACTTCAATTAATCTTGGTTTTTAATTTTATCATTTTTAATTTGCCTTTCTTCCTGAGCTGAAAATTTTCTTTGTTTATTTTAAAACTTTCATATTTATAGTAAGATGCATTTAAAGATACAACTCCTGGGGTACCTGGGTGGTTCACTCCAGTAAGAGTCTGCCTCTTGATTTTGGCTCAGGTCATAATTTCGGGGTCCTGAGACAGGCTCACACTCAACAAGGAGTCCACTTGTCTATCTCCTCCTGCTCCTCCTCTCTTACCCTGTTGGCACTCTCTCACCCCTAAAAATAAATAAATAAAATCTTTTAAAAATATATATAACTCTTTTTTAAGTATTGTTTTATCTAATTTTAATATATGTGCTGCCGAAGCGAGCACAGTATTGTTTTATCTATATTTATATAGGTAGTGTTGTCATTTGATGCAAATTATTTTAAAATTTCTGTTTCTTCTCTATCCCCTCAAATGGATAGAAATATGTATGTGTAATTTTTTTTTTAATTTCTAGATGTTACTTAATGTTACTTTCAAATTTCTTTGAACTGTGGTCAATAATCATGGGTTTTAATAACATAAAATATGAGAAATTGACTCAAATTTCCCTTGTGGTCTTATGTATGGTTATTTTTGTGATAGTTCACAATACATATTCACAGTTTTCTTTGTGACCATGGTTCTAAGTGGAGGTGGCACTGTTCCCTTGGGAACATTGGGGAAGTGAGTGGAGATGCTTTTGTTTGTCATAATAATTTTGGTGATTGGGTTTTCTGTGGTTTATTGGGTGTAGTCAAGGGAAACTAAATATTCAGTAAGACATATGACAGTTAAGCACATATAATTGTCCTGTGTCCTTCCTGTCTTTCTAAAGTTCTATTACACATTTATGTTGGCTAAAAATCTGTTTAAATCATTTGAGCCTAGAATCTAACACTATTTCACAGAGAAACCAAAGTCTTTTCACATTACTTTAACAGACACTTTGCTTTTCAAGAATGTAACTACAGCTGACTCTTGAACAATATGGATTCGAACTGCTTGGGTCCATGTAACACAAGGATTTTTTTCAATATCTGAAGCCAAGTACTCTAAAAGTATTTTTTCTTCCTTATGATTTTCTTAATATCATTATTTTTTTTTCCTGGTTTACTTTATCGTAAGAATAAGGTAAACAATACATACAACATATAAAACGTGTTAATCAGCTGTTTATGTTATTGGTAAGGCTTCTGGTCAATGGTAGATGACACATGAATTTTTGACCACCCCAGGAAGCTGGCACCCCTAACCCCCACATTGTTCAAGAGTCAACTGTATCATGTAAAATGAAAGAAGATTTTGCTTTTTTTGGATTTTTTTTAAAAGATTTTATTTATTTGACAGACACATCACAATTAGGCAGAGAGGCAGGCAGAAAGAGAGAGGAGGAAGAAGGCTCCCCGCTGAGCAGAGAGCCCTATGTAGGGCTCCATCCCAGGACCCCGAGATCATGACCTGAGCCGAAGGCAGAGGCTTTAACCCACTAAGCCACCCAGGTGCCCCTTTTTGGATCTTTCTAATCAAAGACTTCTAATCACAGTCACACCTCGAAAAACCACATTATCAGTGGAAAGCTACTTATAGTATTTGAGTTGACTTTAAAAAATGTGTATTTTTCCATGTTTTTTTGGCTGCCATATTCACTTGATTCTACATAGATTCGTAAACATCTAATTACTTTTTTCTAGTGCAGTCGTGCCTGTATCAAAATATGTATTATTTTTTTTTTGTATTATTGTATACTAAACTACTTGGTCTAGTGCCTCCTTTATATCACAAAACATTATTGATTTTGTATTTAAAATTTCTAAAAAGGTATGTTACATTAACTATAATTCTTTTTCTTTTTTTTTCTGGATATTAATTTTTGTTGTTATTTTTTAAAAAGGGGGGATGGGGTTGATAGAATTGAAAAAATCACACTTTTATATAGTACACATAGTCCTATATGGGTGTTGGCTCCCCCGGGGTAACGTTGTGATGGTAGAGGCATTGAGAGTGGTGAGGAGATTAGATGTACAATTTAAAATGGAGTGACATCCCAGGTTAATTTCATCATGTTTAATGATGTGAAGAATGAAAAAAAAGTAGAGGAATTTAGTTCCCCTGGCACCCTTACACCCTGTCAAATGGGCCTGGCTTAAAAGTCTTTCAGATGTGTCCCATGGAACCCAAGATTTATTCTTGCTTTAACAATTAATTATCTCATGTTTTTGCAACGGATGATTTACTTGTCTCCACTGAACTGCATGATCCCTGATCACAGAGACTCAACATACCCATTGCCTAGAACATGCTAAATGATATCCTTTTAATTACAGGCAACAGAAACACATTCTAACATGAGCAAAACTGTGGTTATAGACTTTAGTGGATGAGTATTGGGGAGACTCATATAATTTAAAGAAGAGCTCAACAACCAAGCCTCAGGGAAATAAGAAACCTAAGTAGCAGCAATCACATTCAGTGTCCACACTGTAGGGAAAAGTAAATATGATCATTCTAATTTGGGTCATTTGTTTTGGCAATGATCAGTCATCACTGAGGAAAAGAAAAAGTAGCACTGATAGAGTCTTTGGAGAAATTGTTGAAAGCTGTATAGTTGCTCCAGTTCATATCTATTGTAAGAACTCAATAGCATTTGTTTAACAGATGAGTAAATAAAAGAAAAGACTGTGGGCAAAAATGTTTTCCAAGAGGTAATGCTTTACATTTTTTTTTCTCTACTCTAGTTCAAAAAAATGAAATTTATACAGTTAACATTGAACTAAAGCATTTTATTTATACATTTTTATTTATATTCACATTAAGTGCATCTACCATGACTGAAAAGTAGAAAGAAATTATTCTGAGTACATAAAGGAAGTATTTTCAGAACTGGGAACTTTCATCATAAATTGATAAGAGAAAATATTTCACAACTGACTACACATTATTTTCCTCCAAGTATCAGATTGCATTGACACTTTATGATGATAAACAGTTTAAAAAGTCCTATTAGAATATGAGGTGGTTCACACTTTGTCTAGCATACTCTTAGACCAAATGACATTCCATTTCTTCCTTAATAAACTAGTCCTTAAAGCTTGGTATCTCATAGTAATATAGCTCATTCTAGTAGGATATTTATATAGATTGGAATATCTTATTTCACCAGCTAAATGTCATTGGGTTATGTCATATTTTAATTTGAACTTGATTAAATAAAAAAATACTTAAAAACTTAACTATTTAACAAATTAAAAATTGACATGAAAATGGAAAAGTGCAAATTATGACGTAATTTTGAACAGACCATTCCAATGTAAATCTACATAGTTTCATTTTTAATATAAAACTTTGTGTCCCATTGAATATTTTCCACAAAATAAAAGGGTCACTTGCTGGGCAAACTATTTACAATGAGAGTCAATGTGAACTTTGTCGAGAATCAGGAAAAGTCTGAGATTTCATTCCATTGAAAGCCAATAGCTCAGGTTGCCACATTCTCATGAGCACTCGGAAGACAGAAAAACCGAGTCAGAGCTGAAGCACGGTTGATTCCTCATAGCAATCACAGGAACCAAAAGTCAGCATTTCTGTTGCACTTCTCTGAACTCCATTCCTGGGGTAATTCAAAGAGGCCCAAGTGACATTTTCACATATGGTGGGTTGCGTGAAAGTAGGACTCTGAGACTAGGAAACCCAACTATTTTATTATGGGAAGTAGGGTTGCCTGGCTGTGGCTCAGAGGAAGACACCATCTCTATCTTCCAGTGTTGTGACTACCATACCTTAAGAACAGCTGTACCTGGGCACTCGGTGCCTCTTCTCCTAAGGATGCAGGAATTTGAGAGATCTATTGAGAACTATTTCCCAACAGCTTAGGAAAGCTGCCTCCAACTTTTCCTGGTGTCCTAAGTAAATGTGCCAATGTCTGTCTGAGATTGGAAGACACACATGATATAATGCTGGCTTGCTAGTGCTCCTTTCTTCTCCCATAAATGATGTCATGTCACTCAATCCCTAACAGACAGGCTAACTGTGAATCAAACAACCATTGTTAAATAAACACTATGCTCTGCAGACTGAGAATCCTGAGGGTCCCTACAAAACGTAGAGTACTCTGGCAGGAGGAGTTAACATATCCCGAATAAGATCATTTCTCATGGCTTATGCTTTTATTGGCCAATTTCTAAAATCTGAAATTTGCTTTGCTTTTTCTATCACCTCAGTTAATGTTAGAATTGCTTCCTCTTTTGCTTTACTGAGATTTACTTTTACACTAATACCAAAAGTGTTCTTTTGACTTTATTTTGTGCATGTTTTCTCTATTGATCTGAATAACTTCAGTTTCAGCTCTCTCTCCATCACCAAGTGGAGACTGTTGTATTACAAAGCTACATATATGATGTTAACCAACTAATAATGTCCAGATTCATGTGTGTATTGATTTATTTAGCTTGAAAAACTACTTTGAAAATGCTAATTTTAGAAACTTGTGTTGGAAAATCTCAATGCTGTTTCTCCTTCTCGTTTAAAAATAGATATTTGAAAGAAGTACCCTAGGGTAGCCTTCTGTCTAGTATAGTAGCCATTAATCACATTATTGGGAATTAGAGATGTAGCTAGTATAAGTAAGCAACTGAATTTTTAATTGTATTTAACTTTAATTTAAAAATTTAAATTTAAAAACTAATGGCCAATTTAGTTATTTGAAAGCTTTTATACATTTGGAATAATTGGGCTATATGAATGTACTTTGCCAACAGTAGACTTAATGAATTGTAATGACAGACCAAGTAGTTCCCATAAAAAATGAGCATCTAAAATGAGATGTGTTGTAAGAGTCAAATACAGAGCAGAAAATGCAGGGAGATTTTTTTGAAATTACCCATAAGGTTTGGTATATCTTGGATGGAGCTAGAAACTATTGGCTGTGTGTCTTCTTCAAGCAGCTGGTTACTCTTTATTTCTCTATCTTCAAATAAGATCTCTGTGTGGCTGCATTCACTGAGTAGGAATTAAGTGACATATCTTAAATAATTTTGTTGGAGTAACTATAAATATCTTTCAGTTTTATTAAATATCTCTTAAGCACTTTGAAAATCACTTCACGTGGGACACCTGGGTGACTCAGTCGGTTAGGCATTTGCCTTTGGCTCACTCAAGTTGTGATTCCAGGGTCATGGGATAGAGTCCCCGGTCTGCCTTCTTGCTCATCAGGGAGCCTGCTCTCCCTCTGCCTGCTTTGCCTGCTCTTCCTGTTTGTGCTCTCTTTCTCTCACAGATAAATAAATAAAATCTTTTTAAAAAATGTATGCAATGTATGTTTAAAAAAAAAAAGAAAATCATTTCACTAATAAATGATTCAAAATATAAGTGATTTAAACAAATCCAATTGGATTAATTTGTGTTTTACCTGATTAAGATTCTAAACCTCACATTGCTAGCCCTTGTTAGTGGTATTTAAATCAGTTTCTACATGGAAGCATCAAAATTATTTCTATGTAAACCCTGGTAGCATTATTAGGCTACAAAACAGTGCTACACCCACATACTTTCAGTGTCATATCTAACTTAATCCATTGACTTCATTTTGAAAATATCAAAACCAGAGAACCATTCGAAAATGTAATTTTCCCTCTGGAGAAAATTCTGCATTCTCTACCCAACTGGATAGTGTATCAAATTGATTAAGAAGTGGGCCAACACAAATGCAGATGTTTAGAAACGGATCCATTCATTGAGCGTAAGGTCCAAACTATCCCACAATATGTTTAAGATCAGGTCCACCCAGGGAGAAAAGCCCGGAGCACAAGCCGAGGGACCAAGACCCCCTTTGCCCCTCACTCTGGAATCCACCGCTTCTTCTTCTCTTGGTCCTTATTTTCTCCCTCACCACAGGGCCAAGAGAAACATCGGACCATAACTCGGAATTCTAAAACAGGAGACTGAAGAGTGTGATGTCTCTGATGACCTTGACTTGTGTATCGTGCAAATGTATGAGGACAGAAGCATTAGCAAATGGAAAAACAAAGAGAAACACCAAAGTTCATCATCACTGTGTGTTTGCTTTTCCCCTTAAACACGCTGGTCTGCCATCTACATGTTTGGAAGTTAATTTTAAACGACTTTTCTACTTCTGTTACTGCTTATTTCCCCATTAGCTGTGACTCCTTTTTACCTCGATGCTCCCCAATGGCGACTTCATTTAGCTTTTGGCCGACCACACAGTACGATTGACACATCTATGTTTCCACAACATGATGAACAGGTGGTGTAATTATTTTATACTTGAACATCTTCAATGGGCATTAAATTCACTGCTATCTTTGTGTAAAGAAATCCAATCATTACTCAGTTGTGACAGGGGAAAAAAATAAAAAGAAATAAAATATTGCTATCTGCTCTAATTAGTTTAAGTTGTCATAATAGAGGAGCTAATTTCTGATAGCTCTCAGATATTAAAGTTGAAATTTCCCAGCCGTTTGTGGAGAATGCCAAGTTTAAAAATCTTAAATATTTTCTTTAATAAATTATGGATATTTGATGGCTTAGGAAGTATTTTTTCTTTCTTCAGATTAAAATACTAGAATTCTATTTTTCCTGGTCTAGCTCTAAATATAATTAAGTATGAAATAAACAATGAGATGTTCTTAAATATCATTATTTCTCTGAAAGCCTTAATACTACCAAGTTATTTAGACATTGTTTCCCTTCATTTGTTCGTAAACTTATTCAAACCAGCAGTAAATGTTGTGATTGAATATTGATTCTGCAAAAAGAATTAAAACTTGAATGCATTCCATTTAACTTAGATAATTAAAATATAGACAATGAAATTACATAAGGTTGTAATGTACTTTTGTGTAAAAGTATCAGCCAAATTGAAGGGGGAAAAACAAATTTATCATACCTCTTCTGAGCTAGAAGGCACTCTTACATGCTTATGCAATTTTATCCAGGAAAATTATTATTAGAAGTCTTGGGGATAAGACAAATCTCAAGTCATTCTCAAACTTGAGCAGTTTAAGAAGCTATGAAATTTCTTGTCTCTAAATCTTCATAGCAATCCTGTGAGGTAGGCATTATCATCCTCACGTTGAAAACTAGAAGGCCAACTTTTAATTGCAAGATGACAAAATACAGTATTTCCTGACCCCTTATATTCTTGAAAATATCTAAACTGCAAATAAAATGCAAATCAACTTGATTTCCATATTCATAAAAAAATCTTTGATGTAACCTACAATTTAGGCAGAGAGCATGAAGAGACTGATAATGTAGCAAAGGGAAGAAGCCAAGGTCTAAAACTCATAAGGAGGCCACCAAATGAACAAGCACCAGTCATTCTAGAAGTGACAGCAAAAGAGGTCAGTTTGCCAAAAGTCTTCATAAGGGACCATTGGGCCATCATGGCCATCTTGGGCAGACAGATGTTTACAACTTCCTAGAATCTAGAAGACTCTTTCTGATGAATTGCAGAGGGTTAGTGCTATTAGGAGCAAGAGGTAGGGGGTGGAATTAAAGACAACCTCCATGCTGAGGGAAAAAACCACCTATGACCACCATATTCTCTGAACACCACCTGCAGGTCTCATACCGTGTGGATATCGGGAAGAGCCTTATCTGAAGATACTGAATGTTCCTGAATGATTTCATTGCTGTCAGCATGATGACTGTGCAAGTGTTAGGAAGGAAGGTCACTACAAGCTGTTTCTTATTTCCAGCTATCATAATTACATTGATTTCAATACATTTTACCTTGAAAAGGTATGTCCATATGTTGTCTCTATTTAAAAAAAAAAAATAGGTAACATAAAAATAAAAGTAACAATCACAGAAGTTAAAAATCATGCAAAGGAACCCCGGCAAGAAGGAGTGAAAGACAGAAAGTGTGCTCACACCTAATTTTCCAAAGCAAATGCTAGATCAGCATACAAGGGTGGAGCCCGAGCTCCTTTGTCTATATGCACATATACTAAGGAATAAATACTAAAACAAGGTGGTGTTTCTTGGAAATGTATTAAATTAAGAATTCAACATTCAAAAATCATTTGGAATTTTAAAAGAAAAATTTGGTTTGCAACAAAAAATCTGTAACAAAAAGTTGACATTTCAGAAAATTATTGTCAAGTTATCACTGAGCCTTTTAGCAAAATGATCGTCAACTTTTCTTACAACATAGATGGCTTGAAAACAGTTATCTATTATTACGACAAAATAGTCACTAAATTTTCATCCAGTAATAAAACTAAACTCACCCAAAAAATATGAAATAAAATAAAATAAAAAATAACAACGCTAGTGATTTTAAAATCTGTTTTAGTCTTTGTAGTTTTTTGGTTTTTTTTTAACTTTGATGCTACAAAATAAGTGACAATAATTTATTCATTCAAAAACACCTAGTGATCATCTAAAACACTCTGGATACTGGGTAAACTCATTTTCAGTAGCAGACAGATAGACATACAGCTATAACTCAAAGTATAATTCAGGGTTCAGTTTGTTCAGCAGAAATTGGGGAACTGGGAATGGCAGAGGTGGTGATTTGGGAACCAAAACCAATAGATAGATTACTGCAAGTTCACTGAGAAGTTAGAATGTGAAAAGCAATCAGGATTATCTGTATTATGACATGCAGGCATAAGAGTTCCTAGTGTTTTCAAAGAACTGCAAGTAACTCATTTGGGATGACATCTTTTGTTTTTGGAAACACATGAGTTCACAAAGAAAGGCAGGAGCCAAATCATTAAGACCCTTCTAGGGGAAGGTGAGAGATTTAGCCATTATTTTTGCAGGTAATGGATCCATTGAAGGTTTTTTAACTAAGAAAATAATAATTTAAAAAAAAATCTTATCAATTTGGAGAGTAAATTAAGACCAGGAAACTGAAGTGATAACATTGAAGAGAAAGGATTGAGTGGATCCGAATGCTCTTTGGTCCAGCGGCATGTGAGGGTCAAGAGGATAAAGATGAAGGGAGCTGGTGGATGGCAAAGGCGATCATGTGGTCTTGGTGCCATTCTCTGAGAAAGCCACTGTTGGATACTAAGTGAGATTTCATGTCTAGTGTATTTGTGGAATGCATTTATGAATTCATTTTTAAGCATTCATCTATTCAAAGATATTTATTAATTGCATTTTATATGTTAGGATTTATTTATATAAATGATCTTGGAATACCCCAATTAAGGTGAACAAAAATGTACTCTGAGATCCAGCCTAGAGAGAAGTATTAAAACTCTGATTTTATACTACCACATACTAACTCATGAAGATGGGGTGAATTTTCCTGGAGAAAAACATAATAATTAAGACAAATACGTCTTATTTTAAGATTCTGGCTGATGAAGAAAAGTACATGATATTGGTAAGAAGGGTCAGAAAGCTGAATGGAAAACTTTAAGAGAGGGACACATTTAGCTGAAAAATCTTGTGTTCTATTACAACAAATTTATCACTAACATTGCATTAATAACGCAAGCAAAATAAGCACTAATAAATGTTCAACTTAAAATTTAGAGGGAGATTTCATGAAGTAGAGATAATTGTTACTTGCTATTTGACTTTGCATGTGCGATCTGCGCATGAACGTTATTTAGACTGAGTCTCACGTGGAGGCCCAAGATTCATTAGAATAATAATTCTAGTGGAACATAGGGGAAACATAAATTCCCATGTGAAGTGAATCTAATATTTAGGTATCAAAAACTGTATGCAAACCAAACTGCATTTTTTTAAAGCCCAGCCCCTTTTTTCCCCCCATAAACTATGAATCAATATTATCTGTACTTAATAAGTCATGGCCTAGAGACTGTCATAAAGCATTGATTTATGTAAATACAAAAGATACAATATGGTCCAAAACAGCAAAGTTACACCATCAAAGTATCTTCAACCCTCCATAACCTACATTAACTACAATAGACTGCAATGCTCCTACTTTAAAAAATGTTCAGTACACTTCTTTGAGTATAAAACTACTTCTCTAAAATGTATGTTAGAAGCCAGAAATTAGATACAAATAAAAATTTTAAAAATGCATTTTTTAAAGGGATTTTGATAGATGTTTGCTCCTCAACATCGTTGAACTTGAACTTTTGTCAAAGATTCCAATATGAAATGTCTATATTTTATTTCACTGCCTACAGGAAATCAATTTCTAATGAAAATATGTTGAAATAAGAGATGATAAGTAGACATTCAACATGGAACACAAGTTTAAGATAATTTTATCAATATTATTTTTCTATAAATACTGAACACAGTTTCATGGAATCGTCACAGAATAAGGGAGTACAATCTTGATTCAAACTCTTTTTAGATGCTTGATTTTAGATAAGTTACTGAATTTTCACCTTCACCATCAAAAAAGAAAATATTTGGTTCTTTGGAAGAATGAGTAAAATCAAGCGAGTGAAAATGCCAGTAAATTAGAGAGAGACAGATAGAAATAACAGCTGTGATTGTACGGAAGGTGCTGAAAATAGCAGTGGAAGAGATTTCCTGATACAATTTCTATATTTGAAATTCAAGGAGAGGCAATGAGACTTGTCTAAAATCATTCAGAGCTGAGATCAAAAACTGAATCTAGCTCCCTCTTCCCTAACTTCTCCATTTTCATCAGTTGATTGCTTTACAAAGTACCATGATCCTGTTGTTGGGTTTTTATGATAGAGACCTTTCCTGTGTAGCTGGATGCTCTGCTGCTCTGCTAAAGAATGACTCTTCCATGGCTTCTCTAAAACATTTGTGTAGATAAATGACAAAGATCCTTGTCAGAGGTAGGGCAAGGGTGTTGTGGGACGTGGATAAAGGTTCCAGAGAAAGACTGAAGACACCATTGCTAAGCCCTTGCCATCACTGCGTGGCATGTGGAGATATTGGTTGGGGTTCCAGCAGCATGCTGGATGAAGATGATGTGAGTGACATTGGAGATTTGGCTCAGTGGCGGGGGCACATCATGAACAGAGTCTCTGGTGACTGTGGAGAAGCCATTGCAGACCTGGGTTGCTACTCCCAGATTCTTTTACGGGAAAAAAAATTAAAGTTTTATATTATTCAGTCGCTGTTACTTGGGGCTTTTAATCTTACACAGCTGAAACTTCTCTAATTGAAAATTAAATTAAATTAAATGTAGGGGTCTCATTAAAAGAAGAAGGAAAATAGATATTGGGATAGGCAATTAGGAGTTTCTGACACATTAATTTAATGAGCTTTTTTATATATTCAATCATTCATTTATTAGAAGTTAACCAAACATTTATTAGAGATTCTCTGCATGCCAATCTGTTTGCCACTGTGTATCTCAACCTGAGTAAAGACAGTGTTAAGAGGTAATGGTCCCCCACACCATAAACCTGCTACTCAACATGTGAGATGAAAACTGTTACTCATCTGCAATGAAATATTTACAGAAATTGGGAGTCTTTAATAATTTTTAAAGTAGTTTAACAGAGGGACACCTGGGTGGCTCAGTTGGTTAAGCAGCTGCCTTCGGCTCAGGTCATTATCCCAGCGTCCAGGGATCGAGTCCCACATCGGGCTCCTTGCTCAGCAGGGAGCCTGCTTCTCCCTCTGCCTCTGCCTGCCATTCTGCCTGCCTGTGCTTGCTCTCTACCCCTCTCTCTCTCTCTGATAAATAAATAAAATCTTCAAAAAAAAAAAAAAGTAGTTTAACATAGTAATTTATGTCTATTAAATCTCATAACAAATTGTTTAGGTTTATATTTTATTATTTTAAATTTTATTTTTTTCTATATTTTACAAAAGTATCAGTCCAAGATGGTGGAAACAAAACAGAAAGAAAATCAGTATGAAGACACTCTGATTCAGGACAAAGAGCAGACGGTGTTGAATCAGGAGGCATTTAATAGTGAAGGTTCTATTCGGCCATATTGAGATCATATAGAATCACATTTTGAAGATTACATAAGCATTATTTGCAAACTGGATGACCCCGAAACAGGTGATCTCATAGTCCTAACTTTGAAAAGAAAAATGGTATTTTCCTTTTTCTGAATGAATGGCACTTTTCCCAACCAAATGCAATTCTTCATGAGTCAGCTACCTACACACAAATGACTAATCATTCTACTTACAAAATGTATATTGAATAGGAACAATAAAAATATATTAAACAAAACAATTATAAATAACTAACATGTAATAGAAAATAGTATACAGAAGGAATATTGTGCATCCATGGTTCAGAGCATATCCTGTTGCACAGATATATCAAGGATTTCAGCCTTCACAGTGGGGTGAGTTTCTTGGTCCGTTAACCTGCTGTCTTCACATCTGTTCTCCAAAAGCACACCCCTTATTCAGTGTTTCATGGATATATCTAAGGAGAGCTTGGGGACTAGAAGATCACCCTGATGGGTAGACAACTATCTGCTAGGGTATATGACATAGGCACAATTTCCCTAAAATTGTCCTTGACTGCTGATTGAAAAAAAAGGGCCAATTGCAAAATCACGTATCTTCTCCATTCATGACACATGACCCAGGCACTGTACCCTTGAAGAATGTGTTACTTAGCTACAGACACTAATATTCAGCCTCTCCTGGTTCCTCGGCTTCCACCTTGAACTCTGCCTCTGAAACACAGGTATGGCAAGGAGTTTGTATTAAACTACCAGAAATTGACTTTTGTCTTGTTGTGTTGTGTTTTGCTTTTCAGCACAGATGTAGCCTTTGTCAAGCAAGAATTTCCCAGAATAATTGTATGATCAAGCATCCCTCTTTTTTCTGTCTCTGGCTGCATTGAAATCTCTTGTCTCTTGTGATTGATGATTGATACCATGTCTCTGCTTAGGACCAGGAGTTTGACATATTTTTTTAAAACTGTAAGACATACTGTTATGATTTTTAGACCTATTAATTGCCTACCACCAGCAGACAGTGTTTCTGGAAACCTGGATGTATTCTCTTTCTTCTCTTACTCCTGACGGTCTGTTTGGGCTAAGGCTCATTTTCTTACAGGATCTTACTGAAAGAGGGAAGTAGTCAACACATTCCAATGTCCTAAATTTTTCTATCCAATCCCCTAAAGCTAGGATCATGAAAGGTGTATTACGTGTGAGTCTCAAGGTACAACAGGTATTGTATTATGTGACAAATTGAGTACTTACTTTTCTGAGCTTTCAAGTCTTGCCAGTTTTATTTTCAGGCAGGTCTCTATCCTCACAGAGAACAGATGTAATCAGCAGGTGAGGGGGGAAGTTAAAAATACACAGCCAAAAAGAACCCTGAACAGACCAGCTTTCACCATTACTAGGCTGACTGGCTTCCCCAGGCAAGATGATTTACTTCAATCACTCTGAGTCATACACCCATCTCCAGGGTTGACAAACTTGAGTCGCCTGTTCTCAGAATGATGTGTTATGGGAAAGGAGAATTCCCAAGGGCAAGGGGATCAATCATCAAAAATTAGCAGATTTCCAACAGATGTTTAACTTCAACTCGGGAGATACTAAACACAAGGCAATGGAAAGCATTAAGCATTTATTAAAATTTATTAAATTTAAAATTTAATAAATTTAAAATTTATTAAAATTATACAATTCACAAGTTATCATTTGTTTCAATATATTTTTATATATTTGTTTCAGTAATGTTGATAAATCCATGGGGAAAATGCACTTCAAAGTTCACCTTCTCAAAAACAATTTTTTTTTCAGAAGATTTTGCATGAAAAACAGAGCCAAGAAGACAGCCATGGAGAGAGTAACTGTTTAGCAAAAGTCCTGTCACTATTCATCCTGCCTATCTCTAAATCCAAAACGTCCATAATTAAAATTGTTAGTTTAGAATGATTCAGCAATCTCTCACTAGAAAAACCTAGTATAAATGATGGTATGATGATATTACCTGAAAGTAAAAAGACATACATTTTCCCATATTTCAATCAATTATAGGACATTGGTGTTCAGCACAGGAACCCAAACAAATGTGAGGAACAAGTCTGAATAGTGATGGAATCTGTCAAAGATCTAGGAATTCAGGCATGAGGTTAGCTGGATAGAAAGGATTCAAAAAGTGGGAGCTTTGGACTGCCATGGGCTGGGTGTTTGAGCTGTCTACTGGCTATCACTAAAATGAAAATTCTTTTATTTTTCAACACAGCCATTGGCTGGCTCTGGTAAGTACTGTGTGGTGTCCCATGGGCATGTTAACCCGGGCAGCTTAAGACTAGCTTTGTACCCTGCACTCACAGAATACTTTAATGAATTAAGATTAGTGAGCCTAGCAACCGCTTTTTCCTGGCAAACATCAGCTATTTTTTAAATGTTTGGAAATAGCAAATCCTTGATTACATACCAAGACCATTCACCCTCCTAATGTTTAAACCCATGCATATTGTAATATGGAATTAATGTTTCATTTCTGATTCATTTAATCTTATCTCATCACAATGTTATAATAACAGTGCTATTTTATAGGCCAAATTGCTGTTGAGCTTTTAAATTAGGCATTTAAAAAAAATCCAAAAATAACATTTTAACCAGGTGTAAAAACAATTTGAAATCTACATGGCCTAAGCTAGCTGAAAACATGGATTTCGTGATTTCACATGGGCTCCATACCGTGCATTCCTCTATAACTACAGGACATAATCTTGCCAATCAACACCAGCAATCTTTCTCAGAGTCTTACATTTGCAACTTGTATAGTGTCTGTGTACACTACAGTTTCTTTATCATAAAAATTTCACTGTTTAAGTTGCAAATATTTACCCAAATTTTTCCCACAGATAAATTACTGTCTAGTATGTAAGGCTCCTTGGGACATCCGTAAAATATTTCAGTGATTTGTGGTATATTTAGTAAAATATTTCACTCCAAGATAAACAGCTACTCTGGAAAATGACATACCTTAGTTACTGTTGGGCAGTGCCGTATACATTAGCAGGCATAAGACATGAGTCTATTCTTCAAAAAGTTTGTCAACTAAGTACCCAAAATTACTAGTTCTGTATCTTTCCAATCATGGTGGGGGGAATAGAGCAGGTATGAATTTCATTAAAAAGTATATTAATGTGGGTTAAAATACATTGTAAAAAGAGTAATTTTGAGCTGATTCCAAATGATGTTACTATCACTGTATACAGGTTAATATGTCTTTGTAGGATTTATATAAGGAAAGGAAAGGCCATTGCAAGTAATGAGAGCTATTTCTAATGCATCTATCCATTACCCATGTGTCACTCATTCAACACTGGGCAGTCAAGAAACATTTATTGATTACCTACAGCACGTTCGTCAATGTGCTTTACAACAGAAATATGAACTGCATTCTGTGGGAAAGGCACACATATACGCAATGAATTAGAACAAACCGTGATAAAATTAGAGAAACACAAATAATAACAACAGAATGGGTCAGAAAAGTCTTCATGGAAGTTGACATTTTTGCTGAAACTTGTGAAAGTTGAGTAGGTTGCCAACAGGATGTGTGGAAAGAGTATTCCACAATAGGATTAACACCTGCCATGGCTCTGATGGTGACACATACTGGGAGAGAAGACGAGGGAGCTCCCTGATGAATTCACCAACTTCTATGTCTATAAAATTAGCTTCCTCAATCCTACGTCTGTGATTGTACTCAAGCCATTGCAGTATGGAGGTATTTTGTTAATAAGGAACTTCACAAAGAATGAGAAAATGTCATGTTATAGAACAAGGATGTCACTGAGAAAGGGTGGAAGTGGGGTTCATATCACACAGGGAGAGGCATTCCTTTATGGTTTGCTCAGAAACGCAAAAGTCTGGGAGTAGTTCTTATCTTTGCTGTTTCTCCAGAGCACTACACTAGCCTCAGTAAATTCAACACCTCTCACTCCCAAAGATTCTGGGATATTGACCTATATTAGTAAACCTATATTAGTAAATGAGCAAATATCAGATGCTTTGCATATATAAATCAATAGATGCAGATATATAGATGTAGACACACACAGACACATACATACATATACATATATATTTTGTAATCACAGTTCAGGAAAATGAAAGCAATTATGGAAAACAAACCTGAAAAAAACCTAGAACTGAAGACATAAAATGCTATTGTATCAGTTAAAAAGGCTTTAGTTGTACATATACATAATGTGTAGCATTACAAAGGCAAGTGATAATAAATTTTGCAGAATAGTGTGAGGTTTACAAATTTTACAATAGTCAAAATAATTTCAGAAGTCTATAGAGACTTTTTCCATGAAAGGAAGAACCTGAAGAAATATTAGTGTTTCGAGCAATGCATGATGAATTCAGTAGTGAAACAGAATATATATGGATATATGATCTGGTGAAAAAAATACTTTTCCTTTAATATTTAATAATAAGAAGGCAATCTATTCAAGAAATATGTATATAAACATGTATACCTATATATACACACATATATACACACACACACACACATATAGATATAGATATAGATTTATTTATTTGAGAGAGAGAGAGAGAGAGAGTGTATGCACAAGTAGGGGGAGCGGCAGAGGGAGAAGGAAAGAATCCCAAGCAGACCAGCTGAGCAGGGAGCCCAACACTGGGCTTGATCCCACAACCCCAAGATCATGACCTGAGCTGAAATCAAAAGTCTGATGCCTAAGGGACTGAGCCACCCTGGTGTCCTTCAAGAAATACGTTTCAATGGATGGAGACCTGAATAAGTGAAGATATTTACAAAAAACAAACAAACAAACAAACAAACAAACTTTGCTATAGATATGTTTATTTTTAAATAGGAATTAAAAATAAAATATTGTATATGCATTTTAAAATTTAAATATAACTTTTATTCTGCTCATTAGAATGGCTGATAGTCTAAATTTAGAGGGGATATCTAGTAACCATATGCGTATGTATGTGTGCATGGATGTACAGATAGATGACACGCAGACACATACACACATGGATAGAGATAAATGTGTGTATAAATGTTAGTGTGTATATGAGTGTATACAAATATACACACATACGTGGTTTGTACAGTAGGTTTTTTGTTTGATACATGCTCTGAACAATTCTCTCTCTTGACTATCCTTTTCTGACATGTTATGAGCTCATCCACACCCCTCCCCAAATTCCAGGCTTACTCAGATCTCTCACAGTTCCTCTGAATTCTTTTATTCTTTCTTTAGATATGCTAATATATTTAATCCTTTAGAGTTAAATCCTGCTGACCCTGGAGGCTTTCAGTCTCTCTAAATTGAATTTTCTTCTTTACATGTTGATTTTACAGTTTAATCTCCCAGGGCAATTTTATTCCCCTTTTACTGGTGCCTGGATGCTTCCTCATGTCTAACTCCTGTGCCAATTAGAGCATGTGGCATAAAAATGCATTGTGTGTTTGAGGAATGGTGAGTGGACTCCTGGAATTACAAGCCAGAAGTACTAGAGGAGGGGGTGGGGATAGGGAGAAAGGACTGGAATAGTAAATCAAGGATTTATTCAAAAGACCAAGATCAATTGTAATGAACAGTTGGCACTAGTAGATACTGAGCTTGGTCAAGGCAGGGTTTTCATATAGTGCACAGCATACAGACAGTCACATTTACTGTTTTGTCGAAACTCAAATCCAGCAAACCCAAGGTTGCCCTGCATTCAGCCCTCCAGAAATTCATTATTTCTCATAATATTCTTTTGAAGTTTAAGCTAATAACTCTGCTTATGTTATATTATTGCAATATTTTTTAGAGCAATAATATTTTATATATGTTCGTTCCCTCTACTCTCATTTTTAAATATTAGGCTCATTCAATATTTCACAATGACAGTGCCTCGAAGACAACACTTGGTGGGACAGAAATAACTTGATGATTACAAAGAATTTGCTTTGTGTTGATTTTCAACATGTAGCTCAGAGAATAACTCAATTAATAATTAATTAAAAAATTTAAAATAAGTATGTCAAATTAATGCTTGGAAATTCATAAGAGATGGTACTGAGAATCTAAAGTTTTCTCAAAATATGCATTGATATTTTTATGGAACACAGCAACACAAATAAAAGTTAGTTTTGTTTTGTTTTGTTTTTAATCAGAGTCAAGATTTTGTATAGACCAAGGACAAGCATTCAAAATAGTCATGAACTTTAGGGGCGCCTGGGTGGCTCAGTGGGTTAAGCTGCTGCCTTCGGCTCAGGTCATGATCTCAGGGTCCTGGGATCCAGCCCTGCATTGGGCTCTCTGCTCAGCAGGAAGCCTGCTTCCTTCTCTCTGCCTGCCTCTCTGCCTGCTTGTGATCTCTGTCTGTCAAATAAATAAAATCTTTAAAAAAAAAAAAAGTCATGAACTTTAAAAGCTAAATATTTACGTAAAAATAAAGAGACTGCTTTAGGGGATTCAAATTGACTCAATAAATCCATTGACATTTCTAGCAGATGGAAAGAAAATACAGTACCCTAATTGTTGATGCAAAAATCCTGTATTTTTTTATTGACATGATCAACCTGGTAAGGAACTCTGAAAAAAACTACACATATCTGAAAGGGTTTTACTAAAACTCTACTTGAAAAAGTACATAATGTTTGATGTAGAACACACAAATCTAGTACCTTGAAAAATAAAGGGCTTGGGGTTGCAACACATATTACCTGCCTTTGGTGTTGAACACTCCTTTCTGCCAATTCGAGAACTGAAAGAAAGACTCCGAGGGACATACAGAATATCAGTAGGAAGGAAGGGAAAATGGTATTCCTCCAGGTGCGGTTAGAGTCAGAAAGTACTTCAGTGAAAATATGGTGGGGGTCTCTACCTATTCTTTTCAGTGACTTTTACAGTAATGTTTTACATTTATATAGAAAAATGTGATTTCAGTAAGTGCCAGCATTACAGTCTGGGGCTTTAAAAATCAAGCTGTTCTTTCTGCTTGTCACATGGGGACTAATAATAAAGCTTCTTAGGAATTACTTCATTGACAATTTAGTTCATGATGGGCAGGAAGTACGGAATGCAACTCACTCTCCTGTAACTATATTGACTTTATTCTAACAGCAGCAAAAACAACTTGTTCTTGTGTAGAGCAAACAGATTTATGACTGAAAATAACACCAATAACAGATACGTTGAGAACAAAAGTGTCAATTTCATATAGTTTCTTTTCTTCATGAAACTGCACTTATAGTCCATCTGAAACATTTTATTTCTCAGTGATATAAAGAGAAATGTAAGATTCAATAGAGCATCATTGAGCCCTAGCAATAGCAGAATAAACTGTCAAAACTACATAGTTTGGAACTTATTTTCTCTATGTCTTAGTTGCTCCCCAGATTTAAGTTTGTTGCCTCAACAATAGAAAGAAAAGGAGAGGAGTGAAAAGAAGAATTATTGTTTTTTGGTAGGAATTGAAAGGACGTTTCTTTTTTTGATACAGGAGAACTCACCTACATTCATTTGATTTTTTTAAATTTGAAAATTCAGAGAAAAATTTAGATCTGTTTTGAATATTAAATATGTGTAACTTGGAAAAATCTTAATACTTTTTTAATTCAAATTTTAGGTAGTTAACATACAGTACACTGTTGGTTTCAGGAGTAGAATTCAGTGGTTCATCACTTACATACATTGCGAGAGGTCATAGTAACAAGTGCCCTCCTGATCGTCATCGTCCATCTAGCCCATCCCCCACCCACGTCCCTCCATGAACCCTGTTTGTTTTCCACCATAAAGAATCTCTTATGGCTTGTTTCCCTATCGCTTGTTTTTCTTTTCCTCCTTCCCATATGTTCATCTGTTTCTTTCTTTAATTCCACATACGAGAAAGATCATATGGTTTCTGTCTTTCTCTGACTGATTTATTTTACTTACCATAATACACTCCAGCTCCAGCCACCTCACGGCAAATGGTAAGATTTCATTCTTTTTTATGGCTGAGTAATATTCCATTGTATATATACACCACATCTTCTTTACCCATTCATCCAACAATGAACATTTGGGCTCTCTCCATAGTTTGGTTATTGTTGATGCTGCTGCTCTAAATATTGGGGTCCATGTATCCCGTCAAATATGCATTTTTGTATCCTTTGAATAAATACCCTAGTAGTGCAGTCACTGGGTCATAGGGTAGCTCTATTTTTAACATTTTAAGGAATCTCCATTCTGTTCTCCAGAGTGGCTGTACTAGTTTGCATTCCCACCAACAGTGCAAGAGGTTTCCCCTTTCTTTGTATCCTTGCCAACACCTGTTGTTTCTAATGTTAATTTTAGCCATCCTGACAGGTGTGAGATGGTTTTAATATCTTTCTTAATTCTAAAAAGAGTATATTGATATGTATTTGTTATAAAAATAATTGCCTTTATTTTTCAAATGCCTTATGAAAATCGCTGCACTTTGACCTGATTGTTCATGTCTAGAAATGTTATCCTAATTAAAATAGAAATGCATGTCAATATTTATTGGATAAGCCTCATCAAAGAACTACACATAGAGGTGAAAACATAATTTAAACGTCAAATGAATCATAAATTAAATTATGATTAATCCATACAATTCCTGGAATTTATTTTCATTTTCTAAATTAGGAAACTATCTTTAGAGAATTCCATACATTTCTTTTCTCAAATTCCATTATTTGTGTAAATAAAACCTGTCAGTACTCATTCTAAATAGTACTCAGGACCGCAGATGGCAGTGACCGAGGCTTCTGGTTCTGCCTTCCTGCTCCTCCTTCCCACTTCTTCTTCCTCCTCCTCTTCCTCTTCTTCTTTGTTGGGATTTCAAGCTTTCCTATCAACAGTGTTCTTAAAATAAAATAGCTTCAACAGTTTTACTCAGTAAATACTTAACTTAGGTTGCCTCTAATAATTCACGCTAACAAACAAGGCTGTAAAGAATGTCAGGTACATGGTTTCACTCATGTGCGGAACATACGGACTCGTGCAGAGGACCATCGGGACAGGGAGGGAAAACGGAATGGGAAGAAATCAGACAGGGAGACAAACTATGAGAGACTCTGGACTCTGGGAACAAACTGAGGGTTACAGAAGGGAGGGGCGTGGGGGGATGGGGTAGCTGGGTGATGGGTATTAAGGGGGGGCACATGTGGTGATGAGCACTGGGTGTTATATACACAACTAATGAACTGTTTAACACTACATCAAAAACCAATGAGGTACTATATGTTGGCTAATTGAGCATGATAGAAAAAAGAAGGTCATGTATATGATACATGTGTGGTGTGTATGTATGAAGTGTACGTTTGTGTGTGTATGTAGTGTGCACTATTCAACTATTTACTTGAGATATATCCCTAACTTGAATTGCTAGGTTAAATCTTTTAGAGATTGTTTGTTTGCTGTTGTTGCTGTTGTTGTTATTTTAACGCATATCCCCCACTACTTTTTCAGAAAACTCATACCAACACACTCTAATACCAGGATGGAAGTACAAATCTCTTACTGACTTGCCATTACTGATCCAAAACTTTATATTCATGCCTTCTTAATCTAATCAGAAAAAGTCTCATCCCTTTGCATTTTGTCTTTCAGCTTTGTTTAAGGTGACTTTTGTCACAGCTTTTAACTTTTTATACCGTCAACAGTTTTCTTTCAGTATTTCCATAGTATTTAAAAGTTTTGTCCTTTGAAAGATACTTTTAATATCTCATACTTTACCATTTCAGATTTTACATGTAAACAATTTCGTGTGGAATTTATTTTGATGTAGGGTTTGCATTAGGAATCTAAATATGCTATTTTGAAATGATTAATAGTTTTCACATCATTTATTAAGCAATCTTCCTTTATTGGCCTACCTGTCTCACTAGAATTATATTTTAAATTCTTAATTATTATTTAGAGAGCTTCTGACCTTTTTTTAATGTATAAGAAATATATTTTAGTGGCATTTGATCTCACTAGACCCCAATTTTTTTGTCTTTATTTATTTATTTAAGAGAGAGAAAGAGAGAATGAGCAGTGGGGAGGTACAGAAGGAGAGAGAGAGAGAAGTTGACTCCCTATTGAGTAGGAGGTCCAATGCAGGACTCAATCCCAGGACCCAGAGATCATGAACTAAGCAGAAGGCAGACGCTTAACCGACCAAGCCACCTAGGCACCCACAAATTGTTTTTTTTGTAATGTTCCCTTTGCAATCCTGAAATCATCATATTTAATACAGCCAACTTCACATCTATCATAAAATGATAAAATTATAATATAAATGAAAAAAAGTGTGATTTACATTAAAATTCTACATCTATATCTCAATAGATAGAAAGTTGTTTTTTTTTTTTTTCCTCAAGGCTGAGGCACAACTAGCCTCACAGCCAAAATGAAGTGGTTAAAATCTTACATTTACTTGCAACGAAGAATACTGGGTATGATATGAGTAGAGAAGGAACACGGTATTTAACTTCATATTGTCAACGTGGTCTTTAAAACACAAACACATACAGTTAATTTTCATTACGTATGGTAGTAATGTTCTATAAAGTGGCTGTAAACACTAAATTAGTAAATACCAAGCTCTTGTTCCTAAGGAAAATATAGGGTTAGTTTCCTGTGATTCTCTGGGCACTTGCATCGACTGAAATTCCATTTTTGTGATATAAGTTTGCCAACATCCCTGTTTAAAAAAGAAAAAAAAAAGGAAAGGAAAGAAAATCAGTCTCATCAATGTAGAAAACCTGTTGTTCCACATAACCCTCTCCTGTAGGATATTTAAAAATTCTTCCACAACTTCCTGATCTGCAGGACCCACCTCTCCTGTAAGTATCATATTTTTCAGGCCGTACTACCTTAGGAAAACGTGGGGACCACTCAGCATTAGCAGAGAACAAAGCTTAACATTTTTCTGACTCTGGGTAATGTGTAAACTTCTTTGGCTTTCAGCCTCACAATGATGTTGCCTGCTGTAATTCATTTTTTGTCGGTGGATAGCTCATGAATCCACGAAGTTAGCTGCATTTTCCGTCTTGTTCACAGTTTTAGCACTCACTGTAAGCGTTAACTTTAGCACTTTGCAGAGCAGCGTCACATAAAGATCAGCAAATACCCTCTTCATTTCTTGAACGTACCGCATTGTTGATTCATTAGCACTGAACTCACCCTCAAGAATATGAGAACTGCACATGTGAACAAAGCTTATCTCACTCATATATTTCCTCCGTATGTCATATCCCAGCCTTCTTATGCTTAAGAATACTAGAAAGCGCTTTAGCACTATGCTTGGGAGCCATTCTAAGCAGCAAATTCACTAACAAAAAAACACCATAATGGAAAAAAAAAAATCTTAAATGAAGACAACTGGTCTATAATATGAAAGCTGATCTAGGGAAGTACAGTGTGGATGCTTTGTCCACCCTTAGCTTAGAGCATGCATACTCCACAATTCAAAAAAAATTTTTTTTTAAAAGATTTTATTTACTTATTTGACAGACAGAGATCACAAGTAGGCAGAGAGGCAGGCAGAGAGAGAAAGAGGGAAGCAGGCTTCCTGCGGAGCAGAGAGCCCGATGCGGGGCTTGATCCCAGGACCCTGAGATCATGACCCGAGCCGAAGGCAGCAGCCCAAACCACTGAGCCACCCAGGCGCCCCCACAATTCAAATTTTTAACTACTTTTTTTTTTTACCCAGCACATGTTCCTGAATGACCATGCAAGCAGTGGAAACACTGACTTAAGGTCATAAATAAATGCTAGTGATTAGGTAAATTCACAATAAGTGTACCCGTCCCCCTAGCCATAAAATCATCATGAATGTGGCATCGGAAGTACAGACCGATGCAAGCGTTTTCCTTGTAACTTGAAAACCAGGAGTGGCATTGTCCTAGGTCATAAGATTATCAGTAATTGTAACTAAGTCTTAGCAATGTCTAGGTAGCTCACAGTAGTTGCATTTTTTGAAAATTTATTCTATGCTTACAAAATATTTTCTGTTTATTTCTTATCAGGCATCTATAAGGCTGCATAGAAGCCATCAAATCATTGACTTAGTAATGGGCATTTTTTTTTTTTTTTTTTTTTTTAGCTCACAGTTCTGTGAATGAATGATTCAGGCTGGACTTAGTTAAATACATCTTCAGGTCTTGGTGCAGTTCTGTGTCACCTGATCCAAAATGAGCTGGACCAACAACTTTGACTTTGCTCTGCATATTTATCTGGCAACAGGTTTGCCCAGGTATGTTCTCACCGGCAAGAGAAACAGGCAAGTGTAGGCAGGTCTGTTTACACAGTGCGTGTGACACCTGTGTTCCTTCATAAGAAGGAATTTATATCCCTGTAGCCCACAGCCAGAGCAAATCAGTGACAAGGGGCTGCAGCGTGACACTGTTAAACAGCCTGGATACAGGGGTTTTGAGGACATTCTAGCTAATTTAAGGGAAATATATATTTATTAATGTACTACCTGTTTGTAATAACTGAGTATGTGTTCAGAATGAATACAAAGCCAACCTATATTTTGAAATATTTCCAACATATTTTGTGATTAATATCAGATCTCTGAAAAAGAAAAATTAAAATGGGTATCTTGGGCAAGAAAAAGCATTCAAAGAAAAGCAAATTTTATGTTCATCGTAAAACAATTAGATAAAGTAATTATACTGGCTCTGAGAGGTTTGGTGGGTGAACTAGTATTTAAATCTATTAACCTGGTTAAGCGCCTTAACTGTTATGGTTCTTGTCTGAGTGTTTTTGTCATTCTCCTGAAGACATAAGCCGAAAAGGAAACATTATTATATTTTAAATAATCATTTGGAAATCACCTGGAATAAACAAAATGTGAATGTTATATTCACATTTATGTTCCTTGGTCTGCTGACTGGACCAGATTAGCCGAGGGGGATGGAGAACTCAGTATCATCCTACAGAGGACGTGTAATAGGATTTCTGATTTGGGATTTTGGAGAGGTCAGCATGCTCGAATCCTACCAGGGGTGACTACTGAAGCACTGGGAATAAATGACTTCCCAGTTGCTCAAACTCAAAACATTTTGAGGTGCCTGGGTGGTTCAGTTGGTTGAGTATCTGTCTGAAGCTCAGGGCTCAGGTCATGATCCTCCAGGTCGTGGGATCCAGCACGAAGTCACTTCTCCATCTCCCTCTGCCCCTCCCCATTGCTCATGCTCTCCACACCCCCACCCCGCCTTCTCACTTTCTTTCAAATAAATAAATAAAATATTTTTTTCTTTTTTTTTTAAGATTTTATTATTTTATTATTATTTTTTTATTTGAGAGAGATAGCACAAGCATTGGGGAGGGCAGAGGAAGGAGGAGAAGCAGACTCCCCGCTGAGCAGGGAGCCTGACACAGGACTCTATCCTAGGACCCAGAGATCATGACCTGAGGTGAAGGCAGACACTCAACTGACTGAGCCACCCAGGCGCCCCATAAAATACTTTTCTTAAAAAAAAAGCATTTTGTAGACTTGTGAACTTTGGAGGTCCTTAGGTGTTTCAGGCTTAGGTAAGGTCCAGTAGCTGTCCTATGCCCTAGGTAACTCAGTTGTTAAGTGTTGACATTGACATTTAAACAGACCAAATATAAGCCTGGTCTCAGAACAACACTGTATTACATCCCAGTATGTTCTACATGTCCTCTGATTTTTGACATTTTGGGGGCTTTTATTGAGTTTTCTTTCTCACGTTAGTATCTTCAGTCACTCTGCAAATGAACATCCTTGTGCATATAAATATTGCAACACCTAAGGTCAGTGACATAATTCTCAGATATGAACAATCCTGAGACTTTTCAGGTTTCATCAAATTGATTTCTAAAAACTCGGTACCCTCATTTTTTATTTCCACCAGCAGAGTCTCAGGTGTGAGGGCCATAAATATTTTATATTATGTCTAACTCTTAAGCACAAAGTAGTGAGCTAAATGCTTTGGCCATTTACATTTTCTCACTATAATTTAGTATACTTGGCACTAATCTATGTATTTATTTTATTTCCTATTTGGTGAATTGACTGTAAAGGTACTAGAACTAGAAGGTACTAGAAACCTTCTCAATAAATATCATAATACAACATTTTTACAAATTATGGAAATTCTGATATATTTGCACCTGTTCATTCTATGAACGCTAAAAAGAGAATTTACCAGATTAATTTCTATAGAAAGAAAACAATTATATGATGTTAGGGACAGTCTAACAATAAGTTATTGGAATATAGATTGAGAAGAGTTTAATCAACAGATCAAAAAAACAGGAAAAAATAGCTAACAGATAAAGCAGCAACATAAGAAGTTAATATAACTGAGTAACAGTTCATTAGAGGAAGAAGTTCATAAGCAAATACACTTGAAGTTGAATTTTGGTTTTAGTCTCTGTAATTTAAACTATAGAGAAATCTCCTCTGGGAATAAACAAATAAGTATGCAAATAAATGTACATGTTGTTTAAATCTATTTTTACATCAAAATGCAAAAGGTAGCAATAGCTAGGTCAGTCTTTTGAAATGTGTCATACATACTTCATGGGCCATTCAACATAAAAAAAATTACATGCAGAAATGAGGGAATTGTTCAGATAACTCTTACTCAAAAGTATCCATAGTGATGTATCCACCTAACTTAATGCAAGATATGAAGGTTTGATTTTTTTTGGTGGAAGAAAGGTCATGTAGACATTTTGGACTCTGGACACTTGATGTTTATGGATTTTGTAGTGGAATTAAAAGAGCACTTTTGTTAATAGTTAACGAGTCTCAGAAAATCCATCAGCATTGAATGTGATAAAGCTTGCTGCAATGTATGATAAGATCTTTATGTGCAGGTGGAAACATTTCATTATAGTTCTTTGCTGTCTCAACTCACGGGGAACAAAGCCCATTGGGCATGCTCATTGAACCAACCAAATGAAATCAATCAAAAGACTCACATAGCATCTGCAAACATCAGAGAATACAAACAAAGAGAGTGCAAGAAAATGCATCTCAAGGGCTCTGTTTGTATAGGTCTGGCCTCTCTAAGATCCAGCCAAGCTCTGTGCACTAGCTGGAGAGGCTTTGCTTAATGCACTGCCTAATGGCTTGGCTCTCCACATCCGACACACTCCATTACGGTGCACATGTTAGGCTGCCAGTGTAAAGACTACAGGACAGGACTGAAGCAACAATCACATTCCCAACCCAAACAAACTAAAAAATTAATGCTGCAAAGGGGAGAACGGTATTCTGGATCTTCATGAACTATTATCTGTGCCAAATTAAAGAAATGGCAAAGGGGCAATAAAGAGGTATTATAAGGAATAAAAAAAGGAAAAGGGAAAAGCCCCTTTGGAGTTGAGTACTTTAATGGAGGGAAGAATACTTTCCACCCAAAGTGCACTTGAAGAAATGCATGGGAGTCACAGGTGTTTGAACATATGTCTTCAACCACTGATTCAATTCCTTGCAAATTATTGACCTTTACAAAACCGAAGGCAGTTCTCATGTCAAGGTGAAGTATAAATAGAACAATACAACACAGCCTCTGATTTCAGTGAGTTTCGAAGCTTATCGGAGAATCAAGACACTCATGTTTAGAATTAATGCAAAGCAAAGATCATTAAGAAAGAATTGTTTAGAATAGAAAAAATACGCTATTTGAGCTTATAAGTGGAAAAATAAGGAAGAAATCTCAAATTGTTTTTTCTATTATTGTGACAAAGCCCTGATGCATTATTTGTTAGTTGGCATTTTGCCCCAAAACGAAAAAGATAAAATTATGCTTGCACTGTACTTTATGGAGTAAATGACGATATAATTAAGGGACCTGGAAATGTAAGTATCTCTAATAATTATGTGCTTGTTCCTGATAGAAGCACACAGCCAGAATTTCCAGTTATATGGTCCTGATGTGTAAGTGCTACCAGTTCCCTATAGTGCTGGTCATACATGTACCATTGTTTTGGTTTTCAGTAAGAAAATGAAAACTGGGTGAGAAATGGGTTGCTCAGTGATACTGTGTTGCCAGGTGGGATTTTACATAGTATTCAAAACTTTTCACTGGTTTTTAAAGGTAATTATTACTTTTTTTTCAATTATGTGGTTCACACATGCAAAAGTACCCAATGGTCAGATGCTCTGTAACCCACGTGACTTATACAAAGTCCTAGTGTTACAAGATTCAAGTGGAAACATTCTGCATGATGTTACTTGAACAAGCTCTGAAGGTACAAGTCTCCAAAATACAAATTTTCTTTTAAGGGCCTAGTTGAGTCATGGTCCTAGTGCATTTGAACACATCATAACCTTAGGTTCAACTCTATTTATGTATGTATGTATGTATGTATGTATGTATGTATGTATTTAAAATCAGGCATTGTTACAGAATGGAAAGAAGTATGGAAAATATTCATTAAAAGAAACTTCATATACTTTACCCACTAATAATTATTAAAGTTTAAATACTTGTACTTACTAATCTTGAGTCCCCTTTTCTCTTTAACAGTATAAACCTTTTTAACAATATTAGTGGAAACTGTGGTATGATGCTTTTGCCTGGTGTTATCTATTATTACTTAAAATAATGTATTTTTGGATTCATGTGATATTCATTCTTCACAATTTATGCTTCTATAGTTATTTTAATTTGAGAGAAAGGATGAAGTAATATCAACAGTCATTAAATTCAGCTACTATATTTTTGTTTAAATCTAGGAAACAGAAAATTCTCAGGCAATGAGCAAATTCTCAAAATTATTATGTATAATTTAGGCTAAGATTAACAGGATTTTTTTTGTCTCACTGTGAAAGATTAGTGTTGCTTTAACTAACTGACTGGCATTGAGCTTATAGGAAATCATAAACTTTCAGGAAAACAGAATCTTTGAAATGATTCTGTTAGAGTAGATTCTCAGCGACATTAAGCAAGACACACAGTAATCAAGGATCATATAATTTTTTCCCCCTTACTTTAGTGGGTTAGATAAAGAGAGACATGAGGCTGTTCATTGAATATTATTTCTTTCCAGATGGTATTATGCAATGCATTGACTCTTAACACTATATGATAGGTGTCATTGATTCCATTTTGCAGAAGAGACTACTAGAGCTTATGAAAGCAAAGTAACAGGATCAGATTCATGCAGAAAAGATGGGAATTAGATCTATGAACATTGTGATTACACCTGTCTTAACAAACCAAAAAAGACTTTGTTAGGGTAATAAAAAATAAGTGGTCATGGGGAAGTGCTTGGCCGAGAACTCATAACCAAGAAGATTACATACAAAGTTGAGGCACCTGTGAAAGAAGTGTGTAATTTCTCAGAAATGCAAAGGCAAGGAGGCATCTGGGGATAGAGGAGTTTAGACCATTGCACTTGTTGCTATCCAGAGTCCCTAAAGTCTGGTGTAGTAGATACAGAAAGCAAATTGTACTCATAAGGGAGATTTTTCTTCTCTAGAATAAACAGGAAAATTGACTCCTTTCTTCTGGTACCTTCCATAAGCAGGAGAACACATTCAATAATGAGAAACAGACTTCACCTACGTGCCATCTCTGTCCACCTGGTATTAGTGGTTGGGACCATTAGTGGAATAGATTGTAAAGCAAAGTACTTAGATGAGTGTAAATTCTCCATATGACCTTCAAAAGTGCCAGAGAATAGATGCATAGTAAGAGTAAACTGATGACGATGACTCTCAAATAATTTTAATATATAAAATATGTAGTTCCATGTATGTATTTGTCACTTTTAATATAGATATTTGTGCTACTGAGGGCACCCGGGTGGCTCAGTGGGTTAAGCCTGTGCCTTCGGCTCAGGTCATGATCTCAGAGTCCTGGGATGGAGCCCTACATTGGGCTCTCTGCTCAGCGGGGAGCCTGCTCCCACCCACCCCCACTACCTGTCTGCCTACTTGTGATCTCTGTCTGTCAAATAAATAAATAAAATATTTAAAAACAAAACAAAACAAAAGATATTTGTGTTATTGAAAGGAGTGTTTCCTGAACTGCATTGTTCACGTGTATCTGCACAGGAGCTTGCTAGAAAGATTTCTGAGACTCCATTAATTGAATAAACGGTATGGCTCATGAGCCTATATTTTAAAAGGGCTTAGGACATTCCATTGCAGGAGTCAATTAATAAAATAAAAATATCTAAAAACAGTGTTTCAGTATTCTTTTCTTTCTCTCAAAATAAGACAAAATGCACACTACTGACAAAACTCAATAGCCCATTGTCGACCCCATAACCTCCTGAACATACTGTCACATTTCTTTGGCCCTCTTCACAGGAATCAAAAATATTCGTGGCAGATTTTCTACTAAGCTATTCTACTTTCTTGCATTCCATTCATTGTTAATTAAATCTGAGTTTGTTTCCAACTTTAGTATTCTATTGAAACTCTTTAGTCAAGACCACCAAAGGCCACTTGTTAAATCTCTTGAAACCAACTGACACCATCTTCCACAACCTCTCTCAAGGCTTTTAATAGTTCTGACTGCTCTCTCATTTCAGAAACACTTTCCTGTTTATTTTGGGGAACGATGTTCTGCTTCCCTGTTATTCTCCCATCAAGCTATTTATCTCTTGTCTCATTTTTCCTGTTCACTTCCTTTGTTTTATCTATGAATGATACTGCTCTTTTGCTTTCTGAAACTTACATAAATGATACATCTTTGCAACTCCAAACCATGGGGCTCCATCGCACAACCTTGAAATCATGTTCTGAGTCATGCTCAAAAGTCAGACGCTTAATCAACTGAACCACACAGGCACCCTTCGGCAAGGCAGAGTTTATTCTTATATTTAATATGTAACATAGAATATAGAAGTGTTTATGGTAAGTGGTTGCTTGACCATTAAGCAATGAATACTATGCATATATTTGCAATAGTTACATAAATATCACATTTGGTTCTAAAGAATTGATTATTTATTACTGTTCTTTAAAGAATCACTAGTGTCATGTGGACACAACCCAAATCTTCCACATCCTTTATATACTGCTTAGTGCAACTTCATTGTTGTACTTTTGACTCTCTGAAGGTTCTTCAGTTCATAGATGTCTATGCAATCCTTTCAAAAACAAATATATTGTGGTAAAACAAATTTAAGCTTTCTAGTCAGAGAGACCTCAGTTTTAGGCATGCCTCCTCAAATTTCTTGATACATATATCTGGAAAAATAACCTGGCTTCATTGTCTGATTATCACTATTTAAAGATAGAGAACATCAGAGCAACTAGTATGGACATTGTGAAGAATCAAGATACTATGTGCATAAAAAGTATCCAGGAAGCACCTGGGTATTTCCAGTAGGTTAAGTGTTCAACTCTTGGTTTTGGCTTAGGGTATGATCTCAGGATCATGAGATCATGCCCTGGCATTGGCTTTGCATAGAGTCTGCTTAAGATTTTCTCTCCCCTTCCCTCTGCCGCTCCCACTGGTTCTCTCTCTCTCAACAAATAAATAATTAATCTTAAAAAAAAAAAAAGTATCCAACCCATGTGGTGTCAACAAGCAATCACTGGTAATATAATTAATTATTCATCCCTGGTGTTTAAAGAGTAAAGAAAAGGGTAAGTAGCAATTGGCTAGGTCAGTAAGTGGCAGGAACAAGATGGCAGCAAGACGTGAGTTCATCCAGTGATCTTTCAAATATACCCAGGTTCTAAGGCCCTCACAGTCTGCCAGGACATTATTATATTATCACTGGGAGTACTATAATAATACCTTCCTTTTTGGTGCCTACTTAATCTTTGTGCAACCATTCGCTTGCTCTGTCGCCTTAGACATGGAAATAAACCTTCCCCTGGGTCTCCATTTTTCTCATGTATAAAACTGAGCTAATATAATAGTCATATTGTGGTCATATTGTTTCATTATATAAAGCAATTAGTATAGTATCTGGGAAATATGTGTGCTCAATAAACTTGAGCTATTATTATCCATGCTCTTATTAGAAGTAAGTACTGGGCTCTCTACCAAACACCTAATGTATACTGTCCATTAATTCTTACAGATTTTCTGTGGAAAAGTAATTTTTTTCCCATTTCAAGATGAGAAAACTGAGGCATAAAGAGGGCTGTTTTACTCAGGGACATATAGCAAATAAATGACAGAGCTGAGGTTTGAAGCAAAGTCTATTCTTTTTTTTCCAAATCTGTACTAATAAACACTCTGGGTAGCTTGCCACTATTATAATGGTCAATATTTGTAAATCTTTAAGCAAAATTTTTAAATGTTGAAATGATGTGCCTTTAAAAAAAAAAAATCCATGTATCCATTCCTGACGTTTAGGAAATAAAAACATAGCGTCATTATTTCTTGACATTCACACACATCCACAGCTTATGAACCTGGTGCTGTGGTTCCATTTTGTAGATGAGGAACTAAAACAGATGAATTTCATGTTTTCCCAAGGGTAAATCATAGTTGTAATGAAAATACTAGTAGAAGCTTCAGTTTAATTTCTTTGTCACTTTACTAACACTTCCCATACATTAACTCCTATCATACTTCTAAAAGTTTGTTGAAGGATTTACTTTACAGAGGAAGGCCAGGGCTCTAAGATATTATGAACCTCGCTCAAAATCACACACCAGTCATGTGACAGAATCAAGACTCAAATCTAGGTTTGTCGAATTTCAACATCTTTGATTTTACTGTTTTGTAATAGTGCTTCCTGCTTACATCTGTGAACAAGTGTTCAGTTAAGACTCAGAAAGTCACACAGCCTGGGACAAAGATGAGCTGATTCTTGCTTGGAAAATTTTAGGGACAGATATTAACCTTCAGCATCTTGAGTTACAAACTAACTTCAGTGTGGTCTCCATAGAAAGTCTGATTTAAACACCTCTCTTTGTTAATGGGCCTTCCAAGAAGAGTCAATTGTCTATGGTCTGCCAAGTACTTAAATGAATTAACTTACTGTGGGAAGTTATTTTCTAATGTCAAGGTGTCCTGGAGGAGGAAATGAGGTAGAAAATGACAATGCTTAACCCTAGCATAAAAGCTGTCACAGTAACTTTAGACCCTACCTGAGACAGTGTTTGAAAGATCTGGGTTTAGAGACTAAGTAAAATAGTGCCACTTGCTGTTCTTTCCATGGAAAACTGAGGTGACAGATGTTTTTATGGTCAAGGAAGGGAAATAGAAGAAGAGAGAAAAATCACCATGACATTTAAGACTCCCAGGCTGAATTTTTTTTTACAAAAAGACGGAACTCCTTAAATTTGAGAATGCCAGCACCAAAAGCCTGGTTGCAATCTGAAGACATTTAGCAAAACCATTAATTTCATATTTCATATGTCCCAATTGACTTATCCATTCTCTTTGGCTAGGCACCATCATTATTTCAAAAAATACTGATGGGCTCTTATTAGTTAAAATTCTTGGGCTATTGTGGCCTTTCTATAAGTGTTTTCTTTCCTTTTGTGCTAAAAAGAGGTAGTTGTTCAGATAAACATCCAAATGGTAAATTGCAGTCTCTTTTAGAAACCCTTTTTTCTAACTTCTCTGTGCATACGGCCTCAATTTCTATTAAATCCAATCCACATTCTCTAAAGGCAGAGTGTGCTATAAGCACTCAGGGAAGGATCAACTCGTAAAATGAATGGAACTGTTCATTACTTTCAAGTGTAAGTACATACAGAAACGAGAGAATCCACTAAATTGGGGGTGAAAAGTCCACATACACCCAGCTAAGAGCTCATCTTCACATTAGCAAAAAACATTTCTATTCTTTTTCCTTTGGGGGAGGTAGTAGTATTTCTTCCCTAAGGATAATGAACTATGTGCATCCAACTAGACTTTAAAATATGTCCAAGTAAGGCAATCAGAAAATCAGTGTGACACATTTTATTTTTGTTTTAGAATATTTTTATTACCCAATGGAAAACCCTTTATCAATTTTCATTGTTTAAGAATGTTCATGTACTATATTGAGGTAAATAAGCACATGGTAGAAATGTTAAGGAAACTGGAGTGGACGTCAAAACTCAGAGAGGTGTCTCTTTTGAAGTTAACTCATTGTATAGTATAAATACATTACAAGGAATTTGCAAATAGCAATTTTGAGAAGTTTCTTAGGAAACTGTGAAAGTAGACTTTTTTTAGTATGTTAGGAGCACATGGACCATACTCGTGTGCCCAAATCCTTAAGAGCTGAAAAAGAGAAAAATTCCCCTTGTCCTGCCCATTTTCAATGCTTGTCCTATTTTATGTCTCTGGGATGTACCGTACCCTGACGTGCATGATCTATAGTGTATCGTAGTCATTTTCCAGGCTATGGACAAGACAGATGATGTTATCTTCCTGACACTCCAATTTCTCCAGGCTCTAGTATACGCACAATTCTGTGCACCAGCTATAACCACAACCTCAGCCCTTCCCTCTCAGAAAAATACAGCAGGATGAAAATGAGCTGATATTTTTGCAGGAATAATCCTAAATATATTGCAATCACTTAAAAGAATTTAATGAGTTTATTAGGGGAAACAAATTATTTATGACACACCAGGAACTAAATGGAACTCACTCATGTGTCAGGCCACTGAAGGTGGGACAGGGAGCAAATGTAGGCGTATAACCTAATGATGGTTGTCACTGTCTCCTCAATCCCTGGCCATAAATGAAAACTTCAACTCTAGGGGCACCTGGGTGGCTCAGTGGGTTAAGCCTCTGCCTTCAGTTCAGGTCATGATCTTAGGGTCCTTGGGTTGAGCCCCACATTGTGCTCTCTGCTCAGTGGGGAGCCTGTTTCCCTTCCTCTCTCTCTGCCTGCCTGTGATCTCTCTCTCTCTCTCTATCAAGTAAATAAATAAGTAAAATCTTTAAAAAAAGAAAGAAAGAAACTTTAACACTAGACTTTAATCAGGGTGAGTCTGAATGATAAGGGGACACTGGCCTTGAGATAGCTATAACTCAGAGATGAAGTTCAAGTTCTCCATAAAATTGGCATGAAGTACAACATGTTAATACTAACTTGAGTTGACCTTTATAGATCTAAGCCAATGTTCATAAATTACAATAGAAAATCTGTATAAATATATATGGTGAATATATATATATATATTATATTTTATATATTTTATATATATATATATATTATATATATATATATATATATTTTTCCCCCTAAGCAGAAATGAACTATAAATGTCATGACACCAGGGAAGAAAATATTTCTTCTGGAATCATCTCCTTGCCCTTGTCAAACCATGTCCTAGAAAAAGGGCCTATTGTTTCTTTAAGTCACTCCTTACCAGAAAGATAGGCTGCACCATGGCATATCCTGGTCCCTGGGAAGACTATGAAATGTAGAGCAGGATGAAGCAGAACACTCCAAGCAACAGCAATGTATTTTCTTTTATTTGCTGTCTGATGGAAATATTAATTGTATGCACATTTAAAAAAATATCTTATTTATTTGACAGAGAGAGAGACAGCACACAAGCAGCGGGAGCAGCAGCTGAGGGAGAAGCAAAGCAGAGAGCCTGAAGTGGGGCTCGATCCCAGGACCCTGAAATCATGACCTGAGCCGAAGGCAACTGCTTCACCCACGGAGCCACCCAGGCGCCCCTTAAGCAGATTTTTAAAAAGAAAATAATGCAAGTTCAAAGACTTAAGTAGAAAAAAAGTGACTCTTGAACTTCCTAGTGCAATTTTTATAATATTCCAGAATGTTTCAAAGGGATAACAGTTTTTGAAATTACTCAAAACAAATTTAATTTTCATTCACTACCTAAACCTTTAAAAAGTAACCATTCCCATAATACTGCTGGAAAAGAAAGCACATCCCAAATTTAAACAAAGAAAGATTTTTTTCGAGGTGCCTGGGTGACCCAGTCCGTTAAGCATCTGACTCTTGATTTCGGCTCAGGTCATGGGCTCCAGGTTGGACTTGGAGCCTGTTTCACATTCTCCCCTCCTATGCCCTGCCCCTGCTCTTGCTCTCTCTCTCTCTCATAATTAAAAAAAAAAAAAAAAAAAAAAAAAAAAGAAAGGAAGAAAAAAAGTAAAAATAAATAAATAAATAAATAATTTATTTTTTTTAAAGTGAATAAGAAGCATAAGAAGATGGCAGCCATTGGTGTAAGGAGTCACATCTTAAAAGTATTTTAGATATATATTTTTTAAAGGGTCATCATAGATTTTATTTTCCTTAAAATATTTAACGTAGGATTATTTTCAGAAGCATATTTTTTACATGCTCTGTGGTAGATAGCAATAATTACAGTTTAGCCCCTGAGGTAACTATTCTATACCTGTGTGTTACATACCAGAAGTTATAGTAAATAATTGGAAATTCCTTCTTTGGTCCATAGTTTCCCCCTATTTTATAACCTTGTGGCTATGAAGCGTTCAAGTATGGAGAGGATTTATTTCTTTAGTAGCTAGTGCACTATTTATGGCCTTTTCATTCACTGTTCAAATCTGAAAATACTGGACTTATGGACAAATCCAGTCATAAGGCTAGTTTTGACAAGCATGATTGGTATGCTCTGAAAAGAATTTATGGAAGATACAAAAATGAGACTTTCGTTGTTATCAGGTTTTTGTTGTGTGTTTATTTTGTTGTGTTTTAAATAGATATTTTTGAAGGAGGTCAGAAAACATAACATTTAGGAAAGAAATATAACAGAGAGAAGTAGATTATTTACAGTTTAAAGAATTCAGAATCATCTTTCATGTGGATTATATTTGTTTTAAAAAGAAACTGTTTCCTAGTCCATTGCAATTGTTTTTGTTTATGGAAGTACTGATTTACAGATAAATTTGGTCACCCAGCACATGTCTTCTTTATCAGAAAAAACATACACATGAGACTGAGACTAAATATTCTGTAAGCTTATCAATTAAACGACTAGCTATTAAAATGAACATTTCTTAAAAACTTTTGAGATGAAATTTAAAATATCTCTTCCTAATTTATAGACGCTAACTTCTCCTGTTCTAATACCGCTTTCAAGACAAATTTTCAACCCCTCTCTTCATTTATTCTTGCTCATTAAGTCCTGGGTGCCAGGATGGTGTTTCCTTCACGCACATCACTGTTAAGAGAGATTTCATGCCCTTTAAAGCTGGACAGGTTTTACATTTAATTCCTATCCAATGCTTTTTTAATGATATGAATAACTCAAGACACAGAACTGCACTTGTCACTGATTTGTACATAAGACTTGGAATTCTTCAACCTGCGCATTAACTTTTTTTTTTAAACTTCAGTGTTAGCACACAGTTACAGCTCTGTAAGAACCATGGTGCGGGGAATAAGGCGTTCTTGAGTTGCCAGTTGGGTCTATGCATGCATGGATGTGTAGACTGATGAATGAACAAATGAATGAGTGATGGTATTCAGATTTAACCAGAAAAGGGAAATGGTATTTGCACAGAGAACAGAAATAATCTTCTAGAAGCGGTTTTTAAAAGGTCCTGACCAGGTTCACTGTGAAATCTCTTAAGCTGAAATCAGATTTCTATCTCAATGACAACTTGTCTTCTTGGCTTACTGTTCTCTGAAATGTCAGATCGAATTTCCCAGAAGGCATTTGTCTGTTTACTCCGACTCCCAGCACTTGTCCTTCCGTGCCAAGTTGTCAGCCACCTCGGTTTTGGTGTGTTTCCTTAATTCCAAATGTATAAACCTGTAGTCTAATCTCCACTTGTTATCTTAACTGTTAATTGTATTATTGACTTTTGATAAGTATCTTGCTTAAGAATGATTCCACTCTTCAGTATGACAGAAATAAAGCATTTTCCTGCTAAAACAAAATGATCTGATAATCTTATTTTAAGTTCAGTCTCAACACCAAAAAAGCTTAACTTGAACCCCATGCTCCTTTTGCATAGAGGTGTAAATTAAAACATAGATTTTTTTTTTAAGTAAATGCCATTCCATAAAAATTATCCTTTTCTTGCTACAATGATTAGAATAAATGCACTCAAATGAAAATCAGACAAACAAAAAAGTTTAACACTGGTTAAATATATAAGACTTGAATCTGAAAAGGCCAGGTTTGAAACTAGTTTTACTATCTGTGTGACATCAATCACACAGACCTTCCTGTGAAAATCAAGGGAAATAATGGAGCACCATCCCTGTCAGGTGATACACTGAACGAGAACTATGAAGACCATTCTTACTTACAAGAGGTTAAGGCAAAATTTACCAAAAAACATTGTTAAGACATAAATAGCATATTATGGGAGAGGATAATAAATATACCCACAGTCATGAACACAGTAGCTGTGTCTCTTAGCATTTTTGCATTATAGCAAAGACCCAAGGTGGACTCAGGACCATTGATTTTTGATAGTATATACGTAAGTCAGGGAAAGTCAAGAGACAGAATGGTGGATGGTAGGTCTGATCAGAAAACTGCTGTTAAATTAGAGTCTGTACAGGAGACACTTGGGGACAACTGTGGGAAACATCACCTGGACAACAATACAGTTTAGTGAAGCAGGCTGATCTCAACATCGCTATCCCCTAATATATTCCATTAAAAAGGATTCTAACCGAGGTAAAACTTTGCTAAATAATAGAAAGAGGGAATCTAAGATTATTATTGAGGGTAAAAAAAAAAAAGTGGGTGCAGTTACTCTTGTAGAAACATGATTTTTACAAAAAGGGAAGAGATGCCCTATAGAAACATGTCTTACCCCATTAAAAAGACTGACTCTCTTGAATACTTAAGGCCAAATTAGACATTAAATTTAGTAATGGTACCAGGTAGGGCACATTTTAAGTATTTTTAAGGGCTAATGTATATTTAAAAATATGATAGCATTTTTTAAATCTTCAAGCCTCCTTTAAATACTCCTATGTTTTTGTTTCATTTTAAGTAGGTGCCCGTAAGATGCATCATGTGAATAATTTGCTGCAAGCGGTTTCAGTTCAGATTGATGCTATATATAAAATGAAGACATTCGTACTTACTAACTGATGGTACAGAAGCTCAGAGGACACTTGAAGGAGCACAAGAATTGCTTTTCCTCCTTAGGACAAATTCACTAGGACTGTGAAATATTTTTGCTAGGTCAATATCAAATCTGTATCTCAAATGACACTAAACAACCTACATTCCAAAAACACAGGCTTTGTATCAGGTAGGTTTTATGTGTTCGAGTCGCTATTTTTTTCAAAGTTGGACCACCACAAATAAGACTTTTGTGGACAAAATTCCTTCGGTGCTCCCCACAAAGCCTGTGAAATGAAATCATACCCCTCAGCTGAGAACTCAGTAGCTAACCCAGCGTGGTTCTAATCTAGTTTTTCAACTATGTTTACTTCTATTTCTCTAAAGAAAAGATCTAGAATACATTAGTTTTATTCATTTTCCCTTGCAGATGACAGATGCATTCCTTTGTGAGAACCTCTTTTAGTTTTCCCAAGTGCCCCAAGTTTCTTGTAATGTTCTTTCTGTCTTCCATTCTTCACCACATCTTTCTTTCTCTCAGTCTCTCCCTCTACCTTCCCATCAAGCACCGTTCACTTCTTTTTGATGAAATATTCCGCACATCAAAAAAGCATAAAAAGTAATATAATTGGCACATCACTCATCACAAGTTCTAAGAACGAAAACACTACAGATATCACAGTAGCTCTCTGTTTATCCCTCTGACGGTGTTTTGCTCCCTCCCTCCTTCACCCAGAGGCTGCTACTATTCTGAATTTACGTCAGAGCTTGCAGGAAAGACCCAGCCCTGGGTTCACTCTGGTGTTGTAGATGAGGGAAGGGCAGCCCGTAGCCCTGCTATGAAGGACCCCTTCCAGCTGCCGTTGGAAACACAGGGGTGGAGAACCTTCAGCTTCACTCCTTCATGATGGCTGGACCTCACATGTCCACCTTGTGTACGTCATAAGGGCGTGGAAGGTTTAAAGTCCTGGCAATTTCTACTTGATGGAGAATAACTTTGAAGGGTCATTCCACCTCCAGAGCTCCTTGTGGGGATGTCCTGGTGCCTTAGTATGCCTGCCTCACAGACCAGTTTTACCCTCAACCCAATTTCTTTTTTTTTTTTTTTAAAAGACTTTATTTATTTATTTGACAGAGACAGATCACAAGTAGGCAGAGAGGCAGGCAGAGAGAGAGAGAGGAGGAAGCAGGCTCCCTGCTGAGCAGAGAGCCCGATGCGGGACTTGATCCCCGGACCCTGAGATCATGACCTAAGCCAAAGGCAGCGGCTTAACCCACTGAGCCACCCAGGCGCCCCTCAACCCAATTTCTTAATGTTGGACTAGAGTCCCTTTACTACAGCACTGAATAAAAGAACCAATGAAAAACATTATGTTTTATTCCTTTTATTTCACCCTTTGGTAGGATAATTGCCAGTTTTTGTTAGAATGCTTTAGAGCTGTGTGATCCAATAGCCACACGTGGTTACTGATCACTTGAAATATGGTGAATCCAAACTGCAATGTGCTCTAAGTGCACCAGAGGTAAAAGAGTATGGAAAAAAAATGTAAAACAACTCATTGATAGTTTTTGAAAATCTGGAAATTTGCTGAATAATATTTTGTATTGAGTTTAAGGAAATATATTAATTTCATCCGTTTTTATGTTTTGAACATTGGCTACTAGAAAGTTTAATATTGAAGACATTTTTATTCAAATTTATTTTTATGTGAATGGGTGTGGAAATTTCCTCAAATGCTTTTTCTGTATCTATGTGATAATATTTTGCTTTTTTGCATTAATCGGTTAATGTAGTGAGTTATGTTGCCAGATTTTTCTAAAGGTCAGCCAGGTCTGCTCTCAAGTGATTTGGCCCAACCTTATTATATGCATATTTTTAAAATTTATTTTTAAAGATTGATTTATTTATTTGAGAGAGAGAAAGAGGGAGAGTGAACACGAGTGGAGAGGCAGAAGAAGAGGAATGAATCTCCAGCAGACTGCCCACTGAGCTCAGAGCCCAGGGTGGGGCTAATCTCATGACCCTAAGATCATGATCTGCGCCAAAATCAAGAGTTGGACACTTAACTGACTGAGCCATCCAGGCATTCTTATATACATATTTTTTAAAATAATGCAGGATTTGCTTGATAATATTTTATTTAGGGCTAATGACTCTGTTAATTAATAAGGTTGATGTATAACTTTCCTTTCTGGTTCTGTCTTTGTCAGGTATTGGTATGAAGGTAACATCAGCCCACTAAAAAGATGAGTGAGTCTGATGAATTTCATGGGTAAGTTTTTGTTCAAGATTAAATTGCTTTAATTTGGTCATAGAACTCTCAATATTCTTCAATTTTACTTGTATTAATTTTGGTAATCTCAACCTTTTATTATTTATTTTTCTACATTCTTGAGTTAATCTCTTATCTTTTTGAGAACTTCTTAGTCTAAAAGCAACTCATTTCTGCTTTTCTAGTGAATGCATTTTTTCTTAAAAATTTTCCTCTCATTAACACCTTATGTGAATACCAGTTGAATGAAACTTTTCAATTCTTTTGTTCTATTTTATTTATTTGTTTTATTTCAACTTTTATTATTTTAGCCACACATTTATATGTAATATTAGAAAAATCTATTAATTTCTGAAGGTACTAATCCTGATAGTTTTTCCACTGATTTTTATTCATAGCAGTTATTTTTCCTTCGTGTATTTATAATTTTGGAGGGAGGCTCTTGCTTGGTGGGTCTTTGTCTCTGAGATTCCTCTGTGCCCTCTACTGAGGGTCTACTGAGGTCTTATCACTGGAGAAATATCTGTGTCAGTTTATGTCTGGTGTCCCATGTGTTAAAAATTTTTTATGTTAATTTTGCTGCTTGAAATTTCCTTGACTATCCAGGGTCTATGAATATCAAATCTAAAGTCAAGCTTGGGGTAATACGTGTTTAAGAGGGATGTTTTAATATGTATCATCTTTTCTACCTAGAGCAGGACAGACAAGTTTCCTGATTTCTCTCTATTCAGTTGGCAGATTTCGTTTTTAGAAACCAGCTCATTATTTTATACCATTAAACGTAGTGACCAGTTCAATTTCCGTCTTTTGTGGGCCAAAGACTGTTCCACCAGCTCTCACTCTGAGAGCCTTTGAATCTTCAAACATCCTGCGAACAGCCCCACAAAGAAAGACACTTCTATGCTCATTTTACAGATTCCTGTCATTTTGTCCCTCGGCAATTTTCTTTATTTTTGTGTCAACTCAGTTAATCCGTTAAAGGGTTGTTACAGGTTAGCCAGCATTTTTAAGTGTTTTATTATAGTACGTAGTCTGCCTTTTGCTCAAACCTTATTTGTTGATTCTCAGTGTACCTGCTTTTCTGATTAACCTTTAAAATCACAGCCATGACACCTGTTTTCTCTACAGGTTTCTAATATGGCTCTTAATTGTATGTTTCAGCTTAGCTAGGCAAGATACTTGGTCAAATATGTCTGCATGTCACTGAAGATATTTTTAGGTGAGATTCACTTTAAATCAGTTGACTTTGGGTAAACTTTATCCTTCACGATGTGGGTAGACTCATCCAATTAGAAGAAGACATTAAGAAAAATACTGGTATTTCCCTAGCAAGAGACTGTCTTTGGATTCAAGCTACAATTTTTCCTGGGCTCTCCAGCTTGATGGTGTACGTACAGATCTGGACTTGCCAGCCTCCAGAAAAATCTAAGCCAATTCCTGAAAATCAATCTCTTCCTTTCCTTCCTTCTTTGTCTGTATCTCTCTCTCTGTCTCTGTCTCCATTTCTCTCTCTCTCTCTATATATATGTTCTCCAGAGAACCCTAATACAGTTCTACCCTACATTCAGCTTTCCTCTCTTAAATGCATGAAAACACAGTATGAGAGTAGAAGGTACTGATGCCTTTCATAAGTTTACTGTTTTAACATTTTTTTGTCTCAGCATACTTCCCCAGGTCAGAAAATTCCAGAGCTGATGGTCGAATCAAATGTTTAGTCCAGTTATCTGAATCCTGTCTCCCCAATTCTGAAAAAAAGTTTGTCTATTTTTCAGTCTCCTTCCTCTGTCATTTCGCTGCCTTGTTCCATTCTCAACAGTCCAAGTATTTTCAACTAGATATTTTATTAAAAATTTTAAGACATCAAAAAAGCATGGGGGTGCTCAGTTGTATTTGTTATTCCTAGTGCAGATAGAATTATTCATGTACAAAAATACAGTAAAAAAATCTAATTTGGATAAATCTCAGATCAACTATTAAAAAAAATCATAGCATAGCAGTGGTATTCCTCATATAGAAAGAACAACATATTCTGTTTACAAATATGTGTCAGTAAATGATGGGTAGTTCCCAGCCCTGTTCTACAGCTGATTTTACTTTCCTTTCTTCAAACATGCTGTGATTTATGCTTAAGGGGAACTGTGTTACTGGTTTTGAGATTAACTGTTAATAGTTAGAGATTCCAACACAAGTTTACCTGTCCTTATAGTGTCTTTGATTCTTTGATGATAATGGTAGTATGTAAATGTTGTAAGGTTTTACAGGCAAGGTACACAGGACACCAGGCGAGACAGGCACAAGGCAAGGTTTACTAAAGGCTCCCTTGGGCAAGGTTCTGCAACTCTGGAGAGGAGAGTCAGGGAAGTCGAGCCCAGGAAGGGGTTGAGTGAGCTTTTATTGGGCCAAAGCAGGGCGGGGGTTGATAACCATATTTGGTAAGGTTAGAGGTTGGGGGTTGGAAAGCCAAAGTGGCTGGTTTCTGTTTCTCGCATAAGTTTCGGTTTACTCAAGGTGACGTGTCCTTGACAGATGTCCTTCTGGCGGGAAAGTCCTAGGTAGGGGGAAGACGGCGGCCATTTTATTGTTCCTCCTGCATTCCCAGGGCCGCCGACCTAACAAATGTTATTTTAACTTTATTTATTAAGTGCAACTCTATCTTCCATGAAAAATAGCTGTATTATAAGCCACCAAATGTTGGCTCTATTTTATTCACTGTCTCAGGATGTGTACAGTTTGACAGTGTTTTCACTTCAACTCTCTGAGTGACATAGCAGCAATCATTAAAGAAAGAAAGTTTTGGTTACTAATTTAACTCTTTTCCTTGCTCTTCCATGTAGAACTTGAATTCTCACCAGAGATCGTAATGCACCAAATGGTATTTTTAAGGCTTGTGTATTGGTTACCATTAGCAAGCTATACTGATTAACTTTTTTTCCCAGCCCACACTCAGGGGTTAAAATATTCAACTTAGATGAGTCATGATTTAAAGGTAATTAAAAATCTCATTCATTTCCAGCTGGTGATCCAAGGCTGTCTCATCTTCAATGCTGGTTTCTTAAAATGGTAAGTGTTAGAACAGCTTGTGGTTAAATTATCTTTTATAATATCTGACAGTTGTTTAGATAAACCAGGTTCTTTCCTTGGCCAAAGTCAACGTACATTTAGATTGTTTAGGTAACTGAAGTGTAGAGATAAATGTAGAAGAACCTCTAAACAAACCAGTTGTTTCTTTCAAATGTACAGAGAAGAAATCCCAGGCCTCACATATTTGCAAAACCTTCAAATACCCGACAAATATTTTGTTTTCCAACTTTTTTTTTTTTTAATATTGCATAAGAATGAATTCTGACTACTGTTCCCACAGACTCAATACATAGTGACCCCTCTAGCTGTTTGCACAAAGATTAAAGACAAAACAAACAAACAAAAATGCACCTCCCTGACTCAATTGCTTTCTTTATGTTTGAAGCACCTCAGTGCTAAAAGGGCAGTTTATATCAGGGAAACATGGAGGTAGAATAGCATTTCTCAATCCATATGGTTTAATCCCTTTTTTGTGAATCTGCCAAATGTATCAGGGCTTCACAGTTTAACCAAGAGGAGGAGAAAAGTATCTTATATTTGAAAAGCAATAACAGAACAGTGGGGAGCTCTGTTTTTTTCTCCTTATTACTTTGTAACCTGATGAGCTCTAAGAATTTGTCAAGATTTCACTGACTACACACAGCCCTAAATATTCGCTGCTTCTTTTTCTTGAAGGGATTTGGTGAATACTAATTTTTTATTTTGAAATATAATTTGGAGATAGCTTGTCATATCTATTTTTTTAAGATTTTATTTATTTATTTGACAGAGAAAGACACAGCGAGGGAGGGAACATAAGTAGGGTGAATGGGAGAGGGAGAGGCAGGCTTCCTGCTGAGCAGAGAGCCCAATGCAGGGCTTGATCCCAGAACCCTGGGATCATGACCAACCTGAGCCTAAGATAGACACTTACTGACTGAGCCACTCAGGCGCCCTGATGTCATGTCTATTAATTCAAATTTCTCTGTGAGGTATTTTCCCTGGCACATTGCTGTGAAAGTCTGCCACATATGATATCTAATCTTGCATACAGCTCTTTGGGATCATATAGAATTGTAGGATTTCAGAGAAGAAAAGGATCACATGAATTAACTCAACTCCTAAAATTACATGAGGAAACTGAGATCCTGACAGGCTGGGTTAGGGACTCAAGGCTAACCAGGGGAAGAGCTGGGGAAAACAGGGGAGACCTTCAAGAAACAACCACTGGATCAATGAGTAAATAAATGCATCAGTGAAACTTAATGCACATGAAAACCAGTGTTCTGGGTTTGTTTTGCTTTCAGGATTCCATGTTGCCTCCTATGGAAATCATGTCCATTTCAACTTTCATTCTTCAGCAGAGTAGGTTTATAAGACATATTGAATTAAAACCCAGAAGTTAATTAAATTCATAAATGAAGGTTCTAATGCATTTCATTTCTAATATTGGCCTTTAATATTTTCAGAATTTTATAGCTCCTTGTAAGTGTGTGATAGAAATACGGCTATCTTTGGTAGATAAACTGGTTTTGATAATCCATATGACCATTTATTTTTAAAGCCCTCCCTTAAAATGCCTTAATTTTTACCATCCTTTCTAATACAAGATAATATAGAAGGGAAATAAGCATACTTTGTGCATTTTTGAAATTGTATATCACTTTTATACATAGTCCAAATATAACGATACCAGCTCATTGGAAGAAAAAAATATATGGAAGAAAATGCATCTTATATTGGAAGAAGAAAGAACTAAAGAACTATATTTAGATATAACATAGAACAGCAGTTATGGTTTGAGGAGTCTTCTCAAACATTGGTTCGTTAGGTCTCATCATCTTCAATTTTTATTTTAAAGAGTCTTCACCTATTAAAGCTCGGATAAAATGCAGGAAAGTGCCCTACTCCCATTACTACCTGATTACACTGCTATGACTAGTACTAATACTATCTGCAGTGCTCCCCTCGTCATTTATTGAAATCTTACTCTAAGCAGGCCCTGCTCAAAGGGCTTTCCATGTAATAACATATTTAATCATCACAGTCATGCTACGGAGTATTTTTATCTCGACTCTCCAGAGGAAGGAACCAGCGGTCTAAGGCGTTCAGTGATTTTTCCCAGGGTCACCCAGCTGCTGAACAGGCGAGCTCGGTTCAAACCCTGGCACAGTCTGGTGGTAGTTTCAGCGGCAAAGCAGAACCGCTGTGAGTAATGCTGAACACAGAAGCATTACGGTGAGTAGTCCCGGTGCTGTTCGACCTGGGTCAAACCTCCCACCTAAGGCTGCCGTTCCTGCAACTAGTCTTGGACTTGGAAGGACCAACACCAGGAAGGCAAGTGGAAGGGCCAACTCGCTCCCCCGCCCTGGCCTCAGCCCCGAGCACAGGCACGCCCCGCAGTCCCCTGCTGCCCTTCACTGGAGCCTGAAGCCCGACACTGGCAAGCCTGAAGGGGGCGGTCAGTCGGATCTCCCCAGAGAATCAGAGCAGGTAGGAGAGAGAGAGACCGACGTCAGCGGAGACTCATTAGAGGAACTGACTCGCGTGATGATGGAGGCAGAGAAGTCGCCCCATCTGTTGACCTGTGGGGAAGCGGGAGCCCCAGGAACGCCCGTGGCGGGATCCAGGCCGAGTCTGAAGGCCTGAGAGCCAGGGGAGCCAGGGGTGCAGCTCCCGGTCCCGTCGCACAGGCTCAGGAGCTGGGGAGGGGGCGGGGGGCTCGTGTCAGTGACTGCTGAGTCCGAAGGTTCTTGAACCAGGACACATTAAAATGCTGGATAAAGCATATAGAAAATTATTTTTAAGTGCAAAAATGGTGGGGTATGAAATTGAGGAATATCAGATGCCAAATGATAATTGAAAAAGGAAACCAGAAAAGATGTGCAATGCCATGAAATGGGAAGAAACGAGGAATAAAGTTACCATGGATGAAATCTAGCAGAAATGAATCCTCAAATATGATATGTAGTGGAATTAACAACAATAAAACCTGACATTTGAGTATTTAAATGATTAAATCAATGAGAGAAAGGGTTAAATATGTGAATCTTGGCCATTTGTTATTCTTCATGATAAATTTAGAAATAAGGCTGTTACACTTCTAGAAATGAAAAATGTAATGCCATAATTATGTAAAAGTTAGGATAACTTAAGAACAGATTAAATGCTGCTAGATGAAAGTTTATTGAATTGGAAAAGAAAACAAATTGTCAATTATAGAAAGTCAAATAGGTAGGAATAATGAAGACTGGTGAAACTAAGATAAAATCTAAAGAATTCAAAGTATTCTAGAAGGAATGATAGAACAACCACTATAATCATTTAGAGGGAAACCGACTAAACATTTTCTATAGCTAATGAAAGATTTCAGCCAAGCAAAAGTGTTAGTATTTCTAGAGGACCAACTGAGCGCTTGTTAATATCGACTACTGTTTCTTCTCTGCATTCTGTTAGCCTGCTGTCCTCTGACCTGTCTCCTTCCATCTGTATTTCAATAACATTTCGATCCTCCGTTCATCCTCTCTCCTTCTTCCTCCATGGGTCACGCCAGCTCCTTGTGGGATGCCGTCTTTCTGAAGTTTGTAAGTGTCTCCTTTTTACTCAGAGTAAGTGCTAGCGTTCTTATCCTGATCTTCAAAGCCCGGCACGATCTAGTCTTAGCCTGTTGCTTGCTACCTTTTTGACTTGATCCTTTTAACCACTATTTTTCCTGGCTTCCTTTCTTAGGCCACACTGGCCAACTCCCAGCTTCTCTACACATTCCTGCCATAGGCTTTGCTCTTACTATTCTTTCTGCCTGGAACCCACTCTCTCTCTCTCTCTCTCTCTCTCTATATATATATATATATATATATATATGGCTTTCTTCACCTCCTTCAGGTCTCCTAACTTGTTTCACTTCATAGCACATATCAACTGCTAACATTACATATTTTCACCGTTGTTAAAAGCTATTCCCTCCCTATGGTAAATTAGCTCTTCCTATGAACGGGACGTGTCTTGTTTTATCCAACGTTGTATTCCGAATGCCTAGGCAATTCTTGGCAAATATTATTCACTCATATGAATATTTTATTAATGAATACAAGAACAAATGAATATATGGAAATAAAAGGGTCTCAAAGGTTTTTGAACTGAAATTTGGCTGCTAACTGGACTTCTCAAAATTGTAGAGTGCCATTTTCTTCAGTTACATTATGAAATGGCCAGGCACCAGGGGGACCACGGAGGTGAGCTAATTGCACTGAGTTTTATAATGACCTTTAAGGAAGGCAATGGTAAAAATACAGAATGATACTTTAACATTACCTTGAAGTTACCATCTGCTTCGAACAATTTCTACTTGGTAGTACTTGTGCTTTTTTTAATATCCCATAAATTATAATTGTGGGGAAATCTCTCTGTCTTTCCACTGAAACTGAGATAATTGCTGTTCTTCTATTTAATAAGCAGACTGCATCCGGACATTACAGGTGAACTTCATACTTGCTTGACTGTAGGATTCAAGGATATTGATTTTGGCCTATGTAACAGTTAAATCCTTGGTTACTTCAGAGATTACTTACTTACCTTCATGATAGCCACCTTTGGAGAAGGGGGATCAATAGGGCACTCCTGCGCAAGTTGAACTTCTGCCATTTTCCCCAAAGGACACACATATCTGGAACTCATTTCCTCTTCATTACAACAAAGCCAAGGTCCTTGCCCTTTGGGGAACTACTCAATACTAATTTGTTTAGTTAAGCTTTTACCTAACTGATGAGGTGGAAAAGAGTAATTGAATTGGTAGCAAATTCTAATACATATTCATTTTGCTATACTTCTGAACATATTCATATATTTCTATCACAGAGTTCCATTTTATTAGTTAAATTTAACAGCGATGACTACTCACTATTTCCCTAAAATCTGCTGTGAATTTATTTGCCTTTTCTAAAATTCTATTTTTGAAATATCCTGTATAGATTTAAGAAGGAAGAACTACATTCAAACCAACATTTGAGTATAACATGGGAATGCTTATCCACTTACTGTCGTTAACAGTCTGACAGGACAAGATTGTTGTATAAAAAATGGCAGTGCTGCGCCCCCAAACATAGTCATATTTTAATACTTCATTATATTTAAAAATATAGGAACCAAAGTGATATTATTTCAGTATAAAAAAAAAAAACTAAATATGTGACCAAGCATGATTTTATTCAAAAAATTCTTTATTAGACATATAAGGAAATCATTTTATTACTTGTCTATTACATTAATGGAATTGGAAAAATAAAATTTGTTAAACTTGTAGATTTCACAGATGTAAATGTATTTGAGTGGATTACTGGAATACACCATTTTAGAACCAATGTTAAAAAACGCTGCTTGACTCTGTTTCCATTAAGAAAAAATACTGTACATGTTTTTTCCAGATACTTTACAATAAACACTTCAAAGTGAATCTTCATGTGCTTTAAACATTTAAATTAATAGGGTGAAAAAATTAATAGGTTAATGCTTTCAGTGTATCTGATGCAATGGTATTTTATGGATAATGGCATGTCTCCATACCTTCTGTTTGTTGTAACACAAATGTCCAAAGAGTTGTGCTCCTTCCTTTGCTTTGCTTTAAGATGAATATCAAAGGAGCTGTCTTTCAATAAGGTCTTATTAAATTCAGTTGAAGTAAAAACTAATGATGTCCTGCTCAACTGTAAAACAAACAAAACAATCCTTGACAGACACGCCATGGCTACAGAGTATGGTCTTCTTTTGCCAACCCTTGACAGAAAAATTATGCCCAGAATTTTCAAAATCTTACATGGGGTTCCTGGGTACCTCATGAATAATGTCCAAGAACTGGGCAAGCCCAATGGCATACATGACTGAATCATATTTACTTAAACCGGAACATTTCTGCCTCCCTTTTCCCCAAGCTGAATAACTCTTACCACACAATGGGCACCAGGGACCCCGAGTCTGTCCTTTAGATGCCATCTGCGAGGCAGCTGAAAGTGGCTGAGCCTTCCTTTGTTGTGCTTATATGATGTTGTGCCTTAGTTAATAACTGGGAATTCAGGTTAAAAAGAAAGATGAATCCCTCTGATGTCATTCTCTTTATTGTGTCTGCAGATCTGTGCCCCACCACCCACCAGGCTTTCCCTGACTGACCCGTGTTTACCTTCTGTCGGTGCCACTTCCCACTGGGTTATTGATGTGCTTCTCTGCCCAGGAAGCCAGCTCTCTCAATGTACTTTGTTAAGCTGACACCAGGGCACACACAGGCTTTTGTTGTACTGTGAAGGCGAAGAAGAATGTTTGTGGACGGGAATGCTGAATATCTCAGTTAAACTCTTCTTAGAGAGGCAGGAGAGACAGACAGACATCTGATTACACATTCTCCTTATTCAGAGGACACCTGAAAGCCTATTCTGTTCCCAGGGAAGGCAAAGTTCAATTCTTGCCTCTGATTAGGAACCCTTTTTGTTTAATACGTGACTGGTGGCTTAAGAAGGCTCCCAAAGTAAAAACAAACCTGTGTTGATGAATCAACAGCACATGAAAACTTAGATCATGACTTGTTTGTGTTTCCTGACTTTTGGTATGAGAATGTTGCTCTCGGCTTTTTCTAGATTTAGTTGGGGTTTATCCAATTTGCCTAAAATCACTCTTCGTCCCTTTTTGTTTCTTGTAGGAGAAAAAAAAAAATCAAATACCATCATGGAAATTGGTTACATATTTTAGAAAAATTTAGAAAGCGTTACTGACTACATGAAAATGTTCTTTCCCAAAATATGAGTATTCATTTCTGTCATTTTCACTATTTTATACTCCCCACACAAAGCCTAGATTTAAAGAAAACAAAAATATCTTCATCATGGAGTTGCTTCGTTTTTTAAAAAATTCTACGTAAAAAAGTCTTTACTATAACAGGTTAACATTTGACTAGGTTTATTAATGTTATGCATTATATAGCAAATATGAACACAAAATGGAAGATACTTATACAAAATAAAGGGGAATAAACACTATGGTTTGTAAAAATCTGAATATGACACTAAGTCTTCTGACCAAATATAGATGTGTTCTCTTTCATGTTCAATTTCTTTATCTATAAAATAATTGGATTTAATAATATGGACTCTAATGTATTGCTTAGCTGTAAAACATGCAACAAAATACAACCGACAGTATTTATAAATCAGAAAATAAAAGTAAAAATATTACTCACAGTCTAAACATGGTTCATCATTTCTCTTGTTATTGATATTCTGGTTTTCAGAAATGTTGTGCTAATCATCCATCAATGTACTTGTTTGCAGTCACAAGGTAATGTGTTTCAGACAGCAGAGTTTCTATGATTTGTGCATGTTGCTTCTGCAGTTCATTGAGAATACTTACACTTTAAGACATACAGTGTACTTATTTTGAAGTTTATGTTTTTATGCCCTTGGTTAACTCAGACTCGGCCTAAAGATACAAAGTGGGTAACTGAGTTGTTCCCCTCCTATATGAAACTGAATAGTGGTGTTAGACATAACACCTAATTGGGACTGTGAATTATTTGATGACTGCCTTGATTCCCTTATTTCCACGTGGAGTTGTGCTAATGAGTAGTTAAATTTTACATCATAAAAGACTGAGGGAGTATGTATAACTTCTGTGTAATGTGTAAAGTTGTAATCTCTGTCCAAGAAGACTTAGAAGTGCTTGGCTATTCAAGAAAGCAATCTAAAGGGTCTCCATTTGGTTCTTTAGGAGTCCATGTATATGTCCATGGGGAGGGGGAATTGAAGTAAAGTACCATAGTACAGGTTCCTTAGAAAGCAAAACATTAAATTTTTACCAAAGGCTACTACCATCTGCCTTTGTCCACTACAGTCCTTGGCATTGAGTTACAGATGTATCTTATACAGATAGAGATGTTTATATCTATATATCTATATCTAGATATAGATATATAGATATAGGTATCTAGGAATAATAAATATAGGAATTTATATTTTATAAATATAGGAAAGGTTTTGTGTGTGTGTATCTACATATCTACAGATATAGATATAGATATAGATACACACACAAAACATTTCCTATATTTATAAAATATAAATTCCTATATTTATAAAATGTATATGTGTAATATATATATATATATATATATATATATATATATATATATATATTTCCTGATGTGGGAAACAATGGCAGAAGAAAAACTATTAAATTTCCTTACTACCTACAGCCCACTGACAAGTCTTTGAAACAAGCAGAGTTACATTCCTCTAGGGACTCAACTGCCTTGATGCTAGTACTTTGCTAAGGGTAAAAGGCAACATTAGCCCCAGGATCCTGTAAGTCTAATTTAACATATAAAAATTCCTTTAGAAATTTCCTTTATCTCTAAACCACCCAAGATATGTGTTGGTGGTCATCTCCCAAGCATATGGCCCACCGATATATATCTGAAGGGTTTCATGACTAAGGTTTTATTATGCAGTAATAAATGACCTTTTCCCAACAATAGTTAGCCTCCTCAAGGTCCTGGAAGCCTTGCTTCCCAAATTCCTTAGAGACTTCAGTTATCCCTAACCCCTCCCTACTTGAAAGTATGTAAATGACACTCCTCTTGATCCCAGTGGAGGTCTTTCTGCCGTGGGTTCTGTCCCCATGTATTAATAAAACCACCTCCCTGTACCAAAGACGACTCAAGAATTCTCTCTTAGACAGTGGTTTTGAACCCTAATGTTCTTTCCTACATTATTTCCTATTTCTACAAGAGACATAATCCAATAAGAACAGAGTTTTCTAAGCAAAGTATTATTTTGTTACAAATATTAACTTAGTAAAGACATTTTTCTTTGTGAGGACATTTTTCTTTGCAAATATATCCGTATCAGAATGATTTTTTTTTTTTTCATTTATCTTCAGATGGAAAAGAGCAAACATTGATAAAAGAGTTGTTAAAGAAATGGTCCAGGGTACTTTGCAAATATGTAGAATATTTCCTAATGGAATTGTTCATAGAATGCGAAACTAAATTACATTAATGGATATGAAGATCGGGGGTAATAAACAATATTGAAATTACCTTCTTTAGAAAATATGTTTTTTATGATTTGTCATTATAGATTAAAATTTGAATTTTTCACTTTATTTTTTTAATTAGGCACCTAGCACCATATATGTAGCTTATATATGCATACATATTAAGCTATTTATATATAAACTATTTTATATATATTTGTAAACTATTTTTATATAATTACATGTAGTTTAAATCATCTGCATGATTAGATATAATTTTTATAATTTTGAGTAACTAAATGAAAATTATCTTCACAACTCAGAGTTTTGCCATCTGGAGATTAATATTAATTATTATCCTATCATTTGCAATTTATGTGTGTTTGAGAAGTTTCACTTCCTTTTCAATAATATGCTGAATTCTAAAGCAGAATTATCGCAGAAAACCGAAGCCAGAAAAAGAAGGTAGAAGAGAAAACTTCAAGTTCTATTCAAAACCTTTCAAACTAGAGCCATAAGGCTACAAAATAAGGTGCCGCTTCCCCTGTCTGCATTGTTTGGTTGAAATAAATCATTTTCTTGAACTGATCTCAGACCATTCTCTTGCGTCTCCAATTTCTCTTCTTGTGAGATGATGGCCTCTCTGTTGCTTAGATGAGAATGGAAATAATTTTATCGTCCAAATTTTGAAGGGTTATTATCCGTACCACCTTATAACTGTTAGTTAAAATGTATTTTACCACTGATGAGATACAATGTTTACAAATCCTCTAAGGACAAATATGTTATTTGTAGTACAGTCAAAACTGCCTTATTCGTGTAGTAGCTTGAACTTAATTATGATGGAAAATAAGACCTCAGAAAGAATTCATTTTTGTTTGTTTAATAACTTGTGTCCTTTTGACAGATTAGATTGAACAAAAATACCCCCCAAATAATTCCTACTGGTAAAGGAGTGTTTCTAGACAAAAAGAGCATCTCTAAACTTTCAGAACATTAAATAAATGCCAATAGATAAAACATCCTCAAAACCGTATTGTCCTAAAAATATACTTACAACTAAGTATACGTTTCCAATCCTAAATAATAGAAACTTACACACAAGGAGACCAAACTTCATGGTCAATCCATGTATCTCAATACAGGCACGGATTACTTTTTACAGAGATGTTGGAATTAATTTTTTTTTTAAGATTTTATTTATTTATTTGACAGAGAGAGATCACAAGTAGGCAGAGAGTCAGGCAGAGAGAGAGGAGGAAGCAGGATCCCTGCTGGGCAGAGAGTCTGATGGGGTGCTCGATCCCAGGACCCTGAGATCATGACCCGAGCCGAAGGCAGCAGCTTAACCCACTGAGCCACCCAGGCGCCCCTGGAATGAATGGTTTTGTTCCAACATTTGTATGTACTTCCCAAAACATAGAAAAAGTCCCGTTCAGGGGAATTAAAATAGCTTGAACTTTGGAATAATAAGCCAACTGATTTCCAGATGAGTTTCTGCCCAAAAAAAGTCAATGTCCATCTCACTGTTTTCCAAGAGTATAAGATACGTCTGCAGATGACATGCTGCAGGATGGCATCCCAGTGAGACTTCAGACTCAGAGCTGGGCCCCATCAGTGTTCATCTTATTATATTTCAACATAAATGAATATATTTTCTATGTAGAATGAAAAAGTAAGGTTCAAATATACCACAAGTTACGAAAAGAGAGATATTTTAAATGTGACCATTATGGAAAATATGACTAATCCAGTGCATTTCCATTTGAAAGAGAAATGACTAATAATTGATTGGCCTGAATCCAAAGTCACAGTGGGGTTCAAAAAGCTGGTAAGTGGCCTCATAAAAATAGAAGCTGTATCAACCAATTGAATTTAATTATATATGAAGGTGATGATGGGGCTAAACGGCCTGTAATTGGCGTCCAATTACTCAGCTGGTCTTCCATAAAATTAATTCATCTGAAAGTTTGCCATTGTCCTGTGCTCCAGGTCTGCCGCTGGTCTAATTAGTTAACACTAAGGAATCTTGAAACAGTAAATTATTTTGTCTTTATTGCCAATTACTGGTTAACGAAAATTGTGTATAAAATATTAACATCTGCTACCAGCTCAAAGAAGAAAGGGCAGAGTGAAGACCCTTTTTTGGTTTTGTTTTGTTTTCCACGTAAAAGTTGCTGGAACAGAGGAGGGTAAGCCTTCCCATGCACTTAGACTTCTGTAAGAGAAATTTGAACTTATCAGCTATTAAATATGCTGCCACGGCTTATACTATTCCATAGGCACTGATTTTATAAGTCTGATGCTGAGGACCCTCATGGTGTACACATGTAAAAATTAAGTTTAACATCAATGGGGGAAAAAATCATAGGTAGAGAACATTCCTGAAGAAATTCCCCTTCAGGGCTTTAAATTACTTTGAGCAATACTTGATAATGCGTTAGCATAATTTAAAAATGATATTGGCTGACTCGTGAGGTTTGATAAAATACGCTATATTAGATTTTTCACAATTACCTGAATTGCACATTAGGTTAATAGTTGAGCAGTTGAAACTATGAAAAAATTGATCAAATGGCTTAAAAACCCATTCCTCATTATTGTTCTTCTTAATGTAACAAAATGAAATACATCATCAATTGTGCTGAAAAATATGGACACCCTTCCAAAGCTGTTACGTATTGATAATACGTAGATACAACTCATTTCCACTTAATAGACTGCATCACATTGTACCTTCCCTTAGGAAGAATCACAGTTCACAGTACTGTTTAATTCCACGAGCAGTAACAAATTCAAAATGAAATGTAAGTGGAAATATGTAATAATAAAAAACTATATTATAAAATGTTGACTAAGCGGTATCACAAGAGCATTGGTCTGATCAGACCAAAAATAAAATAATCTCTTTAAAAGTTGTAGTGGAGCAAACATTACAGTTCTCTGTACATAAACCCCTCCTTATGTTGGAAAATGAAAAATTAGATTACATAAAGGTGAAAAACATATTTTATATATCTTCTTTCTGAGAATATAGAAGTATTTAGGGCAAGATAAGGTTGTGATTAATTATAACACTGCCAATTGTAAGACATAATTTTAAGTGTGGAAACAGACCTCTTCAGAGTTATAACATTTACAATAAATAGTTCTCTTACTACATTGTGCAATTAATGTAAGAATTGTCGTTACATTTTTTTCTATATTTCTTCCAAAAATAACACTGCAAGAACCAATTACCTTTAAAACCCTTGCATTTGATCCAAAATGTCAAGATGAAACTAAACTTTTGCAGGAAAACTGAAGTCAATCATTTTAAAAAGAAATGTGCCTTAGTTCAGGAGAAGCATGATACAAAATGATCCTGAAAATATTGTTTCTCTTTGCAAGATTCCCCTAAAGCTCTAAAAGGGAAATGCTTTATTTAACAGATGAGTAATTATAAGCCAAGTTAGCTAGATTTTATCAACTTGATAGAATGTTGGCAATTTCTTTATATAGTTCGGTTGTTTTATTTTATCCTATGCTATTTCAATTTACATCTATATATTTTGAGAGAATCCAGGTTTGCCAAATACTATTACCATGGTTAACATATGCATTTAACCACATCTATAATGGTCGTTTTAAAATAATTTAACAAATGTGCCTCCAAAACCAAAGACAGAAATGCCTTCATTTCAATTTCAAAATAGAGATATTTGCCAAAATATTTGTTTTAAAGACATCCATAGATAAGAAAAGGCTGGAAAGAGTCTTAAGTTTTTCTTCATTGCACTGTTTTTAGGAAGCTTTGCACACCATGTGGTTGCTAAGTATTACTGAAGGAGAGAAAGCAATATTGAAGGGCTCCCCATTGAGCACAGTGGCAGGATATGGGCTCCGCGAAATGCCACTGAGCACCACTGGGAGGAAATGTGAGTGCTAATGCACGCTCTTTTGTTAAGGCTTTGAGTGCTCTCTATTAAAAGAAGTAAACACACTCTATGTAAAAAGTGGAGATTTTCTCACTTTACACAAATAACACATTTAAGAGGAAATAACCCGTAATGAGAAAGAGGTGTCACTAGTCTCCTGGTTTGTCAGTAGCTTTTCTCAAGGAGATAGCTCGCTAGGATTACTATATGCACCCAGCTAAAAATTAAATGTAGAAGGTTCTCATTTTTTTCTAACTTGCTGAAATAAATTATGAAAAAAAAAAGGCTCCTGTATACTTGAAGGTATCTGTTATGTATGCCTTTACGTTTATTTAAATAATTGTCTGCCTTATGCCTCATTTCACTGAGACTCAGTCCCCCAAAAGGGAACTGCATTTTTTTTTTCGCCATATGCCCCAGATCTATTGGATTCCTCCACCCCTAGGCATGCACACGCACATACACATGCATACGTGTGCACACACGAACAGTCTATCGACCAAGAAAACGACATTTGTCCTAGAGACAGGACAGACTTTTTCCTTCTTTCCCAAAGTTCCCAAGAGTCCTACACATTTACTAGAGGATGGGCAAAATATTCCCAAGGAAGTCATAAATGCACAAATAAATGTGCCTTTATGATGGAGATATAAGCTGTTCACTATTTATAAGTGTTAGATAGAATCTTCTTTTCCTCTCTGTTGAATTTTCAGGCAGTGGCACCCCGGCTCTGCAGAGGATATTAAGAAATGCAACCTTGATCAGGAAAAGTAATAGTAGCCGTGGGGAATCAACTAAACACTGCTGGAGAGCCAAAAATCACTAGAGAATTTTAAGAGCTTTGATTTTTTTTTTTTTTTTTTTTTGTGAAGAAAAAATAGCCTCTTTTTTCCTCCCTAGTCTTACATTATATTACTACACAGAAGAGGGGGAAAAATATTGGTTCTGTCCTGACAAGCCTCTGCTTCTGAACAGTGGGATTCTTTTTCACATCAAATCCAAAGTAGCCTGAGACTTGCATGTCCTGGGGTACCCAATCTACAGAACCTCAACTTGAGAAAGTCAGAACTAGAAACAGAACTGTTGGAATGGTGGTGACTGGCTGCTCAACTCCTGAAATAAATTTTCAAGGTTCTGCAGGAACATATCTGCAAATTGGTTTTCTTTCTTCATCGGTTCACAATCATTGCCCAGAGGGCTCCTTACCCACAGCCCAGGGACATCACCTTCATGCCTCACTTCTGAAATTTGCATGGATGTTTTATCTTTAACAAAATAAATATAGATCGGGTCTACAAGAGATATACGTTCATAATGAAAAGTTTATTAAATGAAAAGGTAAGTAAGAAATTTCAGCGAGAAAATGTGTTTAATTTTTTCTGCCATGTTTCTGACACTTGGAGGTGACATTCATTTTATTCAGTTGGACGTGCATACCCAGTAAAGACAGTTTATTATTTCCAGTTAACTAGTGCTTGTGAATATCTAGGTGATGAATTTATCATCAGGTGGGAATCAGATTATTTCCAAAAACAATCCATTCGCTTGTATATTCATTTCTTCATTCAACAAAGGTTTTGAGCACCTGTTACCACCAATCCGGCAGTGAACCTGACATTTTGCCCTTTAGTTACAGAGTACTATGAATTGATTGTAGGTCACGTACCAGCATTTAAATTCATACATGTGTCCCAGATATATTGATTGATTACCTATCATGCAGGTACAGATCTAGTGTCTTATGTTAGTTAACAACCCCAAACAAACCTTGGCAGAATTTCTATTCTATTCTATTCTATTCTATTCTATTCTTTACAGAATGGTTATTGATAGGGCTCAGAGTGTTAAGCCTCTGCCTTCAGCTCAGGTCATGGTCTTAGGGTCCTGGGATCAAGCTCCACATTGGGCTCTCTGCTCAGCGGGGAGCCTGCTTCCCCCTCTCTCTGCCTGCCTCTCTGCCTACTTGTGATCTCTCTCTGTCAAATAAATAAATAAGACATTAAAAAAAAGAATGGTTACTGATAAACATAATAAATAAAGACATAATGATAATCTTCTATAAGGAGATGATGACCAGGAAAAACATGTAGCAGTTCAGTGGACGGAGTAGGGAGGAAATATAGTGTTAGAAGCACAAGCCTCCTAATAACTAGAAAAGAAAATGCCATCTTTTGTGTCGTCTGACCAGAAGTACTGATGCTCTCTCTCCCCCAACCCCCATCCTTGTGAAGATGGAGGAATGACAGAAACTCACAAGGAACTATCAGTGAGTTAGAATCCAGGAAGAAATGCCAGCCACTACAAAGCCTAACGGACCTGGATTAAAATATAAATTTAAGCCTTTATCTATAAAATATAAATTTTATGCCCACATGCTATGGGAAGCAGAGCAAATTCCTGGTGAGCATGGAGCCCGATGCAGGATTCGATCTCACAACCTGGAGGTTCAAGTTTTTGAATAATAATGCTGGTAGAATGACAATGAGAAGGCGTGTCTTGCATTTTGTGGGCACAAGTGCATTTTGTATTTTTGGAAAGTAACTTAGGAACATTGCACAAGACCTCGAAGCAGCGATTTATATTCCACAGTGAATTTTTAGAGTCCACACAAAGAGTTAGAATCATTACAGCACAAAGACTGTTACAACAACTTGATTTGTCAGATGTAAAACAGGAAGCAAACTTAAATGTACAATAATAGGAAAATGCATAAGTAAATTAGGATGAAATCAAACACTGACTATTGAAGAACTCAAACAGCACCATTTAGTTCTATGAGAATATTTATTGGGCCCTAAGTCAAAAAATAATGCAATAGCAGTTGCATTGTAAACTCAAAATATATGAAGATTAATAAGAATAAAGAACCCTAACACTAATCAATAAAATGTTGAAATTTTTGAATGAAAGATTTATGACCGACTAATTTGTTTATTTATTTATTTATTTATCTCTACTTTGTAAATACTCACTAGATAATACACTTATGGCTAAACGTAAAAGGAAACTTTGTATTCTGAAAATTGCCACTCAGGGTAAGATTTAGTTAAAAACATTCCTCACTTCATGATTGCTAACATAATTAAGGATCAAAATATGGTGTCTTAGAGAAGAATGTTATTTTCTTTAATTTCTTTAAAGAAGATCCCACAACTCTCTTATTGGAGGCTGATGGAGTCCTTGTATTTTTTTGTTTGTTTGTTTCATTTTAGGTTTTTACATACTTTGCTGAAAAGAAAATCTCTTATCCTCAACCTCCCCTCCCTTTCCCTGGGCTGCATAGTTCCTCATTTCATGTTTGTTTAGTGATGTCCAAGGAAAGAAAAGAGGCAAACTCAAACAAAGCTGAGCACCTTGAACTGAAGGTATTTTTGGTAACACAGGAACTAGAGCAATTTGATACTTGAATACTTGAAGAATTATGGTGCTTCAACACTGGACCCTGTGGGTCCCATTAAGTTATAACTACAAAAAGAAAATTGTTTTCTTTACTCTTCCCAAATACTCCATGTAGCAGACAGACCCTAGGGTGGTCAATAATTCCTGTCACCCCAGTGTCCAGACTTCTGTGAAACCCTCTGTTCTGGAGTGTGGGTGGGCCTGTGATTTGCTTCTAATAGAACATGGAAAAGGTGATGGGACATCACCCCTTGACATTCTGTAGCAATAGTGAAGAGAGGTGCCTTTCATGATACATTCTCTTAGACTCTAGATTTAGGACTAGAATGAGAGACTCCCATGTTGACCTAGAGAGCAAGCTGCCATTGTGGGATTACCTATGGGCCACCCACATGATCAGGACCTGTGTGGGCAGGCAGCCGCTGTGAGCTGAGGGCCTCAGCCCTCCAGCTGCTGCCAAGAACTGAATTCTGCCAAAAGCCCCAGAGCTTGGAAGAGGACTTGGTGGGAGAAGAAAATACCTTGACTGCAGTCTTAGGAGACCCTGCACAGAGCATTTAGCTAAGCCATGCCCAGAGTCCCGATCCACTGAAACTAGGGAATAATAACTAACTGTGTGATGTTTTAGTTCTTAACTTTCTGGTAAATTATTTTATACCAATTGAAAACAGTAGACCCCATCATAACTACTTTCACATTTTTTTTTTTTTTTTCCCAAAAGACACTTTGGAAACTACTTCTGTTACCATGGAGCCTAAGGTCTGTGGGTTTTTGGGTCAGTTCACTCCTGCCTTTCCTAAATCAGGGGATCGAACACATTTTGATCCTCTTTTCTATTGGAGACTTGGCAGTGAGAATATGCATTTTCAAATGAAAAGCTCAAACTTATTGAAATACCGGGCCGACTACTATAATCCACCAAAACATATTTTAAACATACAAGAAAATTTTGTCATAATTATGCAGAATAAATTCCTCATGCTGCCATAAATGATTTTCTTTGTAACATCAATCACTGCCTGGAATGATATATTCTACTTGTTAATTACCACTCATCAGAATTTCAGGTCCATCAGGACAGGATTTCATCTGACACGTTCACTGCTATTTCTTGGTTTCTCAGTGACGGACACACAATAAACATTGAATATGTAATTATCAAATAATCATAAACATAGTCATTTTGTATAGAAACTACCTGAAGCTTCTAAGGCCACATAAGAAATCAAGTTAGAAAGTGAGGGATCCACTCAACAAATTTGCTGCTTTGAGACAAAGATGTGTCGGTTGATTTTCATCCTTGTCTAGACATCGTGAAGGAATGAGAAGAGTGAGATCAGGTTGGCAAAGACAGAGAAACCTGGAGGTCAGAGGCAACGTGCATAGAGCCTGTTAGGAGCTTCCCTCCTACGCCACTTCTAACTGACCTTCCTGCCCGTAGCATCATCCGTCCATGCCCAGTAATAAAAGGAGCCCTGCCAGCAACACCAGCATGAACAACGACATTGTAGGAAGAGTCAGTATTTTTGTCAGTGATGCTGGCATAGATATCATGAGAAGCAAATCAAAGAGCAAGTTTCTTAACAGCCAGATAATAGGCGAGGCTGTCTTGTTATACCGAATCCCCCAACCATGTTTTCCTTAGAACAAGTTGAGTGTGCCTTCCTTCCTTCTATCCAAAAACCTCTGAAGCACTAGGCTTCCTGTGAATAGCTTGCCTTCTCTGCCATTCATGTTTCTGTGGAGATGGAAGCCAGACAATTTCTAGACATTCAGAAATGTCTAGAAATTTAAGATAAAGAAGGGGAGACACTATAACAGGAAGATGATTCAGAAATGTCTAGAAATTTAAGATAAAGAAGGAGAGACATTAAAATAGGAAGATGATCGTGGTTTCTGTGTTCTTGGCACTGTGCCTTCCTGACAGTTAAATCTTCAGTGTAGATTTAAACATGCGTAGTCAGCAAAAGGCTGACATATTCCTACTGGGGTAGTGGGAAGCTTACCCTTTCTCTACCCATGACCCTCAGAAAACTATCAAGGATGTCTGTCCCAGGCTTTCTAGGAGTAAATTGAAGTTAAATGTGAATCTCTCTGGAGACAAGGTGGTGATGGTCATAATTTTTCTCACACTATATGTGATTGCATACCATTTGTGCTCCTTAAAATTACATATAATGGAAAACCTTTTAGTTATACAGTCCTCTGTAGGGTGCTCAGAGGAAAATGCAGACAAGACAGATGATGAATGCATAGATAATCAAATAGTAGGAAAATGTTTCTTGTCCTTTCTTTCCTACACAGCCATGATGTTTAGAGCTGTTTAAAGCTACCAATTTTCACTTTACATGAATTCACTTGAAAACTTGGGTTTTGCAATGATTTGAAGATTTAATCCAACACATAATGTTTCTGTCAGTGAAGAGATCAAACAGTAACTACAAGTCTGTGCTTCCGTGAGCTCTCACTAATACTGCTAACAGAATACAGTAGATACACTCCTGAATATTTAAATCAATCAGTTATTTGAGATGAAGTCACCCTTCAAATGATTTTGGAATCAAGCTACTAAAGGATTTTTATTGTCAATTTTCAAGGGCGTCATCAAATCTCAATTTTCTATATATTCACTAATGTTGCACAGGTATCCATGCATATCTTGTTACATGTATCACCTTATACATACACACACGGAGTTTTCTAACTCTGTACATAATTCTCCTTTTATTTTCTCTATGGTTGCAAAGAGAAAAACGAGTCTCCATCCTTGAACTTTGTGTTCTCTGGTATGACTAAAATCAGATCCATGTGCCCATTTCCCTGTGAGAGGCAGTAAGAAGTCTCGGTGTGGGGTCTAGGGAGGATGGGAAGATGCCTCATCCCCAACCATTCCCTGGACACTGCTTTTCAGTGGTGTGCTTCCTCACACACCCTTGTCTCGAATGATGGGACGCCATGTTCCTTTTTGGGAATCACGTACCGTGTGGTGTTAGAGCAAACAAAAGGAATGAGTTGATCAGAGTAAAACTCTGGGTTGATCTATGATCATTTCAGTCACCTATCTGGATGAGAATGTATTCTAATAAAATGTTACATAGATAGGTAGATACATAGATAGGCATATAGATAGATAGATGAGTATTTCAGGCACCACCTACATTAAAACATTCTAATAGCTAAAGAAACGTATTTAAGATAAAAATCTTATTAGCAGTCTTCTCCACTAACCCTATTTGCCACCATCATATTTAATCCATGCTACCAAAGTTTCTAATAAGACTTCCATTTCTCCCTTGTCTCCATTCAATTTGCACTGATTTTCAATAATATTTATTATCTTAAAATCTAAATCAGACCATTGAATCACTCCCCTCATAACTCTGTTGTAAAAATGAGATGGGAAGTTATAAGACAGTGCTTTGTAAACCACAATTTTTTTTTGTAAATCACAATATTATGCAAATATTTTAGTACTTTGTTTTCAGAAGAAACCAACTTTATGTCACAGAAGTTTCAGGAAGATTTTTTTCCATACCACATTTTGAAATGTGTTTACACTTGCTTGTTAAAATCGTCGATTTTATCCAAATCATTTTCCTCATGTAAAACAAGAACAACAACAACAACAAAAAAGTATTTAGTTTCTTCGCTTACAAAAAAAGAACTGTCAAAGAGTAAGGATTGTACTCTATGGACAATATCATGTGGTTTTGCAGATTAGATACATACATATATTTAAATATTTGGGGTAGTATTAATGTTATAATAAAGTAAAAGCAAATCAACATAACTAAATTGGATTTTTTAAGAAAGAATGATTAACTCTTGTGAGAACACAGTTTCCTCGCTGGATTTCTGAAGGATGAAAGTCCTCTTACATCTGAAGGTTTCTGAATGCTGTGCTTCCTTCAGTCTGTGAGACACTGCGGCTTTGTATGGAGAGTTTAGGTTTGTAATTCAGTCCCCCTTTCTTTATGCTTATGAAAAGCCTTAACAATCTACTATTTTGATAATATATGAAATAATGTCTGAAAAATTTTGTATCTCACAGTGTCAAGCACCATGTAACACAAAATGTAGTCCCTCAAATTCTGTTGTTGTTGTTTTTTCTCCAAAATTTAATTAATTTATTTAATTAAATAATTAACTTGTACCTCCGCACAGAGCGTGGAGGCTGTCATGGGGGTCAAATACACAACCCTGGGATTCCGAACCGAGCTGAAGTCCAGCTGGACTCTTACTTGACCAAGCCGCTCAGGTGCCCCCTCTAATTTTGTTTTGGATGAGATGATGACATTTCTTTCTTTTCTAAACACAGAGAGGTTTTTTGTTTTTTTATTACTTTCTTTTATCTCTTTAACAATCCTGAATTTATTTATGCTATATTCTCCTTGTTTTTATTTTATTACATCCATTGAAGAGAATAAAAAAATACATTCTGTTACATCTTCTAATTCAATTTCTTGATTTTCTTTTTCTTTTGTAATTTTATTTTCATTCAAGTTTGCTTTTCACCCATGGACTATTGTGAACGAATTACCTCATATTGTCAAAGTATCGAAACAGAAGACTATTGTTGTTTCTTTTTTTGTGTGGTTTTGCCAGTGCTCACCAAGTTTTTCTCTGCTCCTGGGCAAGGTTTCATTTTGGTTTCTTGGCTTAGGGTCACAGAGGGGTGGAAAGTGACACCTTTGAGCATCGCTGGAACAGGTCTGGGATTTAATGGTTTCTGGTGATTTTTTTCTTTTCTCTAACCTTCACACTGGGGAGAAAGTGAGCATCTTTGCATCTTCCCTATCCTAAAGGACAGAACTTTTATTTTATTTATTTATTTTTTTTAAATTTTCTTTATTTTGACAGAGAGAGATCACAAGTAGGCAGATGCAGGCAGAGAGAGAGAAGGGGAAGCAGGCTCCCTGCTGAGCAGAGAGCCCCATATGGGGCCCAATCCCAGGACCCTGAGACCATGACCTGAGCTGAAGGCAGAGGCTGTAACCCACTGAGCCACCCAGACGCCCCGGACAGAATTTTTTCTAAACACAGAAATCCTTGCAAGTTTTAGGCTGTGGAAAAAAAAAAAAGATATTTTTTTTGGACTCCTACCATGAAGCATCTGAGGCCACATTTTCCAGATCTTGTCACCTACTGCACCTACTGTTGCTAATGCAATGGTTGCATTAATTCTAGCTTACTAATCTTTGAGTTTCACATTTATTTCCAAGTGTGGTTTTATTTTTTTCTATTAATTTTATAAATACAGTTTAATCTATTATCTCTATTACTTTTAGTTGGGCAGAAGCAGAAGCAGTTAATACTAGTTTAGATGACCATATAGAGATGCTTCTCTTCATATTTTATAATAATTTTTATTTTTATTTTAAGGTAAAAGAACAAATTTTCCAAGTTAGTAGGAATAGGATACACAGAGGTAGAAAACATTGTTTTAATGAGCACCAATTTTTTTAAGAATTTCAGTAATTATAAGATTAACAAACAATGTAGGATTATAAAAGTTATCCGTATCACATGATTTTGTAAAGAATTTTTTATTTTGGATCTGTGTGATGTTGTTGAACTATTGTATATCTTGTTACAATCTAAGCTTTTACACTCTGCAATGGAGTACTGATGAAGTAATGTGGATTCGGACACTAAGCTTTTTTATATGTTTCCTAGCTTGCAAGTGACTAGTGAAATATATACTATTAACAATATTTAAGATTTTTTTTTAATTCTCAATTTCTTTTTTAGAAGATTAGATACTAGTAAAAATGCATCAGAAAGAACGTATATTTATATACCTTAAACGAATTTATATAAGTACATATATATAAATTTAGAAGTTGGATATTAAAATAATAATCACTTTGATCCACATCTATAAAGAGTTTAAAAGAGAAATCTTATCTGTACATTGGTATAATACTGTTATAAATTAATGCCTTTAAAAATCTACTTTTCCATAAAAGAAATATTAGCAAGATTTTTTCTTCTTTAAAAAGTCATATTGTCTCTGGATATAACTGATATGGTATCAGCTTATTAAAAAAAGGTGAATGTACCCTCCAGGCTAATAAAGTGGTATGTCATTAAATGCTCTAGACCTTGCCCTGAACTTTTCAACTCACGTGTTCATCCCAACTGGACCCATGTATACAGTAAGAGCTTCTGAGATGGAGATATCTGCTGTGCTCATATGATCTATGACAGGGGAGATTCTCAAAGTAATTTCAATTGCTTAGCCATATTAAAAACATTTGTATAATATAATGTATTAAGTAATGTCTTAAAGAAAAATGGCATCAAAATAACAGATGTCATGCAAGACAGTCCCTTTAAAAATGAATGCAATCACAGCTTTTATTTTTGAGAAATTATTTTTGAGAAGTTATCAGGTTAATTGTGACTTTGGAAAAAACCCAATGAAAGCAGGTTGACAGATTATTAACAAAAGACCTAAACAATATCACAAATATACACTAATATATGATGTGAATAATTTATTAGGTAAATATGTATGCTCTTCAGTGTTGGTGACTTGACATGTTTTATATTTTTCTTGACATTGGAAATGTCATGATTAACATGATCAACACGGGGCAAACACTACTGAATGGAAACCAGCTTTCTAAGTAGAACTATTGGCTGTGGAATCTTGCTGCCATAATAGTTATGATATGTTTATGTATATAATACCACTTTTATAAACCTGCAAAATATTATGTTCCTAATGGGGAAAAAAATTAGCTGTTGAAACATTCTGAGGTTGAACACTATAAAGTCTGAAAATTCTCTTAGTTTATCAAATGGTTTGGTGACAAGACCCAGGACCTATTCCAGCCACATTAGTAAGGAGTATGGAGTAGTGGAAATTTTATTTAACAGCGATTGTTAGTACCAAGTGAGTCTGAGAAAGTGAAAGCAGGGTAAATGCTAGTGTAACTGAGTTCTTGTAATGACTGACCACTGAATTAAGATGAGGAGAAAAGAGGTAGAAGAAGGAAGTTAGGGTATGACGAAAATGGGAGGTTTTAAAACAATGGTAGATGCTATCGTGCGTGAAATACAGGAAGGGTCATTGTGCAATTGCAAGTGAGCTCTCAGAGTGGAATGCTTCCCATTAAGATTATGGAGGTTTATACAAGTAGTAGTAACAATAACATCTGAGATATGACAATTTAAGTTTTTTGTTTTTTTTTTAAAAACAAAGATTACAGTATCTTGTGGCCCACCCTGCCATACAGAAATATTATTTGCTCTAGTGAAATTAAAATTTTGGTTCTCACCACTCACTGATCACACCCTCCTTCCTCTCCTTACTCTGTACTTTTTGTTTTCTCCAGGTTGCAGAATTCTACTGGTTTTTCATTTCCTCCATGATTCTTTGTGACACTGGCCTTACACTATTTCCCATTTTTTAAATTAACTACATTACTAATGTTAAAATTAATTTTCATAAGCTTCAAAATGACTTTTCCCAGAAGATAACAGGAGTTTTATTTATAATTATATGTTTATTTAAGATATAGGTATCAAGTATTAATCAACAAGTTCATGTCAAATGTATTAAGCATTTGAAGAACAAATGAAATAATAAAATCACGAATGCATAAGTGAATAAAAGGACCAGTGAAAGCTTTGTTTTCTTCTAATTTTTTTTTTCTTCTAAAATTTTATAGCTACTGCTAAGAAACCTGGACACTGGATTGACCAGATTATTGATCTGATGAGGTTTGACAGGTAAATATTATTACTTTTTCCACCCTCACTTGGGTTGATGTCATAGATAGACTGAAACAGAATATAAAAGACCTGAGTATAACCCCGACCTCTATTATTTAATTGATGATGAACTTCAAAATGTCACATAATTCACATAAGCATAATCTCTACATTTTTAACAAAGTGCATTATTAATCCATGGAGACTGTAGTACTCAATCAAAAATATTTGTATTCAGTGGCAGTTATCGAATATAAGATATTGTTCAATCCACCCAAATCTACTTTTCTCACCCATTCATGTTAATGGTATTAATCACAGAGTTATTAAGAAGTTAACATAATGCAACATCTTTTATATAACAATACCCTAAGAAAATATTAAGTACTTTCATAAGCTTATCTTCTTAATTTTGGTGAATTAGCATTTCTATTTATATTCTCTAGTGCTTATATTAAATATTCTCATTTAAACTTAGAAAAGCCTAAATATCACATATAAGCTTAAGTTAGGTAGGATAAATATTGGAAATTAATATACAAAACTCTAGTATACCTAAAATATAAATATTTTTATGATCCTAATCGTATCTCAATATATTGGTGGTTAATATTTGCTAGGTTTTGAGTTTTGTATGTTTTGTATTATGTAAAAAGAAATTTGGCTTTAAGCTTCATGGCTTTCTGCAAATATTGTATATTCTTTTTTTTTTTGTATTTGTTAATGGGTTACTTCATCTAAATGACATAAAAGTATATGTTTCACAGAATTATTTATTATTCAATTATAGTCTCTACTGTATTACATTAAGTTGCTACTTTTTTCATGGAGAAGGTTTATTACTAAAGACTCTATACAAATAATCTCACTATATCTATATCATAAACAGAGTGAATTCATTATTTGCAAGAGAAAAAATTAATACAGTTCACCTTCAGTGCTGGTGGTCCAGAGCTAGAGGTCAAAGTACAGATCCCACACTTAAAATCACTCTGAAGGTCATAGAAAATACAACATCTATAGACCCAAATGAGATTGAATGGGACTCAATATGAGATGATTGTGAAATCATTTGAACTTCCAAGTATGTTATCCTGGATGGATAGTATCAAGATACTCCCCTCTCTAAGACCATTCACTTTTCATTCTTTGGTTTGATAATCTTAAAATAAACAATGATTATGTGTTAGTTATTTAGCTTTCAGTTAATAAATTAGTTTAATCCAGAAGTTCTATGCCTAGCTGGGAAAATATCCGTGAAAACAAATAATCCCATATAAAATGATTGGATCTATAACACACAAATAAAGAAAATTCTAAAAAATTCTAATGTGAACATGAACCTAGAAGAGTTCAGAAACATCTTACATTCGATAGGAAAATTATCTTTTAAATTATGCCTCGCAGTAGAAGAATGTTAGATTTCCCTCTGCGAGTAACAGTGACATAAAAATTTGGGAGAGGCACCTTAGTTTTTGTAAGATTCTAAATGACAGGCTCTGAAAATGACCATTCATCTGGCTGGAATCACCTCAGTACTGTGGCCATGTGGAAAGGACTGTCAGGAAGTCGTTGACATTTGTCACAACACGATCCTGATGTATTGGGTAGAAATCATTTCCTAGATGTACAAACAAATACTAAGACTTTAAAGCCTCACATTAAATTTAATTAGTTAATGTGTTTCTTACATTATTGCACTGGAAATTAGTACTTTTCTTTAAGCAGATGTTCATTCCTCTTGGGAAAATTTATATTATTTCTGTCTCTTTTTAGAATCTGTGTCAGAAGACAACCATATTCTGTGGAATGAACAGCAGAATCTGTAAAGCAGAGAGAATTGGAACAAGGTGTCAGCTGTACCCCATGACAACTGTGATTGCTAAACTTCTCTGGGCCAAAGGTGTCTGGCTAATAAAATAAAGCATGACAGAATTAAGACGACAGCTATCCTTCATCTGTGCAGAGATGTTATAAGACAAAATGAGGCAATCAGGGAATCCAAAAAAATAGGCCTGATAGAAACTTCAAAAGGCTAAACCTTTTTTTCCCCTTTCTTTCACAAGGAAAATATGTATTTTATTTGAAAACGTAAAATGAAGAAATAACTTCAACTAGAAAGAAGAATTATATGTTCATTTGGAAGTCTGCTCAATTATCAAACAAGGATCATTAAAATCATGTTTTATGTAAGTTGCATATTAGTCATGTAAGTTTAATTTTTTAAAGTGTCATGGATTCCTTCTACAAATGCCTTTTTATACTCTAATATGATAATAAGTTATTGGTATTCCATAAATACTCAATTAGATGTAATTTATTTCTATCTATGTTGCCATGTGGGCATATTATATTTTGCTTCTGCTATTGACTTCATATGACTCCTTGGACGTTGCCGGATAAAGGATATCTGATTTCCTTTTCTTCACTCTTTTCCCAAGTCTAATTTGCAAATATTATTTCCTTCTTGTGTTCCAGCAACTGGACAGAAAACTATCTCTGTTGACTGCATTTATTAAAAGGGCCTCTTTCTAGGTACTCATAAAAACAGATGGAGTACAAATATCTATTAAAAGATCAGAAAGTTTAAGATGGCATCCTGTGTCATTCTTATGTTAACATTAGATGTACTCAAATAGTTTTGTGCTTCTAGTTGATATATAATTGGGAATAGAACTATTATTGGGCACCTGCGTGGCTCAGTTGGTTAAGCGGCTGCCTCTGGCTCAGGTAATGATCATGGGGTCCTGGGATCGAGCTCCACATTGGGCTCCCCCTGCTCTACAGGAATGCTGCTTCTCCTTCTCCCGTTGCCTGCTGCTCCTCCTGCTTATGCTCTCTCATTCTGTGTCAAATAAATAAATTAAATCTTTAAAAAAAGAATAGATGTATTATTGCTGTTGCATACTTTAGAGGTTCAAGTATAATTAGATCAAGTTTCTGGATTTGCTTGCCCTTACACTTTTATTTCCAATTTTGTATTTTACTTTAAAAATGATGGGATACCTGGGTGGCTCAGTGGGTTAAGCGGCTGCCTTGGGCTATGGTCATGATCCCAGGGACCTGGGATGAATGTTTCATTGAGCTCCTTGCTCAGCAGAGAGCCTGCCACCTCCTGCTTGTACTCTCATGCACTCTCTCTTTGTCAAATAAATAAAGTAAATCTTTTTAAAAATAAGATAAATAAAATAAAAATGAAATGGATGTAGGAAAAGAAGGGAAAATATATGTGCAATCAATTATATTTCTAAGTTTAAAAGACTATAAAATCATTCATTTGAGGCTTATCTTTTACAGTGAAGATAGACTTTGTCCATTCAGCATCCATGATTTTTTTCTTCCTATGGAACATGAAATGAAAAATTGCATTTATTAAACTTTTATTTTCTGGACTCAATTGGGTTCTCTATTAAACTTTAGCCATATGGTATAGCATCTGTTGAAGACGATTCTTGTCTTTGTTAGATTCTGGTTTCAGTTATAATTAATTTGTCCTTCAAGATGCAATTTTACCTGCTACAGATAAATATCACTTTCTATAGCCCAAAGTACAAAACCAAGCACCAGGAATTCTTTGAAAAGTCATGCACAATGGATTACACTTGTAGTTAGGATGCAGAAATCACGAGCCCTGCTGTTCCTACCCTTATTCCAAGAATAGAAAAGTTGGTAGGCCTAAAAAAATGATAGGTTTGTTTCTGTTTGTTTAATCCACCAAAGAGCTGCCAATGCTATAAATCTCAATAAACTATAAGAGTGTGGAGACTTTCTTAGATGGAAGTGGCCTATGGCTGTTTTTACTGCTGCTGGACAGTCCTGGGACATGGATTAGAGGAAGGGAAGTACATAATTGGGAATACACATTCAGCAACTTTGTGAAGGCTGACTTGGGAGCTGTTAACCCAGAGAAGCTCTAGTTCCAGTCAACCTGCAATCACATCCAGATATTTCCACTGATCTTCATCTAGTGCATTCAGGCACTTTTCTAAAAAAGAAAAATTCCAGGAGAATAGTATTGCATAGGGATAACCTCTGTGAAGCCTTTCGACATGTAGCACAGCACCCCCGATGCTGGACATAGGGCAAGGGAGCCAAGGGAGATCTTGACTTCACTGAGGCAGAGCAGCTCTGCTAAGATGGAGGCAGGCCAGGGAAACAGCTTTCTCAAGGCACAGAAAGCTAAGGATAGCACTAGGGAGCAAAAAACTATCCAGTGATGCAAAAAGCTAACAGGCACATTTTGAGGAAACATCTCAAATGGTTTGGAAAGCTGGTGGCTGTACATCTTAATGATATCTCCAGTCTTGATGAAGCTTTGATTTCAGGCAATGTTGGAGGGAATGCTCTGATTCTGCCTTCAGAATCTCTGGAGCAGTTAATGAATTGAATCTAAGAATGCTGCAGAAAATTTCCAAACTAGCTGACTTAGAGAGAGTAAAGTCATTCATCTCCACACTCTAGGAAATCAACAAAAGGAAAGATGTGATTTTTTCTGGTGTAAGTATTAAGTAGTCCATATTTTATGTACTTTTTTTGTTTTGTTTTGTTTTCTTCCCCATAGTGTTTGGTATGTGCACACACACACACACACACAAGACATGTGAAGTAGGCAATGTGACAAATGACCAAGAGGAGAAATAGTCTGTAGAAGTAGAGTCAAAGATCACTGAGATGGTAAAAAATTCAGACAAAATTTTTAAGTAAAAATTATAAGTATATTAAAAGATCTGGTGTAAAATATAGACAATGTGTTTGAACATCTGAGGAGTTTAAACAGAGAGACAATAACTATAAAAAAAGTGAAGACAATAAAGCTGTCTCTATTCACAAATGACATGATTACTTAGGCAAGAATTCTAAGGAATCTACATACCAAAAAAAAAAAAAAAATTCTAGAGCTAATAAATTCATTTATTTGAGTTACTCAAACAAGATCTGTAGAGAAAACCTAATACCATTTCTAAATACTAAAAGCAGATAATAGGACATTAAATATTCACAAGAGCATAAAAACATACATTTCTTAGGACAAAATAACAGATAACATGTAAGACCTTTACAGTAATAATTACAAAATATCCCTGAGAATAAACTCACAAACATTTCACCAATTACTTTTGAAAAGGTGCCAAAGTCATTCACCAGGGAAAGAGTTATCTTTTCATTAAATGCTGTTGGAATAACTGGACAACCACATGAAAAAAAGTCCTTCTTACTCACACATTTATCTGAGCTAGATCATAGATTTAAGTGTAAAAGACAAAACTACAAAAATCTAGGAGAAAACATAGGATATTTTTAAGACCTTGAGGTCAGCAAAGATTGCTTAGAATTTGTAAAGAGCACGAGCCATATACAAATTGATTAAACTTCATCAAAATTAGTATTACAGGCAAACCACCATCAACTGGGGAAAATATCTGCAAATTTTGCATCCCAATATCCAAAGGAAATATATATTAAGAAAGAATCAGTTAAAAAAGGGCAAAGACTTGAATAAACACCTTGAAAAAGAATACTTATAAATGACCTAAGCACATACGGAGATAAATGCTCAATATCTGTATCAAATGGGAGATGCATAGTCAAGCATACTTTTATTTTAATTTGAATATGTATTTCTTAGATAATTACTAAAGTTAAAACGATTGGAAATAATAAATGTTGACAAGAACACAGACATTGCTGATGTGTTTGAGGAAAAAAAATACTACTTTGGAAAACCATGTGTAGTTTTACAGTGAGTTAAAAATACATCTATTCAAGGTAGGTATTTATCCAAGAAAACTAAAAATATATATCCTAAAGAAAATGTTGTACAAAATAATCATGGTAGTCTAGTGCATATCAGCCTCAGACTAGAAAGAATCCAAAAGTCTATCAATATATGGGTAATCAAGTTATCATATATGTTATACAATGAAGTACTGCCAAGCAATTTTAAAAGAGACTACTAATACAACCAAAACCATAGATGATCTCACAAATGTTGTATTAAGCAGAAAAAGCCACACACACACACTGATTCTATTTTTATGATGTCTCAGAAAAAGCAAAGCCTATATTGGGTAATAAACATCAAAATAGATGTTGGGGAGTGGGATATTGATGGAAAAGGGGCCCAACCAAATTTTCTGGGTGATAAAAGGTTTCTATATTTTGATTGAGGTGGTGGTTACACAGGAATATCCAAATAATTAATAAAATTCATTGAACATTATGATTTTTATATATATATTATACATTAATACAGAAAATACAACATTTTATTTTTTTAAATATTTTATTTAATTATTTGACACAGAGAGACAGTGAGAGAGGGAACAAGCAAAAGGAGTGGGAGAGGGAGATGTAAGCTTCCCGCCAAGCAGGGAGCCCCATGTGGGGCTCAATCCCAGGACCCTGGGATCATGACCTAAGCCGAAGGCACCCAAGTGCCCTGGAAATATATATAGCATTTTAAAGACTTTAAAAACAATTTTTATTTATTTATTTGACAGTCAGAGATCATAAGCAGGCAGAGAGACAGGCAGAGAGAGAGGAGGAAGCAGGCTCCCCGCAGAACAGAGAGCCGGATGCGGGGCTCGATCCCGGGACCCTGGGATCATGACCTGAGCTGAAGGTAGAGGATTAACCCTCTGAGCCACCCAGGTGCCCCTAAAGACTTTTTTTTAATATGTGTAGGTTGGCACCACAAATTTACACATTGTTAATTAGCATATATAAGTGATTATTTTTAAATTTTTCACTGAAAAGTCCAAAACAATGAGAAATATTTGTATTGTGCAGTATAGAGCTTTAATTTGTTTTAGAATGAATATAGTTCTTTTCAATGATTTTTTTTTCTATAGATACCATTGCCTAATTTTTCATGTTTAAGCTGTGTTAAGTGTTTTGTAGGAAATGAGCCAAACCAGTATAGAGCATATCTATTTCAATACCAATTAATTGAAAGGTAAACTTATACTTCAATTTTTTAGGCTTGCAAGCTACAGCGTAGAATTTAAGAAGTGAAAGCTTTATAGGAATTAAAAAAGACTTGATTCATACACCGTAAATGTAATGTTCCGGCTCTAGTTGTTTTATCTTCTGAATATTTTTCCCCTACTTTGCTCCACCAAACTAATTAGCTTGGGAGGGAGTAAAGCAATGAAAACATAAATCTACCACATTAGCTAATATAATAAATACATCCACCATGTTCAAAAGAAGACTTTTAGGAAAGTTCGAACCTTGTCACCCTGCTGCTCCTCTGCTCACCAACTGTTTATTTTTTTTAATTCATTATTTATTTGAGAAAAAGTGAAAAAGCAAGAGAGAGAACATGAGTGAGGGGAGGAGCAGAGGGAGGGGGAGAAGCAGGCTCCCCTCTGAGCAGGGAGCCCTACCTGGGGAACGATTCCAGGACCGGGAGATCATGACCTGAGCCGAAGGTAGCCATTTAACCAACTGAGCCACCGAGGCACCCCTCACCAACTGCTTCTTATATCTGCACATCTCCCTCACCTGTTGTTTCAGTCTCCCTTAAAACTGCTCCAGTTTACGCTTTTTTTTTTTTTTTCTTTAATTCTAGGATTATCTGTTTGGACACAACTATGTCACTGGATGCTGCATTATCCTACTTTCCCTACAATAATTTTGTGCATCAGATCCCACAGAGAAGCCTGGGTGGCAGTGTTGCCACACATTTATGCAATTCCAAGCAGGTGCACTTAGCTCAGTGCTATCCCCAAAAGGACAAACCAATTGCAATGTCTTCTAGAAGAAATAAAAGCAGTATTTTTAAAGAGCAGATAAGACTCGACACCAAGGGTAACTGTATGCTTCCACTCAGCAAAATAATGGCCATTGCCCAATTTCATCGTCTTTATTGACTGCTCTCAGCTATTTAAAAAAAAATAATAATCATAATCTTTCCCTTTAAAAAAAAAATATTGGGATTACTTTATCCGAATGGGATAGCTCAAAAGGATGTTGATAGGGACCTGGGCACAGCTGGGAGAAAGTTCAAACACAGGTCAGCACGCAGCCTAACTGAGCTAAGATTTCTGCCTCTTTAGCCTAAATTAGAAGAGCATTACAAATCAATGTACTGTGATGTGAGGTGGCAGTTCTGAGTTTGTACACAAACACCGTGCAGAAATGTGGACAGGGTGTTGCCTTACAGATATGATGCATTTTGAAAGCTCTGACAAAAGCGAACAAAAATGAAACATAAAGATCTCAAGGCTCTCATCCCCTCCCTCCAAGCCCCAGATGAGTTAAGTGGGTAGTAAAATGCCCTTCTACTGAACTCAATAGAGCCTATAAAATTTATATGGTTTGTAAAGAGGTACTTTATATGATAAGTCCTCTGATAAGGTTGGGGGAGAGAGAATGAGACCCAGAGCACAAGGGAGAGAGAGCCAGAATAAGGCAATAAGGGGTGAATTGGACACATCAAGGAACAGATGAGAGGTATTGTCTCTTCTGATGCTTAATTTTGTGCATCCTGTCAGGTCACCTTGCTTATCTGTGATTTCTCAAATGCTAACATTTTTATATTATATTGCATTAAAGTGAACCATTAATGAAAAAAATCAGTTCAACTGACCTCAATCTCATTAATTCTGCCATGTGTGTCTGAATATTGTCTATAGGTCTACTATCATCTGACTCTATTTACCTAGCTGCTTAGCCAAGAAAAGGACTCTAAACAGAAATTAGGATTTCTTGGGTTTCCTATTTGCATAAGAGGGAACCTAAAAATGTACTTTAAAGGCAATGGTAATATACCATTCACCTATGTCATTTTTTTTTTAAGATTTTTGTTTATTTATTCGACAGACAGAGACCACAAGTAGGCAGAGAGGCAGGCAGATAGAGAGAGGGAGGAAGCAAGCTCCCCACGGAGCAGAGACCCCGATGTGGGGCTCGATCCCAGGACCCTGAGACCACGACCTGAGCTGAAGCCAGAGGCTTCAACACACTGAGTCACCCAGGAGCCCCATACCTATGTCACTATTATCACACAGAATATTAAATTTACTCCAGGCACTTCTGTTATCCAAGGAAAAAAGACAAGGCAAAAATACTACAGTGTATGGTGCCTCATTGCTTAATATCAAAGATGTCATTTATATCAAAAGAGAGAGTACTTTCCTGAGTCTAAATTATGAAAGAAATTTGTCACTATAGGTTGTATATATTAAGTATTGATCAGCTAGTGGGGAATAGTGGTTTACACAGCAGTCAGAAGTAGTTTACAGAAAGCATAGATTTTTCCCAATCTGGCTCCTCCTTGGATCAATCCTGTATAGTACTCCAAGCTTCCTGGTTTAATGGAGGCCCTTCTCTACGGGCTTACACTGATTTTAGGTGTATCCAAGTTCCGTTATACTCTATACTGCTGATATCAAAAGATCCAGGGTACTATAAAGAGAAGATATGCAAAATGCAAGTTCAAACATGGCCTGTTGGTCTCTACTCTCTCGTATTACATCCTTCTCACTTTTTTAAAATCCACCAAATGATGCTTTGGTTATAATGACAATGGACTATGACAGATGGCCAGTATGTAATAAAAATAGTTCTAAAATTCTGGGAGAAAATGGTTTCAGTTCAGAAGCTTCAGGAAATTTTGAGAATAATAAGTTTACCTTTGGCATTTCTCAACTTCATTGGAAAAACCATTTAAAAGGTGGGCACACTGCGGAGGGAGGCATACACATGGGCCTCATTTGTTTACATCAATCAGTACAACGTGTGTATGTCCATTCTACTGTTATCTATAGTTTCGCTAGACTGAAATACTTCTGATAGTAAAAAATCAGCACATAAGTTGGATGTAGTAGACATCTTGTTGGGGCACCTGGGTGCTCAGTCTGTTAAGCAGTTAAACATCTGCTTGGGACCCCTCAAATCAGAGCTCTCTCATCAATGGGAAGTCTCCTCTCTCTGTCCCTGCCCATGCTCATGCTCTCTCTCTCTCTCAAATAAATAAATAAAATGTTAAGAAATCTTGTTTCTAATATTCAGAATGGTAGTGTCTCTCTCTGAAGAAAATGTACTTGGATTTGAAATTTACATACAATATACTATCAACAAATTGAAATATTTCTAATTAAACTTTCCTTCAAGGCAATACTGAATTCTTACCCTACGTAGACAGTCACAATAATTGAACAATTTTGATTAAAAATGTAGAATACTGAATAGGGAATGTAGACTTAACATGCTTCCAGTGCACTTTTCCCTCACTGTTTGAAGGTAGAGCATTCCTTATGAAAACTTTTGAAACCAGAAATGGCATAAATTGAAAAAGCTGTTACCATTAATTTGTATGGAAAAATTTTTGAGTCTTCCCAAACCCCAAAATTCACCTCTCCCTGGGTTTGTCTGATATCTTAGCACACATCTTGTTAATGGATGCACAAAATAAATCAAGGGAAAGACCAGATGCTCACAGACATCATTCAAAGCTCTAGCAACTTGATACTGATACGCTGAGTGTGGTTTCTTGGGAAGGAGATTGGTGGCACTGGTCTTGCTGCTCAGAATGTGTGCTGCAAAACTAATGCTGAACAGGTTTTTTTGCTTTTTGTGTTTTTTTTGTTTGTTTGTTTTGCCTTTTTTTTTTTTTTTTCCCCCTCCCACATGTCAGTGAAAATTCTCTTTGGATTACTTTTAGTTAGTGAAAACTTCTAGAAGGCCATACTCTGGACTGCTTTGAGGAACTGAAGGGTCCAACAAGCTGACGTGAACTTTTCCAGTACAAAATATGCAAAAGGCCCTCAGAGTTGTCTTGACAAGGCCAGATAGACTTTAAGTACAACATCTCTTACTTGTGGTGACTCAGAAAATGAAATATGTTGAGTTAAGGACACCTAGTGTATTTCTATAAACGTGGGTAGGGAGTCATAGGATGGATTTTAAGACTGAAACCTTTTCTCAGAGAGCTAGGGAGCAGAGGGCAGGAAGTCAGGTCAGAAACTGGAGATTTCCACGAAAGACCCCATCTACATAGATGCTCCTGGCTCTATGAGAAAAGTCTACACAGTATATAAATAAAAATCTTTTCTTTTTCCTGAATAATCCTTTTACATTCTAAGGTAAAATATGATAAGCCCACATTGTTTTGTGGAATGACACTGCAGGAATGAAGAAAGAAGAAAAGGAAGGAAGCCCCCCACACACACACACACACCAGTGCCCCACCCCCTCTGGCCAGGAAGCAGCATCTTATTAAAGGTCTGTATCAAGGACAGCGGCATGGTCCACAGGGCAGCAGGATGAACACGGAAACGCTGGGGAAAGTATCAGACACGACGGGGAAGCTACACGACAGGAGCCAGTTCAAAATAACTCCATATTAATTTTCTCACACGCAGTGGGAGGCATTCCTTAAAAAAAAGGGAAACGTCAATTTTTGGAGTATATGTGTGAAACATAGAACCTGTAATAACACTGTTACTTTCCAAAGGTAAATATTTCTTACTTGGTTTTAAACACCATGTTATTCTTATTTTATTTTATTTTTTAGTCCTGTGGTAGTATTTTGAGGCTAATGGTTTAAGCTGATATTTGCACCCCGGCTCCGGCGGCCTATTTGAAATTTAAATTCTGTGAAACGAAAATTGTTTTCATCAGGCCTTTTATTAACATGAATTCAAGAACTTCCTCAGAGATGAATGAGTTGGTTCTACCTCGGGCTGGCACCCGTGGGCCCTCTGCAGGCTGGGGAGCGATGGGGACCCAGCTGCCAAAGCCACCACACCTGCTGGAGCCTGGAACCTCAGAAGGTGGGCCCGGAGCCGGCTTTTTAACTTGCCGGCTTCCCAGTGGAAACAAAGACAATAATTTGCTCTATTAGATTATGGCTTGTCTTGGAAATCATCCAGCTTGGGAACTGCTTTAATTTTTGCTAGCGTTCTGAAGAGACCATCAGTGAAAGAGCGAGCCGTATGCATGAGCAATTCAGGAATTAAAAGAAAGATTACAAATAACACACAAGTTTTGAACTGCAAAGCATGTGAAATATTCCAAAAGGCTATGTCTCAGAAGGATAACCCTACCTCTCAAACTAAAACATGGCTAAACGATCTTATCAACCAAGAATTAGGAAGCTACCCAGAGGTATCAGCATTGTTTTAGGAAGGGATTGAATCATACATTTATCTAGGAAAGGAAACTTTATGCCTCGTTTTCACTGTCCTTTTGTTCTTATTGATTTTTGTCGTAATTTAGAAACAGAGCAAAACATTCCCAAACACAAAACCTGAATAAACCTCGCTTTCTTATTACACCAGAGAGCTTCTAAGTAGCAGAGGATTTTGATTTAGACTCAGGCATTAAAATTAAATCACACATCCTAAGGAAAAATGATCTGTAATAATGAAAGCCACACACATGGGATATGAAAGTGCTATTGAATAATGAAGCAAACTACAGTTGCAGTGTGTGGGGCCAGTATGATTTAATGAAGAGTGCTTCTGAAAGCAAATTTCTTCTTCGCGGTCGTCTATCGATTGCTGGCATATTAGCAAACAAATTACTGGAAGAGATGAATATCATAAATTAGAAAGGAATTATTTCTCCTCAATTAAAGTTGCTTCATTTTATAGATGCGTCGGGGAGGCTGTTAGGACCATGCCCGGAGGCACCTTGGCGGGGCACGACAGACTCAGCTGCCGTAACAGGTGATCACTGCCGCCATTCCTGAACCGCTACCTGGTGACAGTGGCCACCAGGTAGGGAGAAGCCACGGTCTTCTGATGCTGGCATCCCTCTCATTACCGCGGCTCCTTGGTTCACGTCTCTTAGCACCACCCAAGGCAGTGACCGAGGTCAACATTCTTCTGCATTCATTCCATGCTCCTTTGAAAGCTCTGAGTTCGGGCCTTTTGCTTTTCTCTTCTCTTAAATCAACATCTTTATCATGTTGGGTCCCTGTAAGGTTTTCTGATTATACTGTTTATTAGTGAGTGTTTAACCAGGTTACAGAATTTTATAACATTTTCTTAAAAGATCCCTTTTTTCCCCCCCTGCTGGGTGATAAAGATCATTATAGTAAATACCTTTTTATTAGCAGATTAAACAGATGAGGATCGGAATTCAATGAACTCATGAAAGGGCTTTATCCACCCATCTCATTTTTTTTTTTTTTAATTTTCCTGCGCTAATGTTTTGGGAAAACATTGAGCTAGTTTCAATCACTTTGATTTCAATCACAAAAGAATGCATTTTCCAGTCTTCATCAACCAGAGGCATTCCTCTTTGGTAGTGGGAAGAAAGTGTGCCCGTCCAAGCGATTATCAAATCTCTGCCTGACCTCTGCTATGGGACTCTGCATGGATCTTTCCTCAACATTTGACTTCCAAGGAATTCAAAGTATGTAACGCATAAAATGATGTTTAGCAATATGTTAAGAAGGAATTAGTTATTTTTATTCATATTTATAGGGAATAGAAAACAAAAAAAAAGCCAAAGGAATTAAAAAAAGAGAGAGAGAGAAAACCACAGTTTTCCTAGTTGTAACACTGTGAAAGAAATCACTACCTTAGAGTTTGAAATAATATAAGGACATGATCAAAAGGGTTTTGCAGCTGCCACGCACTCTCTCCGTAAGAGGAATCCGTGTTATGGAAATTGCAGAACATTGATGTCCAGTGGTAACGAACTTGTCACAGAAGTTTCCACAGATCAGCTGGGGCTTGAGATTTTGGAAGAGCAGCGGGAAGGGTCTTGTAAGACAACATCCAAATCATGGCTTCCTCCCCCAGAATGTAGAATGAAAGGCTAATGTTAAAATGTCATAAAATATTATGGATTGACTCTCACCTGCTGTTCTTAGAAAGTATGAAGGGACAAGTTTAAAATGTGCCTGTTGGTGTAGTTACTACAGCACAAAGCCGAGAAGCTCTAGGAAATCTGCCCACAGTCAGTATTTGCTTCTTTCCCATTTGCTGCTGTAAAGAATCATTTTAGGACACTTTCTAGAAAAGTTAAGATGTAATTATAAGGTAGAAAAATACTTTTATATAAAATAATTTTATATAACTATATTTATTTATAATATTATATATAATTTTATAATATTATGTATAATTTTATATATAAAATATATTTATTATAAGGTAGAAAAAGGTAGAAAAAAGATCAGAGTTTTTAAAAGCCTGGAGGCCATAGGTAGGCTTATTCCATGTACATTCACATACACCTGAAAAAATGGCATGGTTTTAAAATTCAAATACTTTTACTCTGGTGACATAATTAAATACAACAAAATTCTAACTTTTAAATTATTTTTATTATTTTAAAAATTTTTTTTGTTGGTTAAATTTTTGGATTTTTTAAATTTATTTTTTTAATTATTTACTTTTTAAAATTTCTTTTCAGTGTTCTAGAATTCATTGTTTATGCATCACACCCAACGCTCCGTGCAATGGTGTCCTCCATAATACCCACCACCAGGCTCACCCAACCTCCCACCTTCCTCCCCTCCAAAACCCTTTGTTCTCAGAGTCCACAGTCTCTCGTGATTCACCTCCCCCTCCAATTTCCCCCAACTCCCTTCTCCTCTCCATCTCCCCATGTCCTCCATGTTATTCCTGATGCTCCACAAATAAGCAAAACCATATGATAATTGACTCTCTCTGCTTGACTTATTTCACTCAGCATTTTTTTAAAATAAAATTCTAAAATTTTTAAAATAAAACTCTAAAATTTTAGACTCATTCTTCAAATAATAACTGTAAGAAAAGCCCAGTACTAATAAAGAAATAATAGATACACACATTTGTGTGTATATATGATTTGGGGGGCTTCCTGAAGGTCAAGAGGGTGTTTTGGCACCCTATCTGTGTTTTTCTGTCCCCATCCTGTTGTTTTGTAAGCACAATTTAAAAATTAATGAAATAACTCTGCAGAAGTAACATGAGGCTTCACATCTTTGGCTTCAAGGCATGAAATGAAACTTAAACTACAGATGTCTTACATGACCACGAGAAACTTTTATCTTTAAAAGTACTTGTCAAAAATTAACCATTTCTTCTACATTTGTTAGAAGTAATATTATCCATTTAATAGAAGTAATAAGCTTCATGGTATTCTCTGTATGTTATCCTGGATAAAGCTAAGAAGATATGAATTTGGGGAAAAAAAAGAAAAGAAGTCTGATTGAATTATTAAACTGAGTCATCTCTCATTATATTAAAAAAATCAAGATTTTTATTTGCCACAAATCTTAAGACTAATATATCCAGTAAATGACACCAGTACTACCCAGCCCCTTTCTGTAGTGCTTACCTCTTTTATTATTAACAGAACATGTGAGTTCACAAAGAATTTCCATTAAAAAAATGAGCTCTACAAAATATATAAACCACAAAACTATTGTCAACAGTGCCATGATTCTCTAAAACATGAAGTCCAATAAAAATACTCTTGGTGCAGATAACGTCCGTGAATACGCTATAATGTGAAGATAACACGCTGAATTGACATTTATTAATCATAGTAAAATGTCCATTAAAATTAAATAGCATGTGTTTAAGCAGAAGCATTCAAGATGTCATAAGACAAATCACAGTATTATGGTTAGCCCCAGTTTGAGTTGTAACCTGAGATCTGACCTTGCATTGGGTTCTTCTCTGCTAGGTTCCTTGTTCTTTCTGTGGTTGGTCTGTGTGTTCAGCTTCTTGCTGGCCCTGTCAGGGGCTCTCTTCCATGACCGGAAATGGTTCCTTATTATCAATGCTAAGAACGAATAGCTGCCAACATATTTTACTTGATCCTATTTAATTTGGAGGAAACAAAGTAAAAGCCAGTAACAGAAGAAATATCATTTCATTTTCCAGTTCTTTGCCATCTACGTAAAGGTGGAGAAACTCATTTTCCAAAAGTGAGAGCAGTGGTTGTCAAAGGAGGGCAGCTGAACAGCCGGAAGTGACCGGACTCCGAGAGGCCAGGTGGGTGTGCTGGTAATGTTGACTTCAGCTATGGTGAAGGGGGAGGGGGCATGACTTTCAGAAATCACATCCTCTCCCTGCTGTCACACAAGGCCCTGGAAAGAAGCTAAGAGGTGATAGTACTTTGTTTTCTTTTTTGTTTTGCTTTGTTTCTCCGGAGTCTGTGAAACAATGTGCAGTCATCTCCATTATACCTTCCCACAGCATACTTACCCCTCAACTGTGCCTCATGTTTGTCTGTACTCATCACTATGATATCAGAAACAGAATCTAAATTCATACTTAGTTTGAATATGTACAGTCTCTGAGTTAAACTAATATACAGATAATAACATACAGAATAGTCTATGTGTGTAATAACAATGTTATCTATTGGGTATTTCCCAGATAGTGTGCATATTTTTGCCTCTGTGCATGGTGCCTGACCCTCTGGATTTGCCTTGATTGAGAGATTTCCCATGATGTGGGACTTTCAATGCTGAATCCAAATTCCCAGGCAAATTGGAATGGGTTGGTTACCCTAATGTATTCCTCTACATATTTCCTGTTAAATGGAGGGGACTAGCAAAGCACTAACCTCCAGAAGTGGAAATTTTCCTAATTTTGTCACTTTAAAGACAATAAAGGTGGGAGTATTTTCTAAAGAGACATATAAGTGAATTTAGTGATAAAATGTGAGACATTGAGTGTAGTGAATTTACAACATATTTGAGTCTCATTCTGCAAAGAGTATTCAAGGAGAAAATTGGTATTTATCTATAATGATCAATTCATATATTATCATTTTCACAATGGTTAAAATTCTTGCCACATTAAAATGTAAATTAAGCATACTTCAAGGCATCACACAGTATTCTTTAGGGAACACTTCCTAATGTGGTTCAGATCTTTAAAATAAAACTGTATATGTATTAGGCAATAAATTACTCACCAAAGTTTATTAATCAAACTCAATATTTACACATTAAATAATCAAAATACTAACCCTTATTTATATGGTGAGTAGTGACTGAAGAAACTGTCCACTTAGGACAATGCTCTGAAGTTAGTCATGGATCAGTTGTGAACACCGTTCTACTCCTTACTTTAGTTCCGAAACCCAGGGAGAAGAAGGCTACAACAGACTTCTCTGCGAAATAATTCTTGACATTATTGGCTTCAAATAAAAATCTGAAGTACTTTCAATATAGAAAAAATTAAAATAATTTTTATAAAGTTCACTTAATGCACTAATTTCCTTTCTTTGGTGAAACATACATTTACTACAGTCTAGACTGCCTTGATAATATCATATCCATTCCATAAAAAAATATTTCTCTTTTTATTTCTGCAGTTCCTCATCTCCAGCCGATCTGCAAGTGTTTCCAGTCTCCAAAGCAGTCCTTGCACTTGGCAGCCTGTCTCCATGTGACTGCGAGCCCTCGAGTCTTTGTGACGGTCACCATCACTAATTTTAACAGCACCCAACTATTCTGCTTCTGTGTGTTCTTACCTTCTCCCCATAGACTCCATTCTCCAAACAGATGTTAGACACATCTTTGTAATTAAAAAATAAGCTTATCATCCCTTTGTCTAACATCCTTGAATGCTTTTCCTGAGCCACAGGAGAAAGTCAGAACTTCACCCTAAAGCAGCTGGCAAGCCGCATACTTTCTCTGCGCATCTGATACCATTCCCCAGGCTCTCCTCCCAGAACTGAATCCTCAAGGATCCATACCTCTCTTCCTTCCCTCCCCACTGGGCCAGATCTGTTCTTTCTCTGTGATCCCCTGCCTTATTTCTCTTCAGCCTCCTCCTTGTCCCTCCAACCCCATCTCCAGTGTCACCTGCATGGAAACATTCTCTGACCACTCCATCGAAGACGTCCTGTCCCACGCTGCTCTGTTCCGTATCATTACTCACTGCAATTTCAGAATCTCAGTTTAGTTTTAATTTCATTTGTTTTACTTTTCCCTTTCCATTGAGGAGCTCTGATAACAGGGGACTCCTTGCCATTTTATGATACACTTCCCAGACTCTAAGAGAAATGCAGAGTGGGTACTCAATCCTTATTTGTGGATCTAACAAGTTACTGATTCTAACTACTCTGTTTTTCAAGCTTTTCATTTTGGGTTCAATGTTTACTTTTTTTTTAATGAAAATTGATTTATTTTTATCTTGTTCTAATATTCCTTTTTCAATTAATATTTTAATCTAGGGTGGAAATTTAAATGTATTTCTTGAGACCTTGAAAACACTATATGGTTCCAAAAATGTCAGAAAAAACTAATGTTAACTCCATAAAATGAAACTGTGAGACAATGTTTACTATATTTAGCTGAGCTCAGAAAGATACAGCAACTATCCTATTTATAAGATCTAAATTTCCTTATATTATGAAATATTACTTGCAGAATCTCATGTATAAAATAAAAGAGTAATTGAAATGAAATCATTACTAGGAATTCAGATGTACAAAGTGATATGCTTCCTTTTTTATTTTGTGGCAAATGTATGGAAAATACTTTCTTCCTCATTTAAAAAAATGTTAACTTATTTCAATTATTCAAAAATAAAGGTCTTTCTGGTTGTTGTTGTTCTTCACATATTCGATGCTGTCAGAAGGAAAATAAAACTGTCTCAGTCGGTTAAGTATCTGCCTTCAGCTCAGGTCAGATCCCAGAGTCCTGGGATCAAGCCCGCATCAGGCTCCCTGATCAGCAGGAAGCCTGCTCCCCACTGCTTGTGTTCCCTCTCTCATTATGTCTCTTTCTGTCAAATAATAAATAAAATCTGTTTTTAAAAAAATCTAAAAAAAAAAAAAAGGAAAGAAGAAAAGAAATAGGACACACACACACAAACACACACACACACACATAGATAGATAAATAGATAGATGAAAATTATTTTGGCAATGCAGGATTCAGAATTAGAGTGTCAGGATATAGGTTCGCAGTCAATCATTTCCCAAATTAAAAAAAAAAGAAAAGAAAGAAAGAAAACACTATATGAAGAGAAATAGGAATAATGTTGCCATTTCTTTTCAATTTCAATTCAGTTAAAAACATTCTGAGGAAAGAATAAGGTGCAAAGAGAATAGATATTTGTGGAATATTTATGATGTGACTGTATAGATTCCTACCATGCCCACTACATCCCCACGCTACCATTTCTGGTTGAAGGTAAGATATAAATTCAGAGTGATTAAGAGACATAACCAAGGTTAAGTGGCTGGTAAAGAAGAGACAGTGATTTGAATTCAGATCTTTCTGTTGCCTAAGGTCCCCATGGAGGAACCCAAGGGAACTTCTCCACAGTTAGCACCACTGTATATGGAGGAATTTAGGGATTCCCTCACCCCTAAACTCTGAAAGCCATGGAGCAATGAATACCAAATGATGAGAAAGGAAGTGAGCCCTAGTGATTTCTGCAGGATGTCAGAATTACAGGTTATAAATGTAGTGGAAAGCAGAAATATGTATGTGAAAGCTTTGCTTGACTTACATTTTTTCCCCCAGACCTTAATCAGATTTTCTTTGGGCAACAACCATAGCTCCTTATCTCTTCTTCTTTTTCCTCCTTATTCCTCTCTTAACTTCTTCTCCCTCTCTCTTTCCCATAATTTGGATTTTTAAAATTGTTATAAATCTCTATTTATTTATTTATTTATTTATTTATTTATTTATTTTTCAGAGAGAGAAAAAGCACAAGCAGGGGAGAGCAGCGCGCAGAGGTAGGAGCATTCTCCCCACTGAGCTAGGAGCCCGATGCAAGACTCCATCCCAGGAGCCTGGGATTATGACCCACCCAGATGCCCTGTAATTGGGATTTTTAAAAATTTCCCAAAGGTTTTAATACTTGCTTTAGAAAATGTTACTCAATTTAAGAAGTATAAAGAAGAAAGAGAGAATCATCCTGAAGTTCCAAATCTCAGAAACAAAACTTTCAAATTCTAGTCTTTGTCTACATGTGTGCACATGCAAATACACACACACACACACATACACACACACACCCCATACACATGCACTCAAACAATATACACACACGCACTCAAACATGCATACACAAACATATACATACTTACACAGAAACTCATATGAACACATTCAAGCACGTGGACATATACACATATATGCATGTACCCATACAAACACACATACACACACATACACACACATACAACTATATATATGTCTCTGTGTTATCTATATATATGACTATATAAATATATTTACATAAAATATAAGTATATATTCTATAAATTTTGTATATATATAAATGTTTTATATATATATATATGTGTATATATATATATATATATATATATATATATATATATATATACATGTTTTTTGGAAACAGGTTTTATTCCAGTCAGAGAGAAGTAGTGTAGTTCCATGACAATGAATATAAATACATGTTGTTTTTCTAAGTAGTGGTAACAAGCTCCTTGCATGACTGTGCCATAAAATCTACCACTACTTAATTATGGAATTTTAGGTGGTTTCTAATTATTTTGATGGTTTTAAAAGCAATATCAATAACCTTGCATTAACATCTTTATGCACCTTGTTCAGATATCTCTTTGCAATAATAGGAGTAAGATTTCTGGGTTAAAAGGCATGTATGCTCCTTTACATTTGATGCACCTTTCTGGACTACTATGCCGAGCACATATGAAAGTAAAGTTCTGTATTCCACACCAGAGCAATATTATGTGTTATATTTATATATACATATATATACAAATACAGTATATATTCTGTATATATAACAAAGGTCATGATAATATTATCTTATTTATTTTTTATTTTTTATTTACATTTCTTTCCTTATTATTCTGGTTTTCTAAAATTCATGGTGACATTTGTTCTTTTTCTATATTTTAAATGCTTTATTTTTAGAGAAAATGTCATTACTGAAGGCTTGAAGTAAGTCACTTTTAATTCTATCAAAACCAGCATTGCATGAATCAGTTCTCAGAGAACTTTTTCTACTTTTCTCAAAGCCATGAGTGCATTCCTTTACCTGACGCTTCTTGAGTCACCTGTGTTGCCATACTTCCCTTTACATTTTCCTTATTTTTTTTGTTTATCCATTTATTCATTAAACAAATTTATTTTTGATTGTTGAACAAGCAAAAGGAGAGATAAATTTAAAAAAATAATAAGATGCTCAATTTTCTGAGAAGTTGAAACATCCCCCAAAGGAAATAAAAGCTAGAACAGATGATAGGACATCGGGAGGTTTGGTGTAACGGCATTGGGGGAGCAATTTGCAGTACTACATGGGATTCCGAGGTGATCTCCTTGAGAAGGTAAGATTGGAGAAAAGACTTGATGGAAGTGAGGAAGTTAAGAAAACAACTAGTGGAAGACTTTTCCCAGTCGAGTGTATGGTTGGAGTGAAACCCTTTGTCAAGAGTGCACCTTGTATGTTCTAGGATTAGCAAGGATCCTACATTGCTGAACTGAACTGTACAAATTATCATTGCACAATTATTTATATTTACCTAGATCCTCTGTAGCTTTCTGTGTTCTAATACTGTTTCCCCACTTTCTGGATCTTTCCTGACCTTCCATAGGAGACTCTATCTCTTCATGCCTCAATTGTCTCAATTAGAAAATTAAGCATGAAAAAAAAATATTGACCTTAGTGTATAGATGTGAATAAATGCCTACAAACCATCTGAAACAATACCTTCCACACTCTAAGAACTAAAAGTGGGTTAGCTATCCTCATGGCCACCACCATCAACGTCACCCTTTCTCACCCAAGAAGTATTTGTTTCGTAAATATCAAGCAGTTGGGACTTTTGTTGTTTTGGTCAATTGTTCACCTCAACATTTAGTTTCAGTGGGTCCATGTCAGAGATGTGTATTTTTCTTTTCAGCCCTTAGATGTCTAGTTGATAAAAGGTAGCTATAGCCTGGGGAATCTATGATGTGTCTTTTATAGTAGATGTTATTAAAAGTCTTGTCCTGGGGCCATACTATCAGATTGGGAACATCCTGATCAATAAGGGGTGCACCGGTTATGTTCAGGCGAAATCGTGGTGTTTCTTTAGCCTTGTAGTTTGCTTTAATAAAAGGCCTTCTTCTGTTTGTACTTTGACTTGTTTGTTTTTATGGCCATTTCCTCTATCCCACAGACACACACTTTTTCTTGACATTCCTATCTCAATGACTACTCTTTGTATACCATTTTTCTTTCTGTTTCAAACTCATGTCCATAATGCCACCTTGACTGATGAGTGGAATTCCAACTGGAGCCATTTATCATGAGGCATTCTCAGTGATTTTTTTTAATCTGTGGTGGAGGAAATAGTATGAGAATAAGAAGGTGAATATCCTACATTTCTGCAGCCCACTGTCATTCTTGGTCTTTCCCCCGAGATTTGTGGCTCTCAACCAAGAGTTTTTAATATACACACACACACACACATATTACGTGTGTGTGTGTGTGTGTGTGTGTACTTGCCTCTGTTAATTTCCTCCATTTTCTTTGTGCTATATAATGTTTCCTAAAATGGAGTCAACTCATGGATTTCTGGAATCCACATTTAGTTTATTCAAAAGTATTGCTGATATTATCTTACAGCTTGTGGTATGAGCTCAGAGTTCCTCCAAAATTCATTGTTTATTACATATTCTATATAATAATATAGAATATTAGAATAATAAAGGTAAAAGAGCAAAAAGTTTCAACACTAGGAACCCCTGAACAATTCATCCATGTAAATAGAAAAATATTTCCCCTTAAACTTAGCCTTCAGCTCCTTGAAACTAATGTCATATATATTATATTCCATATTATATATGTCTTAAGAATACAAGTTTGTGGTTTGTAAGTTGAATCTTCTCATGTTGCATATGGTAATTCATTTAAATTTTATTTTTTCTATGTAAATATAGGGTTATAAATCATAAGAATGTGTTTCAATATTGTTCCCAAATTATTGGTTAATTTCCCGAGATTCTTTTTTTTTTTTTTAAGATTTTATTTGTTTATTTGACAGAGAGGGACACAGTGAGAGAGAGGGAACAGAAGCAGAAGGAGTGAGAGTGGGAGAAGCAGGCTTCCCACTGAGCAGAGATCCCCATGCAGGGCTCAATCCCAGGACCCCAGGATCATGACCTGAGCCAAAGACAAATGCTTAACGATGAAGCCACCTAGATGCCCCAATTTCCTGAGATCCTTGTGGGACCAAACATTCATTCTATATTCTGTTAACTACTATTGTGTAGCTTTTTGTCCTTTTGATGATAAGACTCTTACAGGCATATAGCTGCAATTGTGATCCAAATTTTGCTTTGCCTTTAGCACATGGCCACATAATGGCAAGCAGATGTTTTAGAGAAGATATACATGTGTACTGTTTCTTAAATGAGAAACTTGATATTCTACTATGAAATGTTCCATTTACATTAGTCTTTTGGTATGTTGATATTTACTGCGGGGGTGTGAAGGAAAGGTGTTCAGTCAATAACCACTTATTGGTAGCTTTGCTGACCTATCAAATGGCCAGGTTGACCAGCTGTCCTCTAACAGAGAGAAGGCCTGCTGGTGTGATCTAGAGCCATGGGTCCGTTTCTGGTTTGTTGTACTGATGGACCTAGTGAGAAGTCATTTGATTTATTTGATCCTTGAGTTTTTCAGGTATAAAAAGAAAAAAAAATAATAAATGTTGTCTCCAGGTCTTTTCTATAAAATGCCCTCATCTTTTTACTTTAAAATACAGTCAATGTTAATTATTATTAAATGTATTTGAATTAACCAAAATATCTAATCAGGGATCTTCAAATGCATGTTTGGTCCAGTGTGTAGACAGGTCAAAATAGCAACTGAATCAGTGTCATCTGAGATCTACTCAAAGCCTATTTGCCCCAAACCATTGTACCTCTCAGCCATCAATTATAAACTGGCCATAGCTTTGTATACTTTGTATACTTTAAAGTATACTTTGTATACTTTATACATACTTTGTATAGGCTCCTACTGACTTCTAGGCTTTAACCTTCATTCACAGGTTGTCACAGTGCCAGGCATCAAACAGACCACAAGGCACATGTAGTACATGGCACATGGTGGGTGCTTCATACATATTCAAGGAATGGAAAAGTGAATCGATATGGAAATGTTAAATAATAGCAAATCTAAGACACTCAACTCCAGTAATTTAGGTTATCAGTCTTGTTAACACAAATTACTTTCACAACAGAGGTCATCATCTGATTAGTGTTGGAAAGTAAAATTTAAAAGCAGAAACTGTTTTTATTTTCTATTCTCAACTTTTTAGCACATTTACAATCTGACATAAATCATAAGACAGGTCATTTGGTTTCTTCACTTTATTATATAATTAACAGTAAGATGAAAGTAAATTCCACAAAAATCACTGAACGCTTTTTTAGCCTCAATCTATTATTATGTCACTATTTCCTTCAAACCGTTTTGTGCACTGCTTTTGATGCCTGAAATACTTCTTCTAAAATGGGAAATGAGATGGCTTTTTCAGCTGTCATGATTTAAAGACAATCTTTTACATTTCCTTTTACAGTTTCATTTTTCGAAATATCTGTGTCTACTTCCAAAGCCTCTATCTATAACTAAAGTACTTCTTCACAAGTTAAGAAAAATAAAATCTGATATTATCCCAAATGTTTGGTATAAACATAGTTTATTAGGTATTTGAAGTACTTTAGTTTTTAAATTAACATGTTTTACTTTTGAAAAAGAGCATGTATGATCAGTCAGCCATAAATAATTAAGGGGTGCCCTTTTGGAGAGGTTCACTCCTTTCTTGATTGAATTTTGGGCTCAGGATCAGTTTATCAGTTAGCAATTCCTTGGCTGTAGTAGAAGAGACCTGACTCCATTGCTTTAAACACATAAACATTTATTTTCACAAGTAAGAGTTCTAGAAATGGTAATGCAGAGCTAGAACGTGTGCTCCCTCAGGTAATTAGGAAAACTTACTCCTTCTATCTATCCGTTCTGCCATTCTATCACTGTCTTCCTTTTTCATAGAACTGATATGGAACTCATAATCCAATATGGCTGCAGTAGGCCCAAACTACCATATCTAGATTGTAGGCAAGAAGTGGTATGCAAGTAGATAGAAAACCTTTCAGGGCTGATGAGCAAAATTTGTATAATTCCTAATTCAAATAACAACCCTTTTTGCATATCTTCTAGTCTGACTCATGTCATTTAGCTCCACACTCTTATACAAGGCAGGCCAAACCCCAAGTCTCATCTTCTGATTGGAATTAGAGCTCCAGCTCCAAAGGCTGAAGATATCTATCTTATTCTTATTCTGTGTACACCTCACTACCCCCTTGGTTTAAACACCTACTGAGAGTTTTCATTATGAATGCAGCTTTGTTTTCGACACATGGGCATTTTCCTTTTTTTGGACTGACATGCCTATGCATTCAAGTTGCATTGATTTGTCATATTTTCCCCAAATATTTGTTATATACATCTGTGTTTGCACATCAGCTTTGTCTGCGTAATATAATGAAGTATCCAATATCAATCTCTGTGTTACATGGGTAGGTGTTATCACAATGAATTATAATTAACCTAGAGACTCTTCTAGCTCTATACAATTTTGGTCTTGGGGACTTTTTTTTTCATAGGAGAGCTTGTGCAGTAAATATATGATTGTGTGGCAGAAAAGGTATTTTCCCTCAACTTCCACCACAGCTATCTGTACTAAAGCATTTATTGCTCCAAGTGGATAGTGTGGAGATGAAAATGTGGCCATTTGGGCAGTGCATGGTGTATGTGTACTGGGGTCCAGGCCTCCAAACTCTCAGTGCCAGGTGATGTTACTTTCGTGGTGCTCACATAGCCTCACTTCACTGCAGAAATGGTCCCAGAGGGTCAGTCTTATGAAATTTCCTGACTAGCTTTTATATACTAATTTTAACAAATATCCCTACCTCATCAGCAAACTTTTTCTCCTTAATTGTTCTAATTCTGAGCACAGTTCACAACAAAGCTATGGGATAATGTTTCCCAAGTGAAATAATGACTACAAATCCTTTCTTTAATTAAACATCTAAGTCAATTCAACCATTCTGTGATAACATTGTGTCATCACAGTGAATATATCATGTAAATTAAGGTAGCAAAACTGTATTTTTAGTACTTAAAATTAAAAGGTTGCTTTATGTTGTTCAATATAGTTGATCTCTACATAATCGTTATGGCTTTCTCCTACACTGACCATATCCCTATGAACGTTTTTAAATATTCTTTTCTCTAGCACTGCATCCCTTGATTTATGATTATATGTTATGTTCATTGTTACATCTTTTAGCATTTATTTGACACATATGGCCTCTCCAGTTCCTTTGCAGAGAATTAGACCCTTTTTTCCCCTTTATTAAACACAACTCTTGCCTTAAGACCTTGAGTGGCATGCAATTTCGAGGTTATTTTAGGGTTTATAGTCTCTTGATATATCCTACATTGTCTTTATTTATCTTTAGTTTCCTTAAAATCATATACAAGTTTAATCATGATATCCTATTTTTTAAAAATTTTTTTTAGTTTTTATTTTTAAGTAATCTCTATATCTAATGTGTGGCTCAAACTTACAATCCTGAGATCAAGATTTACATGTTCTATCAACTAAGTCAGCCAGGCAACCCTTGACTCCTATTTTTTTTTTAATCTGTGATATATGGTAAGTCGTCATTTTTATGTATGTAAAAATTTTTACAATGTAAAAATCGTCATTTTAAGTATTTTATTACTTAAAAAAATCTATAGATACTTCCATAAATATCACTTAAGTAGTAAATTGTGTTTAGTGTATATCATTTATATAACCAAATTTATATCAATAAGAAAATAGTAGACATATCCAATCCATACCTTATCATATGCAGCAGATGGGCATATTACAATCATATCTAATATGTTTAATTGCAAGAAAATGATTTTACTTCCAAAAATATACTTCACAATTCACCTTCAAGGTTTCCTTTTTTTTTTTTTTTGAGAATATAAATGTTTTCGGTAAACAATAACTGTATAAGAAAGATCAGAAGACTTAAATTCTGTCATTGTTCAAACCAAAGGATTATTGTATGACTTTTGACAAGTTGCTTAAACTTTCGGTACTGATTCTGTCTATTTGCATTGTGTATACAATAGTATTTTATCTTGCTGACTTTGAAGGATTTTTCAGGTGAGATGTAATAATAATAGTAGTAGTAAACAATACAACACAATGATTTTAAAACTTTCAAGCACTTTATGCGTATAAAGTAAGTGAACTATCAGGAAGGTGGAGGGCTAGCTCTTCATTCCTCCAGTTAGTTCTTTAGAAGTTAGTCATTATTATCAAGTGATTGATTAACTAACCTTTTATTGATTAGATACTTGCTTTCCTATAGCTACCAATCTAGAAGGTGGAAATGGACAACAGATGGAGTTGATGGATGGAGTTGATAGATCCTGATGGTGAAAGTGCAATAATGTGTACGTGGCCGTACAAGGAGGAGTAGATAATTTTGTGTTTGATGGGGTGAAGTGACTTTAAACAGGCTACTCATGGAGGGCTGTTCCGAACAGATAAATATGAGTTAAGATCGCCAAAGTAAAGACTTGTAGCCAGTTCACCAGTGAGAATGAAAAGCAACAGTGCATGTGGCATTGGAGAATGAGATGGAGGATGAGTACTGAAAGTAAATGGAGGAAGACTTGGCCATATTTGTTGATAAATTGGATATAGAGAATGAGGAAAAGAGTTACACTTACATATTTTTGGCGTAAGAATTTGAGTATATGATAGTATTAGTTACCAAGATTAGAAAGAATGTGAGAAGGGCAAATCAAGAGCAGGAGAGCAAGAGTTCTATTTTGCACATGTTATATTTGACATATATGTGCGAGACCCAAGTGAAGATGTCAAAAAGGATATATAGGTTTGGAGTTTAGATAAGGATACATGTCCGAGATCTATATTTGGTAATCATCAATGTACGGGGATTATTTGAGACTGCAGTAAAGAGTGAGTTCATGTATCACCACTTCCTCATGAGAGACTATGGACTCTGAAAAACAATCTGAGGGTTTTGAAGGGACGGGGGGTGGGAGGTTGGGGTACCAGGTGGTGGGTATTATAGAGGGCACGGATTGCATGGAGCACGGGGTGTGGTGCAAAAATAATGAATACTGTTATGCTGGAAATTAAAAAAAAATAAAATAAAATAAAATAAAATAAAATAAAATGCAATTGGAAAAAAAAAAAAATGAGTTCATGTAGAGTGGGTAGAGAGATCGTGTGGTACGAGAGAAAGAGAGTTCATTATATGAAGAGGAGGACTGATGTTCAGCATTTGGTGTCTGCCATTATGATCTGTGATTATGTCACAACCATTTGACAAATATTTTAAATAACACCCAGCAGAAGAATAAGGCAAAAACATGAAGAGCCATAAGTAACCCAGGGAAGAAAGGATTTGAGGGTAAGTGGGAAGATGGAATTTCGCCAAAGGAGATGTGGCCTCTATTGTACCATGAGAGAAGACCTATCTAGGCAGAGAATGAGGAAGGTGTGGAGTTTTAAGGGTGAACTCCTACAAGACTGCTCTCCATATGCCAGTGAATTCAGAAGTAAGGTTACTGGTTTTGAGTGAAAAGTGGGAGAATAGTTTTTTGGAGTTTGTGAAGAAAAGAGAATGAAATATTTGTCTGAGAGAGGAGGAAACACTCTTTCTAGTGTCACATAATAAGATGGCTAATGACGGCATTTTGTACTTTTCGAGTGACCTGAAGGGAAACCAAGTTTGAACAACACTGAAACAAGATATGAACATTATTAGTCTTGTTCTAGTTCTAGGAGCAGCAGTGAGGATGTGTGTAGCACTTCTCACTACTTTGCAAAGTCCCTTTGGCCTTATTTCTTCCACATGTGTTTTTGTTATCCTCAAACTGGGATTTAATCAGAGGGTATTAGATCTGGCAGTGACCTTAAAGATCGTTTTTTTCCAAATGCGCCATTTTATACAAGAGATATGTGAGGCCCCTGAGAGCTTAACAATTTATGCAATTGTACAATTGAGTTGTGGCAGTCAGGAGGGCCTTGGTCTGCTGAGTTTTAGTTCTGCAGACAAGAATTTAGAGTTCCTCTAGTAGATGATTTTTTCAATCATCAAATTCCCGCAACAGTCAATTATAGATACCAAGACATTTTCTCCTTACTGGGGCACATGTGGTACAAGAAACAAACCGGGAGAGGAGAGAGATATTAAAACTCAAGTTATTGTCCTAACATTTCCTTTGTGAAGATGAAATCAAACACGGAAATATATATTATAATTTTAAAAAATTAGTTCTCATAACAACATTAAAACTTTCAAGATAAATGGTTTATTACAATATAAAAAGAAATAGTATTTTCTGTGTTATTTTATAATATAGATTTTCTTTCATTCTTGTCACAGAAAATGATGAAGATCTCATTTTCAAAAAGCTAAAATGATGTACACAAATATGGATAAAATGTATCTACACAATTGGGAAATTTAATTAATGTTATTTTCTATTGACTTCTATTTTTATATACTTGCATTATCTGTAAATACAATTTTAAAGTTCCCAAGTGCAGTAAGTAGGCACAGATATGAATTTAAAGAGTCTCATTAGTGAAAATTGCTTTTGAAGTTGCAAATAAAAACCCATTTATTTTCATATAGGATCTTTCCAACAGAGGATCTCAGAACATATTTAATTGTGACATGATTTATATAAAGCAAGAAGAGTGCCAAGTCAAATCTTTATTTTGTCTTCATACAAGAGCATACTACAAGGATAAATGGCCACTGAATGTTTGCTTCACAAAGTAAAGCATGTAAAAAATATGTGTATATATATATATGTATATACATATATATAATGTAATATGTATATGCATGTATGTATATTTATTCTAACTTTAAGAATTCTGTACTATAATCCTGAATGCTTCCTTCTCTTCTTATTTTTTATTTCTTCCATAACTTGTTAGACATCTGCTGAACTTACACATAGGATAGTTAGAGTGGCTGTGTGTCATCTACCACATTAAATAATAATCAAGGTAATTTGCCTAGTTTATTTTGCTGCCAATCAATTTTTTGCATGTGAAATTCTAAGACAATGAAGAAACTCAGACTACAAATAGAATTTTCACAGCAAAAGTCACACGTCTTTTTTCACTAATACAACTTCTTATGTATATATATTTTCTTTTCTTTTTTGGTTTCCAATATAGAGTGTCTTTAGAAAACATCTAATTAACATTTTTGAAATAGCAATATACAATTAAATGTCTAAATTAGGAAACATTCATGAGTATGGTATAATAAATAGGTTATAAATATTAAGGTTCAGTGATCCAAGGAGAATGTTTCTAGAGAGGTAGAATTTCAAATTATAAACCACACACGAATAAAGCAAATATATTGAGTGTTTTTGTTGTTGGTATTTAGTTAAGTTCACTTGCAAAAAATATATAGAGAGATAAAACTGTATTTACATATGTATATTTCTGTATAGATATTTCTATAATATATATTAATATAAACGAATAATAAATAGAATGAACAGAATTTGTTATATAAATGCTAAGGAAATCTTTTTTTAAAGAAACATTCTGCAAGGAAAACCACAGTAGAGTCCAAAGCTAATAAACCAGGTCAGCAAAACCTTAGTATTGGGAATTAGATTGGGAAAAAGAGAGGAAGAATAGATTTTCTAAATGTCTCAAATTTATTCACAAAGAGAAAGTATAGGAAAATGTCTATATAGATGGAGAGATCCATGTTTGTTTAAAATAATAGAAAATACATTTAATCATGAGAATGTAATTAAAATATGTATAATTTAATTAAATTTCATCAATACATTTAATTACTATAATTTCTCTCTGGAGAGAGGGAACAAAATTAAGCCAACATTTTAAAAAGCAGTGGTTTACAATCTAGGAGGGCATGTCTTTTTCAAAAATAGTCCAGAAGTAGGTGGTCCAGAGCTAACGGACCAAAGAAAGGCATAGTCAATCTTTTTTCCTGTTTATTTATTTTCATTTTTTGAACATGAAAGCTTTCAAAATACACAAAACACAATAGTATACCTAAACCCTCATTGCTCTGTCCCCAGTTTTAGACAATTGTCAGCATTCTACCATTCCTGTTTCATTCTATAATCATCCACAATCCATACCCCATACTAAATTTTTATTATAGTTTCACAAATGTGTGTATACAAAGACATAGAAAATTTCCATTACTCCAGAACATTGTTCACATTTGCTAATATGGCATTCAGATATCTCTGAGGAAGTGTCTAAATCTTTTACCCATTTATTTTTGTTGAATTGTTTGCTTTATCTGTATTATATTTTGGAGAATTCTTTGTATATTCTGGGAGTAAAATATCTTTACCAGATATTTTATTTACAAAAATTTTCCTAGTCTATACATTGTCTTTTCATACTTTTGTTCAGTGTCTTAAAGAGAGCAGAAGTCCTTAATTTAATGCAGTTCAATTTATCAATATGTTCTACGTATCTTGCTTTTTTTGGTATAATATCTAAGAAATCTTTGCCTAACTGAAAGACCTAGAGATTTTATTCTTATAAAAATTTCGGAGTTTTAGGCTTTATATTTAACTCAATTTTATTGAAATATTATATGTGTGTATATTGTACCTGGTCTGGATGAAATTTTATTTTCTTATATGTGGATATGCCATTGTTCTAGGATCAGTTCTGAAAAGATTATCCACTGCATTGCTCTTGCATGTTTGCTGAAAATCAAATTTTATAATTATCCATTTGTCGCTCTCGACACTAATACCTCATGCTAGTGATGACTAGCATGGTCCTGAAGGTAGGCCTCGCAAATGCTCAGACTTTATACTTCATAATCAAATGCTTTGGCCATGCTCAGTTAGTTACAATTTAACATACATTTTAGAATGAACCTGTCAGTTTTCACAAAATGTGTGGTAGGATTTTGACTGGGATGACACTGAAGCTATAAATAAATTTAAGTAAAATCAGCAATATTGTTTCTCAGCCTATTAGCATAATATATTTCTCTATTTTGTACAACTTTAATTTCTCTTATTAATGTTGTTTAGATTTCAAGAGAGAGGACTTGCCAATCTTTTGTCAGATTGGTTCCTAAATATCATTGACGATGGCGTTTATTTTATTTACTTAAAAGATTTATCTATTTATTTGAGAGACCAAGAGAGTGCAGGGTGAGGAGCAGAAGAGGGAGAAAGAGTCTTAAGTAGACTCTGCACTGAGCTGGGAGCCTGACACGGTACTTCATCTCACAACCCTGAGATCATGACCGAAGCAGAACCCAAGAGTGAGATGCTTAACCGATTTTGCCTCCCAGGCCCCCCAATGGTATTTTAAATTGTAATTTTAATTTACATATTCGATTGCTTATTGCTTCTATATAGAAATGCAATTAGTTTTCCTTGCATATTGATCTTATATTTTCCAAATCGAAATTCCAAATTGCTGAATTGACCTATTGGTTCTGGAAGGGTTTTTTTGATTTCATAAGATTTCCCACATAGATGATCATATTATATGAACAGAAAACGTTTTACATCTTCATTTCTGATCTGGATAGCTCTTATTTCATTTTTGTGCTTTAATTCACTGGCTAGACCCCTGCAACACAATGCTGAAAGATACGGAGAAATAGATGTTTACAGCTTGTTCTTGATCCTAGGTAAAAAGCATTTAGTCTTCCATTATTGTGTATGATTTTAGATGTAGAGACTTTGCAGATGTCTTTTATAGGATGACAAAGCTGACTTCAATTTCTAGTTTGTTTAGTGTTTTTATCAGTAATAGATGTTAGATTTTGAGAGCTTTTTTTCTACATAATTGAAATGATCATATAATTTTTGAGCTTTGGCAGTTTGTATCCTACAAGAACATGATCCAGTTCATCCAAGTCATAAAAACTATGACTCGAGTACTATTTGAGTTATCCTAACCAGTATGGCTAAATTATTATAAAATTCATTAATCTTCTCAAAGAACTAGATTTCTTGTTTTACTGTTTTCTATTTCATTGATTCTATTTCCAATCTAATCGTTATTCTTACTATTTTTCCACTTACTTTTGATTTGGTTTGTTTCTCTAATTTCTTAAGGGAGAATCTGAGGTCATTGATTTGAGGTCTGTTTTCATTTCTAATATTGAGGTGGGTGCTATAAATTTCTATGTACTGCTTTAGCTGCATCTCATAAATTTTAATATATTGCAACTCTATTTCCATTCATTTCAAAATATTTCCTAATTTCCTTTTGACTTATTCTTTGTCCCACAGGTATTTTTCAAACTGTTTTATTGAGGTATAATTGACATAAAAAAGCTGTACATATTTAGTACATACAACTTGAGGGATTTGGAAATAAGTATACATCCATGAAATCATCATCAGAGTTTATGTCATTAACATATCCATTATCTCTAAAAGTTTCTATCTTGTACCATTTAAAAAGAGTTCATTCTTAATAAAAATATTGTTATGGTGAATTCATTGTCAATTAATATGTTTATTGTGTAAGTAGAAAAATTTAAACTACCAAAGAATTTCACTTTATTTCAACTTAAAAAAAATAATTATTAATGAATCTCAAATTGTCATTCTTTCTATTTTGAATCATTGATCAACACACATTTTTATGATTTTGCAGAGATTATTTTAAAATGATTTTTACTTTCTCAAAGAACTTTTTGTAAAAAAACCAAAAAGCTATATGTTGAAGCTCAAGTCTTGCAGAAAAGTAATTTTGTCAAATTAGAAAAGCAGTTGGTTTATAACATCAAATGACAGCTTGAACTGTAAGAAACTGTCTATGCTTAAACACTTGACCTTCAAAAATGGCAATGTCATATGGTTTCACCTAACACTTTACTTTGAGGAATGAATGGTTGTTGGATTTTCCTAGCGTATCCGCATAAGCTCTCTGAATCTTCTCAATGAGCCATGAGTCCATTTCTCAAGGAAACAAAACATGTTTTATTAAACATGCCCTTGTTTAAAGAACACGTATTATATCACTCTAGGAAAAGTGCAGGAGCAAATGTACGATTTTTCTCAGATCTTCACCACATGAAGAAAGTGCTAATTAGTGACAGTGCATAATTTGAACAATTGCTACTGACAAACTTCTACATAAGCCTATATTTCAAGGTTTGGAGAAGTTCCCTTGATTTGAAATTAAATCAATCCCATTCAAAGGCACTCAAAGTAATGAAAATTCCCATCAATTAATATAGAAATAGGTAGTCTAGTCAGGCACAGATTATATCTCATTACCACTTAGTCCTTCTTTAGGGTCACGATGCCATTTATATTTCATTAAAATAACATACTTCTGCAGAAACTAGATTTTCATTATTTTAATAATGGTATTAACTTAAAAATATATATTAAACTAATAGAGATGCAAAGAAACTATGGTTAAAATGCATCTTCCTACTCTAGACTCAAATACAACTTCTATAGATATCATGTCATAATAATTCATAATATATTAAAGTTTATTTTTTCAAGGGTACTGTATAATGCAGAATAATGCACACAGTCTGTTTTCAGTAAATATTTTGGAAAGGGATAAACAATAAAAGATTAAAGAAAGAGCATATGGGGGGCCTGGGTGGCTCAGTTGCTAAGCGTCTGCCTTCAGCTCAGGTCATGATCCCAGAGTCCTGGGATCTAACCCCACATCAGGATCCCTGCTCAGCAGGAAGCCTGCCTCTCCCTCTCCCACTCCCCCTGCTTGTGTTCCCTTTCTCACTGTGCCTTTCTCTGTCAAATAAATAAATAAAAACCTTAAAAAAAAAAAAAAAGCAGAGCAATGAATGAAAAGATGTTTGAAATTTCCCAACCACTTTGCATTTAAGGAAACAATATTCACAGACAGTTGGCTACCATGTAGCCAAGGTACCTAATTTCCCATTAGTTATTTTTCACAATTCTACATTGTGATATTTAATTTTAGGTATGATATCTTGAAAGCAATGACAAAGATCTACCAATTAACTGATGAATCTCCTTTCTCATAATACCCTTTAAACAGCATTGTTTCAACATAAAGATAACAAAATACACTTCCTGAAAATAAAGTCAGTTACTTTTGTCATCAAAAATGATTCATAAAGGGGCACCTGGATGGCTCAGCCGGTTAAGGTCTGCCTTTGGCTCAGGTCATGATCTTGACTCCTGGATCTAGCCTGCCTTCGGCTCCACACTCAGTGGAGAGTCTGTTTTGCCTTTTCCCTGTGTCCCTCCCTCCTTTCCCATGCTCTCTCTCTCTCTCAAATAAATAAAATCTTGAAAAAAAAATAGTCCATCAAATTATGTATGTATGTCATAGCACTATACAAGATTTTTTAATAATATATGTATCTACTAAGAACTAGTGGCCTCAAATAAATAACACCTACATAAATTAAAAAGCATTAAGATCTATTCTTTTGGAAAATAGGACAAAAATAAAAATAGAAAGATGTAAAAAGTTGTGCTTTAAAGTTATTTTTTTTCTTAAAATATGTAAAGATTTTATTCCTTTTGGCATAACCAGAATAGGCTCCAAAATGAACGGAAGTGCAGTTGTAAGTCCAATTTGGTATAAGACCCAGCTTAGAAAGGGGCGTTAACTTTATAATTATGGAGAAAACATCTGTGTGTGTATGGATAAAAGAACCTCGATTTTACATATGGTACCCTCCATGGAAACATTTCCCTCAAGTTCCTGTGGTTGCCAAAGGAGGAGATACGTTCTTGTAGGATTGTAAAGAACTGTGTTGCTGTCTTCTTTATTTTCATTTCTCTGTTATGACCTTATTCTCTTGGTTCTTTAAAACAGTCACCAAAATGTCAAAAGATCTATTAAATCTTTTCTTATTCCATCCAAAATGTTTTACCAGTGGGAGAGTGCCATGGGTACTAATTTTAACCCAATCTTTTGGAGAAAACCCTACAATGTCCCCCTCGCAAAGCATAAATATTTGCACAGTGGGTTACCTACAAGACCTTCAGTTCCTTCGTGAACGTGAGAGAAAACCAAATACTGAAATGTATCGAGACACCCAAACCACTATAACATATTTATTTTGTAGGAACGTGAAACCTCACTGTGTTTTTAAAATTATTTTGATCCAGTTATCCAGCTGGAGATAAATAATATCAGAAGTCAAAAATACCCATCCCTAAATGAAATAAGAGGGAATCTTAAATAATGCTTTGTAATGATCAGTGTTTCCAAACTTGGTATTTTTTGGGAGAAAATGAAATCGGAGCTGCACTTTTCCAGACATGGAGTCCAGGAACAGGGTTAGCACTAATACGCACAGACGAGGTCGACCTTCTTTCACAATCTGGACTCCATTTCTGTATCTCCTTATTTTCCCTGGAAATAGCATCCTTCATTGGAATCCCAGTCGGAAAAGAGGGCAGACAGTGCCTAGGAAGTTCCAAACACTGGCTCCGAATATCAGAAACCTACCTCAAAAGTCAGGAGGCTTCCTGAGAGCTCCCAAACTGAGGTAATGTATATCAATACAATCATAATAGCGGTTTCCTTTCTTTTGAAAAATGCCCTAATGCTTATATGTATTCTGCACTGTTAGCATTTTAATTAGTTAATATTATCTCACTATAGGAAAATACATTTTGACCTATTTATATATTTATAAAGCAGGTTCTATGCTCCCAGCTTAAACTTATGACCCTGAGATTGAGACCTCAGTGGAAATCAAGATTGGACCCTTAACCAACTAAGCCACCCAGGAGCCCCAGGAACATACATTTGAAATAATAGAAAATTATAAATATTCCCCACCACCTAGAAATACTGGCAGCATATTAACATAGCCCGTTTTCATTTTGTCCCTTTGCTGGTTACATAGCAGAGCTCTTCCTGTATGTGGAAACCCCTTTCTCAAGCTTTCAGAGGCTGCTCTTCAACTTCATTCTTAATGGTGACAAAATATTCATACGAGTGCTTCGTGATATATAAAATTTATTTTGTGTTCAACTTATATCATTTATTATATTATTATTATATATATTATATATTTCAACTAATTATATATTTCAACTAATGAACATACTTATTCATAAGCCGGTGCCTAACTTTTCAATACCTAACTTCATATATAACTTCGTATTTTAACAAAAAAGCTAAGAATTAAGAAAAGATACTGATTTTGATTTTCAAATGAGATATTGGATGTATTAAAAATTCTAACAAAATGGAAACACTAAATGATATTGAACCGACATTGGTTTTAATAACTCCTCAGCTAACAATGCCCCAGATACCCATTCTGTATTTATATTTAGAGAATATAATGTGGCAAAAGGCTCTGCAGCGGTGAGATTAACTACACTGACTCTAGCCAATTTGCCTGTGCTCAAGACTGGTGTCACATGTTAGATGTATAACCTCAGGCATGTTACTTCGCCTTTCAATTTCTTTCCTCCTTTATAACATGGGGTGATGGTAACAGTACACCCATTTCGCAGGGTAGCTGTAAGGATTAGCGAGTTAATATCTGTAAGTTATTACAACAGTGTCTAGTGCAGAGTAGATCACAGTGATGTTAACTATGGTGGTTGGAAAACGTGGATGAGGTTACTGAAGTTTTAGTCTAATCCTTCCAAGTTTTAGGATTTTAGTCTAATCCTTCCAAGTTTTCCTTTTCCTCATGTATACAGATTGCTGCTTACTCTATGTCTTTATGTCTTTCAGGCTTACACAGTATCTACTAAAGCAGAACCAGAGAAACATGTCCAGAGACCAGAGGAAATTGGAAGAATATCTTTCCAGGGAGAGTGGTAGCTGTTAGTCACTGAGTTGAGCAGATTGCTGGCTCAAGGTGGTTCTGTATCCCCCCTCACACACTGGCTGGATTCACTGTCCTTCCCATTCTTGCTCTGCTCTGTGCCTTGGGGAACCCTGGGCACCCAAGTCCTCACCAGGAGGTGGCCCCGTTTTGGACGCCCTCTGCCACTACCTGAATTTTTCACTCATGCTTTCTAAATGTTCAAGGCTATGCCAGTTGTCACTGTAATTGCATGATTTAATAAAATGTAATAATCTGATAAAACGTTCACATGAAAGGAAAGGAAATCGATGTTTCCACAAATAAATTGACACATCTGGTGAGATTTGAAGAAGTTGGATCTTTAAAAATGGCAACAAAAAACTTCCACCGAATTAGGTCAGAGGCAAACTTAAAAGATGTGGAAAAATCATAAATCCAAAAGGTTTTTATACACTCATGGATCTTCAAATGTCATCAAATTCTTCCTATTCTAAAGAATAGAAACATCGAATTGCAGAGTATGCATTATAGATTTTATCCAACTAGAAAGCCATCAGCATGATAAATCAGAAAAAAATTAGTTGCACTCTCCTCCAAAAAAGACCGCACTTGTTATTTATTTGTTTGTTTGTTTTAGACTTTATTTTTAGAGCAGTTTTAAAGTTATAGCGAAATTGAGCAGGAAATATAAATTTCCCATATACCCCCCTATCCTGGTACATGTATTCCCTGCCACATGATCAATGTTCCACATACATTTTTTGAAACATTTGTCTTGACATAATGCTAGATTCATATGCACTGGGTATAAGAACATACAGAGAGATCCCCTGTGCCTACCCATATGACCCCAGCTGTAACATCTTACACAATTACTGTAGATCACAACTTTCCGTAGATCAGGATTTTGACATTGATACAATCCACTGACCTGACTCAGATACTCATTTGTGGATGTGCACTTAGCTACATGCAATTTTATCACAAGTGTAGATTTCTGTGGTCACCCCTACAGTCAAGATATAGGAGGTTTCCATCACAGAAGTCCTTCGTGCTGTACTATTTATCTTAACAAATATATGTGGGCCGTCTGGGTGGTTCATTCAGGTAAGCATTTGACTTGGTTTCAGCTCAGGTAGGTCATGACCTCAAGTTTGTGAGATCAAGCTCCATGTCAGGCTCCGAACTGGGCATGGAGCCTGCTCGGGATTCTCTCTCTTCCTCTCCCTCTGCCCTTCACCCCTCAAAACAAAACAAAACAGACAGACAAACAAACAAACAAAAAACCAAATATGTGAAACAGGAGCCAGGCAGGGTTCTATCAATTTTCAAAAGTTAACTCATTAAATATTCTTTTTTCCCAATTTCACATAGACCTGGTAAGTACCATGGTTCATTGTAAGATCTGAACCCACGACACCAGGATCCGCAGTCAGTGTTCCAGATTGTACATTGATACCACAATTGATGAAAGAACTCATGTGTGTCTGTTTTGAGTGGAAAAAAAATACTTAATGTACATTTATGACTTTTCTGTGATTCACCATTTAAAAAAAATATTTTATGGATTTATTTGGCAGAGAAAGAAAGAGAGAGAGAGCACAAGTAGGCAGAGAGGCAGGCAGAGAGATGGGGGGAAGCAGGCTCCCTGCTGAGCAGAAAGTGGATGAGGACCTTGATCCCAGGACTAAGATCATGACCTGAGGCAAAGGCAGAGGCTTAACCCACTGAGCCACCCAGGCGCCCCTGATTCACCATTTCTATCATCCTTTTGAATTATTGCATCAAATACTGCCCTTGATGGTCTGATAAAAAGGTCGACTTACGTGGTTAGAACTTACAACATTTTCTTAATCTAGGCCCAATTGAAAAATACAAAATTATATCTCTTCATATAACCAAATCTAAAGAGCAATCTAATGTAAACTTAGAGTTTCTCTCAGAATTATGAAATTGGGAGTGCCTGTGTGGCTCAGTGGGTTAAAGCCTCTGCCTTCGGCTCAGGTCATGATCTCAGGGTCCTGGGATCGAGGCCCGCATCGGGCTCTCGGCTCAGCAGGGAGCCTGCTTCCCGCCTCTCTCTGCCTGCCTCTCTGCCTACTTGTGATCTCTCTGTCAAATAAATAAATAAAATCTTAAAAAAAAAATTATGAGATTGACTGCCAATATAAACTTATTCAAAAATCCAAGAAATTGAAAACCTTGACTAAATGATATTTGCTTTACTTTTCACGTATCACCAGAGCAGATGGGAGACACTCTTCTTTGTCAATAATGAATGGGTTCCTTATTGCTTCCTCATCTAATAAGGAAGGTTTATTTAAGCATCTACTATGCACCACAATTTATTTTCAAAGACAGTGTGATCTTAGTTCTTATCTTTACCCTGAAAGAGTCTCTGGGCCAGGGGGTATATAGTGATAAATGATAATGCCCTGGGGTAAATGCACCCCAAAAGTTTGTTGAAAAGAATTCTTCTTAGGGAGATGAGGGGTAGTAGTCAAGAAGTACTTCATGGGAGAGATTACAAAGTTATTTACAATGTAGAAACGGGAAGACTGCATATCTGGAGGTGAAGTACTGACATTCACTGACGACTTAAAATAAAATTGTAAAAAAGGAACATGGAAGGTGCACTGGAGAGTGGTTAAGACCCAGGGTCACAGTGGTACGAGAAAAACTACATTTTGCCGTATGGGTCAGATGACATTAAGCAGAGCAAGGAGCAAATACCAGAATTTCACCTGCAACTCCTGGAACCACTGATGTTGCTTCGCTGTTTGGCCGAACTTTGAATTCAATCCCTCGGGATCTACAGCAAGCACCGCTTGGGATACTGCCCTAAGTACCTGACACTGGTCGTAAGTACAGGATTCGATTAATATTTACCTGGTCTTGTATTCCACAATTGTTACTTTCTAGATGTGTGAAATAGGCATAATACTGATTCCTAATGTTGTGTTTTAGAAAATATGGAAAATAATTGATTTTGTCTTGTAAGTTTGCTGTTAAATTTCAATAAAAATATATCTATAGATCTACGTTAGATATAATGAAAAAAAAATATATATATAAGGTTGTAACTCCATATCATAGTGCCTGGCACATAGCAAGTACTCAGCTAAAGGCAGATATTACTGTTATCTGTAGCAAAACAGTAGCAATAGCTTACTGTTTTGTCCAAACTTCTAATATTTGTCATGCATTGCGGAAATTTTAGTGTGAATTCCATGTTCAGCTTTGTTCCATTGCTGGCCATGTCGTAAGGCAAAAGGATGTGTTCTTATATAATTCAGAGAGTCACATGTGTGTGCTACTGTGAAGATGTTGTTTGATATAAGTTGGCTTTGCTGTGAACACAATCCTGAGACACGGCTAGGTCAAATGGACATCAAGCCTTGTGTTCTTGCACAGGCAGAAAGATGTCTAACAACTTTCAGTGTGACAGCAAGAGAGCTCAGGGAGGAGTGTCTTTCAACAAGCAAGATTCCCGAGTATAACACTGAATAATTAATAATACTGCAATATATGTCGATGAGATCATTTGCTCAATTTACATATGTTATTAAGTTCCTACTCTGTATCAAACACTGTGATGAATGCACAAAATAAGTATGATTCCTGTTACAGTTCAGTGAAGGAGATAAACATAAAGAAATCAAGGCAAAGATAAATACATAATTTCTGATTTTCACAAGGGCTATAAATTAAAAGAGAAAGAGAGAACTTGGAGCAGGAATTAAGGAGAACATCTAATTTAGTTTCAAGAGTCAGTAAAGGTCTCTCTGAGAAAGTGACAGTTTATGTAACTACATCAATAATCGGGTGAGTGTCATGTTGTGTGCTAGATCCTTGAAGTGTTCCGTTTTAGAACACATACTAAAACACAGAATGCTTTTATCTTCTTTCAAAATTCTTCCACTTCATTCATTTTATAGTCGGAATTCTTTTTTTTTTTTTAAACGAGAGGGTCCTAAATATCCACCTGTATTTGGGGGGCAGAGTTGAAAATTCTGAAACTAGAATCTGTTCTTTCTTCTGATCTATACTTTATTCCATAGATACACTTTCCTTTAATGAGTCCCATTATTATAAGAAGTTCCATAAATTTTAAGAAACAAATCAAAAGGAAGTCTCACATTTGGAAGAACATACGCATTTTCACTCTGTGAAAGATAAATGCAGTGTGTCTTCCTTTGATCAGAGAGGAGCCTCTGAAGAATTAATTCTACAGTAGACACAGAGGGATAATTCGTTCAGCATCTTTGAATTTCATTCTGACTTATAAAATGATTCATGTTCCTCTGATATTTTAAAGATCACTTGTCATTACGGTTTTCTAATTTGTCATTTGATAGACTCAAACAGCCCTAAACAAGCATCTCTGATTCAAAAGAATGATTCTTTAATTTCAGACCCCCCCTCTACTTCCTGTCAATGTAGCAGGGTCCCAGCTGATCTCAAACCAAGATTCTGTTTGAATATTTGTGAAACTGGTAGGCTGTTCATCTCTCTGGCACATATTTTTGTGAGATGCTCAAAAGCTTTTAGGGGTGTTCTTAGGATTTGAGGGAGATCCCAAAGGCAGACAAGTGCAAGAACCGAGATATGCAGAGTAGGTGGGGGGAATAGAGGGAAAGTCAGAGATGGAGAGAAAACAGTGAAAAAATGGAATTGTTGCTGAGTGGCCACCACGATAGATGACTTTTGAGAGCCTTCTCTCATGAGAGTTCCTGTGTTAGGGCTCTCCAGAGAAATGGCTCACACAGTTTTGGAGACTGAGAAGTTTCATGAACTGCTTTCTGCAAGGAAGAGACCCAGGGAAGCCAGTCCATAAAATTCAGTCCAAGTCCAAAGGTCTGAGAACCAGACAAGTCAATGCTTTGAGTCCTATTCTAAGAACTATAGAAAATGAGATGAGATGTCACAATTCAATCAAGCAGATAGAAAGTAAAGAAAAGGAATAAAATCCTCCTTCCTCTGCCTTGTGTTCTATTCAGGCCCTCAATGGATTAGATGACTCCCACCCGCGGTGGGGAGGGCACTCTCCTGAGACTACCAATTCAAGCGCTAATCTAATCCAGAAACACTTTCACAAGCACAACCAGGAAAAAATGTTAATTTGGGGATCTCATGGCCAATCAAGATGACACATAAAATTAACCACAGTGCCATTAGATCAGAAGCTAAGAAGTTATTTTATTTATTTTTTAAAAAGATTTATTTATTTTGAGAAAGAGAGATTGTGAGAGAGAATGAGAGATGGGGAGGAGCAGAGAGAGAGAATCTTCAAGCAGACTCTCTGCCAAGCATGGAACCCCAGGTAGGGCTTGATCTCACAACCCATGAGGTCATAACCTTAGCTAAAGCCAAGACTCAGATGCTTAACCGACTGAGCTACCCAGGTGCTCCAGAAGCTAAGAAGTTATTTTAATAATAACTTCAACAACAACAACAACAACAAAAAAAACCTTTTCAGAATCTATTACAGTTGGGACTGTAAGGACAAGTGAGATGCAAATTTGAGTTGGGCTCCACCAGAGACACCTTGCTATTATGATCCATGAATTTGGATAATCTGAGGACTCAGAAATTCTTAAGAGAGACAGAGTAAGATATCTCAGTGAAGCAACTATAGCAAATGAAATTGTGCAGAAATTTTTGGAAAACACATAGAAATATTGCCAGGAACTTCAGAGAAGACTATGTGAAACCACCAAGGGTCACTGCTGCAGAGTTCCTGAAGTTATAAAAGGTAGGTTCTGAAGTCCTATGAATCAGCACATCAATGCTTATATAAGCATACCCCCCACACGCACAAACACATTCTCAAAACATTGATTTGCGTCATTGTGATACCAAACTACATCGTTACACCCAAGAATAAATAAAGAACAAAGAGAAACATTTCAATAAGTTATTAATGAATCAAAACGAAAACTAGTCAGTTGACTCACTGCAATGTTCACTTTTCAAATAATTTGACTTGTTATAGATGTAATCATTGTTTACAAAACTGTGACAGTGGAGTAATCTCTCCATGAACTTTTTAAGGGTTCACAATTTTGAGTTTTGATTTTTTTATTAAGTTATGAAAAAATGGCCTTCATACTGTATTTATAATTTAAAGAGTTAGGATTTAATCTTTGTATTCTATTTCACTCATATCTTATTAAAGCCACAAATTTGAAAACCACTAATTATTTAAGAGACATCTTTAGACTACTTACACTTTTAACTTCCCTGAAATAATTAGATTGACTTATTTTACCACCTTTCTATTCAAAAGTCTGACTTAGTCTTTGTCACACATCCAGAAATCAAGTACTCATCACCTAGTAGCACATATGTAAAAAACAAACAAAGCAAACAAAATCCCCCAAACCCAAGTGGGTTCTGTATTTTTCTGTATTTTTCAACCTCCAGAATCTTGACAGTCCTCCATCAAGTGGTAGAAACTATGTCTCCTCCCCTTGAATCTGGGGAGTCTTTGTGATTGCTATAACTAATAGAATAAGAAAGAAGTGATGAAATCAAGCCCAAAAAAATGAGATAGAGCTTTTCTCTGGATTTCTTTTTTTTTTTTTTTTCATTGTGAAGTTCAGGATCAACAAAGAAACCCAGGTAAACAAACAATCAAGCAAACAAACAAAAAACTGAAGTCTCAGTTCTCAGCTTTAGGTCTCAGTTAACAGCCTGGCAAAAGTTGCCAGCCATGTGAGAAACGAACCATGTTGGACATGGCTGCTCCACACTTTAGAGGAGTTGTCCCAGCTAAAGTTCTATAATGTACCTGGTCAGATTATAAATTCATAAATAGAATAACTGGCAGTTGTTTTTAAGACCTTTAGCTTTGGAGTAATTTATTTTGAAGCAATAAATAACCACTATTATCAAATGCTAAAGGAATTTAAGTTTCAAAAATTGATAAACAAGGCAAAATGAGGATTGTAAATTCTTTAACTGCTATGTTGGAGCATAGTATAACAGGTCTTCAAGAAGATTATTTAATTTTCTAGCTGATGAACTTCAGTTTGGCTTATTATGCACACTTGATTAAGACACAGTTTCTATACTGTTATGTGTCAGCTTGTATATTTTTTCTCCAGTAGAGATGCAAATGATTTCTGTCCTGTAGCGAGAAAAACCACAGAAGTTACACTCTTATTGCCCTATAGGGCATTAACCAGTTTTTGATCTACTAACAAATTCCTTTCTGTATTCTTTAGCTCTTCGAATATTGATACTCAGTCCCTTAAGGTGTCTTTGAGTCAGAATTACCATCCTATTTACTACTTCACTAATGAGCTAAGAAAATCTTTGGTATGTGTGTATGTTAGAATGATAGCCATGTCTTTAACTGTTTTGAAAAAAAAATAACATGTGTAAGCTAAATATAGTTTTAATTGAAGGGAGCTGGTGATATTAGTGAAAATAGTGGAGTAGGGACCTCTAAAAATTCTCTCCAATATTATCATTACAGGAAACAGCAACAGGAAAACTGGCAAAAATGGCCAGAATCAACATTTGGAACTCTTTTTTTTAAATTTATTTATTTATCAGAGAGAGAGGGAGAGAGAGCGAGCACAGGCGGATAGAATGGCAGGCAGAGGCAGAGGGAGAAGCGGGCTCCCTTCAAAGCAAGGAGCCGGATGTGGGACTCGATCCCAGGACGCTGGGATCATGACCTGAGCCAAAGGCAGCCGCTCAACCAACTGAGCCACCCAGGCGTCCCAACATTTGGAACTCTTGATAGTAATAAAATGCCTACAGCAATCTGAGGAGTATGCATTCAAGTAAAACAACTGGATTTCAGTAAGAACAATAAGCCTCATGATATTTTTATTAATGCTATGTCCCTCCTCCTCTCTTCAGGGTTCAGTAGCCTTGAAAACCAGCCGGTGTAATCATGGTCAAAGCAAGTTGCCCGTCAGCCCCAAGTAGGGGAAGAACAAGGTGGGAACTCCTTCAAAACCTCATTTCAAGAAAAGTATTATTATTTAACCCATCCGGGGGCTCCCCAAAGACTCCACTTGAAAGAATGTTTTCTCTGACTTGACTCATAGCTTACCCAGTACAAAAGCCTTTTCCCTAGGGACATTTGTCAAAAACAATTACTGGCAATTGTTTATTTCCAGCTGCCCAAGGTTATAGATCTTGGAGTTGAGGAAGGCAATAGGCTAATAATAGGCTTAAAAAGAAAAACCCAGGAATGCTATTCCATAAGGGCTTTGGAAAACTGACATATTACTGAGAATCTAGAAGACCACAAGCATGTGTCGATCTGTACACATGACAGAAAGACTTGAAAAGGTGCTACTCTCTCACCTCTGGCTGACCTTGAGCCTCAGTGAAAGCCAAACCTGAAACAGAGCTGTCAACTGTCTGGTTGATGTTGAAGCCACAGCCATGATGCACTGGAAAAACTTGGAGATAAATGGTTCCAAGCATGTAAAGAGATATGTGACCAAAGATTAACTGACCACTAAGTTAACCAGAGGTTTCGTGGCCAAACATGAGAAAAAAACATACACTTTATGGTTAATTCAGTAAAGTCACTAAGCAAACAAATACCTTTACCACAAACAACAAACCCTGGGAAAGAGAAAGATCTGGTTTTCAGAGATGTCACATGATTATGTTATTTAAAATGTCAAATTTCAACAAAAAAATTATGAGGTCTGTAAAGAAATAAGGAAGTATGCCTATACACCAGAATAAAAGCAATTAATAAAATTCTGTCTGTTAAAACCCAAACACTGGGTGTATACCAGATACACTTTCAATCAGCTATTTTAAATATGTCCCAAGAACTAAAAGAAATTCTCTCCAAAGAAAGAAAAGACAAAGTGAGCCGTTTGTCTCACCCAATAGGGAATACCAACAAAGAGATATAAATTATGAAAAAAAAACTAAGAAATTCTGTAGTTAAAACATTCAATTTTTTAAAAAAATTTTTTAAATATTTTATTTATTTATTTGACAGACAGAGATCACAAGTAGGCCAAGAGGCAGGCAGAGAGAGAGGAGGAACCAGGCTCCCCGCTGAGCAGAGAGCCCGAAGCAGGGCTCCATCCCGGGACCCTGAGATCATGACCTGAGCCGAAAGCAGAGGCTTTAACCCACTGAGCCACCCAGGCGCCTCTCAATATTTTTTTTAAAAAATCAATAATTATAGAGAAAAATATAGTAGAGATGTTCCACAGCAGATTTGAGCCAGTATAAAATTAATCCATACTGAAGATTGGTCAACTGAAGTTATTTAATCAGAACAGAAAGTAAAAAGAATGACATAAAATGGACAGAATTTCAGAGATCAGTGGACATCATCAGGTGGTCTATATACTACAGTTTATGTCTGCGAATTTGCTGTTATATTCATAATGGAAGTTTAAGAGGGAAAGGAGAAAGAGAAAGTGACAGAATATTTGAAGAAATAATGATCAACAATTTTGAAGAAAATTAGTGATCTCTAATCCTAGAAGCTCAACAAATTGGAAGCAGGAAAACTCAAGGGGATTCACAGCTAGACACATCCTATCCGAACTGTCAAAAGACAAAGACAAAGACAAAAAGAGCAAACCTTACTCATACACAAAAGATCCTTAATAAGCTTACTAGCTAATGACTCATCGGAACCATGAAGGCCAGCAGGTAGTGGGGCTATATTTTCAAATTAATGAAAGAAATACACTGTCAAAGAAAAATTCAATACACAGCAAAATTATTCTCCAAAAAATGAGAAATTAGTAAACAACAAATCCCCAGATACAACTGAGAAATATAAGAAATATTAAAGGGAGTCTTTCTGACCTAAGGAAATGGACACTGGACAGTAATTCAAATACATAAGAAGTAATAAAAGGCACCATTAATTGTAACTACATAGATAAATATAAAACATTTAAAAAAGCATATAAAAAAATGAATGTATTTTCTATTCATAACTTTTTTCTCCTACTTTATTTAAAAAAACAATTGTGTAAGATAATAATTATGAATTTGTGTTGATGGACACAATGATAAACATGTAATTTCTATGATAATAATAGCACAAATAAAAGGTCAAGGCACAGAGTAATATAGGAGAAAAGTTTTTTATATACTATTAAAATTAAGTTGTTATCCATTCAAACTAGATTATTATAAATTAAAAAGTTTGCTATATCTCCATGACAATCACTAAGAAAGTAACTCCAAAATAGAGCAAAATAAATGACAATGGAATTATAATAGCACATGAGAAAATGTTTATTTAACATAAGAGAATACAACAATAGAGCAATAGATGAACAAGGGACATAATAGCAAACAGAGATAAAAATCTTTTTTTATCAGAAATTAAAAGTGTAAATGGTCTAAAAATTCAAACCACTCCAAATCCCCTCGAAACGTCAAAATTATGCAGACAATATATGGTTGAGTATTCTGAGGATTTTGATTTAGTTTGAAATTTTACTGGCTAATTACATTATGGGTGTTATAAATTCTTAGGCAATTGCACACTATCTTTAAAAACATGGCACAAAGCTTATTATGCAGATACAACAGATGGATATTTTGTTAGTCTAGAATTGATATTATGGTCTTTCTCTCTTCTTTATCACTTTTGAGATAAACTACAGGCTATAAAGTATATGGAGAAAAAAGAGGAGAAGGAAAAAATAAAGAAGGAAAAGAAAATTTTATTCTTGCAACAAAGAATAAACCTAAAAAAGATGATCATTTTCCCATCATCAGGATTCTGTTTTGGTAAACTTATATGTTTAATGTACATAGTAATTTAAGCAGTTTGCTCTAAGACATATTTGAAGATAAAGCATCAATATAAAATTTTGATGACTTAGATGGACTTTCACAGATACTTCAATGAAGAAGAATTGAAAGTTACAAACACAGTTTTATAAGAGTGTTATGAGGGACACCTGGGTGACCCAATCAGTTAAGGGACTGACTTCAGCTTAGGTCATGATCTCAGGGTCCTGAGATTGAGCCCTGACTCACAGCAGACTTGCACTCAGCAGGGAGTTTCCCTCTCCTTCTGTCCCTCCCCCTGCTCATGCTCTCTCCCTTTCTCTTTCAAATAAATAAATAGAACTTTTTAAAGAGAGTGTTATGAGTGGCATAACAAATATGAACAAGCTTTCTCCCACTACCAGTTGATTACCATTGATCTTCAAATCTCAGCTTGGCAAGGAACATCTGGGGGAATGTTAAACACGGAAATTTCCAAGGCTTCCCAGTAGAGATGCTATTTTTAACCAAATTTGGTTGAATTATGGTATCAAGATGGGCTCTGCTTGTTTGGTTGAATTATGGTATCAAAATGGGCTCTGCTTGTCTGCATTTTTTAAGCAAGGATCTAAAGGCATTCCTGAAGCCGGGGGTTAGCCAATTGTACTTTGAGAAATATAGCCATGGCACTATTTTTATTTACTTTGAATTCTGATCACCTAGACATTGTGTTTGGGCTGGTTACATATTTAAGAAAAATTGAAACTATTCTTAACTTGAAAGTTTTAAAATGTTGCATTGATTATTTGAGAGGAAATTAACTGACACTGTGAAAATAATTATAATCAACTTATTACGGTTAACTTTGGTGTACATTTTTATAAGAACTAATATAAACATGTAATGCCAAGTTAATATTTTAATTAGATATATATATATATATATATATTTGTTGTATAATACATATTTTATATGTTTGACAGAGTACTGTGCGCCAGTTACCAATGACAGACATGGGAGGATATCAAGGATTATCACTATGCTAACCATCAGCGATAGAAGTCAAACACCTCTGTCCATGGTACCTTGGAATCAAAGTCACAAATATTAACCTTATACCCCTTCCCATTGTTAAAAGAAGTGGTGGAAAAGCAACTTGGCTCTGTGTCCTTGCAACGCTTTATAAACTAAAACAACATGGCCCTGCACTCTCAGTAAATAAAACTTTGAACAATATTTGTATGTTTAGCTCTACATTTTAAGTATGTTACCACCAAATGCCATCTATTAGTAATAATTAATTCTTTCAACATTAGGTAAGTATTTAAGTAGAATGTCTAATATTTTCTTCCTGTGTGCCAATGAATTTCCTTGAACATGTACCCCAGTGCAGGGACCCCTGGTTTAGAGAAACCCTCCATTGCTTGTTGGCTATTGTTATGGCTGCATGTGAGTAAAATTTTCTCATCATATGTGAGTTGACCGATAAATATTCTATTACTTTAAAATAATGAATTCCCAATCTACACGGAGAATGTCATGAGTATGGTATGAAACGAATTAGTTCACATTCTTTCTCCTATTCTATCTTTCTACCTAGAAAGACTTTTAATTGTACAGATGATGTTACCAGATGTGATGTTTCAATGGCATCAGGCATTCCTACCACCACCCAAATGCAATCTCAATAAGTGTACGAAAACGTCACTGGTGAAAAGAAAAAGAAAAAGAAAACAAAAAGAAAAAGAAAAAGACTCTTCCTACAAGCCAGTAGTCCTTCTCCTGGCCAAAGCAATCCTGATGTTTCACTTATAATGCCACCAAATTGGATTTGCCCTAATCCCGCCAATTTTTGAGTGTCTAGAGCTCCTTTGAATGGTTCTTCCAGCATATGTAAAGTTTTGCTAATTTAAATTATAGATGCATGCAAATTGTCCATAGGAACTAGAACTTATTTTTCCTCTTCCGAATATATTTTTTGTGTTTCATGGCTGGGCTTTGTAAGATTACTATAGAAATTGAGGCAACTTCTCAGACTCGTATAATGGATAATATTTTGTATTTATTTCAACAGCACTGCCTTTCAACTGCTATAATTTTAATCCCATCTAAAAGCAACAATCAAAAACGATGTGAGCTGAAAAAGAAAATAAATAGTTTAAACCCTCGGTTGTGGCGTAGATGTCTTTTTGCAATTCAACTGTGCAAATTTGTCATCTAATCTTTTCTAAAACACTCAGCAGGAACTTGAGGAGGGCCCATCAGATGCAATCACTGCATGATCAAATGTGGGGAAAAGGGAGCTTTGTATTTTCAAACAGGAAGTAGAATTTAAAAAATAACCTGTGATCGAAGGTTTATTATCTTTCATTGGACCTCAGACTCTGGTTTCTCTTATGAAGTCTTTTGCTGTTAAAATTTCAGATGCTTGTTTGACTAACAGTCACTAAATTGTAGGAATTAGTAAGTAGAGTGCTCGGAGTAATTTAAATATTTTTCCAAAGGTCAAAAATTTGTAAAATTTAGAAAATAGCATTCTAACTTTAAGTATTGCATGAAGACAATCTTATTCAAAGGTTGTTGTACATTGTTAATAATTTAATGTTTATGCATGACCATAACCATACTGCAGTGAAAATGGGAGCGTATTTTCTGTATATTCCTCTATCCTACCTTCCTTCCTCTTTCTTTCTTCCTCTCTCTTTCTCTCTTCTCTCTCCTATCTAGCTATCTAGCTATCATCAATCATCTATCTTATTAACTATCCATCTATGTATCTATATCATCTGGTTTAATATATGAGACTCAAACAGGTCATAACACAGACCATTTTATAACCTGAATTTTGTCATTTAACTATAAAACATGCTGTTATTTCTATTTCCACAAACATTCACGGTCATGGCTAAGAATAGAGTATTATATCGATGACTGAAATGTATTTCATTGTGTGGATGTTGGAGCAGACACTATGGATTGCTTTCCTGATCAGAATTGTTCTTCTCTCTGACAAGTTCCCAAATCTGTGTAGGTATCCACTCATTGTCTACAGAACTTGGGGAAAGTTTGGACTACTCCTCTCTCCAAAAAGTAGTTCTGAAGGACTGAAAGGTATTAATATGACCCATTCCCCTCTATAGAGAGTTTTTGAGATGCAAATGTGACATAACTCTGGTAAATGTGATGTAACACATGGTACTTCGATTTAAATACACTACAATTACTATGTGTTACCATCGTGAATACTAGTATATTCAGGAAATAGTTCTAGCAAGGCCTACCTAGATAATCCAGAGAAATTTCCAAAATAATTCCATTTACTCTTTGGAGGTCATGATTTCAAAGTACTATCTGACACATTTTCAACTTTTGAGATCCAATTATATTTTAGATTTCCATAATCCACATTATTGTTCAGTTAATTACTTTTAGAGAGTATGGATTTATGGAACATTACAATGCTGAATATTAATATTTATCCAAATGTCTCAGAGATATGGACATCCTGCTCTAGGTTTGTTTATATCTGAAAGTTGCCTGAGTTCCCTGAAAATCACTTGCCATTTAACACCTCAACCTCAATTCTGGAGACCCCGAGATTTTCACAGTGTATTGGACTTACACTGTTGAGTGAGCATAATTTAAAATATTTATATGACAGTTTTGTTCTAAGTATCACAATTGTAGATTTATTTTTTAGTGATTAAAAAACATTTATGATTTTTTTTCACATGTCCAACGAAACCAGTTTTATCTGCTATTGTGAGGAAAGAAGACTATTTGCAATTTTTAAAAATAGGGCTTTTGCTTTTTACTAACTTATTAATTCAAAAACCAGACTAAAATTTTTTGTTCTCACAGTGGTTTCCTTAAGAATACCCTGGGGATGATTTAACCAGTTAGATACAACGAATAGTTTTGTAGACACACAAAATACAAGAAAGACAGGTGATACGAAATATCAAAGTGATTCAAATATAGATCTTTCCATTTGCAAGCCTTGCTTTTCAAGGGAGGACTGAGAGGAAAGTTCTGTAAATTCAGGAGGAAAATCGGGGATGTAGGATTATCAGCCGCGTGTTTGTTTTGTCCAAACACATCCTATCAGTGCATGGGACTGCATAATTGATTGAGGGGTGTGTGTGTGGGGGGGTAAAGTAAGACTAATGAATATATCGTTTCATTTTTACGTCTAAAAATGGCTCCATCTCAAGTGAATTCAAGGACAGAGAAAACGGTCTCCCTACTCCGTTTGGTTCATCCATCATGAATGTAAACAGGGGTGGTTCTAGTCACCAAGCATGAGCCTTTTATTTTGAATTTAGTATATGACAGGCGTTCTTTTTCTCTCCAGAAATGGGATGCTAAATATTGACCATTTAAAATCTAATAACATGCTAAATAGAAAAGATTAATAAATCAAACGCATTAACATTGCAAATGCCTTTGAATTTTGCAGGTTGCCATCCTAGCACTGATTTTATTTGACTCCATGGTACCATTATGCTCGCTGCCGCTCTAAATTTAGCTCATTGAATGCCTGACGAAATGTCATGTGCTGCGAGTCCATTATACGCACATCAACTCTTCCATCTGCGGTGTGCAAGTTTAGACAGTTTTTCTTTGAGAGAACTCGTAATGGGCTTTAGCATTTGATAACTTGCGAACTATTTCACCTAGGACAAGGCTCTCCTAGTAAAAACAGCTGCATTCCCTTTTCTAATTTAACGATTACAGCAAACTCAAATAAAGCCCTACAAGTAATGCCACTTTTTTCTTGTATATTTATAGGTACCCAACGTACCTAATCCATTTAGTCAAATAAAACAAAGACATGAAACTGATGTTATTTATTTAAAAAATAAAAACAACTCTAACAACAATAATAATAATAACAACAACAAAAACAATAATGTTTCTTTAAGGAACACTCACTCAGGCTAAAGTGAAGCCACGAGGCCATTAAACCTCCAGCCATGACTTCCCTTTCATAATTGTGGGGACTGGAGCTGAAGGAAGTCAATGATTTTTTTTTTTTTTTTCCCCAAGAGTCAAGGGGTTAATCAAAGCAGAGTCAGATTTGGGGCCTGGAGGTAACTAGTTTCAAAGCGATTTTGCTACTTGACCATCCTAATAGAAACATGCATTTAACCATTCCCTTCTGCTCTCACAATTCGCGTTGCCATCAGCTATCGCCTGTAATTTAGATGGCGAGGATCGGAATCCGTTGGAGGTAGGACTACCTGCTCGGAGAAACCGCCTTGGTGTGTCCGACACCTTGAACCTCACGTGGTAGCTTCCCATAGTAGGGCCGCATGGTATTCAGCAAAATGCTTTCCCATGAAGAGTGGAAGTAAGGACACAGAGAGACGCTGACCTACCGCCTCGCCCTCAGTTACTTCTGGTGGAAGCAGTTTCCCAGAGGAAAATTAGTTCCTTATTTATGCTACCAATATTTAAAATAATGAAATGTGTTCAACCACCTACTAATTAAGCCTAGCTTTATAATCAATGCAAGTTCCATGTTATGAGGCAGTAACTCGAAAAATCATACAACTAATTATAATTAAATTACAGTTTCAGTCTTTGGGTTCCAATTCCTTTGCATTTTAAGACCATGTGTTTTCCTAGATATAAATATCTGGAATGCATACTCCAAGTTTTTCTTCCTCGTTTCTTAACAGAATAAACCTGAATGATGTGGCAATCAGTCTATGCCCTCAGGCTGCGGTGTTTCTTATCTTCCTCTTGCATATTAAGTTGTTTTTTTGTTGTTGTTGTTGTTGTTTGTTTTCTGTAGGGCAGAGAGGGCAAGGGGGAGAGGAGGTCTGGGCATATTTAGGCTATGGCAGCTGCTGCTAACTCCAGGCATTGCAAAAGGGGAGCTTTCCCAGAATCCAGCCCACCCCGCCCCCCATCTTCCCTGGGAGCGCCCAGTGTAGAGTCTGCAAGAAGTGCAAACCTTCCTCGGTCTGAAGCCTTCAAGAACTTCATCCTCTCTCAGTTGCCCATCGTTGGCCTTTTGAAATGAACCATAAATTTCCAGTAGAATCTTGCCAGCTGTTGTGTGTTCTGGGGCATCCTTCCTAGGTCCCCAAATGCTCTGAATCTGTTTGTTCCTGCATGGGTATGTCTCTCTCCAGATTTGGGGATTTTTGATTTTCCCTAAGATTTCAGTTCTTTTAGGGCTTGAAGGAAAGTTGCTAACTTAGAGTCTGGCCTCCATTTTCCTAGCTGTAAGGGGAACAGCAGTCCTTCCCTGTTCTTCACATGCTCAAGCGTCGGTGGCAGGCACAGGCTCACAATCGCAATGTAGTGTTTTCAGAGCAACAGCAGGTTTAACATGAAGAGGGCGCGGAGGAGGGGCATGCGCCTGGTCTCTAGTAGTATGGGAAAACTCTCTTTAGGAGTTTATTTTAAAGAAGCAAACTTGGGGTTCCAGGGAGAAAGGGAATTCGCAGGGAGAAGGTAGAGTATGGGAGATCTGCACGTGAAAGCAGCATTTTGTGATAGAAGGAGCCATAAACAGACGGGGATTGTGACAGCTTAAATTCTGAGGAAAGAAGTGCCAAAAAGTAATGCTAAAAAGGGAAAGAGAGTCTCAGATACTATTTGCCATTTTGAGAAGTGTAGACCGTGTTGTCTTGATCATGACAAGTTGTGGAAGTAAGGAATGTGGGGAGCTTTACAGTTTACAGGATTTTTTTTTTTTTTAATAGAAAGAAGGTGCACGTAAGCAGGGCGAGGGAGAGACAGAAGGAGGAAGAGAATCTTCAGCAGGTTCCGCATCAGCACAGAAGCTGAGTGGGGAAAATCTCAGGACCCAGAGACTGTGGCTGGAGCTGAAATCAAGAGTCAGACCCTTCACCAGTGGAGCCACCCGGGACCCCCTTAGTTTACATGAGTGTACACCTTGAGTGTACCTTAGTACACCTTGAGTGTACAGGCAAATGATAGATTAGAGAGACTTCTTAATGAATGCAGGATGGTCCTTCAGCATTTTATAACAAAGCACAGAAACAAGATAAGAGAGTATGTTACAGCTAACATTAATGAGGATAGAGAATAAGAGTGTAGTTTTTGAAACTTAGGAATTATCCTAAAATTTAGAAAATTGACTACATGGAGTGGATATGGTAGTAAATGCCTCCAGGTACTTCCCTGGATATAGAATACACAGAGAAAGAGAAGCAGGTTTACTCAAGAAGTGGATGAGTTTGGGTCCTGACCATAGGAAACCTGAGATCTTTATAGAACATCCAGAGCTACGCTTGGCACACAGTTGAGTGCATGACCCAGGCCACAAATGAGCTGCCTGGGCTCTAGGACAGAGTCTCGGCAGTCTTCAGCCACGAATGGTGGTCTGAATCCTGTAACCAGGTGGGATGCTCTAGGGATGGTAGAAGGGAGGGGAGGCTGGAAACCTGGGGACTCCAACCTGTGAGTTCCAGAAGGATCAGAGGAGGAGCTCAGAACTAGCCTGGAAGAAACAGTTAGAAAGCTTTAAACATTGCTGGAGCACTACAGCGGACACCAAAGGAACAGAACTTTATAGTAGGTTTACAAAAAAGAAGAGAGCTCTATTGAGCAAGGGATGGACTGGGAAAAAAAAAAAAAAAAAAAAAAAGAAGAAGAAGAAGAAGAGGGAGAAGGAGGAGGAGGAAGAGGAGGAGGAGGAGGAAGGAAAAGAAAATGTAAAAGGCATTGCATCAAACAATTAGGAGGTCAAGTTAGAAAAGCTAGCTTCAGGAGCACGGTGCAGGCAGAAGGCAAATTCCTAAGTATGGGAGATATGCCAGACAGCGGGCAAGTGAGGACAGATTATTTTTATGGGGAATTTAGAATAAGATAGTGAAACTTGAAGAGACACGCTCTTGCTCTCAGGGAACATTGCAAATGATGATGTCATGAAGAATCCAGTTGGACGTGCCAAGACTAAAACACCATTAGCGTGCACGTGCATAAAATTCCAACTTGCATCTGAGTCTTGGATTAACCTGAAAAACCAAGCAATGTCTCTACCCTGTCCTTTGTCCCTTTCCATAAGTCTCTTTTTAACATTCACTTTTCTTCTCTGCCCTCCTTACTGCTTTCTCTCAATTCTCCTGCTCTTTCTACGCCATCATGTCCATGATTGGTTTTCTTTTTTCCAATTAAATTAATATAAAATTTATATTTGTTTAATATTCTAAAAGCATGAGGGAGTCAAGGCAAAGAGAACACTCAGTTGTGGGGGTCGATTAATAAGAAAGTTAATCACAGGGCACCTGGGTAGTTCAGTTGATTAAGCATTTGCCTTGGGTTCAGTCATGATCTCAGGGTCCTGAGATTGAGCCCCGCGTCACATCCTGCTCCCTGCTCACTGGGAGTCTGCTTCTCCCTCTCCTTCTGCCCCTCCCCCTGCTGGTGTTGGCTCTCTTTCTCCCTCTCTGTCTCTCTCTCAAATAAATAAAAAATAAATAAATAAATCTTTTTTTTTTTTTTTAAGTCAATCACTAAGGGACCTCAGGAGTTAGGAAAGTGCTCTTTGAGGCCAGATGGCAGATATCAGCGATGTGTACCATTGCCTTTCTCGGGGAACAGTTGGATTTGATAAACCGTCACCTTTTTTCCCCCAAAGCTTGGTGTGCAAGCCTCCAACACTCATTCTTTACATAATATATACTATTCCAGGAAGGAAAGGAAACGGAAACACGCCATACTCTGTAAAATTCCTGTGACAGCCTTCTCTGTCCAGAAGTTAGGCATGCTTAGTATCTTAACGTTTCTGTTAGAGTCAGAAGGGAAATACACACATCCTTTCTTCTCAAGCCTCAATCTGAGAAAAAATCTGTACATAGATTTTTTTTTTTTATGTTCACCATAATCTCCCACAAGAGAGATTATGAACAAAGCAGAGCCCTGCACTTTCTGGAAATACTTTGCCCCTAGAACTTATCTAGAGACTTATCTCTGCCTTTCTCTAACCTTGTGTCTTTGAGTGAGTCTAGAATATAACCAGGAGTCAGACAGCATGTGCACCTGCAGATGAGCCAGAAGTGAGAATCAGGTGGACAGTTGCCCAGTCCAGGCTTGGCATTGCCTCTGCGCCACTTCATACCCGACACAGACAGGTCCTCTCCACTGAAACTGAACACCTGCTCACATTTGCCACAGGCATGATATGAACATGATAGAGGCAGGCAGAGTGGAATATCCCCTAAAGAATTTATTTTACTATGTTGCTTCTTTTCTAAATTTTTTTTCTTTGGCCAACATATGCTCATTTCTACTTAGAGCATCATTTATGAGCATCATTTATTCACTTATGGGTCTTTGCATGGTAATATGTTATCCATAAACCAAGAAATGTTTTAAAATACTAAAAAATGGAAGAAAATGTATGAAAGAGATCTAGAGGTATAGAGGTATTTGGTTTACACCCATTCTTTGGTTCACAACAATTTCTACTTGCTACAAATTAATAATGATTTCCATTTATTTTATTACATATTCAGGATTCCATTTAATGTCTGTAAGTGATGAAGCATAACAACACAATCAAAGCACACAATTTAGAATAAGAAGAACATATAGATGTGTGTGTCCATATACATATGTGTATATACTTATACATACATGTGCACACATATGATTTAATACAATATCAGACTTTATAATAAAATTCCCTTGGAAAATTGGTATTGTGACATATCTCCAAGCTCATAAAATTCTTACAATCAGTTTCATACACTTTATTGCTATATTAAATTGGAGATATAAATAAGATTTTATGATCTGTGGCAGGCAGAATTCTAAGATGACCTGAAATGACCCACACTTTTGTATAAACCCACTTTTGCATAAACCCCACGTGCATGGGTAGACCTGTGATTTGGTCCTGGCCAATAGAGTCCTGACCCAAGGTAATAGGGTAGTTACTCTCTTGATGATCTTATGTGGCAAAGATGATGGGGTAGTCACTCACAGATTGTGTTATATAAGACTCCATTTTAGGCTTGAGAGAGATTGTCCAGAAGGCCTTGAATGAAGTAAGCCCCCGTGTTTTGAAAGGGCGTCTGGGCAGCTTCCAAGAGCTGAGAGCAACTGTCAACCGACAGCCAGCAAACAAAAGGGGATCTTGGTTGTCCAGCCTCAGGAAGTAAGTTCTGTTAACAATCTCTGAGGAGTCTGAAAGCTGGTTCTTCACCAGACAAGCCTCCATATGCACATGCTGTCTCTCATGTACCTTGACTACAGTCTTGAGAGACCCTGAGCAGATTCCTGACTTCTGACGCATGGAAACTGTAAGTGCGCAAATGTTTGTTGTATGAAATCCCTAAGGCTGTGGTCACTTTGTACGCAGCAACAGGACATTAGCATTGATGAAAACTTGCTATGTAAATGAGTGGCCAGAAACACATATAATTCTTGTAAACTATCTTAAAATACCTGATTACCTGTCACTTTGAACATTTTTAAAACAGCGGTCATGACTTACCCAAGATGTCTAGATGTTTATATACGTCACGTTTGGATAGCACCTGGATAAATCTCAGAAAAATGTGTATGCAATGGTCAGTGTGTTAGGCATTACTGGCATGAAATGTATACAGTGTTCACTTGAACGGTGATCAGGAACAGAAGCAGCCCCGGGCCCAAAAGAGTAAATATGAAATCAAGTCTGTGGAAGGCTTGGAGATGTAGTGTGTGCAGGCTGTGCTTTCTGGGTAAGTTTGCTCAGAGGAAGAGATGGAAGATGGGCTTGTCAAGGACAGACACGTTTGAATGGCTCATAGGCCAGGACCTGGAACTGCGTCTGAGCAACTCAGCTTATCATTTCAGGTTTATGTTTTCTGGTGGTTGTTCTTTCTGTAGAGATGAGTATGGCTAGAGCATCAGATTTCCCCAGTACACATTATCCCTTTTCTCCTTTTAGTAAAAATAAGTGATTACATTTGCAGAGATAGGATGTAGAAGTAATTGGTGCACTTCTTGTTTATATTCTTAAAAAGGAGGTTACGTGCCCCTCATATTCTTTTCCCCTATTCCTATTGGCGAGAACATGGCCAAAACTAGAGTTACTAAAACGGATGCAGAGATGGAAGAAAGATGTTGAGAAAGGCAGAGAAAGGGACGCCTGGGTGGCTCAGCTGGTTAAGCAGCTGCCTTTGGCTCAGGTCATGATCCCAGCGTCCTGGGATCGAGTCCACATTGGGCTTCTTGCTCCGCAGGGAGCCTGCTTCTCCCTCTGACTCTGTCTGCCACTCTGTCTGCCTGTGCTCACTCTCACTCTCACTCTCTCAGACAAATAAATAAATAAAATCTTAAAAAAAAAAATTTAAAAAAAAGGAAAGGCAGAGAAAGCTCACTCTCTTGAATAGTCCAGAGCTGGACCTGACACTGTAACAAACTTCTATTTTATGTAACTCATTGGATTTTTAGAGTGGTCTATTTGAAGAGCTAAGGGACTATTATCTTGAACCCTACCTAACACAGAGTTGCCTGTCTCTCTCTCTCTGTATCCCTCTCTGAGTCCCAGGGCAAGTTGGTAACATTTCCACCTCATAGCTCCCTGAAACTTACACTAGGCTTTCAAAAGTACACAGACCTGTGTAAGGCTCAGAAGCCCAGACCAGATGCTTCAACATCTTTCTGCTCATGCTTCCATGTTTTTAGAAAGAGAGAGAGAGAGTTTCACTGGCTGTAGTTCAGCTGCCAAGTCATGAATATGAACATCCATGGAGTTCATTTTATTCAAGTCTTGTTTTGCCACTTACTGGCAGGCTTTGTGTAAATCAATTAAACTTTTTTAGTCTCAATTTCTACATATAAAAATTGATATGATGATAATGCTTAAGGGTGTGAGGGCATTAAGATAAATAATTATAAGTAGCACAAAGAAAACAGTTGGCAAGTTAAGTTTAAGTTCTTGGTCATTGAATACTGAGTAGAGACTGATTCTTTTTTTTTTTCTGATTCTATTTATTTATTTGACAGACAGAGATCACAAGCAGGCAGAGAGGCAGGCAGAGAGAGAGAGAAGAGGAAGCAGGCTCCCCGCAGAGCAGAAAGCCTAATGTGGGACTCGATCCCAGGACCCTGGGACCATGACCTGAGCCGAAGGCAGAGGCCTTAACCCATTGAGCCACCCAGGTGCCCCGAGACTGATTCTTACATTAAAAAAAAAAAAAATCCCATTATTTCTCTGATGATGACAATGAAGTGAAGATCCAGTTATGGAGTGGAAGGGAGACCTTCATTTCCGTCAAGAGGAGGTTGCATTTGAAACACTCGTTGTACACAGCAAGGTAGCATTGTCTAGAAGCTCCTTGTACATGCAAGTCAACACTTCTTTACCCAGTTTAAAAAAATAAATTTTGAGTCATAATATAAGGTCACGGTTAAAAACACAAGAAAATATAAAAATCATGTATCAAGGGAATGTAGAGCAAGAAAAGAACAGAAGAGAACCTGGAAACAGGGACACGGACTGACACTTGTGGAAATATTAAGGAAAAGTTTCAGTAAAGGAAACTGGAGTTCTATTCAGAGGATAGAAAGAGAACAGGGAGATAATCAGGCAAAGAAAGAGACAAAGGAAAATGAACGGATTGGAGGCGGAGTTAACGAAGCTAGCCTGAGACATACTCATTTCTTTCATCTGAGACTCACTTGAGGAGAAAGAAACGAGGCAGATGGGCAAGTGGCTTGGTCTAATCTCTTTGTCACCTGGACCTCTGATATTTGCAGTGAGAAAGAAAACTTATCTCTAAAATACCCTTAGCAGCCTGTCCCTGGCTGAGGGTCACCCGTGAGAAATGGAGTCTAATATCTATGAGGGATGGCTCCCTGGAGAATGTCACATAAGCTGCACAACACTTAACTGGATATAAAATAGAGATATTAATAACTTAAATAATCCCACTGCATTAGATGAACATGGACCTCATTAGAGAGCTCATCTATTATTCTGAACCAGAGATGCATGACTGATGCAGGAGAGCAGGACCCTGAGGAGCTATCTTTGATATCCTAGGCATTTTTCTGCTTCATCTGAGCATTAAAATTACTCGTAAAGTTCAACAACCAGTAAAATTTCTGATTCTATTAGTCCAGTTTGACAATAAGATCCCATCCTATGTGTTGGGCACAGTCAACATTATTAAATGTTTTGTAGAATTCAGATAAGCAATGCCTGAAAATATTAATTGGATTTTTTTTTTCTTTAAAATTTCCATGTGGGCAAGCATTAGTAGGCAATCACTGGTGTTCTTTGTTGTCAGGAAGATTTTAGTTGACTGTCGATGAAATAAGAGACATCCATTCTAGCATCATCTATTAAGAAAGTGAACTCAGAATAAAATGGAAGAAGTAAATTTTTTCCAGAAAAATATCTAAAGAATGCTTTTGTCTTTTCTTTTCCTTCCCTTCCTCCCTCCCTTCCTTCCTATTTTATTAATGAGAGAAGTTGAGTAGAAGTAAGATCCAGAGATTAAGGAACTTTCTATAGACAAAAGAGGAACACCTTTTACTATGACAACAGTAGGACATAGCAAAGCATAAATAAGAATCGTAGACACTTGGAAATGCAGAAAGTCAGGGAATATCATTTTTGATGGCCTCTATTGTTTCAGTCATGTAGGTGACAAAGAACTATTATAAATATGAATATAATGGGATTGTATTTGAGCTATGAAAGAGGAGCCTAAGACTGTAATTGTAGCTGAGCAAATAAAAAAATGTGAACGATCAAAAAGAATCAATGAGAGTCATAAAAAATGCATTTATTTTTGGATTTTGTGACACTAAAGCATTGTATTTAACAGAATATTATGCATTTATTATTGGGCTTTATGACATTAAAGCATTGTATGTAACAGAATATTCAGTCTGTGGTATTCTTTTCATATGCACTGAGACCATGGTAACGTGCCCATATGAAATCCAATGTAAAAAGTTCTCTCTCTTGAACTTCTTTGCTCAAACCATGAATATTTAATTTTAAACTTGAAAACCAACAAACAGGGGCACCTGGGCAGCTTAGTGGGTTAAGCCACTGCCTTCGGCTCAGGTCATGATCCCAGGGTCCTGGGATCGAGCCCCGCATCGGGCTCTCTGCTCAGCAGGGAGCCTGCTTCCTCCTCTCTCTCTGCCTGCCTCTCTGCCTGCTTGTCATCTCTCTCTGTCAAATAAATAAATAAATAATCTTAAAAAAAAAAGAAAAAGAAAAAAAAAACAACAAACAAACTAATTACCTCTCTTTAAATGTCTGACATGTCAGTTCTCGTAGGGCATTTCCAAAGCTTTATTTTCAATAATGGCTATCCTTAAAGTATCTAAAAAATATATTTTATTAATCTGACTGTGTCTGCTACTTTCTGGAACCTAAGACATAGATTTTTGTTGTTGTTGTTGTTTGTTTTGTTTTGTCCTTGTCCTTAGCTTTAGAAGGTGACATTTTGTGTTTTATAAGAAACAGTTAAAAACAAAACCTTATCCACTTGCAACATTTCACAATACCCACTCCTATTTCCCACTTTACAATACCCACATCCAACCCCAATGAGAGTTACTTCTATATCTTTCTCCATAAGGATTATAGAGGATCACAACAAGAGATAATAAGAATAGGCAGCCAATTTGTAACAAGTCCTGAAACATTATACCACTACATTGATGAAACACAAATCAGTCCCAAGTAAGCACTCTAGTACAGACACATCTAAATCTATGGATATTTTTCATATACATAATGCAGTCTCCATAATTTAAAATCCTGAAACACAAGAATGCAGATACTAATGATATTTCTTCAGAATATAATACATTTACTAATTTAAAATTTCAATACTTCATAGGTGTCATAAGTTGTCCATTTCAGAGAAAAAAATCAGAAAAGGAAACTGACAAGAAAATAACTAATTAAAAGTAGAGGCAGATTTCTATTTTTTTTAAATCACTGTCTTCTTTTAGTGTAAATAAATTTTTAAATAATATTTCTCTATGGTGTTAAAGATATTATGAAATAATTCATGTATATATAGTGATAGAAAAAAATTAGTGATTAAGAAATAAAAAACAATATAGATCAGTGTGAAATACATTTCTTCCCATTTCCTCTAAATATTTTTTTAAAAGATTTATTTATTTAAAAGGAAGAGAGAGAGCAGGGTGGCAGGGGTTGGGACAGAGGGAGAGGGAGAGAGAGTCCCAAGCGAACACCCTGCTAATCACAGAGCCAGTCAAGGGCCTCGATCTTATGACCCCGAGATTGTGAAATCTGAGCTGAAACCAAGAGTCAATCATTTAACTGACTGAGCCACTCAGGCACCCCTAAATAGATTCTAATCATTAAAATATATTGATTTTTAAAAAGAAACAATTTATTAGAATATTCGGTGACTTCCTGCTTCATGGCATCAGGTATTTATCTTATGATAAATATCTATATGATCACTTAACTTTAAAAAAAAAATCCAATTTAGCTAAACATTTCTAGGCTTGGATCACATCCACCTCTCAAATCTGCCCAACCTTCCACCAAGGACATTGTTAATTGTGCAGTATAATAGTAATTTATTTTCATTCTGCATACAAAAGGGAGGAAATAGAGACAAAATATCATAAGAAAATCAAGATCACAAGGTATTACCTTTTAATTCTGTTTGATTAGTATACAGAAATTTAGGAGAGCTATAGCATACTTGGTCTGGGAAAAAAGAGTTGACATACACTCCACTGACTTTAGACCTTGTTACTTGAAGGTTTTTTTTGTTTTTTGGTTTTTGTTTTTTAAGATTTTATTTATTATTTATCTGAGAGAGAGTGAACGAGAGAGAGCACAAGCAGGTGGAGGAGCAGAGGGAGGGAGAGAAGCAGGCTCCCCACTGAGCAGGGAGCCCCTAATGCAGGGTCCAATCCCAGAACTCTGGGACCGTGACCTGAGCTGAAGGCAGATGCTTAACTGACTGAGCCACGCAAGTGTCCCACTTGGACCTTCTTGATCAAAGAGGAGCCCTCTTTATACCCTTCAGTACTGTTGACCCCTGAAATACCCCATGAAATACCCAAACAATGAGAACATTTTCAATCTATAGCAATTCAATCCAGCATACATTTTTATTCAGTCAATTTTAGGCAATTCTGTGTCCTTGGTAATCCAGGATCAGTATTAGACATAATTCCTATGTTCCATGATCTTCCTTTTGCATTATGAATGTGCCATGTAACCTCTGTGAAAGCCATGAAGATTACATGGCTAATTTCCCTTACATGGCTAATCCTTCCTAGGTGTGTTTTTTCTCAGAGAACCCAAATACAGGTGATATCTAGAGTGGGAAAACAGGACGTACAATGGGATTTTGTGACTGACACACTCATCACTTGGTCACTTGATAGGCAAGGGGGACAATATGCTAAGGGTACTCACTTAAAGATCCTCCTTGGCATGAGAAGGCAGCCTTATTAATAAATATTTCACCAGTAGGAACCAGAAAAACATTGAGATGGAAAGAAACTAGCGTATGATTCAGGCATTTGAATCATAGGCAAGAAGCAATATATACAAAGACTTGACTGGTTATTGAAAAATTGTATGACTTTCCTGTCTTAGTCAGCTTGGATTGTCAAAAAGAATATCATAGCCTGGGTGGCTTAAGGAACAGAAATTTATATCTCACAGTTTTGGAAGCTGGGAAGTCCAAGATTAAGGTGTCAAGTAACATTTATTGTTTCTGCTGAAGGCTCTCTTCCGCACTTGCAGATGACCACCTTCTTGTGTCCTCACATGGTAGAGAGCTAGAGGGACCTCTAATGTCACTTCTTTTTCTTAGAAAGGCACCAGCCGTATTGGATTAAGTCTCCACCCTTATGACCTCATTAATCTTTATCATATCCTCATAGGTTCCATTTTCATTTGAGTTTGGGGGAGACACAAACACTAAGCCCATCATGTTCTCTGAAGAGAGAGATAATGAAACACCGAGTGCTACTACCAAGTAGTTAAAGGCTAGACATGGGAACTAGAAGTCTTTTCTGAAAGTTTGTTAGGAGGTTCTTATCTTCTATGGTGAGAACGGAGCAAAGCTGAAGAGCAGACTCAGAACCTGAGAGCAGCAGATCTCCAAAGAGGTTTAAATATTCAGTAAAAGCCAGTTTTTAGGCTAAGTTTAGGACCCTGCTTAAAAAACTCTGACAACTTGAAACATGAGGTAGGACATCTAGATGGATACACTAGCAGATTTTGGCTTTGCAGACCCCCTGAGCTGTCATTGCTCGGGGAAGAGGCCCACCCCTCCTTAGGAAAGGTAATCCTTCCCCTCTAAGGAACAGGGATCAGAAACCCATCTCCAGGAGCCTTTGAGTTGGTAACTATTGTTAAACTGAGCATAATCTGTCCAGGGACCTGCTGGGACTGACAGGAGGAATGAGATTATACGAATAAGGAGCTGCAAGAACTGGTGAGCAGGTATTTACAGGATCCGGGAAAACATCCTTGGGATTAAATTTTGGGTGTGTTTGAGTAAGAGGGCTAGAATTGAAGACTAAATAAGCAAGAATTCACTGACCTGGTATCACTTTCTTAGGACACAGAACTCTGACAAAGACCCTAAGAATGAGGCAAACACATTGGTAGCATGATTATTTGGATCTGGGGAATGTGGGGACAAAGCTCAGTGTCATTCCAGATAGCAGAGGAAACTATAAAGAGGCTGAGAGGAGTGGCCATGCTAGAATAGGCATATTGTTCAATACCACAGGACCTGCTTCAGGATTATGTCCCATAGGACCACCCAGAGAACGTAACATTCATCAACGCCACAAAGGATGTTCTTTTGAGAGAGATACTCAAGTTCAGAGCCTGCCCTCTGTTGCAGGTCAGGGCTAATGTTGGAATGAGAGGATTGTCTTTAAAATGATAGGTTAACTGGGTGATGGGCATTGAGGAGGGCACATGATGTGATAAGCATCACAGTGTTATATGGTAAAGAATCATTAAACATTGTATCAAAAACTAATGATGTGTCAGCTAATAGAATTTAAATTTAAAAATAATAAAAATAATTAAGAAATAAAATGATATAATACAGACCATTGTTAATGTATGGTAGAAAAATACTCATATATAGATTTCACAGACCCATAAAATTCAAAATACATTTGGGAGGCTGGTAATTGGGTTGGGAACACTTTTTTTCTAACAAGAATAAGAACAAAAGAAAACAAAATGAAAAACTAGATTTATCATCCAAACTAGAATCTTTCCTCACTGTCATTTTAAGAAAAGATATTTCAATAGCTAAATCCAAGAGGAAATAATCTCAACCCTTAATTTAAAGTTCTGGATAATGAATAAACTTGGCCTTGGGAAATTTTTACTGAGTTGATTTCTTTTTCCTTCTTCATTTTGACATGGACCAATAAAATCTCATTATGGAAAGACACTGGTTTGCTGATCAGCACTTAGCAAGAGTTAAAATAGATTTGGTTCCAAAACAAACCATATGCACCAAGGAGAGCGAGCTGCCCCATGCCAAGTACTTAGATGTGGTTGAGAAGACTCAGATTGGAAGGCCTGAGACTTAATAATAATGTATTTGCTCCCTACTGAAGACTCTTACATCTGCTGGGGAAAAGCTGCCTTGCTCAGCTCTTGCTTGAGATGTTAAAGCAGAACTTCACCAGACACAGGTGATTGCAAATGCAATTTGGATTAGCTGGCAACAGACCAAAATCAAAACAAGTGGAATTGTCATCAGATCCTGAAGACATAATCTGTTTGATTTTTCTTCGTGTATAAATCAAGGTTTTCTCTTTCCATTCAATAATATGTTGAAGGAGTGGCTCTATGTTATTTATAGAGAATACACTGTCTCTCATCAACATCAATTAAATAAGCTCAGTCTTAAATATGGGCTGCCTACAAAAACGAGAAGACAATAAGACAGTGGTAAGGGTGTAGATGATAATTAAGAATGATCCAGGACTCAGCTGTCAAAATGGCCCATGGGCAAAGAAATCCAGAGAAGTCTCTTGCCATATCCTTATGCTATCCACTGCCCTGTACATTATAGTCTTCTGGGATTCTATTTTTTGTGTGTGAATCCTATATTTTTATGTGTCTCAGAAACCTCAGTTCTGTAGACATGTTCTGAATCTGTTTTCCAGTTCATTAATCTTTGCTTTATGTCTGTTTCTCCATTTAATTTATCATCTTGGTTTCATCCCCATCTGTGGCTTTTGCTAATTATAACAGCGAATACCATACACTTGCATAGAGTTTGTGTACCAGGCGCACATCAGAGGTAGACTCTCATTTCTACCCACTAGTATTACAGAACATTTTGTAGGAAGGCCAAAACTGGGGTTCACGATCTAGGATGTTGGAGTCAGGTAGAAAGGAAATCTTGACTCTGTGCTGGTGAGTTTGGATTTTGTCCAGTAATGAGCCAACAGAGGAGGGTTATGATAAAGTTAATTTAAAACAGCAACCTTAGTGACAAGGTTGCTGATAAATTAGAAAGAATTAAGGCATGAGTAATGTTAGAAAAATAGTACAGGGTTTTAGGTGAGGGATTCTGAGAGGCTGAAATAGAAAAATATTTTTTGGAGATAGAGAGGAAGAAGTGGATTAAAGACCTATTTTGAGGTAGAATTGACTTACTGTGGGAAGTAATGAAGGTAGTAAGGGGTGAATTAATGGGTCAACTCAGTGACAGATGGGGTTTCCATTGTGGAGACAGCTAATCAGAAAACATGTGGTAAGAAACTAGAAGAAACCAAATTAGGAGGAAAATATCATGTCCTGGACAATACGAGTGTAGGACATACAGGCTGTTCTCAAGAGTTACCTTTTTAAAATGAACACCTGGTCATCATACTTCTCAGAAAAACCAATGGTAATCTTTCCACTGTTCTTTCAGAGTGAAGCTGCACTGTTCAGTATGTCCTCACAGAGCCTCTAAAACAAGACTCCATTTTGTCTCTGAATCAAGACTCATCCCAACACACTGACTCTGTCTTTGAAAGAGACAAAGTTTTGTTGTTGTTTTTTTTTCTCTTTCCCCTGAGCATTGTCCCTCAAGATCACATGCAAAAATTACTTTTACCTGTCCTCAATATGTTGGTAAATATTTTTCTCTTAATGGAGTTCATTGAATTCAATGTTTACACAGTTGTTTCCTTCAATACAGGACAGATACTGTGTTGTATTTGGTTTTCTAACACAACAGCCAATGTATCTAGGATGGATTAATGTTTGTTGAATGAATAAATGAATGAATGAATGAATAAATGAACTGGTTGAATAGTCAAAGACCATTAGAGAGCTCTAATTATAAATCAAGGGTCCCAGAGATAGAGTGTTCATCAAGAGAGATATTTGGGTGGTACCCAGAAAGAAAGAAGATAGCTTCAATGAGAAAGTGTTGGTAAAGGGTTTCAAATGTTGAGGAGAGGTAGGTCTAGGGGATTAAGGCTGAGAAGAGGCTGAGTTTGCAATGAAAGCAGCAAACACAGACAGAAATCATGGTGTGAGGACAGTAACCAGCATAATCAAGCACCAGATTAAGATTATGATTTTTCTGTCACCTATCTGTGTATGTATCTGTCTGTGAGTCTATCATCATCATCATCTATTACCTGTCTATCCTCTATCTATCTACAGTCTACTTAGGTAGGTAGTTTAGTGCTCTTCATTATCCTCATGAGGCAGCTGTGGAATACACACATGGGCAGAGCCAGTTAAAATAAATGAAACTGTCTACTAATAATGAATGTTCTTTTATAGCTAAGGTTCAAACAAAGAAAATTGACCTACTATTAAGCAGCCTGGATATCTGTTATGTCATACGGGTCAGACTAATTCTTGAGATAAAAATGTAGCTGTAAGTATAAATGTAAATGCAGTTTAATTACTACGGTCATAGAAAACACTAACATATCTTCCTCTTTCTCAAATTTTACACTAAATTTTCACATGGAACATATCAAACCTACTTGAATATGGATGTGTTTTGCTATAGAAAAAGTTATAAGCCTTGAAATATTTCAAGCATCCGGGAAACGTGTTTTGCAAAGTACTAGATCAGTTCATTTATTTTGATGGTTTAAATTTTGAACTCATTGACCAATCTATGTAATAAGACTAATTTTTCACTTAATGATATTTCTTTACTTAAAACCAAAACTATTACATATCCTCATGAGGTCTAAGATGAAATAAATCTATATAAGGAATAACTACATTTTAAAGCTTACATAAGCTAATTATGAAATTAGTGAAGTGTTACATTAATCCATTGGGTTAATTGACCCATTTAATTGTATTTCTCCTCAAACATTATATTGATTGTAAAAAAAAAAAATACTGTAATCCCACAGTTAAACAGAGATTCACAAAATTGGAAAATCTCTTTCCTCATAATTAATTCCATTCATAAAATACCAATTTGCTAATCATAATTATGATATAACACATAACAGTTGAATATTTTTTAAAAATAGCTTAGATGACCTGCTACTCACTGAAGCAAAAAAAAAAAAAACAAAAAAAAAACACCAAAAAAAAACTTCAAGATCTTCCAAAATAGGTCAGATCATAATGGTGATGTTGAACTTTTCAACTGAAAATAATAAGGTTTTATTTCCAGTGTTCACTGACCTAGCCTGAAATTTAATGTAATTCAGGAATAGTTTAGCTACATTTGGACTTCATTTGGACTTACTTAGCAGCAATTGTTCATTCTGTGTCCTATTAAAATGGTTATCATCTCTGAAATGGTTCCTGACATCTGCATTGGCAACTCTGCCATGATTTAAGAATCTGAAGTGGTCATGGCAAAAAAAAAAAAAAAAAAAAGTTACTATTACTTTCTCCAAAACAGGAATTGACTATTAAATAATTTTGGCTTCAGTGTCACTGTGTATAAATACAAAAGCCCTAGTATTACTATTGCTCTTCTTTTTTTTTTTTTTCAAATTACATAATCACGGTAGAATGGATTGTGGTCGTACTATACTTTCTGGTTTAATAACTACTATAATATTAAGAAAAAAAAAAGCTTTTCTTAGCCTAATGTACATTTGATCACATTATTGAAGAAAAAGGATCAAATAAAATTTATCCTTTATATGAAGACATGTTAGATGGAGTTCAGACTATAAAGGTTAGCAATACGATAACTGTTTCCACAATTAGTTTTAAATATTTTATTTACCACAATAGTTATTGTAGCAAACAATGTACCATCTGCTGGCTTCTGAATTTGTCTTCATAGGTGTGAAGACAGCCTGCTACCTCATGTCAGCATCCATTATAAGACACCATGCAATGTGACATAACACAGGATGACAGATGCAACCCAACTCAATATGGCACCTGTGAGATCAATAGCAGACTAGGGAGTACAGCGCATGTGCTCTCACATCTTAGCAAAGAAATACTGGAGAAAGGCTCAGGTGTTTTGTGGTTGTTGTTTCTACCAACGTAATTTTTGAAAGCAACACAATGTGTTCAATTTATTTTTCTCAAAATTCTTAAAGCAGAATCGATATGGTTAAGTAAAACTAGCAATCTTCATTTAAACTGTCATTTCTTCCCAGATGATATTTCAAAGGCAGAGGATAAAATTATTCAAAGTATGGTAATAAAAATCATGTAGTTTTCTATTCTGAACATATTTTCAGTTGAACATGTTCCCTCACCCCAAACCTATAAAATGGCAATAAAAAACACAACCTTGATATTTAGGCATAAGGTATGTTGATAGTTTTTCCATTGTTGATGTACAAAACTTTGTAGTGGTTCTGATTTGTGGTTACATGTGTACTTTTCTTGTCTAAATAAGTTGCGACCTTACTGAGGACATTTACCATGTCTTATAGCCTTGAATGAGAGAGTAAGAAATAAATTTCCTATAATAGCTAAGATATAGATTTTAAAAGAATTATAAAAGCATTTTGAAACTCATGATAATAAAGTCAGTTCTTATAAATCTTGATAAAATGAAATAAATATTTCCTTTAGAGTAGAACCTCAAATTTGTTATGTGGTATGGTACATTTTTAAGAAAATATGAAATATAAACTGATCTTAGAAAAAAATAAATGTATTTTTAAAAATTTGACAGGTTTGATATAAAGAAAAACACATTTAAAATGTTTTAAAAAAATAAAAGATTTTTGGTTTCAAAAGTCAGAGTGGTATCTTAAATTATTTTTATATTTTAATAACAATAAAGGTATACTAGTTTCATTTTTATGGAAGATTTATACAATTGGATTAATATGTTTCTCTCTTATAAAGCAGAAAGAAAGAAATATAATCTTAAAACCAGAAGATCTCCGGGTGCCTGGGTGGCTCAGTGGGTTAAGCCGCTGCCTTCGGCTCAGATCATGATCTCAGGGTCCTGGGATGGAGGCCCGCATCGGACTCTCTGCTCAGCAGGGAGCCTGCTTCCCTCTCTCTCTCTCTGCCTGCCTCTCCATCTACTTGTGATTTCTCTCTGTCAAATAAATAAATAAAATCTTTAAAAAAAAAAAAAAAACAGAAGATCTCCAGACTTTTCTGATTATGGGATTTCTGGCAAGTTTGTTAGGCTCTTGGTTATCGACTGGCCTCCTGAATAACTTAGTCATGATAACATGGTCTGATTTTTCTTACATCTTCTTCAGAGCACAAGTACAATTTATAAATTTTCTTAGTTTCTAACAGAGTAAGTGCTGAGAACATTTGAGTTGATATCATCGAGAATCTAAAATGAACGTCTGTTTCTCTGTACCTCTCTCTCTGTGCATGTATCCATATTTATATATGGATATGAAGACATACATATTTATACATATGTATACACATGTATATACACATAAATGGTTAGCTTTTACCAAAAACAGAACCAAATCTCAGATACTTGGCAGACAGAAAAGCTAAATAAGTTTTTAATTTAATTAATAAAGCAACATAGAATTTGTTATGGGACATTTCCCTGGATTTTCTCTCCTCATACAGATCTGGTCTGGGTCTGAGTATTGATGTTGTTTGTACATAGCTGTACAGATATTGCACACATTTGGCTACATTTTGAGGAGAAGTCAGCAATGTGTTTTGTGTCATAAATATAAATGAGTATAGGAGTGATGGACTGAGAAATATCTACCTTCTGTTTGATTAATATTGAAACCAGGTAAAGGTAATAATGAAATCTTCACAACTGTCTACTCCTGCCAAATTCTAACAGACTAAACAAGCACAGTTACTTTTGACATCCGCTTATTTCCTTTGATGGTGATATTTAGTCCTTTATAGACTCAACTCCTTTCCCCTGGATTTCTACAGTCTCTAGACTGGCATCTTGACGATGTAGCAGAATGTATAAACAATGTCTTTCATTTCTACTTGTCTCAAATGGTTAATCTACCTAGTAGTATATAAGGTTAGAACCCATTTCACCCTCCCCTTCCTCTGCCCCCCCAAAAGTTTTCGCATATTCATATTTAATTAAATCCAAACTCTTAGAATAAAATGTCACAGTCTCTGTTGACCATTGCTCAAGTAATATTTGCAACTTATTTCTTTTCTTTTGTGGTAATTCTGTGCTCTTGGTCTTGGGAGATCATTCCACATGCTGTTCCTACAAAGTTAAAGCAGATTCACCCTAAACTTGTGTCTTTGTCAAAATACATCATATATGTTTATATTTTCAAGATTCGAGTCATTTATTCGTATTTGAATAACTTCCTTGGTAAGTTTTCACACCATATTAAATAATACCTTGTAACTAACCATTTCATAATATCTTTTAAAAGCACTGTAAGTGTGTATGTTTTCTTGAACAAGTACCATTTATAAAATTGAACATATTCAATAGCAATACACCACTTAATGAACTTCTCATTTCTTTATCTTCTTTTATTGCTTACCCAGTTTTTCATAGCTGGGAAAGTGAATATAGTTCTATAATCTATTTTCTGACCAAACAATGTTATTACAAACATTTTTTCAAAATATTATATAATGAGAACAGTTATCCTGTAGCAGTCACAGGCATAAATAATTATACAAGCAATTCAACTATATACTGAATACATTAACTCATCTGACCTCCTTACAAGTATATGAATTGATAATATTATTTCCAGTTTTACACACAAGGGAAAAATTTAAATTTAAGATATTAAGGGTTTTGCCAAATATATTACCCAGCTAGCAAATGGACACCTCAGATGTTTCAGATTCTCTATTAACCAAGTTGCTCATGTTTTTGTTTTTGTTTTTGTTTTTGTTTTTGTTTTTTTCCCTGTTAGTACATTCACTTACTCCAGGTGTTTCCTCAAAAGAATTTGAGAACACTTAGGATGGTTTTACTTTGTTTTTGTGTTAGGTTCTTGGTTACTGAGAAATAACCTTTATCTCCTGCTTACTTTTGAAAGGAAATTCTATGGTTCACATTATCCATCCACGTCTACATGAAAGAGTAAGTTTGTGTTCTCAAGAATATTCAGTTAGGTCCGTCAACCTCATTCTCTGTCATCCCACCAGTACAGTAAAAACCATTAGGTCTAATTTGCTGGGTTGGTTTCATACCTGACTAACATTATCCAGAAAGTGTAGCTTAGTGAATGAACCACAGCAGACATTTCATGCATTTTAACAATTATAAAATAACAACAACATCTCATTTATGAATGACATTAAGACGGATAATGATGGTAGAGCAAACAATACATAAAAATGAAATAAAACCCTGAACACTGATTAATACGTCATCAAATACTATAAGTGATAGAAAAAGAGTTTCTCCTTCCTTCATCCCTTCTTTCCTCCTCTTGTCAATCTCTTCCTGCTCCTTCCCTTTCTTCTCCTGTTCTAGTCTCTTCTCTACCTTCTTTTCAATTTACAGATGGCCTGGGCTCAGATATTTCTGTTCAATATGTTCACGTGTATAAATGCTATGGATATTCATATTTTCATAAATAATTATAGAATGTTCTCCTTTTATAATATGTGACCACGATGGGGGGAGGGGGTAGTTTGTATTTCATTACCTCTTACAGGATGATCTCTACCATCAGCCCCAACAAATTTCCCAACCATCGTGTCCTATTGTCCCCATTTTATAGAACAGGGAATGTATGTGGACTGGTCAGTTCTGGGATTGCGACATTTGTGTGTCAAACCCCAAAGCCTACTTTCCACTTCAGCATGTCAGATAGAATCTCCAAAGAGACTGCTAGGTCAGGCAGCCACAGGTTTGAGAAAGTTTGCATTTTAACTTTAAAGAAATAAATTAAGGGACCCCTTGGTGGCTCAGTTGGTTAGGTGTCTGCCTTCAGCTCAGGTCATGATCCCAGGCACCTGGGGTCGAATCCCTCATCCGGCTCTGTGCTCAGTGGGGAGCCCGCTTCTCCCTCTAACTGCTGCTTCCCCAGCTTGTGTTCTCTTTTACCCTGACAAATAAATAAATCAAATCTTAAAAAAAAAGAAATAACATAAGTTTTAAAGATGTCCTACGTAATGATTTTTATCATAAAGACAATAGAAAAAATAATAAAAATGAACCGTCTTTAAGTTTTGAGATGATAAAGTGTAACGATCTAGAGCTATTGCCTGTTAGTGCCCAAAACATAAAAGACTAGTTAGATAATTGTTTCTGTACTATCTTGCCGCATACAGCTGTTCTCCTAAATGTACTGCTTAATAACAAATAAATGTTATGCCTGTAAGTTTTAACAAGTTTCAATAAATAATTTAAACGAAAAAATATGCTATCTTAAGTAGTCACTCCTGTACATTTAATGGTTCAGATCAGACGTAAAGCCATTTTCACCTGCTAGGACTATGTTCAAAATTTTAACAAACGATCAAAGAGAAGTTGAACACTATCCTAACAATTTCATCATAAAGTTAAACCTATAAAATGTCACCAAACACCTTTTTGTAATATTCATCCATCAGAATGTACAAGATTATGTGACTTTGCATGAACTATTTTGCAATGACTCTAATTTTACATATGATTACTTTCTATCAACCAGTTTGTAATCCTTCTGAGAGTATTTCTTTGTAAATATATATAATTTATAACTAGTGGTTAAGGGGAAGTAGAGATGTTAATAGCTAATTATTGGGATTTTCAATACAGGAAATCAGTACGGAAACAAAGGGTACATGAGAGCCAATGCATCTCTACAGGGTCTATCTCTTGATAAATATCTTACAAATCCCACTGAAACTTCAGGACTGATAACTACAGGGGCCTGAGGGTGCTAGACAATTTGTTCTTTTGAGGAGATAAATTAAATGGCCTTGGGAATGGAATCCTTTCCCAAGTCCTCCATTTTATCTCTACATTTCCCTCCAATTCATCAACTCTAAAATCAAGATGCATCTAGGAATTGATGACATCCTTCATTCCCGGCTGGCAAATATTAGCCATTGGAGTAACGACTGCAATTCCATTTATTTTCTTGCAAAGAAAAACAAAGTGTTTTATTGTATCTAAGGCTGGGAAAAAAACACCCACAAATAGATTACATTTTGTTATACTTTGCAACTGAGACATGAGCAGAATGGTTGTCTATCACCTGAGAGCAATGGAAGGAAGAGAAAAAGTCATCTCCTTTGGAATATATTAGACAGGTTTCAAAGTTTCTAAAGACTGTCATGATCAATGTAGATCCTGTGTGGAATTCTTCCTAAGCATGTATTATAATTCATAAACCTTTTATTTTTCTTCCTGAGTGGTACATGTAATAATGGTTTATTTAATCATCAATGGCCTCTTTGATTGAAGCAAAAACAAAATGTCTTTTATATTGACAGTGAAGTCTGCAATGTCATTATTTAGATTTTTAAGTCTTTCATTTGAATGCACCATACAGAGATACAGCACAAATTTTATTAGAAAACTCCTCACTAGATTGATGGAAGGGTATTGAAGAGCAGAGCTCTGCAAGCAGGCATGGAAGGATAATCACAACACGGGGAGGAAAAGGCAGAAGAGTGAGAAGACATGCAGAAATCTTTATGATTCATGCAGTGTTGACTGGTGCCTGATCTATCAGTATATTGGAGTAGGACATTTATTACGCAAGCAAGCAAACCGATGCCCAAATATTGACTTACTTAAAATTAATTGATTAATTAATCTCTGCCATCTACCCACGATAATTGAGATAACAAAGATAAAGTGAGATAATAACTTGTAAAAGGCTTCTAAAAAAATGGTTGGTATACAGAGAACTGTATTTCACGGTGAATTCAGAGATTAAAAATATTTTCTCTGTTCAGGTGTTTCTGAAACATTCTGAGTTAATGATTTCATTGGTGTATTTTTTTTCTTCTCTGCTCTTGCCAGTATGAAAATTATTCTTTAAGAGTTAAGTGATTGAGGGGGCTTAGTAAATCTTCCAGAAAACTACGATACTGTTTAATAAATTATTTCAGCCGGAGAAGTAACATGACTAATACACTTTCCATATTGTTCTGCTTTCCTTAGAATATACGGATATAGGCAGAAGCATACTCAAATGGAAACACATCACTAGGTTGGCTTTCCCATTACGATTTCATGAAGATCAAAAGGTCCTGTTTCATCCATCTCAAACCTTCACCTGGGGAAGTGATTTTATGAATCATAATCTGCTTCCACAGTTTCACTTACTAGAAGGGGTCACAATGTCACCAGAGCAGAGAATATGCAGGGGGTAACACCCCGCATTCCTCGTGAGTAGACATATGCACTGCTTGGCTTTCCAGGCTTTCTATTTGTAGATGGGTTTACCTGTTTCTGTTTGCCAAAGACTTACAACAAACACCCCACCTCTCTCAAAGTAAACTCATCAAATAGGCTGCTCACGACTATTCGTGTAAGAGGAAATCAGATGTGGAGGGTTCCTACACTGGCCCTTTGAGTTCCTCTACTGAGGACCACATGCCAGACTAAAGCATATTCAAAGACAAAGCATTGCATTTCATTAACTCTCCCCATGGGAAATGAAATATTTAAGCTTGTGACAAATGTGACCATATATATTTGTATATGAGTTGCACGTATCTTTTATCAAAAAGCCTTTAACTTTTAAACCTAGAACACTGGGATCCATTGATAGTCCCTTCATATCTCCCTTTATATTATTTTTGCAACATTTACTTAATCAAGTGAATGGTTAGTGTTCCCAGGGCCTGCCTTACCACCCACAGATGCTTGCTGACAAGGAAATAAATGCTTAAAAAATTGTGGGCTGGGAATGAACTTTGCATGCCCTTAACCACTTAGCTAGACTCAAGTAATGAGGCCTCGAAAAGCAAACCCACCACTTGGGTTTTGTAAGTGAAACAGAAACAATGTTTAGTGCAACTTATTATCTATAGAGACATAAGTAGATGAGGTGTTTTTCTTTTTTTCTTTCTTTTTTTTTTTTTTTTTTATGCTGAAGGACAACATCATAACCTTGATGCTTTGCTTAGAAATTCTGGCTTTCAAAGCTCAGCTAAGGAATGCTGTTGGGGCACGTGCTTTCCTTGTATTCCTGCACAATGAAGAGTCACTCCAGCTCCAGGTGTGTATATATTGTGTTCCAGGAGTTGGTTTTATAACCCATTGACCTAAACTTGACCTTTCCCTATGGAGAGGATGTTGAGATGTGGTTGGATTCTGAGGCAAATCCATAAAAGCCAATATAATGCATAGTGAAAACAAGTATGGTTCCAAATCCATAGAGGTTTCAGTCCCCTTTCCCTTGTGTCAATATTGTTTCTGTGGGCAAATTCCCCAAGTGTTCCAGAGGGAAGGCAAGAAGCACCCAATTCCAACAAGAAAACAGAGACTCTGCCTCACCTCTTGCTGGTCCTAAGTCTCTGAGGAAAGGAACATTTTTAACAGAGGGGTCAGAAGAATAGCCATTGTGCATCGGGTCAGTAATTCCAAGAATACTAATTTTGAAGATCAGGACTGGTCTTCCCAGAAGGTTGCTGAAAGGGCAGATACTCTCATCAGACCCTCCTTAGAAGAAAACTTGGTTGGTTTCCTAACCACCACCTTTCTTACTTACCACATGTGCTCAGGGTTTCACCGGCTCTGTTTCCCTATCATCATCACCACCAGCAGCATCTGCCCTGAGTGGCTCTAGCTTTCATTTCTGTCTCACCCTTAAATGGGTCCTCCATCTTTGGAAAAGTGATGGGTCATATTGGTGATGGCAGCAGTGGTGGAATCAGGCAAGGACTAAACTATTCCCTTTGAACCACAGTTTTATTTTGACTGAATAAGAAACATAATGTGAGTTTTCGTATCTCATGAAATGAGATATTTCAGCTTCAGACTGAAATTTCATGTTCCTCCCAAGGTCATATGTTGAAGTCGTACCCTCCAAAATAATAGCATTTAGAGGGGGGCTTTTGGGAGGTCATGAAGGTGGAACCTTCATGAATGGGGTTGGAGGTCTTATAAAAGAGGCCCCAGAGTTCTCCCTCACCCTTTCTACCATGTTGAGAACACACAGAGAAGCCCACCTTCTGTGAGCTAGGACGTAGGTCCTCAGCTGATGTTGAACTATCAGAGCCCTCATCTTCATTTAGCTTCTTCTGACTGTTAGAAATAAACTTCTATTGTTTATAAACATCCAATCAATCGTATTTTTGTTATTGTTGTTGTTATAGCAGCCCAAATGGATGAAGTCAGATTCAGAAACTTCTGGTCATTTTGGCTTTGGTGGGTTTAGTCATTCTCTAAGAACCATTCAGAATAGGACCCCTCTTCCCTAAAGTGATTGGAGATTGAGATGAAAAGGGACTCATGGGTAAGCATTGAAGTCAGAGTGAAAAGCATGATAGAAACGGACCCTTTTCTCCTTCTTCTCAGCAAAGGATACAAATGCATTGATCCAGTGGGAACAGCAGGCATGCAGAAGGTTAGACTCTCAAGGGCAGCTTAACAGAGGGACAGGAGAACATACATGGGAGAAAAACCCAAAGCCATAGTTGTTGAGTGGAAACTAATTCATTTCAGTTACTATCTAGAATGTGCCATATGAGAAACAAATGTTCATTTGTAAGGCAAATGGGGAGCCAAGACTGCATAATATCACACAGCAAGGCACTGTGGGAGTTTCTGAGTGAATTCTGTTAGAACATCAACAATGCAAAGAACATACATACTAAGCCATTGTATTAATGACAATGTCAAGCCTTACATGTGCTGAATTAAACAACAAAAAACAAAAGAATCAAGGTACATAATATAAATTCAGTGCTACAGGATGATTTATTTCATCTGGGTGTGTTCAGGTCCCAAAGTCAGGGAGTGTGAAGTGAATTGAGCTTTAATGGACAATTGCATTTTTTTCTTTCTTTTTTTTTTTTGAAGTTTTTGTTTAAATTTCAGTTAGATAATATGATGTAATATTAGTTTCTTTCATTATTATTATTAAATAAAGCCCATACTTAACTCAGATTTCCTTAGATTTCATTTACTGTCATTTTTTTTTTTTTTTTTTTAGTTCAGGTCCCATTCATAGTGCCACGTTACACTTGAGTGTCATCTTTCCATAGACCCCAGAGAGCTGTGATGGTTTCTCAGACATTTTTGTTTGTTTGTTTTTCACGAGCTTAATAATTTTGAATGTTGGTCAGCTGTTTGGTTGAATGTTCTTCAGTTGGAATTTGTTCCGTGATTAGGCTGAGGTTAAGAGTTTTGGTTAAAAGTCTACCTAAAAGTAAAGTGCCATTCTCATCAAATGTTATCAAAATGACTTCTTGCTTATCTTTCTATTATTTATTCACTTAGTAAATCTACTATTAAAATCTAATTTTAGTTAAAATCCAATACCATCTTATATATATATATATATATTTTTTTTTTCAGATTATCCTGATTTTGGTCATTGGGAGCTCTTTCACTTGACTCCTCTGTCCCTTCAACATAAGCAGTGATTGTGAATTAATTTTCTGCTGTATTTTTTTCTAGAAGTTTTATAGTCTTACATTCTTTTTTTTTTTAATTAATTTTTTATTTTTTATAAACATATATTTTTATCCCCAGGGGTACAGGTCTGTGAATCACCAGGTTTACACACTTCACAGCACTCACCAAAGCACATACCCTCCCCAATGTCTATAATCCCACCCCGTTCTCCCAAACCCCCTCCCCCCAGCAACCCTCAGTTTGTTTTGTGAGATTAAGAGTCACTTATGGTTTATCTCCCTCCCAATCCCATCTTGTTTCATTTATTCTTCTCCTACCCACTTAAGCCCCCATGTTGCATCACCACTTCCTCATATCAGGGAGATCATATGATAGTTGTCTTTCTCTGCTTGACTTATTTCGCTAAGCATGATACGCTCTAGTTCCATCCATGTTGTCGCAAATGGCAAGATTTCACAAAAATAGACTCAAAATGGATGAAGGACCTCAATGTGCGAAAGGAATCCATCAAAATCCTTGAGGAGAACACAGGCAGCAACCTCTTTGACCTCTGCCGCAGCAACATCTTCCTAGGAACAACGCAAAAGGCAAGGGAAGCAAGGGCAAAAATGAACTATTGGGATTTCATCAAGATCAAAAGCTTTTGCACAGCAAAGGAAACAGTTAACAAAATCAAAAGACAACTGACAGAATGGGAGAAGATATTTGCAAACGACATATCAGATAAAGGACTAGTGTCCAGAATCTATAAAGAACTTAGCAAACTCAACACCCAAAGAACAAATAATCCAATCAAGAAATGGGCAGAGGACATGAACAGACATTTCTGCAAAGAAGACATCCAGATGGCCAACAGACACATGAAAAAGTGCTCCATATCACTCGGCATCAGGGAAATACAAATCAAAACCACAATGAGATATCACCTCACACCAGTCAGAATGGCTAAAATAAACAAGTCAGGAAATGACAGATGCTGGCGAGGATGCGGAGAAAGGGGAACGCTCCTACACTGTTGGTGGGAATGCAAGCTGGTGCAGCCACTCTGGAAAACAGCATGGAGGTTCCTCAAAGTGTTGAAAATAGAACTGCCCTATGACCCAGCAATTTCACTACTGGGTATTTACCCTAAGGATACAAACATAGTGATCCAAAGGGGCACATGCACCCGAATGTTTATAGCAGCAATGTCCACAATAGCCAAACTATGGAAAGAACCTAGATGTCCATCAACAGATGAATGGATCAAGAAGATGTGGTATATATACACAATGGAATACTATATAGTCTTACATTCTACATTTAGACATGGATGGAGCTAGAGAGTGTTATGCTAAGCCACGTAAGTCAGGCAGAAAAAGACAAAAACCGCATGATCTCACTCATATATGGAATTTAAGAAACAAAACGAATGATCATAGGGAAAAAAAAAGAGAAGAAAACCAAGACCCATTAATTCTGTGTTAATAGTCTCAACATGAAATCTACTCAGAGATATTATTTCATCCTCCAAAAGTCTACATTAAAAATTTCGTCAAAAAACAGACCTGCGTGATTCAGGGTGACAGAGATCCCTGGGCTCTTCCAGACTCTTTGTTTACCTCTGATCATAGCAACTGTATCCAGCATTTCTTCTATGTGTATGTATGAATTTAAATTACTTTTCGATAGCTTGTGTATCCTTGCTTATGTATACTCATTTTTTATCCTCTGTGAATATGTCCTGTCTCTGCAGCTAGTTTAGAGAATCTTCAGAAATACAGCAGAAGAAGCTGTTTGTTTGAATCTTTGTCTCCTGCTCTACACCACACCAGCCACGTTTGTAAAAATGTACTGAGCCCAGGTAAGCGGCTCCAAGTCAACATATTTGCTTACAGGTTGCGTGATAAAAATGCTTCTCATTTGTTTTTACATTACTGTGTCCATAATAATAATAGACGGAAAGTGATCTGTCATTTACTATAGTAATTCATTTTTTAAGAGTTTTAAATATATTGTTCTAATTGCAAAAAAATGCATGCATGGAGAAATGGACACTAATATGGTTTATCTCATGTGACAATTTCGTAAGGTGGCATGACCACTTATGGCATATTTGGTATTCTCGTCCAAACCTCCAAATTCATGACCAATGTCTTCTGCAGTCTGCCTTCAATCTTTCTAAAAGCAGCAGGTAAATCTGTCACATTTAGCAAATATAAAAAAATACACAATGTTTCTTTGTGTAAAATGTTTCTTTTAATTGTTAATATCAAAAGCAAACGTTCTAAACTGTCCAAAATAAGTGACGTAAAGTAATATTAAAAGGAAGTGAGTAATCTGTGACTTCAAATTTGCTATTTTCCTTGACAGAAAATTTAATTTTGTTTTAACTTTCTTCATATACAAGTTACATATTTTCCCATTTCGAAAGATTCATGGACTAAAATAAACTATAGATAGTTAGCAAATACTCCCTGAAGTGACAAGTTACCTCCAGATTCTTTGGCTTTAATAAAAAAAAAAAAAAAGAGCTAATATGGAAAATCAGGTTATGAAAAACTTAATAAAGAAGACTTTCTGTATCTAGATGAAAAATATCTGTTGGTATGACTTACAGAAGCTACTAGATCAAATCCATGCCTAAAAATCTAAGCTCTACTCAAGAAAAATCACTAATAACACATATTTGTGCATTCTTACAAATCATGGAACTTTTGAAATAAAACCAAATACAAACATTGAAGTGAATTTCACACTTGCTTTTATAGAGTGTTGATTATACAAATCAGTTTATTTGTGAAAATGAAATTTTAACCTTTCATGAATACATTCTAACTTCAAATGGAAAGAAAAAAATCCCCCCCCTTTTTTTAAAATCAGATCCAGATGGTAGTAAGACCAAACTAATGGCCTTAAAACATTTCTCTAAAGATTCTTCAATTCCCTTATAATAATTTCAAAATTGCAGAAAAGCCTCTATTCACAAGAGGAAACATCAATAAAAAGTTTATCTGTTCAATGAGAAAGAAAATATGTATGGTTTAATATATCCTATGAACACACAATAATAGCAAGAGAGGCAAACATCTCTCTAAGGGCACCTGGGTGTCTCGTCTACCTTCAACTCAGGTCATAATCCCCGGAGCCTGGTTCTCCCTCTCCCACTCTCCCTGCTTATGTTGCCTCTTTCACTGAGTAGAGACACAGTAAAACAAATAAATAAAATCTTTTTTAAAAAAAATTTCTCTTGTATCAGATTTCAGCTTTACCTTCACCAGATGGGATTTTCTACTGGGCTGGATCTAGCGTCCCACTTTCATTAAAGCACAGGCTCAGTGAGGCAGTGGGGTGGGAAAAGGGAAGGGAGTGTGGGGGCACACGGGGAGAAGGACCCGGGGAAGCAGTGGCCCGTGAGAGACTGAGTGGCTCCCGGGATCGGCAGCTTCATCTGCAGGACAGGAGTCTCAATTCCAACCTTAAACTCTTCGACATACACTGAAATTACTCAAACTTGTTACCTAGAATGAGAACAAGTATCCACGACTGGAAATGATCCCTGGGGTTTTTTGTTGGGTTTGCTTTTTTGTTTTTGTTTTTCCCTGCGACTGTGAAGCACCCACACTCCCCTCCTTCCGACTTGGAAGGATTCACTAACACAAATTCCCAGGCCAGTCTGGAAGGAGATTATTCTTTTGTCCCTGTTCAAGGTTATCCAGTGGAGCCGATTTCTCGCTTGGCTGCCTCCAGAGGCTCACGTGCCTGCCCCTTAAAGTCTGGCTGTCCTTGACCAGCATTCGGGGACCAAAGAGCGCGAGGTCTCTAGCGTGACAGCCCCCTGTTCCCATGACAGGGAAGGAACCAGAGGAGAACGGCCTGGTGGCTCTTCACCCAACTTCTTACTTTAACAGTGTGACCGCCAGACACCAGGCCAGCCGAGAACAATGAGGGAGTGAAGAAGAAGGATGATTTGCCTGTTCAAGGAATGATTTCAAAACACATTCAGCCTGTTTTTTTTTTTTTTTTTTTTTTTTTTTTTTTTTTTTTGCCTCGCTTATCCTTTTGTGCAAGTGGGGATTGATTATATCTCAGAGATCTGATCTGCCTATCCTGTATCTATATCTGTATTTGCATCCATATCTACCAATCTCTCTATGTAGACAGAGATGTCATCTATTTTTATTTATGTGAGATATAGATCTTGTAGACAGATAAGGTAGGGATATGAATTTAGTTTATGAAAAAAATACAAACTCAAAGCATAAAGTTTAACACAATATGGAAGCTGCCCTAAAAAGACCTTAACCTAATTAAGGCAAAACCAATCGAACAGAGTTAAAAATAAACAAGGCATCAACTCAATAAATGAAAGTTAAAAGGTGAAGAATAGCTCCAACTTCAGAAATGTTTGTTAATACAGAATAAGGTATATATTAAGGATATAGGTAACAGAAAAAATAAGAATTATAAACATGCAATTCATCCTGTGAAAAATAATATCTAGTAGTGTATTTAAGAATAAAAGGATAAATCAGGACAATTAAAAATAGGAATAAATAGAGTAAAACATAAGACCATCAAGTCCATAATGGCAGATGTGTATTTCAGTTGTCTTTCTGGCACTCACAAAGGTGATCAGGGCATAGTGGGCACTGGTTTCATTTTGTAACTGATAGAAGAGCCTTCAGAAAAGTCATCTTTGGAGCTTTAATTTGTTACATAGATAAGCGCAGGGAGAATAAAATTAACGTGTATTAAGACTCATTCAAAAATTTCCAAAATTTCCAAAATGTATAAACTTGTCAAATCACTAGGATGTATCCCTGAATCTAATGTAACACTGTGCATCAACTGTACTCTAAAACAGAAACAAGGAAACAGACAAAATTCCCCAAATACAGCAATAATAACTAAACACGGAGTCAAAGATCTCGTCCATACTTACCATAAAAACTCACATCGTCTAATGATTAACTTGCACATCTCTATCCATCTATTTACCAACCGTCGATCGATAGGATTTTTATAAAACTGTATGAATAAGTGTAAAAAGTACTTTTAAGCTACAACTTATCCCAAGTAAAATATAAACACACATAGCATAATATTACTTTGGGCTACATATGAGTATGACAAAGTGATTTTTGAAGTATTAACGGAGAGAATTTGTCAATATATTTTTTAAAATAATAATAATAAGAGGACTTGCTACACCAGACATTAAAATACATTTTAAAGAATTATATGATTTAAATGCTGTACTCCAGAACTGTAAGAAGAGAAATAATTTAATGGAACAGAACCAAAATACAGAAATAGATCATGGTGCAGAGATTTATGTTAAAGATGATGTCATTAAAAAAAAGATAAAAGAGATAATATTTAATTAATAATTGTAGAGTAGCTTTTATTAAAACTAATAAATTAGTTCTTCTATTCTACCTTATGTCCATATGGATTATATATAGATAGTGTGAAGTAATAATCAAAACAAAATCTAAAAAAATAACATAAATATTGAAGAGTATTTATATAACTTTAATGTAAGATTTTTTTAAACATCTTAATTTTATTTTGTTTTTTTCACTGTTCCAAGATTCATTGTTTATGCATCATACCCAGTGCTCCATGCAATACGTGCCCTCCATAATACCCACCACCAGACTCATCCATTCCCCTCCCCCCTCCCCTCTAAAACCCTCAGTTTGTTTCTCCGAGTCCACAGTCTCTCATGCTTCGTCTCTCCCTCCAAAGGGTAAGATTTTATAAGTCATTTTATAAAATCATTGATTATAATTTAAGTGTTACATTTAATTGTATACACTTGAGGAAATTATATATGAGCAAAAAAATTAATCTTTTAAACTTACTAAAAATATAAGACGAAAATATTGGTAACATATGATCAGTGATTATATAAGAAATTTTAATGTCAATCAGAAAACACATATAAATAGATATGTGAAATAAAAAATTCAATACATATGTATTTATAATAGTTAATCTTAGAGATACCAAAATATCATTCAAAACAAGAAAAATCAACTTGTCTTACAATTTTAGAAATTTTATTCAAGACATTTGTATTAGGAATCATAAAATGGACAGCTTAAAAAATTACCATGGATCTACTTTGAAAAAAAATTATGGTACAGTATGAACTTCAATATGGGGATAAAAGAAATAATCTAAGTACCCAAAAATCTGATTGACCCACTCAAATCTATGTATCTGTAACATGGAGAATTGAGAAGATAACAAAATTCCTGTTCCTGAAGAATATTTGATGGCAAGGTAAATATTTAGGATGTAATATTATATAAAAGCATCAGAGAGATTCATAGAGATAAGCAGCAAAATCTCACTTCTTTATTTACGTATATGAACATACTATGTTTATGTGGATTAGTGAGTGAGGGCAATTTAACCAGGAAAGATAAACACACACCGAAATGTTAGGATCTCTAAGTATGGTAACATAGGGTTATTTTTCCTATTTTACTATGTATATAACATTGAAGTTTTATAAAATCCTCATGCTATTTTATAATTAGAAAACAGAAATCGCTTAAAAGTAAAAATAGTTTTAAAGAAGGATTGAATTTTTTAAAAAAATAAGTGATTTAAAAATCACTTATGATTTTTGCTACATATATACAGTTGAAACTTTGTAAAATTGTTTTTATGATTACCAAACAATAATCATTCAAATCAATTAAAACCATTAGTTTTTGTCAAGTAATGGGCTAATTAAGTTCTCTTAAATGTTTGTATTATTACACCCGTGTTGTTTTCCTCAAGACCTATGGCTTATTTTAATAGCTGATTTCCCTCAGAAATTAAGATAAAGTTTCCAAATCACCATGTTTTCTGAGGCCTTTCCCCACTCACAATTAGATCATCTCAGTTTGCTTTATTTCGTTTCCTTTCCCAATGTCTGTTTTTAGAAATCAGGAAAAAAGCAGTTCTTTTCCAAATGAATTAGAACTGAAACAGGAAATGTTCCAGAATTAAAACTCTCAACAATGTATTTGGACAGGAGATACATTTAGAACCACTGTTATTTTTATCTGAACAGGGCAAACAATAGAAATCACATGACATTTGGATCCATCTCCTTAAAACGAGACTTTCACACGACCTGTAGAAATCTGTAGGTATGCATGTATAAAATTTTGACAATTTCATATAGGGCAAATATGCTTCTTCAAATATCAAATACATATATTCGACAAACTACAAAAGTCTTACTGTTTCTTGATTTTGTATCTTGCATAGTTCCCATCATTTCTTTTTGCAATGCTCTCGTTTAAGGAATAAAGAATCTGGGCACTGAACTAAAGTGTGCTTTTCTGCCTTGCTCACTTTATTGTGAGGCATCCCTGATTAATAAGATTTATGGACAGGGCTTACTCCGTGGGGCTTTAGGGCTGTTTTATTTTACTGTAGTCTTCACTGTCTCTGTTCTTCCTCAGGAACTGAACTTTTTACCTCCGAGAGTCCATATGCTCATTGGATTTGCAGAAAACATCAAATGTTGCCTAATGGTATTTCTACCTCAAAGCTGTAGCAATTATTTTTGTTTCAATCTTTATGGCCAATTGAAAAGCTCAGGAAAGGAAAGAAATGTTCCATGCTGTGCTAAACATATACATTGATTAAAAATTTACACTAAACATAAGCAAAAAAAAAAAAAAAAAAAGGTCGGGGTGTTCCCAAACTTTAAGTGTACTTCCCCCCCCACCTCTGTTTTTCTAAATTTTATTTTGGAAAGTATTTTCTGGACTTTTGTAAATCTAGGACCTAACAGAGTGGGCATTTTGCTAACATGCAACATCTTTACAAAGGATGCTTAAAGATATCAATGCACATGAACTCAAAGTCCTACATTTTGGGGAAAGATTTATAGCAAAGTATTTCAAAAGTAAATCTACTGAGGATGATCTTAGGTCCCAGTTTGCTCTGTTCTTCATTTGTTTGCATTTTGTTCACTGCGAAGCAAGACCCACTTTTAAGAAAATTAAGAATGAAAATATTTACTGTTCCGTGTAAGACTCCTCAGTGGGAGTAAGATGATATATGTCAGCATTGACTTGCTAGTTTGATAATAAAAATCTGACCTGTCATCTTTGACCCAAATATTTGTAAATATTATGCTTCAGGGATTATTACCGTGGCGTGCCCAGAGCAAATCCAGAGCAAAGAAAACTCAAAGCTGAGCCTTCGGTGGAAGTCACTGGACGGCCTTATCAGGAGAGCAGCAATTTTTCCAGCATTGTCCTTTATTTGTCTGTTTCCAATGCTTTTTACGCAAAAGATGATTTTGAATTTGCTGATTTGCAGCATCTTTTAGCATATGGCGTCTTCTTCAAAGAGATCTGAAAAACCTTTTTGTAGGAACAGAGGGGGGGAAATTGCCCCCCTCTCTATAGATGTGTCCTTAGAAAAATAAAATTTCCTCAGAAAATGTACAGTAGGCTTAATCCTAAATTAAAGTAGTTGCTGAAATGCTATTACTTAACCCCGAGGCATATGTGATTTCTAAAGAAACAGATTCAGCATTTAATTAACTCCGAAATCCTCCTGTAAATGGAGCTTATATGTGTGTGTAAAGTTCAAGGCAGGATGCATTTAGAGAAGGCAACAGCTTGGAGGGCTTGCTGTCCTCCAGCAGCCAGCCTGCCCTATCGGAGACAGACAGATTCCACACATGGCTACATGCTCTAAATTAGGGAGTGCGGAGGTTCATCTAGAGTGCACAGATTAAAATTTTCAATAGACCTAAAAATGTCTCGAAGGCATGAATGAGCCTGTCACTTTCCCTCTGCCTCTCCAGCAAATGATGGATTCACTTTATCCCCATCATATAACCCGTGAGATCTGCCCAGTTTGGTCCGCTTTTCTTCGTCCTCAGTCATGCTGAAATGGAGGTTGTGGTTAAACAAATCTGCTTTTATGGAGCAAAGCGCTGTGAAACGGAGCTGATTAGGGCCTGACACATCGAATTAGAGGGGGCTATAAAGTTGGCTGATGACTCTATTGTTTCAGGGCCCAGGTTCTGGCTTGGCCCTTCTTTCTGATGACACGAGTAACTTTGTTTCATTTTAATTGAGGGGAGAAGACTTTTGCTAGAGTGAAAGAATTATTACTCCCATCTTAAATATTTTATTTCTAAACACATTTTCTAATATGTTTCTAAACACATTCTAAGCACCGTTGCATTTCCCCTGCACCTGAAAACGTAGATTCTTGCCAACTACAAACTGGATTCACAAATCAGCTGAGAGACAGGAGAACTTACCATTGATGGAATGGTGCTTTCAAATATTACGGTGTGAGAAAAAGCAAGGCAAAGGACTGATAAAGGAAATAAAATATGTGTGAAATGTCCTAAAAGTTTTTGTTTGTTTCTTTGTTTGTTTTTCCTATGAAACCACCTCTATAAGGGTGCCTGGGTGCTCAGTGGGTTAAAGCCTCTGCCCTCAGCTTAGGTCATGATCCCAGAGTCCTGGGATCGTGTCCCGCATTGGGCTCTCTGTTCAGAGGGGAGCCTGCTTCCTCCTCTCTCTGCCTGCCTCTCTGCCTGCTTGTGATTTCTCTCTGTTAAATAAATAAATTTTTTTAAAAACCCACTTCTGTAAGTATAATTGGGACTATTCTGTAGTATCTGGCACAGCAATATTACTACATTTGCAAACTATTTAAAAATTACTAATCATCCTCAAAGACGATGGTGGTTATTGTATTAGAACAATTATACCTCTTATGCTTTTACATATCTTTTGCGTACATTCATATACAAATTTATCCAGAAAAATAAATGCACCTGTCAGTAATTTACTTGAAGTTTTGGGACAAATATTTCTCAAAAGATGCTTGCTGTTAAATACATCATTATTTCTATTTATGCAAATACATTATCTTTTCTTCTTCCAACCCCAGGGAATTTGGAAAGGTTACTCTCGTGTTTTTCTATCTGGCAATCCCACAGCTAAGACCTCTCCTGCAGTCTGATTTGCTTGAAATATCAACTGACCCTGGGGGAAAAATAATATAAAGTAGGAGTTAAGAAATAATGGATTTTTAAGTCACCAATTAGTGACCTGTAGTATCTTTTCACATCTCAATTCAACAGAGTGAAGTTTAGATTATAGAAGAGAGAGAGATTTGATATGCAGGATCAAGTTTTAGAAATAAACAAGAAAGCAGCGTTCCCTGGGCCTGACTCTTCTCCTCAAAATGCACATGTTCATCTCTTTGCTGCATGGGTGGCCGCCAAGAGGCCAGGCTGGGTACACCCACCACACAGATCCTCTGCCCTGAGCTCTACAGGCCACCTCCCAGGTCACTTGATTGAAGTGTCTGATCTTAGATATTTTTCCGATATTTGAGTGATGTGATAATGCCAGCAGAATGTAACATATAAAAACAACAGTTGAAATTGTTATTTTTTCCCTGACATCTTTTATAACTTTTCAAGTTCAGACTATTCAGGGAGGGTTTGGGATTGCTCCAGATTTCTAAAATTTGGTAAAAGGTTGAACAAAGTCTGTGTTTTCTTGTTAATAGTTAGATATTCTTACAATTGATTTCCTCAGCCTGGGCTAGTCTAATGGTCACTGTGAAATGTACATGTGATAAAATGACTCAACCTCAAAAACCAGATTGGTTTTTTTATTGCATATGTGTCACAAACGACGTGTGACTGCAGGGTCGTTTAGGGGTTTCCTCACATACATGATGTCTGATATTGCAAGAAAGAAATGATTTTCTTTTTTTCTTAACACTTTCAGAGGTAGTAGGAACAGTCAAGACCACCCACAATCTTTATACGGTGTAGGAGCACAGGGAGAAACAAGTTCTCCTAACTTGTTATGACTCCTTTGCTTTTGTTGCTACATTTGTAATAGAAACTATGGGTTCAGGACTTCCCAGAGGGTAGGCCTTGAATAATGTGCTTCCTAAATTGGAATTCAGAGGATTCCTGGCATCAGGGGCCATAGCTGATCTTATGATCCTTGATGACAGTATTGGACACGTGGTCCTGTCCAATTCCTCTATAAGAAGAGGCAAGAGGACTTTTCTCAAAACTTCCATTTGTATCTGAACTTATTTCTTTCCTGATACATTTGAAAATTCTTTCACACATGGTCACCCACAGGCTTGCCTACCTACCAGAACTGCGAACAGGAGATAATTGTAACAGTAGACAATTATGAAACACATCTACAAGTGCCAAATCTGCTTCAGTTAAGTCTGAGATGATGTAGAACTGTTATGCTAAATTACATGCTGAAATAAGTTACTTGAGGACACTTTCACTCAACCTATTAATAAAAACAATGACCTTTCCCAACATACTCCAATTAAACAAAATTAAAGTACTACATGGAGGAAATCCTCTGGAATGAATCAATGAGATATTGTCAGTGAAAAACCTAGATATTGAAAAAGTGGCAGACTACTCTTTCAATAATAATAACAATAAAAATCTTATCAAATACAACATTTATCAGGTATAAAACCATTTTCTGCTTATATCTATTTAAATTGATATAATTCTTTGTGCATTTAAGTGCTGTTTGGGGATATTAGAAAAAAGAAGAATCCCAACTTTGAAAATTTTACATATTGATACCATTCTATCAAAATAATTATTTTCCTGCTATGGCTATAACACCTCACATACTTGCCACATGTAAGGTAGACCTAACAATAATTGTAAGTATTTTTGTATTTATATATATATATATTTTTTATTTACACTTCCATAATTAGAAATCAAACCATAGCCTAACAATTTAACACATAATAACGACTCAGGTAGAATTTGTTTCACGTTTTTAAGAAAAAACTGTATCACCATACTTTGAAGAAAATTAATCATGTATTAGCTAGAATCATTAATGTGTCATATAGTCAAACATATAGTGTATGAACACAAATGGTTAGCGATGAAATAAAAAGAATAGAAGATAAAAATGTCATTACAACCCAGTTTGCAATAAGACAATACTTCTTTCCAGATAAATATATAAATGATTCAATTATTCCAGATAAATATATAAATGATTCAATTATTCAAATGTGTTTTTTTCAGAATTTAAAATTTTTTGTATGTATATATTGCATTTAATGTACAAAATTTAAAAATTTATGTTTCTCTAAATTGTCAAGTGCTTGCACTATTATTTTATGACACACTGTAACACTATCATATGATTTTTATTGTCAGAATGGCAGATTTTGAACTTAATGTGGTTTGAAATAGACAACTCAAATGGGGTGGAATAAGGGTGGCTAATACATCTATTTTTTTAATACTAGTTTCTGAGTATAAAAAATATAAATTTCCCATCCTTCTAAGGTAGGATTTATTGATGCAAAAATACTAATTAAAAAAAAATTCTTACACACTCTCAAAAGAATTCTATTTAGAATTACTTCAGAGTTTTATTTTATTTTACTTTCATTTCTAAGAGGGGAAATAACACAATAAAATCTTGAAAAGTTCACATGAAGAGTCACGTTAAAAGAATTAGTTATGAGTGTGCTTAGGAAAAGACCATGAGGGTAGTCATCAACCTTATAAAGTCACTCTTAGAGATGTAACAAACATATTACTTTAAATTATTTTCACAGGGGATGAGTTACTCAGTAAATATTGGCATAATCGGTGAATGGGTCAACAACTACTTTCAGGGCAAGTGTGTGTTCCAAACCCCTCCCACAACCCCTCCAGGCAGGGCCTAGAGAGACTGACAGTCTCTGCTCACTTTGCCTGCAGCTGGCTTAGGAAGCCCTATAACACGAAAACAAAGACACCACTGAGATCATTTCAGCTGCTTACAAGTGCCGGGGATAAGATAAAATAGGTGACTTGGTTGAGTGTCCTGAGAGGCGGTGTTGGTGGACATTTAGGGATGAAGGTCAGGCAGGTGCTGGCTTGAAAATCAAGGAAGAGAAGAGGTTAACAAACGAAAGAATTCTTTGTTGCTAGAAAGTCCTAGTAGGGAAGACCTAGGCAGTTTTATGAAACCAAAGTAAAGCCAGTGGCGCTGAAGTATGTAGAGAAAAGGGGAAGGTGTACAGGGACTCTCAAGACGTCAGTGGACATCCAACCATGCAGAAGGCTTCAGGCGGAGATAAAAAAGATGGGTTTTTCTTTTAAGAAAGACAGTTAACAACTGAGGGATTCCCATGGAAACGATGATGTCTTTCTCAGAACAACAGCTCTGGTTGTTCCATAGAGCATAGACAGGAGTAGGACAAGAGTGCGTGGGGGAGCCCGGTAGATCGGTGGTGGTTCTTCGGGCAGGAGATGAGGGCAGGGACTCTGGGGTGGGGTGGCCGTGGAAGTGGGAAATGCGGTGTGATTCTGGGTCTTTTGAAAGTGGAGGTTGCAGAACTGGCTGATGGAGTGTGTATGAGTCCAAGAGATGAATCAAGAATGAATGTGAGGTCTTCTCTTGCGTGGTTGGGTGAATGGTCATGGAATTTAATGAAGGGAGAGTGCTTGAGGGGAGAGGTAGGAAGAAATCAGTAGAAAGAAAAACCATTTTCTCTGGTTTGTCTAAACTTAGTGCCCATCCTAGTGAAGACAGTAAATAGGAAGTCAGGTGCAGGCATCTGATGGTCACAGAACAGGGCTATGTGCTGATAGCCAGTGTCAGTTTGAAAGTCAGTGTATTGATGTCACTTGTGGTCATGGGATGAATGAGGTAACCTGGGGAGAGAGTGCAGCTATAGGCTAAGGGTGAGGGGGGAGCCCTAGGACACAGCTATATTTGATGTATTGATAATGTAGAAAAAAAAAAATACCAAGAAAGGAAATGTAAGCACATTCCCAGTGACAGAGGAAAAAGTCAAGAAAGCCCAGAAAAGAAAATTGTATGAAAAAGAGAACGCCAGATGCCACCAAGATACAGTGAACATGAAGACAAGAATCTGACATTCAGGTCTGGCAAACTGACAGGCACAGCTTTGAAGGGGTGGTCTAAAAGTGGGACCGGAGTATGTGGAGTAGAAACTGAGAGATGAAGTAGTCAGGCCAGGGTAAAAGGAAACTGGAGAAATCCAGCTGTGAAGGAAAGGAAGTCAGTACAGAGGCAGGAGGAAGAGCTTCAGAGACACAGGTGCTGGAAGGAACCTTTGAAGAGCAACTTTCTTTCATGCTCACAGGTAGGGCAGTTGAGCTTATGGGTAACAGACTGGTCGGAGCGGCGACTGAAGAGTGAGGTACAGTTTTTGACTGGTTCCCATTGTTTCATTTCTGAGCTGAGAGGCAGGTTGTGGAAGAACTGTTGATTTGAGAAGACGTGAGACTGTCCTTCCAGAGAGCAGAAAAGATCATTTGTTAGAGAAATGTAGTTGTATTACCCCACGGTTGAGAGCCTTTTGAGATCAGTGGCCATAAACTTGATGTGAGTCCATCCAGCAAGTTTTTGGAATTTTTAATCCGGTAACATTCAACTGTGTGAGAATGTGCAGCCACTTTGGGGGCGAGGGGGCAGGGCTTCGGAAGCAGTGGTATTTCCACAGGTGAGTGTGTCCTAAAATTCAGAAGGGCAAGGAAGTTAATGAGGCTTGCAAGAGAGCGATTACAGGGCTAAGTGCAAAAACGAAGTTGCGACAATGAGAGTCAAGATACAGCACGAGCGAAGGGGGATCAGTGCGGAGACTGTGCTGGACAGTTACGTAGGTCAGCTGGAAAAGCCAGGGACAGGTGAATTAAAAGCAAACATTTGCAATCAGGATGCAAAGTGACATGGATCCTGATCACGGGGACATGCAGAGAAGGGTGATGTCATGCATTTGGGAAAACGATAGAGCAAAGAAGTTCCAGGCGGGGTTAAGCCAGTGATGTATTGAGAGGATCATCCTCGTGCATGTTATGGTTTCCAAGAATGACGCAGAAACAGTGGGGAAGCAGGCAGTGGGGAAGCATCTCATGCTAAAGTTAATATCACAAGAGAAGGAGTGTGGGGAGGTCATTAAGTAATCCCCACTAGGAGGGGGAATGGCAAGTATAATTTCATGGACTATACTCCCAGCCCTTGGGGCTTGCAAAGTAACAGTACATATTTAAGTAACAAGATCTGGGAAGCAAAATTTAAATTATAGTGTATATGGTAGTTTCTAACGTATGCTTTCTATCATGCATAGATTAGCCATGCATAACAGCGAGTGAGATTCTCAGGAGGCCCATAACCTTGGAGAGAGAGGAGTGAGAAGAGGTCATGCTTGGTAAGGATACTGAAATTAACTTTTGCAGATATGGAAAGTATTATCAGGCTGCAGAAATGATAATTAAAGTAATTATTGGACATGAGAAACTCATCTACATTAATCATATTGATCTTAAGACCTAGACATATTAAAAAGCAACAGAAAAAAATTGGAGAAGACATAAATTCAAAATAAATCTCTATTGTAGAAGAATTAGTAAGATGCTACAAAGACATATGTTGCTATGGAAAGATGTCTTAATTTTGCCTATAGATATATGGCTCATCAGGGGCTGATTTCTGTGTGAAGTGTGTGTGTGTGTGTGTGTGTGTGTGTGTGTGTGTGTGTGTTTAGTAATAGTATTCAGGCGTGCTTTGAGGCTGAATTTTGAGGCTCTGGAAACTTGTTTGTACTGGGAAGCTTGATAATAAAAAGTATAAGTATAAAAGAAAAATAATAAAGCTACTTGCCATGAAATTAAATGTTTTTTTTTTTTTAATTCACAAGGTATTGAACTGAAGTTTGTAGTATTATAAAATCTATACTGTATCACTACAGATTTGTGTATTAACTAAGAATGCTAGTGGTCATAGTTTTAAATATTTCACAGAGAAGTTCATTATGAATTTTGATAAATGTGTTCATTATTAGGTAGGTTTTCTGTGTTTAGACTTTATTATAAGAAATCTGGACAGAGACAATATCTTCAGAGATGAAATAATGGTTTAGAAATTTACATTTGTTCTTTTTCTGCCGGAGAGAGAGGAAGGAGGAGAGACAGACAGACAAGAGTACGCAGGAGAGGGAGGAAGAGAAGCAGACTCTCTGCTGAGCACAGACCTGACAGGGGTGGCTGGAGGGTGCTCAGTCTCGAACCTTAGTTCACCACCTGAGCCAAAATCAAGAGCCAGATGCTGAACTGACTGAGCCACTGAGACACCCTGAATTTACATTTAATATACTCAACAAACTTGCTTTATTCTATATACACTTCCATAATTAAACATTTAATCTAGTTGATTTCTTCATGAATATTTTGATAAAGATACAATTAGTGGTATCCAAACATAAATTCAATAAAAATAACGCATGTCTATCATCTAATATAAATATCATTTTGATACGGCTGGGCCACATTTGTTCATGATTGTCATGTAGTCATAAAATATATTAATTATAGCATGATTTTATTTTTATTACATTTCATTAATGAACATTTGGATAAAGTAATTAAAATTAAAATGTGCTTGTTCTTGGGTGGCTCCATGAGAAGGAAAGCTAGGAAAAAAATAAGCATATTCATTGAATCTATGTGATTCATATTTAACCAAGGCATCCAGATTAAGGAATATTAGTTGTTAACACATTTTAATTTGAATGCTCTTATTAGATCACCGAGGATAAATATTAATAGTTGAATATGTAGAATGTTAGGTGTTTGTGAGTTTAGGTAATCTTTCCACCTTGAGAAGTAGATAGTCCAGGATGAGTTTGGAAACTGTGATCATCTAATTCCAAGAATAGGGACGTAGACTGGATCTGTTTCTCGAAACAATTTTTAGTAAATGCCAATGTTGGGTAATGAATCTGTTCATGGAGCATGATTAATAGCACTGGTAGAAGACTGACATTTATCTACCCGACTACAGATAAATGTTTCCATTTGTCCTGTAGAATCAGAGCAGAGAAAGAAAACACATGAAAAATGTGGCATTTCTTCTTTGATTAGTTACTTTATAGGGGACAGTTCAGGTAAATATTAATGTCATTAGGGAGCACCATACTTCATTTAGCAAAAAAAGAATACGGGGAGAACTTTGGGGTTAATGGATGCTAAAAATGACTTGGGAAGTTTCTCAGATATTATTGTTTCAAATATAATGAAAAGAAACTAGATTAATGACAATAATAGCTGAAATGTATTAATCACTTACTAGTGGAAGGCAAAATGGTGAGCATTTCACATGTATTATTTCACTTAATTTCTGTATCAGCCTGAGAGAATAAGGTCTGCTCTCAATTTCCTTTTCCTTAGAAAATCCTGGTGTTGAATGATATTAAGAAATTTGCTTATAACTAAAGTTTGGAACCAGGAGGCAAATCTGGGTTTATTTAATTCAAGTGGTAGTATGTTCTACAGGCCTATTGGGATGATTCATTAACAAAAAAATAAATAAAAATAAAAAAAAAAACTTCATGTGTATGAAAGTTCGGAAAATCATGTTTTGGATAATAGGTACCTGTTTTGAAGCTTTAATACTTGAATACACGTTCATGTATTAATATACATGAAGCAAAAATCAAAGTTAAAAAGTCCATGTTTAAAGACAGAAAAGCATTTCATACTTATATGTTCTTTTGTATTTAACTTTTAATTTTTAGCACACTAGTCAAATCAATGAAAAATATCTGGCTTAGAACCCTGGGATTTGAAATATAAAATTTGACAGGAGGGATTCCTGAATGGGGACAGGTGTCTGATAGACACAAAGGACCCACAAATTACGATGCTGAAGTGTGCACTTTGATGCACAACGGGCAGACCACAAGCTTGCTGTTCATTGAAAAGTGGTGGGCCATGCACAGCTTTTAAATCTATTCCTTTAGTTAGGTAACAGGAACAAATTTTTAATAGGAGTAAAACTGCTTTCAGGTAAATCTCAATTCACCACATTTTACACCAAGATATAGTTTAGCACAAAAACATTATATATTATATTACTCCAGACTAACAATGTCTGAAAGACACTAAGGCAAGGCTTATCATAACTTTTCACCTTCAATCAGAGAAATTCAAAAAATATAAGAAATTGTGACATGCATTAGACGTTATACTAAGGTATAGTTCACTACCGTAGGCGGATGGCCTCTATCTTTGAGAGAAAATGAACAGCATCAAAACAAAAGTTAGAATAAAAGGTATAACAGTTTCAAATACCACAAATAATATGTTTTTACTTAATATAGCATCAATGATAGACAATTTAAAAAATATGTCACCTCCCATTGCCTTCATGCATAAATCATATCTGTCATGTTATTTTGGTTTGCAGTATATTTGTTCTAATATTTCCCTGCTTGCTTCATTTCAGGATCAAATGTATCCGATTGTTTATACACTAAATGCCACAATGATGATGGTAATTTCTATTCTGTGTTCTATAGCTCCTTTTAATTGACACTCAAACAACTGTTTAAATGTTTTAAAAAATAGTAATCAGCTGAAATGGATTATGCTAGATTGTATAAATAATAAACTTGTTTTACTAAAACTAAACTTTTCTACCAAACTAAATTCAGGTAAAGCACATATGTAGCTAGGAACACTAGCAAAACGGGCCTTTATTATATGTCCATTTATTAGGAGAGAAGTTGGTAATGGGGAAGGGGTGACCTTTATGGAGCACCTACTGTGTTCAAATTAGACAGCCTAGTGAAAATTCTCATTGAATTTCACCATCTTCAATGAATGTCACAAAATTTACTGGAGGAATGCTAACTGTAGACCTAGAAAAAAAAAGTTTTCTTTTGGCAATAGAGGGTTACATTATAATAGAGGGTTACATTTTACCATTGTGGGTCCTCATGATCTTAGGAAGGTCTGCCTGGGAATAAAGATGTGGGTGTGAAAGACGGTTAATAAATGATCAGTTAATCAATGGATAAACCACAGCCCCAGAGATGAACCTAAAAGTCAGGAAAAGAGCAAGCAGTGGCAGGAGAACATGAGAGACAAACTCACTCAATAAGTGAATTAGGCTGAAAGTTCGGGGGACGGGGAGAGTCAAAGAAGGGCATTTACATTAAGGAACAACCGTCCATTTAACAGGCACCGGACATTTAAGTATATTATCCCCTGTCCTCCCGTGAACCCTCTGAAGTATTAATAGCCCATTTTATAGGAAAAGTTCCTTGAAGCTGAGAACGTTTATACAGGTTATTCAAGGTTCCCCTGCCAGTAAATAGTGAAACCAGAGTCCAAAATCTAAACAAACCTACTCCATAATCACTACAATAATCCATGCTTTGTCAACTAAATTCTTGCTACACAAAATGGTCTGTGACACGGAACCCGCAGTGTCCTCCTCGGGGAGCTTGCTGGGAATGAGAAGTCTCGCAGCCCACGCCCGAGTCCTAGTATCAGAACCAGCATTTTAACAAGATCTCTAGGTCACTCTCATCGACATGAAAGTTTGAGAAGCACTAAATAAAAACTAAAAAGCCTCACCTAGAGCAACCCCGAAGGTAGATGGAAGCAGGCGCAGGAACTCCAGATGTGGAATGAGCCAAAGAGAATCGAAATACAGTGAGAGCTAATTCGGGGAATGCAGAGCGCCGGCTGGGAGCCGCTTCTGGGAAGCTCGGGTGCCTGCTCTCAGGTACAGGCACAGGATTAAATCGCCCAGACACAGCCCGACTGTGGTCAGTCTAGGAATATATATTTATACACACACACATATATAACATATATATATATATATATGTTATATATGTGTGTGTGTATATATATATAAATATGTATGTATATAATCAAGAGGTAGACTACAAACAACTTTGTGAATTATCTGCTCCCAACCCTGCAGTTGGCACCAAAATGGAGTCTCCCTCGGGCTCAGCCCCCAAATCGGGGTTTTAGAAAAGAAAGCACTACCTCCTGCAAAATACAATGGTACACCCCAGATTTTTCAGGATAACTCGGTTTTCAAATATTGGGTTGTTATTAGAGTTGAGAGGACATTAGAAATAAGAGTCTAAAATTTTGACACAGATGGAAGGGCACTTCTTACGAGGCATATCAATGAGATATTACCTGCGTACATAAAGCATACGATTTTAAAGAGTTGATTTGCAAGAAATTTTGGTAACTCTAGAGGGATGCACTAATACATGGCATTATGATGGGATGCAAATTCTATATTAAGACAAAACAAGAATGTCATGGTTTTTTGCTAATAGTTGATGGAGTGGCTAAATGTTCAGTTGTGTCATGTCCTGGTTTCTTCTCATTTATGAACAGTCTCAAATTTAAGCATATGACGCTATTGCTAAATCGTAAAATCATTCATGCATTTAATGTTTATTGTTTAAAAGACGTTAGATATTATTGTGGTTTTTCGGGTTGAAGATATCGCTGATTTGGTTCAGCCAACAGAGGCATGCCGATAAGAAGTAAAGATGTGTGTTGTTGGCTGCATTTTAAAAGCTCAGACGATTGGAGGGATACAAAAAGAGAGAGGCTCATTCAACCTGGGATGAGGTTAAGTCCTTCAAAGGAGATATGAAACTTAAGATGAGCAATGTGGGTGACCATCATGTGAACACGTTGGGTGGGAAAAATCCAGGGTAATGTGCCACAGGGAGCGGAGGAGTGAAGAAACTGTGGCAGAAATACAAGGAGTTGGGGGTGACTGATGTGTGATACGTGAAATGGATTTACCCAGAAATCAACCTGTCAGTGTGGCCAAGTCCCACACGCAGGGAGGTTGAGCTGTTCGTGAGATGATGGGGACCTTGAGGGAGTGAATAAAATGATCCCTGTGGCCATTTAGGAAGACCACTCTGGTGTGGGGGTCCTGGGGACAGATTAGAGCAAAGCAGCCGATTAACAAAAGGAGAGACTTGGTGAGAGTTAGAATTAAAAAGAGCAATAAAGTGACTTAATGACTTCCTTTACAGTATGCTTAGGTAATGGAGTGAAAAAAATTTAATATAGGCATCAATATTCCTCCTTAAGAATAAAAATAAAGAAAAACTTTTACTAAGATACTTGAATGGGAAGACCCGGAGGGTGTGGATTTCCTGAAACAATCTTCCTGCCTCAGAAAAGCCGAAAGCGACCTGATGAAGAATTACAGAGGAGAGAGCACGCCAGGGAAAATGAGTGATGGTGCAGGAACACAGGAGATCTGGGTCTGTGGGATCCTGACACTGTGGGATTAAGGGATGGGTAGCAAAAGGTAGTAGCCATCTTCAGAGGGTGAGTGGAACTCCGGCCAGTCATGGAGGTCAAGTCAGGGGCAGGTCAGGGAATCAGCAGAAATAAGAAACTGGCTATGCATGGGACACGGGCCGGATAAACACTCAAAATGCTGAAATACCTCCCTGACGTCTACTCTAATCTATGAGAAAAGGAAAAACTGCTTGTTCATAGAGGGGAGGGGTCATTGTCTGAATACCAGTCTTGTGTAAATTATTGGCAAATGTTCACTTAATTTGGAGCTCGTGGTAAGGGGATTACTTAACCACTCCTTGAAGGAGTCACTCGTATTTTTCACGAGATCTGGGGACTTTTATAGCCAACATAGGGAAGGAGTCCCATCAGGCCAGTTAAGTACTGAGTCTTCTTCATGTTTGGGCTTTTGTTTCCAACCTAAGCAGTCACGTCGTTAGTAGAAGAGACTTGTTGTTGCCTCAGGTCTACATTCCGGGGCCCCGGATCCTAAATTTCTAGCTGAGCCATCTGAGGAGGGTTTTCAAGTTAAAATACAGGCTCATGGCCATTATAAAAAACAAAAAACAAAATCAAAGGGAAGATTAATATATACAGAAAGTTCCCACCTCTGTGACATAGCCACCGTTGATTTGGTGATAATCCTTCCATGTATCTCTTGTAGGAACATGGAAACATCATACATGTGCTTTCATTGTAGACACAGGGTTTTTAATCTGTTGTTTTTACTTGCTCACATTTGTATCTTGATTATTATTATTTTTTCTCTTATCTGTGTGATACTGGGCAGTTATTTAACCTCTCTGTTTCAGTTTCATCATCCATAAATGGGGTAAAATTAAAACCTACGGAGTGGTTTGGGAACTAAATTGTTAATACATGTAGCACAATTTGAATTATGCCTGCCACTAAATAGACACAGTGCTAGAGAAGTCGTTTTTGCTTATTACTCTTACTGTAATTACCAGTGATATTACAATTTCATTCTCGGTGCTAGAACCACGTGTGACTTCCCCGGACCTTGTTCCATGTTTGTATGTCCCCGAGGTGCCCACAGATCTCTTTTATGATGTACCAGATGCATTCAGATGGTGGGGTCAGGAGGGCGTGTTACCTTTGTCCATCAAAGTTATGTTGGAGTAATTGTGGCCCCGTGAGATGATGATGTCTTAGGTCAGACTTTCCTTTCACAAGAAAGCACCTGTCTCAGTTATAAGCGTTTTGCACAGTGTCTCCCTCGAGCCCGACTCCTCTCTCAAGTTCACCCCGAAGGGCAGTATGGAGGAGCACCTGCAGACTCTTACGAGGGCTGCCCTCAAGCCTCCCGGCCCCTTCCCGAAAGCGCTCAAGATGAGGAGGAAAGGAAGCAGCCTCACTGCAGAGACCCCCGGGGAAGATCGCTGCTGCGTGAATGAAAATATCAAAAGTCATAGAAGATTCAGCAGCAGGACTGACAGCCGCAGGACGCAGAAGCAGAGAAACTCACTAAGTGTGGTGCTCAGGTTGTCTTCTCTTACAATTCATCTGTGGTTTTAATTAGTGCGTCACAGCCCTAATTTGCCCTGTTTCTAATATTATCGCGATCTCTTCAACAGTTTTGCCTGGATGATTATCTGAATTCACAAAAAACATGTTGCATTTCCATTCAGCACTCTCATAATCACACTTGTCATTATTCCATATATTAAAAGTTTTACCGCCTTGCAGGAAAGATTGGTGTGTATGTCGTAAAGGGCATCAGGTTTCTTTTATGAGAAACTGTATCTACAGTGCCTTGGAATCATACAGCCTGAATACTTTATTACTTTTTACAGGAACTCATTACTTCCAAGGATGTCTGAGATGTTATTTGACGGGTTATGTTTTTGAAGGTAAATAATATTTTCGCTGATTAGCAATCAAAAGTTATTAATATGTAATTGAATTTTAGTTATTTCTAATTTTATTTACTGTATCAATTATTAAAGCCTAATAGAATCTAGGAAAGTGATTTTAAATTAGAAGGGTTTTATTGAGGAGCTTTACTTATTTTCTTTGAAACGTGACTCATTTAGTGATTGTATTCGTGTGTGTCAGAAGCTTAGGTAGTCAGTAAATAGATGGGTTTTAACCATTTAAATCAGCTGCCAAAGAGGTACCTTTTGAAGGAAGTTGAATGGCAAATTTACATATTTAGAATAAAGCTTTAATCTATTGTAGTAAAAATTGTAGTAAAAATTACAAATTACAAATCTGCCCTCAATTTTAAAAAAACAAGAGAATAAGAGCCGTAGAGAGTAAAAGAATATAATTATAGATATATTTCTTCAATTTAGTGTTCTTTTAATCATTAAATGTTAGCAAAAAAAAAAAAATACAGGCTGGTTTTGTGATCTTCTCAGATAGAGTCTAAGTCAGCTTAAAAAGAAAACAAGAGAAATACTTGAATTCAAATTGCTTACCAGTTTAATTACTAATTTCCTTTCACACATAGTGAAAAAACACATTTGAAGTTATTCCAGATAGTAATATCTGGAAGAAAGCATTAAAGACTAGTGACACTTGGAGAAATCACCTTATCACTTAGCCTGCTAAGCCCCTATCTGCCCTGCTCGCATTTGTAGCTGAATCACTTCGGCAATATTTGACCTCTTTCCTTACTGCTCTTTACAGCAATAAGCTAACATGAGAAAGGAACATAGTCATTAAAATCCCTTCGTGGCCAAACTGTTTAAAAAGTGATAGTGTTAAACGGATGAAAACCATTCAGGTAGGTCGGCCCTATGATGTCAAATATGTGTGTGTCTCAGTTCAAGGGGGCCGGCGGTCCCAGGATGGAGGGAAATATCCCCAGGATGCAGGGAAATATCCCCAGCCCATCCGAAGGCGGGATTTAGCCTACAGCCAGGAAACTGGAGCCCCTGGCCCCTGATAGCTAACCCAGAGACCTCTGGGTGCTGAGCTAGAAAAAATGAAGTCTGATTTTGACTTCATCGCATAAAACAGAATGTCATCTGCACATCAAATTCCACCCACAGTGAACCCCTGGCATGGTTAATGATTATAATCTTCGCATTTAATCACGGGAACTCAGTGACAGGCAAACAAAGGTTAGCTAAACTGACAGTTCAGATGGTTTCAACAGAGAAGAACTCCCCAAGTTTTATTTTTAAATGTGCGTGTGCAATTCAAAAACACTCTTCCTGAAGTGCAGTTTGATTTGGAGGGAGCCGACCTGCAGGCGAGGGCGGACGACTGGCTTTACCCTCCGCGTGGCAGGAATTCTGCGGCAGTTTCTTTCCAATTTGCTCCGGGCTGCTTTCCTACGTGAATTATGTCCTGCGTTCTTTAATCTGAAAGCAACAATCTAGATGAAGAGTGGATTATTTTAACCGAGAAAGTTTTTTCATGTTCTCATCTTTCTTTCAATCCTTCAGATCTTTTGAATTCGTTTTCTAAATAATCTCATTTTGACATGTTTTATTCTTTCACAAAATATGCAAACAAATCACCTATAATCTAGTAAAAGGAGGAAAAGATCTTGGGGCGTGTTCTTCAGAGCACGTATTCTGGAATCCGAAAAATAGTGCCATTTTGGGAAATTTTCCACAACCAACCATGAAATTAAAATTGTTTATTATATTTTAATGGGTTAACCGTGTTGATTCAATGAATACACATTTAATAGCGATGACTACTTTTTAACTAATAAAAAAATCAAGGTACACAAAGAGTTGGTTATTTACATTTAATGAAAGTTTTAGAAATTTTGTGTTATATACAATGTATGCCATTACATGAATGTGTTTTGTTTTTATCATTTTGGTACGTTTTCTAATATTATGTTTTCCCTTAGATGATGACATAGACATCAAAATGTACTGAAAATTATTTAATGATATAAAATTCATTTGGAATTTATTAACTCTCATCCTCAAAATATATAATGTTACTTCTCTTCATAAAACATTAATATGAGATAATTTTTTTTGTAGTATTTAATCAGTTAGTACAGCAAAAGCTCCTTTTACTCACCTTGTATTGGTTTTCCAACAAATGTATTTGCTGTTCTTATTCAGCATGCCAATGTAGCTTAAGAATCTCATGAGTCTTAAGAAATCATATAAATATTAAAATTTTTAAAAGACCCACAGTTTTATAATTTTATTTCTGAGGAAAAAAAAAAAGCTATCTTCAAAATAACACGCTTCCCAAAAGAAAGGGAGTTGGGGTGCCTGTCTGGCTCAGTCAGTAGAGCCTACTGCTCTTGATCTAAGGGTTGTGGGTTCGAGCCCCGCATTGGGTGTAGAGATTACCTAAGAAAATAAAATCTTAAAAAAAAAAAAAAAGAGAGAAAGAGAGAAAATCAAAGAATATATCTAGGTGTGAACAGAGTTCTGTGGGGTATGATATATATATAATTTAAAGTTCCATTTTAAGAAAGTTGATACAAACTCACAAATAAAAAGGCATGTAAGGAAGTATGTGTAATGTAGAGCATGGTGACAATAGTTAACAATACTACACAGTATACTGAAATTTCCTAAGAAGATAGATCTTAAATTCAGTCTCAGCACATGCACAAACACACACACACACAAACACACACGGTAACTATGTGAGGTGGTAGATAGGCTATTTAGCTTATTGTGATGATCTTTTCATAATGTACACATATATCAAACATCAAATTGTGTATCTTAAACACATGCCAATTTTAATGTCAAAAGAGTTTCGAGGTTATTAAAAAGCAAGATTAAATTCTTTTAAAGAACTCAACAAATAATAAATGAAGAAAAATAACTCAAATTCCAAAAGGTACATGTTCTTAACAACTGCCTGATAAACTTCACCTTACTTCCTTATTATTTAGTTACATATACTTTGATCACCCTTTCTATGACAAAATATCACTTGCAAGATTTTCTGTAGAGATAAAAAGATAATTTTGTCTTTTAGCTCGACTAATCAAAATTTGCTTTACATTACTGATTGTTTAAAAAAGTCCCTCTCAGCTCCACAACTGTAGGGTATTTACCAAATTAGGGGAAATCTTGATCTGATTCTTCCCCATATGAGCTGGGTCAAATATATCCACTTTTGGTAGTGCTCCTACAGGTTATGTTGGGCAAATATGAGAATTCTGATATATTCCATTTTGCATGACACTCATCAAAGCAAAAAAAAAAAAAAAAAAAGACAAGGAAAAACTTTCAACTGATAAGGATTCCATGACTATAGTAATACTCTGCGTATGATTTTTGAGACGTGTACAGATTTGATTCTGACTCCATACATTGTTGACCTCGTTTTTCCTCCATGAGCCATATACTTGAAAGATACGCACAGGCAGAACACTGCATATCACAGTGTGAGTACAGGTCCCAGACTTCCCCGTTGAGGAACAGGGTGTGATGGGGTGGAGGAAGCAGGAGCGTTCTGGGAAATAATTTCCACCCAGGACAGCAGGCAAGATTGAGCTATCCAGGGAAGTGATGTGGACCACAGCAGCATACCTACTAAAAGTATCGTCACTCAACCTCTCCTTAGCAACTGCTCACAGCTATCCTACTCCCTCAAGAGAAAACGTGATGGAAAGGAAATCCAAGTGGAAAGAGTGACCCTAAGTATGTCACTCTTGTAGATTTTGTAGACATATGTGAACACAGAAACCATATGACCACGATGCTTGTTCAGGGTCTTCAGAAGACCTGTGAAAGGGAGGAGGGTCCCTGAAGCTTACTTTCATTCACATTCAAGGAAAATTTCCCTGTGGGTACAGTGTAGACAGTACAATCTGGATTCAGTAAACATATTTGAGAATCTTTTGAAATCAGAGGATTTTCTTTTCCTATGAGTAACACTAACCGTGTCAATTTCTCGAGTTATATAACCATGCAAAATATAGATTGGTTTTTCTAAAATTTCTCTCATGCCCTCTCACCCCTCATGAAGGCATGCTCACAAAGGCTCAGTTCCAATAACACATATTAAACCTCAGAGGCAATAAATAGTTGTAACAGAAGTTCTGTATGACTCCAACAAATTTCTCCTTTAGTCATGTCAAGAAATCATTGAGAACTAAGGTCTAAAATCAGGGTCACTCTAAATTTTCCACAGGTTATCATCTTGATTAAGCCAAGCAAGACTTAATTAAATCCAACTAATAAAACTCAGATACTAACAAACAGCCTTCTGCTATTTCCTAAAATCAAAAATCAAATGGAAAGCACCAATTGGGATAAGAAATAATTGTGTAGATTTACTTTTTATTTATGAAAATTTAAATAATTTCAGCATGAAGAAAACTCCAGAAATTCCCTTTTTATTGTCAGATAGAAGTATTTACCTATTCTTTACATTTATGAGAGAGAATTTATAGTATGGGTGTTATTAATTATATAGTTGTACTTTAAAATCATAAAGAATGCTAATTTTTCCTTGATAATCTGTCTCATGCTTTGTTCATTTTCTTGTATTATAATTATGTAATGATAAAACTACAAAAAAACTTATATTTCATAAGCACATGTACTCCCAACAAAGAAAAATATACTTTTTAATTCACCATTTATAATTTGATGAAAGTCACATTTTATGAAATGTACACATTTTTTAAATTACTCTTTTTTAAAAAAAAATGTTTTATTTATTTGACAGAGAGAGAGAAATCACAAGTAGGCAGAGAGGCAGGCAGAGAGAGGGGAGAAAGCAGGTTCCCTGTGGAGCAGAGAGCCCGACGTGGGGCTTGATCCCAGGACCCTGGATCCTGACCTGAGCTGAAGGCAGAGGCTTTAACCCACTGAGCAACCCAGGTGCCCCTGTACATATTTTTTAAGCCCACAAGTCAATGTTCCTCTCTATATCACCTTTTCACCTAATCGAAATTTAAGTGTACAGCTTCTGCAGTTTTTTCCTGAGGAAAATACTATTATGTGAGTTGTTTACAGTTAAGGTAGCTTTACCTAATCCAGGGGCACCTGGGTGGCTCAGTGGGTTAAGCCTCTGCCTCTGGCTCGGGTCATGATCTCAGGGTCCTGGAATCGAGACCCATATCAGGCTCTCTGCTCAGTGGGGAGCCTGCTTCCCTTCTCTCTTTGCCTGCCGCTCTGCCTACTTGTGTTCTCTCTCGCTGTCAAATAAATAAATTTAAAAATATATGTATTAAAGGTAGCTTTATCTAATCTGATACATGTTTGAACAATTTGCAACAGTAAAGATTCCATTCTAAGTGTTTCAGTGACCAAATACCCCATTGGTGATCAGGTATCTATTTAAATATTTTAGTAAATTAGTTTGGCAATTGCTATGGGAACTCATCAGAATATTTTAACTAGAAGTGTGCTGTCAAAGAAATGTTCGTATTTTTTTTTTAAATAATGTACTAGTGAAGAACAGTAAAAACTGTGAGAAGGATAATTGACAATTTTGCGTATGGGTGGAGATTAGGAATGATGAGGTGGCGAAAGATCTTTTTTCATCTATTTCCGAGGTTATATAACACATTGCTTGAGCTGTCAAGATTTTATTAAAGAGGAAAAGAGAGGAGAAAAAAAAAATTGATGTTGTGTTTTAAGGCTGAAATGATAGAACGATAGCAACAAAAGAGATTAGAAGTGTTGTTTATTCTCACATCATCGATTCTGGCCTGTAGACATTTAAACCGATGCAACCAACAAGCCGAGAATGAATGGGTAACTCATGTAACTTTTTCAATTTTATAGCCACGGAAGCAGAGCATGGTGACTTATAATCCCGGAACATCTGCTATCTATCTAATGGGAAGGGGTGGCGTGGAGAAATAGACCGATCACCTTTCTAGAATAGGTAAGAACACAAGTTCTGTGAAGGATACCGACATGGCCCAGAGGCTGAGAGATCTGAGCCTGAAGCTGAACCAGTGCAGTGTGAGCTCCAGGGACTGTGTGTCTAGCTGGGGAGTGACCACCGCCACCACCACACAAAATGCTGCTGTGTCTTCGGGGAAAAAATGCTAGACCCCAAATCCACCTGATAGGAAGAAGTGAGGCCCTTCAGGCAACTCAGTTAGACGGAGTCCTTTTTGGAAAAATTTTTAAAATAGGGATGCTACCACATGTAGGTCACATACAAACAGAGTCGGATGATTGATGGGGCAAGGCTTTTAAATTATCAAGTGCGGGGTGGATAGCAGCCCTGTGAGCCTGGCAGAGAAGCATGGCTTGGGGAGGGGAGCCATTCGCTCTGCTCTGCTCTCAGGCGGTCTTCATCTCTGTCTGCCTCTCGCAGAGCCCGCGCCTCAGTTCACTGGTTATGTTATCTTGATGATATACATTTTCACTTCCCATGCTGATTTTAGAACCCAACCCCATGAAAGAGATTCAGTGTCATGTGGATTTCATCTGAGAATGGAAGTGAAGTGTGAGATAGAAAAGCTGTCCCTAGGGCTGTGGGTGGGGGGGAAGGTTTTCCCCACAGACTGTGATTCTCTGATGAATAAGTCTTTTCTCAGGATACTGTCCAAGTGAATTCAGTGCCCAGAGAATAATGGTAAACGGCTCTATGAGACCTCAGTGGATAAGCATCAGTTATCCCCAGCTCTATTGAGATCAAATAGAAAATGGTTGCTTTGTTTCCAAAAAATGTGGTGCATGCTCCTACCATTTTCCTGCTCGTCTGTGCTATTATCAGAAATTCCATCCTGCTACTCTCAGGAGCTCAGAGAAGTCAAATGTTTGTTTCACGGGTTCTCCCTGAGTGCACAGAAGGGCATCCGAGGGGAGGAAAAGGCCACCCATAGTTGCATGAAGCTAGAGTATCATTATTTTTGCCAAGCTACTTGCTATCATAAAAAGAGTGACTTTCCCTGTCAATTTTAATTCGACTTCAAAATTCACTTATAAGCACAGTCACAGAGGAAGCATTATTTGTCATCACTTCTCCCGTGTGAGCTGTACCTCCAGACACCTTGGAGAGTGGCAGCAAACAACGATAGCCAGAAAAGCTAAGCAAAATCTAAAGCAAACATTAAACTAGAAATAAAAGATTTGATAGGAGTTTAACTGAAAAAAGCAGATTAGCAAAGAGACATTTCCCCAAAGGAGAACACAAAACAAAAAGTCAAAAAAATGTCCCTGCTTCCTTACATTGTCACTTCCCCAGTATTTATAACTAGCAAACCCCAGAAGGACGTTTGTGTGTTTAATATATGATTACATATAAATTTATCATTTTGCAGTGTCCCAGGAGACAAAGCCATGATCTACTCTTTGTGATAGCTGCCACTATATTGCTGGAAATCATCAATTATTTCATTGTACTCCACCACCCTACCCCTCTCTGCAGACAAACCAAACCCAAACCTTATCATCAGAAAGGTCAAAAATAGCAATTGCAAAATGACAATTAATTGTGACTTCTACTTAAAAATGTGTCTTTTTAAAAAGAAAGCTCCCATGAGTCACTGGATCATAATATAGCAAACATTGAAAGAACACTTAGCATATCAACATTATTGTTGACGTTTTGAAAAATACTTAAAACTGAAATTTTCTGGTACTGGTGTTTGGGAGCAGTGCAATGAAATTATGTCTGAGAATCATTGATTCATTTATATCTCAGTCCTTGAATAAAAGTTTACAAAGCAGCTACTTTTATTAGCCTTATTTTAGAGATGACAACACTGTGGGAAGGAGAAAAAACTGCAAAAAAAAAAAAAAAAGTCAACATCAAGTAGTCTGTAGGCACTGGGTAGTCTCGTTCCAGAGCCCATGGACTGAATCACAGTGGTGTCCACCTGCCGGCCAGGTAGCAAGGGAGAGAGAATGGATCCCACAATATCCCAGCTCTTCTTTGAAAAATCTCCATTTTCTTTCAGCACACCCATTTCAAACTTAGAAACCTGCAAAACACAGGATCTTAATAGCAAGCTCTTGGGTTGTTCAGATACAAATATGGAAAGGGAGCTAATGCATATATTCATTTTTTAACCAAGCCCACAAGGATTGTGTCAGATTTTAAAGTCTCTTATGTAAATTGTTGTTTTATGTCACAGTTATTTCTATAGGTGAATATGTGTAGCCCACAAATTACCCTCTGCCAACAGATCCCACATCATGCCTTCATGCTGTGCACATTGAAGTGGCAAATATGTGAGACTCAGGTTTCCAGAAGACATCATGAATGACGTTTTTTTTGGAGTGGATTTTACTTTCATTTTGGTCAAAATGTAACAGCTAAGCAAAACAAAACAAAAAACCCACAAAGCCTCTTATTCCCTTTTTTTTTCTAATTAAGATATATTATTTGTCTTTTAGTTTTGTAGGAATGTGTCTTTGTTAACAATAAACTGCCGTTATTTTTACTGTGATTAGCTAGCTGAAATTTCAAGCCTTCTGTTATTTCAATGGTCAAAATTATCTTGATGGATTTGAAGTATATAATCCATTTTTCTGTTTTTGAATGTTTTTTCACACATATTGGCTTTCTATGAAAAAGTTCATTCTACCAATGTTTAAAATCAAAGCAAGAAAAATTAAGGTAACACATAAACCACTAAAACAATGCTTATTTTAAAAGGCTTGTTTATTGTAAAAATGTTTTATTTTGAGGGTCGCCTGGGTGGCTCAGTCTTTAAGCTTCTGCCTTTGGCTTAGATCATTATCCTAGAGTCCTGGGACCAAGCCCCACATCAGGCTCCCTGCTCAGCAGGAAGCCTACTTCTCCCTCTCCCACTCCCCCTGCTTGTATTCCCTGTCTTGATGTCTCAATCTCTGTCAAATAAATAAGATCTTTTTTTAAAAATATTTTATTTTGAAACAATCACAAATGTACAAAAACTTTCCAAGCAGAAGATGGCTAACTTATTTTTTTCTGAATGACTCGAGATGAAGTTGTCTTCCCAATGCCCCATCACCCTGAAATAATTGCATGTTAATTTCTATGGTCAAAAACAATCTCCCATGACCGATAGCACTAACAAAACCAACAAATTAACATTAATATGTCACTGTTATTTAATCCTTAGACCTCATTTGTGTCTCATCAAATATCTCAAATATCTCATTAATATCTTTGTGACAAAGGGGTTCAGTCCAGAATCATTGCATTTAGTTTTCATCTTGCTCTGGTGTCTTTGACTCCAGGAAAGTCACATGTTTCCTATCAGTCATGACCTTGACATTTTTAAAGATTGCAGGCTGATTATTTTGTAGTGTCCCTCGATTTGAGTTTGGTTTGTTTGATATTACCTTGTGTTTAGATTAAAGTTAAATATCTTGGCTGGAAAGTGATGCTGTGTTTTTCTGATAGTATCCTGTCGGGTAGAGCAGGATTTCAGTTTGCCCGCTGCAGATGAGGTTCATGGTGATCACTTGGTAACAAATACTTGGCAGTCTTCTCTACTGCAAAGTTACAATTTCCCTTTTTATAATTAATAAGAATTGGGAGGACATATGTACTTTAAAAGTTTGTAAATATCCTGGGGCACCTGGATGGCTCAGTGGGTTAAAGCCTCTGCCTTCGGCTCAGGTCATGATCCCAGAGTGCTGGGATTGAGCCCCGCATCGGACTCTGCTCAGCCAGAAGCCTGCTTCCTTCACTCTCTCTCTGCCTGCCTCTCTGCCTGCTTGTGATCTCTGTCTGTCAAATAAATAAAATATTTAAAAAACAAAAAAAAAAGTTTGTAAATATCCTATTCCTCATGAAAGTTTTATTTTTTAGAAGAGACTTTATTTATTTGAGAGGTGAGAGAGCAAGAACCCAAACCAGGGAGTGGACAGAGGGAGTGGGAGAAGCAGATTCTCCGCTGAGCAGAGAGACCGATATGGGGTTTGATCCCAGGACCCTGAGATCACGACCTGAGCTGAAGGCAGATGCCTAACCTACTGAGCCACCCACTTGCCCCAACTTCATGAAAGTTAACTTTTTGATTTATTTGCTTACCTCTCAATGGACTCAGGTTTTATATTTCGCTTAATTGGTTATAACGTATTATCAGGATAATTAATTCTGATGGTCAGATTCTCCAGAATTTGCCCAGTGAAGAGTTCTTTAAGGCAGATGACCTACTTAACCTGTCATGACTCTCAGAGCACTTCCTTGATTTGTACCACAGTAATGGATTCTAGAATCCTCTGGTTCATACCTGGCCTCTGCTCTGGAAAAAAGTACCTTAGTTCCCTTTATCTGTAAGGTTGTACAGTTTTCTTGGAAGGGTGTCTACAGAGTTAGGCTGATCACAGTAATTTTGTTGGAAACAATATTGCCTATGATTTGCCCCTAACCATTTAGGGTTTCTCTCTGATAGTCTCAATTATTTTGCGGGTGTCTTTCCTCAGGCACTTCCAGTCATATCTCACCAGACTGCCCGAAACTTGGTAGATATCCAAGGTGTTTTTGCGAGGTGTTTAAAGTCCAGGGGTCTCTGCCAAAGTTCTGCGTACCATGCCCCACCCCCGCCCTCCCTACCCCACCTCTTTCTCAGGGATGAGACATCTGCTGCACACTTCCCTAATCGAAAAGAGTCAGCCTGAGAGAACTTTCTGCAGGCCATTCACCAAACAAAAGTCCCCAACCCCCACATCCCCAGCACCCCTGCTGTACTTGTCCCTGCATCATTCCATACCCTTCAAAAGATGATTTATAATTTTCCCCTTCTTTTTTAGTTGTTTTTGTAGTAGCTATAGTTAGATAATCTCTCCTAAGTGTTAGTATTAGAAGTATTAGAAGACTCTTAACTTCAAATTAATAGATTATCCCTCGTTTCTTTTCTCTTCTTGGCTTTATATGGGCATGTTTTGCCTGCATTAGAGATATATAAAATATACATACGGGACTTCGTTGTGTGTATATGCATTTTTTTATTTCTAGGGAGGGAGATGGAGAAAGGTAAGGACAAGAAAGTGTTTCTGATTACCTGGAATTACCTTTAATGGTGCAAAATGTGTGGATGAATTAGTTTTTGTTTGTGTCTGCCTCAACAAAAGGGAATAAAATCTGTATGAGTTGCTTTTCTTATTTTACTCTCTATACCATTTTATTTATTTATTTATTTACTTATTTATTATTTTAAATGCAAAGACTGTTCCCCCTCCCCTTCCACAGAGATAGGCTGTATCCTACAAAAATGGCTTTTCTTGTGCTTCCTCATTCTGCAGAGTCACTTCCTGAAACTAAACAGCATTTCCGTGACTGTCTGCTATCAGTCTGTCCAATCCTTTCCCTGTGTGTAAACAGGGGCTTTGGGTTTTGCACCCAACCCTTGAGAACTGTATGTGGCTGGGTCTTGTTTGACCATCACTCTCTGGATCCTTTTTCATTGACATCTTCCTTATGATCTTAATGTCTCTCTAAACATCCTGGAAGGTCTTGCAAGCAGTCCTTATTGTGGGGCTCTGGTTTTCTCCTGGTTTTCAAAAAACAAAACAAACAAACAAAACAAAAAAGAACCCACACGCAAAAAGAAGAAGAAGAAAAAATGCTCTCCTTGTTGATTTTTGATTAATTCTAGGAACAGAAGGGAATAATACCAGCTTTATACATCTTCAAACAGAGAATCATCAAATCTATTATCCATTACCACTCATTAATTCCCATGTTTTAAGGGTGAATTATCCAGTATAAAGGGTTGGGTATGTGAAATATTTTCCAAATCCTGCAGCTCTTTTATAAAGAAGAGACCACCTGGCTGCCCATATGTTACATCTTAATTTGAACACTTAAGGTAGTACTTTATTTGCATAATAGCCAAAGACGAAAGTATGTGAAACTGAATCCAAGATATAGCAGAAGAGATGGAAAGATGATTCCCATGAATAGAAATGAAAATGCACACACATAGGGAGAACCACAGAGGAGACGCCGTAACAATGCAACACTACCCAGCATGTTTCTAAAAATCAATGCTCTAACGTGAAGCTTAGAGGATCCTTAGAATTGACTGCAACATAACACTTGGTTGAAATCTCTTATAGAACTGTAGTGATTTAGAAGAGAGAAGATGCTTAATAAAATTCAATTGCTTCTCTGAATTAAAGGTCAGTCATACTGAAGTGTTTAAGAGTGTTAAATTTCTGTTTCCAAGTATTATAAGATCTTGAGGTAGAGATGGACTGACTGAAGTTGATATATTGGAAGGTGAATTAAGTTCCAGAACACTCATTTCCTTTGTGTAGAGGGGATTTCTCCCACACCCATGCAATTTTTGGACACCAGCAGGGTGTCCCACCATGCAGCTCAATTCCCATGCCATCTCTAGTAGGGAGATCACAGCAGATTCTAAGACTGAAGGCTTAGTCCTACCAGACTGTTCTTCCACCTACTCCAACACTACGTCAGAGGCCAGTTGTAACCCCAGGCTATTATTACCCATGCTGGTGAGCCACCAGCTGGAAACAGACCCTCTTTGGACTTCAGACATCATCCCAAACCCTGTTCCCGACCTGTGTTTCTAACCAATTTGCTGTAAATCAAAAGTTCCCACAACCTCCTCCTTGGGTTTGATTTATTTAATAGAGTGGCCTATAGAACTCAGAGACATATTTTCCTTACTAGACGATTGGCTTGTTATAAAAATGCTGTAACTACAGAACAGATGGAAGAGATGTGTAGGGCAAAGGCTATGGAAGAGGTGGAGTTTCCAGGCCCTCTCCAGGAACACTGTTCTCTACCACCTCCTCAAGTTCACCAGCCCAGATGCTCTCCAAACCCTGTCCTTTGCAGATTTTATGGAGGCTTCATTACTTAGGGATGGTTGGTTAAATCACTGACTGCTAATGATGGAGTGATTGATTCAACCTCTAGCCACTTCCCTCCCCGGAAGTCAGGGTTTGGGACTGGAAGTTCTAACTAACTCTCTAACCATTTTGTTGGCACCACTGGAAACCAGCCCTATCCTCAGGGACTTTCCAAAAGTCACATTGCTGCTCCCATCACTTAGCAAGTCTAAGGGTTTTAGGTGCTCTGTGCCAGAGTAGAGAAGGAAAAGTAGGTGTTTCTTAGTATAAATCACAACGTCAAAGAAAGTCAATAGGACCACTAAACTCTGGTCTCCAAATCTTTAAAATTTGCAAGCACTAACAACTAAAAAGAGAGATTCTAAAATGTTTTCTTTTTGCTCATTTTTCAGACAGTCCAATTCATTTTAAATCTTTCAGCGTGTTAGTCTACTTTCGACATAAACATGCAAAATACCATATTGCCTTCAGGAAGGCTTAGAATCTCAAATAAATAAATTAAATTTTTAAAAACGATGTGTCAACTCTGCATCTCACCTCAAAATGCTCAATATCTACTTAATGACCTTGTTTGTGGTATCATTACAATTTCTAGCAAGCTCTTGCTAAAGGAACTTTCAAAAATTAACAATAGTTAAAAAGCAGGAGGAGATAATTACCCTCATTAATGAGGTTGCTTACCAGATTCCACAACATTCGCTGGCACAGCAGGAAAGCCAGGCTATTTTTATGTCAGATATACTTACCCTTGACATTCCTTAATTACTTTTCTTAATTTTCCTTGAGTCACCTTAACTGCCAGGGTGTTTTGTCCCCCAAACTGACCACCAATTGTAAACGGATCGGATGACAATGACCCATTGTTGGACTTGGTAGAACATTGATCCTAAAAAGGTTAAGCTCTTTTAAAAGAAACCAGAATCACAAATTCTCTATTAAATCTCAAGACCAAGGCTGATTTTTAAAACTGTGAGTGGAAAACTGAAAACAGAGGGAGAAGACTATCATTCAATTACACGATTTTAAAAAGTCAATATTATAAATTCTCCTATAAGCAGTGATACTCATAGTAGGCAAGTGAGAGAGGGAATGATAATAAGTTACAAAAGTACTGGGTACAGATGATTTCTATGTGAACAGCTGTCTTAATTTTATTGTTTTGTTAAATTTATATAGCACTCTGATGCGGTGAAAAATCAATCTGCTGATTATCACCATTCTTGGTGGTTTAAGACAGGTTAAGTAGCTTGACTCAATGCTAGATCCTGGATTAAATCTCATAAAATTGACAAATTATTTTAATGCGACAGCATGTTTTGGCGAAGCAAAATAAATCCCCTGACAGTCTCATCTGCTGTTTTGTAAATTAGAAAATGTTAATAATATTTGAAAATAAAACAGTACTAATAAAAGCAATCAGGTGGTTTGATGTCATTTTTGCATTATAAAGGGATTTCTTTCTGTTTATTTGTTTCCCCTTGGGAAATCCTTAATGTCTGCCCATACAAACTAATAACAGTATAGTGGAGTGGGTTCCTATCAAAAATAAAGCTAAGCAACATTTAGATTCTGATGCAGGAATCACTACTGATAAGAACATTTGTAAAGCAAATTAATAAAAAGACTTTTAAGTGGCTTGAGAGTGGTGGCAAAGGGAGAGAGAGCTGAGAACTAAGGGCTAAATGCAGAAATCTCTAATCCCAATATAATCAGTATCATTTTCATGGTCCTTGCTCGATGCAATTGAACTCAAGCGTGCCATTTTACATACATTATATGCAGTCTCTAGGGAATGGTTTACAATCTCTTAAGGCATATGCTTTAAATTTCTTTCTTACCACTAGAAGGGTTTGACACACTTGTTATCACGATTAGCATAGTTCCTTGTAAAAGGAAAATTAATAAGTGATGTTTAAATTATCAACAATACATATCCCTGGAGGACCAATTATATAAAATTGTGACCACAAGTGACAGACCTATTCACACTGACCTCATGTCCATTGGTGCATTTTTGAGACATATGCATGCAGAATACTGCTGTCACAGTTACAATGGAATAATAACTTTGTTCCTGTACAATGTATCTGCTGATAAGGGATATTGATATCATCGTCTGTCTTAACACCATGGCTCTAACAGGTTTTATCAAAATATATCAGCCTGGAACATTGTCCATGGGACACGGAGTGTTTCAGGTAAAAATCTCAAGTGCAAAGAGGTAATCAACAATTTATCAGTTAAGTTTCTGCCCACCATAGATTTTCCAGGTTTAAATATTTAATTCTTATAGCTTATAGTATAATGTTTTTCTTGTCTTTCAACTCTTTGATATATTTTCTCCTGTACTTAAATGTCCCTCAGTACATAGTACAATCTATTTTTCAAAGATTTATTTATTTATTTGAGAGAAAGAGAGAGAGCGAGCAGAAGGGGTAGGGGCACAGGGAGAAGGAGAAAGAGAATCTCAAGCAGACTTCCCACTGAGTGCACAGCCTGACAATAGGGTTTGATCTTAGGACCCTGAGATCATGACCTGAGCAGAAATAGCGTCAGATGCCTAACCAACTGAGCCACCCAGGTGCCCCCACTAAATTCTTTTATAATGGAAAAGAACATGAAATTCATACTCATGAAGAACCAGATTTGTATCCTGATTTTTGGCAAGTTAACTGCTTTACATTATAATTATATTTAGGAGCTGCAATTTCCTCATTTTGAGTATAATATTTGTGCTCTGGAATTATATTTAGAATATCTCAGCTTTATACCATATCAATAGCATTTGTGTTTCTCAGAGAGCGTATTTAATTATCCAGCATATGAGTAGCTAATTCTTTCATAGCCCATGTAATCCATTGGCAAGGAATGTGGTTTCTGTTCTTCCTGATTCCTGTGGATGCCTTAAATAATTTCTCTACCACCCAGTTAAATACCCACCCTCTCCTACAAAAGAAAGCTCATCTTTTTAGGATTACATATGCAGTTTTTTCTAAATTATAATATCCTGGTTTCTGGACTATGACTCTCCTGTCATATCCAGGCATTTGGTTATTTTTCTGCCATATTAGATTATTCTAATTATGTATTTACATTTTAAATAATGTCCTCTTCAACAAAATTGAGAAAATAAATGGTATTTTTTAGTATTTTACCTGTTTCTCAAAGTACTTTGTCGTTTAATTTCATTTTATTGATTTAATTTTCTTGTTTTATTTATTTATCTATTGTTCTTTGGATTGACCTTGTTTGGACTTGAGCATTTACTCAGATGACCTCCTCCTCCCCATGTTTTCAGCCCTTGGATAAAGCCCTGCTAGACTTTCCCAAGTCTTTTGTGTAAGATTTCTGGGCATGACACCTGGCCCCTAAAAGCAATCACTCTAACACTAGGTCTGTCTTTGTTAAGCCACAGGACCAAATTTGTATTCACTCCTTTAATTTTTCAAGATTGTATTTATTTATTTGCGAGAGAGAAGGAAAGAGTGAGAAAGCGTCCAAGCATGGGAAGCAGCAGGCAGAGGAAGCCAGAGAAGCAGACTCCCCAGTGAACAGGGAGCTCAGATTGGGGGAGTGGGCTCTGTCCCAGGACCCTGGGATCATGACCTGAGCAAAAGGCAGAGGCTTAATCTACTGAGTCACGCAGGTGGCCCTCACTTCTCTAATTAATTGGGTTTCCTCCAGCCTGCACAGTCCACTTGGAATCATTCTTTTAATGGTGGGAATTGTCTCTAGACCAGTATCATTTTATTTCCATTTCCTTCTTTCCTTACAACTTCTGGTATTACCCATCAATGTGATGTCTCTTCCCTACTCTACTCCCGCCCCCCCCTTCCCTCTGGCCCCTCTTGCCTGACTTCTTTATTTTACATTTTGTCATTTTCTTTGGATTCTGGGAATAGAGTGTTCGGGTATTTGATCAAACCTCAAAATACCAGTCAGATTTCTTTGTAATTGAACAGTTTTATGGATCCCTGGAAACTCTCTAAATCTATCTTTGCATGAAGCACTAAGTGTGGTGTGAACTATATATGAATATGAGGAAGTTAATAAATGTTTTTAGATGTCCGTAACTGATTTATTCTTAGGAAGCCCATATTTCCAGAGCAAAATGCTATCCCAGAACATTACTTTTTGGTAGAAATCTGTCTCCAAACTTTTAAAATAATAGGGAACGATTATAAGAAATACGACGTCTTCTGACCAATTTGGATAATTATTAACTTCCTTATATTAACATCCTGTTCATTATGAAACAGGTGATAAAACAATGTTCATCTCTTAAGGAGTTTTTTTTTTTCCCCCTTTGCTTTGTAACAGTAAAACACTCATCTAAATCATAGTTACTGAAATTATAAGAAAGAGGCAGATTGCGTGATCAGTATTCATGACGGCACTCACTAATATTTGGCTTCGATCTAAGTGTCAATGCAGAAAACTTAGAAGAAAAGAATCAAGGGACTTTTACTTGCGCAATAGTACAAAGCTTTATTCTTAGTGACTGGCGTATAGCATTCGTATGAACAAACCTCCCTCTTCCTTCTTCTCACCTCTCCACGGTCATTTACCGTTCAGTAATTATAAAAATGATTTTCATCCTTTAAGAATGCAAATATCTATGATTATCAATACAAATCTCACACTGACTTATAATAAACAAAAAGTGTTTTAAGTACAAACAGTCCTTGGGGTGCAGGAATCTCAGTGCCAGTCAATGGGACAGATCTGAGTAAGAATACAGCATGGGGGAGCCCAAGTGGCTCAGTGGGTTAAGCCTCTGCTTTCGGCTCGGATCATGATCTCAGGGTCCTGGGATCGAGCCCCGCATTGGGCTCTCTGCTTGGCAGGGAGCCTGGTTCCTCCTCTCTCTCTGCCTCTCTCTGCCTTCTTGTGATCACTGTCTGTCAAATAAATAAATTAAAAAAAAAAAGAATATAGCATGGAGCACTGGGCGTGGTGCATGAACAGTGAATGCTGGAACACTGAAAAGAAATAAAGAAAAGAAAAGAAAGAAAAAGAAGAATACAGCATAAATACACAGCTCAAAGAGTAATACATGCATTTAAAATTTGAGAGATATGAAAGGGAAGAACACTTCCTGGAAGGTAGAGGAATAAGAGACATGTTAAAAAGTAAAATCCTGAAAGCAGCTTAACTCCTGGCCAAGCGCTCACCACAAACTCCTTTTAGTGCTGTTGTAGTGAAGGAGGCTGGGGCCACCCCCGATGGTAGCAGGTGCTGTCCAGGATTCATTCAAGGGCGCCCTGGAGTTAAAGCTCTCCCACATTTCTCAGAACAAATGGAAAGGTGTACCTCATTAAGACCAAAATAGGTTGCATGTTCCTGGCAGCAAAACCCACAAATGGAAGTTATCCAGTAGTTGATATTACTCTACAGCCAAAATAGAAAATTTAAAAATAGAAAATGTGAAGCTCTATTGTGCAAGCTCTGAAGTCAGACTCCTTGGGTTTGCAACTTGAAACAAGCCTCGTTAACTTTCTAAAAATCAATGCATCTCAATCTTCATTTATCTAAATTTCAGTCAAGTTCAAGGTCCTAGCCGGACCGTGTCATTATCCGTGAAGACCACCACCCAACCTGAATGTTAATAACTCCTCTCTGCCCATTCCCAGCTTCCTTTCCACCTTTCTCTGTCTTGTGCCATAACCCATCAGCTTTACAACTCCAACAGGGCTTCTACTCATTGCTTCTACCACATTTGTAATGTCCATTATTTCTGCTAATGTCTTTTCTCTTCTTTACAGAATCAAATCCCTTATTCAATTCTTCTCTGTCTCTCTATCTCTCTCTCACTCTCACTTGACGAAAGCAAAACCTTGATTAAGTCCTAACTTCTGTCTGCTTCACACTACACAAGTGCAGCTGAAAAAGGAGCATGAGCCTTGGTGGCAGGCCTCACTTTTAATTGGTAACAATGCACCCCAGTGTGCCCTCAGTGCTGCCAGGCAATCACACTACTACTACGTTTCCTTATTTGTTTTTTTTTTTTTTAAGATTTTATTTATTTATTTGACAGAGAGAGATCACAAGCAGGCAGAGAGGCAGGCAGAGAGAGAGGAGGAAGCAGGCTCCCTGCTGAGCAGAGAGCCCGATGCGGGGCTCGATCCCAGGACCCTGAGATCATGACCTGAGCTGAAGTCAGAGGCTTTAACCTACTGAGCCACCCAGGCGCCCCTCTCCCTTATTTGAAGGTAGCTCTTCAATCTCTCTTCTTCTCTCAAACTATGAAGTCTCCCTTTCCAGTCTCACATTTTGTTCATTATCTAGTCTGGAAAGCCAGGCACAGCTACCTCTCCACCAGCATCTGCACCCTGTAATTCTGCTGTCCTGTATCTTACCATAGATGAGCCATCAAAAGCACAGCTACGGAGACTCTCTCCATTTCTGCTCCAACTCCCATTTTCTTCCCCTTACACAGGACGTAATTGTGGGGATCCTCCACTATCCCCAGATCATCTGTTCTTTGCTCTCTAATGCACCATCCAATTAGCATCCCAAGAAACCATTACTCTGCCCCTTGGGACTATGTAAAGCAATGAAAAGACTACTTTTGAACCCACTCACCTGCTAGTGATGGCCCATTTGTCTGCTTCTGATTATCTTCATCACTGTGTCTAATCTCTTCCCACTTGTTCTCAAAACTCTCCATCAGGCTTTGGTTTCTACCATCCCAACAGAACTGCTCAGCTTAATGCCACGAATGACTACACTGTTGAATCCAATGGTAAATTTTAGGCATGTCATACCATTGCCCCTCATTTCCACTTTTCTCACTCGTTACCCATCAGTCTTCTTTATTGGGGTTTCTCTCTGTACTGGAGAACCCTAGGATCCTTCTCTTGTCTACCTACTCTCACCTCCCTGGTGATCTATTCCAACTCATGATTTGGAATATTATTTATCTATCAATTACTTCCAAATTTATTTTTCTATTTTAGCTTTTATCCCAAACTTTAGATTAATAAGTACACTGGCAAATATATCTCCACCAGGATGTTTAATCCCAATCACAACACATTCCAAAACAAGTGTCTGATAATATCCAGACCTGCTTTACCCACATTTTCCCCCACTGATGTTGACAGCATCCTAACATTTCCATGAGTAAAGCCCATTGCATTTTCCTCAACTGCCCACTTACCTCACACCTGACATTCAATCTGACAGGAAATCTGGGTAACTCTACCTTAAAAATGTATCATATTAATTTTTAATAACACCAATATACAATGGATATTTAATTATGTTATATTTATTGAGGAAAGCAGAGATTTTAAAGTGTATCAGAACCATATTTTTTTAGAAGTTGACTTACCTATTTTTATACATATATGTGTACAGTTATATAAGATATTTACATATATATTTGTACATGTATGTATATATGTATATATATATTATTTATACTAAATATACATATAATAGTAACAAAAATTGTGATTTTTTTCTAGCTTGTTAGAATTTTATTTCTAAATAAAGCAAACATGAGATGATATTTGAGAGACTGACATTTGCTTCTGTGTTGGATTTCTCAACAAATCAAGAAGAAAATCCAAGACAAGAATGGCACAGTAAATTACTACAATGTCAAGAATTGTGCTTCATATGTGCTTCTGTTCTGTTTTCCCATGGCTATTTCCTTCTAAAAATTGCCTTTACATTGTCAGTATTCCTAAAAGAAATATTTTTGAGGTTACATGCTGCTTGTATTTGTTTCTTTTTATTCTCATAAACATAGCAAATACAATGGCATACCGACAACCCTTTCCAAATGTGTTAGAACTCTGACAGTATTTCTCAAATCCATCCACTTTTCTCTATTTGCACATTTCAGCCAGAGTAGGCAACCTGGTTTAAAACAAATGACATAAAACTGTGTCCTACAGTTCTATCCAATGAGTTCTTCCTAATATTCAGAGAACTCTTTATAAAATCAAAACCTATTATGTTTTTCCCTTGCTTAAAAGCTTTCTTCTGTGGAACACAGTTCAGATTTTTTTCTCCTGGTGAACAAGGCCCTCGATGAGGTGCTTTTGTTACCCTATCTTACTGCAAACCTTGTCTTTGTCTCCTCATTTCCACAAAGACTTCACCCATATTGACCAGTTAAAAGTCCCCTAATATGCCATAATCATCTCTGAAGCATTACACAGGTATCTCCCAGTCTGTAAAATTGAATATATATATATATGATATATAATCATAAATAATATACATAGGCTTTCTTTACCCAAGAGACTTTGTTCACTGACCTTGAGAGTCCCTACTTACCCTTCAGAATGTGATTGGGTTTACCAACCCTTCTCTGTGTTCCCATAGCACATTTCACTTTGCATATATGCAAATATACATATTTGCATATATCATATATGATAGCATATCCCATGTCTACAATTCCTAGCTTGTTCACTTGTTTATCTTTCATAGAAGGCTACAAAATTCTTGATGCAGGAGCAAAGTCATGCCATATTCTCAACCTATATATAAGTTGATACAGGGGAAGTATTCAATTATGATTTCCTGATTGTGTAATAGCCCCAAAATGGCCAGCAAAACCTCTCTTCAGGGCTGACAAATATATTGGAAGACGTGGTTGTGTAATGACCTAAGGGGATCCAGTTTGGGTCTAGAAGCCAACTGGCATCACAATCCCATCTAGAATCTCAAGGTCTGGTAGTTCCAGCCATGTCAAAATCTTTCTTCCTTTTTTTCTTTTGTTGTTCTGTTCCATTCTTTCATTCTTTGACATTGACTAAAAAATTACAGCTAATATTCTTACTAAACATGATCATTGCTTTCAGCTTTGACTGTTTCTTAGTTTCATCAGAGAATTTCCTCTCCTTCATTGACTTAATTATCTCCCCTCAGAATGCAACTTCTCTCATTACCTCTTTGAGTTAAATCTGTTCATTTTCCAGTATTACTATATTTCCAGAGAGGGTGCATGGCAAAACTGTTTTCAGAGCTTTTGAATGCAGACTTTTAAATTTATCGTTTAACCTGCAAAATCTCTTCTTCAACACCCATTTTACTTAACAAGTAATATTAATCTTAGAACTTATTTACCACTGACACCTGCAAATCTCAAACTCCTCTCAACCATCTTTAATTGCCTCATATCTGAAATATACCAATATCTGAGTTATAATTAGTAGACCACAAGCATTACATGTAGCCTTATAGATTTTTTTTTAAGATTTTATTTATTCATTTGACAGACAGAGATCACAAGTAGGCAGAAAAGCAGGCAGAGAGAGAAGGAGAAGCAGGATCCCTGCCGCGCAGAGAGCCTGATGCAGGGCTCGATCCCAGGACCCTGGGATCATGACCTGAGCTGAAGGAAGAGGCTTTAACCCACTGATCCACCCAGGCACCCCACATGTGGACTTATAGATTTTTAATCTACATCAGTGACTGTCTGTTACTTCTCTTCCTAACTTCGTAAAGTGCCGTGATGTTTCATTGCTTCAATTCCTTCTACAATTATTTTAAGACCACTTTTAATTTGTTTTCCCACTGCATATACCTAAGGAGATCAAACACATGAATGTACACAAACATCCGTACTCCTTGTTCCTATATCTGGAGTTTGAGAGGTTTTAAACAACATTGACAAACGACCACATGGAGAAGAGTGTCACTTTGGTCAAAAACCTCAAGTAGGACCCTGAAAGAATCTACGGTTAGAATCTGTCAGGTCACCATTCTCTTTGTTTCTGGACAGTGATTCTTTCTTAAAGAAAATATGAACAACATGCTTCTGTGTCTGCCACAATTGCTGAGGCAGAAATAAAAGATACTTGGAACAGCTGGGGTGCAGGCCTGTTAGTCGGTACTGAGGCTTCCATATTGTCCTAGGGATGGCCAGAACAAGAAAGTGGGTCAGAACATATGACAGAATAAGACAGTGCTGACTTAATGGAGATATACATATATGTATATATACATTTTTTTCATTGTCTGGTAGTGGACAATTGTACTTTATTTTGCAGTATCTCTCATGACCCAACTTTGATTTTGAAGGCAGTTGTAGTATGGGTCAATTAGTATATATCAAAGGGATTGGTCCAGGGATATGCAACTAAATCCATTTAGGTCAGAGGGATCCAGATTCAGAACTCTTATATCCACTCTTAGAAAAGAGCATCTCTTCCATCTCCATTAAATTTGGGGATGAAGTTGCAACCTTGGGGGATCCAGAACCTGCTACACAGATGTGACTATTTCAGGGATGGTCATTACATACATGTGAATAGAGCCAAGAAGGAAAAATGCCAGTTTCTGGTGACACTGAGTCCCTGGACTTTGTCACTTCAGACATTTCCTTGAATATTACCCCACATGACATAACGAATCCCTTTCTCCCTATGCCAGTTTGAATTGGGTTTGTTGCAACTTGAAATCCAGTCTCACTTGAGTAATATAATTATAGGCAGTTTAACAATAAGAAAATTCAAAAAAAAAAAAAGAAAATTCAGATGCTGAGATGTAAAAAAGCTTGTCTAAGATCATGTAGCATAAGACAGACTCCAAGACCTAGACACATTTCATACTTGACTTAGAATGGCTTCCATTGGATTATATATTTCCAGCACTGATCTAATCGGTGGTTAGATTGAGTGATTTATAAAATACTTTGTCTCCTTTCAGTTGTCCATTCTCTCTCTCATTTGGAATTTCCAATCTGGCAGTTCCATAACAGAGTCTTCTTTCTAAGACATGCATACAATCATGTTTTTCCTATTTAACAAAGTACTCTTGCTCCCTAACCTCCTAGACAGATTCCTAATGTAGTGGGTGGAATGGAAACCTTCATTCAGTCACACCAACCATGCCCTGCTCTTTTGTTTCCCATTCCAGTAAGCTCTTTCCCCTAGACTAGGTTTCTGCTCCCAATTCATCCCCAGACCAAGAGATGCAGCATCTCATTTAGACTCATGTCATACAGTGATGCTGTATAATGCTGTGGTTTTGTTTTTGTTTTTGTTTTAAATTTTTATTTTTTAACTTAAATTCAATTAGCCATGATATTGTTCTTTACTAGTTTGTTTATATATAATGCTCAATGATTAATTAGTTAAATACAACACCCAGTGCTCATCATATCACATGCACTCTTTAATTCTAATCAGTTACCCATCCCCCCACTCACCTCCCTTTTTTAAGTTTGTTTCCCAGAGTCAAGAGTCTCATATGTTTTTTTTCCCTCAATGATTTCTTCCCATTCAGTTTTCCCTCCTTTCCCCTATTGTCCTCTGTACTATTTCTTATGTTTCACATATGAGTGAAACCATATGGTAATTGTGTTTCTCTGACTAACTTATTTCACTTAGCATGTAAATGGTAGATGTTCATCCTTTCTGATGGCTAAATAATATTCCATTGTATATATGAGTCACATCTTCTTTATCCATTCATCTGTTGAAGGACATCATGACTCCTTTGACAGTTTGGCCATTGTGGATATTGCTGCTATTTATTTATTTTTTAATGGTTGTTGTATATATGTATCTTCCTACTACTGAACTGTGCTCCCTCAGGGAGGAGACAACCTTGTATCCCAATTCTGTCCTGCTTTAAGAAAACAGCAGTTAGTACATGATATGCACTCAACTGGTTTTGAGTGAACCCTCTAATTGGTTTAAAAGCTTTCACTTCTGTTAAGTGAAAAAAAAGTTGAGACGTCCCAGACTGAAAAACAAAGTTTTTAGAGGTTTGACAGTGTTAGTTACATCAGAGGGGTACAAAAAAAAAAAAAATCAGTCATCTTGTCATCAATAAGGCAGTATTTATTTACTGATAGAAGTAGACTGACACTGATAAAATATCTTTTCCAAAAAAATATCAAATTTTACTCTTACTCCAAGCATCTATCAATTTATAGAGGACAGAGAACATTAAATATGGCACCAACAAGAAAAATCAGAACTATTTAGAACTTAGGGAGCTGTATGGGACTAATTACTTGGTATCATTTATAAATGCATTGAAAAAGGAAAAATAATAGCAAGGAAGAAATGACAGATTAAAAGAGATTCATGACATATCAGCCACTTATAATATGTAGCTTTTTGAATCCTGATTCAAGCAAACAGACTGTAAAACAAAATCCTTTATGGGACAAGTGGGGGAAATTTGAACACTGACTAGATATTTGATGATTTTAAGGGATTTTCTTAAAAGGACAGTAATGCTATGATGTTATGTTTTTGTTAAAGAAACCATATCTCCTAGGAGAAGGTATTAGAATTTTTAAAAATAGAATGACAATTATATTTGGATTTGTTTTGAATGGATATGGGTTCTTGGGGATGGAGGGGATGTAAATGAGATGATACTGGATAGTTTTTGATGCAGGGTGATGAGTACATGTGGGGTCATTATATCGTGCTTTCTATACATACTTTTGAGGTTTTCCATATCAAAATGTTTTCAGATATACTTATTGTCTAGTGATCAAATATGTTTTATTTATATTGGTGTATGGAAGATCTAGGAATCTATTAAAAACAAATGCCAATTTTCTGACCTCAATGCATGTAAGGCCAACACCTTCACACAGCAGTGACATTTTCATAACCATGGTGAGATTCAAACACATTATTTCAGCATGATCGTCACAAAAAGAAAAAAAAACGAAGAAATTTAATAGATTTCGTGGATTCCTTCCTCCCGCCCTTCATCCCTTTAAAATAAGCCAAAGGCATTGTTGTTATTTCTATAGAAGCCAATTTTCTGGCAGCTGTTTCTTAGGAAATGTTAGAGCTACATTTTGGCAACCAATTATGCATAGGTACAATTCCAATTCAAAAGAGAGTCAAATCTTTGTGTTCAATGGGCATTTAGGTATGGGTATCAACTCAACGGTGAAAGTAATGCAAAAAAAAAAAAATCATTTACAAACAGTTTGTACAGAGAGTGTTTATCCTCATTCTTTTAAAAGAAACAATGGATATTTCTTGAGATAATTGCCACATTCTACAATGGATTTAGCTCTAAAATTAATTCTATCCCATCTATCAACAAATGAAGGAGCTAGCTTGTCTCTATTTATCAGATTGATATCAGATTACCAAGTTATAGCGATTGCTGGTATTTGTTTGGAAGTAATTCAACTCCATTTCCCTTTAGAGAGGACTTACTAAAGAAAAACTGAAAAAAAAAAAAAAGTAAAGCTCTATGCTACTTAACATTTATGAATCAACATCCTAGATGCTGCTCCCATGCCTTTAAAAACGGTGCCTAAATTAAACAAAAACAGCATGGCATTAGATCACAGGATCCACATTCCTTTGGGATTCTACTTAATGCAAATTCCACTTTTGGAGTTGAAAGGAAATTAGAGAAGTTTAGTGTGGATAAAGTGTTTCAATTCAGGCATTTAAAAGAAACTGGATAAACTATCGAACATCTGCTCGGTGTAATCACATTGGGGAATACAACATCTTGAAATGAAGCTACGATAAAATAAAATAAAATAAAATAGCTACTTTCCTCAAAGCCTAGCACCCAGTTTAAGTTATATTATTTTTGAATGATTTCCATTTGTAAGTAATTTTTCAAAAACTTTTGAAACAAAACCAAGTCTTCACCCTATTAAAACTTCAGATAACATGTGATGCAAAGGTTAACAGATTCTTAATCCATGGCTGAACTGGTCTGATTTCCTGGTCTTTTTTCCCTGCATGAAAGTGACTCTATCTGTAAGTATTCTATCTTTATCTATCTCACTTCTCCTTGATGGCTGATGGAATAATGATGTGGTAACTTAGTGGTCTGAAACACATACAGTGCACCATTTTTTCTACTAAGTCTTAATCTGGTCCATATGAAGGAAAATCCATTTATAGGTGTGTTCTATTCTATAGCTAGACTTGGTCACCTGATCCAAGGATCACTGGCAATAGAAGGACTAATGACAGGGCGATAGCATCAGTTGGCTATTGATACCTACCAGGCTTTGAAGCTCCTGTTGGCTTAGATGTAAGCCATACACAATGAAGGCATAGAACATTAAAGGCAGAAATTCTGTAAAACCAGTTGAACTGATTAGTACTAAATTACTGATGTTCCATCTGCTAAGGTGGTAATATATTTTTTTTTAACTGCCTGACTGAAAAGCCTTATTTCACCCAGAATCCATGTTCAGTAGTCCCATAGCATGTGCTTTATGGACGTGCAAAAGAAGGAGATGGCAACAAATGTGCAATTGTTTGATGAAAGTTTAATGCCACTATTAAGGAAACTGGCAATTCACATATGAAACCATTAAGAAAATATGTTTCCAACAACATGCAAATATATATTTTCCATCACATTGCTGATTAGAAGGTAGGATTTGAGCCTCCTGATTTTCAAACATGTACATAAAGGCACGAATAATTGGATGAGGATTTGTGCCACATCGTAATGTCCTATGCCAATGCAAATCTTAAGGTCAATATTCAACCGTGGACTGTCCAGAGGAGAGAGAACCAATCAACTTTGAGTGTTCTTTTCCTGCTGAGGTCATTCCATATTAAAGATTACTGCATCTTAGTTTAATGCAAATGAACACTCGATTTACCTAAATTATTGTATAAATTATTGTATTATGATTCCATATTTTCCAAACAGTTTTCCATCATGGTTTATCTTCTCTTGTGGATTTGCCTGTATCAGCAATATGTGCAGATCATAAGGACTTGGTGTCTTTTTTGGCGTCTCAGCAGAGATATTTCTCTGAAAATAATACATTTTTGAGAGAATATTACAGGAATGTGATATTTATAATTATAAATTAAAATCCTAGTTTTACAAATCATTTACAGATTATGTGCATGAGAGATGAATCTGTAATTAGTATATATACTGACAAGTCAGTTGCTAGCCTGCAATTATTTTGAAGGTAAAAGAAAATGTAAATTAAGCAATTTTTCATAGGATGGTTATAAGTAGACAAGAAGTTGCTCTGATAACTTCATATGTCCTACAGCTTAGACTTAGTAAAACATGAACCAAACAACCCTTGAACCACAGTAACTCACAACACCAAAGTGAGTTGCACTCTTCTATTACATGCCCTGCAGCGCAGATCACAATTTTCTATGTTTTCTTCATGCCAGGACCCAGACTGGAGGACAGATCTGTAAAATCCTGGGGCTCAGAGCGGAGCCCCATGAGATAGAGAGAGAGAAGAGATAGAAGGTGGAAAACATGGTGGTCTTTGAGCTTTCTTTCACGGCTTGTGCTTAGAACTTCCAATCATAGTCCACTGATTCAAGCAAGACTCAAAGCCAACTTGATATCAGCATGAGAGAGATGCATTGTTACTTCTGAGAAAATTAAAAACAGGATTCTTGTAGTCAGAACAAGGTGTTCCCAAATATGAATAACATTCAAATAAGGCCATTTTGCAAGTGTGTTTGGAAAAGGACATGGACAAACCGTCCCACAACCCAACAAGGATTAAACAAACCTAATTTTTCACTAACAAGTATTACTGTACTTTTTTTTTAAACTAATGGCAATCCTAGCCCTGATTTTATGTTCCTTCCTCCTAAAGTGTTTAAAATACGCAATTTCTGATTTCCCTTCACTTCTAGAAAATATTCAGTTTGGATTCAGCCAACAGTCCTTTTGAGATGTTGTCCCAATTCCTCTGGGACGGATTGCCCTTACTGCAGCAAGCTAAATTAGCCACACTTTTAGATGACAGATATATCCCCAGTAGTCATTGGTCAGTGACCTTTAATCCTGGGTCAGGAGTGTGCTCATTTTCAGCAATAATGACAGTGACCACATTTATGATTATCTATTTGTAAACAATATCTCTGGTTTTAGCAGCATAGCAGCAACAGTGGCTCTTCACAGTACGTGTAATGGACCAGCATAATGCATCACTAATTGAACATTGGTTTGCGAAAGCAGCCTACCTAGATTAATTTTAAATCTATTTTCATGTTTACAAACATTTTTATAAATCATTCCTTCATATCGTTTCTTTTTTATTTATTTATCTATTTATTTATTGCCATTCTTTTTTTTTTAATTTTTAATTTTTTATAAACATATATTTTTATCCCCAGGGGTACAGGTCTGTGAATCACCAGGTTTACACACTTCACAGCACTCACCAAAGCACATACCCTCCCCAATGTCCATAATCCCACCCCCTTCTCCCAAACCCCTTCCCCCAGCAACCCTCAGTTTATTTTGTGAGATTAATAAGTGACTCGTTTCTTTTTTTAAAAAATTCAATTATTTGAGTAACTTTTTTTCCTTCTCAAAACTGAGCACAGAAAATGTCCGTCTCCTATCGAATCTAATGGTGGAATAAGTTATTTACAGGTAATATATACAAATTCACTTATTAGTGACTAAAATTAAGAAATTACTTCATGGGGGTTGAAGATGATATCAATCAATTCTTTAGAAATGAGAATTTCTATAGTGGACTGGATGAACAGTTGTCCATTAAAATCTTCCAAAAAAAAAGACATAAAGAAAATTTTATTGTCAAGTTATATTTCGTTAATATATGAAACATATATTTTAATAACTATGATAGTGGTATTTATTTCCTTCTTTTACCTCTCCCCTCAATAAAAAGAAAGCCAACTCTTCCTGTTTCTTTGCCTACAGTAGATTAAAACTGCAATGCAATATAAGCTATTATCAAGGCAGAAGAGTGGGAGGTAAAGAAAGGGAGTGGATATTTTGCAATAAGAAGTAACTGCTCATTAAAAACTTAGGGTAAGACAGACAATTACCACCTTATAACCTGGTACTTGTTCAGTCTAGCCTCCGCACGGTGCGGTGGAATGGTGAGACCAGGAAGGTAAGCAGGAGCCAGGCCACGATGGCTCTAATAAGCACCCCGAGGAACATAAATTTTATCCTAAGAGCAGAAGGAGGTGTTCGAGAATTTGCATCAGTGGAGGACATTGTGATATTATTAGTATGATAGAAATACAGTTCTGTGTGCAATGAGGAGTACCGTTGGCAGATATCAAACTGAAGATAGGGACGCAGGGAAGACACTGTGGCAGCAACCCATATGCACAACTGAAAATAAGCTGACGTAGAAAAATGGTGGTGGGTTTGGAGGAAAGAGAATAGAAGGGGTTATATGCAGAGAGTGTATCTGCAAGACTTGGTGAGCAATTAGATTGTGTAAGGAAAGCTGAAGAAGAGTGTAAAACACACCTAAGTTGGAGAATGACAGAGATGCTCATTACATGAAGGAGGGCAGGAAGGAAGTAGAGGTAAGACTGGGGGATGGGATGAGTCTAACTGAGGGTATGTTAGGATGGAAAAGCACATGAAGCATCTGCAGAATTGTATTCAAACTCAAGTTAAATACATGCATCTGATACTTAGACATAAAGCTCCTCGTGAAAAAACTGATTCTATGTTTATCCTCACTTACATGGTACCGGAAATATGAGGGTGCATACAATTGTCTAAAGTGTCTGAAATGGTTTTAAGTCTGGCTAAAGTAGAATCTCAAAGGACATTGACCTTGATTGTACAAGTTTAAATAGAAAGACCTACAATAAAACAAAAGAGAAGCAAAATGAGAAGCAAAGGTGAGTGTGCCATAGGAAATTGAGACAGAAGAGTTTTAAAGAAAGTTAGTGTCAGTCATACTGTCATTTATTCTTCTAAAAGTAAAAAAAAAAAAAAAAAACTAAGTGCTAGTGGGAAGGACCCTGTAACATCAGAGATCTATTTCAAAGTAACGTGGTATTAAAAAAAAACCTAGAATTTTGTGAATGAGTGGTGTGACTATATTTATCTGAACTGATATTAGTGAGAGAAACTTGGTTCAAATACCTTTATGAAATTCAAAGATGCATTATTAACATTAAATAACCTACAAGCATGGCTGGGCCTTGAGATAACTGAAATCAGGGTCTTGGATGTCAGGAGCACACTCTGCATTTCTGTATTTAATCTCTGAGCTTTGTGTACATAGAAGTGCTGTTCTCCCTAATGTGATTTCTCTGATCTTAGGGAAAATGGTGGTCAGGGAAGGTAGACCAAAACTTGTCCAATTACCCCCCAAGAGACTGAGACTTTTACTAAAATAAAATTTGTTTGAAAAATCATAGGAAAGACCTGTGACCCAACTTTGGTCTGAGTGCATATTATGCTGCACCCTGCAGCTTGACTCAGGTTCCTGCCCTTAAATTGATAAACTTGGTCTACTGGAGATAAAATGTTAAATTGCATTATTGTTCCAAAGATGGACCCCTCCCATTATTTCCCTCAGAGGGTCTTGACCATGTCACCATGGTGTGTGGGTACCGTGCTTCTCCTTGACTTTCAGATCAGCCACAAGACTTGTCTTGGCCAATAGATCTCAGTGGCCCTGGAACTAGCAACATCTTGAAATATGCTTGCTGTAGGGGCGCCTGGGTGACTCAGTTGTTTAAGCCTCTGCCTTTGGCTCAGGTCATGAACCCAGGGTGCTGAATCAAGCCCTACAACCAGAGTGCCTATTTCCGCCTCTCTCTCTGCCTGCCTTTCTGCCTACTTGTGACCTCTGTCTGTCAAATAAATAAATAAAATCTTAAAAATATATATATGCTTGCTTTGTCAGTCTCTCTCCCTCCCACCTCAACCATCAGGACTAGAGGAATTTCCTTTGAGTAGTTGTTGGTCCTTCAGCCTTAGCCATAGAACAAACTTGTGTAGAGCAAGCCTGAGCCAACGTGCAGCAAAAGCCAAGCCTAGCCAGCGGTGCAGCTTAAAGCATATCTTCCCACTTTCAGCTCAGCCTAGAACAACAAGATGCAACCAGCCTGTGGTCACAGTAGACAAATGGCTATTGATAAAAGTTCCTGAGTTTGGGGGAATCATTTGCCACATTACATTATATGAGATAATAGCTAAATGATACATTTAGATGGGGCAATGTATTTTTCATCGTCCTCCAGAACCTCACGGTTTTAATTAAGGAAAGGAAAAGTAATTTCACTAACATGACGAGGGAATGTTATCCAGAATAAAGAAGTGGTGCCAGAAAATCAAGTGGCCAAGGCACGCCACCGTTGAGGATTGAGTGGTGTTGTCAGGACGAGAGATTTAAGTGTAAACAAGAAGTGTGGGTGTGATGGCCAGAAGTGATTTATGGTGGGAACCAGAGGGTTCGTGAAGTTGAGGTTTGTTTTGCCTTGTATTCTGTGTCTTGTTTTTAAGTTTGGAAATCTTATTAAGATGTAAAAGCTGATTGAATGGAGTGAACAAAGCAGGCATCTTTGTAAATACCAGAGTCGGAGAGCATGGTTGGAGCCCTGCCTGGGACAGAGAGCAGGTGTTTCCTAGACAGGAGGGAAGGGAGAAAAGATGTGCTTGAAGAGATCATTTTGGAGGGTTCATGATGGAAAATTGAGGTATTCAGGAGTTACTTTGACTATTTCTAGTTATTTTTGTGGTATAATCCTTAAGTGCATCTGCTAAAAGAACTCAAGGAGGACATACTACCTTAGAGATAAGAAGAGAGGAGACAACATTGAAATCATTGCGGTATAGACTGGAGGGCTATGAAAAAACAGAAATGGAGAAGGCTCAGACCACCACACATGCTGCTCTGAGTTGCTGGAACCACTGTTAATTCCACTGTCAAGACACAAGGCAAAGAATGCATTCCCACTAGTTGTCCCCAAACTGAGAATGATATCTTGCCTCCTACCACAAAACCAAGAAGGCAAAACAAAACAAAAAACACAAACCTACACTCTTCTGCTGCTCTTTCCACTGATACTGACTCAGCCTCACCACCATCTCTCCCCTTCCAGTCAGTAGGGGACTACACGCTCTCACACAGCAGTAGAGGGAAACACACACCTTCAGAAGCGTGAAATAATCAATATGACCAAACACAGCAGAAAGCCAAATTTATCACTTCTGAGAACAATTGCAAGGACTGAACCCTCCTTTGATACATGGATTGATTTGAAGATATTAAACCCAAATAAATACTGCTTTGAAGAGACACATCTAAAACAAAAATTTAGCATGAAACTTTTAAACAAAGGTGAACAGTGATGTGGTCAAAGAACACAACAGCAGTGCACATGCAGTAAATTAATTGCAGACAAAGAGGGATTTAAAAGAAGTTCTTAGATCAAGACAAATACGGTTAGTTTAAATTGACAAAATGTCCAATCCACAAAGAGTAATCACTCATGAATGTTTATGTAATAAATAGGATCGAACTATATATATATATATATTTATTTATTTATTTATATCTATGCACATACACATTCCAGAACCTTGTTAGAATAACAACAAAGATAAGAAGATACAAGATAAGATAAGAAACATAATTGTTCTGTGACTTTGACAAGTCTCTTCCTGGTTCTATTGGTCACATAGACCCCAAGATAAATAAACAGGTGATTTGAATAACAAAATTGATTAAAAATAAAATATATATAGAAAAGTTTACTTAAACAATAAGACTACCTAATTATCAAATGAGAGGAAGGAATCACAAAGGAAAATATTATTATGATCAAATAAAAAACATTTCCCATTGAAAAGAAAAATATGTCAATAGATAAAAAGAAAATTTTCACAACAAATATGGAAAATAAATATTAACCATGGAAAAAAACACATTTTAAATGAGCTAACAAAAATCATCAATAAAAATAATAGCAAGATAAAATGTTCAGTGAAACTAGTAATCGCATAGTTATATATTAAATTCAACACCATTTAAAAATATAATCTGATATGATAACTTTCTTTGACAGTGAGCATGTGGTAAGAAAAAATGTTTTTGTAAATAGTGTTATTACTAGTCAAAACATGGTAGTAAACATTAGACCCAACTACGGTATAATTTAATGTATAAGTGGCAGTTGTAAGCTCGATAGGGTATCAGAAAACTTTAAAACTCATTTTTTAGTGAGTCTTCAGACGTATCTGTACTATAAGTGGATTAAAAACCTACAAATCACACATGCAAAACGAACAGATACATGGCACACATTGGTCAAAACAACGGTGAGTATTAGAAGGAAAACCATTCCTTCTAATTGTTTAGAATTGTTTAGAATTATTGTTCTAACAATAACTGCAGGGATACATCTTCTATGTATTCTTTTTAATGCTTTCCAAAGATATTACAAAGCATTATATCTTTGACATAAGTTGTATTCATGTTGTGATAAATGAGACAATGCACAGAAGTAGACATTTAAACCCAACCTGTTTGCATCTCTGTTATCGAGCCTTTGGTCCTGTAAGGGGGGCCCGATTATCTTTTTCTCTAAGTATATACGGGCTGAAAACTAGCCAGCTCCTCATGTCCTGCACATGTGATATTTATAGATTTTTTTCATTACAGTTCCTTCCTCTGCTTAACTTTCTCTGAATATTCTGGCTCTTGAATAAGTGTATGAAAGGTGACAGTGTCTCTAAGAAGCTTGGATTGAGACTTGTTGTGCTTTGTTACTTATTTCCAATGCTACCACTGTTGTTTTTTTTTTTACTTCAATTATGTGTCTATCAGCATAACTACAAGACCAAGTCCAAAATGGTAGTCCGGGTAGTAATCATTTGGTTTCATGAGTACCCAGTTTGGATCTAACAGTAGTAGAGCGGATAAATGGTACCATAAATAAAAATGACTTTCATCAATATGAATGGTTTTGTGGTACCGATTCAAAAACAAATTATAAAGAAAATTATTAGAGAAGTGCCCAAAGCTAAATGCCATGAATGCAGCAAGCAACATAAATCAGAAAGTTCTAACCGAAGTTTTGGAAATACGGTGACTTGAATATTGAGTGGTGTTGGAAAGAGAGCAGCATGCAGCCTATCAGGCTTGCCTGGATTAGAGGACATTCTGTGAGAGGTCCTGCTTATCTGTTTTAATTTTCTTTACCCCCAAATCAGAACAAGGTAGACAGGAATAATTTGGTGTACAAATCTACTCATAAAATTATGTGAAGTATGTTTCTAAAAATAACATGGATATTATTGGAGCAGGGCTAAATATACATTGTGTGCTCTATCATTCTATAGCATATTCCTCATGAGTTGTTATTACATTTAAATAACATATTTACATAGTTACTGAAGTATTCACCCATGAATCTCTACAAATGTTTTCTTCATGTGCAATCCATCTTACTAATTTTGTTCTTTCTGAGTCTCATTCAATTTGACTTTCTTTCCATTTGCTTTTCCAACTTTTTTTTTGCATTTTAGGGGCACCCATTTTTTATTTCCTTTGGGCATGTTTGTTTTGTGTTTCATTCTGGAGAAGATTCTTTCCCCTGCCCACTTGCTCTCCATCTCCATTTAGATTCTTGCTCAAAATTCATTTAAAATGCATCATCTCTAAGAATTACACAACTGTCAGTGCTTTATTTTTAACCAATATGTTCTGCAAACCAGATGCCTAGTTATTCATTTGTGAACTACTATTCATTCCTTTGCATTTCCTGGTAAATGAATCATGTGCATTTGTTGTCATATTAACATCTGACCCCTGAATCTTGCTGTCTGAATGCACTCCGTCCAGGTGACATATGTGTTCATTCATTCTTTTTTATTCATTACATCGAAGAGGACGACCTTCCCCGATAGAGGAGAGGACCGTTCTTCGGTCGAGGGTATACGAGTAGCTGCGCTCCCCTGCTAGAACCTCCAAACAAGCTCTCAACCAATATTTCCAAATGTCCATTCTGTGCTACGTCATTTGTGAAGTGTTAAAAAATCTGAAATGATTTACAGAAACACACGACTTTGTAGAAAAAGCCATAGAATGGCACCATGCCTTTTAGTATGAGTTTACGTGTGATAGGATCTGTCTTGAAGTATTCTTTGTGAAGTTTAGACATTCCTCTCTGAATTTATGTTGTCACATTGTTTGTGAGAGAATGACTTGTACATCCAAATGCCACCACATTGCAGACCACATTTCATTGACTGTCAGGCTTCTTTCCCCTCAGGCATTGACATCTTAGCACAATTGTTGTTTTTCACCATTTTCAATTATCACATTACTGATTGACACTTCTGAACATTTGTCAACGTGTTCGCTTTCTTTCAGATGGCATAAGGACACTGTGAAGCAAACATCCAGTCAATTCAATAATTGTGGACTATCAGGAAAGATCATTATTGACAGTCAGCATGAGGGCAAGCTGGCCAGCAAATGAAAAGCCATGTGTCGGTACCTTGTATTTAGCAAATGCCTGGCTTGGACCAGGAGGTGGAATATCCATGATCGTTTTAGCAAAGGAGCTGACAAGTGAAAACAGAACAACAGTGTCAAATGTAAGACTGGCCATGTGCACCGATCTGCACTGTATGTGTGACTCTGTGTGTGTGTGTGTGTGTGTGTGTGTGTGTGTGTGTGTGTATGCAGAATGCATACAGATCCTCATAGTTGTATGATATCTGGATCAGTGCTTCCCATGCTGGTGGTAACCCTGAGATCCAAAAGAGAGTATAAGACCTTACTGGAGCTTCAAAATTGGAGCTCAGTGTCATCATTTCCAGCCTCACCAATGTCTCTTATGTACTAGTAAGATTGGCTACAAATTTGGTGAAGATCAAACCTGAAGCTCAGTGTCATCATATCCAGCCTCACCAATGTCTCTTGGCTAATCAACGTGTGTGTTCAGGGAAGAAATACTGCTGTTACTGCTCTCATGTTACACATACTCAAGGACCTGTTGTCCACCACACTGGCCTGGTATACCTCATCTTCACACATTTGTTTTCCAAATTTTGAGGGTGATGTTGTACCCCATGACATTTATAAATAAAATACCTCTACTAAGGGGTGTCTGGGTGGTTCCGTTGGTTGAGCATCTGATTCTTGGTTTGGTCTCACATCATGAGCTCAGGGTCTCGGGACTGAGCCCCCCTCAGGTTCCACCCCCGGTGCAGACAGAATCTGTCTCCCTCTCTGACTGCCTCTCCCACTCCTGCTCATGTTCTCTCTCTCTCAAATAAATAAATAATTCTTAAAAAAAAAAAAAAGAAGAAGAAGAAGAAGAAGAAGAAGAAGAAGAAGAAGAAGAAATACCTGTAATAGAAATGTTTAAAGCCTAAATAGGCAAATTACAAACTACAAAGCAAGACATGGAAACAACTTTGTTCATGAATTGCCAAATAAAATCCCATTGATATGGAGATTAGGTAGCTGACAACTAGACAGATAAGTGATGCATAGAGGAATGGATATGTAAATTGGTAGTCAGAAATATAGATCATTTTACTTGACTTTATAAATGCTACATGATTTTTCAGAAAAACATCATGAGTGAAATATTTAAAATTAAGAGGTGTAGATTTTGTGGTAATATACTCTGGCATTTTCCCTAGTAAAATTAAATATTTTCCCTAATCTCTAATGGTAAATGCCTTTTATAAGCCATTTATTTGCCATAATCATTGCTGGAAATGACTTAAACCTTTTTATCAGAGTCAGGATTCCATGCTTTGTCAGTTCTTTCTCAGGGTTGAAACTCAAATACATTTGAAGGGTAGTTAACATAAATGTAGACATCTGGATCTTATGGTAAATGAAGAATTCCCAATACAGAAGGAGGGAAGTCTGTTCAAGATATATTAAAACTGTTTGAACCATTGAATTTCCAGTTTGCCTAATTACAACACTAAAATCTACATGAAAGAAAAAAAATTAATTACCTTAGTAGGATCATTAAACTGGAACTATGTTTTGTTATGATGGGAAGTTGCTTTTAAATTGAATTAGTTTTGAATTAACCCAATTACACATCACTATTGAACTGTGATATTAAATTTAGGAAGTTTAATGATGTGAAAATACTTTTATAGGACTATCTCAGTGACAACAGAACATTTGAAATGTTCATATTTATAAAATATTAATTACATATATTAAATTATTTAAGGAATGTTTCTCATAAAGTATGATTTAGAAGTGAAATTTATTCTTAATTGCATAATATATAATTAATAGAATTAAGTAAAGCAGAACTCAGAATATCCAGGCAAAAAGAGAATTAGGGAACACGGAAATTCTTTGGCATAACTTCTTCAAGATCCAAAACCAGAAAACATATTTTCAGAATGGATAGTAAATAACTTCTACTCTACTACTTTTCAATATACCCTGGAAGGAAATGAAAACTTCTTGGAACACATTACCAAAACACTTTTCACCCTAAACTTTAACTATAAACAAAATTGAATTTAAATGATTTATTTTTTCTAATGCTTTTTTAAAACATAATGACAAAAGACAGGGAAAACTGTATGTAAGACATGCCCTTACTCAACAAATATAGCAAACTTGCAAAGACACAGTGAAAGGACAAAATTACTTATATAACCACATACTGGCCCACTTTTAAACCTGTACTTTGTGCAGAAATAAAAATGGAAAATATTAAAAATACATTTTATTTTAAAATAAGAAAAAAAATTTATTTTAAAATAAAAAAACATGAAGGAAAATAAAGGTTTATATCTTAGGCCATTATAAAAAATAATAGTTCTCTTGTAAAATTTTATAAACTCTATTTTGATTGTGATTGAACTGAATATCATACATCTTCAGGTAATGAAGCTACTTAAGAAAATTATATCACCATGATGTAAATCACTTATTTTGTACTACAAATATGTATCACATATAGAAAATCTTTTTAGCTTTAAATCAGTTGGCTTATCAATAAGTATATTAGAAAAACATTTAACTATGTTTTTCATACTTAAAATAAAAAGTTTTTATGATTAAAGCTTAACAAGCCAGAAAGGCTCCCTCCAATACCATTTTATCAGGTTATAACATTTTACTGTAAGGTTGAAATTAATACTTGGAGAGAATGAAAAAGAAATATTACTTAGAATGTAAATTGAACTGAGTCTTAGCATGCTTTGGCTAATGAATAAATATCAATTTAAGAAAAACTATTTTGAAATGTATTGACTGACAGATTAGTAACCTGGAAATAATATTTCATTTATTATCACTCTCTTGCCTATCACTTACACTTATTTATAAAAGCATTACAAGAAAATTATGAAATATGCATCCTTCTGATAGATTGAAGGGCACACTTTACACTGAATCCTTCTTTTTCTAGGTTATAACTATGTAGTCTCTAAGTCCTATCTTCTGCATGGGAGTAATATACATTTATAGAAGAACATCTTCTCTCCTGATTAGAGGAAATTTTTCCTTGGAATAGTTCATTAAACCTCTGCTATGAAAGAATAAATTTTGCTAAAGGATGAGATCTCATAGGAGTTTGATGACAACATGGTCTTTCTTACTCTGGGGATGTTACATATGCTTTGCTGTATCACACATACATCAGCTTAAATAGTGAGCTCGACACTAAGTCCAAACAAAAGCAGAAAGATTAAGATTAAAAAAATCTTTATAGGGGCACCTGGGTGGCTCAGTGGGTTGAGCCTCTGCCTTCGGCTCAGGTCATGATCCCAGGGTCCTGGGATTGACCCCCACATCAGGCTCTCTGCTTGGTGGGGAGCCTGCTTCCCCCTCTCTCTCTACCTGCTTCTCTGCCCACTTGTGATCTCTCTCTCTGTTGAATATATAAATTTTTAAAAAAATCTTTATATGACACTTGGTCGAAAGTCTCTATTAAAAACCACCATTATAAAAATGGAAGGAAGTGCATAATGCAGTAAGCAGTCATTAATAAAAGCTCAAGATAGCTGTGTGACTTAGTGATTTCCTCTTCCTTAAATTTCAGAATTTGTCTCTCCATCCCCCATGATGAAACTACATTTTTTCTATTTTAAATGAATACTATTGTTATATTAATGTTTTGATCTTTAAAATAATAAACTCAAAAATTAGAATATTTTCTGTTTGAATTATTTTAGAGGAAACTCCTCATGAGAGTTGTCTCAAGGTTACTATCTACCATTTACGGGACAAAGTGTTTTCCATGTTTTATCTCACTTACTATCTTCAACAGCGCTTTGAAATAGTTTAATTTCCCCCATTCTACAGGCAGGAAATCCAAATTCAGAAGTAATATGACCAAGTTCAGTCAACTACTAAACGATGAGATATTACAGCCCATTTGGCTTGGATAATATACTCTAAGTCAATGACCCTATACTTTCTAAAACATTGACTTCATTAAGTAGTTCTTAAATTTTGGGAACCAAGGTCAGCATGTGCCATGACATTCCTTGACCTTAATCAATAGTCTAATCAATTTCCAGCCTTCTTTTCAGGGAGTTATTTACTACTCTCCCATGTAAGCATGTAGCATGTAAGAATTCAATTTGTAATTTTTTGATATTGTCTAGTAATTGAAAAAGTAAAATTATTATTTTTCCATCAGAACACTAAATAAAAGAAAAACCTCCATAATTAGTCTTATCTTGGACTTTAACAGATTCATTTCATATTAAAACTGTAGTAAAATGAATGTATAGCATTATCTCTCTACTCCCAGGGCTTCCAAATCCTATCACTAGTTTGAAAATTATTTATAGAGAAGTTTCTGAAATCGTCATTGAGGAATATTTGACACTTTTTATTCATGCTGAAGACACAAGATGGTAGACATTTATCTCCCTTTATATAGTAGAAGGATATTATTAAACTATTATGGAATTGCTCCTTATGCTGGCTTAATTGTACTCTTTAAATACATGTATTTCAACTGAAATAAATAAAGGAATCCATTAATGAATATCACCCCCCAAACAATGAATGTGAAACAGCATGACATTTATTTAAGTTGTATGTAGAGATTGCAAAATTTTAATTAGAACTTTATATGATCTTTCTTGAGCCAGCAAAGCTGCTGCCAACATTCCAGTACTCCAACCGAACCTCCATCTAACTGAAACCTTCTAGAAAACTCCAAGTGAAAACTATCCTGCTGAGCTCAATCAACCCACAGACATACAAAGGAAAATGATACACTTTTGTTGTTTTCAGCCACTAAATTCGAGGTTTGGTTATATAGCAAAAACAAAAACAAAAAAAACAAGCAAAAAAACTGTGACAAGAAAGCGATTCATTAATTTTAAATATAGAATAGACTAGAATCCTTGTTATAAGATAATTTGGAAATAAACATTGGGTATTTATGCATATTAAATAATTATCGGTAACTTTCAGGGTGTGATAATGATAACTTGGGGAGTAACTCAGGGAGATGTATTACATTTTTTTTCAGCTTAGTTTCTACGTGTTATGAAACATGAGTATTAATGTAGGGAATTAAATTGATAACAGTTTATGCAATATGAGTAGCACAATAACTGGGTCGTATTAGTTTTTGATGAATTTTAGTCCCCTTGTTCTACACTGTTAATCCAATATTTATATAAAATAATATCCAATAAACTCAAGAATTAGGAAAAATGAGTGAAACATAATTTAGAAGGGCAATATGAAAACATGGGACAATTTTGATGAAAGCCCAAGAATCAACAGCTTAGCCTTTACTGAGCATCTAACAAAAGCCAGTCCCTAAGGTGGACAATCAGATTTTCCTATTTAACGTTATTTGTGGCCAACAACCAGCCCTGACGAAAGGAGAGCTGAACCAACGGGAACGTTTCGGATACACTTGTTGAGAATAAGTTGCAATTAAAAATTATATGATTAAGGATAGCAAGTGACAACCTCTCTGTGCTGGAGAAAAGAGAACAATTAATGAATTTGAACATTAAGTAGGTACATTGAATGGTGAGGTAATGTCTGTTCTCTGGGTCAAAGGGATTCCCTGAAGTCTGTGTTTATAAGAGATCAATTGCTTCCGTGTCATTGTCAGACTGTTTTTGAAAGAGGCTTTGAACGAATCAAGAGAAATGGACTGTTGCTGAGAAACATTTTGTTTTCTCTTTAAATATATTTGAGTTAAATATATTTAAATGTAGACAGCAGACATTTCTAATATCTTCTTGCTAATCATTAAATGCATTTATTACTATCTAAACCCCAAGAAACAATTGAGGTGGCTTACAAAGCAAAACATACATAATAAGATGAACGTTTTGAAATTGAAAACAAGGTCCAAGGGGAAAACATTAGAAAGCGATATAAAAAGGCCACTTTCACGTGGCTGTCATATAGAGTAACATTTGATCAAAGTTAAATGCAGAATGTTCTCTGGCTGATATGGAGTAGATGGTGGTAGACTAGTGCTCCTTCCTTGGCAACTAAAACAGTAGATTAAAAGATGGGAAAAGAAAGCTGTTAAGTACGCAATGGTTGTTGCTAAGGCAAATAGAACTGGGGAAACCAAGACTGTCGAGAGAGAAGACCCTCTTAGAAGTGAGTAACCTCCTGGCAATGGTTGTACTTTGGAACAATTCTCTAATTCTGGTGATTTCAGAAAGTTGACTATCCTGGTTTATGTGCCCTTGAGTGACATCTGCTAAGAGAAAACTAGAAGTGGCAAATATTGCTGCAAAGATTTGAGGGGCCACAGACACATAAGCAGTTTCTTCCTAAGTACACGTGTTAAATTCTAGGATTCTAGAATTTAGCACTGAGTTGAAAATCCTTAGAAAGCAAGGCAGAGCATTTTGTTAGTTTTCTGAGAGGAGGGTAAGATTTCTTTAGGAAAAAATTTCCCAAAGAACCCAAAGGACTTTGAGGCTTGAAGGACAAGAGAAGTCATAGATGAGATGGACTTTTCCAGGACTGTAACACACCTGTGATACGGCAGGTCCTTGATTCCAATCAAATGCTCAGAAACTACTTGATCTGAGCAGGGAGCTTAATGTTCCTCTGAAGATCCACATAGTAAATATATTTGACGTAGCAGGCATAGAGTCTCTCCCTGCTTCTTCTCAGCTATGCCATTGTACTGTGAACTCAGTCATAGACAATATGTACATAAATAAGCAGGAATGTATTCCAGTAAAACTTTGTTTATAAGAAAAGAAAGCTAGCCGGGTTTGATCCATGCACTATGGTTTTCTAACCCTTGGCCTAGAGAATGGTAATATTGCCCGTTTTTTCATGCAATGTCACTGTTAGGTATTCAATCAAAAACCATGGGCATTAAAGAGGGCATGTGATGTGATGAGCACTACTATATGCAAATGATGAATTATTGAACTCTACAGCTGAAAATAGTGCTGTACTATATGTTGGCTAATTGAATTTAAATTAGGGATAAAAACTGTTTACTACATCAAATAATAGAACTAAAAACCAAGAGAGAAAGAGAGAATGAAAGATGAAACAGACCCACAGATGAACCAGAAAATGAAGTTAACTGACTAGGGTTTTGAAGTGCTTATGGTGATTATTTTTCAGGAAATAAAAGGATAAACAAAGTAGATAAAAATAAAAAATTTTTCACAAATTATTTGGAATCCATGAAAGGAAATGAAAGGAGACTCTGAAGCTGGGTAATAGAACACCGAAATTAAGAACAATTTAAGTCGCATAATGATCTGCCAGAGAAGACAGGGAGAAAAGGAAGTTAATAGAAAGTATGCAAATGGAAGGGAAATGGTTAAAATAATGATTAAAAGGACATGATTCCTTTAGATGGGCAAGCATAAGATTGTCAATTAACTTCTCAACAGAAATCACAAAAATTAGAAGACAATGAATTAAGTTCTCTACAGTGTTGAAAGAAATAACCTAAACTCTGGAACCCAGGAAGAATGCCCTTTAAAAAGGAAGGTTTAGGGGCACCTGGGTGGCTCCGTGGGTTAAAGGCTCTGCCTTTGGCTCGAGTCATGATCCCAGGGTTCTGGGATCGAGCCCCACATCGGGCTCTCTGCTCAGCAGGGAGCCTGCTTCCCCCTCTCTCTCTCTCTGCCTGCCTCTCTGCCTACTTGTGATCTCTGTCTGTCAAATAAATAAATAAAATCTTAAAAAAAAAAAAAGGAAGGATTATTTTGAAGCAATTCGGGTAATAGTCTTATTAATCTTTGTGTTGGTAAACTGAAAAATTCATCTAATTGTATATGGATGCCATGTGCTTTTTAGTATGTACGTATACAGAATAAAAGATATAGTAACACCACAATGAAGTAAAATAAACATAAGAAGTAGTAGATATTCTGTTAAGGGTTAATGTAGTTGAAGTGGTACAGTTTGTGACAAGCAGATGCATTCACAGACAGAACTCAGAATAGGCGGAGTAAATGCATGCTCTCTCACATAGATCATATTATCTCTACATTTCTCTCAACCTGATTCCTAGAGGATGCCAATTCAGGATTTACTCTCTAACGGGGCTCTGAAATACTAATAACTTATTTTTGCTGATCGGGTTCTACTTGGTCTAGGAGTCAGACAGAGATGTAATAGGGGAAGATTTCTTATGGAAATTGGGGCATACCAGTAATCTCATGTTGGGAATGTCCCAGAATTAAATTCAGTTTTTGGCTAACTCCACTTAGTACATACTAGAAAATTGAAAATTTTGGCTTCAAGGTAAATAGTATTTTGAAGGATAAAAATATTTTTACAATGTAAGCTGCTTTCTTAGTTTCTTAGCCCATGAAATAAACTTTTAAAATATTTGTGTGTTGTTTACTTAATTACTTATTTATGAAAGTGCGTAGCTGTAAGGTCTGACTTCCAGTTCCCAGTGATCATTATGGATTGATGTCCAATCTTCCTTAAGAAAAGAGTCGGGCTTCCTTCCAAGGGTGCTGGAGGACTGGGGAGAAAGCTGGGGATTGAAGGAGTTGGGAGGCGTTTGGTAAAATGCGGTAGAGCGACACATAATATTTGACTGCAGGGGCACTGGAAAGATTCTCTAGGTAAAGTAATTTACAGGGGAAAATGGAAAATATCCAAACGTTGTCCTCTGTTACTATCATTGACTATTAGATTTATGTAAACAAGAAAACGAGGCAGTTGAGTTCTTTGTAGCCCCAGAGGAAAGTCACAGCACTCAAATTTATCTAACGGAAGTTTTCAATTTTTCAAACCTTTATATTTCTCCCAAAATAATGTAAACTAAATGAGCACAAGCATTTTTTTTTTCCATCTTGTTCACATTGTTTCTGTGACTGATATGGAGGACAGTAAATGTTTGTTGAGAAATGAAGGAAGGAGGGAGTAAGAGAGAGGGGGAGAGACAGACTAGAACAAAGAAGAGAAGAGGGGAAGGAGATAAGAAATTTTGACAAAGAGATTACTAAAAAAAGTAATTATTTCATTTATATGTTTCTATTTCTTTTTTTTAAAGATTTTATTTATTTATTCATTTATTTATTAGACAGAGATCACAATTAGGCAGAGAGGCAGGCAGAGAGGAGGAAGCAGGCTCTCCCCGCCAAGCAGAGAACCCAATGTGGGGCTCGATCCCAGGACCCTGAGATCATGACCTGAGCCAAAGGCAGAGTCTTTAACCCACTGAGCCACTCAGGTGCCCCAATATGTTTCTATTTCTTTACATTTTTATTGATGTAATAGATAATCAAACATTTAATATTTAATATTTATGCTGAATTGATTTAATAAAAAGTAGTAAGAAACTACTGAGAGAATATAATAATGATCTGAATAAATAAAATTTAGGGCAAGAGAAAATAAATCAGATTTATATCCTACCTAGAGGGACTTGCTCAATTTGCAGATATGGTATCTACATCTCGTACATATTTGAAAAACCAAAACATGCTAAGTGCTCAGGATACAGATGACATCTATTTCTGCCTTGTGGACTATAAACTGATACTGGTAGCTAGACAAAATGAGCACAAGAGAACGGCAATACTTGCAGGGGGCAAGAAGGGGGTAAATGTCCGCTTGATAAATACAACATACCCAAGGGTATTTTATTTTTATTTTTTTAATTTCTTTTCAGTATACCAGAATTCATTGTTTAGGCACCATACCCAGTGCTCCATGCAATACGTGCCCTCCATAATACCCATCCCCAAGCTCACCCAATTTCTCACACCCTGCCCCTTCAAAACCCTCAGAATGGAGGGAGTTGAGGGAAATTGGGGAGGGAGATGAACCACGAGAGACTATGGACTCTGAAAAACAAAGGCTATTTTTACAAGAAAATAATGGTCTTGCAGAGTTGCCTCCCTCTTCCTACCCACACAACTTTACCTTCAGTCTAATTCATTATTAGGACTACAACCTCTTCTTAACCAGATAGCTTCTACCAACTCTTGCAAACATTATCCCTTCCCTGTGCTATCTTTCAGGTTGCCTGAGAGGGAGAGGTCTCCAAAATCTGCACAGTATTAACATACTCCTTGGGTCTTCAGACCGTATCACAGTCCATAATTGTGCCAAAATTTCCAATGTTCTGATCATTTTTCAGTGTAAGTTTGGTTTGTCTTAAATTAGAATGTTTATCAAAATGATCTTATTTTATGTTTCTATTTCTATATGAGCCTTTTCCATTCTGATCAGTGCATTTTCCCTCAAAACTCTAGCAAATGAAATTCCCACTGATCGTTCTTGGTTTATTCAATCAACAGCCACAGGCATTTTGGTGTTTTTCCTATGTTTAATCTTTACCTCTACCCCTACGGTTGCCAACACATTATGTCTCACTGAATCAATCAATCCAGAATAATTATCTCCTTCTGATACTGGCCCTAAAAACAGTTTTAAAGGATTTTTTGTTTTGTTTTGTTTTTTCTTTTTGAGAGAGAATGAGAGAGAGAGAGAGAAAGAAAAAGAGAAAGAAAGAGAAGGAGGAAGGAAAAGGGAGAAAGAAGGAGAAAGAGAAAGATGGAAGAGAGAAAGAGAAAGAGAAAGAGAGAAAGGGCGTGAGCTGTGTGGGGGAAGGGCCAGAGGAAGAGGGAGAGGATCTCAAGCAGACCCCCCGGAGTGTGGAGCCCACCGTGAGGCTTGGTCTCAAAACTTTGAGATCATGACATGAGCTGAAACCAAGAGTCAGATGCTTACCTGACTGAGCCACCCAGGTACCCCCCTCAATTTTTTTTTTTTTTTTTAATTTCAGTATGTTGCCTCATTCCAGCCAATGGCAAACTCTGACAATTTTTGGGAATAAATATATAATTTCCATAAATTATTCGCAAACAAATGTTATGGTTTGTATGTTTTGGTTTTACCCAACCCAGGGTTTCCATTCCAAGTTTGCCTCAGTTTTTTCATTAATTTTTATAGAAGGTATTTTTATCAAAGCCAAAGAAATGCTGTATTAACAGGGAACCAAGTTAATATGTATTTTGAAAATTGAGCTCAATTTTATTATCTTATTATTCTAGTTGATTTACAGTCTAAATATCTGTTTATATTTAGATGCCATGTTAATAGTAAAGGAATTATAATTTCTTTGTTCTAGGTTTCTAGAACATCAGGATAAAAAAATGTTACACACCATAAGACATTTCAATTTAGATTTTATGAGTTTTTGGTTGAATATGTTTAGTTGTTTTTAAAATAGAGTTTCTCTATTGCTCTATCAAAATGATGCAAAATTTTCAACAATTCTTTTGAGATCTCTGCTATTTAAATCACTTTCATTTGGTGTATTCACTGCAGGGTACGTGTCTAATTTTTTACTTCAGTTAAATCAGACATCAAAGAAAAAACTGATCATTAAATTATCTCATTAAATATTTTCTTAGCTAGTAAAAAGACTCTGCTGTGAAGTTGGGAAAAACTGTGCAGAAAAGCATCTTTTTTTGAACAGTGAATGAATGCCGCAGAGCTGGCAATAACCTTGGTACCAAGACCAAAAATGCAGAAGTGGCTTTTTCTTAGATGTAAAATAACAAAAGGGGATAGTGTTCTTACTTCAATGTGATCACTTCCCAGCTTTTGTTTCTTGTCACTAAGAAACAAAGAGAATCATAAACCAAAAAACTTCACTGTGTGGTTAAAAAAAAAAAAAACACAAAAAAACACTTTGAAGACAGGAAGAGACACAGAAACAACAGGAATCCTGCATTGAATTCCCATGGACATTTGCTGCTTCAGAAGGTCTGCTTCTGTCCTTGTGAAGGCGCTAAATGTATCAAGAGTCTGTAACAGACTGTTGGCAGACCATTGGAAGTCAATGGAGCAGTCAGACAATTAGACAGCTTTCCATTTGGCTTAAATGAGTAATCACCTCATTCCCACTATACTGTTTCTCGACATCTACAACCATTTCATACCCCATTCCCAGAAGAAAATAATATCCTCCACCCAGAGCAGTAATTATATGCTTGTGTTGACTTGGGGGTGACTTTCAGCAGTGGGCACCATTATTTCTTTAACAGAAGAGCCAGTAAACAATGTTAATATGTCTGTTGTCTTCTGAAAGTTTCTTCTTTGCTCATTGGTGCCTGTATTTGTTTGCAAAGAAAATGGAGGTCCTCCTTGGGGAGCCAAAGATAGTTCTATATTCTCTCTGTCTGCTAGACAGAGGAGTGACAAAATCAAGGCTCATTCCTTGAAAGTGGGAAAATGCCCTAGTCGCCTCCCCAGATTTTTCTGTCAGCTTGTTAAAACAATTGGGGAATCCGATTTTCTGAATTCCCACAGCAACTTCTAATCACTATTCTTAGCATAAATAAAAACTCACATAAACTGTAATCTGTTCATACACTGATGAATGGATAATATGGTTATGAACATGAACTCATTTAATACAACTTTCATTTAAAAAGATATTCAAATATTTTGTTGGTTAATTAATTCATTGTTAATCATAAGCCATGAAATACATTTAGGTTAATTTACCAGTTGATTCATTTTCCCAAAGTCATAAATAATCAGTATTAGGCATCTGGAAATATAATCCCTGACACCTTATTCCATCTCCAGAATTTAATATACCCTACCATGTTTTTAGAGAACCACATGACTCCATAGGTAGAGTTCATACCATTTAAATTACCAGTGGTAAGATTAGAAAGCTTTTGATACTTATTAGGTATATGTACTAAAGCTGATCAAATCCAAAGAAATATAAAACCTGGCTAAAGGATAAAAGGTATTATATTCCAAAAAAGTTTTTTTTTTTTTAATTAGGCATCTTGTGAATCTTTGAAGTATGAAAGATTGGATGTTTTATAGTCCACACAGAGACAGAGAAAAATAGCATGATTAACTGTTTTAATATAAATTATGCTTTCTGATAATTAGATAATAATATACATGAAATGAGCATTGTATCACAAAAGGGGAAAGGATTTTGCACATGCTGTCTGCATATGAATGTTGTATCTGTGATAAGGCTTAAGACATTACAATGATAGTCAAGATGCAGATGAATTAATGCTACACACAGAGTAGTTACAGAAGTGTGATTATATGGGTCAGAGATTTGCAAGGCAGATACAAAGGCATTATATACACTCCCTGCTTCATTTCTCCTGCTAAATCTATCTTTGCATACAGCAGAAGAAGTAATGAAAGTTAGTCTTTTCTAGCTCTTATGCTGGCTATATGCATGGCAGGGGAGTCATGAATTCAGCCAATTAAATGGCAAAAGAGGGACGCCTTGGTGGCTCTGTCAGTTAAGCATCTTCCTTCAGCTCAGGTCATGATTCCAGGGTCCTGGGATCGAGCCCCACATTTGACTTCTTGCTCAGCCAAGAGACTGCTACTCCCTCTGCCTGCTGTTCCCCCTGCTGTGCTCTCTCTCTCTCGACAAATTAATAAATAAAATCTTAAAAAATATATGGCCAAAGAGAAAAGGGAAAATCAGAGTAGAAGGTGGAACAGGAGGACCCTGTATATCTTTTCAATAAATAATGATTTAAAATTAATCCAAATGTTGCTTTGCAATCCTGAGAAATTTCCAGTTCTTATTTGGCATAAACTAATTACTGATTTTCTTTAATAATAGCAAGTATATAATAATTGTGTCTAATAATGATGAATTTTCCATATTCTTGATGAAGATCTAATTTAGCTGTTTTTAATTTTTTCAAGATTGGTGACTGGTGACTGGTTTTGGTGACATGACTGATTTCCTTTGTGTGACTAGTTTTATCCATTCTAGAATCTTATAGGACTGTCTATTCTCATTGATGTTCTTAGCTTTCATGATAACTTGCAAAGTTGTTGCTGGCCATTTGTTCATTCATTCATTCAATGGTATTCAATGAGACAATTGAGGTTATAGTTTGAAAGGTCTCCTCAGCTCCAGGAATGTATTTTGGTATTATTTTTTGGATAATATTCTTCCCTTTGTTTATTTGTTCCTTTGCCTAGCACTGATACTAGTGCATCAAATGTTTGATGTCTCATATCTATTCTCTTTATCTGGTTCTCTCAACATTTTTCATATTTTTCCTCAAGGTTTTATGAAAATTCATTTAATGTATCTTTCAAACTTTGCAGTTATTTTTTAAGTCTTAAGAAGTCTTTCTTGTTTTCTCATTATTTCACTTTGATTGGGCATGTTTTTCCAACCCTTCTCATTAGATGCAATATGGTTCTAGAAACTGTAGGGAAACAAATTAGAGCTTTTTGTTCTTGTTGTTAGATATTGCATCTACTTTTGGAATTATCTCAGCATATTTCTGAGATGAGATTTTCTACTTGTTTGCTTATTTTTTTTCACTTTTTTTAGTTTTTATTTTTATATCATTTCAAGCATATAAAGATTGCAATGTATTTTTATTAAGATACACTATATATCCCTTACTCCTCATTTTTAATATTTTGCCACATTTGTTTCTTCACCTTCTCCGTATTTACTATTATTGCTTTATTTTTAAGTACAATGCTTATTTTAAGATGTTTTAAATTGACAGAAAAAATGGTGAAATTAGTACAGAGGGTTGCCATATATTCCACACCAAGTTTTCCCTATGGTCAACATCTCTCTGTCTTTGGGAGGGTACATTTCTCACAAAGAACAAACCGGCATTGGCATATTATTGTTAGATAAAATCTGTACTTTATTCAGTCTCCTTAGTTTTTACTGTTTTGTTTTTGTTTTTGTTTTTGTTTCTTTTCTGTAGGATCCCATCCAGGATTCACATCACATTTTAATTCCTTTTGTCTGTGACACTCTCAGACTTCCCTTATTTTTCAGGCATTTCTATTAAACTTCAACTATCTTGATATGTCTTATGAGTATCAATTAGCCATTCATATTTTAGAATGTAAATGTAATGCTGTATGACAAGTAGCTCTCTCTTTTTGTTGTTTTTGTTTGTTTTCTATAGGTCAATATCTAGGCTTGTCTTGCTTCTCCTTTACATGAGAAGTTTCACTAATGTTATTATGCGTATGAGAAGAACTTGTTGTCTGGAAGGTATCAGCAGAGTTCTAAATGAAGATAGCATAGTCATAGATCTGGACTTTACGATGGACTTTTAAATGTCGAATGGTTGGATTTTTCTTCCATATAAGACAATAGCTGCCTTAACTCTCCATTGACATTTTTTTCACTAACTTTTAAAAGGAAGGCACTGAGTTTTTGTCTTTTAGCCTAGGGTTACGTGAGACACTACCTGACCGTAGTCTGCATGAAAGATGGATGCAGCATCAAAAAATTGGTCCTGGGGCTCCTAGACAGATGTTTAATTAACCGTTCCCTCTCTGGTGCGTCTGCTTCCAGCCATCACTACCAACCTGGAAAGTAGACACTTTCTGACAATTACTGTTCTGCATATTCTGGAAGATTTCACCTCATATTCATTCTGGTTCTCTCTTTGAGGAATTCGTTGAAATATATATATATATATGATTTCTATTGGGCCCACTTCAGTCTCTCTGATATTTGGCTTTATTCTTTTTTAAAAATGTCTTCCTGGAAAGTTAATGGGACTTGGGAATGAGGAAGACAAAGTCGGTTCCTCAAGTCTCGAAACTTTAACACAAATGTTCTTGTAATACTTTTTAATCTTTGACAATCTAAAAAGAGATATGGTATATGCTGCATACATTTCTTTGATTATTATTGAGTTAGATCTTTTTTATTAATCTTCATCTGATTTCTGATTTTTCGGTAGTTATCTCTTAATGTGTGCTGCTGTAATGACAATTTTGTGAGATTTTCTTTTTTGACTTCTACTATTTTTATCTAATTTATACTTGCATTATTTAGCAAATAAACTTTCATGACTTACAAATATTTATCAAAATATTTATATAAGTTTGTGATTTTATATATAAACAATAAGAATTATTTATTTGTCAGAATAAAATTACCTACTTTTCCTAATTCTATGCTGATATTTTGGGCTTTGCCCATATCTATATTACTGTTTCTGGTTCTTTTACTTTTTTAATTTTTTTAAACTTTTTTAAAATTTGTATTTGTTACAACCTTTTAAAGTAGAACGTGACTTGAGCACTACATTTCCACTTACAGAACTTGTGAAGTTACTTCTCCAACAGCTTTACAACACACCTAAGTAGACTAAGAATGTTGCTACTCTAAACAACACTCTTCTTTGGAAAACAAGCCCTATCCAAGGTTACTCCCATCCAGTTGGTCCAATTTAACTACTAGTTTTCTAGAGGCCTTTCACTGCTAGTTACTAGTTTCTACATGCAGCTGCTAACTACAGGGGACAGAAGATTTAAAAAGTAGATTCTAGACAGTGAGAGTCGTTTTAACCAACAATTCTCTTTAAAACATCAAGGTATAGCTCGGAACACTTCAGTGACAGACAAATTTGGTCTTACTAAGGAATCCACTTGGTAGCTGAACGCTTTAGACCACAGTTAATGTTAGGTTACGTATACCTCACAACAAAGGTCACCTTGTCTGGTTACAATGAGCTGGCGTGGAACTAGGGAAGAAAAATTAGCTGGGCTTTAGTTCCTACACGTCACAGTATCACACTCAAACAGAAAGAAATCTTATCTTCCCCTTAAGTAGTTATTGTCATGCCATACAAATTCTTAAGATGTTAACAAAAATAAAGAAAAACATCCTTGAAAATATATTATCAGAGGGAAGGAAGATAAAGTATCGAATATGTGTACAAGTCATTCTCGTGGCACCTAGTCAACCTCCTCCATGTGTGACGTGTCCTCATCACCTTCCAAGGGTGCATCTCCTCACTCACCACGGCACTGCTGTCGTCAACAGTGGGGTCGTCTTCATCAATACCGAGACCAACCTTGATCATCCTGTAGATCCTGTTAGCACGTATCTGTGGATCTTTTAAACTGAAACCGGAGGACAGGAGTGCTGTCTGGTAGAGCAGGACGACCAGGTCTTTCACAGACTTGCCGTTCTTGTCAGCCTCAGCCTTCTGCCCTAGGGTCTGGATAATGGAGTGGTGGGGGTTAATCTCCAGGTGCTTCTTCACGGCCATGTAGCCCATGGTGGAGTTATCTCTCAAGGCCTGGGCCTTTATGATCCTCTCCATGTTTGCCATCCAGCCGTACGTGCTTGTCACAATGCAGCATGGGAGGTCACCAATTGGTTTGACACAATCACCTTTTCTACTTTTTCTCCAAGATACCCTTCATGATCTTGCACAGCTTTTCGAAATTTTTTTTTTTTTCTCTTCCTTTTCTTTTTCTCTTCTTTATCTTCTGGAAGTGCCAAGCACTTTTTGGTTACAGACACCAACGTCTTCCCCTCAAACTCCTTCAGCTGCTGGACACAGTACTCATCAATGGGGTTGCTCGTATAGATCACTTCCAGGCCATGCTTCCAAAGATGCTCCACCAAGGCTGAGTGCACTACCTGGTTCTTGCCTGTGACGTAATAGATATGTTTCTGGTTTCCCCTTCATTCTGGTGCAGTAGTCCTTGAGAGAGACTGTCTCGTCACCAGAGGCAGACATGTAATAGCGCAACAGCTCAGACAGCTTCTTACGATTCTGAGAGTCCTTGTGTATTCCAAGCTTGATGTTTTTCGAGAACTGCTCATGAAACATTTTGCCGTTCTCTTTGTCTTTGGCCAGTTCAGTGAAGAGGTCTAAGCACTTTTTGACCAACTTCTTTCTGAAAACCTTTAAAATTTTGCCTTGCTGCAGCATCTCACGGGAAATATTTAGAGGAAGATCCTCAGAGTCCACCACACCTCTGATGAAATTCAGATACTCGGGGATGAGCTCCTCACGGCTATCCGTGATGAAAACTCTGCAAACATACAACTTAATGTTGTTCTTTTTCTTTCTGTTCTTGAATAGGTCAGAGGGAGCGTGTTTTGACACAAAGAGAAGAGCTCAGAATTCCAACTGTCCTTCCACTGAAAAATGCTTCACTGCCAAGTGATCTTCCCAGTCATTGGTCAAACTCTTGTAAAATTCTCCATATTCTTCATCGGTAATATTGTTGGGGTTTCTGGTCGAAATAGGCTTTGTCTTGTTCAGTTCTTCCTGATCAATGTACTTCTCTTTTATCTTCTTTTTCTTCTTCTTGTCACCATCCTTTTTCTCATCCTCTTCCTCATCAGGACCAACATCTTCTATCTCAGGTTTGTCATCAGACTCCTTCTCTTCCTTTTCTTTGTTCTCTTCTTTCTCTTACTGTTCTTCAGCCTCATCATCGCTCACCTCTTTATCATGTTCCTTCTCCGCAGAGTGATGGGGTAGCCAATGAACTGGGAGTGCTTCTTCACAATCTCCTTTATTCTCCTCTCCTCCAGGTACTTGACCTGGTCTTCTTCCAGATACAGGATAACCTTCGTTCCCCCACCCATAGGTTTGCCTGTGTCGGTGTGGACTGTGAACGAGCCTCCTGTGGATGACTCCAAGGCATAAGACTCATCATTGTTATGCTTGGTGATCACTGTCACCTTCTCCGCGACCAAGTAGGCAGAATAGAACCCAACACTGAACTGACAATAAGAAATATCTGCACCAGCCTGCAGAGCTTTGGTCCCTGACTTGGCAATGGTGTGGAGGTTATTGATCAGGTCGGCCTTGGTCATGCCGATCCTGGTATCCACAATGATGAGGGTCTGGTCCTGCTTGTTCGGGATGAGGTTAATGTGCCGCTCTTTCCCCGAGTTGAGCTTGCTGGGGTCGGGCAGGCTCCCGTATCGGATTTTGTCCCGTGTCTGACGAGTTGGAGATCAGCTCCCTGAGGAAGATCTCCTTGTTTGAGTAGAAGGTGTTGATGATTAGCAACATCAACTGCATGATCTCCACCTGGAAAGCAAACATCTCCACCTCCTCCTCCTCCATCGGCTAGTCCTGGGTCTGGGTTTCCTCAGGCATCTTGGCTAAAGAACTACACGGGCTCCAAGAGGATGCAGCACCAGGACACAGGAGCAGCTCTATTTCTGTTTTTGTTTTGTTTTGTTTTGTTTTGTTTTGTTTAGAAGAAAGTAGCTTCTTATAACCAAAACCATCATTTGTAAAATGAAGAACTAGTGCCCCCAAATAAAATTGTGTTTGGAAGGATCAAAGCACATAGCAAAGTGTTAGTACAAAATTGCCTATTTATATTGTTAATAGCATATTAGTAGTAGTAAGTTTATTTTCTTGTGTATTCTCAGTTCTTTAATTTTAAAGTTTCTTGAATAAGTATTTGGTCAATTTGACTTTATCTCTGGCAATGTATGCCTAAGAATTTGGTGTGGATAGGGACAAAGATCTTACACAAGAATGTTGGTCATAGCATTATTTCTAATGTGAGCTATTGGAAGGAATATAATTACTAATAGTAAGGCATCAGTTAAAAACATCCATATATAGAATATATTCAGTAATATAAATAAAATGTTAGAATATTTACTTACATGGGAAAACATTAATAATACATCATTTTAAGAAAAAAATCATGATATAAATCTATGAGAAACAGTTTATTCCATTTTTTAAATTATTGTGCATTTGTGTTGGAACAACAACAAAAAGACTGTGCACCAAACTGCAACAAGTATTGTCATTTTGTTAGACTATTCAATGTGATTTTTGTTTTCCATTTATACATTTTACTCAGTTTAAGGGTATATGTATTATAGATGTTATAAGATATATATAAATGCTATGAACATAGAAAATAACGTTAAATTAACTGGGCCAGAATTTGAAAACTAAGGGTCGTATGGAAATATCAACAAGCATATGTGTCTAATCAGAAAATCTTATGAGTAGAAATGGCTGAGATGTGACTAGTGGGAAAGAGAACACTTGGAAGCTGTATCAGTCAGTTGGGCGTCTGCCTTCAGCTTGGGTCATGATCTTAGGGGTCCTGGGATAGAGTCCCACATTGGGCTCCCTGCTCAGCGGGGAGCCTGCTTCTTTCTCTCCCTCCGCCTGCTGCTCCACCTGATTGTGTGCTCACTCTCTCCCTCTAACCAATAAATAAATAAAATCTTTAAAAAAAGAGAGACACAGAGAGAGAAAAAGAGAGGTGAGTATGTAGATTATATGAAATGTATGGTAAGTTGTGTGCCCATCATTGGTAGTCTAAGATACGACAAGGAGGAAATGGGCAGGGGGGCTGAATGGACAAGAAGAGAGGGTTAGTGGCAGGCTTAAGAGGAGAAGAAGGGGAGAAAATTAGGGTCATGATGATGTAGAGATGTTCTAGACATTGGCACAAAAACAGTCCAAATTAGATGGCTTCTAAAATTATAAGAAAATGAAGTATTCACCTCAGATGATGACCCCTTTACATATCATGGGTAATTTTCCTGAAGACTAGAAAGAAGATTTTGCATATGGATATACCCTAGCCATGTCTTGTGTTTTTCCTCTGTAGTACTTATAGACAGAATGCTAGAGTTCAAGAGATGTGTGCTAAGCATAGCTGTGCAATTGTTTGAGGTCTGTGAAGGTATCAAGCTGGAGAAGTGATTTACTACTGATGGAAAGATCAAACTAAATGCCAATATTGTATTCCCCATTAGCTCCATATCAGCCTTCACCAGGCAGGATTTTATGATCTGGTCACTTGTTAATTCTCATTCCACAAATAAGACTTTGAACTCATTAGTTGTTATATTTCTAAACTGTAGTGTAGCACTCAATATAAATTTTAATGAGTTGGGTGCCTGGGTGGCTCAGTGGTTAAGCCTCTGCCTTCAGCTCAGGTCATGATCTCAGGGTCCTGGGATCAAGTCCCACATCGGGCTCTCTGCTGAGCAGAGAGCCTGCTTCCCGCCTCTCTCTGCCTGCCTCTCTGCTTACTTGTGATCCCTCTCTCTGTCAAATAAATAAAATCTTAAAAAAAAAATTTAGTGATTAGATGTATGGATGGAGTATTCATAAGCAAGACCATAAAGAATAGCCAGGTTGAAGAATGATATCTGTAAGGAGAAGAATTTATAAGTAATATGTAATTCCATCAGATCATTAACTATAGGAGAAGAAAAATACCATTGAACACAGAACAAAGGTCTCTGAATAATCACCAAAATTGAGTTGAGTAGATGTAGAAAAAAATTTTACATTTTAAAATTATTTATTTCAATAACCTGTCTTAAAAATATATATATATTATTTATTTATTTGACAGAAAGGGAATGAGAGAGCGAGCATGGACAGGGGGAGGGGCAAAGAGAGGGAAAGCAGACTCCCTGCTGAGCAAGGAGCCTGATGTGGGACTCGGGGCTCACAACCTAAGCTGAAGGCAGATGCACAATGATGAAGCCACACAGGAGCCCCTTCAATAATCTTTCAAATATGCTTTTATTTGATGATAGTAGAAAATAAAATTCCTATGTATGTTGATAAATAATAATAATGCATTTTGAGGTAATGTCTTGTAAATGGCTTACTATATTTTCATTTGAAAATTTACCCATCCACCTGAAAGTTACATTATATGTATTAATACTTCACTTGCCTTAAAATAAATACACTAAAAAATTAAATATCTTTATGCACAGTATACTTAGAATATTCAGTAATATTTCAATGATCTTTATTTTTTTAAAGGATTTTACTTACTTATTTGACAGAGAGAGAGAGAGATCACAAGTAGGCAGAGAGGCAGGCAGAGAGAGAGAGGTGGAGCAGGCTCCCTGCTGAACAGAGAGCCCGATGCAGGACTCGATCCCAGGACCCTGAGATCATGACCTGAGTTGAAGGCAGTGTCTTAACCCACTGAGCCACCCAGGTGCCCCTCAATGATCTTTAAAATATATAATACACATCACTTATATTAATCACATTTGTATGATTTTTCAAGAAATCCATTCATTTCATAGACCTCACCCAAAATTATGAGACTTTTAGTAGCCCTGATTGATTTGAGAAAGAGCAGAGATAAATAAACTAAAATACAAAAGAGGTAACGTATTAAAATAGACCCCAGATAAATGCAAAATATATTTTCTTAGAATATAAATGAAGAATGAGGAAGTCTTTCCATAAAATTATTTTTTCTTGTTGAATTTATTAATTCATAAATAAATATAAACATGAATGGGAAATGTTTTAAGAAGCTATTTCAAACTCTGGTGTTTCATTTATATAAACTGCAAAGTAATTCACCTCCTTTCCCTAAAGTACATCGCCACCATAAGCTTTGGATAATATTGATGTGTTCAAAACCATGCCAAAAGACATAATTTATGAGAATAGAAGTGAGATTATTTCATTAAAACCTTACAAAATAAATGAGTTCTCACTTTTAAAAAATTAATAAGAAAATCAAAGAAATAGAACTTTCTCAAAGTTCTCTGTTAATGAGTCTTGGCATTGAAAAATACTAGACTTTCCACATTTGATATATCTTCCATATAATTTTAAATATATTTATAAAATTTCTAAAAATTGACTCATGTAATTAACCAGCTTGAGCACTCTTCCCATACCTATGACACCTCATCATAACTTCAAGACAAAAACTAAACACCTCCATGTAACCCTCAATGCCCTTCACAATCTGCTTCTTTTCTCCACTGCCAGGCTCATTCCCTTGACATTGTGCCCATTGACTGACTTATTGGCCATAGCTGGTCTCTGAACATATGCTACTTTCACACCTCTATTTCTGACTCCGCCATTCTGTTTGCTGAGATTATAACTTACAGACAACGTAAGTAGCATATGTTCTTGAAGCCTTCTCTGTTCACTCAACTACATAGTGATCTTGTCTCTTCCATTGCACGAACTATAGGCTTCTCTTTTCTCAGCCAAAACAGTCATATGTATTAAAGTACATATATATATATATTTGTGTTTCACCATGTTTGCATCCCTCAAAACCTAGAAATGCCTCCTGCATTGCAATATGTCCTCAGGAAATGATTATAAGTGAATTAAATCATAAAGAAGAAAACACTAGACTTATCCAGGAGACCAAAGATCTAATTCTGTTTTTTGTTTTTTATTGTTGTTGTTGTTGTTTTATTAAAAATTGTGTTTCCATTTTGACATAACTAAGGCAGTGATGAGGATCAGACAAATCTCAGCAAAAAAGTACATGTTGAAGTTGAAATTGGCTCCATCACTTATGGATATATTATGTTGGCTATCTTATTCAGTGTTGCCTATATCCAATTCTGGAAAACTAGGGAGAGGTAAGAATATTCAGAGGTTAACCGTGCAGATTAGCAGGGAGTTGATATGGAGGAAGTCCTTAGAAAATACTTAAAACACAATGTTAGTTCTCACGTTTCATCCTTACATTAAAAAAAAAAAAAAGTTACCTAATTTCTTTGTGACCCAGTTCACTCATTTCAAGGGAATATTTTGAAACGTTCTAAGTTTTTATTTGTCAGCAATATTCTAATTCAGTAATGATTTCCCATCATTTGGTAGTCTTCGTTTGTATACACGACACTCCTCCCCTAGTCTGGAATTGCACTATGTAATACCCAGACACATAAATTCATATTTCATGCATGCCATAGCTTTGCAACTGTTGATTTGCTTACAGCATGTAATTTCTCTTTTCCTCCACTTTTGTTTTGTTTTGTTTTTAATTTTGGAGTTTTTTTGTAGGTAAATTTGGAGAAAAGTTTCTTCCCTACCTAACTTACAAAGTTGCTATGGGATCCAGTGAGAATACATATGGGAACCTTAACATACAGGAAGGGGTTAAATAATTATGAAGTGTTTTTATATCTCACATTTATGTTTTGCACATTGTTTTTATTATCTAGATACTCACAAAAGCCCTGATAAGTGCCTATTTTTATGGTAATCTCTTCATAGTTGAGGAACCTGAGATTCATAGTCCAAGTGGCTTGTCAAAGATATAGTCAGTGGGAGCAGAATTCTGATTCAAACACAGATTTTTCACTCCTGATCCAATTCTCTTTCTCCTACACCAAAACATTTTAAAAAACTATTCTTGGTATGAAAATGATTATAAGGATGTGTAAAATAAAGCAAAGTAGCTGTATACAGTGGTTCAATTTATGAATAAAATAGATACAACTGAAATGCCAAGAGGAATTTATCAATTCTGATATCAGCACGTAAATTATTAGTAATAAAATGGTATATAGGTGCATTTACACACCAGTAGCTATGCATAACTACTTAATCATTGCTAGTTAAATTTATTTTGCACAGATACCTGCTGAGCCAACAGAGCTTAACAACCACATGAAAACAAATTTATCCCTACAAAAATTTTCTTCACCAGACTGTAGGTGTACTTTCAGTAATCACATTATGGACATATCACATATCATAATCATATTAATTTATTGTCAACCTGAAAAAGTTTGGAAGTGAAAGAGGGTTCCATGTACAATTACTTCAAAATATAAACTCATTCTGTGCCTAACCAACCACTTTATTTTTTATTATAACTTTCAATAAAAGGTTATAAGACTAGGGTAAAAAAGTATTGAAATATTGAGATTAACTGAAAAAATGAAATATTAGAATCTGAGTGTAGGTCTTGGACCTAATGGTACTATTAAAGAATCTTTGACACACATGGTTAGAATAAAAGAAAAATCTTTTGTTTTTCCATCATGAATTCAGCCATTCACATTCTCACTTAATTAAATGATATTTTGACATCAAGACCCTTTTTTCAAAGAGTTCAAACTTTCACTTAGAAAATGAGTAAGTTCTGGGACCTAATGCACAGCATTGTGAATAAAGTTAATAAAGTTAATAATACCATATTGCCTACTTGAAAGTTGCTAAGAAAGTAGATCTTGAATGTTTTCACCTTTAAAAAGAGACCAATGGAAGTGTTAGCTAATCATATCACAATATATGAATTTATCAAATCAATACCTGGTACAACTTACTCATATACAATGTTTTATTTCTCAATCAAACTGAAAGAAAAAAAAGAACCTTTTTTTCAACTTCTTCATCAGCAACTCTTTCTTTAAATTAGATTTCTTTGTGGCAAAATTCCTCACATGAATCACTGGTCATCACTATCTCTTAATGTCTCTTTTCCATTATTTCTTAAACTAATCCTAATGGGTCATTTTTTCCTCATTAGTCCATTGAAAATACTTTTGTCAAAGTCAGCATTGACTTTGACATTACCAAATCCAAGACTTAATTCTCAATTTTTGTCTCATATGACATAGGCAGCATCTGGTGAAGTTGTCTCTCTGTTTTTAAAATTGTGTTCTTTGGGGCGCCTGGGTGGCTCAGTGGGTTAAGCCACTGCCTTCGGCTCAGGTCATGATCTCAGAGTCCTGGGATTGAGCCCCGCATGGGGCTCTCTGCTCAGCGGGGAGCCTGCTTTCTCCTCTCTCTCTGCCTGCCTCTTCTGCCTGCTTGTGATCTCCATCTGTCAAATAAATAAATAAAATCTTTAAAAAAAAAATAAAAAATAAAATAAAATAAAATTGTGTTCTTTGCTTCTAGGTCACTATACTCTCTTGGTTTGCCTTCGATAACACTGCCCATCCTTCCCAAATTGATTGGCTGAGTCACATTTGCAAGTCCCAACATTGACATTAGAGAATACTACTGTCTGTTTTCAAGGCTCCTAGCCTTCCAATTTACTTAATAAAACTTAACACTGAGACATTATTATCAACCAGAACTCATAGTGTACATCAGGGTTCCCTCTTGGTCTTGTACTTTCTATGGGTTTGGCCTAATGTGCAATGACCTGACCCATCATTATGATATCATACGCAGCATTTTCATTATCCTAAAAATCCCCTGTGTTTTGCCTATCCACCTATCTTCTTAACTTCTGGCAAGCACTGATCTTTTCACTATATCCATTGTTTTGCCTGTGACAATAATAATTTTACAGTGGTAAAATCTGGTAGATGTTACCTTAACCAAATGTTCAAGATTAATGCCAGGAATAAGAAATCATGCTGACCTCATGCACTGAGAAGAACATATCACCCCTAATGTTTTCCTCCCTAAATGTGTAACCATAATCTAATCTTTACCAAAAAATCAGACAAATCTGAATTGAGTGACATTCTACATACTTGTGTCTACTCCTCAAAAGTATCAAAGTCATGAGAGATAAGAAAAATTCTAAAAAGTCATCACAGATCAGAAGAAACAAGGAAATATCTATAAATAGAAAAATATAAGTGGAAAGCTTGTCAAATTATTCCAGGTGCACCCAAGTTTGAGAACCAATAATTCAATCCAAACTCTTATTTTACAAATAAGATAAACATCAAATAAGTGACCTGTGCTGTTTAAACAGCTTGCATGTACCAAAACCAATATTTGAATCCAGATTTCTTGATTCTTGCAAGTAATTTATTTTTGTACTTTGCCAATTATTGTAGAATTTATTTGAAAAAAGTACCTTGTTAGTACATATGGTTGAATGGTAGTTTTGTTTAGAATGCCTCCTACACTCTGCCTTCCAAAACAAATTAGAAGATGGACTTGAATATCTTTTTAGATTTTAAGATCATACACTTTATGTGCTATGGTGAGAGCTGCTGTGAATTGTGTAGGATTGATGAGTCAAAGACCTATACCCCTGAAACAAATAATACATTATGTGTTAATTAAAAAAGGAACAGGGGTGTCTGGGTGGCTCAGTGGGTTAAAGCCTCTGCCTTCAGCTCAGGTCATGATCCCAGGGTCCTGGGATCGAGCCCCACATCGGGCTCTCTGCTCATTGGGGAGCCTGCTTCCTCCTCTCTCTCTCTCTGCCTGCCTCTCTGCCTACTTGTAATCTCTGCCTGTCAAATAAATAAAAATAAAAAATAAAAAATAAATAAAATCTTTTAAAAAAAGGAACATACACTTTAGACTTTGCTATAATAAGCAATATTTTTAAAACAATATTGTGTGTGTGTGTGTAACTTCAAAATCACTTCCTCGCTATTTAGTGTTCACTTAGGAGTGAACTGAATTAGTACCTTTTAATTACACTACAGATAATTCAATCACAAAATACTGAACATTTGAAAGTGTAACACTTTAGAACACATTAATAAATCCCTCCCATATTTTTAAATATATTTTAAACCTAAGTGGCTGAATGAGTTAGTTATGTGCAATGCTTCAATCTTCTCTTATATTTATTATCAATTTCAGTCAACGTACTTAAACGCACTTCCATTTTTTTTTTTTTTTTTTTTTAGCTGGGGAATACTAAGAACTGAATCCTTCTATTAAGCCTTGAAATTAGTGAATTAACCACCTTAAAATTTCAAACACTTCTAAGGAATTTCAGGGATAAAAATCCCACTAGTAGACAATAGTATTCCACTCTATTTTTTCATTAATTCATTCATTCAATAAATATTTTAGTGAGTATTTACCATGTGCCAGATGTAGTTTTCTAAGGTTATCTGTTAGTGCACAACAGACACTATAGATATAATACATGCTGCTTTGGAATATGTCAAAAATATTTGTCTATGATACCATAAAATAGCTTTCAATATCATTTGTGTTATTGTTATTTTTATGGAAATAATAGCTTCTTTTTTCACAGGAAATAACATTATGTGAACTTTTAACCTTCTCTGTTGTAAAAATTTGAAGACAAACAATAACACATAAATAACGGGAGCCAAAGATGTTGTCATTATTGATTTTGATCTTAAAATGTGCAAAGGACTTTGCATATTCCATTGATTTATTGTCTGGCTGTGTTTTACCTTAAAAAACAACAATTGATTTTTAGATCTTCAGTTTGCTTAAGGTCCAAGTGTTAAAATGGGTATTCCAGAAAGAGAAAGAGATGTGCGTGCAAAGAAGACAATGGTTATGAAGGTCAACATCTTCCAGGATAATTCCAGAGTGATACTTTGTCATTTTGAAAGTCAGCAGAAGTCCAGAATTCAAAATTGTTTTATTAGGAATACAGCAATCACCTATTAAATTGGGAGGTACTTTTTTTTATTATTATGTTGTGTTAGTCACCATAAAATACATCATTAGTTTTTGATGTAGTGTTCTAAGATTCATTGTTTATGCACCACAACCAGTGCTCCATGCAATATGTGCCCTCCATAATACCTACCACCAAGTTCACCCAACTTCCACTCCCCTCCCCTCCAAAACCCTCATATTGTTTCTCAGAGTCCACAGTCTCTCACGCTTTGTCTCTTCCTCTGATTTGCCCCAATTCACTTTTCCTTTCCTTCTCCTAATTGGGAGGAACCTCTTACCACATCAGGAACTAAATGTTTACTATTCACGTTATTTTTGTTGTTATGACTGCATGTGCTTCTTTAATTATTTTTGGTAGATGCTGGAGTAGTGATGTCAGAATCTCTCCAAGAATTTAAGATATTTGCCAAGTCAGCATTCTCTAAAACATTACTTTCCAAGAAGATAGGAGGGACAGGGCTCTTTCCTTTCCAGGACTGAGTAACCACTAACAATGGAATATGAATGCCAAAAGGAGTTGGGTTATTACTAGATATAATTTCTTACATTGGAAGCCTTTTTTCTTTGCTCAGTGCTAAACCCAGAACCGGGTAATTTTTAGAAAGTCCTGTAAAAATAATTTCGTTTCCAGGCCTGGAGCCAGCCCAGATAACATTACCATGATCCTGAGTTATTTCCTTAACTATATATCAGGATTCTCTGAATTCCCAGAAGACCATTATTTAAAGGGAATAATCAAGTGGAAAATTAGTGGCATAAGCCGTGAAAAATTGACATATTCTCAAAAATTATTGCAAAACTTACTTCGGCTAGCAGTAATTCTATGTTTCATATTTTAGTGTGCCAGAGGAAAGCTCAAGGAACAAAAGTGATTATAGTATCACATAAAAGGGGGAAAATGTCACCTATACCATTAAGTAGTATACAAGATACTCTTAGCTGTCATTGTTATCTTGAAGTTAAAGATGATTTATCTAACTCACTCTCTCTGGCACCTTTGCTTTCCATAGGAGTTATGTCAATAGAACTCACTCCCATGGACAGGAACCTCTGTCTATAGCTCCTGTAGGAGACCCAAGGAGGGAGGCCCAAGGAACTCACACCATCACAATGAACCTAAAAAGGAATGAGCTATTAAGAGACCTAATGATATAAAGTGGATGCACAGAACAATATTTACATTTTTGTGAATATAAGTTTATGATAGGTTATATTAAAAGCTTTTTTTTTTTTAAGAATTTTTATCTATTTACTTGACAGAGAAATCAAAAGTAGTCAGAGAGGCAGGCAGAGAGAGACAAGGAAGCAGGTTCCCTGCTGAGCAGAGAGTCCAGTGTGGGGCTGGATCCCAAGACCCTGACATCATGACCTGAGCCAAAGGCAGAGGCTTAACCCACTGAGCCTCCCAGGTACCCAAGCTTTTTATCACAGAACCTATCACAGGAATAAACATGGAAGTCAATTCTATTAGTAAGTCTATTCTTTGTAATATCTCTGTTAATAACTAAAATGTACCACACAATCAAGATATTTAAGATATCTTAAATTGATATCTTAAGTTGATTTGGGGGGCGGTGCCTGAGGGGCTGAGTTGGTTAAGCTTCAGAATCGTGATTTCCGCTCAGGGCTCAGGTCAGGTTGTGATCTTGGGGTCATAAAATGGAGCCTTGCCTCATGCTCACCACTCAGCACAGGGACAACTTGAGAGTCGTTCTCCCTCTCCCTTTGCCCCTCCTGTGCTTGCGTGTGCACGCGCTCTCTCTCTTTCTCTCTAAATAAAGGCAAAGGTTTTTTTTTTAAATATTGAGGATATGTGTCTGTATTTCTCATATACACTTTTTCCAAGTGGAAATGAAGTTAACTTTTTTTCACAAACACTTCCAGTGGAAATACACAACAAAATTTCAGTGTCAAGAAACTGGCTCTTAATTATTTGAAAACTAAAGCAAAAAACCCTCTTTTGAGTATAGCTTTGTATATTTTTCAATTTAATTAGTCTATGGAATTTTAAATACTTTAGAACAATAACGCTTCAACCTAGATTTGTTAATATAGGCTATTCCATGGAATTTAAATATAATAAAAAGATGAATATAAAAATTACATGCTCAGAAGAAAACTATTTAAGTAAAATTTATGAGCATTTCTGGATCTGTAAAAAGAAGGGGGAAAGAAATAACATTTCGGGTGCATTTACTGTTAAACTGTAAAAATGTAATTGGCCAAAGTATGTGTTTGTGTGTGTGTGTTTGTGTACACATACAAGCAACTTTAGCCAATTACATTTTATATATTATATATATGATGTAGGATATATGGGGTAAAATAATATATAACTTTTTATTAGAAAAAGCAGTATTATTCTCTGACAAGATATGAAAGGGATCACATTTGGTATCCAAAAAACAATATGTAGATTTACTTCATTTTAATTCACTGCATTTTTTAATCCACAGAATTTTTTTTTAATTCCAGCAGAAAAGAAGATTTGCATTATCAAATGACTGATTTGCATTATCAAATGACTAGGAGCTAACGAACAAGTTCCAAATATCTTTCCATCAGAGAGAGGAGGTAGTAGGGCCTTCAGCAAATTATCTTGAAAATATAACCAATTTTTTTTTTTAATTTAAAGGTGGATAATGTGTATGCTCTGTTATTAGTGAATTAGGTAATGCATACTTTAGTTCTTTACTAACAATAAAAAATACTGAAACAAATGTAATCATTTATTTAAACAAAAATGTATAAATATTAATTCTAAGCTTTCATTATGTTCTAATCAATAAACCTACATAAAATGATTTCATCTAAATATACAAAGTTGTTAACACTTCTTTATGTTTAACAAGAAAAAATAAGACTGTTTCTAACTTTCCTCAGAGAAATTATATTCTAGAGTCACTGATTTACGTAATAAACTAAATAGGTCACACATTGAAGGTATTTATTTTAAAGCAAAATTGTTCTTTTTATTTTCAAAACAGAGTAATTCTTTCCCTTTCTGAGTTCACTCAACCTTATCACTGAATTTACTTGTTGAAATAAAAAAATAGTAAAAGCATAAAAAACAGATGGAGAGTTAAATCTAGAACATTTTCTAGATAATTTTCTAGTCCAACAAATGCCAACTATCTGTTAAACATTAGCACATAAATAGGGTTTGTAAGAGAGGACACTTTTCTAAATATGAATCCAAACAACTTAGATGTGCCCATAACATCTGCAAGTTGGCAATTTTGGTCAAATAGCAAACACCTTAGTGCTGGTTGAAAAGATGAGGAAAAGGTGAGGTGTTTGAGCAACCAGAACGGAAAAACTGGAGACCTACATGTAAGGAAACAGTCACAATATTCCTTTTCATTTTTTCTGGATCGGGATAATTTTTTTATTAGTCAGCCAATAAAGTCTGGAGCTGTCTTTCTTTACACCTGTTATCATTTTATTATATGCAAGTGATATTTTCTAAGTTAGATTCTGTGGATATAAACATCATGCTAATAATAAAATTAAAGGAACTTCTCACTCTTCCCCTTAGGGGGAAAAAAAAAAAAAAACAAAGAACAAAAAACTATGTGAGTCAAATACGGCATGTTGGGTAAATAAAGAGAATCACTAAGGTTTGATTACCAAAGGATAAAGATTTGAATGTTTGTATTGTCAGTTTTGCTTATCTGCAAAATTGAGAGCTCAAGTTTGGACAGAAATATAATTGATCTTCTACTTTCTACTTCTGGTCCTAAAGAGAGGAGAAAGCTTTATTGTCTAATCTCTTACTTCTTACAGGAGATCTAGAGCAGGGGTAAGACAGAAGCATAAGGAGGTGTGGAGATAGGCTCTCAGAGATAGGCTTCCTCTGCTTTCTGTGATGTTTTCCTGGGGTTCATCCAGGCAAATTCTCACCCTGGGAGCAGCAAAGATGAAATCAGCAAGGAACCTCTGACCACAATGACTGTCATAGAAACAGAACTCTATTTTTTCATTCAGTCTTTCACTGATTCATTCAAAATTCCTATAATACTTAGGAGGACAGCATCATTTCCTTAAATTTTAATAACACCATGCCATAAAATTGGAATAACAGATTTGTTAAAAATTCCCCTTGAGACAGATACCTTTGAAGATGAATGTTTGTTAGATATTATGGTATGTGAAATCGTTATTGATCATTACAAATCTGATGATACAATAAGGAATCTTCCAAGTTTATGATCCTGGGTGAATACAGTCTTATCTTGCTGGAGTTGACAGAGCATAAAATAAAACAATTTTAATCAAAAAGTTCTATAAAATATAAAACATAAGGCAAATATTTATTTGTATTGATTCCTCCCTAATTATTCACTGATTGTCATAGAACATCACCAGGAACCATGTGACATACAGGTGCAGTGGGTTTGTCTTACCGTGATGGTCCAGACTCCATTTTCATATTAGATATTACTAGTCAGAAATTACAATCAGCATATGGACATCCCTGGGAAACCCATAATAATGACAGACTCATGAGCTAGTAGTCTTTCCCAAAGTGGGTATAAGGCTTTTGAAAACTTTCTTAGCTGTTAGAAACTGAAACATGACAGCAGGTTTGATTTTCCTGAGCCTTCTCTCCATGTCTTATGGACGTCACCTTCTTGCTGTGTCCTCGCATGGTCTTTCCTCTGTGTGTGTACATCCCTGACTTCTCTCGGTCCAGATTTCTTCTTAAAGGACACCAGTCATATTGGATGAGAGCTCACCCCAACGGTCTCATGTTGATTTAATTATCTCTTTAAAGCTCTAATCTTCAAGAGCAATCACATGTGGAGGTAGCAGAGGTTAGGGCATCCTCATATAAATTTTAGGAGTCATAATTCCACCCATGACAATTTGTAAGAAGGAATAGCAAAGCCCATGAAAGAAATAAATCAGAGACTGTCAAAAAGCTCTTGGCATGTCTCAGAATACACACTTTTTTTGCTCATGCCTAGCTTGAAAATCAAATCCTCTAAGAAATAACTTGTTCTGGAAAATGAGGTTTGGAAATGATGAAAAACATCATCTTGACAAAATAAAATTGTAATATAATTATTGACTCAGCCAAATGGAAACATCTCAGGGTCTGGCAAAACAAGCTCTACTTTAATCAGTAGTAAAAAGGCAGAACCACATTACATATTTGAAACTTTGAAAAAAATGATCATCATCATACTGTTCTGTCATTATATATAAATCCATTGAAAATCCTCAGAACCCTCTAAAGATGAGCATGATCGTTCTGTAATACTGCTTGCGAAAGGGACTCTCCAGGTCGTGAAACACAATCACTTACCTTCCTGGAATCTGGCAACATCCCTGATAAATTATGCAGTTCCATATGGTCTAGGATGGCTCCTATTACTTTCCTCATCTTTCCAGTTTTGGAAAGTGATTTTTAATGGGCATTATGAGCAATTTGATTTGTTCTTGACATATATATATATGTATATGTCTTGTCATATATACATACATACATACACACAGACACACTCACACAAATACAAAAGAGATATATGTGTGTATATATACACACTACTTTTTTTTCTTCTTTCCTATTATTTCACCAAACACCACATAAGTCAAGAAATTAATCTTCTATTTCTAAATAATCATATTTTTTTTGTAAAAACAAATGAGCTGAATTCCTTGCCAAGGATGCAAAAACTGTCATTTGAGGAAATGCTAGCATCTAGAATGGGTTTTGGATAAATAGATTATGTGATACAAATACATAAATGATGGTTAACCTCCAAATGCTACTACGCCTTAGGTGGAGAAGTCTGTTTTCCAAAATCAAATGAGAAGTTGGTTTGGTTAGGCTTATCCAGAAGGCTCTCACAAGATATTTACCAGGGATACACCTGAGACAGTGTGTGCCTCATTTTGAGCTGTGGCATGCACAGAATGGCCCACTCAAGGGTGAGTCTGATTACCAAGATTCATCTTCTTCCTGAAGGTGACTAGACTCACATGAGACTCAAACATTACATGAGAATTATCTGACCAGGAACACAGTCTGAAAATTCTCATCTGTAATTCTGTTTTAGTCTTTAATTGATGGTATCCAACTCTTAATCATTATCGATATCTTTAGGTTCCAAATTCCTGCCATTCACATACTAGCAGCTTTTAGTGAGATATAAATCAGATAAGCCATCTCCAGTGACTCATGGAGAAGTCTCTGTTTTATTACCCTCTTATTTATTTTCACTTATGGTATTATCTACTTTTTTCATCTTTCTCTTTTAAAAATTGAGAACAAAGTGTAAGTCTAGGAAGAGTGATGGATACAATCTGTTCCTTACATAAAGTCGAAACAACATCTCCTCCCTAAAAAACTTGGTCATTTCCTAGAACCTTACTATTACATAAATTAAGAATTTTCTTTCTCACTCAAAATGAAGGCCTTAAACTGAACTTTGTGACAATTGGACTACATTGTTTTAAAAATCACAGAACTGTGTAAGTCAGGGAACCACAAGCCGTATTTCCTCTGAGAGGTATGATGACATGCATCTCAGAATGTTCCAAGAGAAAGGCTAAGGAAAAGCAGCATCCACTTCTCTTTTGAGCAATTACATGTAGATGGGGAGGGGTGAGGATTCTTATGTTGTACATTGCCCAGAGTAACAGCATCCCTACCATATTCTTTTTTGTAGTTTATTGTTATTAAACAACCTACAGAAAATAGTACCTTTTTGATCTGGGCATCTTTGTGAATACTCAGGCAGTGAGCTCACCTGTGTAACCATCTCCAGAAGATCAAGAACAAGAATAGATCCAATACACAGATGCTTCTTTTATGCCCTCTTCAATCACTAGTCCTCTTCCTGACATTTACCAGCGGACAGTAATGTTGCTTGATTTATGTAAATGTATGTAAGTAAATCAAATCATACAGTACTTGTTCCTTTGTGTGTGGTTTCCCTCAGACTGGTGCAGAGATCTGTGGATGGCACATACACGATGTCCTCACGTCTTCCATCTTGGAAATGTACCATTACACTGGTGGTGGACAACCGTTCAGTTTCCAGATCGTCAATGTCAAAAATATTGCCATTGTAACCTTCTCTTCTTTGTGTCTTTGCTAAACACTCATGCATTCTTGTGGGTTTCTATCCAGGAGTGCCATTGCTGCAACGTGACACATGCTTTAGCAGGCAGCACCAGTTTTCCAAAGCAGTTCAAAAGGGTTTTTACCATTTTTTTTTTCATATGAAAATCTTACATATTTATTTGAGAGAGAGGGAGAACACAAGCAGCAGGGTGGGGTAAAGGGAGAAGGGAGCCCCAAAGGGGACTGAGCAGAAAGCCCCATACGGAACTGGATCATGACCTGAGCTGAAGGCAGATGCTTAACCGTCTGAGTCACCCAGGTGCCCCAATTAATATTGCTGACAGCAGTGTCAGAGACTTTCAGTTTGTTCATAGTCTTGCCAACATTTTGTGTGATTCTTTTATATTTTGTTTTTGTTTTTGTTTATTGTTGCTTCCTTCTCAAAAGCCGTTTGACAGTACGTGGTAGAATTGTCTTCCGGTTCTAGTTGGCATTTCACTGATGGATAATAGTCTACTGCTTCCCTGATTGACCCTCACCCCATCCCCTAACAACCACGAGTCTGTCCTCTGCTTCCATGAGTGTGGACTATTAGGTTCCTCAGAAGAGCAGTGTGATGTAGTTTTTGTCTTTCTTTGCCTTATTTCACTTAACACATGTTCTCTAGGTCCATCCATGTTGTCATCAATGGCAGGTTTCTTTTTGTTTTGAAAGGCTGAATTTTATTCCATTGTGTGTATTACTTCAAGTACGTATTACTGATGGTTATGTTTGTGACATAGGTTGTGATGATGATTTCACGGATGCACACTTAGCTCTAAATTCATCAAGTTACATACATTACATATGTATAGCTTCTCATATGTCAATCATACCCCCATAAAGTGGTTTTAAGAACCAAGAACCATTTTCATATATTTACTGATCATGTGGTTATCTTTCACAAGCCTTTATGGGACTCTTTGATACTTTTCTATAAGGTTGTCTGTCTTTATCGATTTGTAGAATTTTACTATATATTCTGGGCATGCACATTTGTTGAATAAATGCATTGGGAATGTTTTCTTTCACTGTGGGTTGCTTTTTCAATCTCCTGTTGGTGATTTCTAATGGATAGAAAATTTGAATTTTAATATAACTCAGTTCATCATATTTTCCTTTACAGTAAGTGATTTTGAGTTTTATTGAAGAAATCTTTGCCAACTTTGAGACTGGAGGATGTTTCACATTTTTGTCTTTTGGGCTTTACCTTTTGCATTAATATCTGTATGCCATCTGGAAGTCATCTTTGGTATGATTGAGGTATATCTGATCGACTCAGTACCATTTATATAAAAGACTGCATTATTCCCACTGAGTTGAAGTGTTAAACCTACATAAAACCCAGGCAAATGTTTATAGATATTATATATGAATAGGTTTGGGCCTGGTCTCTCTATTTATGTCAGATATCATATTTTCTGCTCATGTTACAATACCACATTATATTAATAATTATAAATGTACAGTAATTTTTAGTATCTGGAAATGTATATATTATAACTTTGTGTTCCTTTCAAGATTTCTGTTGGGTACTCTTGGCCCTTGGCATTTGTGTATAAATTTTAGATACAAACTATTGTATGCCTTTATTCTCAAACATAGATTTTTAATTTATTTTGATACCTCTTATTAGTTCTATTTAATAAATTGTGCTTGCTACCTAGTGATGTTATTTCTATAAGCTCCAAAAATTAAATTTGTCTTTTTTTAGTATTATTATTATATATAATACACAAAAATGTTATACATATTAGGTATACATATACATACACACATATTTTTCATAATACATACACACACTTTTATTTCTTTAAATGATTAATTCTTTTTGTAGGTTATCATGTTTTTAAATGGCTAAAACCAAAATTTTGTATGTGGAATTTTTCTGCCTCCATAGAAAAAGAAATATACGAGTATTTTCTCAACCTGATAAAAGGCATCAGTGGGAAATCCACACGTTTAATGATAAACTCCTTAATGGTGAAAATCCAAAACTTTCCCACTAAGATCAAGAACAAGACAAGAATGTACATTCTCAACACATTTATTCAACATTATACTAGAGGTTCTAACCAGGGAAATAAGGGAAAAACAAACAAACAAACAAACAAAACCCAGAAATTATCCAGATTGAGAAAGAAAGTAAAACTTCCTGTATTTACACAGGACATAATTTTGCATAAAGATAATCATAAGAAATCCACTAGAAACAAACAAACAAACAAACAAAAAAACCTATTACCCCCCAATGATAAGTTCAGGGAGGTTGCAGGACTCAAGATTAACATTTTGAAGAAGCAATTGTATTTCTTTATTTTTTAAGATTTGATTTATTTTTAGAGAGAGAGAGGGAAAATGAGCAGAGGGAGGGACTAAGTGAGAGGGAGAGAGAGAATCTCAACCAGCCATGCTGAGAATAAAGTCCGATGAGGGGTTGATCTTCTCCCTGAGGTCATGACCTGAGCAAAAATCAAGAGTCTGATGCTTAGCTGACTAGGCCACCCCGACACCTCAGTAATTTTATTTCCATACATTGCATAAAACTATCTGAAAATAAAATTAAGAAAATGTATTAATGTATTAATTAATTATTATTTATTATTGCATCAAAAGAATAAAATATATGGGGTCAAATTTAACCCCCCCAAAAGTGTAAGATTTCTATACTGGAATTCACAAAATATTCTTGGACAATATTAAATATTTTTATATGTGGAAAGATGTTTCATGTTTATAGATAGGAAGACTTAATATTACCAAGGTGATTATATTTCCCAAAATTCATCTACACATTAAACACAATATTTTTCAAAAATCGCAGCTTGTTCTTTTGCAGATATTGAGTAGTTAATCTTAAAATACACAGGAACTACATGTGACCCAAATAGTGAATTATTTTGAAAAAGAACAAATTTGTAAAACTCCTATTTCCTGATTTTAAACTTAATACAAAACTACAGTAATCAAGATTATGTGGTATTGGTATAACGTTAAGCATATAGATCGATGGAATAGAATTGAAAGTACTGTAACAAAACACTGTGTTTATGGTCAATTGATTTTTTACAAGGGCACTAAGAAAATTCCATTAGGAGAATAAACTTTTTAAAAAAATGATTCTGGGCAAATTGATATCCACATGCAAAAGAATGAAGTTGAGCCTATGTTACATACTAACCACATTTAACTCAAAATTGATTAAAGACATAGATGTATAAACTGAAAATCCATAACTCTTAGAAGAAAACATAAGAATAAATATTCATAACCTTAGTTAGACAGTGTTTTCTTAGGTATTATGCCAAAAGCAAAAGCAACTAAAGATGAAATTGATAACTCAGATTTTATCAAAATTAAAAACTTCTGTATTATAAATTTAAACATCAAGGACATGAAAAGACAACCACTACAATGGAAAAAAATATTTTCAAATCATTTATCTGATAAGAGACTTGTATCCAGAATATATAAAAGGTTTTAGGACATCATCATCATCATCATAACAACAATAAATAACCCAATTTAAATAGGGGTGAAATATTTGAACAGATATTTTTCCAAAGAAGATATACAAATGGCTGTTAGGCAAATGAAAGTATGCTCAATATCATTAGGTAATATAGACGTGTAAATCAAAACCACAATGAGATCTTGCTTCCCTCTAATAAGATGGCTAAAATAAAAAAAATGGACAGGAACAAGTTTGGGAATGTAGAGAAATTAAAAACCTCATACAATGTTGTTGAGCATGTAAAATATGGAGGCTACTTTGTGAAACAACTAGAAATTTTTCAAAATCATAGCCATCATTACAATATAAGCCAGCAATTACACTCCTTAGTATCTATCAGTGAAAATATATGTCCACTCAGAACCTTGTATAAGAAAGTTCATAGTGACATTATTCAAAATTATCCCAAAGTGGAAACAACTCCAATATCTATTAACTAACAAATGGATGAACCAAGTAGATCTGTACCGTAGAATATAATTCAACGACAAATAGGAAGGAAGCACAGATGCGTGCTACAGCACGCATGAACCTTGAGAACACTATGCAAAGGCAAAGAACACAATCTCTAAGACCACACACCGTATGATCCATGTTTACAAAAGGCCCGAAAAGGCAAAGCCACAAGGACAGAAAGTAGATTATCAGTTGCAGATCTGGGGAGCAGAGCAAGGGGAGGGGAGTGACTGCTAATGCTTGTAGGCTTTCTTCCACAGTGAAGAAAATATACTACAATAAGATTGTGAGAATAGTTGTCCAACTCTATGAATAGAGTAAAAACTGCGATTACAGTTCAAATGGGTGAATTTCATGATACTTGATTAAATCATATTAAAATACATGAAGTAAAAACTGGTAAAACTGAATAGAGAAGTAGAAAACTAACTAATTATTCTTGAAGATTTTTAACACTGCCTCACAAGAATTGGTAGAAGGAGACAATAAATCATTAACCACATATAAGTTTGAAAATACGTTGGATTAATCTAACTTAATTGGCATTTTTAGAAAAAGCTATTGCAACACATCAGATCACACATTTTCCAGCCAATACAATGTGTTTACTAAGATAAACTATACAGTAAGATATAAGACAGGTTTCAGTATATTTAAAAGCATCTACATCTTATTCAGTATGTTTTATGTATTTCAGACTTTATCAGAATTAAAAACTTCTGCTCTTTGAAAAACAGTTTAAGAGGCCGAATAAACTAGTTATTCACTAGAGTAAAATATTTGCAATTTATACATGGAGAGTGTATAAGGAACTTACAAGCTCAATAATGAAACAAGAAACCCAGTTAAACATGAACAAGGAAGCCAACAGATATTTAACCAAAGAATAAGAAGCATATGAGCAGATGCCCAATATGATTCTTCTTTAGTAATTAGCAAAAATATTAAAACCACAATGAGATAACACTTACCACCTTTCAGAATGTCTTCATACTACACGGTCTGACCACATTAAGGTTTTGTTCTGCTGTTGAGTAATTGGAACATTCATACATAACTGATGAGAATATAAAATGGCGGAACCACTGTGAAATATAGTTTGGTAGTTATTAGGATTTTTTTTTTTAAGATTTTAAACACTGTCCTGCCACATGATGCAACCATTTTACTTCTAGGGAGTTACCTAAGGTAAATAAAACCTTACGTTGATAGTAAAGACTTATTCATCAATGTTCCTAGCAGCTTTAAGTAGTATCATTCCCAAACTGGAAATACTCCTTTTATTTTATTTTATTTTATTTTATTTTATTTTATTTTATTTTATTTCTTTTCTGTGTTCCAGCATTAATTGTTTATACACCACACCCAGTACTCCATGCGATATGTGCACTCTGTAACACCCACCACCAGGCTCGTCCAACCCCCCACCCCCCTCCCCTCCAAAACCTTCAGGTTTCTTTTTTAAAGATTTTAGTTATTTATTTGACAGAGAGATCATAAATAGAGAGGCAGGGGTAGGGGGTAAGAGGCTCCCCACTGAGCAGAGACACGGATGTGGGGCTCAATCCCAGGACCCTGAGATCATGACCTGAGCCAAAGGCAGAAGCTTGGCCCACTGAGCCACCTAGGCACCCCTGGAAATGTTCCCAATATCTGTCATCGGGTGAATTGGAAAACAACTGGCAGGATTAAATACCATTCAGCAATAAAAGGTGAACTACTGATGCACAGAACATGGATAAATCTTAAAATAATTATGCTGAGCGAAAGAAGCCAAAAATAAGGATGTGTACTGTATGTTCCATTTCTGTAATACTCTAGAATAAAGACAAATCTATATGAAAGAATGCACATCCATGCCCAAGGATGGTTGGGTGGGCAGGCAAACACAGAATTACAAAAGGATACGAGAAAGTAATTGGGCATGACGGATATGGTCATTCAAAAAAAAAATGGATTCATGTATTTGTAGATTTCTGTGTTTCCCCAGTTAATGTGTATTAATACATTCATAATAAATTAACAATCTACTGTTCAGGGTGCACATACTAATTATTCCATTTTATCGTCAGCCATATGGCACGGGAAGTGATGCCACCCTCTCAGTGGGAATTGATTTGGATGGGATGGTCTTTTTGGTACTTTCTATTTGAAAGAGAAGGATAAATTGTATTTGTATCAAAGCCCTAGAGAATAAATACTTGTGGATTTTTGTGTTTGATGCTACCAGGCAAATGAAGATCATTGTTTTTGATGGCTTTTCATAATTTTTTTTAAAAGTTGATTTTATACCAAGATTTAATATTCTAAGTCTATTTGCCAGAGCATGTTAATTTTGTTGTATTAAATGTTTATGAAAGTATTAAAAAAGACATTAAATATGAAAAAAAAAGTTGATTTTATATCCCAGTTAGAAGGCCAAATGTTATTTTTTGTTTTTAGTACATCAGTGACATTACATTTACATATCTAGATATATCTGTGTCTTAATTTATGATGAAATGATAACCTCAAATGAAAAGATCAACTCAAATTTTCCTAGTATAATTCCCATTTTTTAGACATTTAATTGAGGTTTACACTGATTAGTAAAATCACCAAAATTTATATAGCTCATAAGGAATTATTCATAAAAATGCATGCTAAAAATAGAATTACTTGTCGGTTGGTATTAAATGCATCCTGGCTGACAGTGTAATTTCCCTTAAGTAAAAGATATCTTGGCTCAGAAAACTTCCTTCTTGATGCTAAACTGAAAGAGATAACTTGTTACTTTTCAAACAATAAGAGAATGGGAACTTAGTACCTAAACTATTGCTAACATTGTTTTGATATGATAGGAGAATAAAATCCACAGGAGAGATTGAAAAATGTCTTTTCTCAAATCTTCTCTATAAAATACTGCATTTAACACTGCCCAGGTGTTAACATTTGTATGTTTCTAACTTCAAAGGAGAAATTATTCACTGTGTGTTGATATCTTCTGCTATGCCACAGTGGCATTTACCCCTTTTTCTATAATCTGTTTCTTCATGTACCCACTCCCACCATCCACACATCCACCAACCCGCTTTTCCCATGTCAACTTTATAGAGAAAATATTGGGAATCCAGGCCAAGTAGTTGAGCAGTTTGGAACTTCTAATGAAATATTGGAGATCTGTGTTACCCAGGACCTACCTCCACAAAAAAGCAAACAAGCAAGCAAGCAAACAAAAACAAATACAGAAACTAAAATCTTCCTTATTTTTCAAACTGAAAAGAATCTAAAAAATGGTTAAACTGAAGATTTAAATTTGAAATCAGCAGAACCTCACAGGTTGTCCAAACTATTCTTTCTTTACCGAGCCTTGCTCTTCTAGACGGTTCTTTCAGCATTCGCTTGCGTTTTCCATAATAATACTTAAGTAGCAATTTCTTGGTTCAGCAATTGTAGACAAGAGCTTTTAACTACCTGTTTTGGAGCCCGAGACTCAGTGTCTTCCACGTCCACCATAGTCTGCCTGGAACAACATGTTTCAAAGAAATCAAAACTTTTGCATAAAAACTAAATTACTTTGGTATTGTGACCTTTAAATATTTTCATTGCCAACTCAAACGTATTATATGAAGATGATGTTTCTTTGTATAAGTTTTCCCACATTTAATAATTCATTCGTGTGTCTTCATTTGATTGGTATTCTATGAGTCTGGTTTTAGTTCTTTCCCTCCAAATTCTAAAATATACCAACAGATCTCTCAAACTCGGCTTATTTTTCCCAAGCCATTAAACATGCTAGAGAATACATGACATTATACTTACATTTAACATTTGCTTTGTTCTTAAATTTGTCATCTTAAATAGCTTTACAAAACTTCTGAGTTACAGCTTTTTTCTTTTTCTTGCTCACTGATACACATTATGATGGCCTTTCTTTTGTAGGAGGCAGCATTGTAGTGAACATCCTTGTACACTCGTAATCATTCATGTACTGTTTCTATAGGACTGACTTTGCAATGAGATACATGAGTCAGAGAAGGTGCACACTTAATAATTAATTGAACTGATTAAACTTGAGAATCAAGCGTGTGCTAGTTAGTCTTAGTCATTATTTGGCATGGTTTGAGGATGCACTAGAAGACATGGCAGACGAGCTGGCTTTATGATGAGACTCTAGTTGCAGGTAGATACTTGTATGGCTCTCCTCAAAGTTAACGGAATGAACAGACAATCTCACCCACAGTTAATGCTATTAAATTCCCTGTACCATAGCCATAAATCGTGGCGATCTTTTAAAAAGTTTTATTTGATTTTGCAAATCTGATGGGTAAAGAGAGAAATACTATTAGTATTTTGTTTTGATGTCTCCTGATCTTAAATGAGGTTCAATATAGTTTTATGTACTTATTGGTGATTTTTATTTCCTTCTATTCTTCCTGTTTATCTAGCATGCTCATTTTTAATGTGGTCTCATTGATTCGTAGCAGATCAATTATATTTTGTCTCAATTAACTATCCCTGAAATGTTAATGATAATACCTCTTTATATAATTTTTCAAAATGGTTTATCTGAGATTATTTCTTCCTTTTTTATTCTATGGCATTCTTTTCTTTTAAGATGTTTTGTTTCAATAAGTTTAGGTCTGAGAATTTTTATTAAAAAAAAAAATCACTACACTTGATTTTGTTGCTGATCCAAATTTGAGAATCTTTGATTTACATAATTCTATGGCTGCCTTTTTATTTGTTTAGACACAAATATAATCTGAAATTATATTTACCACCAGTGTTACTGAAACTCTTGTAATTACCTCTTAGTGTTTCATAATAAACATGTATGGATTCATTTTTATCAACTAAAATTTCAGAAAATTCTACATAAAATAGTTCATAGTACTTGGCTCAGCCAGAAAACTTATCCAAGGAACTTAGGAACAGGTTCCCAAGTTATTATAAATATTCAGAGTTTACTTTTCTTCTCAAATTGTAATATTCCTTAGGGTGGCATAGCATGCTGGTTCTTATTTTTCTCAAACAACATAAGTGTTTTTAAATGTCATCATTGAGAGTTTGATCAATATTGCGGCTCTTTGCTGGCATTATAATGCTGAGAGGCTAACATGTTAGTTGAAATGAAAAAAAAAAAAGCCTTTTATATCAATGTGACAGATACACATGCCTTGAGCACTAACAAGGCATAGCTAATTACTGATAGAGTTGCCGAAAAGGTATTCTGACAGTCATGATATATGAACAAATTTGTCTTGCAAGTGACAAGTCAAACAGAGGTTACTGAGAGTCACGGGCACTGCCAGCGCGGTGGGTGGGTTACAGCAAGTGTCTGTTCATTCATTTTCCTTTGCTGGGGGGGAAATAGCCTACCATCATTTTAGTATGTTCAGTCTTTCATGTATGCTCACACTGTTTCATTAGAAGTCCCAGTATTTCTTTCCACAAACATTCCCAAAAGGATTTGAAAAATCCAACTGTTGGTTAGTTTTCCTCTAAAGTCCCTGCTTAAATTCTGGACATCTCTAGGATTTATCTGGCAATGTGTTATTTGTCTAAATTATATACATTTAAATCATGCATTAGTCATGCACTTCCTTTATAGATGAAAGTATGTAATTTAACATATCTAAGGAATAATAAGTCTTACAGTATTTGATCACTGTAAAGTCCAGGAAATTGTAAGTCATATGCAGAATATTGGAAATTATTTGTTATAAGCAAATGGCCATGTACATATATATGTATATATTTGTGTGGGGGGTTTCAATGAGAACTGATTGCATAGAAAGCGAAGTTTATATTCAAAAACATTATTTTTTGACTACTAGTTCAGGCTCCTCTATGCTAAAAAAAAAAAATCAAATCTCAGTTATGCATCAAAAGGTTTCTGATTCTGCCCATTTCCACAGTGCTAATGTAACATTCACTAAATATTATTTAATAAGAAGAACTCATTATTCTTATAATGAATTATTATGAAAGAATAATATCTGGCATTAGCAGGTTAATATTCCAACATTACTATGAAACCAAAGCTGTGGATAAATTATAATACGAAGCAGACACATTATTTAAAAATCTGTCCAGTTTGTTCCAATCTACATTGTATTACTTGTCAAGCAAGCACTCCGCCTCTTTTGTAAAGGTTTATTTTTTATAAATAAGGGAAAACGATTCAGTGGAGAACTATACTTTGTATGCCAACCATGTGCTATGACTTGCCCGGAAGACAATGCTGCACCATGTCCTCTGCAATATAAAGAAATAAATAAAACAATAAACAGATCTGTTTTATGTACCAAACAAAATTTCCCACTTTTATGACAGAATAGAGAATGCACTTTTCAAGCCTAAAGGAAGTCAAAGGGATGTTGGTGGTGGTGACTGAGGGGTGTTGATATGCTGATGTGGGTGCTGGTGCTGGTCTTGGGAACAGCCATGGAGGTTCCTGGAGGAGAGCAGCTGAGCTGACCCACGAAAGGAGAGTAGGGTTTGCCGATTGAGAGCAGACAGGGGAGGGTGTCCACACAGAGAAATTAAATCTAACAGTTTAAATTCTTTGAAAGAACATCATAAGAGAAGTTCTATCTCCCATCTTCACCTACAACCCACTACTCTGTTTCTTTGGTTTAGGGAAGATAAGCTACTTTAGAAGAACATGTTTGATCCTGTAATTTGTACATACAACTACACTAGACATTACTACATACTATTCCTGTTGGCTGTTTCCTTTCTTCTTTCTTACTAAGTAAGCTACTTATTTATGCAGGAAAAAAATAACCTAGTAGTCTTTTTTATCACCCTTATTTGTAACGAAACAATAAATGCTTCTTGAAGATGAGGTGTATCTTTATATATTCATTTTAAGCCTGGACTCCTGTGATGGCTGATTTTATGTGTCAATTATACTGGGCTAAAGGATGAGAATATAGTTGGAAAAACAGTATTACTGATTATGTTTGTGGTGGTCTTCTTGGAAGATATTAGCATTTGAATCAGTAAACTGAGTAAAGATCACCTTCACCAATTTGGGTGGGTGTCATCCAACACCTTGAGGAACTGAATACAACAAAATGGCAGAGGAAAAACAAATGGAGAAGAAATACTCGTTTTTCTCCTACCCTCAGACATAGGTCCTCCTGGTTCTGGGACTTATACCATCAGTCTTCCAATTTTCAGGTCTTAAGACTCAGGAAGAATCACAGCAGCAGGTTTCCTGGTGTCTTGCTTGCAGAAGGCAGATCATAGTATTTCCCGGCCCTCATAAGCATGAGCCAATTCCTATAACAATTGCCTTCCTATATGTCCTCCTCTGAAGAACCCTAATATACCTCCCAAATAATATTTAAGGTAGCTTACATATAAGCACATAGATCATAAAGATAAAAACTTAAAAATAGTGCAATAGGAAAAATGGAAAGTGAAATGTGAAAAATAAGTTTATGTACAAGCAGAATGAACAAAAGCACTTCAAAGACCATAAATCTATGTATTTCCTTTGTGCACATTCTACCGCAATATGTGCGAATGCGTGAGTTTACCATACGTCAATCAAAGGCCAGCTGTACATTTATTTAAATATTTGTGTATTCTTTGGTGTTATAAACATGTGTCGTATTTTAGACAGATTTTAATTTTAGTCCAGGTTACACAAGGCAGTGACATGCAAAGCCTAGGTGAAGGCTGTACGCTGCAATGCTATTTTCACTAGGAAAGTTTGTGGGAGCTCAGCAAGAGCAGCGTGCCCTCTGGCCCTGTGGGAAAAGAAAGGTGAAGGACGGAATGAACATGGTTGGTGGAGTGCTGGAGGTCTCTGGGAAAGACACAGGGGGAAAAAAAAAGAAAGAAAAAGAAAAAAAGAAAAGATGGGAGGAAAAATAGGACAGGAGTAAATAGAAAAAGTAAAGAAAAAGAGGGAGCAGAATACAGTGTTTATATTCACATTTTGGCTTCCTCAGATAGTTGTCTATAAATATTATCTCTGAAAATTTTTTACTCTTTCTTTGCTTTGTGGTCATAGCTTCTTAATTTCACAGAAAGTCTTGCTTACCTTGGTGAAATAGTTTGGGGTATTCATTTGTTTTTTTGTTTTTTTTTTTTTTTTTAACTTTTTCTCAGTAACTGTCTTCTTGGAATATTTTCACCTAGAAACCAATTCCCTACAATAATTTTTTCAAGGAGATTAAGTCACTCTGCTTGAAATTAAAAAACAACAACAACAAAACTACTTAGAAGACATATAGCAGATTTGCCGCAGATACTTACAATGTTCCTTCCTGAAATCAAGTTAAAATTAAAAAAGAAAAGAAAAGAGAAGAAACATCTAATCCTATAAGAGCAAAAAGGATAGAGAAGATTTCAGAAAAAAAAAAAAAAGATTTCTAAAATTTCAGGAAGAGGGAAAAGCTGATGGGTAATCACTGATTAATAAGGTTGAGCTGATCTTAATATGATCCAAGGGTACTCAGCATAGATAACAGATGAGCAAAGAGGTGTGGCTTAAAGTTTTAGATATAAGTGAAGGACTGTGTGCAGAATACTTAACATCTCAAATCTGATTATATTTTACTAAGCAGAAGGAATATAGCTGTGTGATCATACCCAAGGCAAAAAGGGAGATTTGCTTTCCAGGCAAACTGAAGAAAATGTCAAGAGAAGATTCGAATAACCACAACAAAGTGTTTCTATGCTTGTGTAGGAGTGGTCTTCGGTAGGATGTCTGTTTCTATTCTAAAGTAAGAATAGATGTGAGCAGATGATGAGCCTTGTACATATTTACAGAGTTAAGAGTCTACAATATTCTATGGTCAAACTTAAAAATATCTATGGGAAAACAGGTTGGTTATACATTTTAGGAAAGCCTGAAACAAGAAAGAATAAGATAAACAAAAAATACCCAGAGGCAAATCCAGCAAAAATACCGGCAAAATTATCAGATATGTGATAAGAAATTTTCTCCAATTTAAAATGACATAGACATTTTCAAATTATGTAACATTTACTAAATATAATTACGAAGAAAGCCATACTTAGTTTCATAATTTCAAAATATCAGAATACCTAGCAATAAAAAAGAAAATTTTCTTCTAATCCAGGGTGCTGTGGGTTGAACTAATTCCCCTAAAAGATTTTTCAAGTCCTAACTCCCAGTACTTAAGAAAGTGATCATATTCAGAAATGGGGCCATTACCTAGCTAAGATGAGATCTTACTACATTAGATTGGTCCCTAATCCAATGACTAATTTCTTCTTAAGAAGTGGGGGATTTGGACACAGAGACACAGACACATCAGGAAAACACCTTCTGACAACAGAGACAATGTTTGGATTGATGCCTATAAGTCAAGTAACACCAAGGATTGCAGACAACACTGGAGGCTGACAGGAAGCAATGAAGGATGTTTCTCTAGACCCTGCAGGGGGAACACAGCACTGCTGACACCTTGATTTCAGCCTTGTGGTCTCCAGAACAAGTTTCTCTGGTTTTAAGCCAATCAGTTTGTGGTGCTTTGTTATGACAGCCCTCGGAAACTAATACACAGGGTGTCAAGAGGTGGGAAAAAAGGCAATCTCAAAAAAACAGGGAATAAAACTGGAATCAGGCTTTTTGTCAGCAATGCTGGATGGTGTGATACAGAGAGAAAATGTCTTCCAATTCTAGCATGATATTTTCTCTCTAGAATTCTGCTGTGAGACAAATTAAGTTAGGCAGAATAAGGAGATTTTTAGAAAATGAGTGATTCATAAAATTTAGCCCTCTAAACCTTTTCTTTCTTGAGGATGTACTTCAGACAAATGAATACTTAAATCATGAAATGGGAAAGATGATATCTAGAAAATAATAGAGCATATTGAGGAAACAAATGTTGAGAAATCTCAGGAGGACAGTTGTACACATTAAGAAAGCAACCAGTCATGGGGCGCCTGGATGGCTCAGTGGGTTAAGCCGCTGCCTTTGGCTCGGGTCATGATCTCAGGGTCCTGGGATCGAGTCCCACATTGGGCTCTCTGCTCAGCAGGGGGCCTGCTTCCCTTCCCCTCTCTCTGCCTGCCTCTCTGCCTACTTGTGATCTCTCTCTGTCAAATAAATAAATAAAATCTTAAAAAAAAAAAGAAAGAAAGAAAGAAAGAAAGAAAGAAAGAAAGAAAGAAAGAAAGCAACCAGTCTAGATTTCAAAGGATGGAGACCATCTGAATGAAAATTTCTTGGGGTAAAAATAGATTCAGTAGTATGTTGAAATGTTTTTAAGAAATTGAAATTGGATACTCCCATAGTGAAAAGAACAAAGCAAATGGCAAATAAAACCTCTCACAAAAAATTGCAGAGCAAGAAGTCAGGTATATTCATAATGTACTCTGGCTATGCAGTGAACAGAATTCACATGGTATTATGTAAATATATATATATATATTTATATTTATATATCTATATATAGGTGGAACATGAGGAGAGAGACATCACAATGTAATTATTTAAGTATATAATTTCTTATCTATCAAGCTAAAAGTTCATAACTTACTATATTACAGTAAATCAACCTTTTTGTAAAGATAGACTGACAAAGTGAATGATGTGCTTCTCTGTGCGTGTTTGTGTGTGCACCAGTGTGCATTCAATCAGTTGGAGATTCCCTAAATTAATTATTACAAAAACAAGGAACAGTAAGATTGGAAATAATTGGGCCTGCAATGACATATTTGACTGCTTTTAACATACAACAATGTAATTTCTCATGGTTTAACCTTGTAGTTTTCTACATAGCTTATATTAGTCAGATCTAAATCCAGAGACCTAATGAAAAAGAGTCAGAATATTTCCTTCTATTTTCTATAAAATAGTTAATGTTGGGAAAATTAAAAAAATATATATTTTCATGCATAGAACCCATGGGCCCAAGTTGTTCTGACTTTCCTGTATTGTCAGCCAGCCCATGTTGGGTTTAAATCACAGATCCTCTTTCATAGGTTATCAAAGATTATCCTTGTATCTTTAAGCCAAGTCTGGATGCTTAATGACTCAGGGGATCCTCAAGGTATCACCAAAGGGAAATCCTATTTAGATAAGAAGGCATAGCAGAAAGCCTGCTGCTTCTGGATCTGTTGAGGTCCAAGCTGAAATCTGAGTAGGCCAGTGGGGCAGTAGGTAGTAATAAAAACCTACAAAAAAACATGAGACATACCAAGAAAGATTGTCTTCTTTTATCCACCTCCATGTCCAACATGTTGTGTGATAACACAGCAAGGGGGAGACGTTGCCAAGTAGGGGATGATGAGATCACCCTAGTACTTGTTTTTGGAATTCAAGAAATCAGGAGGTTTCCATGTACCCTGGTGAAGGCACAGTAGCTGCTGAAAGATTCACTCAGTCTGCAGACCTGGGATGTCCCAGAGACCTGGGATCGGAGTGCATATGGCTAGCTGTCAGCAACAGTGGATTCTATGTAGTATCAAGAGACAGAAGGATGTATTGATCTTAGCTGATGACAGTAAAGTGGCCAACCCACCCAACATCCAATGGCAAGGACCAGTGGAGACTACCTACTCTTCCTTACCTTGTTGCTGGGAAATGTAATAAAATTTCACCTTGAATATAAGAAAATGTAAAAACCTAGCTGGACTTAGAATGAACTGAAACTTGACCAAAGGAAACATTTTAAACAAAACAAAATCAAGATAAAAGCACAGGATAAATCTAAATTTCTCCTCTACTAAGTGGACTGGGGACTTATAAGGAAGATTAAATGACTTCTAGAATTTTTTTTTTAAATTGACTTTGTAGATTAGATTTGTGTGATTAAATTTTTGACCTTGACTACATTACAATTTGTATAAATCTGAGTTGAAGGTTTTCAACAAATGGCTTTTTCTCTAAGTTTACAATACTTAAAAGATCACAAGGATAAGATAAAAAAGGGAAAGTCTCAATTTCTCTTTTCTCTCCCCTTTGTTATTAATCTGTAGCTTATAAGTCAAGCAAGAGAAATAGCTCAAGTTTAAGACATAATCATAAAGAAAGTAAAAAGCAGTTCTTTGTATGTGGTCAAAAGTTTAACTGGTCAAAAGTAGATGGATTGACTTTTCAAATTCATAACAAATTTGGCTTCTTATCTAAGGGCGCCATCTTGAATCTTTGGAGAGGCTGAAACTCAGTTTCCATGCAGTACATACATATTTAAATGACTATGACTAACCAAACCTAGAAGAACTTTGATCATCCCAATCACATCTTAAATTTAATGCTTATTTCACTTTATTATAATCCTTCTAGGCAAATTTAATGCTTTTTTTTTTCCTGAACAAAATAAGACCAGTCCTCATTAAAAAACTACAAAAGACAAAACTTACTAAAATTATTTATAATGTACTAGTGAGTCTCAGAGTCTGCTATGTGATGCAATAAATTACCCTACAAACAAAAGCTTAATTTACATTTAAAAATGCCAACACAGCGTAAGTAAAAGCTATGATTATCTTATGCATTATGGTAACATAACTAAAATAAACTATCAGGTCAAAATAATTTACTTAAATACTAACAACCTGTCTATGAATAACAATGACTGCCCTTAATCCGTTTGTTAGGAAATGAGTTTTCATGAACTCAAAATTAGGTGGAAAAGAGGGCCAAAATTTAGATAAGTACTTATCATTACAGTAACTTTTTCTCCATTAGGAACACAACTACCAACCTGACATGCTTATAACTCAGCTGCTAAAATGCTCTGTACTGACAACCAGGGCAATTCTCTTCGGAGACAGTTAAGGAACTAATCTGCCATAAAATTTATTCCTACAATTTATCATTCATTAGGTGACGGAGATAGAGTTTAACCTAGGATTATTGTTTGAGTTAAGATTTATAAAAAGAGAAGGAAATGTGCAAATGTCTCTGTTAGCTATTAGAACCATTCTGATATGATTATGGAATACAAACAGTGCCATATAGGAATTCATTACATGTTTGGTATTTTTTAACTTGTAATTACTCTTGTAAAGATTATACAATGCAGGAAACAGATCTCACCATCATATTATCTTTGGGAAAGAAACCATGAAAGGAACTCCTATAGAAATGATTTGAGTAATAATAAAAAAGAATAAATCAAGTTAAAAATAGTTTTTGCCAAGGCACATCAAGAATAGTTTTTCCACTTAACTAAAAATTTAAATGATCTAAGTGACATCATTCAGTTATGTTTCATCTCCAATTCCAAGTCCAATTCTCTCATTGCCAAGAGTCACTTAAAAATATTTTAATATTCTTTATTTACATTTTATTAGAAATCAGCTAATTAAAAGCTGTACACAGGTATTTTTCCCCCAAAGCAAAAAGAACCAGTAGGATCTAGTAAAGGTTATCTTTCTATTTATATTGATTGTTCCTAAAGCAACAAAGCAAAACACCAACAGCCAAAAATGACAACCAATGATATAAATAATTTCTCCTGTATGGATTATATTCCTCTCTGCTTTCACTATGAGATTTTTAATTTTTAAAAAAAATGTTCCTAAGAGACTCCACAGCCCTGCAAGTGTTATTCAAAAACTAAAATAAGAAGACTATAATTATAACATTTAGTTGAATGAGATAGTGTCATAATAGTAGTGACTAATAAATTTCATTAATCCAGAATTCAATTTCTAGAGCAAAGTAGTCATATTCCATCTTAAACCTATTATTGTAAAGAATTTATCTTTAAACCAAGCCCTGATTACATATTCAATAATAGCCAGAGGCCAACAATTTTTATAAATATATTTAGATTATGATTTTCTTATAGGAGTAGTAGATTTTTGTCACAGTTCACAAATAAATAAATAAATAAACAAAAATAACAAAACAGTTCTTGATAGCAAGCAGGTAATTTATTCAATGGCCACCAAATGGAGAAGGGAGTTCATTCTCTAAAGTTACCTCGTCCTGGAAGAGGTCTCACAGTTGGGTTTTATGGGGTTAGGGTCATTAAGGGCCAGTGAGCAAGTTGCTGTGGGTTTTTTCTGAGAAGGGAGAGCAGGCTTCTTCTATCACTGTCACCCTTTCTCTTCCCTTATATGGGCACAGATGAATCCATGAAGGCCCTGGTGGGTGCGGTTATACTTCTTTGATATCTGATTTAAAAAAAACACAGACCAATAATAATAATAATAATAATAATAATAATACAATCTGACTGACTCTAGACTCATCTCTTGGTTTATGAAGTGAATATTTTTTACCCCTTAGATTCATAGAATGTTCACTCTTAATGACTTCCTAATGAGAATGTTTTTTTAACATTGTAATTTTCAGCCACTTGAAATGAAGTTTTTACCCCCTGATTAAAGTTGTTGCTTTTCTGACTCAAATTTCATCCCATGTAGCAAAATAAATATTTTTGTTGTTCTGATTGAAATTTCTTTCTTTTCCAAATAATAATGTTGGTAACCTGGATGTATTCAGTGTTCTTACAAGAATGGGATTATTTGACTTTTTTTTTATATATTTTCAAATTTAGTATAAGCATCATATATACTGGCATCAGATCAAATCTTTCTGCTTTTTCTTCCTGTGTTTTTTTAAACTGGTTGGTTGGGTAGTTTACAGAATAAGTTTCAGTTCATGTTGGCTGTCAAAGAGGTCAAATTCTGGAAACTACATAAATCCACTGAGGTCAACTAGGCCATTAAAAAGTAAATGCTGAAGTGTTCATTTCTCTCTCTGCTTTATTACCAGGTGATTCTCTTTCCTACATTGCCTACTTTATTACCAATTTCTTCAGAAATGAAAAGCTGTAAGTAATTTTCAGAGAAAAGAAGAAAACAAGAGAACTCAACCCCTACCTGAATTTGTAGGTAGGAGGGAAGTTTCAATGTTATTTCATATAGGACCATGAAAACACCTTTATTGATATTCATATGTGAAAAAAAGCTGACAGGATCCATATATTTTCTCCTAATTAATTTTGTACTCCAGTTTCTATACAGAGTTTCAAGGACTGTGTGAAAGTCCTTGACTAAGTGTAGAGGTAAACAATTATTTACACATTAGATGATTATTAAAGATACAACCATATTTTATTGATCTTCTGCCATAAATGTCTTTGAATTACAGAATTTTACAGTTGGATTTTATAGAAGAGGCATCTACTATATGAGATCAGAGGAAGGAAGTGACTGATTTTTGTGGTGAGCAGTGGAGTTTGATGTCTAAATAATCCATAACTTGAAAATGGTATTTTATGTAAAAATCCCCTTGTTTCTTAAAGAAATAGAAGTTATATTTAATTTGTTCTTCTGTCTAATGCTACTCTTCCCTCATTCTAATTTTTCAAATACAAAGTGACTACTTAATTCTGGCAAGTTCATGATAAACGGAAGAGATGTATATTGTTTCCATGCTGAAGCAGAGGAGAGCAGGATACACTGTCTGTGAGCCGACTGTCCTGCTGTGGTGATCCTGGAAGTCACACGCTATGAGAGGGAATTGGAAGCAGACTGAGTCGTTATCTCACTTCATGGAGAAGAGCTTCCCTAGGGAGTTACCCAGCTTCCTTTGGGCTTTGGGTGAACCAGCAGTACATGTGAAACTTCTGTGATTCGTTTATTAAATTAATACAGCAGTACAACTTTCTCCATGGAGACTAACTCACTCCACGAAGTCTTCCTTTCCACACGCTTGAACCGCTGTTCCCTTCTCCTTTCCTTTCATCACTGGACTCTTCCTGAAGTAGATTGCTTCACTGTGTTCAGTGTCACCCAGTCCCCTGCCCCTTTCATGGCTCACTGCTTTGTTAGTGGTATATTTATTTTCTTGAGATTATTTTTATTCAAACATTATCTCATAACTGTGAAATCTATTTCATCCTCTGGACCTTGCAAGATCCATTGACATTTTCAAGCACCTTCGCCTTTAAAGATATTATTTCTAGCTTCAATTACATGGCAAACTCTCTGCTGGTTTTCTTGGTCTTTAAAGCTGTTCTATCCCTCTGTCCTTTCTTTCCATTAAGACCTGATACTAGCTTTCCTTCCCCTTTTTCTTTACAAAAATGACATGTCCTTTGTTTTGTATGTAGCCTCCTTCTCTTGAGTTTGATATCTACCTATAAAATAAATAGTGAAAAACTCCACTAGAATATTTAGCCATTACCTTGCACTCAGATGTCTGATAGTGTTATGTTTTCTCCAGCATTTTCCTTACAAACCTATATGTTCTAACTTCCCATCTGTTTTGAAGGAATTATCATCTATCCATTCATCTAGACTTTAAAACTAAAATTGCTTTCATCAACTTCTCTTTGGAGCTCCATAACCCATCAATGGGGCTATATCTCATGAATTCTACATCGATATTCTCTTATGTCAATTTCTGCTTTCTCCAACCCTACTCAGCCAAGGCATTGGTAGTAGCTCCACTCAGACCTTGAGGTAATTTGAATTAAATAGGCAGAAAGATTAAACATAAGAACTAGTGCATTTTCAACTAGTTGTGGTCATGTAAGCTAAGAACATAATGTGTCTAAAAACTGAATTGGGTTGCCTTGGTGTCTCAGTTGTTAAGCATCTGCCTTCAGCTCAGGTCATGATCTCAGCGTACTGGAATTGAGACCCACCTCAGGCTTCCTGCTGGACAGGAAGCCTACTTCTCCCTCTTCTGCTCCCCCTGCTTGTGTTCCCTCTCTCACTGTGTTTCTCTCTGTCAAATAAATAAACATTCTTTAAAAACAAAACAAAACTGTACTACATCATCAGAAAACCATGACCTCCACTAATTCCTATGAATATGCACACAGTTTTTATAGAGTGTATGCTTCAATTTGATAAATATAAATTTACTTTTATACAGGACCATGTAGGGGCCCCTGGGTGGCTTAATCAGTTAAGTGTCCGACTCTTGACTTCAGCTTGGGTCATGTTCTAAGGGTCATGGAATCAAGCCTCATGTTGGGCTCCATACTCAGCATGGAGCCCACTTGGGATTCTCTCTTTACCTTTCCTCTGCTCCTTCCTCTCTCTCTCTCTCAAAACAAAAAAATAAAATAAAATAAAATCTTATATAGGCCCATTTCTTTCAATCTACTCTCCACACTGGAGGAAGAGGTAGTTTGACTCTGTTCAGTATGGTGCTTGCTATTGGCATCCTAATCCAAATAGAGAGCTTACACTGTTAAACTCACTGAATTCAAAAGTCACCACCTCGGTTTTTCTTTTTATGCTATTTTCAGAGCTTCATCAACTCTCACACAGACTATAATAACAATTTATTCATTTCTTACTTTACCCAATCCGATTTTAACATTGCTAGCTACAATAGTTTTTGGAGGTTGTGATCATACCACTACTTAAGTCCTTAATATAATATCTAAGTCTTTACTACAAGGTCTTAGGGGCTTTATGATCTGACTTACACCTAAATTCTAAATTATTGATATTAAATATACAATGTTGGCTTCGGCTTACCTGTGTAAGTAGGGTGGTTATACTATACAGTATGTTATAAAAACTAAGAAACTATTGAGAAAGAACAGAGGGCGGAACGTAGTGGTGACAAGCATAAATCAAGCAGAGTTCAGACACACTGGGATGTACAGTCAACCTGACACATGATCTTTCTCTTGCTTTGTAATTTTCTACTTGTCCTCAACATATCCAGCCTCCCTTTGAAATGATCTCATCGAAATACTATTTATATTTTAAATTCTAGCATAAATGTAACTTTCCATGAATCTTTTCATCCTCCAAACAATTAAGCGTATCAGTTAAGAATTTTTAGGTCACAAATGGCAGCAAAATTCACCAAAATCCAATCGAATTTCTTTCCTGAAGAGTCTGGCGGTGAAAGGACACTCGGGCACAAGTGGATGGGGTTATGGGCCCAGGCGCCCAGAGCCCAGTGTTTCCCCATCAGCTGTGGCTGGGTTTCTTACACCACAAGTAGAGGAGAGGCCTGGCTTCAAGAGGTGACAGCTTATGTGATGGCAACTGGAGATCTAGAAGAAAAGACATTGATCTTCCTTCCAACATTTGCACACAAATTCCTTCTTTAGAAGGAATTGTACAGGTTTGACTTTAGCCTTCTGTGTCTTTCTGGGCTAATTATGGTGGCTGAGAGGACCTAATCATATTTGCATCCTTACACCCATTGGTCTCCACAAGAACCACAATCAAGGTTTTCATCAGAAAAGGAGATCAGAATATTGTATGAACCAAGTGAAAAGAGCCACAGGAGCCAAGAGGTACAGATTAATAACAAATCTTTGTGTTTGGGTATATGTGTTTGAATCTTTATGACTTGCCAGCTGCCTCTCTAAGTTTTATCTATAAACTATGTTGCTTGGACATAAGAGATAATTTCTTCAACAACTCAGTTTAAGGACTTTTCTTATTAGTGATACATCAAAATCACCACTTCTCGGGCTGCCTGGGTGGCTCAGTGGGTTAAGCCTCTGCCTTTGGCGCAGGTCGTGATCTCAGGGTCCTGGGATTGAGTCCCGCATCGGACTCTCTGCTAGGCGGGGAGCCTGCTTCCTCCTCTCTCTCTCTACTTGTGATCTCTCTCAGTCAAATAAATAAAAATCTTAAAAAAAAAAAATCACCATTTCTCTTCCTCTTGATGGGTCATCAAACATATTGTGCTTTCTCTTATTTATTTCATTACACTCCAAGCTTCTTGTGGTCTGGGTCCCTATCTGTTCTCATCTTCTTAATCCCACAACACCTACTGTGGGCTGTCGACAAGCCAGGCACTCACCACATAAGTCCTGATTTTACCTTGCTTTTTCGTAAACCATGCCTTGTAAATAACTGCCTTTATCCCTGAAAAATGGCCAGCTTCCCAGAAGCAACGACTTTTACCTCATCCTTTTATATCTCAGAAGAGTTGAGGCAATGTCTTACATATTTGAGATACATAATCAACTTTTGAATAAACTCAGGTGAAGGAAGTGTGTAACATTGTGGGTGATGCAATGATCGTGCCATCCTCCTTTCTCTAGACCCCCCGGTAGAAGCTCAACATCCCAGTGTACAGAGATGCTTCCCTTCAGACATCCCTTGGCCTGTGCCCTTAGTTCTCGACCTTCTCTAAGCTCCATGAACGTGCCTTTAAGAATAATGGAGAGCTTCGTGGTGAGATCCTTACAAATCCAGGATCATTACAATTAAAATAAAATTTAACCAATACGTGTTTATAATTTTACTGAAGGAAAAAATTTCCTCATTTTGAAATTCTTACAGCTGCCTACTTTCCATTCCCACCATCATAAAGCTGCTAACACTCTTCTAATTTTGATTTGTTTAAAGGAAAAAAGGGGTGAAGAGTTCATGCCGTCATTTTTATATGCCACAAATAAAATAACTCTGCTTCTTTTTCAGCACATGCAGAAGTATGAAAAGCCTCTCAGATTCCTGACAGAACTGTCATTGTTTACCATTAGCACTGTCATAGCTGTGGGCCTTGTCATTCTCTATAGCGGGGCAGAGGCTGGCACCCTGCCTGATGCCTATTTGCAGAAGGGAAGCCTCCAGTCTTCGTTCCCAGGATAATTCCTGGGGAAAGTGTGCTCCCTAGTGTTAAGAGCAGCTTAATGGCTGGAGGGTTCCAGCTGACCAGAAAGAAAGAAGGTTCCTTTCTGGATACTTCCATTTACAGCTTGTGTAGCTGCCAGGGTGCTCATCCATCGAACGGGCCATGTTGAAGATTTTATACTCCTGTGCAAACAAGAGGATATAAATCTAATTTTCACATGCTTTCCAGAATTCACCTGTGTGTTAAGTTGTTTGGTTAATTTTTCAAGGAGGTTGATATCTTCATAGAAAACATTAATAATGACTCCATTTATGACCCCAAAATGAAAATCCCAATTTATTTTCCTTCTCCCTTCCCTGCTTTAAAATTATATTCATAGTGTGAAAGTAGAAGATTCTTCTTTTCATTTATTTTTTATATAAAAGCAATGTTTTTCTTCTGTCACACTGCAACTTTGTATAAATAATATATTTTACTTACATGGAAATGAAAGATGTCATTATTAATAAAGGAGTTAGTCATTAAGAGACATATTTTTCTATTTAAAACCTATTTAATTCAAAGTATTTTCACCGAAAGATTTATTTTGTTGGAGTAATTGCAGAATACAGCTCCCAGAGGTGAATTTTTATTTCAAAATTAGTATTGATGCTTTGGATTCTTTTCAATGTTATTTTTAGTAAATATGTTGGAGTTATTTATTCTTTCCTTCATCTACATATATATACTTTGCTTATAAAGTAATTTGATTATGGAGTTCCAGTTTAACACTTAAAAAATTTTCTTCTACACTCCAGCATCATGTTGCTAATGTTGATATTTTAAAAAAATAAAACAAAAACAAAACAGAACTTAAAGTGATATTCAAAAAATAGTTAAGATTATTTTTTAAAGATCACTGGTAATCAACTATTAAATACTTTAATGATTGGATAGTCATCTTTTAAAAAGTCAGTGTAACAAATATCACTATTCCCCAAGATCCTTTAGCAAATATGTTTCTCTCAGGACATATGCTCAGACCTTAATTTAGGGAATATAAATGTAAATGTGATGTCAAACACTTCATGATGTATAAAGATTAGAAATATCATTGCCATTATAAAATGAAGGGAAAGATAGTTTGTTCTAGGTTAAATAAATGCTTTTCAAGAATCCGATAATAACTCCTGCTATCTAAACCATTAAATAGCATCTGGAGAGTCTAATATTTGGGAGAATCACATGCTAAAAATGACAAAGGTAGGAATGAAATTGAAATAAAGTTCCACTGTGTCCCTGTAGTTAGTCATATTTTGTGCAAAGACCCTGGGGAAAAGATCAAGAAATAAGTCAATAGAGGGTTTTCTGTACTTAAGATGGACTAGAGCAAGTAGAAAAAAATTACTACTATTTATTTGTGAACTATTAGGATGGGCTACTCAGAGTGCCTACACTTTCTATAGCTCTCAGAAAAATTCATCTGGTAATTTATAAATGTTCATCAGTCTCAGGAGTTTCCAATCCCCTCTCACTGCTTGTTAAACAACCTGTACCTTGGGCACCTGGGTGGCTCAGTGGGTTAAGCCGCTGCCTTCGGCTCAGATCATGATCTCAGGGTCCTGGGATCGAGTCCCGCATCGGGCTCTCTGCTCAGCAGGGAGCCTGCTTCCTCCTCTCTCTCTGCCTGCCTCTCTGCCTACTTGTGATCTCTCTCTGTCAAATAAATAAATAAAAAATCTTTAAAAAAGGGGCGCCTGGGTGGCTCAGTGGGTTAAGCCGCTGCCTTCGGCTCGGGTCATGATCTCAGGGTCCTGGGATCGAGTCCCACATCAGGCTCCCTGCTCAGCAGAGAGCCTGCTTCCCTCTCTCTCTCTCTGCCTGCCTCTCCATCTACTTGTGATTTCTCTCTGTCAAATAAATAAATAAAATCTTTAAAAAAAAAAAAAAAAAAACCTGTACCTTATGTAACAGTATGAGTGTAGATGAGGTAAAACTGAGCTAGTATTATCATGAGATCAATAAAACTGATACTGTTTTGGAATCTAGCAACACAAGACAACTGTTGGATGTCAGCATCATTAAATGTCTATCTGGGAACAAGAAGTTATTGAATGAGATCGCTTTCAGCCATAGTTCTCAGTTCTAGGGATCAGTAATCATGGGTTAAAACTTAAAATAGGGAAAACATAGAAAATACTCTTAATTAATGAATAAAATGTCGGTCCAGAAAGAAGCCAAATTTGACTTGCATTCAGTGTCTGACTCTTACCTTCCCCACTCCAAAAAAGTGTTAGGCTGATGAGTTGATTGCTGATGGATGGAGAGGCAACTTATAATTTTATTTTATATATATATATATATATTTGTTTATATATATGTTTATATATATATATTGTTTGTTTGTTTAAATGTATGCATTTTTTAAAAAATTTTACTTATTCATTTGACAGAGAGAGAGATCACAAGAAGGCAGAGAGGCAGGCAGAGAGAGAGAGAGAGAGGAGGAAGCAGGCTTCCCGCTGAGCAGAGAGCCCTGTGCAGGGCTCGATCCCAGGACGCTGGGACCATGACCTGAGCTGAGAGCAGAGGCCTTAACCCACTGAGCCACCCAGGCACTCCTAAATGTATGCATTTTTAAAGATCATATGTATTTACTTGGTTTTTTTATTCCTTCTTTCATCAATAAAATGTTGTCTATTGGGGGGGATAAGTACATGACAACACTTTTCAATTAAAAAATATCATAGGAGTTAGATAGAAATGAAATATGACCTTCATTAACAAAAAAGTCTATGTTGGAGAAGATGATTTTGCTAATAACCACTTGAGAATTAGGTGTTCTCCTTCAAAGTAACACAAGAGAAAAGCAGAGAGAATGGATGCCCTCTGTAGGAATGCACATATCAGAGACGCGAAGAGAGACATTCAGCCCACCAGCTGAGCCTCCTCTCACTTGGGAGTGGGAGAAGTCACATCTCCCCCAGGAGAAGAAATTAATGAAAAGCAGCAGAAAGAAACCAGGGGTATTGGTCAAACAGAGAAGCACTCTTCAACAACAAAACAAATCTTCAACAACTAAAATAAACAATAACATTCCTAAGCGGAAATGGAAAGAACTCCAATTTCTTGAAACTACTATACCTTTTCTTTAAGTCTGCTCAAAACTATTATGTCATAAGCATTTCTGTTGTAAAAAAAAAATCCTACAAATATTCTGGGAAATTATTTCAAATCCATAATAGATAAATCCAGGAAGGACTTATACTTGAATATGTATAGTTCTACAGTAACTTAATCCCTTGAATATCAGAGAGCTACTTTGAATCTAACAGTCTCACGAAACTCTAGAAAAATTCAAATAGCAAAATGTGAGAGTTAAGTAGAATTTGTTTCTTTGCGTTTTGCTTTTAACTCCATTTATTTTTTAAAAAATATGCAGTCATAGATATTTAGGTTAATGTTTCCTGCAAAAAAATGTAATGACTCTACCTTTGTTATTTGCATGGAATATCTACAATCCCATATGAAAATCCATGGTTTCCTTTTTTTTCCAACCCAATATTTCAAATAATATGCATTGAAATTTATCTGTGGATATTAAATAACATTAAGATCTACTTAATAGCATCAAAATTCAGTCTGCGTGTCTCTATCATATTCATATGATACCATGGAAGATTTCTGTCAATAGAAAGACTGAAAAGTGTTTAAAATACTTCCTTTTTGGGGAAGATTGCTCTAGGACTTAGACAATAGTCTATCTTACTGACATGGATCAGTTGGCCCCAGCTGTAAGGAAAGGATAGGATGCAGATTTATGAAGAAGGTCTGAATGTGTCCCTTTCTGAATTTGAGATGGTACCAAACTGGGAGGAATAATATAACAGATGATGACAAGATTGTGATTCAGGTTATCTAAAAAGACTGGAATGCTGGGTGAGTACCAAGAATATGAAATTTGATAAGATGAATCTCAAGTCATGCTTTGGGTTTTAAAAAAAAGAGAAAAGGAAATGTAAAGTAGTGGATAGTGCAGACAGTAGTTCATGGTTACCAGATCTGACTTGGCTATAAGTCAACGGTCACCAGCAGTGCCAAGAGGCTGCTAGAAACAAAAGCATATGTTGCATTAGTAGAAAATGAGTATACAGAACTGAAAAGCAAGAATCTCTTTATGGAATGTTAAGAATATGTATCTGAAATTCTCAGTTTAATATCTAGACAAGATTTTGATGAGTAAAGATAGATTTTATAGGAAAACAGCAGAACCCATTAAACTGTTAACTTGGAAGAAAAAGTATTTTTGAAGAAAACGTGATGAGTATTTCAGAGCTTCCCCGTGCAAAGGAATAACTTTGTTCTAGGGCTCAACTGAACAGGACTAAAAGTTAGTAATCAAACCCAAGAACAGATTTAAATACTTACTACAGACTAAGTGCTCATTGAGCAACTGCTTAATGAATTGACCAAAGAATTTTGTCATCACATTTTGAGTTTATGAAACAATAAAAACAGGCTGTCTTAATAAGATAGTAAGTTTTGGGGGCACTTGGGTGGCTCAGTGGGTTAAAGCCTCTGCTTTCGGCTTGGGTCATGATCCCAGAGTCCTGGGATCGAGCTCCACATCGGGCTCTCTGCTCAGCGGGGAGCCTGCTTCCTCCTCTCTCTCTCTCCCTGCCTCTCTGACTACTTGTAGATCTCTGTCTGTCAAATAAATAAATAAAATCTTAAAAAAAAATAAGATAGTGTGTTTTCATTCACAGAGGGTGTTCAAGTATAAGCTATACTAATGTTGCAGATTTTGTTGATTTGGTCAATGGATAATTCCAATATCCTTCCTTATTTCCTCTGACATTCTTTTCAGTCTATAATGATTCTTTTCACATTTCACTGGAAATTAGCTTTATAGAAATTCATGCTTGCTTCTATTTCTTGAAGAGTCTTAGGAGGTATGCTTATAAGGGGAAAAAAGGTAACTTTCAATAAAAGGTTCTTAGTGACTAGTAATTGTATAGCAACTAAGATCAACTAATTAAAAATCTACTAATCTTTATTATAAAATATCCCTAGTCAAGAAAACGAGATGCCCCCCTATCATTTACCCACCATATTTATACCTTAGCAGTGGGATGATCTATTTCATGTGGAAATTTCCTGATTTTTTTGTGTCTGTAACAGTCAATAAGGGTGATATCGCTGACGTTTTCATTAGGATTATCAATCATCTCATCATCACCATTCAACAAATCTTTATTTGCTGTGTCTTTAAAATGTGCTCTCTCTTTTCCTGGTCTAGTGTTCTGTTAGTACACAAGTTATGGGGCCAAATATCCATTTCTCTTTTCATTGAGACAATGAATTCCCTCCCACCTTTGGTGAAACTACACATGTTATCAGCAAGGGAGTAAGAGGTTAAAGTTAGAAAGAAGGAGTGTGTCTATAAATCTAGGGTAAAATCCTTGAAGTTTTTTCACTGTTAGTCAACTGTGCATAATGGATTAGACTATCACTGCAGTGGTCTTAATTGGCCATTAAGATGACTTAAATCATTGATTTGAGTGCACTAAGTTTGATGTTTTTTGGACATTCTGAAACTGCCTAAGGTGAAAAGGGCTTAGGCATACATAATTTATGAATTGATTATCATATTGTCCAGATAAACTTATATGGCCTTCAGGCTATTTGGGTGTTACCATATTAAGTGTACTTCATTGAAATGCACCAACTTTCCTTTTCTAGGTGCCTGGTTTCCCATCTTGCATGGAATATTTTAAATTAAATAACAATAACAGAAAAAAAAAGGAAATAAAATGAACCATCATCAGGGAACAAACAATAATATGCTGAAGTTCCATGTGAAAAAGATTGTGATTTTTTTTATATTGAAAGATCTTCTTAAGAGATCAGAATCTGTTGATACCCATACTAACATAAAAGTAATTGCAAATATCATAACCAGTTTAATTTGGTTAACTTGTTCCTCTTTAAAAATAAGAAGTGATTTAAAGAGAATATATTCCTACTGAGAAATAGACATAAAATTAACATGAAAACATTTCGCTTTGGGGAAGACTTAGTAATTTAACTGAAAGCTAATTTTAATTGGGGACAAGAAAAAAAAAAGGAAAAAAAAAGCACTTTTTATTCTCTTCCTAACTCCTTCATGTGCCAGTGCTGAGACAAATATATTATTGGACTCTTCTCAATGTCAAAAAGTAAATGACCTTGGAAATATGAAATGGTTGCCACATTGTCTGCTTCTGCACTCTGAACTATGGCACTGACACCAGTTAATGCACAAGAAAGCAGGATGACCAGTCCAGCTCTGTTCATACACAGTCACTTAGAACGTCTGTTGGAAGTGCCTAAAGCTGTCTGAAAACTCTATTAAGGATAGAAAAACCAGGGGTCTGTAAAATCAGAATTTGCGATTTTTGTTGTGGCACATGAATTTGTAAATTCTACTATGAAAGGCTAATTGAATAGTTTGGCTTGCCTTGCGATTTCTTATTACCCTCATTTTGATTTTAAATTGGTTTGGAGGGTCTCACCATTCTGTTCATGAAATTGACATATAATTTTGTTTAGAGCTAAGTCCATTAATATTGGTAAAGCAAAAATGTGGATATGTGGTCCAAGCAGAGGATTTTTAAAAGGAGAGAAGTGTATGTTTATGCAAGAGTTTCATCAAAAATGTAATGACTTGTTCTACTCATTAGTTACATCAAGGGAACCACTTTGTGGATGCCCTTTATAGGTAATAGCTACCTACATTCTTCCTTTCTAAGAGAACTTAGTTTTATTCAAAATGACAATGTGCCTGATAAACATGACAGATCTCTTCCCAGATTTGCTGAAGGCTAGGGATGATTATGTGACCTAGTTCTGGCTAAAGGGATGGTAAGCGAAATTTAGCAAGGTAGAGTCACTGTAAGCTCATTGCATTTTGCAAAAAAACAACTCAGCACACACCTTTAGTTTTTGTCCTTTTTCCTTTTTACAGCCTATGATCCCGATGGAAAACTGGAGATGGGCTGGTCATATTGATGAGGGAGCAGGAGGCTGGCTGAAGACAAAGCAAAAGCTGGCACCTTGCACCCCCTCTCCATCTGCTCCCCCTCAGTAATATGTGTAGCATTCCTCAGGCACCCCTGACCGCCATAAGAAACAAATAGTTAACTTGCAGAGATCACAATCCTGTAAGACAGAGTCTCCCTTGGTTTACAAATGTCCTAGAGATCTACAAACAAAGAATTTACCTCATCAATAGCACAAATTTCCAGAGGCAAATAACTCAGTTCCTCAAGCCCTAAATAAAGTTAAATTTCTTCTAAACCCAAATCTCACTAACAAAGACACTTGATAGCAGAAATGTGAATGGCTTGCCAAAAGACAACACTGATCAAGCTACAAGGCCTCTGGTATCCCCCCACCTTGTAGGCCCTCTTTAGCATGTGAAAGCTCCGTTGAAACCTCCCTTCCCCTCACCTTCCCCCAAGGCAAGGTACCTAACCTGCCATCTCTCACAGCCCGGGGCAGCAGCTCTTCCTGCCCACAGGGCCTGTCCCCGTACTTTAATAAACCACCATTTTGCACCAAAGATGCAAAGATGTCTCAAGAATTCTTTCTTGGTCATCGGCTCGGGACCTCAGCCCACCGAACCTCACCTAGGTTCTAGAACTTCATCAATATGGCGACCATGAAGACTGAATAACCCATGAGTAGCCATAAAGAGGCCTGAGGAGGTAATGAGAAGGATCCGGGATGGTGGTCACTTTTATGTGAATCGTCTTCATACTTCTGGACACTTGGTGTGATGGCGGGAACCCCTGTCTGGTTAAGCCACAATCCCTGAAGGTTTCAGCTTTTCTAAACTATAACGTTTAGGCTATTTTAATAACATTTTTCATGTTTGAGCCTTGAAAATGATCATTTGCGTATTCTTGGGTAGGAATGGAGAAGAGGCACTAGGACATTATACCACTGTGTCAGAAATGATAATAAAATGATTATTGGAGATATGTATGAAATATGGAAAATATTATAGTTACTGCCCAGAAGTGCTAAAAGGAAATTGTTAAAGAACCAACCAAATATTCTGACCAACTCAAGGGATGAAAGAGTTAAGACAGGAGAAGGAAGAGAAAAGTAATTGGAAAAAAACTGAAAAACTGAATTCCTCCAAATTAGAGGGCATTATGCCCTTGTATTATAGCCTATTTTGTTTATTAAACCAATAAATAAGTATTTTTTGGAACTGAATAATAATAAATGCAGTATTTCAAATAACATTTCAAGAAATATAGCATACGCAACAAGCATGTGTGTATTAACAAGAAGAATAGGGCCAGCTTTATGTAAAATTCATTTATTTATTAATAAATTTATTTATTCAATTCACTCATGAATTTTCCATTTACAGATATTGCACATTTATTAAGTGCCATGTACTGTTGTAGGCCTTATGCACAGAAAAGGAAGGCAGACAGTCAATATTTATGCCCTTACTGAACTTGAATTCCATAGGGAATAATAGTCAATGGATAAGCAAATATTTGATATATTTTAATGAAAATAAGTCAAATTAAATGTTATGGAAACCAGGATAAGCTGTGTTAGATTCTGCAGGAAGGATTTCTCTGATAATGTGGCATTTAATAGTGTATGTGTTAGAATAGGTGTATCAACATTAAATTGCACATGAATTGATACAGAAAAACATGTTTCCAATGTGCATCTCCCTCTCATATATTTGTATGTATGAATAAATGAGCGTCATCAGAACCTTGTGCAGTACCTGGGGCGCCTGGGTGGCTCAGTTCTTAAGCATTTGCCTTTGGCTCAGGTCCTGATCCCAGGGTTCTGGGATCAATCCCCACCTCTGGCTCCCTGCTCAGCGGGGATCCTGCTTCTCCCTCTCCCACTCCCCCTGCTTGTGGTCCCTCTCTGGCTGGCTGTCTGTCTCTGTCTCTCTCTCTCTGTCAAATGAATAAAATCTCTGGAAGGAAGGAACGAACGGAGGGAGGAAAAAGAAAGAAAAGGAACCTCGGCTGTACCAATTCCCATTTCAGACACTTATCATTGGAGCATTGATTTGCCCTCTCAACAATGTTACCTAGTCTCCCACAAACATCCTGAGACACCCAACGACTTAGAAAAATATACAAAAACCGTTTCTGCCCTAGAGTAGCTCCCATCTCAGAGGGGGAGACAGGCAAGGAGCAGTGATTTAAAAATAAATAAATAAATAAATAAAATAAAACAGATGGCAAAATTCCTTGGGACGAAGCCTGTCTTTTCATTACGCAGCACACCTTGATAGGTCCCTTTGATTGGCTTGAACTGAAAGGCCAGCTGACAGGAGACTGCCTTTGTTATGCAGAGTAAAATACGAAACAAAACACGAACGCGTGGAGCTTTTCTGGGAGCCGGGCCGCAGCAGAAGGATGGGGACTGGGCCGCGCGCGGGGGCGCCCGCCCGCTCACGGGGACGGGCGGGGACGGAGTCTCCCGGGTCAGGGCCGGGCGCAGCACGTGTGGGCTCCGAGCTGTTACTGCTGTGTGGGCCGCGGCCCTGCCCCAGTGCCACCCCCGCCCCCGCCCGCACAGTCCTCCTCCGGCTTAAGTGGCCTTCAGAACCCGCTGTGGAAAGGCAGAGTCGGGGTCCCCACCCGCAGAGCGGCCGGTTCAGATCTCGGAGCCGGAGCGCGAGAATTTGCATTTCTAACGTGCTCGCTGGGGACCGACACTGCTGGTCCCGGAGTACCCGAGACCTTGGTCGTTTAAAGTCTCTCTGATTTCTCCCGTTAATTTAAAACGTTTCCTCTTTATTTTTAATTTCTCCACCGCAGATCTGCCGTCAGTCCATGGTGTTGTGTATTCTGTCACACGGCTCAGCTACTGAGAACGTTCCTCGGGAATTGTTCTTTAGCCATTTCATTCATTTTTTTTTTCCAATAAATAAATAAATAAATACATATATATTCAATGTATGTTCAATTTTTATAATCAATGTAGAATATATTCAATATATATCAAGGATATATACACATAGGATATATATTCAATATATATCATTATATAAATATATATTTTAATATAAATTCATTTCCTCTCTAGCACAATGGTCATATAATGTAGGATATATATATACACTGAACATATATTGATATATATAAGATATGCATCATATATATCTATATATATATATATATATGAGATATGTATCTTACATACAGATCAGGACATATATTGATATATATAAGATATATACGTATGTAAGATACGTATCTCATATATACATATATATGATGCATATCTTATATATATCAATATATGTTCAGTATATATATCAATATATATTCAATATAAAATATATATACACACACAATATGTAAATATATTTTCTCTGTTCTAAAGAAATTACATTTCTCTCTAGCACAGTGGTCATCTAACCTAAGTAATTAGCTGAATATAAATATATATGAATATGAATATGTATGTGTCATACATAGGGGCCACTTTCATTTCTTCTTTTGCTTCTCCTATTACACCTAATTTATAGTAATAAGGGCAGTACATAATTAGTAGAAAAAAAATGGTTTCACCTAAAAATAAAGTACAGATGCATGCTGCAATAAAATATATTGGAAACTGAAATTGGGCACCCAGACTTGAGAAAACCTTTCTAAACTACCCTACACTTTACTGACCTTTATGTGAAATCATTTCTTCTGAAATCCTGTTTTAACTTCATTATTTCCATTTTATTGTCATAGTTTTTAATTCTACATAGGCCAGTTTTTTGCATGTTTTTTCTGTATGTATGTTATTTATTTAGGGTGTGTGTGTGTGTGTGTTTATGCATGACAAATGTAAAATAATGATGAGAACAGGAAGCCTTCCTAAGCATCAGGACATTCTGAGTGCCGAGAATGAGCTCCCCAAGTCCCTCTTGGCTGGCTAACATCACGTGGGACCCTCCTGCCATCACAAAGCTCATTTGTTCTAGTTGATAAGTTGTGTCATCCACTTTGTAACAGCAATAAGGACAAGAGTCAATGTTATTTAGGGAATGCTTGCTTTACACTGTACCTCAATCAACCACACAATCATGTAAGAAATATTCTGATTTAGCAGATGAGGAGACTGCAGGATAAAGTCACACTCAGGTCTAGTCAGCTCCTACAATACCGTGTGATCAATGTTCCGAATTCTGCATGATAGGCAGCTGAAAATATTTGCTGAATTAAAAATGAATGTACGTTTGTGAATGCACAAAATTATGATTTAAATGGAAAACCTACTGGGACAGTGGATTGTGAAAACCAAGATCAATAACTGAAAGGGACATAGACGTTGGTTGCAAGATGTAGTGTGCCATAGAGACCATACCATTGGGAGACATTTATTGAACAAAGCTTCAAGGAAACATGGAACTTACATCCACAGGGGGTAAGCAATACAGTCCTCCATTCTTTTGTCTTCTTAATGTTGGTGTAACTCTCACCTTTGTGAAGTATTTGATACATCATTGTGACCTTACAAATATTTGATTTTGATAAAGGTTTTATTTTTAAATAATCTCTCCACCAAACATGGGCCTCAAACCCAAGACCCACAAAATCAAGAATCACGTGCTCTACCAACTGAGCCATCCAGGTGCCCCTACAAATGTTTAATTTTAAATATCTCCTTTGCAATTTATTTCAGAGATCACTATTTTTAAAAATGCTAACATTGGCAGACTGTGGATTCTGTTTGCTCCCTCTTTTGTTCTAAGAGTTGGAATTCTTTTTAGATATCTATAAATTTTTATTTTTACCTGAACACATCAATAGAAGCTTAAAGATTGATATCTATGCATGTTAATTATGATGAAAATGTTCTATGTGGTTTTGAAACTCTATAGATAGCACTGTGCAAATGAGAAGCCTGATACTCCAGTCTGAGAAGCGGAATTCCCAGAGGTAACCTGCTGATTTCCAAGTAACCATTCGGCAGAAGGCCCATTTCTATACCATTCTCTCACTTTCTACCTTAAAGGTATAGTCTTCGCTTCCATGTCACTTGTTTAATCTATACTTGAAGGAAGGAAGAAAGGAAAAGAAAAAGAAAAGGAAAGAAAGAAAACAGAGAAACCATAAAGTTAAATAATGGCAGCAAAAGCAGTGTCTCTATAGTGTTTCATCTATGAAACTTTAAAATACAAACAAAACAAAACAAAACGCAATCATGTCCCTCCTTGGCTGGCCACCATCGTGTGGGAACCTCCTGTCATGGCAGAGCTCACAGACCGGAGAATCTCAGGACTAGTGGGGGAGGGGGTTCGAAGATCATATTTACCTTCCAATTTTTAGGGTACATCTCCTCAACACTATTCTTAAACATTTCCAGATTTGAGAATTCACTGTCCACCTTTTTAGAAATTTAATTATTGCTACCACTGAAATGAAGGGCAACTTTGTTTCTTTTCCTAGGGTGGCAGATTCTTTGTCTGGGCTCTGCACACACTCCTACCTTTCTCTTGCCTAAGGGTTCCTGATTTCAACATACCTACCCTTATGGACAAGATTTCACCCAAGTCCTGGAAATGCAGATCTAAGGGTAATTATAACACTTTTAAGAGTGAAGGACTCTAGGTGTGTATCTTAATTCAGACCCATGAGAGCAATAGAATTTTTCTGTGGACTTTTGGGAAAGTTCAAGTATGCTGTTCTATTAACACTTTGGTAAGCAGCCCTGCCTCACTTTTACTGGTTCCTTTTCTAGACATGGGGCCTGGTGTTGCCCTAGACATCAAGCAACCAGATGGAAAAAGCAGGCATCTGAAAGAAGGGGGAGCCTAATCAGGAATCCCTTCCATTCACCACAAGCAAGTCATGGAAATGCACATTTTGGTTTCTTTAATTTGGGTGAGACAAATCTAGTCTAGTCTAGTGAGTCCCCGAGAAAAATTTTAGAATATATGAAATAGAAAATATGTTATAAGGCTGATCCTAACTCCATAAAACCAAAAGTCAGTTTCTCTATGACACATGAACTGACAACATTCTTCTGACACTTTTTTTGTGTTCTGTAAATTTGTTCCTTTTATTCATAATTAAGCACCTGATTTATTGGGTTACATTCATTGAGCAACCAATTGAGATTAAAGATTCCCTGCATGAGCATGCCTAATAACTTCCAGCTCTGACTCATTTATATCAGTTTATGAGACACAACTGAATCAACATTTCAGTATTCTCTTCTTCATTAAAAAAAAAAAAAAGATCAAATATGTTGGAAGTATTTTGAAAATGAGCAAACATAAAATAGCTAAAAAGAGAATATCACAAAAATAGAACTGTGGGCTTTATTATTCAGTAGGTATGAGGAGTGACATGAGTTCTCAGGTACCAATAGATAAATCTACTTTTAATCTACTATCTATATATAAATAGATATATTTAGATTAATAGATTTATATATATTTATATATTATATGTACATAATGCATATATAAAAGTTTATGTATATATAAAATCTATATACATATAATGTATATATAATATATATGTAAAATTTATATATGTAAATGCACTATGAGAGCAAGGATGGTATTGACTTTCCCTACTAGTGTCTCCCATGTTTCTCTGTTTTTGCCTAAAACCTAGAAGGCGCTGAAGATATATTGGTTTAATGAAGAAATGAAATTCCCAAGTCCTGATTAAAAAATATAATGTCCCTCATCAAGACTAATATGTCTTTATTTTAGAAAAGAGCAACTAGAAGTTGAGAACATCCAGTAGAACATCCCATAGTCCTACCTGCTCTGTTCGGGTTTTATGGTTTTGCCATGAGAAATACCAGAGAAGTTCACAAAATGAAATTTCCATCATTGTAGCTCAGTGACCCAATATTTATTTAAACCTTTCAATGATTTGAACTAACAAAGTTGTATTAAATGATCTTTTTCTGTGCATACTATGCATACAAGCCCCTGCTGCTTCTTTCTCCCACTGCCTGTAGGTTTTGTCTTGTCTCTTCAATGGCATCATCCATACTCTGCTCAGGGATGTATCTGGTAGAGGCACAGGCTTTACAGTTGCTTTCACAAAGTTAAAAATCCTTGGCTTTCTCTCAAACATGAGAGTCCGTTTCGCATACGTCCATCTTGCCCCCTGGGTAGCTTCTATTTCTGATGCCACCACAGGAGCAACCAGGGCACAGGAGACTGGAAGGGAAGGACCCATCTGACAGGACCATACAGTGGTGCTTCCACATCCCTGTTTTCTGGAAGATCTGGGTATATAATGCTAACTCCTAATCTCATAGGGTGTTGGGGTAGAGTACTCAGAGGTCCCCCACTAGAAACTTTTGGGTTGGTGTCAGTAACTTAAGCTTAGGCTATCATATTTCTCTAGATCGTTCATTCCAAGTAAAAGTACCCAATCACCCAAATGGCAAACCCCCCAATCAATTCACCCTCAAATCCCTCTTTCACTTTATCCCCTATGTAACTGAACACATGGTACTGTGGTCTCTATGTAGTATCCCTCATATTCCTCAGATTCCTTTTTTTTTTTTTTTTTCTTAAAGTACACTTTTGTGAGGCGCCTGGGTGGCTCAGTGGGTTAAGGCCTCTGTCTTCAGCTCAGGTCATGATCTCAGGGTCCTGGGATCGAGCCCTATATCAGGCTCTCTGCTCAGCAGGGAACCTGCTTCCCCTTCTCTCTCTGCCTGCTGCTGCCTACTTGTGATCTCTCTCTCTCTGTCAAATAAATAAATAAAATCTTTAAAAAAATAAATAAAAATAAAATACACTTTTGTTTGATATTAATATTGCTGTGCCGAATTTCATTTTCCTAGAATAATATTTTTATTCTCTTTATTTGAACACTTTCTGTTTTTTCTACTTATTTTCTTTCCTTTTAAACAACCTAGACTTTAATTCAGTCTGAATATGTATGTCTTCTGAAGTGTGTTTCATCCATTATGATGATTGATGTATTTGACTTTTAGTTAATTATATTATCTAGCATTTTCTATTTAACATACTTACTTTATGTTGTTATTTTTGTCATTGTTTCTATGGAATTGACCATTTTTAAAATTTATTTCCTTTTAGTGCCACCACTATCTGGAAGTTATACATTCTAAAATTGTTCTTTTAATGGTTACCCTAAGTGGTCTGTGTGCATCTTGATTTCATAAAATCTTATTCAACTAAAATTTGTATACACAAGTGGTCTATATCTTTTCGTCATACGTAACTCTCCTTCCTAATGGCATCTCATGCTATACTAAGTAATTCTCTTCATCATTGACTTCATTCTACTAGCAGTTAGTGGTTCAGAAACTTTGTCATCATTTGCACATCCTCAGTATTTTCACATTGATTCGGACGTGGTGGGCACCCAACAGAGAGATTTTAATGAATACTTAGGAAATGTTATTTGACTCATCAAATGGTATCATCATACAGGGTGGAACAACAAATAAATTTTTATCTTCTTTCCAATTCCAGGTAAACATAATCGGGACATCGGTTTTTGTAGTTCGGAGGCAGTTAATATTGTCATTGAGGAGAAATAAACCGGAGGAAAAAAATGTTAACGATTATTATTTGTTTCCTCTCTTAATATATAACAATTAGCTGAAACACAAATTGTATCATGTTCTTTGGAACAAAATTAATCTCAGGGATTTTTAAATAATCCATCAAATATTGACTTTATGCCTGCCTATCCCATACAGTCTCTGATCTTTTGGACTCAGAAATGAGTAAGACACTATTTTTGGCTTCGAGGTCTGCACATGCTGGGATGAAAGATGGACATGTAAACAGTGATTACAGTGGTTCTCAGTGCTTTGAACTTTAGTACTATGGGCTCTGCAGACCATCGGGAACTCAGAAATGTTTCTGAGATGTTTTACAAAATTGTACTTGGCACAACTCTGGGTTTTTCACTTGGCCTTAAAACTACTATATACAGTGAATGTTTGTGTGCTCCAGAATTCATACGTTGAAACGTAACCTCCAATGGGATGATATTTGGAGCTAAGTACCTTTGGGAGATGATTCAGTCATGAGGGCGCAGTCCCCATGAACGGAAGAAATGCCCTTCTACAAGGCTCCTGAGAATTGCCTCACCCTTCCTGTGTATGAGGTTACAAGATGGCTGTCTATGAAGGAAGAAGAGGGTCTTCAACACACACCAAAGCTTCCAGTGCCTTGAACTTCCTGGCCCCAGAACTGTGAGAGATGAATTTCTGTTTTTCGTAAGTAACCCAGTCTGTAGTAATTTTGTTGTTGCAGCCTGAACGCACTAACACGGAGCATCATTCGTTTTACTTCAGGGTCTCAGAACTTTCTGTTCTTTCCATAGAAAAACTCTTCCATAAATGATTGTGCCTTATTTACCTTGTTTAATTGGGCTTCTTTCACATCACTTGGTCATCGAGACCTTCCTGGATCACCTTCTACAGCAGTGCATCTCTCCTCATCCCTGCCTTACCTCATTCTCTGGCACCCATGTCCTTACCTGAAATTATGCCTCATAGTCATTTGCTTGCTTGTCAGTAAGATGCTAGTCTCACCAGCAGGATAATCTCATGAAATTCTCTTTGTTTGTGTTGGTCGACCTTGTGATCCCATTGGCCAGATTGGTGCCTTTATATAGTAGGCATTCCTGACATGTATCCAATGAATGAATAAGACACCCATATTTATAACAATAGGAAATGTTTTAGCATGTGTACATAGGCTGGATGGGCAGCTGTTAGAAAAATAAGCTCACCAAAGCAAATATTTACTCTTTATTGCATTTTTGTTAAACACTCTAGAGTGAAGCAAAACAGAAATTGGGAAAGTGGTTTAGGCCAAATCACATAGTATATTTGGCCTGAGGGATTATGGCCGGAGAACACTCTTGTCTGCTTTTATCAAGACACTATCCCCAGACTTTGTTCTCTGCCCTAGGGACCCTTTAAAAGTTCAGAAATGTTTTAAAGTTTAAATATGTTTTGAAGGTGGTTTTGAGGTTTCCTTTTTCCTTATATTCAACACACTTTTATATCCTATTTGGAACCATAATTTACATTATTTGAATACCACCAGTGTATTGAATAGAAAAACTTTGGCTAATTTTGACAGATTGCCATTAAATTGTGCAGATATAAGGAAAATTCTGCACTGCATTTTTCATCCCCATATCAGCAAGCTCATTAAAGCACCCCTCAATATGTCTAGTAGTACTTCCACACATAAAACTAGTGAATTTTATAATAGGTAGGAGTCTCAGGAACCCTTTAAATTTCATTGTTGATTATTTTTAAAAAATTATATTTTATTTTAAATATTAATTGAAACATTTGATCACATTTGTGTCCAAAAGGTTATAAAAATAAAACAAATCAATAAAAAACTTACTAGGTAATATTAGTATATTTAAGCATCATTAAATTGTTGAAGAAATTCAACAAGTTAGCCAACAACGTTTAGTCTTACTAGTAGCCAAAGTCATGCACATTATTATAATAGCTGATGCGTCTTGAAAGGTTATTGGGTGTCAGACATGGTTCTAAAAACTTGGCATGAATCACCAACAATTCAATCATCACAGTAATCCTACTGAAACAGCATCATCATCATCATAATGTCCCTTTTATCAAGGAGGATCACATGGGTAATAAGCGATGAAGCTTGTACATCAAACCAAGGTACATAGATGTGGCGACCATATCCTTGCCCCACTCAGCTGTCCCTATTCTGTTTGCTTGCATACTCTTAGAAAACAAATCTTTTTTTTTTAACCATAGAATTGAGCAAATGAATTTTTGCATTTATCTCACAAAAATGGAAATTACTGTTTATGCAAAATCTTGTGCGTAGTAGTTAAAAATTGAGAAAAACCGAAACGTCTCTCAAAAGGTGAGTGGCTAAACAAATTGATTCATCCATACCATGGGATATGGCAATAAAAGTGAATGAACTCCTAATACACATAACAACTGGAATGGCTCTTTCAAGCATATTCTGCAGAGTGTGAAAAGCTAATCTCAAAAATACGAATCCACCTGGTATATGATTGCATTTATAGAATATTTTCAAAATGACAATGTTATAGAGATGGAGATCAGATTAAATGATTGCCAGAGGTTGGGGGATAGTGATGAAGGAAACCTTATGGAAACGGACAGTTTTATGTCTTACTCGTGGTGATGTTACACGATAAAATTTCACATACCTACACATGCCCACACACACATACACATCCACACAAAAGTGAGGACATACAAAACTGACAAAATCTGGATAGGCTCTGCATATTGTTCCAATGTCAATTTGCTGGTATTGGAATTATACTACGGCTATACAAGAATTTACTACTGAAGGAAATTGTGGGAAGGGTATGCAGGACCACCATCTAGATAATTTTGCAACTTTGTACGAATCTGTAAGTACTTAAAATTAAAAAGTTAAGAAAACATCTTAGGTCTTGGCTGGGTTTGCCTTCAAAATCTAACCCATATTTCGTCACTTAACGTCTATATACCTCTATTACTTTCTTTCAATAAATTGAGGAAAATAACATTTTCCTTTAGAGGAACATTGCTAATTTGACAAAATAGATGAAATATGACACACAAAAGCACTTTATTTCTTTGAAGATGAGGAACTATCTATGACAAATGGTGCTGGCCTAATAATTTCCATTGCCATTTTTCTGCTGCACAAAGACAAGCAATATTCTTATGGAAACTAGAATGCCATATACTTTTACAAGGCAATGAGTTCAATGAATTTACATAAATCTGAAAGACAAAGTTTATGAGGAAAAACTATCTAAAGTCTGTTTTATTCTATCCATAAAGGTGATTCCCTTTACAACTATGGCCTCTTTAATTACCAGCACCCAAATAGTGTTTTTATGAGCAAACAGGATACAATGTTTGAGCGAGAAGGCAACCATACTCCTTTAAAAAAAAAAAAAAAAAAAGCAAAAACAAAAACAAAAAAACAGTTAATTAAATTGGTGTTCTATGATCATGCAGTTGTTCTAGTTTTTATAGCAAAAGTACTGCTACATTTGATATATTGCCTGTGAAAACATTTACCACCAACAAGAGAAAGCCTTTGGGATGATAATTTTTACAGGAGGTTTCAAAAGGATCTTTTTGAATAATGTGCTTTTGTTTATAGAGTAAATATTTATTGAATCCCAGTAGTTTCCAACTCAAAACAAAACAAACAAACAAAGACAAAAACAAATACATTAAATTATAAGCTCAGGGTTTTCCCTCTTAAAAACATTTAGGAAGAAACAGGACAATAGTCAATATGCATATTTATAACAGAAGTATGTTAGTATAATATGAATTAAAGCATGCCTCATAAAGATTCTGGGTAGCTCAGTCGGTTAAGCATCTTCTTCAGAAGCAAGTTGGAGGAAATTGAAGGGGGAGACAAAGTTTGAAAGACGATGGACTCTGAGAAACAAGCTGAGGGTTTTGGAAGGGAGTGGGACAGGGGGTTGGGCTAGCCTGGTGGTGGGTGTTAAGGAGGGCACCTTTTGCATGGAGCACAGGGTGTGGTGCATAAACAATGAGTTTGGGAACACTGAAAATAAAAATAAAATAAAATTTAATAAAATAAAATTAAAAAAAAAAAAAAAGCATCTGTCTTCAGCTCAGGTCATCATTCCAGGGTGCTGGGATAGAGTCCTGCCTCAGGTTCCTGGCTCATCAGGGAGCCTGCTTCCCCCCCACTGCTTGTAGCTCTCCCTGGCTGTGCTCTCTCTCTGACAAATAAAAAATAAAATCTTAAAAAAAAATAAGGTTTGTCTCATTAAAAATATATATGTGAGTTTTCAAGTATGAACATTTAACCAGACAGTAAGTGGACCATGTCATGTTCACTGTGATTTACTTAGCTGTGAACTATAAATGGCCTGAAATGTATTAGAACTAGACACAAAAAGATTTTCCTTCTAACTTTTTGATGAGAATGAGTTGATTCAGTGTATTCTGACTTTGAAATAAATATTGTTAGAATTACAAATGAGGCAAAATTTGTATTCATTCTAAAACAGAACAAGACTGGGGCTACTGGGTGGCGCAGTTGGCTAAGCATCCAACACTTGATTTTAGCTCCGGTCATGAGATGGAGACTTGCCTTGGCCTCCAAGTTGCAGATGAAGTCTGCGTGGGATTCTCTCCTGCCCTTTCCCTCTCCCCCTTCCCACCCACCCCCCACTGCCCATGCTCTTGCTCTCTCTCTCTCTCTCAAAAAAATAAATAAAAATAAATAAATAAACAAATAAAAATTTTAAAAAAATAAAGCAGAGCAGGCTTCAAAGCAGGTTTCTGGAAGTTCATGGCAAGCCCGGTAACTTTGAGAGGGGAGACTTTGCCATTACAGTAACTTTATAAAGCTTTATTTTTCTCCTGTCATTATGCTTCCACGACCTTTCATTTTACGGAAATGCATGCGTGTATCGAACCAAAAATTAATCTGAAAATATCCCTGTCAGGTGATTTACTTGTGAATAAAATTGTCAGCTTAGTTAATGATTAAGAAAGGAAAGCCTTCTTAAGAGCTTTTAAGAAAAAATCTTTTGTTAACCTTTGACAGTTGAGATAATTGCTCCTGTAAGCAATTAAGAGTAGGAAAGACCTGTGTGTCCCAGAGCCGAGTGACACAGACGCACTGATGCTGCACGTGTGTGACAAGCTGGAGCCCTGCTAATCTGGGCAGGGCTCCCCAGAAATGCTCTTTGGCAGATGCAGCAGCCTCTGTCTTATCTGCTCAATGTCCTTTTCCAGGACTTCTTCCCCACACACCTGACATCAGAATCACCTTGGAAGACGTAAAAAGGAACAGTTGCCCAGTTCCCATCCATAGCTATGTCGTTTATATTGATTGGGATTCAAGCCTAAGCAATAGTAGGAGCTTATTTTTATGTTTAAAGTATATATATATATATATATATATATATATATATATATATATATATATGGCTATAGTTGACACACAATGTTACACTAGTTTCAGGTGTATAACACAGTGATTCAGCAACTGTATACAATGTCCTGTGCTCACCATATGTATAGTTACCATATAGAACACTATAATGGCATTTGTTTAAAAACAAACAACTGTAGCAATAGCAAAACAAAAACAAACAAACAAAAAAACAAAACAACAGGTGATCTGAAAGGGCATCTCTGTGTTTTCTCCTCACTAAGCTACAGACATGAATCCTTCCACTGAACAATGTGTGCCTTTGGTTTTCTCCTATTATTTGTGAGAAACTTTGTTGAAGTCAGTAAGAGGAAACTGGCACGGGAAACATAGTTCAACCTCATCTTGATCAGTCCATTCTGTGAATGGAACTAGAAGAGCTAACGTGATTTAGAAAGAAAAAAAGAAAGTTGAAAAACTTATGCTAGACAATTTTAAGACTTATTAAAAAGTTACAGTTATCAAGGCAGTGTGTTACTGCAGTGAAGTCAGACAAATATATCAAGGGAATGGATTACAGAACCAGTTATCCAAACAAATGTAGGGTATTGATTTTTTGACAGAGGGGCCCAAGTAATTAAATGGAGGAAGAGCAGCCCTTTCAACAAATGGTGTTGGAATAATTGGATACCCACACACTTAAAAAAATAAAAAAAAATCTGTACTCGAACCTCACATTAAACACAAAAGTTAACCAATAGTAGAATATAAATCTAAATATAAAACAGAAAACTATAAAACCTGTAGAAGAAAACAGAAGAAAAGATTTCTCAGCTGTGGTTAGGCAGGAAGTTCTTGGATATGATACAATAGGCATAATGATAAATTTGTTAGGATAAAAAGTGAGCTTTATTGTGAGAAAGCATTGTTAAGAAAATGAAAAAAAATAAGCGATGTTCAGAGAAATACTTGCAAACCATATAGCCGAGAGGGAATTTCATCCAGAATTTATGAAGAACTCTCAATATTCAGCATCAAAAACATGAACAATCCAATTAAAAATAAGCAAAAGACTTGAACAGACGCTTCACCATAAAGAAGGTACAGATGGCAAATAAGTTTGTGAAAATATGTTCAAGATCATTATTCATTAAGAGATTGTAAACTATAATGATGAGATACCACCATACCCTATTAAGATTTTCCAAGTTTAAAACATGCACTTTTTATTAAAATAAATACAAATTTGACTAGAAAACTGGTAGACGTGCTTCTCTGAGGTATGTGCTATTTGCATATTTATGGGCAAAATAAATTTGAAGAAGTAATAAAGTATTAAAAATTTATTGTCAATGTTTTTGCTTTACCTGATTGTACATTTATTTTTTTTTTCTGTATTTGGTATATTCTGGTTTATCTCCCTTTTCCTTCTGAATCTGCAGAAAATATATTCAAATGGTTTCAGAAAACCATAGAAACCACATAAGTTTAACTAGCCATAAGATAAATAACATGGTGTGACTAGACATCCAATTTCAGAAACATGAAATTTCTTTTGACAACCTGTAGGAAAAATGAGAACATTTTACTGATTAATAAGATAATTCTGATCCACTACTCTCATGACTCTCCTTAGAAATATTAGCGGTAGAACTTTAGAGGCATGAGAAATGGTAGGTAGCCTTGCAAGTGGTTTCTAAATCCAGACAGAAATGGCAAAAACAAATAAATTACACAATGAAAGAATGATTTAAAAATTTAAAATAAAGGAATTCCTCGGTGGCTCAGTCAGTTAAGTGTCTGACTTTGGCTCAGGTCATAATCTTAGGACCCTGGCATTGAGCCCCCTCATCTCAGGCACCCTGCTCACTGGGGAGATGGCTTGTCCCTCTACCCCTCCTCCCACTCATGCTAGCTCTCTCATATGAACAAATAAAATCTTTTAAAAATTTAAAACAAAGATAAACATTAATATATTAAATAGATTTTACTATGAAATCAGACAGCCACCTAATAGCTATTAAAATATATTCTTAATAGTTTCACAGGATTAAATTTTACATAAAATATTCTAGTTCTTGTGAACATGTGATTTTTATAGAAGAAATGTTATTTTTATAATGAAAGGTTAATTTTTTTCCTAATACAGCAAATTGCAGTATCAGTGTTCTTAAGTGTTGTCTTGAACTGACACGAAGGAGAAGAGCCATTAAATGTGTTAAATAAAAGAAAATATTAGTTTTTATGTAACACCTGTACATGCTATTTATTGCCCTTCATGTATAAATATAAAATTAAATATTTGCTGAAGAAGGATGAAGGTCTGAATACCAAAAAATGAAGTTTTCCTTTACTGCAAAGATATGTGAGATTTTCTTTATACAAAGACACGTATTCTTTTTTTCTTTTTTGAAGTAAACAAAATTTAATAGTAGAATCATGGAATTTTAAGGTTAATTAGGAGCTTAGAGACATTATCTTTTTCTGCACTCACTTTTGTTCTCTTATTTTGGATTAAGTTGATGTGTGTGTGTTTAATAATGTTATGTTAGGGGCGCCTGGGTGGCTCAGTGGGTTAAGCCGCTGCCTTTGGCTCAGGTCATGATCTCAGGGTCCTGGGATCGAGTCCCGCATCGGGCTCTCTGCTCAGCGGGGAGCCTGCTTCCTCCTCTCTCTCTCTGCCTGCCTCTCTGCCTACTTGTGATCTCTCTCTGTCAAATAAATAAATAAAATCTTTAAAAAATAATAATAATGTTATGTTAGTCATCATACAGTACCTCATTAGTTTTTGATATAGTGTTCCATGATTCATTGTTTGTGTGTAACACTCAGTGTTCCATGCAATCCATGCCTCCTAATATCCATCACTGGGCTCAACCATCCCCTCCTTCCTAAAACCCTCAGTTTGTTTCCCAGAGTCCATAATCTCTCATTGTCTCGCACTGCAATTCCCCCCTCTCCTTCATTTTTCCCTTCTTTCTCCTAATGTCCTCAATTCTATTCCTTATGTTCCACAAATAAGTGAAACTGTATGATAATTGACTTTCTCTGCTTGACTTACATCACTCAGCATAATTTCCTCCAAACCCATCCATGTTGATGCAAAAGTTTGGTATTCATCCTTTCTGATGGCTGAGTAATATTCCATTGTGTATATGGACCCCATCTTCTTTATCCTTTTGTCTGTTGAAGAGCATCTTGGCTTTTTTTATAATTTTTGCAGCACCCTTCCCCAAAGTAGCACTCATGCAATGAAAGCAACTTGGTTTCACTAGATAATATCTTTAAGACAACCTCAGTATCACTGCAAAGAAGCAAAGGCTCGAGTGTTTTTAGTTTGGGGGTAAAAAGAGGCAAAGATGGAAAATCTATTTTTTTAAAAATAATATGAAGTTTTCACATACAAATTAGAATTTTTGTCCTCCAGGTATTAGGCAAAAAATGATTTGTGGAACAATGCTCACACTTCCCTTTCATAATATGGTTGTTGCTGGCAAATGGCTCCCTAGCTAAGAACTTCATTGACCATCCCTCTAATTGGACTTAAAACCATATGATTAGTTCTTACCCACGGAAATGGAATTCAAGTAACGTGCCACAGTGTTTTAGAAGTCAGTGTGCTTTCTGTAATCTTCCATCTGCCAGCTGTATATCAATGTCCATAGTGACTTTGGAATCCACCTGTTGGAGATGGTAAGGATGCCATCAGCCTGAGTCTCAGAATGACCTCCTTATACCCCTAAATCCTCCTGATGTACCGCAAAATCTGGAACATCTGCAAGGGTGAACTACACATTTTATCAAGACAATAGCTAATTTTTTCTAATATAGCATACTAAGATTTATGTTTTATTTAACTACTAAAACTGATAATTTATTCATATTTTATGAAGAAAAAGTAGAATAAATATTTTATTTTATTATTTATATTCTGAATATCTATAGAGAATACAATTTTTAAAAAATCAGAACAGTTTATAGAAATTGCAGACAACCTTTCAAAGGTGTGCTCTTCTCATGTTTCCACAATTAAAAAATATATTTTATGATTATAGCTACCAATTAGAAATATGTTGTAGTTTAGACTTCCCAAAAGTCTGTCTTGAGACAAATATTCTAGAAGAGTTGTTTATTTGGGATGTGAACCTAGGAAACAACAGTTAAGAGAGAAAAGATGTGAGACAAGGAAGAGAGAAGAGTTAATAAAGTCTGTGTTGATAAGCAAGTTATCACTGTGGGATATTAAAGCTCAGCCCCACTGGAGAACTAGATGAGAACGTATAGAACATAGGTCACTATTATTGCAACAGAGAGGCAAGGAATCTAGTGAATTTATCCAAATATTCTCCATCATGCCTGAATTATAGCATGGGCCAAGTGTGCCCTATGGCCTAATTAAAACAAGCACAGGAAGAGTTACACATTCATGGTAAACATCCTTAAGTGGGTAGAAAGGAGGGTAAGAGAAGATGAATGACATTCTCTGAACATCTGCTGTACTAGGTATTTGCATCTCATTTGGTAAAAAAAAAAAAAGATTAAATAGTTAATGATTTTTTTAATCCCTAATACAATACATCAACAATCATTACATATTATCTTTAAAGGAAGAAAGTGAGCTATAGAAGAGGTCTCCTACACCCATAACTCCCCTACTCAGAAGTAACCAATACAATCCTTTTCTTGTAATTTGTTGATATCACTCTTGATTTTTAAGGTTGTGCAGAAAAAACACTGAGGTTGTTTTTTCCTTTCCAGTTAAGATGGAGTAAAAGGAACTGAAACAACATAAAATCAAACAGCATTCAAAACACTTCTCAAGGCACTGGACTTCAGGATGAAGGACAATGGTCCTTAAGAGATGGGACACAAACACAGTGAGTCCTACAATTGCCCCAGCTTACAGCCAAGAGCCTGCAGGCCATGGTGTAGGGGACTAAGCCTAGAGGCAGCCTGGCAGACATCTTCAGATGAGTAGGGAGACTTAGAAACCAAGAAAACAAGAGGTTCTAGGACGGCACAAAAGAGGAGATTGCGGCACAGGAAAGAAATTCAGAGATATTCAGAAAGTCTCTTTGTGCATCAAGCTGAGAATATGTTGTGAGGCAGAAAAGAACCTTCCAAAATGCTTAAGAGGAAAGGTGCCTATCATTTCCAAAGACACAGAATAGCATTCAGTTCCTCTAGACTGGAAAACTTCATGACTCCTTGGACACTAGGTGGAGTACACCAGGGTCTTGTCTCAGCATCCGTGACTACTTATGCTTTAAAAGAGCATGTTACATCCTACTTTAATACCTCAAAAGCAAGAAACAAACAGATACATCTGTGTATAAAAAGCGGACCTCAGAACAGAGTCAAGAAAAGAGGAATATTAAATTAGAAGAATACAAAGATATGTAACATTCAATGAGATAAAATTCACAACTGTCACTTAATTAAAAATTGCCAGCAAACAAAGGGGCAAGAAAATCTAATTTTTTCTAATGAAAAAATATCAGTCATTTTACAACAACCTCAAACTGCCAGAGATGTAGGAATGAACAAACTAGTGTATTGAGACAGCTATTATAATAATATTCTATATGGTCAAAAAGTTAAGTAAAGATACAGAAGATGTCAGTTATACAGAAAAGAATCCTAGAAGAAGTGAAATTGTAATGTCTGAGATTATATATATATACTTTTTATTTTATTTTTTCATATATTTATGAAATATATATATATATATATCATGAAGGGCTTATGTTAAGTGAGAAATCAGAGGCAAAAATTTAAGTGAATTTGAAGATATTACAGTAAATTTAAATATGGCGAGACAGAAAGAAGAGATTTAAACTATATGGGTCTCCAATAAGCATTGGGACACTTTCAGGTGCCTTAATATACTTGTAATTTGAGTCTCCAAGAAGAGACTGGGAAGGAAGCCTGAACAGCTATTTGACAAAATAATGACTGAAAAATACTCAAATTAAAAGGCTATCTATCCACAAATCTGAGAGAATTAAGTCAAGGAAAATGTAGAAAACTATAGCCAGGCATGCTATAATCAAATTACTAAAACCCGAATATATAAAGGAAGATGTTAAAGACAATGGAGGACACAGAATATTATATGCCGAAGAAAAGAAAGATGATAATAGATTTCTCTTTGGAAAAAAACAATTCAAGAAGACAGAGGAGCACCATCCTTTAAGTACAGAAAGAGAGGGCTATCACTGAGTGCTCTATACCCAGCAGAACTACCATCTTGAAAAAACCAAGATGAAATAAAGACCTTGTAAGATCAACAAAAGCTGGAAGAATCCATCATCAGCTGACCTATATCACCAGAAATATATAAAAGAAAATGCTGGAGACTTTAACTGAAGCAAACTCATCCATAATATTTTATTGCCTTGATTGTGATGGTTTCACTAACATCTGCAGATGTCCCAAATCATCAAATTGTATACACTAAATATGTACAGTATTTTTTATGTTAATTACACTTCAATAAAGTTGTTTAAAAATATAATTTCCAATGAGAGAACTGCCATGCTTGCCAGTTTCTCTTAACTAAGTGATGATCTTAAATAAGTTTTCATTAACTTCACCTTCATGATATCTGTTACAGGATGCCTCTATGACCAGCTGTTAAAAAATTCTCAAGGTACTTCAAAGTGTGGGTAGGATTGCTCTAAGAAAATGTCATGAATAAGTTTTAGAAGATTTAGACACAATTTGGATTTTAAATTACTGATGTTGCTATCATCTACAATAATTTTGCTATTAATTGGATATATTAAAATTTATAATCTCCTTAATTTCTAGTTGATGCAGGATTTCTCCACAATGTTTAATACCCTTATTTGGCAAATTACACATATTCAATTTGTGTATTTTCATTTTCAACTATTTTCTAATTCAAGTAGCATATTTGTGTCTCTTGCTAAAGCTTTACAATTGTTGAATGTTTTTTCACAGTTACTTTCTCTTATTTGTCGCAAACAAAGTGACAGGCCTTCTATTAATCATGTAGCTTTATATATATTCATGTTTGGGGACTTTTTTTCTTGCCAAGCTTTATTAACATTTCCCACATGATCCAAAATATCATCCAATATGGGCATGTTACATGAAAATGTGAAGAATGTTTGTACTTAGTAGTAAGTTATTTTTTGCACAAAATATAATTTCTAAAATCATTCACAAAATATTGTGTCATTTTTGTTTCTCTAATTTTATTGCCCTCCACAAAGCACTATTAAACTCTGTTTAAATGTTTTAAAAAATACTTTCTTTTTCTAAAATTATCAAAATAAATATGCATTTCTTAATTTTAATATTCACAAATTTAATTTTTTCCAATATTTAATTTAAAACTTTCTTTTTTTAGTTGTTAATATTTTACTATTTTATTTCTGAAAGGAAGCAGTCATTGAAAACAAATTAAGAGATAAATCTCTATATTGTACTCCTAAAACTAATATAACACTGTATGTTACCTGGAATTAAAAAAAAAAGAAAAGGAAAAAGAAATGAAAACAAATACAGAGAATTCTCTGGAAAAAAATAAGCCAGTCCCAGTGAATTAACTCACTGTTAGAGCTTGTTTTTTAAGAGTCTTTTAAAAATCTTCATCTGGGAGGCGCCTGGGTGGCTCAGTGGTTAAAGCCTCTGCTTGCAACTCAGGTCATGATCCCAGGGATCCCTGGGATCAAGCCCCGCATCGCATCGCATCGGGCTCTCTGCTCAGCAGGAGGCCTGCTTCTCTTCCTCTCTCTCTCTGCCTGCCTCTCTGCCTACTTGTGATCTCTGTCTGTCAAATAAATAAATAAAATCTTAAAAAAAAAATTAAAAAAAATCTTCATCTTGTTGCCTGGGTAACTCAGTCCTTTAAACATCAGCCTCCAGCTCTGGCCATGGTCCAAGAGTTCTGGAATCAAGTCCCACGTGGGGTCTCCTGCTCAGTGGGGACGCTGTTTCTCCCTTCCTCTGCTGCTCCTCCTGCTTATACTCTCTCTCTCTGTCAAAAAAATAAATAAAATCTTTTGAAAATGATAATAAAAAATAAAAATCTCCATCTATTTTAAAGATATATTATATAAAATTGTGCCTTGTCTTTGGTCATGTCCATGGTTTATTAAAATATTCTACTTTTTAACATAGGTAGTTGGCCATGTTAGAGGAGTGTTGAAACATATTTCAGTCAGTATCTTCTTATTTTCTAGCTTACTTATATTTTCGCCAGTTTCTGTAATTCTTAACATTTTACTTTCTGGAATTCTTTCTTCATACTTCAAAGAAAATTCTTTAAAAAAAATTTCTAATAATTCCTTAATGCATGTATCATAATTTCCTAATTATGAAGGTGATAATTTTATTTTAAGAATATCAATGCTAGAAACTCATTCATTTACAGATCATTTTTATTGTAGTTGATACAACACTGTGTTTTTCTGACCAAACTTTAAATTACTTTTAATAATTCTGATCCTCTTCTGTACCTATTTTTCTTCTTTTCCTACACACTGTACTACTTGGCACTTTAGATGCTATAGTTGTGGACTAATTTGAGTATAGATTTTAATTAATTAATTAACTAATTAATGCATGTTTAATTATAGTAAGCATACTATACAATAAATATTTTCTTATTTCCTACAAGTTATAATACATAGCAATCAAATAGGTACACATAAAACTTCTATAAAATCACAAAAACAGCAATTAAAAATAATAGAAAATTATACATGAATTTTCAGGCATATTTAATGGAAAAAAAAAAGAAAAAGAAAACAGGAGTGAAAAATACTTGTTTAAATATAAAGAAGCAAGGAGCCTGGGTAGCTCAGTAGTTAGGTGTCTGCCTTCAGCTCAGGTCATGATCTCGGGTTCTGGGATCAAGCCCCACATCAGGCTACCTGCTCAGTGGAGAGTCTGCTTCTCCCTCTCCCAGTCTCCCTGTTTGTGCTCCCTCTCTCTCTGTCGAATAGATAAATAAAATCTTTAATAAATAAATAAATACAAAGAAGGTAATAAAAGTGAGCTACTTATTATAGTTTTAGGTCAATGGGTATGCATACTTCTGATAAGTTTATTTTCTTGATTAAAAATGTATTTTCAGGAAATGTTTCTTAGTAAATCAAATATTATTTATGAAACCCTAAAATTATTAATAAATTGAATTTAAATTTCTTATCAATGTTCTCTTATATTTTAAATCACATGAACATGTATTTGTAATAAAATAAAAGCTCTCCTCCTTACCAATCAGTACTGTGGATTATCTCTATAAACAACATACACAACTTGTTACATGCTCTCACAAGCAAGCAAGGATTCTTTGAAGAAGTTGTTAAGTGTGAGATTTATTTGCTTTGTATGCATCCACACTGATTGATTCTCAGAGTCATGAATATTCAGAGTCAATTTCTGCTTTCATTTAGTATGTTCATCAATAATATTTTGTATTAACTTAATATTAAATATTATCCATCTTCCTAAGTTTTGGTGACCCCCTTCAACCTACCTGCTAAATCTTATTCTTTGGGCAAATGACTCACCCATCTCACCCTCATACTGGACCTAGGATTTCACTACTTGAGTAAATATTAATATTTTCTTATTATTTCAATTTCTTAACAAGATAATTTACTATTTTGATAAAAAATATTTGCAATGTAAGCTGGAGTTTATGATGTATAGAGTTTAAAGGTATGATTTTAATAGCACAAAGTTCATGAAGAGAGATATATTCTATAGCAAGGTTTTACTACACATCAAGTAGTTATAAAATCAGTTGAAAGTAAGTTGTGGTAAGTTAAAAGTGTGTACTATAAATCCTAAATAACAGCCACTGAAACAACAAAGCAGAGTTATAGCTAAAATTCAGCAAAGGAAATAAAATAGTATCATAAGAAATATTTAATTAATCAAAAAGAATGCAGTGGAAAATTAAAGAAAAGAAAAGAGGAGGTAAGTGGAAAATAAGAACAAATAGTAGTCCTAAACCTAAGCATGTCAATGATCACTTTACATGTAAATGGCCTAAGTACTATTAATAAAACCAAGAGATTGTTGGATTGAAAGATAATCATGACCTAATTATATATGTTGCCTATGAGAAAATCACTTTTCATATGAAGTAAATATAGCAATGAAGTAAGCAGAAATAGAAGAAAAACACATGCAATGCAAACACTAATCTAAAGATAATATTAATATCACACAAAGTAGATTTGAGAACAAAAAATATCATCATGGCAAAGTGGGTCATTTCATAAGGATAAAGGTAACAATCTAAAGAACATTCTAAAACTTTATGCTTCAAAATGCTTGTGCATAGATCTCCAGATGCATGAAGTAGAAGTAGATGGAAGTTCAAGGAGAAAAGAACAAATCCACAATTTCAGTGGAATATTTCCATATATATTTTAGATATTTCATAGAACAACTAAAAATCAGTAATGTGGATTTGAAGGAGACTGTCAACCAATTTGACCAAAGTGACTTTTTAGAACAATCCATCAACAATAAAAAATACATATTTTTTTTGCATGTGGAGTGTTGACCAAGAGAAACCAATTATTAAAAGAATTCAAGTGAAACGAAACATGTTTCTAACCACAGTAGAACTAAATTATAAATAAATAACAGATTTCTAGAAAATCCCCAAATGCTTGGTAATTAAAAAGCACATTTCTAAATAACTCATGAGATAATAAGGAAAAGACTAAAGAGAAATTAAAAGTGGCTTGGAACCTAATGAAAATAACATAACAAATGAAAATGTGGCCACTCTAAGATGCTGCAAATCTCATATCTGATAAATGACTCATACCCAGATTATATAAAGAATTTTTAAAGCTCAATAATATGAGACAAAAAAAGTGAGCAGAAGTTTGAATAGACAATTCACAAAAAATATAAAAATGCCAAATAAGCACATGGAAAGATGCTTAACATTATTGGATAGTAAGAAAATATAAATTATATCCACAAAAAGATGCAAATAGATATCTACTGTTAATGGCTAAATTTCAAAAATTTACCGTGCCAAATATTAGTGAGATTCAGAAGTGATGAGAATATAAAATGGTACAGTCACTTTGGAAAATACTTTGTTATTTTATTAAGAAGTAAAACAGACACGTATTGTTACATTAACTTCACTCCTACATAATTCAGGAAGAGAAAATAAACATATGTCCCTACAAAGATATATACCTGAATGCTCATGAAAGCCTTATCTGTAACATCCAAAATCTATAAATCATCCAAAGGCCCATCAACAGGGTGAAAAGATAAACTAGCTCTTGTCCATCTATATAACAGAATGTTACCCAGAATTTTTTTTTTTTTAAAAGGAATAGACTTTTGGTACATACTGCCACATCAATGAATTTCAAAATAATTATGCCAATGTTGGGAAAACAAGAGTAATTGGTGTTCGGTGCTATTTATGTGAAATTCTAGGAAATACAAACTTGTGTATAGTGACTGAATGCAAATCAGTGGCTGTCTGGAAAAGGAAGGTTCTGGTGCAGAGGATAGGACAGAGAAATGCCAGAGTCTCATGACCAGTTGTGTGGGGATTGCTATGCTCATAACTTTGACTATAGTGATATTTTTAAACTTAAGTATTTATGCCAAAACATTGAATTTATACCTTAAATATGTGTAATTTCTTGGATATCAGTTGTACCTAAATAAAGCTATTTATCAAAATAAAGAAAGAAGTTTGAAATCAGTGTTTGAAATGAGTGTTCTGATGGAGAGTTTACTACTTTCCTGAAATTTTGTAGCTTTGCTCAAGTGACTTGCTGTATATGCGTTTGTTTTCTCACCTGTAAAATGAGAAAAACCATATTCATCTCATATTTGGGAATTATATAAGAGCAGCAACTAATACAGAGTAAATTCAGGATGTGCCCAATCTCACCATCTTCAACAATTCCAATCATTCGCATCTCAGATTCCTGGTTAGGAGAATTATAACGCTTCATTAAGTTTGATGATACATTTTAGAGTTGGTTTCTGTAATATTGTGCTTCCAAATAGAACGCACAGTTTGTCTTTCAAAATGGGTCGAAGGCCTCATCTGGTAATTTTTTTTAATCCATATACATCAGTGGAAAAATAACAAATTTTACACAAAAATCTCCTCTATCAAGCTACATATCCAATAGTAGCCATAGGTTATGCGGATTTTGTGTCAGTATATATAAATGCATATTATGCACGGTACGTATTAGGAATTTAATACAGATTTGGTCATATGTATGCATGTATGACAACACCACTTTTTGTGGTTTATATTGTGATTTGATCACTAAGTCTCCAAACATCTTTGGTAAATATCACTTGGCAGAATGCAGTTAATCTAAACATCTTTGAAACTTTTATTGAATGTGCATGTTGTGAATGTGAAATTTCTGGAAACTGAATCTCTAGCCTCTTAGAGCAACGGTGGGACAGATGGCCAGTTGTTACATAAGGCAGTGGTTGACGAATTTGCCTCTCAGCAACCCTCTTAAGGCTAAGTGTAAGCATCTGGTGGGTATGCACAAGGTATTAAGTGGACTACAGAGTCTGGGAGGGAAGCCACTTGGATGTTTTGAGCTATCAAGGCTTTCTTAGAGACAGCACCATATGGATCTATATTGGGAGAAGGGTAGTTCAAATGGAAGCTGAAGAAAGAAATGAGCTAAAGTAAATTAGAAACAGAAGTTAAGTAGATTTGTGAAGAACTAAAATCAGAGACCTCAACTTGAGTTCATAGTTTTTTTTTCTTTTATTATACAATGTGTATTTCATGACATTTCTCTGCCAATGCAGTGCCATTTAAGGGCTGACACAGTGTGATTCATGTATTCCTACACACAGAGCTATTTTGTGATGTTTTGGATGTCAGGGTCCATTTGTATATTTAGTTCTCTACATATATGTATTTTTCTGAGATCAACCATTTCATTTATAGTCTTTGTGACAGAAACGAAGAATTACCATTTTTTGTTAAGAACAATGTTTTGCAATTAAAATAACACGCTTCAAATTTGTAAATCTTAAACAAATCTATGCCATTTGCTTTGATTCAAATGCTTAATTACAGTTTACCTGGAAGAGTACATTCTTTTAAGTTTCTTCTCCTATGTAATCTTTTACTGAGCAGTTACTATACATGGGGTTTGGTGGTGGGTAACAAAGATACAATATTGAACAAGAATGTCTCACCTCTAGGATCTGGGAGGTACCAGGGATAGATGGACATGTAAAAAACTCATCTCACACGGTGGTCAATTCCATAATAATGACAAATACTTGATGCTGGGCGAAGCAGACATGGAGACCTACCCAAGCCTAGAGTGACTCGTAGGGGAGATCAGAGAGGGCTTGCTGGAAAGGTATGCTTCTCAGCTGATAGTAGTTAGCCAAGTCAAACAGAGTGAAGAATGAAGAAATTCATGCCAGAAAAGCATAGAATCATTTGCAGAGATACAGAAGCTTGATAAAGCCAAGGATTATAGGAAATGTGGTGGGCCACAGGGTTATTGGTGAAGTAACAAAGGTTGAGTTTAGTGGGGCAGGAGAAGGCTAGCAACAAAGCCATTAACTCCCTGCTGTGGGAAACTTGAATGTGACAGAAGGACATTAGTTGTTTGTAATCAGGGATAGAAACAATGACAATTATGAAAGCACGGTGGAGAAAGGTTCTCAAAAGATAAGAGTATGAATACTAAGAAAAGTACTAGTTTAGTGGTCTTCTGTCTGGGTGTCCTCTCTAGAAATCAATGCTCCCTTGCCCTTACTTTTGGAGATAGGTAAAGTTCAGCCACACAGAAGAAGAAGTGTCTGTGAGGATGCCAGGGTCTCATGGTCCCAAAAGTCAGGAAGTGGACTATTAAATATGCCTTTCTCTGAAAAAAGAAAAAGAAAACAATGATGGACAACTCAGAAGGCAAAAGCTGACCAACCACAAGGTCCAACCTGATTTCCAAACTCTCGCCACTAGTCTGTGTAAATCCTGAATCTTTTCCAAAGTGAATCTGATGTGAAGATGCTAGTCACAGAACACAGCCACTGACTAGACTGGAGTCACCGTGAAGCAAAGTAACTGTCAGATCACGTTCAGATTTAAATCCAAACTACCTATTACCCTGGGCCATTTCTCCCCACATTCCCTCCAGCGAAGTGTTCATCACAGACATGGATTGGGAGAGTAACTCAGCTCTTGGAGACGTCAGGGTGCTCTCTGCCTTGTCCTAGACACTTGACTTGCAGGAGGTCCTACCCACTCCATTGAGAACCTCATCCAGCTGAGGCCAACCTTCCTGTGGCAACCATCATTCCTCAAAAGATAATGTAAAACCTCTTTCCTGAGGGCAGTAAGACACATCTTGTTCTAGCTGTCCTTACCTGCTAGCAGACAGTTTTCCTTAGAATGAAGTACTCTAAGGGTACCTGGGTAATTCAGTCAGTTAAGTGCCTGCCTTTGGTTCAGGTCATGATCTCAGCATCCTGGGATTGAGTCCTGAGTAGGGCTCCCTGCTAGGTGGGGAATTTGTTTCTCCCCCTCTGTCTGCCCATCTAGACCCACCTGTGCTCTCTCTCTCGCTGACTTTGCTCTCTCTCTCAAATAAACAAATAAAATCTTAGAGAAAAAAAAAAAATAGAACAAAGTATCCTAAAGGGGCACCTGGGTGGCTCAGTTGGTTAAGCATCTGACTCTTGATTTTGGCTCAGGTCATGATCTCAGACCTGAGATCTCAGACCTTGGCTCTGTGCTCAGCAGGGAATCTGCTTGGGCTTCTCTCTCTCTCTCCCTCTGGCCCTTCCCCTTGCACTCTCTCTCTCTAAAAATGAATAGATAAATCTTAAGACAAAAACAAAAACAAAGACAAAAACAGAAAAAAGTACCATTAAAATGGTGAGGGCCACTGAGAGGAAAAGAATGACTTCTGTTCTTGTCAGCTGGAGCACTTCCAGAACCCATGTTGGAGCACCCTCTCCCACCCACCATCTCTGCCACCTCCCACCCAATGGAAACACTGCAAGCCAAATAAGCAATCTTAAATGGTCCAATAGCCACATCAAGAAAATAAGACGAAATAAACAAAATTAATTCTAATGATACATTTTATTTGACCCAGTATAGCTTAAGTAGAATCATTTCAATATGTAATCCGTACACAATTATTCATTAGATAATTTACCTGCCATCTTTTGTACTTTGAAACCCAAGCTTCTTCCAATAGCAGCCCTTCTCAAAGTGGAGTCACATTCAAATGTCCAATAGCCATGATCTAATGGAAGAACCAACGTGGAAGGACGTTTTCTTTAATGCTCACCCAGTTCTGCCTCACGTGCTCTGTGTCCCTCCTGGTGCCATGGACCACCACTGGAACCCCCAGGTCCCCTAGGCTCTCTGAGCAGCCACAGTGGCACCTGCACCCAAAATGTCCGGTGCCATCCTCTTCCTGAATAGTTGTGTTTGTGAGCCTAGGGCGCGTAAAGTTCTTAGGAACTGCACTGACCATGTGTTAGTTATACAGCTATTTTGAAGATTTTCTGAAATCAAACCACTTTTGAACGTGTTTACTACAAGTTTCAGCCAATCTTGTTTAAGGACAACGGTGGAAAATGTGAGAGAACACATGGTTTTCTTGGAGTTTGCAAGTGATTACAGCTTCACAATGTGGAAATGATACACTGAAGAGATCTGAATATCTTCAAAGTCCACATTTTCTCAACTCACCTTTCTTTCACCTCTGAGGTGAGCTTTGCTTCGCTGGCTGCTGTTCTCGAATCCGTGTTATTGGTATTCTCCACAGGGCTGCAGCATGGGGCTTGCCAGTGGAAATTAAACGTGAGATCCACTTGCTACCTGCTTGCTTCAGGCACTTTAACATTTTCTCTCAGCTCACCACGGGGCAAATGAAAGCAGCTTTGTCAGCTGAGAAGCGTTTATTAGTCAGCGTTCAAACCACCCATAAGCAGCACAGAACCGCTCTCCCTCTGTCATGACATCCAGAGCAGATTTCTGAAATCACGCACAAGGACTCTGGGGAGAAACAGAAGCCCCAGATCCTACTGGCCACTTTACCCAGTGCAGCCCAGTTTACTTCTGGCTAAGATAAAGGAAATGCATTTGCCAGGCTAGAAGGAACCCCATGGCCTTGGTCTGTGAGCATTTATTCGGGAGAGATTGGGGCCTGGTACACTTCATCTCCATATGTGGAATTATTAAGAGAGCATTATTGCTCCCATTCAATATTCCTAGGTTCTTTGCAACTCAACCTGTGCCTTGATTATAGGTAGTTAAAGGTTAATTTTAAAGACACATAGCACCCAAGAAGGAAAGAATACAGTGTTTACCGAGTAAACATCTTCTAGAATATCCATATTTGATTTTGGGAAATATGGCATACTTAAACTCTATTGAACAACTGAAACAGTGCAGAAATAGACATCAGGCAAAGATCTTTGATAAAGAGAGCAGAATATATTCCAAAGAAGACATGCACTGTAACTAAAATCATCATTGTGGGAAAAAAAAAATAGTATAAAGGAAAATTGGATAAAAGATCTAAAAGTCTATATGTATACAGAACTTTCCTCTATCAACTCCACAGGTATTTGAAAATTTTACAATTTTATTTAAATATTTATTTATTTATCTTAGAGAGAGAACACGAGAACATGAATGGGGGGAGGAGCAGAGGGAGAGGGAGAGAATCTCAAGCAGATTGCACTGAGCATGGAACCTGACATGGGGCTCCATCCCATGACTTCGAGATCAATTTAAATGTATATGTGTATACATAAATTTTGATATATTTAACTGAGATGTGATGATGTGAACCCAACCCATAGTTTATAAAATTGTTGCTTTTTAGAAACAGAGATTAGAAATCAGTGGCCGCAAATCTTTTTCATGGAACTTCAGTAGTTTTATATACATTGTTCATGGTTGCAAGGGGTAGTACTTTCTTTACTTCTTTACCCCGTGGAAAATATAATTATCATGTCTCATCCTTAATACCCACTGTCCCTCCTTCATGATGAAGTGACTTCAGAGTAGGAAGATCCAGAAGTCTTGAATGTGAGGGAATTCAGGTCAAGGCTACCATGTCTCCCCCTTCACCCGGACCCAAATTGGAAAACATTGTACTATGGAGGCATTGCCATCAGAGGAAATCAAGCACCAAAGTGGTGTGAAATTCAGAACAACAGGTGAAAGCATGGGAATAGGACAGGTCAATGTTTCAGAAACTACTGCTCTGAGAAGTCAGGGAGTGATTTTCCTGAAATGCTTGTGGGAGTCCTTCGATGACACCTGTTAAGACTTCATGCTCTACCTTTCATTAGAGTTTGCCTTGAGCAAGTCACTGAACCCATCAGAACTTCAAATCCCTTCACCTTTAAAGTCACAGTAATAGCTTCCACGTATTCAGTATTTTCCATGATCCCATCATCTTGCTTGATATTTTATGCACCTTCTCTATTACTTTTTTAACCACTGAAAGTTTGGACTAGTATCCCCATTTTACAGAAGAAATAAATTCATAATGGTTCAATGATTGATCCATAGTGCTCTTAAATGGCAAAGGCAGAATTCATATATATATGTGCCTGTAAATTTGCTATCTTCTATCCAGCTTTTTACACCCGAAAGTGTACCAGTTAAGCACATTACCCGATTTTCATTTCACGTTTTAAATAGTCCATCTGTCTGGTAACCACCACACTGGATGCATTATTTTCTTCCCATTGTACAAAAAACCCTTAATCTTTACTTCCAAAGTAACCATGACTTTGGTTATTCATGCCGCATCTTGACTGAGAACCTAGTGTCACCAAATCCAAATGTTGAAGGACCTCGGCCCCAGCCAAAACCCCACAAACTCCCAGATCCTGTACAATGGATTGATTTCTTCCTACTGCCTCTTCATTACGTTTTGTACTTCTTTACCACATTTAACCTAGATTACTTTCTTCTTTTTCTTCTTCTTTTTCTTTTTTCTGCATTATAATTACTTTGTCTTCACTGGTGTCACCTCCTAGACTGTGAGCTATTGGAAGGCACAAAGTGGGCCTCCTTGGTCCATGTACACCCATTCAGCTCTTGGTTCAATGCCTTATATATAGTAGGTAATTGAATACTGTCAAAGGATCAAATCAAATTGCTGGATAAGAAGAAAACAGTAACACATATTTGAAAAACGGTCAAATTTTAGTCTATGTTATTTGTTTGATGTTATAATGCCTAGATTTAGATGATATTTTAAGACTGACATCTATGGTGATGCCAAACATTTTCTGATATATTTACCTTCTAAGACACAATAAAAAAAGTGGCTACAAATAAAAATGTCTGCAGATTCTGCCGCTAGCATCCAAATTTGCATTGGGAAATCCATTATTTATGTTCTTCATAAGTGCATGTATATTTATTTCGGGAACCTACTCATAACTTTATCATACGAAATGACATTTTGTGATGGTTGCATTATGCTAGGTAATAGAAATCACATCTATGGAAGGTAATTTCAATGGATCAAGTAATCTACATATTAAGAAATGAATGTAGAAGTAAGAAGCAACAAACCAGTAAATAGCTTACACTTCCACCTCACACAAAGGAATGTCATAATTTTTATGGTCATTGACTGTAAAAATTATGAATATTCACATACAATCTCTGTTAGGGAACCAAATGAAAAAAGAAAAACATTTTTCAAATCAATAAACAACAGTAAATCAAGCTAATGTGATGACATTTTGATGTCAACTCTATTTTAAATTATCCCTTTAGGTAAAACTCAAAGCATTCTTCCCTATAAGCCTGAATCAAAGATGCATTTTGCTTCTTTTTGTTCATTAAATCAAGATCCTCCTTAATACTAGGGTGTTTTTCTTTTTTTTTAATTTAAGAAAGAGAAATATAAACTGTTGAAGGGCTTATCTTTAATTGAGTAGTTGACATCAATGCAACACAAAAACAGCTCTGAACACATTATTGTAAGAGAAATTATTTTAGTTTTTCCGTGATTTACAATATCATCCACAAAAATATTAGTCAATAAAATATAGAATGATACTAATAAAATAAGAAGTATCTGTTATTTTTACAATTATAGTTAACTGTTGTTATAACTACAGATATTATTTTCAGATTCAAGTGTTTGTGTGGTACATGTATGATTTCTCTGCAGCAATGAAGAGTAGGATCTCAATGGTGATCTATCTGGCCATGAATTCAAGAATAACACTCCTGATTTTCAAATTTTCCCCCACATTTCCATCTAAAGTTGACAGTATTTTTTTATAGAGGAGTTGAGAGGGAGTATATTTTTAATACTAGGTCCACATAAGTCACTAGCAATGTTTCTAAATATCTAGACTCTTTTTATTTTAATTGTTTGATGTTGAGATTATTTTTACCCTCACATCTTCTAATTTGTCTTTGCTATCACATTTTGTGTTTATTTATGCACTCAAGTATTTCACTAAATTTTCCTTGGATGTGCTATTACCTTCCCTTAATTTTCCTTTTAATTACTCATTTTTTCAAGCAGGTTTATAAGTTTCAAAAGTCAAATTATTTTATGTGACTCTGGGAACAAGGGTCTTTGCTTCTCTCCTCGCAGCTTCTACGAGCACACGGAAGTAATCACTTTGAAGAGTTTTCTAATCTTTTGTCAGCCACTTAGCTCCCTATCTCTTAATATTATTTGTGTACCACTAGCTCTTGATTTTTCAGGTTTCAGCACAATGCATTGATTTTAAATTATACAAAAATGAGAATTTGGCTCTATTACATATTCTCATCCACGGTCTGAGTAACATTTTCTCTTCTCTCTCCTTCACACTAGTTCTCATAATCTGGCCCCGCAATATTCAGTGTCTACATAATTATGACTGGGTAGCCATCATCTCCGGTGTGACTGGATTGTTCTGAGTGACATGTCTCTTTCATCACTTAGTTTCCCCGGAATTAACAGGACCTAATTTTCATAACTTGTTTAACTTTTATGTGCTCTTCATTAATTCATTTCCTAGCATTCCACTAGAAATAGTAACCTCCTTTGAATAATTTCAAACACAAGGACATTTTCTTCTGTCTCCTATGTAAAACCCTCTGCTAAGTGAATTTCACATCTTCCTGATTTGGTCTGCTCATGTGTTTGTTTGTTTGTTTGTTTTATGGATGAAGACCATTTTGAGAAAAAAATGAAAACTTGAGAAGTGCATATATGGAATTTTCTTTATTTTAGACTCATTCTTAATTGATTGACTATAGAATCAATAGCAGAAAAATCTTTTTTTAAAGTAGAACTGTTCTTTTGAAAGTGTTATGTCCCTCCTATCTAGTTTTCTAGTTTTGCTTTTGAGACATTGATATTCAGTCATGTTAATGCATCCATACATGCCTATTGGGTTGACCTTTGTTCTCTGGGAACGGAAATGTGGAACTATGTGCCTTGTTACAGATATGTTGTCATTAATTGACTGGGAACTAGGTGACCCTAGCATCCAGACATCTCATGTTCTTCAATTGGGACAAATTTCCTAGACTTATTGCTTCAATAATTTCTTCACCTCAATCTTCTCTATTCTTTTTGTGAAACTCCAATTTGAGTTTTAGTGTCTAGTGGATTGGTTCTTTAAAAATCTTATTTTTTTCTTATTTCTTCTCTTTGGCCTTTTTATTACACTTTCTGTGCTGCTTCCTCAACCTTATCTTCAATTCATTTTCCTTTTTTTTCTTAAATGTACTCTTATTTTTTCAAAGGTTGGTCTTTATTTTTGAAATGCCTTTGTGGCATCAATATTAAAATATTGCTGATTTACTTACCTATCCAGGAATATTTTCCCCTTTTCTTTTACTGTTCCACGTTATGTGAATGTGTGTGTGTGTGTGTGTGTGTGTGTGTGTTTAGGAAAGTGTGAGGTGAGTTTGGCAAATTGTAGCAGTTACAGTAGGAGAACTAAATGCTTTTACAATAATTCTACTTTGCTGAACAAGAAATGGAGGATGGAGTTAGAGTGAACCATTTTCTTACCTCATTTATTGTGTCATAGTGTCATATGTAGGTCACTTAATCCTTTTTAAATCCAGGCTTATATACACTATTAGTGAAAGTTAATATAGCAGTCTGAAATTCTTTATTTACCATCTGAGATATGTTAGTGATTGATGTTAATGTCACTATAGATTTTTAATGTCGTTATAAACTATCTTATTTTATTATTTTATTTTATTTCTTTTATTTCCCAACAGGGAAAGTAGAGGTGCAGCATGCATCATTTTGGTTGACACAATTCCTACACTAAAAATAATTACTAAAGTGATGCCTGGGTGGCTCAGGTGGTTGAGTATCTGCCTTTGGCTCAGGGTCCTGGGATCTAGTCCCACATCAGGGTCCCTGCTTAGCAGGGAGCCTGCTTCTCCCTCTCCCTATATCCCTCCCCTCCTGCTTGTGCTCTCTCTCTCAAATAAATAAATAAAATCTACAAAAAAAAATTAAAAAATGCTTACTGAAGATTAAATGTAGCTATTTCTTTGAATGTTTTAATATTATCATAATAGCATTCAATTACAATATTTACTGATTTTTTAATATAGGCTGTGCCAGTAGTTTACATCTAGTGTATATTAGTGTGTATACTTTTATAATTGCATTTATTTTTCAGTACGATTCTGAAAAATTCCCATTTCTATTCTAAGGAAATAAAAATCTCTTGTGAGATGACAACTGGCCAAAAAAAGTCCTTAAATACTAGCAAGACTGACTGCCTTAAAGCAAGGGAAGAGTGTTTCAAATGGAGATATTTTTATTTGGATAGATTCTCTATTTGTTCTTATAGATTTAATGAAATTATTTTAGTATTTCTCACTTGATCCCCAAAATTGCTAATGTATATTTCTAGTTGTAAACAGATAAAGGGGCAGTATTTCTTAGAAGAGAACAGCCACCAAAAAAGACATAGAGGTGTTTCTAGAGATGTCCAATCCCTCTTGAAGATAGAACAGGAAAGAGATTAAAATTCTACCCAGGCTGCACAGCCACCCCAGAGAAGAGCGTCCCAACTGCTCCTCATTATTCTTAGGATAAGATTTTCTGAAGGGCTCAGTCTACAGTCAGTTTTGTCAAATGACCCAGGTGATCTTGGAAACCGCATATCACTGAGTTAAACTGATCTGCTTGTGTCATTTAGGCTTAATGTATTAACAACATTATTCAAAGGTCCCCAAATCTCTCCAGTTGTTCATCTGATTAGTTTATCAGTTACTGAGGTAGGTGTGTTAAAACACCTCACTATGAATATGGATTTGTCTATTTCTCCTTGCAGTTGTTTTTGCTTTATTTATTTTGAATATTATTACATATATATTACATACACACTAATTATATTATTATATACTCCTGTTGAGTTGACACTTCGCCCTTAAGACATATCCCCTTTATCTCTAATCATGCTTTTTTTTTTTTTTTTTGCCTCAGTTATATTTGTTCTAATATTGTTAGACATACACCACTTTATTTTTATGTTTCTGTCCTATAGGATTTTTGGGTCCTTATGATTCCAAGTATTCTGCATTCTTATACTGAAAGTCTGTGTTTTGTAAGCTAAACGGTTGTTTTTTGTTTTGTCTTGTTTTTCTCTGGTCTCACAATCTTAGATGTAAGTTAGGGTATTGAGTTTACATGTAAACTAAATAAATAATATGTTTCTATTAAATCTACCATCCAATTATTTCCTGTCATCATATCATTTTGAATTGCCTATTCTGTGCCTTCTTCTCTTTTGCTCTTTCCAGTTTTGGGTGACTATAAGGGCCTATTTAGCCAGAGAGATTCCATCTTGGATTAAACAGTCATTTTGTTATTTATGCAGTAAAACTTAAACTGTCCCTCCCCCCCTTCCCCCCAGGGCATTTACTTAAAAACAAGTCCAGGAAACCAGTCCCAGGTAACAACGCCCAAATACAAGGGTGGGTCAGGCCAGGTGGAGACATCCAATCAGTGGGGGTAGTGAGGGGGGTGCATACTGTCTCCCTAGCTACCAAGGAGTATGGGCCCTGCCTTTTGAGCACCAATTCTGACCAAGGTGATAGGCTAGTTCAAATGTCTACTATAGGGTAAATTGTAATCCAATTGGTCACTTATGTGTGACCTAGCATGACTGTGTAGCTTTGTGTGTTACAATCTCATTGGCCACCTGTGCGTGGCCAGGCCCAACCACATGGCCTTTGCCCTTAAAGGCTAATCTGTGGGGCAGAGCGGGGTCATGCTCTCAGTAAGAGGCGCGGCCCCGGCGGGTTGGTTTGATTCTTGATGCTTGGCATGGAATAAAGCTTTGCTTGACCTTCACTTTTTTATCAGTCTCGCTCCTTTAATCACAGAACCATTAGTGGGGGACCTTTCAGTGACCATTGAATATTTTATCACATATTTCACAAGCACCATTTCAAGTCTTCCTGAGTTCACCTTTCACTCCATCCACAGCTCAAGCAACCATCTCTGTGCCGTGCAGGTATGACTTGACGGCACTCTGCTTCAAATGTGTGCTTCATTCCTTCTCTTCCTGCCTTAGGGCTCAGAGATCATGCATACGTAAGCATCCTGGATATGAGGACTGGTTAAACCCTGCAGGGGCCACCCTTGACCACTGACAGACAATGTTTCCTCCAATTTTCTGTCCTGAATGAAAATCTTGGTTGATCCATCAAGTAAGGAACACCAATTAGTCAAAGGCTTGCTGTGGACAAAAACCAAAATCTGTATTCAGTGTTCTATATTCAGTAAAAGGAGAAAAATTCTTCTAAAGGAAATTAGTAGATGATAGGCAGCATTAATAGGAGTCTTATCTCCAAAATAAGAGAAATACAGATTTTACTCTATTTTTAATTTGTCAGTAAACCTTGACTTTTTCATTGTGTCTCATGTTTCACATTTGAGGAACTTGAGTTTGCTTCGATATAGGTACCTAATGCTATATGATCTCATTGTTGTCAGTAGGGAAGCAGGTGAAGAAACTTGGTACGCACACCTGAACCAAACAAAGAGACCATTAAAAAGACTTAGGTTAAAGTCAATAGCACTTCAAATATTTTAATAGAATTTTTTAAATGAAGTATTTAAAATGAAAGGGAACAGCGTAGTATATCATAAAGAGAAAAAACAAAGTCTTTAAGAAATGAATCCTTCCTAGGGGCACCTGGGTGGCTCAGTGGGTTAGGCCTCTGCCTTCGGCTCAGGTCATGATCCCAGGGTCCTGGAATGGAGCCCCACATCAGGCTTTCTGATCAGCGGGAAGCCTGCCTCCCCCTCTCTCTCTGCCTGACTCTCTGCCTACTTGTCATCTCTGTCTGTCAAATAAATAAATAAAATCTTTAAAAAAGAAAAAAATGAATCCTTCTTAAACGGTTCACTCAAAGTTAATTGGCTTAGACCAATATTTTCTGTTTATTACTGTTCTCTAACAAAATATATGTGTTGCTTAAATACTTAATTTTTAAATTGGATGTTGAGATTATCATGGATAGTTTCATTTTTCATTCTTCTTTTCCTAAATTCTACTGTCATATTTGAAAAAGTACAAAATGTGTTCTTAGAGGGACTAAATTTTATGTGCATCTAATTGACAAGTTTATTGGCACATAATAATCTCACTGGAATCTCTATTTAGATTTCAAAATTAATCAAAATTTAATGATGTTTATAAATCATTAAATGAAATTGGTTATGTGAGTCCCAAGCAAGAAAAGCCATAGAAGGAACATAATAACATGTGTAAATAAAGCATAGAGTAACCAAGAAATATTACAAAAATAACACAGGGATTGTCAAAGATAAAATACATCTCTCTGAGAACTCGATGTAATCTTTCTTTATCATAAAAGCTCTCTCACTAAAGGCTGGCATCTCAAGCTGGCTTGATAAAACCTAACAAAATCAAAACTCCATGTGGAAAGGCTTCTGGCATCTTTCTTTGAGTACTGAGAACTTTTCCTTTGCACAGCATCTGTCTCTGCCATTTTGGGAGGAAACAATATGTTGAGAAATAGCACAATATTCTTCAAAATGATTTTGTGCAGAAATCACTCTCAACTGAACTTCAATAAATTGATAAAAAATGTGACTAAGAAATGAAAATACTTGAAATTTACATTTATTATCTTTATTTAAAAGTAGTGTTCACATTTACTGACTATAAACTATAGAAAACATTGTCTTTTTTCTTAGCTTGAAGACAATAAACATATTTAAATAAGCTTTCTAAAATTAGAATAAAGGGGCCCTCTTCAGATCTCAAAATAAATGAAACCTGTTGTCCCCAATTCTCATTGATCAGACTAAAAGAAACATCTGGGATTATTTTTAGAGTATAATGAAAGTCAACACAAAGTGAAAGAAGTGTCAGCAAACAGCTGTCCATCACAAAAGAATAGTTTTCCTTTCCAAACCATACTTAATTTTGCTTGAAAAAGAATTAGTATCATCATTAAGTGCTTTTATGTGAGTTATTTTCCTGTCTGTCCATCAAATGAAGAAAAACTTCTGTGTCTACAACTGACAGTAACAAATAGGTAAGCCCTCTGACCTTGCCAAGCACCGACATCTCTGTCTCCCATTTGTCATTTGATCTCAGGTTGTCAGCAAACAGATGTCTCCTTTAGCCCAAGGCATACTCGGAGTTACTAGGGCAGCTGTTGCTATGACATTTGATGAAGTTACGGAAAGTGATGATAATGTGAGTTGTAGGTCCATCCTCAGTAAGTGCTTGAGAGATTAAAATGAGAATGATGCATTCCCTGCAAATTTGTTAATGTTCATTTTTAAAAAGAATGCTCTTAGTTAAATGTCATTTCCTGTGACAAATTTATTTTTTTTCCTTTAAAGTACCTCCTAAGATAATTTATAAGAAGGTGATCTGTGTCTGCAAAATGCTTCTATCTAATGCCTGAGCTCTGAAAGTTATTTGCATGAGATAATATGGCATAACTTCCAATAGTCTTGCTTCTTTACAGGCAAATGTGTGCTAATGATCACCTGTACCTTCTCATAGTGAATATGTATGCAAAAAAGGGATAGCTTATTACATTAATATTAGCAGAGGGATTCTAAGATGCTTTCATGAACATAGAATAGTCAACAAAAATTGAGGCTTTGAGGCTGTGGGATCGAGCTCCACATGTGTGAATTCCATATCACAAGCATGGACACCAAATTCACCTAAGGAGTATTTCCAATGTGTATATAATTGTGCTTCAAGCTTTAGGAATATTTACATTGAAAATATTTTACATTTAAAAAAATACATCTGTATTGAGAAATGCAGATTGTGAATGGAATACCCCCCCCTTTTTTTTTTTACAATAACAGTAGAGTCTATTTTTGTTCCTATGAACAATTTATTATTTAGTATATTCACAATAGTAATTGAAATGGATCCTAGTTAAGCTCAGAGAACATTGTCATGATAACTGGTTAAAAATTATATAATACTTGATTAAATTGAACATAGTCCCATAAGATCTATAGGAATAAAGAAAATGTGGAATTTGAAATGAACCCAACATAATCTTATTACTTCGAGGAAGGCAAGTCCCATAGTCCCTTTAAACCTTAGTCTCTTGACATTTAAAATGGGACTAACAATATCTTGAAAGATTGTTGCCATCACTGAAATTAATATTCATAGATCACCCAATACCATGCCTTCTCTATAGTATATCCAATAACCTCAATATGGCTATGTGATCCAAATGAGAAAAGTGTGTGCTTATGTATGTGCATAGGTACATGTGTGTGTGTGCATATGATCAAATAAATGGAAAGATTTGCAGTGTTTAAGAAGCTTTCCTGTGTTTGCAGGGAAATAAATCATTTCTTGGTTAAAGTAGCCAAACTCTAGGCCCTCTCCTTAGAGTAAAACAGTAACAGAAAGTCTTATAATTTGTTATGAATATTCACCTTTTATTTGCACCTGGCTTCAGACAGGGAAAACATGTTCTTCTGTCTTTGTAAAAGACAGTTCAGAAATCTGAGCCAAGTATTGCCTTGCCATATGCAGCAGCTCTCATGATGCTTCGCAAATGTGGTCACATAAGCACTACTGTGTTTTATGGTAAACAGTAGGTCTTTGCTCTTTCTAGGACACATCTGAAGTATAATTTACTAGGACGCATTTTTAAAGGGCCTAACTGAATGGCATCTCAATTGAGACTCACTACTTGGACAGTATACTTAGCACTATGTTCTATAAAGCAATTTCATTATTTTAGATAAGTAAGATTTACGTTATCGCTTAAAAATTTTTACGATATAATTGTTGGAGACATGTATTAATCTTTTCTGCAAACTACTTTTCTTCCAAATATGAGTTCATGTTACACAATTCCATGTAATAGCCTTTGCTTTAAATAATTTCTTCTTTTAAATAATTATTTAAATCAAATTTTTAAAATAATTTTGCTATATACTTTCTTCAGCTATGTTATATGACCCTCTGATTGATAAGTTCTTGTTAAAGTTCACTCCAAAGACTATTGAGCACTTACAAATTATCTAAGTTATCCAGTTAAAATAAAAATACTAATACTGCTATTACAGATGATCTCTTCTGTAACAGTAAGATGAGTAACCGTGTAATTCTTATTTGACACAGAAAACTATTAAGAAACATTAACACTGGGGCACCTGGGTAGCTCAGTGGTTTAAAGCCTCAGCCTTCGGCTCAGGTCATGATCCCAGAGTCCTGGGATCGAGCCCCGCATCGGGCTCTCTGCTCGGCAGGAAGCCTGCTTCTGTTCCTCTCTCTCTGCCTGCCTCTCTGCCTACTTGTCATCTCTGTCTGTCAAATAAATAAATAAATAAAATCTTAAAAAAAAAAAAAAAAAGAAACATTAACACTAAAAAACCTTGTAAGCAAAACAAATACATTGGAAGGCACATTTTTAAATGAAAGCATTTGACATGCTTCCAAGCTTACCAATTTAAATTTGTTAAAATGTGTTCATATATTGTTTGCCATTAAGGGGAAACTTTACTTAGAGACATGTCAACAATTATAAAACCTAATAATTGAAAATTAGAATAAAAGCGTCCTTACGAATGACATGAATGAAATTTTTAAGTCTTAATGAGACTTTACAGGGAGCATAGAAATGCTCAGTTACATCCACAGATTCTACTGAGTCTCCAGCCAAGAACATTAGAAGAATGCAATCTCATAAAATTGAATACACATTGCATTACCAATGCTTTTAGAACCTCGTGAAGCAATAATGAAGGGGTGGAAAGAAGATTACCACAGAACAAATTTGGCTAGAAATAAGAGTATTGTTATTTTAGATCTGAGGATGCTTGGAAAATTGTGCTAGTTTCTACTAAGAAGAAACCAGGGACTCTGTACTTGGCATTTATTCCAGGCCTGTTAGGATAATACACATCTAATTCCCAACAATATTTGTAGTATTTAATGATGTAGACATTACATGACCCTTGATAGAATAAGCATAGAGAAAATGATGGTAAACAACAGGGTGAGAAATTTAATGGGAAAATGATTATGGAATCAATGAAAAAATACTTTAGATAATCATTTATTGTTGATAAGAAATATGAAACCCACAAAAAAATGACACAACAAAAATCTTAACAGATGGTAAGTCATCTTAATCAAACAAATTAAGGGATCATACATTTAAAAAATAAAATAGTAGGTTATTTGACATGCACTGTAATTACATTGGATATATTGCTTTCAATAAACATTAAAGGACAAATTAACATTAGTCGTGCCAGCTACATTTCTAAATCTGCTTTTCAAGCTTATAATTAAAATCCTAAATTATTACTGCTGCAAATTAACCGTTTTAATGCAATGCAGACATTGTAATCACCAGCATTTAGTTGTTTTTTAAATGGATTGTCTAATGCAAATTTAAACAATATTCACCTCAGTAAACAGTAAATACTAATAGCCTTTTTCAGTGTTGCAGGAGAAAACCATATGAGGCAGACTTCTCTTCTGTTAAGTTTTTGCTCAACTAAGGAGAAAAGCTTGCTCACAAGAGAATTGGTTCAGTTCTTACTAGAATATTTGGGTCTGTCTCACCAAAGGCATGTCGGGTGTGGAATACACTTGTTTAAAGTCCTCCATCTTGCAAAGAGCAAAGGTGACTCTCCATCACCTCATTTGGAGGGCCAGTGCCGTGGTATCACCCAATGGAAACTTTACCAGAATATAAATCCTGTTCATTGAGCAGGCTTCACATTCCAAAAAGCGCCCTGTGGTCTCCTTGAACACATGATCTTGGTTAATTTTCACAACCCTTGAAGTGATGTATTTTACTACTGCAGCTTACAGGGAAATAAATGTTAGGATATTTACTACACCATATTCTGCTTTGTTCATATTCTGTTCATATTTTGTTCATGTTCTGCTCAAAGTTCTCAGGGTCTACCTGTATTAGTGCATTGGATGTTTGGGGACTTTTGCCTTTACTCCTCTGCTTCATAACATATGTTTCTTCTTAAGTCAATTGTTTTGAACTGAACAGTTAAAGAAACCCAAGAGTTAAAAAGAGTAATCATAAACAGCAAGGTATGATTCAATCAGGCTGATCATATGAAGTTTTACATAATAAAATGTCTTTAATTATTATATAATTGATAAAGACTTAATTGTGGAATAGTTCAATTAGAGAATATGTATGAAGGTAGTATTTTCTTCTTTAAAAAAGGAGAAATGAATAAGAAACACTTGCAAACTTTGGATTTAAGTGAACATTGATAACAACTTCCTAAATAAAAATTATGATGAAACTAGACACACACAGATTTATCAGTATTAGTATCATTTATTCTCTGCATAGATTATTTCACTAAAAAGATACAACTCCATGTACTTTCAGTACTCAATACAATTTTAATTAAAATAATCTCAGTATAGGGGCACCTGGGTGGCTCAGCAGGTTAAGGTCTCTGCCTTCAGCTCAGGTTATGATCCCCGGATCCTGGGATCGAGTCCCGCATTGGGCTGTCTGCTCAGCAGGGGGCCTGCTTCCCCCACCCACAACCTGCCTCTCCACCTACTAGTGATCTCCATCTGTCAAATATATAAATAAAATCTTTTAAAAAATTAAAAAAAATAATCTCAGTGTAAATTCACAGTAACATCTTTCCAGAACTTTTTTTTTTTTTTTCATTTTAAGGTTAGAACCACAAGAAAAATCACTGCCTACTTATGGGGCCACTTAGACTTCTGAAGGTAAAATTTATAATTCTGTTCTCAGTGATAACTGCCACATTAAAATCAAATAATATTTGTGTCTAAAAAGTCCCACTCTTTTTGTAAGGCTTCTTATCTACTCTCTACATTAATAACACAACCATCCTTATTAAATTCAAAGACATCTTTAATTTGTTAGTAATTGCTCCACTCTTTTGGAAATGCAGGGAATGATGCTGTTGGTCACAGAGATGATGACAGGGTAGACAGTGATTCTTGTATCACTTGTGAATGATTTTGGTGAGTAAAAAATGAGAAAAATGAAGGTGTCTTTTAAACTATAAAACACTCTACAAGTGTAAAGCATTAGTTATTCCAAGTTGAAACTGTTCTATTTTCATTTCTTCTTATTGGAGGGTCATCAGGATGGGCAATTCACCTGCCCCAAAATGTCATATTACCTTGGGAAGATAACTAGAAATTAACTCTTTTGTCAGCCTCAACTGTAGTGTATACCTCTGTCTTTGCTACAAATATTCTGTAATTCTAGTGCCAAAAGGATTACTGGTTAATTTCTTTCTTCTTAGGAAAAAACTGATAAGCCTCCAAAAATACCAGGGTTGTACACTCTCTCCTGGAATCACTCAAACTGTTATCATGAACAGCCTTTCATTTAAATAACTGCGCAACCCACCTTGACCCCAAACAGAAATACTGCAGAGTGTTTCATTTCTTCCTGGTGTTTGAGACTTCCAAGTCTACTTGGACTGCTTAACAGAACTGTACGCTAGCTATCATTCATCCAGAAAAGTTAACGCATGCCATGCCGTTTTCTCTGCCCCCTCGTTAATAGACTACGATCATCTAGTGGATTAATCCTTGCAAATAAGCCTTCCCTGCTGACCTCACTTCATGGGTTCTATAAGTACTATTGACCGGCCTGCATTATTCCTAGACCTCAGAATTTTTCTGACTTGTCCGTATTTCCACATTTTGGAGGCTTCTCCAAAGTACCTTGAATCAAACACAAAAAGAAATGTGTATCATCCTCCATACATACTTCAAGAAAATTCTGTACTCCTGCATTGTATAGACGCACTTCCACATGACAGGTCACCAGTTTTTATTTTGGTGAACACTTCATTTGACAGCTTGGTTATTACTTAATGGCTAGTGGGTAACAATAATGACTAACGGTTATTACTAATCCAAAAGAGGCCTACTACACCCTGATACTGAGTGTCACACAGTGTATTTTTCTTTGTTTGCTTGCTCTCTCAGTTTAATTTAGTTTGGTTTCCCACCTCTCACCCCCAATACACATAAAAAAGACGCTATCCTTATTTTCATCCATTGGTCAACATTATAGACTATCTAATCATTTCCTTGTGACCATTGACCCCACTAATCTTTGATTCTTGCAAAGAAATTCTAGCTCACGCTAAAGGGGCCATCCTGGATCCTCAGTAACTAATGGACCAGCATGGCTATTGCGTACTTCCACCCATTAGGGGGCCCATACATGAACACAGCATACACAAATGGTGCAAAAGCATGATGAAATATAGTTTAAGTGTGCAAATTCATTTGTAGGTATGGGATTAAGAAAACATATTCCTCAGTTAGGCTCAAATTCTGAGTCTGTCATCGATAGTGTGACAGTATTTTCTACCTTTCTTAATTCCATTCAAAATCTATATTTCCAACTATGGTTTCCACCATTGGGCTCTGCACTGGACGCCCTCCATCTCGTGGCCCTTGAGCATCCAGGACGTGGAAAAGGGTTTATGTCATTTTTCTGCTTATAACTTCAGAATGACTTTCCAGTGTCTTGTTTTGAAACCACAGGATTTTTTTTATTGCTAATTTAAAAATAAAAAAGAAAGAAAGAAAAGCTGCAAGTAACTGTCAAAAGTGTCAATCAGGAAAGTGATTGCTCAAATGAGTCTAGGCACAATGCTGACATTACTGACAATTTGTTGGAAGTTGCAACATCAATGAACCAAGGATGACAGAAAGATGACAATGAAATTTTGTTGACTAATAGATTTTATTAACCAAGAATAGTCGTCATGGAAACCAAGATAAAAATTAGAAGTTCCATCCCAACATACTATTACTTATATGGGGTGGATTCTCTTTTTTTTTGGTTCAATTAACCAACATATAGTACATCATTTTTTTATGTAGCTTTCAGCAATTCATGAGTTGCATATAACACCCAGTGCTCACCGCCATATGTGCCTTCCTTGATACCCATCACCTGGCTATCCCTTCCCCCACTCTCCTCCCTTCTGTAACCTTCAGTTTGTTTCCAGGAGTCCAGAGTCTCTCCTCTCTCATAGTTTGTCTCTCTCTGATTTCTTCCCATTCAGTTTTCTCTCCCTTCCCCTATGATCCTCTGAGCTATTCCTTATAGTCCACATATGAGTGAAGTCATAGGATCATTTTCTTTCTCTGTTTGACTTATCTCACTTAGTGTAATACCCTCCAGTTCTGTATGGGGTGGATTCTAATAATTCAAATATTCATTCACAGCTTAAAAGGCCTATCTTACATTACACCTTAAATATATTCTTCTGAATCTGATTTTTAATTTTTTTATTATTAACATATAATGTAATATTTGATTCAGGGGTACAGGGTATAGGTCTGTGAATCATCAGTCTTACACAATTCACAGCACTCACCATAGCACATACTCTCACCAATGTCTATAAGCCAGCCACTCTATCTGTCTCCCCCAACCCCCAGCAACCCTCAGTTTGTTTCCTGAGATTAAGAGTCTCTTACAGTTTGTGTCCCTCCCTGGTCCCATCAGAATCTGGTTTTTAACACAAGGTCTTCAAAATGAATTTTTTGGTCCTACTATCACTTCACAATGGAGATTTATCCAAGAATGAATTCAGGCCGAGGTGGGAGTGAGGTCCAAAGTGTATTTGGAAGGAGTGGTCAGTTCTGACTTGATAGCCATGACTTGAATAAGCAAACAAACAATAAGAAAAGTAAATGGCAATTCTTCAGAAAATTAAGACTAGAACTACCGTATGATTCATCAATTCTATTAATAGGTATTTATCCAAAGAAAACAAAAACACTAACTCAAAAAGATATCTGCACCTCTGTGTTCACTGTGGCATTATTTACAATAGCCAAGATGTGGAAACAACCTTTTTTTTTTTAAAGATTTTATTTATTTATTTGACAGACAGAGATCACAAGTAGGCTGAGAGGCAGGCAGAGAGAGAGGAGGAAGCAGGCTTCCCGCCGAGCAGAGAGTCCGATGTGGGGCTCAATCCCAGGACCCTGAGATCATGAACCTAGCTGAAGGCAGAGGCTTAACCCACTGAGCCACCCAGATGCCCCTGGAAACACCCTTAATATCCACCAATGAGGAATGGACAAAAAGAAATGTGATATATATGCACAACAATATTACTGAGCCATCAAAGAGAATGGATTGCCATTTGTGACACATTGGATGGAACTTGAGGGCATTATGCAAAGTGAAATGAGTCAGACAGAGAAAGACAAATACTATTTAATCTCACTTCTGTGTGGAATCTAAAAATGAAGAAATAAACAAACAGAAACTATGTTCATAGCCATAAGAAACAGAAAGGTGGTTGCCAGAGGTTAGAAGTGAGAGGTGAGCAATATGGGTGAAGGGGGTGAAAACGTCCACTTATGAAATACAGACATCATAGGAATGTAACACACAGCACGGCTATTACAGCTGATGATACTGTACTGCGTATCTGAAAGTTACGAAGAAAACAGATCTTAAGAGTTCTTGTAACTAGAAAAAAATCTATAAGTGAATGGTGACCCATGTTAACTATACTTATTGTGATTATCACTTTGCAATATATACAAATATTAAATCATTATGTTGTACACTTGAAACTAATAAAATGTATGTCAATTATACCTTAATAAAATTTAAATTAAAAAAATTAAAAAGAGGCGATTTAAAATGTGGTTTTATATATCATATTTATATATTCAGTTGTTATTCTTACAGTATTGGATGCCTGGAGTTCAAGGATGAGCTATATTATTTAAAAATTTTCATGTCTTTATTCTTCTGTCATTAGAAAGTTTTTTTTTTTTAATTTTTTATTTTTTATTTTTTATTTCCAGCATAACAGTATTCATTATTTTTGCACCACACCCCGTGCTCCATGCAATCCGTGCCCTCTATAATACCCACCACCTGGTACCCCAACCTCCCACCCCCCGTCCCTTCAAAACCCTCAGATTGTTTTTCAGAGTCCATAGTCTCTCATGGTTCACCTCCCCTTCCAATTTCCCCCAACTCCCTTCTCCACTCTAAGTCCCCATGTCCTCCATGCTATTTGTTATGCTCCACAAATAAGTGAAACCATATGATAATTGACTCTCTCTGCTTGACTTATTTCACTCAGCATAATCTCTTCCAGTCCCGTCCATGTTGCTACAAAAGTTGGGTATTCATCCTTTCTGATGGAGGCATAATACTCTATCCCCAGGGGTACAGGTCTGTGAATCACCAGGTTTACACACTTCACAGCACTCACCAAAGCACATACCCTCCCCAATGTCCATAATCCCACCCCCTTCTCCCAAACCCCCTCCCCCCAGCAACCCTCAGTTTGTTTTGTGAGATTAAAAGTCACTTATGGTTTGTCTCCCTCCCAATCCCATCTTGTTTCATTTATTCTTCTCCTACCCACTTAAGCCCCCATTAGAAAGTTTTATGTAAAACTATAACTAGGAATAAAATACTGCATCTTCCTTAAATCATGCATTCATTTTTCATTTACATTAAACTGACAAAAATCATATTCTATTTGATACTTATCTGGAATTAAAGAAATAATGTCCTTAAAACATGAAGAGGTAAAACATAAAATCACACCATTATGTTTCCTAAAGGCACAGAGTGGCATTAGATATATATTATTCCTGCACTCAACATTGATGCTGATACTACATTTTCTTCACCAATTGTGAACAGCAGTTTCAGAAATTTGATATTTTCAAAGAATACTTAAACTTTCCATGCTTCATTCATTGAAATATTATTTCAAATATTTCTACCATTATCATTTAAGTAACACACTATGCTCATTTTCCCTTGAGGAAATTTTATTGTTCCTGTTTGTAGTGATAACAGATATATGATATGAGATGTGTTCGTAGCTTGATTTCTTACTATTATGAAATTATGGAGTGTGCCTTATCAAGTTTTGTTGGACGTCTTTGATAATATAATGTAAGAGAAAGCTAACATATTTCTGTTGGGTGGAAGATCTCAAAACTTGTCAGCATGATATGTGAACTTTGATAATTTTATCTTTAGGTAAATTATCTTAAGATATTTTTAAAAAGCATTCATTATTGCAAGTTTTGATTTTTATGTAACGTCCAAGATTTTATTTTTTGTTCTTTTTGGCCTTGTGACAAACTATGTTAAAAAAAATATAGCAGAATAGATAAAAAGCAAACATTCTCTAAAAGTCAAATGATACAGAGACCATGATGACAAAATTATAATTTATATCTGTATGTGACAACCACAATTGAAAATAATGTTCTCAGACATTTTATGACATTGCACCTGTATACTGTTACCTAAAATTCACTTTATATTTGTACTTGGAGTTTTGAATACATTTATTAATAATAATAAAAAATATTTAAATTTTAACCAAAATTTAAATAAAGGCAAAATATATAAATAAAGTACTTCATTTAAATACTTCTCCCCCCTTTAAAACCAAATAATCACTGGGTATCTATTATATCTGAGGGACACAATACCATATTCCTCAGGGCATTTCTGTATTAAATTATAAGCTTTCAGATGAGGGTAGTAGAAATCCTAGCTATTAACGATTTAAGTAAAAAGTATATTATCACCTCACATTGAACTGTACAGTTATCAATTTATTGGTTGTCATCTCCAAAGCACCCTTCCAGAATTGGTTTTGCAGTAAGAGATGGAATTCCTTTTAGATTTTCTCCTTTACAGGGTGCATGATTATAAGGTTTCTCGGTAGAGGGCACTGGAGAGACATTGCACAAGAAGAGGCTCCTTGGGCTAGTGGTTGCACCACCTGCTGTTGTAGGGGTAGGAGGTCATGAAGGATACCCAGCTCCAGCGATAGCCTAGAAGACCTGGACTCCCAAAAACCTGCAGCCTCAGACTTCTGTTTGTTGGGAGTTTTTAGATTACTGATTCGATTTCATTACTAGCATTCCATCTGTTCAGAGCTTTTTATTTCTTCCTGATTCCATCTTGGAAGAATACATGTTTCTAGGAATTAATCCATTCCTTCTAGATTATCTAATTCATCAATGTACAATTGTATGTAGAACCACATTTTCTTTATCTGTTCACCCATCAGTGGACACTTTCCATGTCTTGGCTATTATAAATAATGCTGCAATAAACATAGGGTGCACATATTTTTTTGAAATAGTGTTTCTGTTTTGTTTGAGTGAATACCCAGAAGCAGAATTGCTGGATTGTATGGTAATTCTAGTTTCACTTTTTGGGGAAGTTCCATACTGTTTTTCATAGTGGCTGCCCCAGTTGATATTCCCACCAACAGTGCCTAGAGGGTTCCCTTTTCTCCACATCTTTTCCAACACTTGTTATCTCTTGTCTTTTTGATGCTTGTCATTCTAACAGGTGTGAGGTCATGGATGGACCTAAAGGTATAATGCCAACTGAAACAAGTCAGACAGAGGAGGACCATTATCATCTGACTTCACTCATGTATGTCATCAAAAGAAAGCCAGCCAAACAAAAAACAAAAACAAACAAAAAAAAACCAAACCCAATGAACAACCAAGAGAGAGCAGAAACAGACACAAAATATGGAGAACAAGTTGACTGTGGCCAGAGGGGAGGTAGGTGGGAGTTGAGCAAAATAGTCAAAGGTGATTAAAAGGTACAAACACTCAGTTATTAAATAAATGAGTCACAGGGATGTAAAGTACAGCAGAGGGAATTTGGTCAATAATATGGTAATAACTTTGTATGGTGACAGATGGTAACTACACTTACCGTGATGATCGTTTTGTATATATATTATGTATATAAGTGTTGAGTCACTACACTGTACACCCGAAACTAATATAATATGTCAACTATACTTCAAGAGAAAATAAAGAAAAAATAAAAATAACTTGTAGCCCCAGACCAGCATGCTGATTACCTTGCAGGGCTGACTTGACATGAACACCAGGCATGCCAGACTTTCTATACCCTGTGCTCCAGGCTCCTCTCTGTGTTGATGCCCGACTCCTTCTGTTTGTCTGCCCTCCCTCCTAGTATGTCTTCTACATCCATCCAGTCCTTCCACAGTCCTTCCATACCAACCCAAAGTGAACATTGCCCACTGCCAAGGCCCAGCCTCCACGGGCCACCAACCCTCTGCACAACAGGGCATCTAGACTCAAGCTGTGGTTCATCTGTGCCACAAGGTTCCTCCCTGCTTGCTCAGCAACCGCAGCTCTGCTCGGGGAAAACCAGGAAGACGCCCTCTCACTTACTGGCCTGGAACTCCAACTCCTGCAATGAAGTCAGAGCCCTCACTTTTCTGGGGAAGGTCCTGGCCATGACCATCCATCCCCGGCTATACTCCATCTGTCCTAGCTTATCTTAGATCTAAACATTACTTTTTATTATAACTATGATTTGTATTTAACTTCCCCTGTTTAAATCACTGTGTGGGTCCTGATACACACACACACACACACACACAATATATATAAATATATACATATATATATTACTATATAGAGATTATTGCTATTCCAGAAAGTTGCTTGTATGATTGTAAGCTGGATTGTTGGGCATTGCTAGATGCACTAAAACATTAATAGTTACTATCAATTTATATTGCAAATATTTAGCAATTTGCATTTCCATTGGCATTAAATGAGAATACCATTTTGTCTGTAGTTATACCAGAATTATATATTGTGTCAATTCTTTCAATAAGAGAGAAATAGTGTCTTATTGTTTCATTTTGCATTCCTCTGAGTAGTCATGAATTGGAATATATTTTCCCCTGTTTATTAACAGTCTATTTTTTTCTTCTATGGCTTGCCTCTCCACACTCCTTATTCAAGTATATTGTTTCTTTTTCTAAGAGCTCTTTGCAAATAATGACTATTGATTGTTTTAAGTGCTACAACTAATTTCTTTAGGGCTGTTTTGACATTTTGTAAAAATACATTTAAAGATAGGGAGATTTTTCATTGATTATTTATCACTAAGTCTCTGACTCTCCAAGAATTTGTTTCCACCACCTCTGAGGTTCTCTTCCACCATAGGTCGTATCAAAATGATTACCTTACTTCAAGCTTCCAATGAAACCCTCCCATCTCTCTGCAATCCTATTTGTAGCTGTCTTCAATTTTTCATTCCAAAACCCCATGGTGATTGTATTCAAAGGCAGGATGTGTAAGAATATTGTAGAATATTATAGAATTGTAAAAGGTTTGGAAGAGGACCAAGAATAGCTCTACCAAGGTCCATGAGGACCCAGTGGCAAGAGAATGTTTCAGTATTTATTGTAAAAGCATGTTTTGATACCAAGTCACTTGTGTGCCTGAATGACCTTGCCCCTGAGAGATTCTTTCATATTTTATAATAGCACATGGACTTTCTTTTACAAATAAAAATCAGTAGGTAAAAAAAGTGGAGTGTTTTTTCATTAAAAGAAATATGTCGCAGTGCATCTGCTTGAGGCTCTCTCTGTCTCTAACTTACTATGTATTTCGCTAATTTATCCTTAACTGTTTTTTTTAATGCATTTTTGTCCACATTTGTATTCAATTCCCTGAAAAGTTGATTATGTGAACTTGTCTGAAAAGTTCTGCCATCTGAATTAGGCCATGTTTCTCTACATGCGTCATTTACATTTAGAACTTCCCATCCTTATCTGAAACCTTCATTATCCAAATTAAGTCTCTGACCTTCTTTCCATTTTGCTAATTGAGGTTTAACAATATCAGAATTAGTATTCTCTGATTTATGAAGATGAGGGAAAACAACTCTCCCATGTAACTGGACCAAAATGTAATAATTACTTGTCTGCATCAAATGGTTTATTGTGTGACTGCACTGCAAGTTTTAAGTTTAGAGAATGTTTTAAATCATAGAGAAACAGTTTTGGGAGGTAACAACAAGTTTCAATGAGAAATGAGAGCTATAGGTAGGATTTCCTCCAGACACAGGAGATATCAGTAATGGACGTTATTTCTAATTCCACTAGAGAGAGGTAAATGAAAGTGAAGTAGCTGAGAAAACTTTACTTTGTTTAGAGCTTTTGGGGTCCCCACACTGGTGTCAGAGCATTCTAAGAAGAGGAAAGCCAGGAGCCTCATGAGATGCCCAGAAAGAGAAAGTAAAGCTCAGGGGGTGGGGTAAGGGGGTGAGGTGGGGCAGGAAGGCTTTCAAACCTGAATCCAGGCCAAGCAAAGGCAAGAGCTGCACTCGGTTCTGTTCACTTGGTCACTCTTTCCTCCTTGTTCTTATCCTGATCTTAAAGATTTAAGTAACTTTCAATAGTGAGGACTAAAATAAATATCCATTATTTACAATATTTAAGGTCTGCAAGGCATTGATAGATATAAATCTGTATCTATATCTATACTGTATATCAATAGATCTTTACAAATATAAATATCTATATTGCAATATATATTACAAATGTAATTATCTATAATCACAAATATAAATATCTATATATATCTATATATGTATATGTTACATAAGTACTTATATAAAGAGGGTTATATATTACATAGGTATAGATATATATTGAATTAAGTTCAAATTTAGTGTTAATATTTATTTTGTAATTTTATTTATATTATTTTATATCAAATGTGTGTATCTTAGAAATACACCAACCAAAGTGAAGGGAAAAAAAATCCGGATGCTTATTAAAAGTTTTTGAATATTATAGTATATTCTCTAAATCAGAAACACTATTTTTAGTTTGTATTAAACAATATGACATCCATTATTTCTGACTAATTATGCTGATAGGATTATATAAGAGAACCTAGCCCAGGCTTACTATGATGAGAAGTTTATCTACAAGAAAAAGATGAATCACATCTTCAGGAGAAGATGCTGTCTCCATACTAGGAATTCAGAAGGTACAGACCCTGAGGAATCTCCTCCCACTGGTTTTCTAAAATAACTGTTTGTTCTAAGCAGGAACCAACATTGTATTCCTCAATTAGATTAAATGCAAATACCATTATTAGTAATTTACATCCAGGTCCTTTATGAGGTGATGTTACAAGTACAGAATGAGATAGTAAAGTACCATGAGAGCCCTTTTCCAGATTTACTCAGAAAATTGAGTTTGCTGAGCATTTATTTCACACCACTCACTCCGTTAAATATCTTTCTTGCATCATATACTGAATCTTCATGAGAAACCATAAGGTAGAAATTATTATAAAACCTTATTTGCATATAAAGGAACTGAAATGTAGGTGGGAATTAAATTACCTACCAAGGATCTCACATTTAACTCAGGGTTTGGAATAAGGTCTCAGCAGCCCTGGTTGGTTCCATTACTCATGTTCTTAAACACAAGCTTTCAGCCACAGGAGGCACAGTATTCCTCATGAAAGTGTGAAGACTAAGAATCTGTTAGATGACATGTGTTTTCCAAGTTTTTCCTTCCTTGGTCCTCAGTCATATTCACCCCAGTTTGCAGGCTGTTTCCCATCTTTGAACACTAGCAAATAGGATGTGATAAGGATATGGCCGCCTTTCAAGCTCATTGTTCCCGTGCATTGACCGCCCGGAGCTTCTGATGTGCCCTGTTCCATCCAGCCTTCGCAAAAGATGTAGAGGGGGCGTCTGCAATCACTCCCACTTGACATGAAGAGGTGGAGGTAGCCCAGTCACCTGTCCAAGGACACCCAAGGCCACTCAGAGTGCCTGCTGGGTACAGAAAAACTGAGGTAATTTGGGAAACAGGCAACTTTATGGATAAAGCCTTTTAACGCTCAGTACCAGTCTGGGAAAGGCTGTGGATGGTGCTTTTCTTCCCTGATGCATTTCTAAATTCCTCACCCAAAGTTAAGATCTTCCCCCTCCCCAAAACTCAGTAGGACTCTCTTCCTCTACTTCTACTGACTCATTTACCCAAATCAACCTTAAACCTCAGGTATGTAATTAAGATTGCAACTGTCAGGAAATTACATTGTTAGAAGGCAAGTCTTGTGTTTTATTTACTTTTACCTTACCGATAATGCTTTCCCAGAACCTTTTCTACAGTAAGAAAATTCATGAACATTTTTTTTAATGAATTGGATTAAAATGATGATCTTTGTGTAATAATGTAATACAAAACAAAACATAATTTCATTTGTTCATTCGCAAATTATTTAAAAGTACTACATACTCTTTTCAATAAAATTTATGAACAAGACCCTTTTAGCCCTTTCTTTAAAAAAAAAAAAAGCTTTGGGGTGCCTGAGTGGCTCAGTGGCTTAAAGCCTCTGCCTTCGGCTCAGGTCATGATCTCAGGGTCCTGGGATCGAGCCCCGCATCAGGCTCTCTGCTCAGCAGGGAGCCTGTTTCCCCCTCTCTCTCTCTGCCTGCCTCTCTGCCTACTTGTGATCTTTCTCTGCGTGTCAAATAAATAAATAAAATCTTTAAAAAAAAGTAAATAAAATTTTAAAAAGCTTGTTAGCTTCAGGCAAAACATACTTCCTTTTTAAAAAATTAATTTATTTATCTTAGAGAGAAAGCATGTGAGCAGGGGGAGGGGCAGAGGAAGAGAAACTCAAGCAGAGTCAGTACTGAACATGGAGCCTCCTGTGGGGCTCTATCTCAAGACCCTGAGATCATGATCTGAGTCAAAATCAGGAGTCTGAGGCTTAACCCACTGAGCCACCCAGGTGCCCCAGGAAAACTATTCTTTAATTCATCTATTTACAGTTTCTTGTATTTGGAAATATAGGCCTAAAATCTAAATGTCTATTTATTTTATGTACTATATGTTCATAACCTTGTGAGTTTCTCTGCTTATTTTTCCTCTGTCTTAGAGGTTACAAATAGTTTTCAGTGTTTATCATTTTTTTTAGCTTTTGCTATGATATTTTTGCTACCCTCTGTTTTGATGTAGTTAAGTTGATCAAGTTGTTAAATTTATTAATATCTCTGTTTAGATCTCTTACTCTTTGTGGCATGTTTGGAACAGACTTTCTTGCTTAAATTCTTTTTCAATCATCCTCGCTTCTAGTTTCTGTTTATACTGTGCCATCCTGAGAGCCCTAAGATAACTAGGTTTATGGGCATAACGTATCTGTTTTCAGTTGCAACAGTGCATGCTATTACTTTTCATGTATGTCACCTACATTGTTGCTCAACTTTGAATGGTAAACAGAAACACTTACTTCCATCTCTTCTTTACATAGTAGATGATTCCGTAGTACTCATGGTATGGTTTTATAGCTGTACCACATTTTAATGTGTTCTTCCATCCTCCACTTCTGCTGATGGGCACTTAATTTATTTGTGGTTATTTATTTATTATTTAAATTCCAGTTAATTAACATACAGTATCCTATTAGTTTCAGGTGAATAATGTAGTGATTCAACACTTCCGTGCAACACCCAGTGCTCATCATAATCAGTACCCTCCTTAACCCCCATCCCCTGTTTCACCCAAACTCCCACTCACCTTCCCTCCGGTGACCATCAGTGTGTTCTCCACTTTTAAGAGTCTGTTTATTGGTTTGCCTCTCTCTCTATTTCCCCCATGCTCTTTTGTTCTGTTTCTTAAGTTCCACATAGGAGTGACTTATCTTTATTTCTTTCCTCTGTCTCCTTCACTTCGTCTTCTTTTTTTGAATTTTAATGAATGCATTTTCATATTTATCCTTTTGTTTATGTAAGATAGAATTCTAGATGCTCGTTATTAAATGGACCTTTTAAATTGAATATGGTGCCTAAATAACTTAAAAAAAAAAATGTTCTTTTTGAATAGTGACTCCCCTAAATGCTAATCCATTAGCTATTTGCATACTTTCTGTGAATTACATGTTTATATTTTTGACAGATTTTGTGTTGGTTTATTTATCTTCTTCTACTGTTTGCTTGAACTCTTTATGTATGTAGTGTATCATCCAATTTCACCATTCTACACACGTCAAAAATATTAGGTGAAAACCTCTTTTATCTTTTTCCTTTCTGGCATTAAACTATTTTAACTTCTTGTGAATGACATTTGTCAACATCTGCTCTACTAGTTACTGTGTTTCTTTACTTGTACAGAAAAACTTTCCAGGCCATATCTTACAATAATATTCTTTATTTTCCCCAATATCAAAATATAATTTTAAATGTTATCTGATCTAAAGTTTATTTTTAAATAAATTTATCTAAGCTTTTTGCCTCAAAATATATACTGAATAATCTATTTTCTAATGAAATACACTAATATATTTATTTGAATAAATTATGAACTCTATAATCTTTTGTAGAGGTATTTCAATATTATTTTACCCAATTATAAATGTTGTGAGTCATGGTTGCTATATAATTTAATAACCATTGGTGTGTTGCTGTTATCATCATGAGCTCTAACAGTGGAACCATATCACAGTCCCTCTTCTTCCTACCTTCTGTGAGGAGGAATTGGGAAGGAGTGAAGAAACAAATCCTGGTAGATTCCTTTTTGTCTCTGGTAAATTACTACATGGGCTTTCACCTCCTCCTTTGAGAAAACTTCTCTAAAACTGCAGGATAAAACAAAGCTTTTAAAGATTTTTTTTTCCCATTCATGTAACACTTTAAATTCATTATTTCTGAGATGACATTTTGAGTTGGTCTTCAAAATATGGGGCTGCTGATTGCAGGTGAGAGCTGAGGTGACCTTGATGACTAGGACATGGACTAGGAGGTCACTGTTGTGATCAAGGCTGAAGACGGTGGAGATCTGCTGGAGGAGTGCCTGAGTCTACAGCTGCCCAAATCCATCCTCTGTGCAATGATCATGAGATCCGCCCCTTGGATGAGATCAGTGGTTAGCTAGACCAGGAGTGGCTCATGCTCCATTGGATATAGTTATTTTTGGTGGCCCCTTTCCTTGCAACCAAATCTGATTTTATACTTATTTGAATTCTATGAGATCTAGTTTATTCTCCTTTCCCCTTGGATCCATGGTTCTTTCCAAACTACCATCATGGCAACTTGAAAAATTCTGAGTTATTATGGTATTAAGACTACTTGCAACACATCTTCCCCTGCATTAGGAGTATTTGTCCTTTGCTATGGGTGTTGATCTTGTTAATATATGTTTAATTTTTTGTCTAATCTCTCCTGCAGACATAAGGTAAAACACTAGAATGGATGATGATAGTTAAGAGAACTCAAAATCTCTAATCATCTTAAGGGATGGGGAAATAGCAGCCTGAGCCATTATGCTAATTGGGTTTGTTAAAACACAGCAAAGTTACTGTAAATAAATGCTCACAAATGTTCTTTTATGTAACAGAAGAAACTTAACAGCCAACACTTTTACAATGACTTACTAAAGCCATAGTTAGGGAGCTCCAGGCGTGACTGAAAATTGAATTTCACTAACTCAAACTGCCAAAATATATTTAGGAAATATGAAAAGGGGCTTAAATTTAGGCTGTTGCTACAAAAAAGAAATCAGGTATGATTGTCTCAAAAGCAGGCGATGACTCCTACAACAGCTTTTAAGTAAGATCTGGTTATTAACAGTAAGAAAATAGAGTACCTCAGTCACTATATTTCAGTCTTCATATTGCTAAAGATATTTGAGTTTATGATGCATAAATTTCTTTAAGTCAAGAATTTGAAAATTTCTATTAAAGACAGCATAATTCATAAGACTGGTAGATTATTCCTAAAGATAGTTTATTAATTTGTAGTTCATCAAATTGTTTGGGATGTTTTGTTTTGTTTTGTTTTGTTTTGTTTTTGTGTGTTTAGTTTTCCCTTTTGTATTTATTAGGATGAAGACTTCTCTGCTATGGTCACTGCCATGATACAAAATTGCTTTGCAGCTTTCCTTTGCAGTTTCCTACAAATCATAATTTTCCTACCCCTTGTTAAAATCAGAAACCACCATCAGACGAGAGGGAAACATGTAGGTTCACACACTGAATTCTGCAAAATGATGCCAACGCACTAAAATCTTTGCCTCCCTGATCCTGGTACCTGGTTGTGGGTGTATTTTTGGACAGGTACTTGCATAATTGAAAATTGCTTTTATGATGCATGTTTGGCACAGACTAATGAGAATAGGACATTTTTTAACCTAAAAATATGAAGAAAGTGTTCCTTAATAGCTAAATAAAAATCTGCACATTTACACATTTTTCTTAGGATTTGGGTTTTTTATATCCTTACATTTATTTTAGGGGCTACTCAAACCATCAGAGCTTTTTGAATTAATGTAGCTATGACACTTTTCATTAATAACCATGTGAAAGCTGAATTCAATGAGAAGATTAACATGGATTTGAATATTCTTAAAATTTCCAGAAGCAAAAAACTCATTAAAAGACTAATCTCAACAGTTTTAAGTTTGTTGGGTTTTTTTAGTTGTTAGAAATTTGTACTTACTTAAAACTCAGAAATTCTTTTTCTTCCTTCTTTCTTGAAAGGCTATGTCTACTTAAGTCTGTAACAAGTTACATCAATTTAATCATGCTTTCATAAATTTCAATTACGTAGACATCTTAAAAAATTTCATTGTAAAAATATTTATCACAACATAATAGAATTGTGTTATTATGGTTAAACAGGACTGATGGCCTCAGTGCTTCCATATAAAACACTTGGAAATGTATTTGTGAAAATTTACATCACCTAAGCAATTAAGAGAGCTGTAATTTTCCAAAATGGTTTTCCAAACATGTTTGATTAATTTGTTGTCCATGTCCTTCAATAATTATTACATGACCTTGGCATTATCTGTTTCAAACTGAAATAGTAACAATATTCTAAATAGAGAGTCATTGTATCATAATGAGCATGGGCTTTTTAGTTGGACCACTCTTGGTTCCTAGTCAATCTCTGACATTTATTAGCTCTTGAATTAAGAAATTAAAACATTGGGGCACCTGGGTGGCTCAATGGGTTAAGCCTCTGCCTTCAGCTCAGGTCATGATCTCAGGGTCCTGGGATCCAGTCCCGTATCGGGCTATCTGCTCAGTGGGGAGCCTGCTTCCCTCTCTCTCTCTGCCTGCCTCTCTGCCTGCTTGTGATCTCTGCCTGTCAAATAAATAAATAAAATCTTTAAAAATAAAACAGAAATTAAAACATTTTGGGGAGACTGGCTGGCTCAGGCTGTTAAGAGTCTGCCTTCGGCTCAAGTCATGGTCCTGGGATCCTGGGGATCCTGGGATCGATCCTCAAATCCACGGGTTTTCTGCCCAGCGGGGAGCCTGCTTCTCTCTCTCTTTCCGCCTGTCACTCCCCCTGCCTGTGCTCTTTCTCTCTATCAAATAAATAAGTAAAATCTTAAAAAAAAAAAAAAAGAAAATTAAAACATTTTAAGCATCAGTTTCCTCAGCTTAAAATCAGTGTAGTACTATCCATGTTTCAGGATCTGTGCATGAATTAAGTAGAATAAATTCTATAAAACATGTGACATTTTGACATTTATGAAATGCTTAGTAAATAAAGTCTATTACTAAGCATTATAATTGCTTTAAAAAAATGAAATGATGGATATCGATGGCTTCCCATTCTTTCATTTTAACACGTGAAATAAGATGTCCATACATTTCTGGGTGGATACAAATTTAATTAATTATTATAAAATTTGGGACCAAACCATCAGCATCAAAGCAAGATATGATTTCCTCTATTAAATTTATGTTCTTATTAATATTTGGCTGTCTTTCCTGCACCCAGAATTTTTAGAAGAAATAATTTCATCACTGAGACTTAAGGCATAAAACATCTGAGAAAATGTTCGAAGAGGTAGCTCTGGGTCCACACACTTGATTGTCATCCTACAGTCTTACCATTAAATGTGGCGAGGCCAACTTCACCATTACTTACTTTTGATGAAGTGCTGTGAGCTCAGAGGCAGTAATAGGAGAAAAGTTTTTATAATCATAGCAATTAAGAACAACCACAGCTACTGCAACTGTATCAGTAATTTTAAATATACCAGAACCACAAGGAACAGTTTTCTGATTATATGAAAATCTAGTATAATACAAGTGACAAGTGCATACCTTGAAATCATATAAAACCTGCTTTTGGGTCACCTAGGTCTTGCCAGATAAATGAATATCTACATTCTCTCACATACTCCATAAAAATGGAGTATTTTTTCCCGGTCTTTAAAATTCTTAGAATAGCTTTCTTCCCACTATCAGGTACCCTTTAAACATATACCATTTTTGTATCAAATAAAAAGGCAATTGTCACTTACTGAGAGAGAAACGGCTTAGATTCCCAAATTAATAAAACTAACACGGTACTTTTAGCTGCACTTTTGTTGCAGACTAGCAAATATTTTAACAAGTGGAGATAAAGCTCAGGTCCATGCCTACAACATGTTAGCAGCACCTCATCGAAATGTGGAGAAAGGGGGTTATTTGGAGTTCAAAAGCAGGCCAGCCCCCTCCCCCTGCAAGATTAAATGCAAGGGTAAAAGAGAAGGTCTTTCATATTTTGAAAAAAAAAAAATAAATAAATCCAGTGCATGTGAAATGGGAGCTAAAAATATTATGTGTGTAACAATTACTTGATAGATTGAGTATAACATTTCAGGGAGTATGAAAGCTATAATAAATTCAGTCAAATTGGTTCAAATATAATTATGTCAATTATACTTCACAGAAGCCTGTGCTCCAGTTTCCGTGGTCAGTGGCTTTATTGTTTGTAATATGCCAGTCTACGCTTTGTCTCTATTATACAAATGGAAATTCTCTTCGAGGTCTTGTAATGTACAAAGCAAATTCTTGCTCAAGATATATTCCTTCAACTATAATCTAATGGGCCTAAATCACCTTAAAACAGGGCTGATTAATAAGTAATATGTTTTGATTTTGCATTATATTTGGAAGTCTTAGAAAATATTTATTATTTAACATGAAATCACTCTGTTGTTTTATTCCATGTTTTGAACCACCAAGCATAGACACCCCCAGTAACTAAAATACAGGTAACTGAAGAACACATTCCAGAGAAAAGTCATTGTGAAGCTGTTTCTTTTAGCATCAGTTTTACCTTTGTTTGATCTTTTAAAGAAAGCGTATAGATAATTATGGCCCATAAAAATGTTTATTGCTCCCAATATTTCAGCTGATATGATGCCCTTATTTTTGAGATGTCAAGCAACAAATCTACCAAAATCAATATTTCAAGAAAAATTTATTAAAGGAATAATGTACTCACATTCCAAGATGAGAGAATATAACGATATATTTTTAAATCACCAGGAGTATCATTTGCCAAAGTTGAAATGCTTTGTTTCCGTTCTTGCTTTTTTTATATTAAGTGAATTTGATAGGGAGAGATGTATGAAAGAATGAAAGACAATTAATTAGCCATCATAAATTTCAGGAACTGGATTTTAAATTTGGCATTGTCAATTAGGCTTAATTCATATACAGAGATTACACACACAGTGCTGTTTTGAATAAATAGAAAATATATACACACTTAAATCAATTCTCACGTCCATGATTTTCAGTTGTGTAACCTCGAACAATACACCTTGGCACATTTGAGATTCACTAAATTTTAATATTAGAGACTTAAACGAAATAGCACATATACATGCATTAATCAAAAGAGCCATACATTGTGTGAGTTCTATAAAGATTAGTTCGTTTTCACTTGCCACAGGGGAAAAAAAAAAAAAAAAAAAAAAAGTATTTTTCTAGGACTTCCAAACATCAGGGAAAATGAAAAGGCCATATGAATAAAAATCGCAATATTTCACATGACTCACATTGTTCTTCAGCAGAAACGGCACATCGCATGCTGAGCAAATGAAACTCAGTTTTGCACTGCAAGCCATTTGGGGATTATGAGATTATGGTATTCTCTGTCCTTTGCTGTAGAGGGCTATTGCTGGGTCTTCCAATAGAGGACATATTTTCATGGAGGGCTGCACATCCTAAGAAAATTTGGGCAGCGGTAGGAGAACTCCCCAGCCAGTGCATGGTGGGGTGAGATTCCTTCCCCCAAGGACCCCCGCCCTAACCTGCACCCCACACAGCAGAGGCGATGGCAAATGCCAAAGAGGCTGTGGAGGAACTCTCCGAGATCCTTGAGTCAGCGTCAGTGTTTTTTTCTTGGCTATCAGGTATTTTTGTTCATCTGGAAGTTAAACCAAAAACAAAAACCCGGCACAATTTTAAGCTCACCCCTCTGCACCGCTCCCCCCCCCCCCCCCCCCCCCCCCCGCCAAACACATAGTCTCCATCTTTCCAAATTCTTTAGGTGGCATTGGGATAGGAAACAACCAAAAGGGAAGCACACTGAGCTCATTTTAAAAACGTACACTGTGGTATCAATCTACACGGCTTTTACATGTTTTAGAAACAAAGGTAAATTTATGAGGGAGAATTGGCAGCAAGCAAAGTGATTTTTGCCACTAGCTCCCAACCTTTACTGGCAATTGCCTGACTGCATTTCTCAAGATTAATTGTCTCTCTCAAGCCAGCCACCTACAAAAATTTGGGTTAAAGGAAATATGTTTCCAGCAAAGCTTCCATACCAGATAATGATTTAAAACTCTACATACAGACCCATAACATCCCATAATTTAAATAAATAAAAATAAATAAATAAAACAGACTTCTTTAGGAACGGAAGGTTCTGGAGGGCATGCTGGAAGTTCGGAGAGAGCCCTTACCCTGTGCACCTTGACCTTCTGAACCAAAGCTGACGGCCAGTCAGTTGTAAGCCTTCAGTTGTGCTCGGGTCCAAAAGCTGACATGTGAGCATTAGCTGTGGTGACAGGCTGCTCTAACTTGGCTGTCATCTGGCCCATTTTCTACACAAACCATCAACATAATTCACTCTAAAGGGCTCTCTGAGAGGGCCTAATGCTTTTTTTTCTTCCCCTGTACAGTGCAGAATTTAGGACAGCTTATTTTAATTTGATGACCTGCACTATGATCTAATAAGGGACAGCTGTGGCAGCTAAGTCCCCAGGCTATTTATTGTCAATTAGAATGAATCCTAAATAAACTCCCTTCATTCTAAACTTGACCCATTCTTGAACAGTAGACAAAAATGGCACTTAGAGAAGGAAATGTGGGGAAGCGGAAGAAAGAGCCTACGGAATGTAAAAACTATGCAAGAGAGGACTCTTCAAATACAATTAGAAAGATGAGCAGTGATAATCACATTTTGATGTCACATAATTGCTATTGAAATTTTGGTATTGTGGAAGATATGGGGGGGCACAAACGAACATCAAGCTGTCAAATAAAATGTATTGTGTTATCAGAGTTAAGCTAAAAAAAATATACTTTATGTGAAAAAGATAGTCTTGATTCACATAGAGAAGATAAAATGGCCTAGAGCAGTGGATTACAAACACTTTCTGTCATCCGTAATAGAGAAACACTTTCCGGGAAGGCCTAGGATACTGGGACACAGATCCGTATAGATCTGTTCAAATAAATTCTCCCCAAATAATACTGATTTTCCCTGGTGTGATGAACTCTTAGTTTGTATTCTGTTCTCTCCTCCTTCATATTCAGGGGGGAAAAAAATGCTAATCACAGCTCACCAAATTGATTTTGCCACCCCCTCAACAGTCAGAACCCACAGTCTAAAAGATAGTCTTCCAGAACAAAGGAAGTAAATACAGAAAGGAAATTTCTGAAGAGTATTTTAAGCATTTTGAAATACTGATAATCAGAGGGGATTTAACAGCCCAATGAAGAAACAGAAGTGCATTATGACAACATTGTTAACTGCTTCCCTGAGTGTGAAGGGCATGGTGGGAAGCGTAGAGAGGAAGGAAACACTGTGATGTGTGACTGGCATCCTTAGGCTTAGCTGTGCATGATTTTCTAACCACTTCTCACCTACGTAGATAAAATATGAAACAATAACTTCTCAGTGTCCTTGGCAACTCTCCTATGAGTAAATGCTAGAATGATCATGGATGCCGTAGAAAATCAAGACAGAAAGGAACCGAGAGTGTGAGTAGATAGAAGCGGAATGATTCTGTTTGGGGGAAATCGAAGACTTTGAAAAAGACTTTTCAAGTTTGCAAGAATTATGCTGCGATCGCACGACAGTTTTGAAAATTATTGTAAGGGCAGAATTGACAAGGAGAATTGGTGAAGGGGTCAGCTTTCCCTGGTGGAGGGCCCAGTCTGTCTGAGCCCTAGCAGTTTCTAACCACTTGCTATGGACGCCCTGATTTGTCTCCCAGACTGAACCAGAAATAAGCTAAAGGTAGGATGGCTGTCTCAAGGGGCCAAAGATGCCTTTGAAGTCTACCTTTCTGGAACTCACTCTCCTCAGTCTGGTGGGGTCAAGAGACTAGAATTTATTTGTAGTCCCATAAGCCTAAAGGGGACTTAGAGCCCTTATTATTTGGCTAGGTCTTAAATTCCGAACATTCTCTCTTTATTCACTTGCATGGAAGCTACTATATCACTTCTTTTGCCTTCTTTTACATTAAAAAATAAATAAATTAATAAAAAACAGTCAAGAAAAAAGAAATGGGGTCCTATCTAAGCAGCCAAGTCTAAATATGATTTTAAAAAGTTATACTCCTAATCTTAGATTTTTTTGCAAAATATAGATGGCAACTAAAAGATGTTTTTAGTGATTCAATCATCTGCCGAAGTGGACATGTCTCTGGGGAAGACAATAGATTTTATGATGTTTCTCCTTATGTTGAAAATGGAACTCAAGAGGCACGTGGGTGGCTCAGTCTGTTAAGCGACTGCCTTCAGCTCGGGTCATGATCCCAGGGTTCTGGGATCGAGCCCTGCATGGACTCCCTGCTCAGCAGGGAGTCTGCTTCTCCCTCTGCCTACTGCTCTGCCTACTTGTACTCTCTATCTGTCAAACAAATAAAATAAAATCTTTAAAAAAATAAAAAAAGAAAGAAAATGGAACTCCTATTTCATAAGAAAAACTACAGGTGAGAAATACCCATGCATAAAGTTATATGCCTTTAACATATTTAGGGGAGGAAAAGTTTTACTCTACTAATCCACATTCTTTCGGTGAGTCTAAGAATTAAATTGACAGGAGAGAGATTAACAGGATAAAACCAAATTCAGTCTTGTATGTACGAGAACTCTGTAGGCAAGCAGCCCCGGGGCAGTCAAGCAATTGAGCCTTATATGCCTCCCAGAGCTAAGGAGAAGGGAGTAGAGGTCTTTGGACTTCAAAGGCAAGAAAGATAACTGAGTGGAGATGAAAAAGAGTGAATGTTTGGTAAACAAGTGTTTGCTGGGCCTTGCAGAAACAACCGGACTCAGAGAGGACTGTTAACCGACTGCTCAATTCCCTCCCATCTGCCTCACCTAGTTCAGAGTACGCTGCCCTTATCTATGGTAATAGCTCCCTTCCGGGAACAGCTCCTCCATCTAAATTCTCTTAAGTGCTTAAGGGGGAGGAAAAAGAAAAATTTCTTGAGACTTTAGTCTTTCAAAAATATTCTGCCTGAAATTGTCCACATGTCACAGAGACACAATGGGGGGTTGTAGATTTGCTCCCCTACACATGCCACCAAATGATGACAACGAGAACAGCAACAGAGAGGGAAGAAACCAGTTCCCAACTAACACCCTGACAGCAGTGATGGCTGGAATGGTGAAAGGATCCTACAAATCTTCAGTCAAAGACGACATTGTCAATAGTTGGAATTCACAGGAGTTTGATAGTGAGATCAGTTCTCACTCTCTGGGTACGGGTGAGCAGTGCGGATTTGCACAATCACCCTGAGATCTTCGAACACTCATTTTCCTACTCATTCTGACCCAGAGAAGTAACAACTATGGGCATAATTTAGTAAGACATTACCGAACCTGGCTTATTCTTTTTGATGAGGGAGCAGAAGGTAAACTGAGGACAACGCAGAAGCTGACGTCCCACAACCCCGTCCCCCATGGGATATGTGTGACATTCCTCAGGCATTCCTGGCTGCCCAAAAGTTAAGGAAGGGAAAAACAAATAGTTAATTTATAAAGATCACAATCCTGCAAGACAGGAGTCTTTCTCTTTTACAAATGTTTTAGCAATCTACAAAAACAAAGCATTTCTATCAATCACCTAGCTTCCAGAAGGAAATGTAGAGACAATTAAATGTCCTTTTAACCTGCAGCCCATCGGCAGATACTGGAAGTGAGCAGAGTGTAATGTCCCTCCAGGAGGCTCCCAACTATCTTATTAATGCCTTGCTGGAAGGAGAAACAACCTTAACCTGACAATGGGAAGGCCCCTGGGTATCCTGTCAGTATGAAAATCTTTCTGAAACCTCCCTTTTCCTTAACTCCCCCAACTCCCATGTATAAAAACAGCTACACCTCACAACCCTGGGGCAGCAGCTCTTTCGGTCCATGGGTCCTGTTCCTGTGCTTTAGTAAACCACCATTTTGCACCAAAGATGTCTCAAGAATTCTTTCTTGGTTGTCGGCTCTGGACTTCACTCCTCTAAACCTCCCCTATATTCCAAAACCTCATCATCTTTGGCTATTTATACTTTTCTCCTCACAACTCACAGCTTATCTTGGGACCTCCATCGAAATGATAAGAACTTGAGTCTTTCGTAGGTCCTCAAATTTTAAAACAAAGTGAATTACGGAGACTAAGAAATACCTCATGCAATTATTATCTATTTTTCTACCTTGACATCAGTAATAAGGAAATAAAATCAGTAGTCAGAAAATAAAAACATAAATGTAATGCTTTAATTTATGAAAGAGGGCAATGAGCCAATCTAGATATTTCATTATTAGTGATAAATAATGAGTGAAAGAAACCTAAACCCTTGCTGTTCATTCTTATTTACAAGTATTCAAAATTCAAGACGAAGTCACACAGACACACACACACACACACAGACAGACACACACACACACACACAGAAGAGTTCAAATGAGCCACAACCTATGTGCAAGCTGTGAATTATCCTCACTCTTACTGTTTTTTGTTTTGTTTTTTTTTCAAGTAAGGTGAAAATAACTATAACTTCTGGTGTCAGAAAAAAAAGCCTTTAATATCAAAACCTAGACTCACTCGTATTCAACACTAGCAACACAGCAATGGTTAAAAATTACATTGTATCTTCTTGATGGAATCTATGTAGCCATTAAATACAATGAAGGAATAAAAATATCCAATCCACTATGATAGACACCTGGAACTAACAGGATATTGCAAATCAGTTATACTTTAAGGAAACTTATGATAACAGAGTTAGTGGAAACTAAAACTAAAAATAATATGGTGTCAGCATCTGAAAACAATGAATATAAGGATAAAAATACATCAACTTATTTAAAGAGAACCTTTTGTGTGGTAGCACAATTCAACTTGCTTAAAAATGTTAAAAGTATTTTATTCCCATGTATTGCAATGTAAATATACTGTTATTCATGTGTAAGATGACTTTGTAATTAAAGTAATATACATTTAAATTTTAAAGTTCCAATACCTTTGTATGCAAGGCATGTGTATAATTCTATTTTCCCACAAAATACAAGACTGATGAAAATGGATCTAAAACATTATGCAACCTCATGGATAATTAGATAAGTGTTATTTAAAACAGCACTGTGATGTCATCTGAGGAGTAGACTATTAAGGCTGATGTTTCCAAGTGTGGATGGAGATGATGCAGGGACATAGAAACCCATCTATTGCTGGTTCAAATATAATTTGCTAAAACCATTTGGAAGAGAAATTTGACGATATTTGGGCAAATTTAAGATTCAACAATTCCATTTTTAGAAATATATTCTAGAAAAGCAATCCCACATATGCAGAATGAGAACTATAGAAGTGTTTTCCTTGTGGTATTATGTGCAATTAAAAAAAAAAAGCACCTTGGAAATTTTACATTGTATCTCATTAGGGGAATGAATGAATAATGTATCATGAATTCGAACAAAAAAAAAGCAACTAAAATGAGCAAATCTGATCTTCATATCAAAATGAACAAATCTTGAAAGCAATATTGTGAAAGCAAGTTGCAAAAAGATATTGATATCATGATAGCATTTACATAAATTAAAAAATAATTACATATTTTTACTGATACCAACACCAGTACAAGCAAAGGTAAAATCAACTTAAGGCTTGAGGCTACCCCTATGAAATGGAAGGAAATTAACCCCATTAAAAAGCTGAAATAATCGCCTTACAATTTTAGCCTTTTTTTAATCTGAGCTAAAACTCTGTGGGCATCTGTTACACTAGCCTCTTTGCTTTTCTATATGTTTGAGATAGTTTGCAATAAAAATAAACTCATCCTATAAAACCTTAAAAGTTTACAGCTAAAATTAATTCAATATCAACTTTAAAATATCAGTTCAGCTTTCTTTAATGTTTATGGTGAGAATTTTATCCCGTATCTCACAAGAGCATTTGGGGGAGGTCACATATGAGAAGCATCTGTTTACAGTGAGTGCAATAAAAGAAGTCATGTCCACACATACTGTAAATTCAACCGAAACTCTTCTCATGTTTCCTTTTGTTTTCTGCGTGAGACTCAACATCACTGGTACAGGTGCACCAAGTTACAGACCTTGCAGCCTGCCAGACTATCATGGAGCTTACATGGACACTCCACATTGTGCCTTTTAGAAAGGTTTTCCTTTACGGTGACTCTCTTTCTCGGGTGTCCTGTGACCTTTCAATAACTGAACAGAAGGTCAATCTGTCTACTTCGCAGAAAGAACAAGTTCACCTAGTGTGATGACAAAAAAAAAGCATTTGACAATGACACAATAGTTTCCTAAATTACTTCAGATCTTAAAATAACACTCTAGACCATCCAGCAAATGCATTGTTCTAAGTGCTGGAATAATTAAGCCTCTATTTTGGCCTAAGACTTTGATTTTAAATGCAGATGTACATTAGGAAAACTGCTTTGGACAGTGGCCTTTCCCCATACAATAAGTTATAAAGATTTGAAAGTCAATCATTTGAAACCTCCTTTATACAACTGAGTTCTTAAAGAAAATACTCCCACTTCGTTTTTTGTGCATAAACATTATCGATATATTTGTATCTGTTTATGTTGACTGGGGATTTTACTTGTTTCAGGCTGGCACTACCCCCAAAACTACTTGCAAAATAGAAATAGGTTTTATAGAAAAGAGACTTGAAACTTGGAGAGGTCTAACTTTCTGCACGAGGATTCCATGGCTGTAAGGGCACACTGTGAATCAGGGTGCATCGTGGTGGAGCAGGACACTCATTGTCCATAACTTACATAATGTTAAAAATCTCTGGTGCCATGAGAAATGCACAAGGTTCAGTTTATGCACATCTGCCCTGTCTGCCTCTTCCAAGCATAGAGTCCGGACTCAACTGACAGGCTCTTGGCAGGTTACAGCTGGAGGGGCTATAACTCTGTAATCTCTATGTATAGAGATTCATATTCTATTTATATTCTATATTTATATTCTATATATTATTTATAATTAAATAATTTATTATTTATATATATTATAGGTAATAAGTATAATAAATATTTATAATTAAAATTTATAGTCTATAAATACTTAAAAAAAAAAAAAAGACCAGGGCTCCTGGGTGGCTCAGTTGATAAAGCATCAGTCTTCAGCTCAGGTCATGATCTCAGGGTCCTGGGATGGAGCCCAGCATTGGGCTCCTTGTTCAGCAGGGAGCCTGCGTCTCCCTCTACCTCTGCCCCTTCCCCCTGCCCATGTTCAAATAAATAAATAAAATCTTAAAAAAAAAGGAAAAGGAAAGAAAGACCATGACCATTGACCTGACCATCTTACCAGTCACAATGAAATCTGTGAGATGGTGTTTCTTCCCTCAGCTTTGTAATAATGTATAACACAATGTCCAATACATATTTAGATGTTGCTATGATATCACTATAGGATAGATACAGATATCAAACGTTATCTAATAATATATGTGCATGCATTGACATTGTCTATCTATATATCGGCATCTCCCACTTTTTGAAAGTTTCCATTGTCTCCCTTGGCTTTTTTGAAAGACCTACATTAGTACTGTTTTTGCTAACTAAAAAAACAAAACAAAACAAAACAAAGAGGAATTTCACTTTGATGTTAAAAAGGGGAAAGTAAAAATAGCATTCAGTGCTTGTTTTGCAGCGAGCCCTCGCAGAGGCAGGGGACACCCCACGCAATTGAGAGAGACGCTCTGAAGCTCCTTCCCCACGCAGCATCTCCACATCAGCCACTAAAGCTCCCAGAATGTATATGTGAGCATCTGGGCTTTACCTCCATTTATTTTGAGCACCCGTTAGCACAATGCGTCCTAAGGTCTCAAAAAACCTTAACTAAGGTTATTGTTTGGGTCTGGGAATGTTCAGAATTTTTTGCATGCTGAGTCATGGCGATTGTGCGTTCATTTTGTGGAAGGCGTGTGGGCTCACAAAATGTCTCAGAGGGACGCTCTACTGAGGGTTGGGGGGAACCTATATATATATATATATGAGGTCAATCATATTTAGGTATTAACCAGGCCCAACAGATAATATAAATGTGTATCTGCTCTAAAACCTAAAATTTAAGTCCATTTATTAGGTTTTTTTTGTTTGTTTTCTTTTTACAAGCAATCCTATCTAAGAATGTAAGTTGTTATTCTGTATTCTTATCATTCTGGACCAATCTAGGTGAGTAGTTTGACTTTCCCAGTCAGGTCACCACGAGTTTTTCCATTTGTTGTTTCCAAGGCCACAATTCTTTTCCTGATGTATGTGAACAGAATGTAGAAACACCTCCTGAAGTAGGGAAAGAGGGGTTTCCAAAGAATAGTTGTGAAAAAAGTATTATCTTTAGAAGGTTAACCTTGAAACAAGGATATCAGTTCCCACTGATATATTTTTTTTGCCGTGACATATTCTATACAGCTGATATTTCAACATCATGAACGTATTATATACCAAAATAGTTTGCTGGAAGTTGTTCCTTTAGCCTGGTTTTTCAAGGTTAAATAGTGGCAGCTATGTAAGGTCCCTTACATAGCATCTGTTCTCAACTGCATTCTTCTAGAACTTTCACAACTTAGAAGCTAGAATATAGATACCATTTCTAGCCACCTTCTGGACAGAGCTGGCCAAGTGATTAAATTCTGGCCCAGAATTTGTAAATGGAGGTTTGCTGAAAGAAATGTCCCTCTTCAGATTGAAAGTCAAGGGCAAGGGAAGACATCAGGCCCTCCTGTGCCCCCTCTGTCAGTTACTCAGGGATGGCCCCGGAGATTTGGCAGGACACTTGAGGACAGCGGCAGAAATGCAGCAGGAGTCTGGGCTCCAAGATGACACTCTTAACGAGCTGCACCTACCTTGGTCTACCTCCTTCATGGTTTCTGGTCAGAAAAGATAAATTATCCCCTACATTGAAACCTACTTCTAGTCAGGATTTCTCCTGCTGATAGTGGAAGGTAATCCCAACTCATATCCCAAAATCACCCCATCCAATTCTTCAATGAGAATTAGTATTCCCTGTCTATACTCCTCGACATTTTTCTGTATAATACATATAAGCTATAATTATTTAGGTTACATCTGTTCCTCTCTTTACTAAATGCATCTGAGGCATGTAGTTTTTCAAGAGACAAAATGCTAGTGTGAGCAAATAACTATCCCCTGATTCAAACAGATGGTCTGGTCGGGAGCACGGTGCATAAGATAAAATCATCTCAACACAATTCTCCGTGATGGCCAATCATTCCAAGTTTTTGCCCATATCATTAACACAGATATCATGTTGATAAGGGAAGATATAGAGTGCTCTTCTAAAAGTTGCTTTCCAAAAATTTTGGCTCTATGTCCACTCCTTCATTTGTAACCATACCCAATCGTTGATCAATTTGACCACAATTTTGTTTCTCTCCCATTCAGCACCCTACAATGACTCAATCTCAGTACGGTGAAAAATAACTTATGTTAGATTAAGAAAAGCAGAACTAAAGGAGTTCACCATTCATTTCCTATAGACATGCATTTTCCTTTGTTTATTTTCTGACGTTATCTTTCCTCTGCTACAAATACCTCTCACTTCATGGAATAATTGTTCTTACACTTTATTTTTTTATGTTTTATTTTATTTTTATTTTTTAATTTTAATTCAATTAGTTACCATATAACGTATAATTAGTTTCAGAGGTAGAAGTCAGTGACTCTTATACTTTAAAAGCATATTGATAAAATTTCATGTAACAATCACCTGAGCTGTGTTGAGATTGGCAAGCCATGGTCTATAATGTAATTGTGATATTGTTATAATCCACACCCACTGACTACCTCTGGTACACACCCTGCTCTCACTGTGCTTTTGTTGTTTGTGATGTCAAAGATGGCCTGGATTATACTGTAGCTCTGAATCATAACTTGACTGTGTTCTCTGAGCCCTCTCTGTTCCAGGTGACCTTGAAAAGACAGGAAGACCAGTCTTCGGCTCAAAAAGAAATGTCATTTGTCTTGCTATTTTCAGTGAAAAGCCAGATGTAAGTGGAAAAAAGAAATCGATTTCTAATTGCTGTTAAATTTCTTCTCCTCCTCCTCCTCCTCCTTCTTCTTCTTCATGTGGGGTGAAGTAGGAAACTGCAGAATAGTACCAGGAGGTAAATAACTAAATTACATTGCAAAGAGAATGAATTGTAGAAACAACACTATGACATAGTTTCCTAAGATCTGTATGGCTGAAGTATGTCCAAATTGAACCATTACATTACAGATTCATGCACTTGCAAAATAACATACTTTGTTTTCCTCAATAAAAACAAAGTTTATCCATTTCTTGAATGTGTGTGGTTTTTTTTTAAGATTTTATTTATTCATTTGAGAGAGACAGTGAGAGAGAACATGAGTGAGGAGAAGGTCAGAGAGAGAAGCAGACTCCCCATGGAACTGGGAGCCCGATGTGGGACTCGATCCCGGGACCTGGGATCATGACCTGAGCCGAAGGCAGTCGTCCAAGCAACTGAGCCACCCAGACATCCCTTGAATGTGTTTTTTTTTTCCTCTTAATGGAAATCCCTACAACTTTCTACTAAAATTAACTCAGATAACCTACAATTAAGCTTGGGTCTGTCGTTATGTAAAATTTGATGTGATATATCAAATACTAATCTATTTATCTAAAATCAATATTTGAAAAACATTTTACTTTATTACAAAAGTATAGAAAGGTATTATATACTATGCTGAAGTGTTTATGAAAACAGATCTTAATGACACCAAGAGGAGATATTTCTGCAAATGCACAAAATATTAAGTTTAACAAAGAATAATTCATGACAGATTTAATATAAAATATAACCTATTTATAGTTCAGAGTATCATATTTATATTTTCTTGGAATTTATACTAGAAGTCACAGAATCAATGAAAACTTTTTCTTGACAATCAATATTGCTGTCATAGTCTTCATAAATTAATCTAAAAGGTGTGATATATTTTTATTTATCCATTTCTTTTTCCATGAAATGAAATTCCTCGATTTCTCCATTCTGAATTTGACTCTAAATGTTGAAAATTCTAATCAGCAATCCAAGTGCTATTCACAAGTATGTAATCTGGGCCCCAGTCACCCTGTGTCGGAGCACACAAAGGCCATCTGCTCTTCCCTTACATGTTGCACAAAATGTTCACACTGGAGACTCTCTAGACTCTCAGTGGGTCCATAAGCTAATTTAGATTTCAATAAGTTGGATTTCTGTATGAAGAGTATTGTAAGTTTCCCTGGGTGGAACTGTGTGCTGAGTGTTATTATTTAGAACGTTATTATTTTTTTTTCTTCTTGATTGCAACACTGCAATAGTTCAAACCCCTTGAGTTCATACTAAATATAACTTTATCTAAATCAAATAAAAACTCAGGTTTTATGTTACAGAATGGTATAGAATATACTCAAATGAAAAATCAGCATGTGGTGAAAAATGACAGATATGAGACAGGTTGTTTCCTGATAGATTAAAAAAAAGAAAAAGATAATAGGAAAATGGATAACTTCAAGAGAAAATAGGAATGAGTTTGATATGTCATGCTGCTTCCTGCCAGAAAAAATCTATAGTCTGATCAACAGTATTTCTCAAATTAGCGAAGATTAACAAGATGGACAGGACACCCAGCAGGGACACCAACCACCCTGATGCTGGGCCTCATGGTAGACTTCCAGCTCTGACACTGATACCTGCTGGGTGACTTTGAGATGATTCAGTGGCTCCTTGTCTATTTTTACTGACGCACATCATTAAATTGATGAACATGTTTCTATTTCTTACTGAGAAACTATAAATGAACTCTAATTCACAGAGAATCCACAAAATACCTATACAATAGTCATGTGTAATAACAATGGACTTTTACATTTTTTTTTTTTTAATCCAGAAAACCACCTCAGGAGAACTGGTGCTATGATTTGTCAGAAATAAAAACAATTTTAAGATACTGAAGGGAGGTTTGGGTGGCTCAGTGGATTAGTCATCTGCCTTTGACTCAGGTCATGATCTCAGGGTCCTGGGATGGGGCCCCATATCAGGCTCCCTGATCAATGGGGAATCTGCTTCTCCTTCCTCCTCTGTCCCTCCCCTCCTTGTGTTCCCTTTCTCTCAAATAAATAAATAAAATCTTAAAAACAAATTTAAAAATACTGAAGAAATAATAACTAAACACTAGATGTGATCCTCAGACATCACCATTCTCATTAACGTGCAAGACTTTTCCAGCAGTATAACCAGTGTTACCTTTCTTTTTGTTTTGGATACTGAAAGCTGGAAAGCCATCTCTTTGTGAAGGGTTGGCCATTCCCTGCAGACAAAGAAACCATGGTTCTCTGCGGCAGAGGTTTCCTGCTCCTTCAGCTTGATGGGTGCCGAGCCATGACTCAGTTCCGCAGTAGCTGGGGGCTCAGGTAAGAGAAAGGCAGGCATTCCAAAGCTTCACCTTTTTCCACCATTCTCTTTTCCTCTTGTCTTGTTCCTCCACTTCTCAGGGAAATTGACTATCGCTTCCCTCTTTTAATAACCTTAGCACACCTCAACCCTAATTATCCCTAAGTGGGAAGTTACCAAATACATCTCCCTCAATTCTTTTTACCCTGGAGCAAGTGGAGGTCTTCATGGGTAAGAAGTAAAGAGCAAGGAAGAGAAGCTCTTTCTCCCACACCACAAATACCAAGGTGTCCATTTTACGGTGCACCCCAAAAGAGAAACTCTTTAGAAATGTCCACAAAATAAATACTGATAATTATACTTGCTTTTGGGAAAAAAAAATCATGTTTAAGTAAAAATGATGTTCTTTATTATCTGTTTTATTTATAATTGGATATTTCTTTTTTAAAGATTATGTGAAGAATGTCATTTAAAAGTCTCAGATTTTCCACAGAAATAATGGTAATTAATTTTTTTACTTACTAACTTTTACTTTATATTGCTTTCAGTTTTTAAAACGAATTGAAAGTGCTAAAGGGGGAAAACTGGACGAAGATATTTAATATCCAAACACCAGAGCAACCTTTGAATTAGATATTATCTCTCTGCTGAAAGTCATTGCATATTTTTTCCAGCTCTCAGAGTAAAAGCTAAAGACCTACAAGATCCTTCGTGGTCTTTTCTTTTGGCTCTCACCTCTCCCCCTTAACCGAGTGACTTCATCTACTGCTACTGCTTCAATGTCCCCAACCTCAGAGCACTGACCACATGCCTTTTACTTCCCCAAACCAGCTTAGTGTACTGGCCCTGATTTGTACTTAACCTGTCACATGGCCAACTTCCTCACCTCCATCAAATCCTAACTCAAATGCTTCTTTTTTACTGAACCCTATCCCAACCACACTACATGTGTTTGTGCGTCAGACCTGCTGTATTTCTCAGAGCAAGGTGCCTCAGACTCACAACTGTCCTTGTTTGAAAATAATAATAATAATATGGTTGTCCTTCTTATAGCCAATACAACAGTATATTTTTGGTTGAGCTATAAAGTGCTTTTGGGCAGAAGTAAAAAATGGGAACTACTTAATGACAAGAGCATTGGACAGGAAGCATGTGCGCAAATCACTGTGCTTGCATTGAATAAAGTCACCCAAAAACATACAGTCCTAGACAACAATCATGTCTTTCTCTGTCACTGAGCCTTTTGCCTGTGGTGCATTTAGGGATAATTATAGGGCAATTATTCACCTGCATCAAATTTGAAGCACCCGCCTAATGTTTACCACAAGACTTTACAATGGATATTTAACTCATGATTGATGGGATAGTAATTATCAAACTTCTCAATCTTGTTTCAAATAAATAAAATGTCCAAATACACAAACATCAAAAAATACAGTTGATTTCTGCTAAAACTCCACGCAATTGGCAAAGTCTTGGAATAAGCCATGGACTTTGATTAACAAAAGATCATTCTAAAAAGTGGCTTTGAATATTCTTAAAACCCACTATAACTTCTATTTTTATTTTGCATCTCCAATGTCCATGAAGTGGTTAAACTGAAAAGATAAAAAATCAACCAAGAATTTAGGTGACAAAATATTATAGAACTTTCTAACCAAATTTGTGTAGCACTAGACACAAAGCTCTCCTAAAATGCATATTTAATACATACCTAAAAACTCAAAGAAGTTATTTCTTACAGAGCAAAATTAGATTGGGATGGAAGAGTTTCACTAATACTTGTTAACTGACCATCTGCCTTAGTAAATTCCTTCCCCCATTTATTCTCTAGTAAGATGACGTCATGCATTTGTTTTACGTATACCCTATCATTCTTACATATATGCATTGGTTCTGTCTATAAAATGAATTTTGGTTTCCATTTAAACCTGAGAGACAAAACAACATCAAACATGTGATATCTGTATAGTTACTGAAAAAGTTTTAGATATTATTTACAGCATAATATTGAATAATACTATTCGGGTTTGGTGTATCTGTGGGAATTTTTAACAGAGAAAACACGTAAAAAGGATGCTGTTTTGCAAGATCAAATGAAGATTTTATATCCCTGGTTATTGCTGAGCCAACCTCTTTTATCAGAGTCTCATAAATCTCACTGAATAAGACTTAGTTACATCAATATATTGTTGATTTTTATATGGTCTTTGGGGCTTAGAATAAAGAATAACAAAATGATATTGATTTGATTCAAGCTAGGTAAATCTTCCATGACCTTGTTGCTTAACCACATATAATGTTCATGACTTCTAGATTAATCTGTTGCAGAAAGGAACCACATTTGTTCTTAAAATTTGAAGTATGAATGGATAATAAAATTAACTTTACTTTCTGGAGGAGAGATTATATATTCTTATTTGTATCTCCTGTTTATGAAATTTCATTCATTTGTCTTTACTACTATCCCTATTCAAATTTATTCAACATAAATTTTAAGTAATTTCATGGTTTTCAAGGAATAAATTGATACAGACCTGAAACAGGCAATCATTAGTAAATACAGAACAGCACTAAGGCAGTCACTGGTAAATAAAGAGGTAAGGAAGCAAATATAAAATATATTGAAAAATTCACCATAAAATATGGTAACCAGTATTCGAAGACATCAAAACCCAGAAGCAGGGTCAGGTGAGAGAAAGAGAGTCACACCTTGGGGGAGTTTGTTGGTGGTGATTAAATGAACTGAGTTGGAAATACCAGGAGGTGGGATGGATTTGAAGAAAAGAAAATTTGTTTTATCTTTTTTTTTTTTCCTAAGATTTTACTTATTTATTTTGAGAGGGAGAGAGGGAGGGCATGAATGTGAGGTGAGGGGTAGAAGGAGAGAGAAAATCTCAAGCAAACTCCCCACTGAGCATGGAAACCAAAGTAGGACTTGATCTCATATCCTCAGATCATGCATGACCTGAGCCAAGAGTCTGATGTTTAACCAACGGAGCCACCCAGGTGTCCAATAAATTGGTTTTAAATTGAAAATAAAGCACACAGCTTGGGTGGAATGGTGTACTTTTGCAACTACAGTGTGACTGATTAATTCTTTCTTTTATGTCAAATCCTTAGCTCAGTCCCTTTTCAGGATGATTTTTCTGTCAAGATGGAATTTTGATATCAAAGAGTAATGCTAACAGAAGTACACATATAGGCAAAAGGGAAAAGAATTAAGCCTGATTTAATGTAAGTGCCTATTTAGTGAATGTTATGGCATCCATACCATCTCAGTGAAGATGGAGTGATTTATATAAAATAACTACAATGCATCTTAAATACTTTTAAAGTTAAAATGAAGACTTTTAAAACATTTGTCAAATTTCACCTAGTAAATATATTACATAGATAATTCCAAGGTTAAAGAAGGGACTCTTGTATGGTATAGGAATAATACCTTGTAAAATGTGTGTCACACCAAGTACACTATATGAATAAGAAAATGTCTTTCAGTAATGCCCCTGTCCTGAAGCCAGTGTTTATATCTCTAAATGGATACCTCCTCCTTCCAAAACTCAAAAGACATTACCCCTGGACTTGAGTTTCTGATTCTTCATTGGACTCGCTATTTTGTCTGGTCTTCATTCACCAACATTTTGCATTACTCTGAATTACCAATGAATCCCGACTTTTGGTTGTCTATTCCTGTTCTAACTCAGAATGTCTCTGACCCCTTCTTACCTAATCTCTCAAGGTTAGGTATTTTGGGCTTCTTGTAGATCACCCTATTAGTCTATTATTATTGTCAGATTTTTGGCTGTTTTTTTAAGGATCAGGTAAGATAATAAGTATTGAAGCAACTTACAGCCACCAAATATTACGCAACTTGGAGGTACCTATTTTCTACGTCCTCGTCTATACTCAGGAATCTGCCTGCTATAGACCAGTTTAATGGAATGAATTTCTTGCTCTGGCTTCTGGTTGTTTGGCCGATGGAAAAGTCCAAAGAGATCAAAGTTGTCTCCACAGGCTGCCAGAATCTTTTAATTAATGGCTACCTCTTCTGCCAAGGTCATTTACATGGCCCTCTTTCAGCTTTCCCTTAATTGCTACTTCCTTGCCCCTGCAATCTTATTCAGGTAATGAGCTTCAGTGGTGCAGGTCCAAGGTACTACAAGATCTTTTATGTTTCCCAAAACCCAACTCAATATCCTACGGAAATGGTCACTTTCTCAAACTGTCTTCAGATTTCTCAATTTGAATGAGCCACCTGTTTTCTACTGGGAACCTGTTGGATACAAGGAGCTTGCTTTCCTTATCTTTCATCTTCCTTTCTCTTCTTTTCTTTTCTCCCTTTTCTCTTCCCTTTTTGGTGTATCTTCTTTCTTTCCCTCCTTTCTTCCTTCCTTCATTCTTTCTGCTCAATTTCTATTTTGTACCAGGGCAGAGACTTGACAGCCAATGGCCAAGAGTTACAGAAACTTAAAGTTTACTATTTTAAGAGAAAAGAAAAATATTATTTCACAAGTATTACAGATGCCAACTAACGGAATTTGATGCCTTGAAATGGATGGGCTGCTGTTTACCAGAAGTATTCATGGTGTAGCTCTATTGCTATGATTAAGGATCTTGTTATATGCAATGAGTTGTCTTTGAGATGGTGCTGTATCATTGCTTTCAGTTCTAAAACTGTGTTTCCCAGATAGCATCATTTAAGACTATGCATGATATTTCTCAAATATTTGGAAAGTCAAATGTCAAATTGTCCAGAAATAAACCCATACATCTTGGTCAATTGATTTTGACAAGGATGCCAAGTCTATTCAATGGGGGAAGGAATAAAGTCTTCAACATTTGGTGCTAGGACAACGGGATATCCACACACAAATGAATGGAGTTGTACCCTTTATGAACACCAAATTCAGAAATTAAGTGAAAAAGGATCAAAGATATAAATGTAAAAACTAAATATATACAAAATCTTAAAAGAAAAACAAAAGTAATAAATTTCTGTGGTTTTTAATCTGGAAACTAATTCTTAGAAATGACACAAGGAATTCAAGAAACAAAATCCCAAAATAGAAAAATTGGACCTCCTAAAAATTAAAATGATTGTGCTGCAAGGGACACCATCAAGAAAATGAAAAGACAACCTACAGAGTGGAGAAAATGTTTTTAAATCATATATCTGATAAGAGTCATGTATCCAGCTTATATAAAGATCTCTTACAACTCAAAAACAAAAATATAAAATGGGCAAAGAAATTGAATAGACATTCCTCCTTATTGGTATATAAAGTTGATGAAAATGACCAACAAACATACAAAAAGATGCTCTGTAAAATTAATCATTAGGGAAATGCAAATAAAAGCCACAATGAAATAGCAATTGAATGTACTGACATGGCTATAACTAGAACAAAACAAAACACTACAATAACAACAACAACAACAAAAACAAGTAGTAGTGAAGATGGCAAGAATTAAGATCAGTCATACACTGCTGGTAGGAATGGAAATGAATGCAGCTGCTGCGCAGAAAGCAGCTTGGCTGTTTCCTTGAAGAGTTGACATTGAATTGCCACATGACCCAGCAATTCCATTTCTGTGCATATATGCTCCAAACAGGTCACTGAAACAAACTGAATTGAATTGAAAACAGATATTCCAACAAATACTATACAATGACCACACTATTTCCAGTATCGGAAAGGTAAAAATGACTTAAATATTCCTAAGTAGGTGAATGGATAAACAAAATGATTAACACATTTGACCACACAATGGAATATCATTCAGCCAAAAAAGGAATGAGTTCTGACACGTGCTATGGTGTTGATAAACTTGCTTAAGATTTTTCCCAGCGAAAGAGGCCAGACACAAAAGGCCACATACTGTATGATTCTATTCCTACAAGAGATCCAAAGCAGGTAAATCCATAGAGACAGAAAGTTGACTAGTTGTTGGCAAGGGCTGAGGTCAGGGGAGTAGATGCAGAGGTTGCTTCCTAGGAAGGAGGTTTCCTTTTAGGATGACGAAAATGCCTTGAAACTAGGAAGAAGTGATGGTTACGCAACATTTTGAGTATATTACTACAACCGAATTTATACTTTAAAACAGTTAATTTTATGTTATATGGGTTTTACCTCAAAATAATGGATAATAAATGTCCAATCAGTGCAGATACAGTTTCTGTGTTAGTTTTCTATGCTGGTTCTAAACCTTTATAGACCACATACTCAAAGAACAGATAAGTAAAAGGTAATGTTTCTCAATGAGATAAAGGCATGTCTTGTTTAAAAAAGTATTTTTTAAATAATAATATATGTCTTTATTCAAATATATAAATTATAACTTAAAGTAATCTGTTTGCTATTTTACAGTAAGTTGTAATGTAAAATGCAAGATAAAAGACATTTTAAAAAATTATTCAATCAACTAAATTTCAGTAATGCTGCTAAAGTATTTTATATCATCTTATATTTTGCTTTTTCAATGGTTAATCACAATCTCAATTCATCTTGATTATTGGTGAAATACGATTAAGATGGAATGAAATATTTTCTCCTGAGTTACATGTTTAGGTTCAACTATGAATTTAAAAAAATGTGATGTTCCAAAACATAATGCCATTATTTGTAGCTGGCTTATAACCCAATTTTTTCTGTGATTCTTTTTTTTTTTTTTTCTGTGATTCATCTTGATAATCTATTAGGATTGGCTCAATGATGACTTTGTATTATATCCCTGGCTTCAACACACTAAAAGTGTGCATTAAAGCATTGAAATCCACAGGAAGGGCTGCCTGACAGCTTTCTTCTGCATCCCTGCCCTTCACTTAGGTCCTAAGTGTCCCCAGCTATGGGCTCAGGTCTAGCTAAGTGCTGACCTTGGTCCGGTTCACAAATCAAAGTCATTCTAGAGACGGATTCCAGGATCTGCTTGAATTCTTTCAACTTGTCATTTCAACATTCCCTAAGAATCCATTAGATGCTTGTGTGTGTGTGTGTGTGTGTGTAAACTGGGTAACTGAAGACAATGACAAACATGGCATGGCAAATGTTCACAAAGATTCATGGTTTGATGGAAGCAAAAAGCAAAAGACAGGGTAAGTAATCTTAATAAAATGGAACGCATTTAAATAACCGAGGCAAAAGGGAAAACATAGTACTCCACTTGAAAGAGGAGATATGAGAAATGCATAGCTAAGGTAAAATTCACAAAGGAAATATGCCATGACATGTTTCTCAAGAGATGTGTATGGGTAGCAGGTACAGTAGTTCACAATCTGGCTTCCCTGCTTAGGGCTCTAAGATACCCAATATCCAATGCAGTATCCAGTATTTTTGGCTTTATTCCTCACTATACCATCAAGCAGATACAAAAGTCCTAAATTCCAAGATGGCTTTTCCATATCCTTAAATGCAGTGTTCTCAAAACAGGATTCTTCTCAGGGCTCATCAAGATAAGCACATTTTCAATTCCCTCTATCCATGTTCCCCTTCCTTCCCACATCTCCTGTGGCAACCACCAGTTTGTTCTCTATAGGTAAGAGTCTTTTTTTGCTTGTCTTTTTTTTTTCATTTGTTCATTTGTTCATTTGTTTTGTTTCTGAAAATCCTCATATAAGTGAGATCACATGGTGTTTGTCTTTCTCTGTTGGCCTTACTTCACTTAGCATTATACTATCTAGATCTACCCATGTTGTTGCAAAGAGCAAGATTTCATTCTTATTTATGGCTGAATAACATTCCATAGTGTGTGTGTGTGTGTGTATATATATATATATATATATATATATATATATATATACACACACACATACATATATACATGACATCTTGTTTAGCCATTCATTCATCTGGCATTTGTGTTGTTTCCATGTCTGGACTGTTGTAAGTAATGCTGCAATAATATAGGAATGCATAGATGTTCTTGAATTAGTGTTTTGATTTCCTTTGACTAAATACACAGTAGTGGGATTATGGGATCATATGGTAATTCTATTTTTAACTTTTTGAGGAACCTCCATATTGTTTTCCACAGTGACTGCACCAATTTGCCTTCTTACGAGCAATGCACGAGGGTCCCTTTTTCTCCACATCCTCACTAATGCTTGTTATTTCCTGTGTGTTTAAGTTTAGCCAGTTTGATAGTGTATGGTGATATCTCACTGTGGTTTTAATTTGCATTTCCCTGGTGATTAGAGACATTGAGCATCTTTCCACGTGTTTGTTGGTTATCTGCCTGTCTTCTATCTGTTTGCATGTATTCCCTAACACCTGTAACTGTTCTTTGGATCCATTCATTTCTTTTTGTTCATTAAACATATATGAATTATGTCACACACACACACACACACACACACAGGTTATTTTTTTTTTTAAAGATTTTATTTATTTGAGAGAGAATGAGTGAGAGAGAGCATGAGCGAGGAGAAGGTCAGAGGGAGAAGCAGACTCCCCAAGGAGCTGGGAGCCCGATGCGGGACTCGATCCTGGAAGTCCGGGATCATAACCTGAGCCCAAGGCAGTCGCTCAACCAATTGAGCCACCCAGGTGCCCCACAGGTTATTTTTTTAACAGTGAATTGAATTGAATTAAACTGTAACCTCTAGTACTGAAGGGCATAGATTTTGTTGGTTTATTTGTTTAGCAAGTTAATGGAGAAGAATATCAAAATATAGGGCTTCCCTCCATTTAAATTCAAAAATTATATACAACCAGAATTGTAGGCTCCAAGGGGAGAATCAAGGACTTCATAATAGTTTTGTCATTCAATGTAATCATAGAAGTCACAAAACTCTGTGCTTTAACATATTGCAATGTTTCTTGTTCAAATGTCATTCTAATTCTCAAATCAGTTCCACGTGTTAATACATGGCATAAAGAGGTCACATCGCTCAGTCCTTGGGGAGTTATGGTCATGTCCCTATTGCTCAAAATTCCAGACTGAAAACTGAAGTGTCCCAGAAGGCTTTAAGGAAAAAAATAAAATCTGATGCAGCCATGTTTTTGATATTAAAAAAAAAAAAAGATCCTGTCATCAGTAGTTTATGTTTAAAATATTTTAGAGAGGTTGCAAATCCCTAGGCTTCAAATCCCTGAAAAAAAAATAATAAATAAAAAAAGGCCAAAGGCCAAAACAGCAGCTTGTTTCTGCCTAGAGGTAGAAGTGCTTGTGGCTCTTGCCTTCCCAAGTTGGGCTGAAGGTATCCAGCCTGAAACACTTTTCCCATGATTAACTACACAGGAGAAAACCCTAATGGATAGACACATCACAGGAAGATTTTGGCTTTCCAGAATGAAGTATGGGGGAAACATCTCAAAGGTGACCCCACTAGGAAAAGTAAATGGTGAAATCACTGTAAACTTCCTAATATTAGTGGTAAAAGCATAAAGCTTCAGAAAAGCAAAGGCAGAAAGTGAGAATTAGTTGAACCATTAAGGAATGTGTTCTGTTCAGCAAGCACAGGAAGAAAGCCCTGTCCTCTAAATGCAGAGACACTACCCCTTAGCTATCCACCCTCAGTAAAAGATAGTATTTGAATGACTTTTCCCATAATGCTCATGGACTAGTGTTCATAATGGATCACTTTCTCATCCGGTGTCTGTGACCTCTAGGTTTTCCATGGTGAACTTCCACCCATTTCTTCCTTTTGAATACTCAGAAATTTTTTTTTTTTAAAGATTTTATTTACTTACTTGACAAAGAGAGATCACAAGGAGGCAGAGAGGCAGTCAGAGAGAGAGGGGGAAGCAGGTTCCCTGCTGAGCAGAGAGCCCGATGCAGGGCTCGATCCCAGGACTCTGAGATCATGACCTGAGCCAAAGAGCAGAAGCTTAACCCACTGAGCCACCCAGGTGCCCCTGAATACTCAGAAATTTATGAGGCATAACTTCTTACCAGAGTGGAGCTAAATGACACAGGGCTTCATCTCACAACCCTGAGATCATGACCTGAGCCAAAACCAAGAGCTGGACACTGAACTCAGCCAGCCAGGTACCCCAACTCCTTTCTGCAGAATACAGTGTCACAGATGTGTTCTGACATGCGCTTCCTGCCATCATCTTCAGATCTGATCACCACCACCCAGTGGCCTGACTCTGCACTTATCTCTACTCTTAAACAAGACGGAAATTGGCCATGTTTTGGAATTTACTGATACTTCTCATACTGACATTGCCCATCTCAGTCCTGCTTGTTCTTGTCATTTTCCCAACACAAAACTATTGTGGTGGTTAGAGAAGTTCCTCTTCTAATAAATGTCTTAATTTTGTTAAACATATAAAAGGATACATGTGATCTCACTCTTTTTGTGTGTTGCTTTGTTTTGCTCTTCAGTGGCATCATCTCCAATACTGTGTTCCCTTTTATTTTTTTTTAATTTTTAATGATTTTGTTTATTTATTTGACAGAGAGAGAGCACAAACAGGGGGAGGAGCAGAGGGAGGGAAAGAAGGTGACTCTCTCCTGAGCAGGGAGCCCTGATGCGGGGCTCCATCCCTGGACCCTGGGATCATGACCTGAGCTGAAGGCAGACACTTATCTGCCTGAGTCACCCAGGCCTCCCCATGTGTCCCCTTTTATTATGCCCACCTGCACTTGCTCTCTAATTTCTGGTGCCAGCTAGATCATGACGCCCCGGGCAACTGCAATCCACCAGTCATATCTGCACTGTTTGTAGACTGCCCCCCAAGACCCATTCTTGCTCTCCTTTTAAATGCTGGAGGGCCCAGGGAGTTACGTTTTTCAGTCTCCTTGCTTTTAGAGGTGGGGCTGTCTCTATGTTCCCACCAGGTGGATGTGAGTGGTGAGAACTGGATTAATCTTGGAAGCAAACATGTTGAAGAGCGCAGAGCTGCCTTCTGGCCTGGTTTCTTAGAATACTTCCAAGAGTAGAGCTCCACCTAGTTTGTTGGCCTCTAAAGAAATCACCTTTAATTTTATCTGAACCACTGCATTTTGAGTCTTGTTTGTTGTAGCAACTCAACCTTATCCTAATGAACATACTATAGCTTATGCCACTTTTATATTGTAGTATAATTAACATGCAGTGTTATATTAGTTTCAAGTGTATGATGCAAAAATCCAAATATTCAGTACATGATGCAGCGTTCATCACGGTAAGTGTACTCTTAATTTCCTTCATCCAGTTCATCTGTCCCCACCACAACCACCTCCCTTCCAGCACCCACTAATTTGTTCTCTTAAGAGTTTGTTTTTTGTGTGTGCCTCTTCTTTTCTTTGTTTGTTTATTTTTATTTTTTTTCTTAAATTCCACATATAAGTGAAATCCAATGGTATTTGTCTTTCTATCTCTGGCTTATTTTCTTAGTGTGATACCCTCTAGATCATCCATGTTGTTACAAATGACAAGATATCATTCTCTTTTATGGCTAAGGAACATCCCTGTGCGTGTGTGTGTGTGTGTGTGTGTGTGTTGTGTATACACAACACTTCCTCTATTTTTTCATTTATGGATGGACACTTGGTTGCTTCCATATCTTGGCAATTGTAAACAATGCTGCAATAAACACAGGGGTGCATATATCTTTTTGAATTGGTGTTTTCATTTTCTTTAGATAGATACTCAGGAGTGGAATGACTAGGTCATATGGGAATTCTATTGTTAATTTTTTGAGGAGCTTCCATGATGTTTTTCACAGTGGCTGCACCAGTTTGCATTCCCACCAACAGATACAAAGGGTTCCTTTTTCTCCATATCCTTGCCAACACTTACTAACCTCAACACAACTGAATTAACTAGACTTGATCACAGGATATTTGAAAGAAAGTCTCAGGAAAATTCTTGAGCAGGTGATATTTCTCTAATCATATGTGGTAGGAAGTGTGAAATGCAGATTATTTTATTATTTAGAAAAATTTATATATAGCTGTCATTGAACTAATATGCTTTAGATTTGAGAATGGAACCTGGAACATGGAATACATCATCTAGAAACTGTGTAAGCCATTGCACATTCATTTTTTTTTTAATTTTTTATTTTTTATAAACATATATTTTTATCCCCAGGGGTACAGGTCTGTGACTCACCAGGTTTACACACTTCACAGCACTCTCCAAAGCACATACCCTCCCCAATGTCCATAATCCCACCCCCTTCTCCCAAACCCTTTTAACTTGTAATAGAAAAAGAGAGAATTAGAGTTCCATGAGAGAATCAATAACATTTTTTGGGAAGTGGAATATAAGATGATGAAAATGGGAGAGATAATCAAATACTAACATCCAGCATTTTAAAACAGTGAAGTATTCTATTTCACTGAATGTGTTTTGTTTACAAATTAGTAACAGTAATATATTTAATTTTAAAATTTATATACACTTACTGTAAACAAATTTTAAATATAGAGTAATAAAATAGAAAGGTCTTATCTAAATCATGAACTCCTATCAGAAAGGCAAAGCAGCAGTCTAACAGTGCAAGAAGCAGTTGTAGATTACAAGGAAAGGTCTTTGCCATTAAAAGCAGTGCACTCTCTCTCTCTCTCTCTCTGAAAGAGAAACTTTAAAAATTGACAGTCCTTCTAACAGCTCCTTGCTGCATCTCATTCCTTCCTTTCAGAATAACCACTTACGATGTCCATCTATAATAATTTTGATCTGCTATCTTTAACTTACCCCAAGTTTAATTATGAAATTGAGGACTTCCCATGTAAACTGGCCTTTGCAACACCCAATTAATAAAAAATCCAAAACTATTATGTGTAACCTGACTATTCCTGGACTATGGTCCTTAAGAATTCATAAAGGATGACTATTCATGTCAATCAGAAAAGCTCTAAGCATCACCCAGTAATTGAGCTGTAACCAAGAAGGCAAAAAACAACAATAACAACAACAAAAATCTGCTTGCTTTTAGAAGGTGGTGATGCGTATATAACACTTAAGTTGTATAAGGGCTTGGGTAAAGGATCTGAATTTTCCTAAAACGTGGAGGGACACGACTCAATCTCCAGAACACAACAAACCCGGGCAGCTGTTCCTACTTCCATGTTTGGTGATAATAGTAAGACCAGATCACACAGAGATTTTACTATGCAATTAGTAGTATTAAGAGCATATACCTGGAATTTGGCTTCTAATGAGGTGATTACAAAGTAATGTCAGGTAAATGTTCTTCAAGGTCATCAGTCCTGACACTAATGCTCTTACTACTATTACTCCAGATAATAATAAAAATTGTAATAAGAGGTTATACTTATGGAGTACCCATTCTGGGCCACACAATAGTCTATGCACCTAATTTTTAGCTCATTTGATCCTCATCCCAAATGGCATTATGGTATGGTAATTCCTGCTTTCCCATCTAACAGATAAGGAAATTGAGCAACAGGATGAGTGAGTTTGGTGAGGTTCTATATGCCCCACTCATTTTTTAAAGATTTTATTTCTTCATTTGAAAGAGAGAGAGAGCAGGAGGTTGGGGGGGGACATAATCTTCAAGCAAACTCCCCACTGAATGTGGAGCCTGAGGCAGGGCTCGATCCCATGACCCTGAGATCATGACCTGGGCCAAAACCAAGTGTCAGGAGATGCCTGACTGAACCACCCAGGCACCCCCACCCCACTCATTTTAACACCCTGCAAGGATCTCAGTTGGAAATGGATATCCAGCACCTCACATGCATCAGGAGGAAGTGGTGATGCCTTCACCATTAGGGGACCAGGAAGAGGGAATGCAGAGGGACCAGCAGATGTTTCTCCAAGCAGCACTGAAGTCATACATTTGGAATAGATCCAAGCCATTTGCCATTTTCCACAGCCAGACTTGGCAGCTTAGAAATAGAAAGAGATTTTAAAAGGAATGATTTGGGTTGAATCAGTCTTAGAAGCTATTCAATAAATGTTCTCAAGCTCAGCTTTCTACATGTTATAGGTTAAAGTTTGCCAATCAGAATGTGGATTACTGTCAGAATTCAACAGGAAGACTCACAAATGATGCTTTATTTAAAAAGTGAATCCACAATTAAATTATTTTACTGGGTAGAACAGAAAAATGTTTACATTTTCTCTAATTTCTGAACATTTGTAGTCTCAGAATGCAAGTTAGAAAAAGCACATGACAAGCATACTTCAGCACGACATGCTTAGGAAACATATAAATCCATGCCAATTTGTGTGGAAACTACCCTTTAAAGAGATCACATTTGACAATGATATGCTATCTATATAGTTAGAGAATATGCCTTTTCTCTAATATAGAAAATTAATTCGGGCGCCTGGGTGGCTCAGTGGGTTAAGCCGCTGCCTTCGGCTCAGGTCATGATCCCAGAGTCCTGGGATCGAGTCCCACATCGGGCTCTCTGCTCAGCAGGGAGCCTGCTTCCCTCTCTCTCTCTCTCTGCCTGCCTCTCTGTCTACTTGTAATCTCTGTCTGTCAAATAAACAAATAAAAAAAATTAAAAAAAAAAAAAAAAGAAAATTAATTCTGTTTTTCACTCCATTTTGCACGTGTAGATGTTGTCTTAATGGACAAGTGGTTATAGACACCAACTAAAGCATTTTTTGTTGCGGTATATTTGTTTTTTGCCTGAATAGTACTTCATGAGCAATGTGGTTCCCTAAGTGAATTCAAAATATGAAAATTAATTATGCAAATTAGAAAAACTGATAGCTAACTTTTATTAAAATAATTCACTTATCTTTTACCACAGATCAATTACTATGGCAAAGGTTATTTTTATATCATTAATAATAATCACTACTAATAAATTTATTGAACAGCCATAGGCCAAGTGTAATAAGCTGTATAAAAGCAGGGAATTATGTCAAATATCTGACACTGTAGGCAAAAGACCACATTTTACCTAAGCTCTCTGCCAAGAACATGTTTAGGAGAAAGATTATGAGTTCAGCTTTGGCCTTTGGATATGCCTACAGACAACCAAATGAATATTCAAATACACATACTTGAAGATCTTTAGAGAGATTTGTGTTAGGGAGACAATTTGCAAGTCAGCAGTAATTGAAGCCATGAGGATGAGTGCAGTCACTCTAGGAAAATAATATTAATTGAGAAGTAAATGAATGATGTCTACTGCAGAGCCCTGAAGAACTCAAATATCTACAGGTCAGAGTCTGGCAGGATATTCGATGAAAAAATTAAGAAGTGGCCTGGGAGAAAGGTAGAAAAGCAGCAAGTGTGGTAAAGCATGAAGTAAGTTCAGTACACCTGCCAGGACTGGTCGTACAGAAGGGAGTGGGAAGAGGACAATCCTCCTCAAAAGATTTCAAACTTGTCTGACTCTATTGGAGGCTTCAAATACACATCGACACCCGCAGGTGCACACACGTGGATGCACACACATAGATAGTCATATATTCAGTGCACATAAGAGCCTTCACCAGAGCTTAAACCTGTACCTGGGGACCCCGAAATGTGGTAAATGTGGGGATGGAGTGAATGTGTCCAATTAAATTCTATTGAAAGGTCGTGCAAGATAACGACAAAAGAGAACCAATGTGTTGTTTTGTTTTGCTTTGTTTTGGGGGGGGGTTCTTTTTAAGATTTGATTTATTTGAGAAAGAGACAGAGATAGCAACAGAAAGCAGGAGAATGGAGCAGAGGGAGAAACAGGCTCCCTGCTGAACAGGGAGCCCGACAGGGGGCTGGATTTCAGGACCCAGGGATTATGATCTGAGCTGAAGGCAGACGCTTAACCCACTGAGCCATCCAGGCACTCTGAGAACCAGTGTATTTTATTTAGTTTATGGATAATTATGGTCATCAAGTAAACTGGCAAACAAGATTCCTGTGGTATGAGGCAAGGTGATTCATGCTTAATGCCAACAATAACTGGTAAGATAGCAATTACCATTAACATTTACTGTGGACTTGTATGTGAGTGGAACTGTATTAAGAGGCAGTTTTACAGTAAATTTCCAGTTTAAAGTCTTGAATGATTCCATGAAATAGGGACTAATATAATGTTTTTAAAATTAATATGTATAGAAGTTGAGTAATTTTCTCTAGATAACTAATGAGTGGTAGAGATGTGGTACTGATCCCAGATACGTGGGACTTCCAAAATCTGCCTTTAAACATAGGATTAACCAATATATGCCTCAATATGCATAAAGAGAACATGATGATGTCTCTCCTTTGTAGAAATGGAGACATCATAGAACCTTGGCAGTGAGTATGCCTGACTTTATTTGGGTTCGGGTAGGTGTTCTCTTTAACTCTCAAAGGAGACTGGGTGTGCACAGCAATGAAAGTCTTCACCTACATCAGCAAATCTGTCCTCTGAATCCCATGTTCTCAGTAGCATCCATGGATTTTCAATGGAAAGGATAAACAAAACTAGAACCCAGTACTATTTATTTTTGGTGATTTCAGTTTCTTTTATCATTTATTTGTTATCTGAGCATATAGTATTTGCAAATATATGTCCTACTCTACACAAGCTTGAATTTCCTCTACATCATTTGTGGTGTTGTTATTGTAATGCATTTCCTTCCTGTGGTATCAGTCTCTAGGAGCCAAATACACTATAGAAATGTTCCTATTGTGGGTTCCAATAATAGTAATACATAAAAGTCTAAAATGTGATATCTAATTTGCTAAATTCACTGTGAATAGAAGAGACTCTTACATTAAATGCTATTAGGGAAAGGAGAGGAATGGAGACAGGATTTTAGATGCTCTGGAGGAAACTTTTTGTTCCATTTTAATACGTCAAGATTAGGAAATAATCAACAGCTAAAATGCTATTTCTACAACTGAAAAGTTCTGTCTGCTAGAAGAAAAGGATGAAGTATATAACTTACTAGTTAATGGCATTAAGAGAGAATTTTTATGGTAAAAAAGTAAAAGCCATTCACTTGTGACTTGTGTCTGTACTCTTTTGGTGATACTTACATAAATTCAGTTCCCTAATCCAGATAAAAATTCTGTATTTACCTTCCATTATTATATTAAGAATAATACGGGTCACATAATTAAACACAGAATCATACCTTAGTTTTATAGTCTCATATTATGTATTTTTTTCCAAAGATTTTACTTATTTATTCAACATACAGAGATCACAAGTAGGCAGAGAGGCAGGTAGAGAGAGAGGAGGAAGCAGGCTCCCCAGGGCTCCATCCCAGGACCCTGGGATCATGACCTGAGCCAAAGGCAGAGGCTTTAACCCACTGAGCCACCCAAGCGCCCGCATACTATATTTTTAATAGACCCTTGTACACCATGTATTACCAAACTTTTAAAAAAAAAATTAGTTTTCTTAGATATCAAGTCCAGTGGGAAATCTCATGAAGCTAGTCTTTTTAAAAATTTGGAAAAGGTTTTCCAGAGTAAAATTAAATTACATTAGCTCATATAATAATATTTATTGGGTAGTTAGGGCCTCCCAAAGGATTTATTTCAAAGTACCAAATAAGAGTAATATTTAATTCTCAGCAGATTCTTTTTTTTTAAATACCTTTATTGAGATATATTGCTTTTTATAAATTTATTATTTATTTTCAACATAACAGTATTCATTATTTTTGCACCACACCCAGTGCTCCATGCAATCCATGCCCTCTATAATACCCACCACCTGGTACCCCGACCTCCCACCCCAACCCCTTCAAAACACTCAGGTTGTTTTCAGAGTCCATAGTCTCTCATGGTTCACCTCCCCTTCCAATTTCTCCCAACTCCCTTCTCCTCTCTAACTCCCCATGTCCTCCATGCTATTTGTTATGCTCCACAAATAAGTGAAACCATATGATAATTGACTCTCTCTGCTTGACTTATTTCACTCAGCATAATCTCTTCCAGTTCCGTCCATGTTGCTACAAAAGTTGGGTAGGGACTATTTTCTAATATATATATATATTCCGATAATGATATCCTTATCATTTCCTATTTTGTACGTTTGGTCTTGTCCCTATTTTCTTTTAAATTTTTTATTTTTTATAAACATATGTTTTTATCCCCAGGGGTACAGGTCTGTGAATCACCAGGTTTACACACTTCACAGCACTCACCAAAGCACATACCCTCCCCAATGTCCATAATCCCACCCCCTTCTCCCAAACCCCCTCCGCCCAGCAACCCTCAGTTTGTTTTGTGAGATTAAGAGTCACTTATGGTTTGTCTCCCTCCCAATTCCATCTTGTTTCATTGATTCTTCTCCTACCCACTAAAGCCCCCATGTTGCATCACCACTTCCTCATATCAGGGAGATCGTATGATAGTTGTCTTTCTCTGCTTGACTTATTTCACTAAGCATGATATGCTCTAGTTCCATCCATGTTGTCGCGAATGGCAAGATTTCATTTCTTTTGATGGCTGCATAGTATTCCATTGTGTATATATACCACATCTTCTTGATCCATTCATCTGTTGATGGACATCTAGGTTCTTTCCATAGTTTGGCTATTGTGGACATTGCTGCTATAAACATTCGGGTGCACGTGCCCCTTTGGATCACTACGTTTGTATCTTTAGGGTAAATACCCAATAGTGCAATTGCTGGGTCATAGGGCAGTTCTATTTTCAACATTTTGAGGAACCTCCATGCTGTTTTCCAGAGTGGCTGCACCAGCTTGCATTCCCACCAACAGTGTAGGAGGGTTCCCCTTTCTCCGCATCCTCGCCAGCATCTGTCATTTCCTGACTTGTTGATTTTAGCCACTCTGACTGGTGTGAGGTGATATCTCATTGTGGTTTTGATTTGTATTTCCCTGATGCCGAGTGATATGGAGCACTTTTTCATGTGTCTGTTGGCCATCTGGATGTCTTCTTTGCAGAAATGTCTGTTCATGTCCTCTGCCCATTTCTTGATTGGATTATTTGTTCTTTGGGTGTTGAGTTTGCTAAGTTCTTTATAGATTCTGGACACTAGTCCTTTATCTGATATGTCGTTTGCAAATATCTTCTCCCATTCTGTCAGTTGTCTTTTGATTTTGTTAACTGTTTCCTTTGCTGTGCAAAAGCTTTTGATCTTGATGAAATCCCAATAGTTCATTTTTGCCCTTGCTTCCCTTGCCTTTGGCGTTGTTCCTAGGAAGATGTTGCTGCAGCTGAGGTCGAAGAGGTTGCTGCCTGTGTTCTCCTCAAGGATTTTGATGGATTCCTTTCGCACATTGAGGTCCTTCATCCATTTTGAGTCTATTTTTGTGTGTGGTGTAAGGAAATGGTCCAATTTCATTTTTCTGCATGTGGCTGTCCAATTTTCCCAGCACCATTTATTGAAGAGGCTGTCTTTTTTTCCATTGGACATTCTTTCCTGCTTTGTCGAAGATTAGTTGACTGTAGAGTTGAGGGTCTATTTCTGGGCTCTCTATTCTGTTCCATTGATCTATGTGTCTGTTTTTGTGCCAGTACCATGCTGTCTTGATGATGACAGCTTTGTAATAGAGCTTGAAGTCCGGAATTGTGATGCCACCAATGTTGGCTTTCTTTTTCAATATCCCTTTGGCTATTCGAGGTCTTTTCTGGTTCCATATAAATTTTAGAATTATTTGTTCCATTTCTTTGAAAAAGATGGATGGTACTTTGATAGGAATTGCATTAAATGTGTAGATTGCTTTAGGTAGCATAGACATTTTCACAATATTTATTCTTCCAATCCAGGAGCATGGAACATTTTTCCATTTCTTTGTGTCTTCCTCAATTTCTTTCATGAGTACTTTATAGTTTTCTGAGTATAGATTCTGTGTCTCTTTGGTTAGGTTTATTCCTAGGTATCTTATGGTTTTGGGTGCAATTGTAAATGGGATTGACTCCTTAATTTCTCTTTCTTCTGTCTTGCTGTTGGTGTAGAGAAATGCAACTGATTTCTGTGCATTGATTTTATATCCTGACACTTTACTGAATTCCTGTATAAGTTCTAGCAGTTTTGGAGTGGAGTCTTTTGGGTTTTCCACATATAGTATCATATCATCTGCGAAGAGTGATAATTTGACTTCTTCTTTGCCGATTTGGATGCCTTTAATTTCCTTTTGTTGTCTGATTGCTGAGGCTAGGACCTCTAGTACTATGTTGAATAGCAGTGGTGATAATGGACATCCCTGCCGTGTTCCTGACCTTAGCGGAAAAGCTTTCAGTTTTTCTCCATTGAGAATGATATTTGCGGTGGGTTTTTCATAGATGGCTTTGATGATATTGAGGTATGTGCCCTCTATCCCTACACTTTGAAGAGTTTTGATCAGGAAGGGATGCTGTACTTTGTCAAATGCTTTTTTAGCATCTATTGAGAGTATCATATGGTTCTTGTTCTTTCTTTTATTGATGTGTTGTATCACATTGACTGATTTGCAGATGTTGAACCAACCTTGCAGCCCTGGAATAAATCCCACTTGGTTGTGGTGAATAATCCTTTTAATGTACTGTTGAATCCTATTGGCTAGTATTTTGTTGAGTATTTTCGCATCTGTGTTCATCAAGGATATTGGTCTATAGCTCTCTTTTTTGATGGGATCCTTGTCTGGTTTGGGGATCAAGGTGATGCTGGCCTCATAAAATGAGTTTGGAAGTTTTCCTTCCATTTCTATTTTTTTGGAACAGTTTCAGGAGAATAGGAATTAGTTCTTCTTTAAATGTTTGGTAGAATTGCCCCGGGAAGCCGTCTGGCCCTGGGCTTTTGTTTGTTTGGAGATTTTTAATGACTGTTTCAATCTCCTTACTGGTTATGGGTCTGTTCAGGCTTTCTATTTCTTCCTGGTTCAGTTGTGGTAGTTTATATGTTTCTAGGAATGCATCCATTTCTTCCAGATTGTCAAATTTATTGGCGTAGAGTTGCTCATAGTATGTTCTTATAATAGTTTGTATTTCTTTGGTGTTAGTTGTGATCTCTCCTCTTTCATTCATGATTTTATTTATTTGGGTCCTTTCTCTTTTCTTTTTGATAAGTCTGGCCAGGGGTTTATCAATTTTATTAATTCTTTCAAAGAACCAGCTCCTAGTTTCGTTGATTTGTTCTATTGTTTTTTTGGTTTCTTTTTCATTGATTTCTGCTCTGATCTTTATGATTTCTCTTCGCCTGCTGGGCTTAGGGTTTCTTTCTTGTTCTTTCTCCAGCTCCGTTAGGTGTAGGGTTAGGTTGTGTACCTGAGACCTTTCTTGTTTCTTGAGAAAGGCTTGTACCGCTATATATTTTCCTCTCAGGACTGCCTTTGTTGTGTCCCACAGATTTTGAATCGTTGTATTTTCATTATCATTTGTTTCCATAATTTTTTTCAATTCTTCTTTAATTTCCCGGTTGACCCATTCATTCTTTAGAAGGATGCTGTTTAGTCTCCATGTATTTGGGTTCTTTTCAAACTTCCTTTTGTGGTTGAGTTCTAGCTTTAGAGCATTGTGGTCTAAAAATATGCAGGGAATGATCCCAATCTTTTGATACCAGTTGAGTCCTGATTTAGGACCGAGGATGTGATCTATTCTGGAGAATGTTCCATGTGCACTAGAGAAGAATGTGTATTCTGTTGCTTTGGGATTAAATGTTCTGAATATATCTGTGATGTCCATCTGGTCCAGTGTGTCGTTTAAGACCTTTATTTCCTTGCTGATCTTTTGCTTGGATGATCTGTCCATTTCAGTGAGGGGAGTGTTAAAGTCCCCACTATTATTGTATTATTGTTGATGTGTTTCTTTGATTTTGTTATTATTTGGTTTATATATTTGGCTGCTCCCACGTTGGGGGCATAGATATTTAAAATTGTTAAATCTTCTTGTTGGACAGACCCTTTGAGTATGATATAGTGTCCTTCCTCATCTCTTATTATAGTCTTTGGCTTAAAATCTAATTGATCTGATATAAGGATTGCCACTCCTGCTTTCTTCTGATGTCCATTAGCATGGTAAATTCTTTTCCACCCCCTCACTTTAAATCTGGAGGTGTCTTCGGGCTTAAAATGAGTTTCTTGGAGGCAACATATAGATGGGTTTTGTTTTTTTATCCATTCTGATAGCCTGTGTCTTTTGACAGGGGCATTTAGCCCATTAACATTCAGGGTAACTATTGAGAGATATGAATTTAGTGCCATTGTATTGCCTGTAAGGTGACTGTTACTGTATATGGTCTCTGTTCCTTTCTGATCTACCACTTATAGGCTCTCTCTTTGCTTAGAGGACCCCTTTCAATATTTCCTGTAGAGCTGGTTTGGTGTTTGCAAATTCTTTCAGTTTTTGTTTGTCCTGGAAGCTTTTAATCTCTCCTTCTATTTTCAATGATAGCCTAGCTGGATATAGTATTCTTGGCTGCATGTTTTTCTCGTTTAGTGCTCTGAAAATATCATGCCAGCTCTTTCTGGCCTGCCAGGTCTCTGTGGATAAGTCAGCTGCCAATCTAATATTTTTACCTTTGTATGTTACAGACTTCTTCTCCCGGGCTGCTTTCAGGATTTTCTCTTTGTCACTGAGACTTGTAAATTTTACTATTAGGTGACGGGGTGTGGGCCTATTCTTATTGATTTTGAGGGGCGTTCTCTGAACCTCCTGAATTTTGATGCTCGTTCCCTTTGCCATGTTGGGGAAATTCTCCCCAATAATTCTCTCCAGTATACCTTCTGCTCCCCTCTCTCTTTCTTCTTCTGGAATCCCAATTATTCTAATGTTGTTTCGTCTTATGGTGTCACTTATCTCTCGAATTCTCCCCTCATGGTCCAGTAGCTGTTTGTCCCTCTTTTGCTCAGCTTCTTTATTCTCTGTCATTTGGTCTTCTATATCACTAATTCTTTCTTCTGCCTCATTTATCCTAGCAGTGAGAGCCTCCATTTCTGATTGCACCTCATTAATAGCTTTTTTGATTTCAACTTGGTTAGATTTTAGTTCTTTTATTTCTCCAGAAAGGGCTTTTATATCTCTCGAGAGGGTTTCTCTAATATCTTCCATGCCTTTTTCGAGCCCGGCTAGAACCTTGAGAATTGTCATTCTGAACTCTAGATCTGACATATTACCAATGTCTGTATTGATTAAGCCCCTAGCCTTCGGTACTGCCTCTTGTTCTTTTTTTTGTGTTGAATTTTTCCGTCTTGTCATTTTGTCCAGATAAGAGTATATGAAGGAGCAAGTAAAATACTAAAAGGGTGGCAACAACCCCAGGAAAATATGCTTTAACCAAATTAGAAGAGATCCCAAATCGTGAGGGGGGAGAAAGGGGATAAAAAGAGGTTCAAAAAGGAAGAAAGAAAAAAAAAGAAAAAAGAAAAAAGAGAAAAGAAAAGAATTAAAAAAAAAAAGAAAACAAATAAGAAAAATATAAAAAAGAAAATATATATATATTGGATAAACTAATTAAAAAGCGTTAAAAAAGAAAAAGGTAAAAGTTAAAAAAAAATTTACCAGAAGGTGAGAAAAAAAACAAAAAATGAAAAAGAAAAAAATTAAATTAACTGCAAGACTAAAAAAAATCACAGGGAAAAAGCCATGAGTTCCGTGCTTTGCTTTCTCCTCCTCTGGAATTCTGCTGCTGTCCTTGGTATTGAAACCGCACTCCTTGGTAGGTGAACTTGGTCTCAGCTGGATTTCTTGTTGATCTTCTGGGGGGAGGGGCCTGTTGTAGTGATTCTCAAGTGTCTTTGCCCCAGGCAGAATTGCACCGCCCTTACCAGGGGCCGGGGTGAGTAATCCGCTCGGGTTTGCTTTCAGGAGCTTTTGTTCCCTGAGCGCTTTCCGTAGAGTTCCGGAGGACGGGAATACAAATGGCGGCCTCCTGGTCTCTGGCCCTGAGGATCCGAGAGCCCAGGGCCCCACTCCTCAGTGCGCCCTCAGAGAACAGCGCTCAGTTACTCCCGTCTGCCTGACCTCCGGCCACGCTCCGAGCTCACCGAGCCTGCGACCGGTTCAAGGTAACCCCCACCTGGGAGCTTACTGTCGGCTCTGTCTCTGTAGCTGGCTTTCCCGTTCCAATACCCGCAAGCTCCGCGACACTCAGACACCCCCGATCCTTCTGTGACCCTGCGGGACCTGAGGCCACGCTGACCCCGCGTGGGCTTCGCCCCGGTTTAGCCTCTGGAGCGATGTCCCTCAGCGGAACAGACTTTTAAAAGTCCTGATTTTGTGCGCCGTTGCTCCGCCGCTTGCTGGGAGCCGGCCCCTCCCCCCGGGGTCTATCTTCCCGTCGCTTTGGATTCACTTCTCCTCTGGTCCTACCTTTCAGAAAGTGGTTGTTTTTCTGTTTCCAGAATTGCTGTTCTTCTTCTCTTCGATCTGCTGATGGATTTTCAGGTGTTTGCAATCTTTAGATAAGCTATCTAGCTGATCTCCGGCTAGCTGAAGTAGTCTCAGCCTGCTACTTCTCCGCCATCTTGACTCCTCCCTCTCAGCAGATTCTTAAGAACACTTTTTTAAAAATCTAAGTTTTTAAAAATTCATTTAACAAAATTAGGTAAAGAGAAGAGGTGGTGCGAGGAGGGACCATAAGGACCTATTTAGCCAGGGTGCTTCCATCTGGTTAAAACTTAAACTGTCCTTGCCCACCTTCCCCCAGGGGACTTACTTAAAAACAAGTCCTGGAAACCACTCCCAGGTAACAAAGCCCAAATACAAGGGTGGGTCAGGCCAGGTGGAAACATCCCGTCAGTCGAGGGGGGGTGGTGCATACTGTTTCTCTAGTTACCAAGGAGTATGGGCCCCGCCCTCTGGGCGCCTTTTGGGCACCAATTCTGACCAAGATGATAGGCTCGTTCAAATACCTATTAGGGTACATTGTAATTCAATTGGTCACTTATGTGTGATCTAGCTTGACTGTGCAGCTTTCTCTGTGTGTTACAATTTCATTGGCCACCTATGTGTGGCCAGGTCCAACCACATGGCCTTTGCCCTTAAAAGCTAGTCTGTGAGGCAGGGAGGGGTCGCCCTCTCTGTAAGAGGCGAGGCCCCAAATGGTCAGTTTGATTCTCGATGCTTGGTGCAAAATAAAGCTTTACTTGACCTTCACTTTGTATCAGTCTTGCTCCTTTAATCACAGACCCATTATTGGGGGACCCAACATTGGGTACCCAAGAGGACTAGGGAAGAGAGGTGAGTAGAAAATAATGATGTTATTAATAGTTGTGTTCAGTTCATGCATGGCTGGATATAATTTTCATATAATAATAAAGTATTTGTTCTTTTTTTTTAACACTGAAGTTTTTACATTACCTTCTATAGTAGTTCTCAAATTTGTTCTTCATAATTTTTACATATTTAATTATTCTAAACACATTTCCATCTGGTGGGATAAAAATAATTAGTATCCAAAATGTTTCCATCCAGATGATATTAATTTTACAAGATGAGGGACTCATCCTGTAAAGTTGCACAAGACGGGGCAGGAGAAAGGAAGTACAAAGACTGATAACTGACACACCAGCTCAGTGCAATCCTATTTCTAATGAGCCATAACCTTTACGGAAACAAAAACAAAAACAAAGTCACTAGATTGGAGAGGTTCGTCTCTATAAATGGCACAAGATTCTTAAGGGGGGTTCCCTTTTGCTCTGACTGTGGATTCCCCACATACCTTTCAGATAGGCAGTTTTTAATCTAAAGTAGTCTTATACACCTAGAATGGCTGTGCTATGTAAATGAACAGTATCAATAATTAAAAGTTGAGATCTCTGTTTTTTAAATACTTAAGCATTGATTTTTGTCAATTACTATATTAAAATTGGGTGCAATTTAATTGTCTTTCTGAAAGTAATCCCTTCATGAATTAGCTGGCTGTGTAGCATTCCTAGAACCTCAAATCTTAGGCCCTGATGGTGTTTCTTGGTGCATGCCCCCACCCCCACCACTGCCCATTTCACCGGCATTATGATTTAGGCAGAACAGAAATGTATTCACTTTAAGCAATACAATATAGTAAATGGCTGTGTCCACATTGCTATCACTACTAGTACTTAGAGAAGAGTATTACAGAAGAATGACTCCTGGAGTTGGAGAGACTTTTGTTCAAAACTCTTCCTTCTTTATCTAGTTTTATCACCCCAATCCCTATAAAAATTTTGTATTCATATTCACTATAGAAGAGTTCTATGATATGGAAGATAAAATTAAAAGAAAATAGCTTGAATGTTCTGTCAGATCATACTCTAATAGTAAAATATTGTCTTAACTAACTTAGAAAATTAGTAGTTGCCAGAAAGATTGTCAGTAACTTACATATTTTAATATTTATTGTTGCTCTACAATGTAGTATTTCATTTTGTTGTATAAACAAAGATAATCAAAATTTACTATATTATAGTTCTAATTCAATGTTACTAACTTGGTATTCTGAATGTCTATTTTGGAATGTCCCAACTGAAAAAATGTTAACTGAGAGGCTAATTTAAATGTGTCATTACCATAAGACAGCCACCAATGACTCTTACTATATAAATAGAAGTAAAGACAGATGTTATTTGCAATGGCTTTATTAAAATAGTTTTAAATAAGATATAATACAGTACAGGAATTGAAGAAATTAATAATGAACACCACTGAGTTCCTCTAATGCATGTAATATTATGTAATATTAATAAGGTTCAGAAATTATGATAAAAGAAAATTAATATTTCATTATATACTTATTCTAACATTTATTTAATTCATTCCAAAAGCATGCCTGTTAAAATATCTACTCTGTCAAGAGAACTATGAGATAGTAAAACACACACACACACACACACACACGTACACACAGACCTATTTGATTTTTCTTCAAGGATCACACAATCTACTTAGAAGTATAAGATCACACAGACTGAAGCAACCAGAAAACAAATCCACGTGCTATCTAAAAAATATAATGTTTAATTAATCAGGCTTGAAAGTGAAATTTTTTAGTTCTTTCCCTCATTCCATGACACCTCAAATGGGTGAACTTATTTAATTTTTTTTCTTCATGATTAGTGATGCCATCCTCATTCTGTAAAGCCCATTGATTAGGTATTTGGAGGAAGTGCAAGATGTTCTAAAACTGCTACTCCAAAGGTTACCAGTTAGTGCAAGGATCGGGAAACTTTTCCTAAAAAGGGCCAGCTGATATTTTAGATTTTGTACAGTCTCTCCTACTCCACTTCTGCCATCGTAGACAAAAGCAGCTGTTGACAACACAAGGGCGAATTAGAGTGGCTGCGTTTCAGTAAAACTGTACAGACAAAAACAATAATTGGCTCACCAGCTGGAGTTTGGGAACTCTCGGTCTGCTGGATCACCGAGGTCCTGAGCTGATTTCATATCCCAGTTGGCTAGTGGGTGAGGAAGTCTCTTCTCTAACTGTAGTTATTTCCTAACCAGATAGTTACTGTATAGCTAAACAAGAAACAAGCTATTGTATAGCTAAACAAGAAAGACAAAGAGTCTTTGACTTGTATGTGGTTTTCTGGCAGCTTCATTTCTTTTACACTTTTGCTTCATGGCTTGGCAACTGATCGATCCCACTTAATGGAGTGGGTTGAAGCATGGGATCATTTCATCATGAATCTTGCTTCCAGGTTTACCAACAGTTGGCCACTCATCTGTGGAAATCTTTGTCGAGCAGGTGACCCTCTGGTAGCTTCCTGAGTATCAGATTCCTTAGACTTTTCCCCCATGGTATTTTGTTTTTCCTACCAGCTTCTCACTTGCTTCCCAAATTGTACCCAAGTCTTGCCATTTTCTTCTGTAACTCACCTCTGCTCAAACACCAAAGATAACTACCCCAAATAATAAACCTTAAGGAATGAAAGCCCTTATTTTTCCAGAGTCTGAGCTAAACGTTCTACATACATAAGGGATTTAACACAGAGATGGTGAGGTTGCATATTAAAAGCTACATCTGTGAATTATATAATTTTTCTTCCGATGCATTCTCACAGGTATCCACAATAGTGTTTCACCCTTTCCCAGACCTCAAGGAAAACAAACCTAAGATTCAAGGAAGCCACAGGTCTGAGCGAAATATAAACGCAGTGGATTTAGTGAGTCTCCCATGACTGAAGACTACAAAAGAAGGGGGGTGTGTGCAGAGAGTGAGGGCTGGGAGGGAAGCCTCTCTGGAACAGGGGGCGCCCCAGGAACAAGGACCAAGGACAGGTCGGAAAAGACTCAGCAAAGGGCTGTCTTGGAATGTGTGTCTTGCTCCCCACACAAACACAACCAAAGTTACACTCACACATAAGAAAACTTAACATGGAGAGACTAAACACTAGTTTCAAGTTACATAGACACTGACAGATACAGAAGTCACAAAGATAGTACTATTCCTTTGTTTTTTCATGAATGGATGAATGCTTATTTTTTTCAAGTGCCCTTTCTGTGCTCATTTTGAAGAACATGTATTTTTTTTTTCTCCTTTATTTGCATGTGTGGTAAACTCCACTGATGAATTTCTTAGTGTTATATTAAACTTATTGAATTTAACCCCTCTTGGTCATGCTCAGTTGCTATTTTTAATATGTTTCTAAATTCAGTTTGTTAATATTCTGTCTTTTTTTTTAAAGTTTAAATTCATCAGGGATATTGTTTGATTTTCTTTTCTCACAAAATCTTTGTCTGATATTGGGGTTGTGGTCAGTGTAGCCACAGAAAACAAGTTGAGGTGTGCTCCGCAGTCCTCTACTTGTAAAAATGTTTGTGTGAGTTGTGTATTATTTCTTTCTTAAACATTTGGTAGAATTCACCTGGGAAGCATGTCAGATTATTTTGGTTAGGAGAATATTTGATGATGATTTCCATTTCTTTAAGAGACTTAAGTGTTTTAAGATTTTACATTTTTTTTTTACTCTGTCAACCTAAGTTATATTAATAAGGAATTTAAGAAATTTATCTTATTCTTCCAAGTTTTTAAATTTATAGGTAGATCATAATATTCCCATAAAAATTCTCTTACTCTCTGTAGTATTTGCAGCAATCTATTTCTGGCTTTCATTCCAGGTACTGACAATTTATACTGTCTCTGTCTTTTATCTGATCAGTGTTGCTAACAGTTTATAAATTTTGTATTTTTTTTAATAAAATGAAGTTTTCACTTTAAATGTTTCTTTTTCTTTTTTTTAAAACCATTATCTACTTTAACATTCATTTTGATTAGTTTGCACTGTATATTAGTTTTGGGTTTAAGTAACCCTTTTTTATTCTAATTGTTAAATTGGGATCTTAGACAATTTTATATCTTTCTTCTTTTTGTAATGTAAACACATAAAGCTATAAATTCCCTTTTTATTCACTGCTTAATTTCATTTTACAGTTTTGCTACATTGTGTCTTTTCTTCTATTTCATTTTAAAATATTTTTATTTCTTCCATGATATTGCTAATGATCCACTCATTATTTAGAATCTTTTGGTTACTTAAAAATATAAGGAAATTTTATCAATTTATTGTTAATATTATTGTTGTTGTTACTGTTGTTCTTGGCTTCAAATTAAATTCCATTGTGGTCAGAGAACATGTGAATTATTTGAATCCATTGAAATTTATCGAGACATGTTTTGTAGCCAAGCATACATTCTCTCATAGCGAGAGCACCATATACAGATTAAAATGCCATACATTCTGCATTGGAGTGCAGAAATGACAATTATGCCAGTTTCCTTGGTAGTGGTCTTACAGTATTCTGTAACTATGTAGTTGCGACTTTTCGGTCAGTAACTGAGAGTGTCATATACAAATGTCTAACTGTGCATTTGCCTGTTGCTTCTTTCACATCTCAAGGTTTTCCTTTGTGCATTCTGAAAGCTCCCTTACGAGATAAATACATATTAAGAATTTTTATACCCTCTGTTCAAATTGACTATCACTATTTTCTTTTTATCTGGTAATGATGTCGTGAACTCATTTTTTTCTAATATAACCCGCGTCTTTTTTTCATGCTTCATTTTATGTGCTATATACTTTACTACCGTTTATTTACTCTGTCAGCATTTTTATGTTTGCCGTGTGTTTCTTTCAAATAGTAAGTACATGGATCTTCCTGTTCAGACCCAGTTGGATAATCTGTTTTTTAACCAGACAGTTTTAAGTATTTACAATCAATTAATTATTGATCTTTTCAAAAATGATTGTGAAATGGAATAACCTGAAATTCATCATGATCAAAGGAAGATTACATGAGACAATTCATGAGCAGTGCTTGAATTCCTGTGAAGTGCCTAACACATAGTAAGAATTCATTATTTACTTTTATTTGCATTATTTTATATTTTACTGCATAAATCAAGATGAGTGCTACTTCACAATCATAGGTGCTCCGATTATTTTAGTTTCATTTCCATTTGTCTCAATGTGCCATATTACTTATTTTTGAAGCTTCAATAAGTATATTTATCTATGAAAACTGATATTTTAGAGGTGCCTTTTTGAAATATATACATAAAATATATATTTCTGGGTATATATTATATATATAATCTATATATAAAATACATATTTCTGGGTATATATTATATATAATCTGTATATATTATATTTATGATCTATCTATATATAAAATACATGTTTTGGGGTATATTAAAAGTAAAATATATACTTCTGGGTATATTCAAAGTAATATATGTATTTCTGGGTATACTAAAATATGGAAAATAGTCTAAATATTTTTGGCAAAGTGCCGATTATTTAAACTATGATATGATCTAATATGGAGAGTGTGTTCTGGCATTGATAGGGAAACTTTGGTGTTTAATATGCGTTTTTTCTTCATAAACTTTTAATAGACAATATATTTTATGTAAATAATAGTTATAACTTTACACACAATTCTAAACTCAGTATCTGGCTCCGCAATGGATCCATGAACATATTGTCTCGATGCACAGGAATGATAGTCATGCCAACCATAAAATTACTACAGCAACACTTTTATTGTTTCTTTCACTACATTTTTTCTTTTATTTTTCTTCTTTCCTGTAATTCACTGTCTTTATCCGTCTTTCCTCTTTTTCTTTTTTCTTTTTTACTTGTTAGGATACATAAAATTTATCCTATCTATGTTAATGCCATGTTTTCTTAAATTATATGAATTATAAAAATGTATAAAAATAATTTGTTATGCAGAAAATAGCATCAGTTACACATGGCATTATGCTGTAATAACTCAAAAAGCCAAGGCGTATTCTCACATTACATCTCTGCCAAATTGGTTTCCATGCTGGTAAATGGAAGAATGATTGATCTACTGCTGCCTAAAAATCCACAGCCATTTTTTGTCCTGAGGGTGACAAGATGTTTCAATAGCAAATTTTCATTGCTAGTAAAATAATGCAGGAACTAGAAGAAAAAGAGCTCTGATGAGAATGATTTTACTAGACAAGAAATCAAACAAATTGCTATGGAAGGGAGAATCAAAATAACAGATGACTCTTAAAATGCAAATGCATTATCTATGCAAAATATGTCTAGGGAAGGCCAAGTAGCAGCTGGACCGACACAGTGTCAGAAAAGGCACTTAAATCTGGAGAGTAGGATAAAAGAATATTTTTACTGTACTTATCAAATAATGACAGAATTGAATTCTCAAACATGCACCATGAATGTAGAGATGATGACTGAAAGGTCATAGACATTGAGAAGACAAAGTCATCACGCAGAGCAAAGGACTGATTTGATGAGGTCTTCACCCCACAAAAGATGGATAAATGGTGATGTGTTAAGGATATAGCATTTGAGGCACCTCATCCTAAAATCCGAGAGCTGTAGGCTCTGCAAGGATCTAGTTCCCATGGGCATTTCTCCAGAAGATTGTAGAATGTCTGAATTACAGTTGTCTCAGAAATGCATAAACTTGGGCACTTTGGTGGCTCAGTGGGTTAAAGCCTCTGCCTTCAGCTGGAGTCATGATCTCAGGGTCCTGGGATCAAGCCCCACATTGTGCTCTGCTCAGCGGGGAACCTGCTTCACTCCCCCCCCACCCCCCGCCTGCCTCACTGCTTACTTGTGATCTCTGCCTGTTAAATAAATAAATAAAATCTTTAAAAATAAATAAGTAAATACATAAACTTGGAAGAAGAATTTCCAGTTGAGGAAACACCCCCAGCAGAGAAGAGGTCTTTATTTCCTGGGTTTTTTTCCCCCCAAGTTGTTTTTGAAATTTATCTACTTTAACAAAATTTTTAAAAATTGGGGAATTATCATCATTGAATCACTTGCAGTTGGTAGTTACAAGTAAGGACTAAGAGAGCTGCTGTAAGCAGCTGGATATTGGGAATGAGATACAGAAAATCTTAGTATAGCAGTAAGATTCTGTTTATGGGCTGAATCCAACAGATGTTTAAATCTAATGTTGTTTTTCTAAGAGACTTGACTCTTGAGTATCATAGTGAATCTCCTAACTTTTTGTGGTCACATAAATATACAAAATAAATAGATAAGCACGTGCCTACTACTATCTGTACATTTATTACTCTATAAATTATGAATAGGTACGATTATCTAAATATATTTGGACTTTATAAATACATGCAAAAATATAAATTTAAAAAGGTTTGCTTTTCTGCCCTTGTGGTGCTGTGGGTTCGCCTGAATGAGAAAATGTGTTATTAGCTATTAGCTCTACTTCCTGCAGCTCCTCCGTCTGGGCCAGAAAAGAGGCTCTGCATTATGTGTGTACTGACCATTACCTACCCTTCTACACATCTGCGGTTCCAGACCTCCTTGCAAATCAAGACTATTTCCAGTACTCATCACCCCAACTCTGGTAGATTCTGCAGCTTTAAACCCATCACACTACTCTTCTCTATTCTCTTTCCAACTCTGTTGTCAACATCCAAACTTAAGTCAGAAGCCAAATATTGCTTTTTAATTTATTATTTTCACTTTTCAATGTAACAGTCCTAACTTTTTGGATGACATCAGTGCCTTGAAAGCAGTTATCATATGCAAGTTCATACAGTTTTTGGAGTTGAGTTCCTCTGTTACAGACCTAAAATAAATTTAACACCAGAAATGATTAACATTGATGTGCTCTAAATGGCTTACAGAAACCATCTACACACGATTAAAGGCATTCATCGATATAAGGATCTTTCCCCAGGGCAAATATAGGTAGTTTATTAAATTTGATCCAAAGCAAGTGGCTGATATTTTAAAGACTAAATAAACCATGTAAAAATCAAAGGGCTTTAATAGATACAGTCTCTGAAAATAAAATATTGGTATAATAGAAACAAATTAAATATTTTCATCACCTTCAAATGATGAGTTATTGGAAGACAAATCTAGAAGAAATCAGACTTTTATAGAGGAATGAAATATTGTTTTAAGGTAGCATTTCATGTTCTGAGAAAAGAAAGAAAGAAAGAAAGAAAGAAACAATAAAACTAAGGTTTTATTTTAAAGTAATTCTATATAGTGTTTTATAATTCTTCCCTTTTTTTAAATATTTTATTTGAGAAAGAGAGAGCATGAGTTGGTGGGGAGGGGCAGAGGAAGCCAGCAACAACAGGGTTCCCAGGACCCCAGGACCATAACCAGAGCTGAAGGCAGATGCTTAACCAACTGAGCCACCCAGGTGCCCCAATTCTTCCTTTTTTTTTTAAAAAAAAACTTCTGTTAACTGTACCTATTTAAGCCTTCTGATGTATGTTTTTACACATAAACTCCACTTGAGTCTTGTAATTCCTCTTGCTCAGCTTTAGTTCACTGGACTGTTCCTGGATGTCTTGGGTGGTGATCTTAGATCTGTCTTCTCTTAAGTTCTATCAGGCAGATGTGGTTTTATGAGGCAAAGATCAAGAGAATGATTAATGATGATACTTTAAAGTTTAAAGGGGTTCTTTCAAATAGATTGCTCATTTTAATTGTGACTTCACTGCTTTTAAAATGAAAGGTATCTGTTCATTCTCCATGAAAGTGGGACTGTATTTTTTGTCCTGAAAGAATATAAGGAAATTTAAACTGTTTTGTCCGTACATTCCACTTGTAAATACTAACACTTCTGATAGTTCATTTAAAGATAAATGTAGGAATTTTTGTCAATCCCTCCATTTATTAGGCTGCTATGTATACTACTGTCAGTTGAGCATCCGTTTATTTTTTTTTACCGAAGAAAATTGGAAATCACAGGGTATTGTAATTACCAATAATTGTTTTATTCATTCTTTTCTCTGCCTGAAAGCCTTCTTTTGTACTCATCAGTTATTCCAAAGGTTGTTTCCTTACCTCCTCATGATTTCTCGAACGTCATTTTATATCATTGACACATTTCCTGATCTCTCAGCTTAAAATGACAGACTTCAATGATGAAGTGTTCTGAAAAATGTCTTTTTTTCTGTGGTTTTGTTGATCAAAAGTTATGGTTCCCAAGTAGACTCTATACTCCAGTGAGCCTGAAGTCTTTCATCAAGCAAAACCCTTCTCCTTAAAGTCTTTTTTCCACATCAGCATTAATTGTGTTCACCACCTCTTCGAACCTTGCCCCACATCAGGGAGATGTCAGCTGCTACCCATCTGGAAAGCTCTGACGTTTCATTTACTATGCATGTGTAGCCAAGTTACATGCACTTTACATGTTTATTGAGTGGATCAAAGTGAGTTCTAGTTTCTCTTTGACTGGATACAAATAAACCTCTGTTATGCCAACACGATACTGTGTGGACACATTCTCTTATCCATCACCACTCTTCCAAATTTTACAGTGTGAATGAAAGAAGTGAGCCAAGTTTATGTATATTTATATATGTGTGTGAGTGGATATACACATCTGTATCACCAGAAAAGAGCTCCAACATCAAGTCTCAGTAGATAATTTCAGATCTGTTGTTTTCTTATCTGTATTGATTCACTCACTGTTTTTATTTCCTTTTTTTAAATAAAGATTTCATGTAAATCTGAAAGAAAATACATTCCTCAGCAGCAATATTTGAAGAAGGAAAGATGATTCTCCCTGCCAAAACTGTCAGGAAGGCATCCTGCTGAAGACGAATTTTGAACATGATTTTGAAAGAAGTATGTATTAGGAGAATTTTAATGCTAATCTTCAAATACTTCCATATTTCATCCTGAGCTTGCCAAGTAGACAATTACATACATTGACCAATGTGTCTGGAATGTTACCCAGACAGACGTGAACTTGCCTTTGGATTGCAGTGATCAAGACCGTATCAGATCTCAGATGTCAGCTATTTTATTTTCTGATTGGTCTCATCATATTTCCTGAAGTTTTAGCTTTTGTAGATAAACTAGAATGTCTTCAAAAAGGAATAACTTGGTATCTGCTTTAGTGTTTTGCATACAAAAGGAATTCAATAAATGATTTTAAGCTGTTTCATCTACAGTATATTTAAAAGCACTGGTAAGCCAAATAAATAGATGAATAAATGAATGAATAAATGAATGAATAAATAAATAAATAATAAAATAAAATAAAACCACTGGTAAACCACTATAAAGACATTTCCAGGCACCTGTGTCTCAATATTTCTATATATTTACATCTCTGTTAAATCTTATTCGTGCATATCTTAAAAATATTACTTAAATTATTTTCTTGTTTGCATTATTTCTGTATGAAGTTCATAAAATAAGGGCAGCTCTGAGGTTTTGAAGTCTGTGCATCCTAAAATTTCTAATAATTTACAACTTGCAATGGTAAAAAACAAATTATAATTCTTAACTTGGCAGCACCATTAATATTAAAGAATTGATTAATATATATTTCCAATATTTTATGTTTCATATATTATATTGTATATAATAAAAATATATTGAGATTAACTTTGGTCATATTTGTTGTCATGGGATTGTCTTGTTTTTGTGTTTTATTTGTTTTTAATATTTTATTTGTATGGAGAGAAAGTTGTAAGGAGAGAGGTCAGTGGGACAAGCAGATTCCTTGCTGAGCAGGGAGCCCAATGTGGGACTCCATCCCTGGGCTCCAGGATCATGACCCTGGGCTCCAAAGCAGTCGCATAATAGACTGAGCCACCCAGGAGCCCCAGATTGTCTCATTTTTAATTGAAACATTAAATCAATGCAGAAAACAAGGGAAAACTTGAGGCATTAGGAGCCAGACAGATATTGATACAAATCATCTCTCAAATGTTGGCTGAGGCCAAATTATTTGACAATTTTTTTAAAGTAATCTCTACACCCAACATGGGGCTTAAACTCTCAATCCTGAGACTAAGAGTCGGACGCTTTTCCAAATGAGCTAGCCCACACCTCTAATTTAATATATTTCTTAATTTCTTAAGCAGGCCATGACTGCTGTAGACTCAATGTGGTAGCAAACAATTGAAAAGAGAAGAATGAAACTCTGACCCAAAGAGGGTGCCTTCATATGATTGTAGAGTAGATCTCTCAGTGTGGCTGGGGGCTTTCCAGCAGCCCTAGAGGCTGACTGTAGTGGAAGATCATCACCATTCCATATTGACTGCCAAACCTCAGACAGGCCTCTGGGAAAGAAAAGGCATCAGAGAGTCTTACCTACTTACGAGTACATTCTTAATTTTGGATGTCTATGTTACACTATCATTTGTTTGCTTGATAGTGAATCCGCTGAAAACAGGTCCATTGACCATTTCCTTCAGTTTTCAAGACTGGATGAGCCTATCTCACTCTCAAAGGCTCATACTAAACTGGTGGCAATGATTCCTTTCTTACAGTGTGAAATTGAAGGTTAAATGAGATCCTATATGTAAAAAGCTTTGTTCAGCCCATACATATCATCATTATCGATGACTGAAACCAATTCAAGAAAATGTTATAGGGAAATTGTTCCTACATGTCAAAAATTAGTAAGTAAGGGCATGTAAATATCCTTGTTTATATTTGTTAATGGCAGATTTCTAGTCACTCTTCCAATTTTCTAAATAATACTTTTAAAAGAAGCACACGATTATGTTTTTTTTCCCTAAAAACTCTTAATTTTCTCTTGCAACTTAAGTCGTAAATATGGAAATTGTTACACTCCATTGTTCTGAAACATAAAATTGCATTAATTTAGTTTAATCTAAATGGGTAGGAAATTTGATTCAATTCTAGATAGTAGGACCTATTTTTTGTAAAATGCTTTTATTGGCATGGTGGCAAATTAAAAAAAAGGAAAGATTTAATTCTGGACTTGAAGAGGTATACATTTTCGAAATGAAAATGCCTTGTAAAAAGCAAGGAGAATACGTTCTGTTATTTTTAGTGACGTTAACAACTACAACTTGACTTCTGTTGAGTTCTTGCTACTCAATAGTTTTTAAGAACATTTACCAAAACCATGGAGCTGAAAGTTCATATAAAAGAGTATCAGCTCAATGTCAAGCAGGGTGATATCCTCTCACCTCCTTCCCTAGCTGTACGGTCTTCCATCATCCCACTATTGCTCACTCTCTAGATCTTTCCTGATCTCTGCAAGGGTTTAGATTTGAAATTACACTCTGTGGCTGTGCTTCTGTAGATTTAAAATTGCTACTTTCATATGTTATGATTTCACATGGTCAGTCCTCTATGGAAAGTTAGTTTATCCTCCATTACCTTCAAAGTGAACTTTGGCAAAAGTATCTCTAATATAAAATCCAATGTAAAACCACAGCTTTTTCCATTATTTTAAAGAATTGTGCTCTTTTACTTTTCTCTTTTAGTTCCTGTTAGTTTAAATGACCTCGGTACTATGGTCATAAAGACACTATCATCAAAAGAAAAAAAAATTACTTTATATTTTCTTTTCTTACTAAAATTGGATTCATTTGAACTACTTTGCAATGGGTTAATGGTATTACCTAACAAATTTCACTTGATTTTGAGGTTACTGTATAAAGTAAATTCACCTGATTCAAATTGTTTAAAACTTTTTGAATTAGAGCTGCCTTAACCTCAAAAGTTAATACACCCTAAAATGTTCTAAAGATTTTTTTTCTACTTTAATGTCACAACTATAAAGCATGCTCTTTCAGAAATGAATCTGGAACATTTCTTTGAAATTTACAGATTGAGAAAATGTTTCTATTAATCTCTTTGAAAACCCTTGATTTTGTCAATGTATTATCCATTTGAAAACAAAGTTTTTTCAAAGGTGAATAAAGAAATTTGTAAGTAATGAGTTATTTAGAAATAATCACCAAAAAAAGTGGCATCCCTTATATGTGCTACTTAATTATAAATAACTACATATGGATAACAGGTATAATAGGTAAGCTTTTATAAGGTTAATTTTTATCTCCTTTGCAATGTAAAGTTATTTTATTTTCAGGAGCATAAATTAGCTAAGACATATCAAATAGCATCCTTCTCATTCTACCAGAAAACTGTAATCAGATGGTTTAAGTAGCTCCACACAAGGTCATAGTTAGGTGTAAGGTGGAACCAAAGACTGGTTTTAGCCTTGCTGTATAATGTCACCTGAGATTAGGTTCTGAATCAGTGCTTTTTGCTGAAGAGTCCCAGGCTAGCACCTTTCCACTAGACCATGGCACCTCTCTATTATCGTGTTCACTCTATGATTTAACAAATCCTTCCCCATCCTCATGGGTTCCATCAGTAGCCAAACTCAAACCATAACGTCTAAATTCTTTTCCTAACTCGTGTCTTTAATATAAACTTATGGGTATATTTATACACCATTAGGAATAACGGGATACCCGCTATGCCTTGCATGATTTAGTTAGAGCATTCTATCTTGAAATTCATTATCCTAACACAAGCAGTTTCTGTAGGATAAGATCTAGAAGGACAGTTTGCTCTTGGGCCATACAGAAAATTATTAATATGGATGTTATTTGTTTTATTTCATCCCAACTATTTCCAGGCTATCTCACCTTATGATAAAAACTACAAACCTTTAAGGGTAAGACCCTCCATTATCCTTTAATGACTAATCTGGCAACTGTGAATTTGTAAGTTGATATTGAAAATAAGACAAAAAGCTGCTGCTGACATTTTTGATGATGTTACTGTTTGCATTGAAATGTGAGGAATATAAGGCCAATTTCTGTAGAAATAGGAAAATATCATTCCATGTTTTCCATACCATTCTTTCCTCCTGTGTATAAGATGCTCTTGGCATTAACTATTAATGCCATTATGCTTTTGCTTACCCAATGTCATTTTCCCCCCAAATTTTTATTTAATGTTCTACAGAAACATTGATATCAGTAAGTATTTTGTAATACCTAATACACACTTCCTGCCCCCAAATTACTGTGGGTCCTTCAGAAAATCAGTTAACCAGCTGGAATGAGAACCATGCAGATAAAGCAAAGGTGGTTCATGAAAGCACAATTCCAGGCCTTTCCTTTTTCTTTTTTCTTTTTTTTTTTTGACATAGTACTATAAGTTTTTTATTTAAATTTCATTTAATTTTATTTTTGTTTTTATTTTATTTTTTATATTTTACATATTTATATATTTTATATTTTATTTTTTCAGCATTCCAGAATTCATTGTTTATGTACCACACCCAGTGCTCCATGCAATACATGCCCTCCTTAATACCCACCAGCAGGCTCACCCAACCCCCCAACCCCCTCCCCTCTAAAACCCTCAGTTTGTTTCTCAGAGCCCACAGTCTCTCACAGTTCATCTCCCCTTCTGGTTTCCCCAACTCACTTCTCTTCTTCATCTCCCAATGTTCTCCGTTTTAATTTCTTATGCTCCACAAATAAGTGAAACCGTATAATCATTGACTCTCCCTGCTTGACTTCTTTCACTCAACATAATCTCCTCCAGTCCCATCCATGTTGATACAAAAGTTGGTATTCATCCTTTCTGAGGGAGGCATAATACTCTATTGTGTGTATGAACCATATCTTCTTGTCCATATCCACTTGTCCGTTGAAGGGCATCTTGGTTCTTTCCACAGTTTGGCAACTGTGGCCAATGCTGCTATGAACATTGGGGTACAGATGGCCCTTTTATTCACTACATCTCTCTCTTTGGGGTAAATATCCAGTAGTGCAACTGCAGAGTCATAGGGAAGCTCTATTTTTAGTTTTTTCAGGAATCTCCACACTGTTTTCCAAAGTGGCTGCACCAACTTGCTCTCCCACCAACAGTGTAAGAGGGTTCCCCTTTCTCCACATCCTCCCCAACCCTTGTTGTTTACTGTCTTGTTAATTTTGGCCATTCTAACTGTGTAATGTGGTATCTTTTTTTTTTTTTTTTTACACGGTGGCCAAATACTCATCTTTATGAATATGACAAATATTGTTTTATCTTGTGACGAACATTTAGTTTGCCTTTAATATTTGTTTCTAAACACCTTGTACAATGATATACCCCCCCCCCACACACACACACACAACCCTCTTGCTGTATGTACTCTTTGAAGTTACACTGGAAAATTTGTACATTTATACTTTGATTTATATCAGCATGTCAGGCTTAACTGTTTTCAGAACTGCCCTCTGAATGCTGTCAATGTGCCCCAAGTTCTCCACCACCTTCACACAGTTTATTTTAATTTTCAGTTTGTAACTATTACTGAAATTGGATACTTTCCTTGCATTCAGCGGCCTCTTATATTTCTTTTTTTTTTAATTTTTTATAAACATATATTTTTATCCCCAGGGGTACAGGTCTGTGAATCACCAGGTTTACACACTTCACAGCACTCACCAAAGCACATACCCTCCCCAATGTCCAGTGACAAAGGTAATGTGGTATCTTAATGTGGTTTTGATTTGAATCTCTCTGGTGGCTTATAAAGAACATTTTTTCACATGTCTGTTAGTCTTCTTTGGAGAAGTGTCTGTTCATGATTTCTGCCCATTTTGTGATGTGATTATCTGTTTTATGTATGTTGAGTTTGAGAAGTTCTTTATAGATCTTGGATATCAGTCCTTTGTCTGTAGTGTCATTTGTGAATATCTTCTATCATTCTGTGGTTTGCCTTTGTTTTGTTGATTGTTTCTTTTGCTGTGCAGAAGCTTTTGATCTTGATAAAGTTCCAAAACTTCATTTTCGCTTTTGTTTCCTTTGCCTTTGGAGACATGTCTTGAAAGATGTTGCTGTGGCCGATGTCTAAGAGATTACTGCCTCTGTTCTCCTCTAGGATTTTGATAGATTCCTGCATCACGTTGAGGTCCTTTATCCATTTCGAGTTTATCTTAGAGTATGGTGTAAGAGAATGATCAGGTTTCATTCTTCTATACATAGCTGTCCAATTTTCTCAGCACCATTTGTTGAAGAGACTGTCTTTTATCCACTGTATATATATATATATATATATATATTTTTTTTTTTTTTTTCCTGCTTTGTCAAAGATTAGTTGACCATAGAGTTGAGGGTCCATATCTGGGCTCTCTACTCTGTTCCACTGGTCTATGTGTCTGCTTTTGTGCCGGTATCATGCTGTCTTGGTAATCATAGCTTTGTAGTAAAGCTTGAAATCAGGCAATGTGATGCCTCCAGTTTTGCTTTTTCTTTTTCAACATTTCCTTAGGAATTCTGGGTCTCTTCTGGTTCCATACAAATTTTAGGATTGTTTGTTCCAGCTCTTTGAAAAATGCCTGTGGAATTTTGATCAGGTTGGTGTTGAAAGTATAAACCGCTCTAGGCAGTATAGGCAATTTAACAATGTTTATTTTTCTGATCCATTAGCATGGAATGGTCTTCCATCTTTTTGTTTCTTCTTCAATTTCTTTCATGAGCGTTCTGTAGTTCCTTAAGTACAGATCCTTTATCTTTTTGGCTAAATTTATTCCCAGGTATCTTATGGTTCTTGGTGCTGTAGTAAATGGAATCGATTCTCTAATTCCCCTTTCTGTATTTTCAGTTAGTGTATTTCAGTTAGTTTATAAGAAAGCAACTGATTTCTGTACATTGATTTTATCCTGCCACATTATTGACTTGCTGTTTGAGTTCTATTAGTTTGGGGGTGGAGTCTTTTGGGTTTTCCACAAAAAGTATCATGTCATCTGTGGAGAGAGAATTTGACTTCTTCTTTGCCAATTTGAATACCTTTTATTTCTTTTGTTGTCTGATTGCTGTTGCTAGGACTTCTAGTACTATGTTGAACAAGAGTGGTGAGAGTGGGCAAACTTGTCATGTTACTGATCTCAAAGAGAAGGCTGTCAGCTTTTCCCCATTGAGGATGATATTTGCAGTGGGTTTTTCATAGACTTTATGAAGTTGAGGAATGTTCCCTCTATCCCTATACTTTGAATTGTTTTAATCAGGAATGGTTAATGCTGTATCTTGTCAAATGCTTTTTCTGTATCAATTGAGAGGATCATGTGGTTCTTCTCTCTTCTCTTATTAATTTGCTCTATCACATTGATTGATTTGAGAATGTTGAACCACTCTTGCATCCCATGGATAAATCCTACCTGGTCATGGTGGATAATCTTTTTAATGTACTATTGGATCTTATTAGCTAGGATCTTGTTGAGAATCTTGGCATCCATATTCATCAGGGATATTCATCTGAATTTCTCCTTTTTGGTGGGATCTTTACCTGGTTTGGGGATCAGGGTAATGCTGGCTTCATAAAAGGAGTCTGGGAGTTTTCCTTCTGTTTCTATTTTTTGAAACAGCTTCAGGAGAATAGGCATTATTTCTTCCTTGAGTGTTTGGTAGAATTCTCCAGGGAATCCCTCAAGTCCCAGGCTCTTGTTTTTCAGTGGGTTTTTGATAACTGCTTCAATCTTGTTACTAGATATTGGTCTATTCAGGTTGTCAATTTCTTCATGATTCAGTTTTGGAGGTTTATAGGTTTCCAGGAATGCATCCATTTTGTCTAGGTTGCTTAAATTTATTGATATATAGCTGTTGATAATAATCCCTGATGACTGTTTCTATTTCCTTGGTATTAGCCATGATCTCTCCCTTTTCATTCATAATTTTATTAATTTGGGTCCTCTCTCTTTTCTTTTGGATTAGTTTGGCCAATGGTTTATCAATCTTATTGATTTTCAAAAAGCAGCTTCTAGTTTCATTGATGCATTCTACTGTATCTCTAGTTTCTATCTCATTGATCTCTGCTCTAATCTTGATTATTTCCCTTCTTATGTGTGGGGTTGGCTTTATTTGTTTTTTATTCTCCAGTTCTTTAAGGTGTAAAGAGAGCTGGTGCATTCTGGATTTCTCCATTTTTTTGAGGGAGGCTTCAATGGCTAGGTACTTCCCCCTTAGGGCCACCTTTGCTGTATCCCATAGGTTTTGGACTGAAGTGTCTTCATTCTCATTGGTTTCCATGAATTGGTTAAGTTCTTCTTTGATTTCCTGGTTGATCCAAACATTCTTAAGCAGGGTGGTCTTTAGCTTCCAAGTGTTTGAATTCCTTCCAAACTGTTTCTTGTGGTTGAGTCCCAGTTTCAAAGGCTTGTGGTCTGAGAATATGCAGGAAATAATCTCAATCTTTTGGTATCGGTTGAGCCCTGATTTGAGACCCAGTATGTGGTCTATTCTGGAGAGGTTCCATGTGCACTCAAAAAGAATGAATATTCTGTTGTTTTAGGGTGGAATGTTCTGTATATATCTATGAGTTCCATCTGGTCCAATGTGTCATTCAATGCTCTTGTTTCTTTATTGATTTTCTGTTTGGGTGATCTGTCTATTAATGAGAGTAGCATGTTAAGATTCCCTACTATTAATGCATTCATATCAGTATGACTCTTTATCTTGATTAACAGGTGACTTATATAGTTGGCTGCTCCTGTATTGGGGGCATAAATATTTACAATTTTTAGATCTTCTTGGTGGATAAATGCTTTAAGAATGATGCAGTGTCCTTCTTTATCTCTGACTTCAGTCTTTAGTTTAAAATCTAATTTATCTAATATAAGAATCACTAACCCAGCTTTCTTTTGAGGCCCAGTGGCATGAAAGACGCTTCTCCATTCCTTCACTTTCAGTCTGGATGTATACTTAGGTTCAAAATGGGTCTCTTGTAGACAACATATGGACATTTTAACCAATCTGCAACCCTGTGCTGTTGTATGGGATCATTTAGGCTCTTCACATTGAGAGTGATTTGAAAGATACATTTTTATTGACATCATGTTGCCTGTGAAGTCCTTGTTTCTATAGATTGTCTCTATAAATTTCTGTTCTATTACACTCTTGGGTTCTTTCTTCTTTTATAGAACCCCCCTTAATATTTCTTGTAGTGCTGGCTTGGTGGTCACACATTCTTTTAAACCTTGCTGATCTTGGAAGCTCTTTATCTCTCCATCCATTTTGAATGTCAGCCTTGCTGGATAAAGTATTCTTGGCTGCATGTTCTTCTCATTTAGTGCCCTTAATATGTCTTGCCAGCCCTTTCTGGCTTGCCAGTTTTCTGTGGACAGGTCTGATGTTATTCTGATGGACCTTCCTCTGTATGTAAGGAATCTCTTCTCCCTAGCTGCTCTCAAGAGCTCCTGTCTAAAATTATGATTCATCCGTTTCACAATCAGGTGTCTTGAGGTCTTTCCAGATTCTATGATCTTAGGGGGGTGATATTTCTGCTTCTAGGACATGAATGCTGGTTCCACTCCCCAGATAGGGAAAATTTTCATGGAGAAACTGTTCAACTGTATCTTCTAGTCTTCTTTCTTTCTCCTCCACCTCAGGGATCCCAATAATTCTGACATCGGACATTTCATGGTGCTATTTATTTCCCTAATTCTGTTTTCATGGTTTCTAAGCTGTTTGTTCCAGACCTCCTCCTGATCCTTTTTCTCTATTAGTTTGTTCTCTAGATCACTAATTCTGTCTTCTGCCTCAGTTACCCTAGCTGTTAGAGAATTTAAATTAGATTGGATCTCATTGATAGCATTTTTAACTTCTTCCCAAGAAGCTTTCACTTCTGCCCTAATTGATTCCATGTTGTCATTAATGGTTTTCTCCAACCTAGCCATTGCCTAGATAATTGTTACCCTGAATTCCCTTTCCAACATACTGTCTATGTTCATATCCAATAGCTCTGATAGAGAGGGCATAGTCTCTAAATTTTTCCTGTATTGGACATTCCTTCTTCTAGTCATTTTGGTGAGAGTTGGTTGAGGGGATGTGTAGCTGAATATATCATCCATGATCCAAATGCCAGGCCTTTTTAAAATGTGTTTGTGTTGGTTAAATTGGGCTTTGAAGTGTTATAAGAACTGGACATTAAGAGGCTCACTGGTGTATTTGGGATCAGGAATATAAACATAAATATAATATACAAATACAAATATAAAATATAAAACAGCCTGAAGAACTGTGTTAAGATGACACTTTGATTTGAAAGAAGAGAAAAACCCAGGTTTTATGTATCAAGAGTAGCAGGACAAACATATCCAAATGATCAGAGAAAACTGACCAGGAGAGAGCGAGTTGTTGGAAACCAGGGTATGACCCTCAGAATGGACAACTCAACCCCCAAAAAGAGTAAGACCTAAATAAATTATAATTTCTTTGGAGCAAACCAGGGAGAACTTGGTTGCGCTAGAAACATTAGTGTTTACAGAAAAAGCAGTTTTTAAGCAGGAGTTTGGAATTAGACTGGAATTTGGCAATTTAAGATCATTAATTGGGACGACACAGATGAATCAGGTAAATTATGACAAAAAAATGATCTCAAAGTATCATACAAAGGAAAAAAATGAGCACAGAATAAAAACAGAAAGCTCAAAGACACCACCATTTGATGCTTTTAATTTGTGAATGTGGATTTGAGTACTAACAAACTATGCATCTGTCACTTACCTAAATTACATTTTTTCATGTACACACTGATTATTAAACCAGATTCCATTTACTAAAAACAATCATTTTCACAATAACAGTTTCTTGCATATCACTAGGTAATGAACAAGGTCGAGGGAGGCATGGGTACCATGAAAGAGTCATTAGAAAGTGGAATCAGTTCCTAATAAAAGAAAATTACTGACAGTGAATAATGAAGAAAAAATATTTAAAAATTCATTGCTTGACAATACATAATGTATTCAATATTTTTTAACTTAGTATTATAGGTTTTTTCCCTCAACTTAAATAATTATATATATACATCAAAATTTTGATAGCACCATAGTGTGCCATAGTATCCCATTAAAAATCCAATCACAGTTTTATTATTGACTATTGGGTTACTTTCCTATTTTTCATTTTTAAAAGCCACCCCAATAAACCTTTGGTAAGTGTATCCTGATCCACTTATCCTATTATTTGATAAAGACATGAATTTTACATGATTTTTTAAAAAAATTGACTCTCACATGATTACTATAGTTTTGGTGTTCATTGATTGAACAAATGATCTGAAAATATTAGATAGTCTGATACATAAAAGAAGCTCAATAAACATTAGCTAAATGGATAAATTAACCCTTAACATATTTTGACATTAAAATAGCATCTAAATATACTTGAAAATTTTGACCTTACTTTCCCCTGTGCTCTTTTTTACAACTTAAATTATTTTTAACAGTTTTGCTGACATGTGATTGGTATACAATGAATTCCCCATATTGCAGTGTGCACACTTTGATGAGTCTGGACATATGCAAATACCCATGATAACATTGCCTGTCTTCTTTTCTGTTTTCATCCCCATATGAAGAGTTTGTTGTTGTTATTTTTAATAATAACTCACTAAAGTTTTGCTTTGAAAGCAGTTATTACTGGCAAGAGAAAGGTGCTTGTGTTACAGATTTTGTGCTCAGGATTCTGAGCACTGACCCTCCTCCTGGAAACGCCAGAAGAAACCACTGTGTTTGGGCATGTGCCTGTGTCCTCCTATAGTTGAGAATAATGGTAACCTTGCATGAAGTGGTCAGTGGAACAAGATGGGGTGGGGGAGGAGAAAAGTCTAGATACAGAAAGAAGAAGAGAGACAAGAATGATGCACAGCCAGATACCCACCAAACTCATCAAGTTTAAAATGTGACCTGATGGGAAAATAAACTCTGTTCACCAAATTTGTTTATAATCTGCATCTGATAATAATGAATTTTATTTTTGTGAATGGGGCGTCCTCATGTCTTTTCAGACAGATCAGATGCACAACACATTTCTGCCCATGCTATAACTCCAGCACCTAGAACAGAGGACAGAGAATAGTAGGAGATCAATAGATACCCATTGAATGTTGACTGTGTAGTACTATTTATTCAATCTGTACATGGTGTTATGTGGACATCTGAATTTTTAACATTGCAATAATTCTAGAGTCCTACAGTGAGCCCAGGGTCATGGATGGGAACCACTGGTTTACCATCTTTGGTGGCAGAGTTTCCAGGCTCTTCTTTATGCCATCTTTCAGCCCCTGTCCCCCTTCAGTTTCCTGGACAGTGAACTCAGCCTGCCACCTTTGTTTTGATCTGGACCAAGATCAATGATCTGAGGCAGAATAACCCCCAGCAAGTCTTCCTATCCAGCTGGCACCACACACACAATAAATTAAAAAAATAATAATAATAATATAATATCCTCATACTCTCACTGTCATGCTACAATGTAGCCTTAATTGTTATTAACTATCAGTGGTATGCAATTGCAATGGTACACTGAAAGATCCAATTTGGTCCTAATGTCTCTTGCTTATTTTATTGCTATGTATTAGTATTAGGATCCCATAATTAATATTAAAGTCAAATGAATCCAAACATAATTGCTGAACTATAAACACCTAATAATAATTAAACCAATCAATTTGAATAAGAGATCACAGTAAAAAGCACCCTTTAGCTTAGATGACTATTTCCAAAACATAAATCCTTATCTTTGGTGGTCATTTCTTTTCTATATTGTCCTATTTATCTTCCTCACAAATTAATCTCCATCAACATTCTTCTCTGAGAATTTCCTCTGACCTTGGCATGTTTTTTTTTTATCCCCACTATGATCTCAGATGAAAAAATACTGTTAATTTTACAAGCTATGAAAATTGTAGCCTTGCATTTCCTGGGTAGGACGACCCCTTAGTCAGGAATGCACATGCTAGTAGTTCTCAACAATTTCTTGGTTATATTATCAAAAAGACAATACACACAATAAAAAGGGACTTAGTAAATGAACAGTTACTTCCTTTTTTCCAGTATGGTTAACTTGAAATTACTATCTGATGAAAGTATTTTAAGTACTTTACCATTTTACCCCAAACTATATTAATTTATTTTGATTTAAAAATTTCTAATGATGCATGAGGAAGAAAAATAAATACATCAGTATATCTGGCAGTGCTGATTTTTCTTAACATAAAGTAACAAAACTCAATATTTACTGGATTGGCTTGTCAAATTTCTGCATAATTAATAAAAACTTCCATTAATGTTTAAAACTTATTTAATAAAAGTGTTTCAGTAAAAATTGCATTCAACATTGTCTATGTAGGACTATTAGAGCATTAGTACGTGCCTGGAATACCTTTTTTTTTTTTTTAAATTTCAGTATAGTTAAAAGACATCTATGCCTTTTACTCACAGTAACAATTAATAATAAGAAGAAGAATAAAATTTAGTTCAATTAAGGATACATTGCAAAGTGTTTTCAAAACACAGGAAAACTAAAACTTTAAGTATGTCTAATTAAAGAAGAAAAATGACATTAATTCCTTGCTTATCTTATGAAATGTCATAAGTGAAGGGAATATCTCTGAATTTTTGCAGGAGAGATGTTTCTGCTCTGGTAGAGCACTGATGGAGACACAAGTATCCCCATCATGAACAAGTACATGTTCAAGTTTCATACTTGTTACTGCGAGCGCAGGTGGTGAGCCTGGGAGGGAAGCCATCTACCGCTGAGCACTCATGTTTTACCTTGGATTTATTCTCCTTCTATCTGCTGAGCTACTCCACAACTATAGCCAGCTTTCCATCTTCCTCATTTTTATATATTTCTATGTTTATATACATGACTCTTCACCTACTTCTAAGCCTATATTGTAACATAAAACATTCACGAATAAAATAACATCAAGTACATGAAGTGAGTTTATTGCAAAACTAATTATTTGCTTTGCCGTACTTACTGGGAAGCAAAAGCAAAAGGGACAGAGAGAGAAAGATAGTGAGGAAGAGAGGGAGGAAGGAAGGAAAGAAGGAAGGAAAGAATGGAAGGAAGGGGGAGAGAGTGGGGAAGACAGAGGGAGGGGAAAGGAATGGAAAAAAGGAGAGAAACTAGAGAGACAACCCCTCACCCCCTGTCTGGCACACTGGCTGTGCTGGGCACCCCTTCAGCAGTAACCAGGCCATTGAGGACTCAGTGTTCACACTGAGCATAGAAATCAGCCAGAGGTGAAAGTTGTAGGGTTCCTCTGGTCTTCCTCTGCCTGGGTACGCCTGTGTCTTCATTAAATTCAGGTGTGTTGCAAGGCTCTCCTGTCCCAATGACACTCTTTCCCAGTGTTCCTCCTTGTATGGTGCTCTCTATTATTACTTTACTTGAAATCTTTTACCTCAGGCAGCAGTAGAGTGTCTCTGTACCTTGCAACATTTCTGAAGAATGTCTGTAGATTTTCTCTCTGATTGAGTTCCAAATTAGGCAAAAAAGGCAAGTTCCTCATACCAGTCCTTCAGGAAGAACCTAGACAGGCTGGAAGACAAGAAGCACATATGAGAAAAGGACCTGCTCCCCCAGCTCTAAGAATCAGGATCCCGTACTGGAAATGTGGCTGCTGTCTTGAAGACAACTGCTGGTCCAGGAGCAGGCAGGACAGCACAAGTCCTCATGTCACAAAGCCTTCCTACCATTTTTGAGTTGCTTTTTCCTTGATTCATTGATTTCCTTGGTTCCTACATAGATTTGACTTTCTAGGCATGATGATTCTGACAGTTTTTGCCTGATTTTTTTTTTTAAGTTCCTGTAGAAGGATGGGCTTGGGAACTATATACAACTCCATTTTATTACCATCACTCTTGCAAGAACAATGAGACAGTGAGCCCATGTACAATTATATATATAATATATAACATGTATGATATGTGTATATATATTTATTTGAGTATATTTACATATGTGATTGTCTATCTCTTCAACATTAAGTACTGAACAGTCTTTTGGGATATGTAGTTCATAATAATGAAATAATTTTGTTGCCAGGTTTGCTGGGGAGACCCTGGGCCCGGAGGCCTTTCCTCAGCACATCCCAAAGGTACTTCCAAAGGCTCTTGGTCTCTTCAGGAGAAAGAATTGAAGGACAGACTCAGCACAGCAGATGAGAAGTACAAACAGGACAGTTTATTAAAGGCAAGGACACTCTCCATTGTGAGAGTGGGTGAGAGAGAGAGAGAGAGAGAGCAAGAGCAAGAGAGAGACCTGTGAACACCTGAGTTTAGGCTTCTAATCTTGTACTGACAGTTGTTAACAAAGAAATGGAATATTCATTATTTGGGGTGAGGACTTCTAGGAAACATGGTTTTGCATTTTTTTCTTCCTCATTTGTTCAGGGGTTCGCTGTCATGGCACCCGCCACCTTGGGCCTATTTGGTTTGATCCAGCTTCTTGTGGCTGTGTTTTGGAGAGCTGCCAGGACAAGCCTTTGCTTTCCTAATGGATGACCCTGACTTCGTCTTTGCTGGCTTCCAGGTATCCTGTTAGAACCTAACCACTGCCTACTGTCCATTTGAAACAGGAGAGAGAGATTTGTAATTATAGAATTACAATTACCAGGGAATTTAAGGTAGAAAAACTTCCTTTTGAAATAACACTTTAGTCCACTTGTTCTTTAAAATGTCAGTTATATTTTTTACCTCCAAATTCTTAGCTTCAAAACGTAACAAGTGCTGGAAGTCTGAGGACCTGTGTGATAAATTTTAACTCGCCATTGCTGTTTTATACCAACCCCCGCCCCTTGTATTACCTTCTCTTCATTCTTAGCAGCACAGAGCAGTATCCTTTCTTTGAGGCATAATTTTAAAAGCCCATTACTCCTATTATCAAATATTGAAAACAGTTTCTTCAATAGATGAGCAAATAATGGAAAGAAGTGTTATAGATGTCCACAATTACATGACTCCTGGAAATAGAAGAACTAAGTAATGCATTCTGAACAAGGTAGTCTTAGTGGTGATGGTTATTCATTTATAAAAAGTGGCAAGAAAATCCTGTGCAACTCATTTAAACCATAAGTAAACTTTCAATAAAGGTCTAGTTTACATAAAGCACTTTAAAATAAACTCAAAAGCAATTTTCTATATGAATCATCTAAGTGGTTTAGTCCTCCTTATCATTTTAAAATTTTACTGCTACATCACTGGTATACATCAGCGAAGTGGTACCCTAGCATTGAGAAATAGCGTCAGAGGGGCGCCTGGGTGGCTCAGTGGGTTAAAGCCTCTGCCTTCGGCTCAGGTCGTGATCCTGGGGTCTAGGGATCGAACCCCCCGTCGGGCTCTCTGCTCAGCAGGGAGCCTGCTTCCTCCTCTCTGCCTGCCTCTTTGCCTACTTGTGATCTCTGTCTGTTAAATGAATAAAATCTTAAAAAAAAAAAAGAAATAGGTCAGAAACCAATTTAGTCATTTGCATATATCATAGACATCCTGTAAACTCTTCTTTAAATCATACCTCATTTAGAATTATGTTCCAAAAGCAGCATTCTGAGGTTAACTATCAAATTGTGTTCCCTTAATAATCTTAGAAATTATGATAGTCTATTTGAATTCCACTGTTGGAGCTTTTTCAAAAACATGCCATAAAAAAATTATGCAAGTTGGAAGAAATAGCCAATTAAAATTCTGCTCCATCAACAAAAGCATGAAGTATTTATATTAGTAGTATAATAACAAAATATTTGATTATGAATAGGGCATGTGTGTAAACCCTCACCCATAGTAAATGTTAACAAATGCTCTTGAAAGAATGAATCAATAAATTAAAAATGAATGAACAAATAAATCAATAAATAAAGACAAGAAGTATGTATTATAATTCTTGCCAAATAACTTTTTTATAAAGGAAAATCCATCTTTTCATGTATCCTTTCTTTCTATCTAAAGGTAATTTTTATAGTATTTTATAGATTATACATTCTTTCATATTGGCTAATTTATACTGAGTTTCTTAAGTAGAACAGTTTTATCTACACTATATGTAGAGAGAAAGGATGTATAGTTTGGGAAGGAGGAAAATAACTCTCCCCATATAAAATATTAAATATATCATAAGGACATAGGTTTCCTTCTCTATGACAGTTCTGTTTGTAGTCTCATAAAAAGAAACAAAATATTTATGGGATAGCCATTATGTGTTAGTGTTTCAACTGCTCTCCTTTAAATGAGAAAGTTGCAACAATCTAAGATAAAAATTATTGCCCTCATTTTATCATTTTATGAGCCCAGCTACAATAAGGGAATTTCCCAGTGTCATCTAGTTAGTGATTAACCAAGATCCAAAATGTCTCCCACTTCATTAAGAAGGAAAACACAGTCTTAAAGGAAAAACTCATATTCTTCCCACTTCAACAAGATGGATGCAGTAAGAGAAAAAGAAAATACTTTTTTCTTTGCCTTTCTAAAGATCTTAGATGAGATCCCCTTTAATGAAGGACAGATTACCAGGACCAAAAAGAATCAAAAGTTCAAAAATGTGTATACCTCCTGTGTGCATGAGAGAGACCCTGGAAAACTGAGTAACTCCCTGCAATGGCCCAAACCATCACCTTAAATCCCATGTCCAGCTAAAGACAAAAGATGGTGGAGGGACCAGGAGGCACATTGTGGGAAGTGACCAGGAAAGGAGCAGTAAATAACGGCAAGGTGGTTGTGCAGATTTAAGTCTTTGCTGTCTCCACTGATAAAGAGTTTCTAGAGATTTAGAGTCAGCCTTCTCTTCCTGGAACAGGGAGGAGGACACCCTTCCAAATGGAGGGGGACCTAACAACTGTCAATATCTCCTATAGCAAAGTTACAGTCTCATGGTTTTCAGACCTTCTTTTGTGTCTGTAGTTTCTTAAAAAATTCAACTCAAGATAATCCTTATGCTAAAGAGGTATATTGTGGGGTGTCTTGATCTCCTCTTCAGTGTCACACAGGACGAGAAAGTGCAAGTCAATGGAATTCCCATGTTGGAAATGAAAGAAATAAATGAAGATATAACCGGTCAAACTTCAGTGTAATTAAGGAAGATTGAGTTGATAAATGGTTAATTCACAGTAAGTATTCTATTCTGGATCCGACATACTTCACACGATTCAATGTGAATGACACTTAGTAGGACTAAAGTTAGAGGAAACAAGTGAGATAGCATTTCAATGTGTAAATGTAGTACTTGTTAACTAATATGCAATGGAGTGTAACACAGGAAAAGAGATTTAGAAATGCGCTCCCACACACGTGTCTATTAAATGAAGAATTCACTAGAGCTGACCTCTATCTGGTAGTCCGGATGGAAGAATGAACACTAGAGGTCATATCACCCCCAGCCACAGCTGACTGGCCAAGCAATGCATTGGCCTAGCCTCAAAGGATAAGAATGCTTGCTTATCATTCAAAGGAACCTGTTGTACAAGTAGTTAATCTGCACGACTCAAATCTCTAGTATAGAACAAGGATATTTCTCAGATTCCAAATCTCTTAAGAGGGAATAGCCCTCCAGGGGACCAGGCAAAGTGGTACCAGAAATTATTAAGTAACATCTGTTAACATGACCTCATGGGCCCCCAATCAATGACATCCACCTTCACAGGAGACCCTTGCCCCTAAATGTGCTCTTAAAAACTCTCACTTGCAAGCCACGGGGGATTTAGGACTTTAGAGCATTAGCTCTCCATTCACCTGGTGGCACCACCCCACTAAATAGTCTTTTTTTTTCTTCTTCTTCTTTGCAGAAGCTGGGTGTCTATTCAGCTTTTATTGGCTTGCTGAGTGTCAGGTGCATGAACACTACTTTGCTGCCACTCCTTCACTTCTGTGAAAACAGAATCAAAGTTTGCATTCAGTTGTCTAGAATTGTACTCCTAAAACTCTTTTTTGTACTGCTTTTCGCTTTTGACTGTGTGATATTGGTGTACTTACCAAGAACTTTATTCATTCACTCATAGCATAAGATGGATGTTTAGCATTTACTTTGCAAAGAAATAGATTCAGCAGTGCTGGGGCTCTCATGCTGGAGTGGGGCCCCTAACAGACCCTCTGACAAGCAGTCCCAATATCTGTTTGAACTTAGTGAGTCAGCTCCATCACTAGACACCTACTACTGATTTTATATGAACCGAACCCTTTTTTTCTATCATTTCTGCCCACTGTCTATTAGTTTTGCATTGAACTGAGCAGAGTATGTGACCCCAAAATATGACACTTTGTCTGTGGTTATTTTGAGCTAAAAGCAATCAAGAGTTGAAAGACTCAAGAAAAACGTTCACATCTCCCTTACCTACCTAAAAGAATTTGGTTAGGGGATGTGTCTCTGAGAAATAGCTATTACCAGAGATAACTTCTATCTAAATGATCTATCTGTATGGCAAGGCAAATATCTAATACCAAGCATCTGCTCTTCTTATTGTTCTTATTATGAATTACTCTCCTTCTCTTTGAAGCCCCAGGCCTCAATCCCATTCCTTAGCTCAGGATGGCATACAAGCCTCAATTTCTCTACTTGCCCTGGGGTCTCAGATTCTTATGGGTCACACATATGTAATTAAACCAGTTTTTTTTTTCTCCTGTTAAACTGTTCTATGTTTATTTGATTACAAGACCAGCCAAAGACCCAAGGACAGAGATTTTTTTTTTCCTCACCAACAACATATTAAAGAAAAGCAATTCCTAAAGCAATCCTTTAAAATACTTAAAGACAGCCATGTAAACCTTCTCTTTTCCTTCCCGTTGTCTGTATGCATCTAACCATCTCTGCTTCCTTCAAATATCCTTCCATGATTCAGGACCCCCTCCTCTAAGTTTATTCTAGGAAGCTGTGATGTTCACACATCTGCTAAAATTTCAATGGAGAAGACTAAGAAAAGAGTAAAAGAATTTTTGATCTAAGTTTTTTTTTCTTAAAGATTTTATTTATTTATTTGACAGAGAAAGAGCACAAGCAGGCAGAGAGGCAGGCAGAGAGAGAGAGAGGGAAGCAGGCTCCCCACCAAGCAGAGAGCCCAATGCAGGACTCGATTCCAGGACCCTGAGACCATGACCCGAGCCAAAGGCAGTGGCCCAACCCACTGAGCCACCCAGGTGCCCCTGATCTAAGGTTTTGAGAATAATTTTCTTTTCCAAAGAGAGCAAGTTTTTTGTTTTGTTTTGTTCTGTTCTGTTTTTAAAGATTTTATTTCTAAGGGATCTCTATAGGCAACATGGGGCTCAAACTTACAACCCCAAGCTGAAGAGTTGCATGCTCTACCAACTGACCCAGTCAGGTGCTCCTCAAGGCTTTGAGACTCTTCCTCTGCCCTTGGATATACTTTTTCCTTACTAGCTTATTAAATTATAAGACCCAAACTTGTACTAACACTTTTAATTCCTCAAATACCCGGTTTCTTGCCTTCTTGGTATTCCCCTTACTTCAATTTCATTATTTCCCATTATTTCAAATAATCTTGTGTTTTTCTTCACTGACTTCTATGTTGCCTCTCTGATCCCCTTTGGAATATAAACTCTGTGTAGGAGATGATCTTTTTTTCTCTCACTTCTATGTATTTAGCACCAACAAGTCTTCTTGAAACACATTCAATATCAAGCACATATTTACTGACTTAATGAATCTACTGAAAATTCCAGATATGATCACACACTGCCACAATACAAGAACTTATGCATTAGGTGCTACAAAGAAAGTGTCAGCTTCTTATAATTTTAAAGCAAGGAATGAACCCCCTGAGCTGTGCCACTGGTCATAATACCAGGGTCAGGTTCAGTGCAGATGGTCTTAATCTGTAACAGGGTCAAGAACAGTCTACTGAAGTAAAGGAAATAGGTTTGAGTCTATTGTTTAGAAAGGGCAACATATTTAAAAGTAGCTTTTGTAAAGAAAGTAATAAGGTAATAAAAATATGCCCAACAGGAAAGCTGGTCAAGAGTAAACGCTTAGCTGAGCATATTTAGGAAGAATTAGTAGTAGGGGCACCTGGGTGGCTCAGTGGGTTAAGCCTCTGTCTTCGGCTCAGGTCATGATCTCAGGGTCCCAGGATCAAGCACTGCACCGGACTCTCTGCTCAGCGGGGAGCCTGCTTCCTCCTCCTCTCTCTCTCTCTGCCTCTCTGCCTACTTGTGATCTCTGTCTGTCAAATAAATAAACAAAATGTTTAAAAAAAAAGAATTAGTAGTAAACCATCTTACTCACTTGTTCAACATTCATTGAACATCTTTTATTAACTGTCCTGACCAATTTCATATTTCTTTTTCAGAGGTTTAAATCTTTATCCAAACAGTCCATCTTGTTTGCTAGGCAGCCACTCAAAGACTGAGGCTATTGAAGACTCTCTATTTGTGCATAAATATGTAGCAGATGCTATATTATCTCTTTGGAAAACATTCTGAATCCATGAATGATTACTAAATAATTTTATGCACTGCATTTTTTACAAGCATATAAAATTTTAGTGAGTTTATTCTCTAAAATACTTCAGAGACTCTAAAGTAGAAACCCTTCTTATGATAATGGGCTTTATGTTTCTTTCCGTGAACATTAATGTATCTATTTGAAGGCTCCCCTAAAACAAATTTATCAGTATTCTGCTATGTGATGTATGTTTACTACTTTATAACACTTAAGTAAAGTTCACTTAGTATCACTCTCTCTTGCTCTACAGATTCACAAGCTTTAGGAAATGGGGATAAAAAGTTGTACATGTTGCTTAATATGTCTGCTATCAACAAGAATTTAGAAAAGCATTTTAGTAAGAGAAATAAAAACAGGGACTACAAATTGGAGATGTGACAAGACAGGAAGTCTCAAGAGAATGCCAAAATAGAAAGAAAAACTAAATAAAAAGAAGAAAGCAAAGGTCCTTCTGGTGGACAGAGGTAATCAGGTGTGGATACTATGGAGAAAGGTGAATTTCCTCTTTGAACCCAGATATTCTAAATTGTACATAATTTACTAACAATGTAAGATTTCATAAAGATCTCTGCTACTAATTCTTTTTACAGACTTTGGCTCCACTGAAAGAAATGCAAGGAGCAATTTTACACAATTAGTCCCTTATTACCTCTTAGCACTTCATTACTCTTCCCCTTGTTCAAACACCTTTCCAGTTCACTGGCCTTCTTGCTCTACCTAGTCCATGAGAGCCAGGCTACATCACAAACTTGCTCTCCCCTCTACCTGGAACATCCCCCTGCCAGGTAGCAGGTAGCTTTATGGCTATCTGGAGAGGCTCCTGCTCCTTGAATTTATGATGGCCTTCAAATGTATTCATTCTATAGTCGATTTCCTGTTTGCCCCTACGTACTTCCACCTAAACTCTAAGCACCTTGCTCATTGCTGGAGGCACTAAATTAGCATGTATTATAGGAAGGAAGAAATAAATGAACAAACATCTTCCCCTCATATCCCCTTGTTAATATATCGGTTACTGTTCTGGATGTTCTGGTCATGCCTTGGGGAAGTATGCATAGCAATTGGCAGTCAAATCAGGGGAAATGATTCCAGTGGCCTCAAAACAACAGCAAAATTATTGCTGAAAATTCATCATATGAATCAAACCCCACAATGACCATCTATTTATACACAGTTCATAGTAGTCATTAAAAAGATCCATGGAACACTCAGTGAGTAGAATTCCCCTTGTGTTTGATAAGAATAAAATTAAAGTACACATCTCTTAAGTCATAAAGGCCAGTGGCATATGTGAATTTATGCAATTATAAAATAGTGATTATTGTGCTGTTTAAATGAATGGAGGAGAAACAAAAAGACCAGTTTAATGGAGGTAACACACCGTGTTGGCCAGACTGTGGCCATACCATCCTATGCTCTTGGAGGAATGCACAGTAGTGAGTCACCTTAGAGGTTTTTTGCAATATCTAGCAAAATTAGTTTGTTCTTTGGCTCAGTAACACCAATTTGAGGTGTCATATCTCCAGGATATACTGTCCCAAATGTGAAATGTCCTCTGCTTGAAATAACTCTTTGTAAAAGTAAAAGACTGGAAACTACCCAACTGACCTTGACAAGTCAAATAAACTATGGTACATACCTAAAATGGAATACAATGTAGCTGCAAAGAAAATGAGAAAAATCTCTTAATATTCCTATTACCTTTTCTTTGGGATAATTATCAACTGTTAAATAAAAAAAAAAAAGCAAAAAAAGTGCAAAATTAAGCGTGGGAAGATTTTACCTAAGAAAGTACTTACATTAAAAAAAATGATTTCTGGATATTCAAATTAATGGCAGTTGTTTAAATGTACATTTCTCTATACATTCTCCAACGAACTATAAGGAACAAGACAAAGAACCAATAGAAACCAAATTCTGTAGCAAGAGGACAGTGAAACTACAAATTTCAATTTCCAGACAATGTTCTCTCACTGTCCCCCTGTAACGTTTTGTAGGACACTGGAGCATTTCAGAAAAATTGCATGGAAAAGAGAAAAAGGAATTAAGGTCAATTAACCCCAAAGGTCCACCCGAAGAATGGAAATTTTGGAAAGGATCCTCATGCAACCAAAGCATCGACTGTAGAGAGCCCAGCAACAGGGTAGGTAGTCTCCAAAACACAGCACTCTGGAGAGAATGTGGGATGAAGAAAGGGAGAGAAGCCTGGTGTAAATGGAATATTGAGTGAAAACTCTGGACCAGACAGAAAAATTTGGAATCCTGGAAGAAAAACAAAAACAGAAAAATTGAAGGGCAGACAACTTCTGCCTTCTGCCTACCACTCCCCAAGGTTAAATAAATAAATAAATACATACATACATACATACATACATACATAAATGTATGTCAATAAAAAATTCTTACTCAAAAGGAAGGGAGGGCACCAGGATGGAAGTTTCACTTCTCCAAAGATCAAGTGTTTGTAGTTTTGCCTTCAGAAATATTCACATGTTTTACATAATCCTGAAACAAAATCAAATCAGTTTCAAAAAATAATCCATAAGGGGACACCGGGGTGGCTCAGTGGATTTTGGCTCAGATTTTGATCTCAGAGTCATGTGATCAAACCCAGCGTGAAGCCTGTTTAAGATTCTCTCTCTGCCTCTCTTACAGTCCCCACCTTTCCCCATCTCTAAAATAAATAAATAAATAAATATTTGAAAATCCTTGAGTATTGAAAGCATAATAAAATGTTGTCTCTTTCTTGCATTAATAGCCTAATCAAATGAAATGATTTCAAAACACAGTAATTCAACTATATATATCTGGTGAGATGTGCCCCAAGCACAAGTAAATCCAAAGAAATCTTAAGCTCTTTCATTATTGAATCTTATAATGCTACAGAGGTGACACAGAGATGACAGAAGAGGATGGATATACATTTGATAGAGCAAATAAGAACCTAGGTAAGATTCTCAGTAGAAGCAACAGTGACCTAAATATAAACTCAAAGAAAAAAAGTCAACAGTTTTAACTTTGAACTTTAAATTTCAATATGAAAATATTATGCCTATTTCCTTAAAATATTTCCTAGCTCTGCCTAAGGAAAAACCTACAATGACCAGCCCAGAAACAATAGCAATCTTAGTGGGTTTTAAGTAGAGAACACCAGTAAATATGTGTGATCAACCCTGCTATATTTAACTTCAGCCAACTGAGCTAATTTAAAATCTCAATGTTATATTTCCATTTTAAAATCAATAATGATGAGGTAACTTCATGTATATTAGGTTGAGAACTTAATGTATTATTCACATCCCATTATAAATTTGAATCATTTTCAAAATCATGTTTGTACAAATATTTATGAATCAATTTCAATGAGGTCATATGCAAGTTTCTTGGTGTTAAAAGTGCATGACCTTCAATTTTTTAAATACAGTAAACTAGCAAAGAGTAATTAAAAAAAAAAAAGTGCACAAGACATGTTGCTGCCTCGAATCTCGTGTTCTAACTCACATTTGCCTCTGTTTTTTCAATGAATTCCAGCTCAAGCACCTCCTAGTAGCAATTACCTCCAAAACTGAAGTTTCTATATTGACAGGACTTATCTATGTTTTCTTTTGTTTTGTTTTGCAGTTTTAATAAATACAAGTTAATGAAGGAAAAGAGCACTTGGTCTGTGCTCAAAACAATAAATCTAATACTGAGACAAGCCTAATCCCAATTTGCTTTTGAAATAAGCATTGTCACACTAGGAAGCTATACACTTATTCAAGAATATTGATGTTGAATAGAATATTTTTGCAGTTCCCCTACAGAGTTGATTTTGAAGCTAGTTTATAGGTCACGAAAATCAGTTTTACTCCATTGTATGTACACACAGCATGTTGTTACCCAGAGGTATCCTGTTGTTCTGCTTTGAAATAAGTAAAGGGGAAAAAAAAAAAAACTTCCATAAAACATAAAGGGATAAAGGACCTTAATATTACTGAGATTACCTTAATACTAATAATCTGCTGAGAGTCTTACCTACTTCTCGATTTACCTCGTTATATATAAGACACGTATTTCTAGCCTCCATGTTTGTTTGTGTGTGTGTGTGTGTGTTTGCTTACTTATCTATTTATTAAGTTATGTTACGTTAGTCACCATATAGTACATCATTAGTTTTTTATGTCGTTTTCCATGATTCATTGTTCGCATATAAAACCCAGTGCTCCATGAAATACATCCTCTCCTTAGTACCCCTCACTGGGCTAATCCACCCCCCTCAGAACCCTCAGTTTGTTTCTCAGAGTCTATAGTTTCTCATGGTTTGTCTCCCCCTCTGATCTCCGCCCCCTTCATTTTTTCCCTTCCCTCTCCTAATGTCCTCTATGCTATTGCTTGTGTTCACAAATAAGTGAAACCATATAATTGACTTTCTCTGCTTGATTTATTTCACTCAGCATAATCTCCTCTAGTCCCGTCCATGTTGATACAAAAGTTCGGTATTCATCCTTTCTGATGGCTGAGTAATACTCTATTGTGTATATGGACCACATCTTCTTTATCCATTCATCTATTGAAGGGAATTTTGGCTCTTTCCACACTTTGGCTATTGTGGACATTGCTGCTATGAACATTGGAGTACAGATGGCCCTTCTTTTCACTACATCTCTATCTTTGGGGTAAATACCCAGTAGTGTAATTGCCAGATCATAAGGTAGCCTATTTTTAGTTATTTGAGGATCCTCCACATTGTTTTCTAAAGCGGCTGTACCGACTTGCATTCCCACCAACAGTGTAAGAGGGTTCCCCTTTCTCCACAACCTCTCCAGCATTTGTTGTATCTTGCCTTGTCAATTTTTGCCATTCTAACTGGTGCAATGTGGTTCTCACTGTGGTTTTGATTTGAATTTCCCTGATGGCTAATCATGATTAAACATTTTTTTCATGTGTTTCTTAGTCATTTGTATGTCTTAAGAAGTGTCTGTTCATGTCTTCTGCCCATTTTTGACATGATTATCTGTTTTGTGTGTGTTGAGTTTGAGGAGTTCTTTGTAGATCTTGGATATCAGCCCTTTGTTTGTAGTGTCATTTGTGAATATCTTCTCCAATTCTGTGGGTTGCTTTTTTGTTTTGTTGACTGTTTCCTTTGCTGAGCAAAAGTTTTTTATCCTGATGAAGTCCCAAAAGTTCATTTTTGCTGTTGTTTCCCTTGCCTTTGGAGACATGTCTTAAAATAAGTTGCTGTGGCTGATGTCAATGAGGTTACTGTTTATGTTCTCCTCTAGGATTTTGATAGCTTCCTGTCTTACATTGAGGTCTTTCATCCATTCAGAGTTTATCTTTGGGTATGGTGTAAGAGAATGGTTGAATTTTGTTCTTCTGTATATAGCTGTCCAATTTTCCCAGCATCATTTATTAAGGAGACTGTCTTTTTTCCATTGGATATTTTTTACTGCTTTGTTGGAGATTATTTGACCATAGAGTTGAGGGTCCATATCTTGGCTCTCTATTCTGTTCCATTGGTCTATGTGTCTCTTTTTTGTGCCAGTACCAGGCATTCTTGGTGATCACAGCTTTGTAATATAGCTTGAAATCAGGCAATGTGATCCCCCCAGCTTTGTTTTGTTTTCTTTTTCAACATTTCCTTGGTGATTGGGGGTCTTTTCTGGTTCCATACAAATTTTAGGATTGTTTGTTCCAGCACTTTGAAAAATGCTGTTGGTATTTTGATCGGGATGCTGTTGAAAATATAGGTTGCTCTGGGCAGCATAGACATTTTAATAATGTTTATTCTTCTGGCCATGTGCATGGAATGTTTGTCTTTTTGTGTCTTCTTCAATTTCTTTCATGAGTGTTCTGTAGTTCGTGGAGTATAGATCTTTTACCTCTTCAGTTATGTTTATTCTATGGTTTTTGGTGCTATTGTAAATGGAATCAATTCTCTAATTGATTTTTCTACAGTTACATTTTAGTGTATAAGAAAGCAACTGACTTCTATGCATTGATTTTGTATAGTGCCATATTAATTGCTGTATGAGTCCTAATAATTTGGGGGTGGAGTCTTTTGGGTTTTCCACATAAAATATCATGTTATCCGTGAAGAGAGAGAGTTTGACTTCTTCCTTGTCAATTTGAATACTTTCATTTCTTTTTGTTGTGTGACTGCTATTGCTGGGATTTCCAGCACTATGCTGAATAATAGTGGTGAGAGTGGGTATCCTTGCTGTTCCTGATCTTAAGGAAAATGCTTTCAGCTTTTCCTCATTGAGAATGATATTCTCTGTGAGGGTTTTTCATAGATGGATTTTATGAAATTGAGGAATATTCCCTTTATCCCTATACTGTGAAGAGTTTTAATCAGGAAAGAATGCTATATTTTGTCAAATGCTTTTTTTTTTAAGATTTTATTTATTTATTTGACAGACAGAGGTTACAAGTAGGCAGAGAGAGAGGAAGGGAAGCAGACTCCCCACTGAGCAGAAAGCCTGATGCAGGGCTCGATCCCAGGACCCTGAGATCATGACCTGAGCTGAAGGCAGAGACTTTAACCCACTGAGCCACCCAGGTGCCCTGTCAAATGCTTTTTTTGCATCACTTGAGAAGACCATGTCATTCTTGTCTCTTATTTATGTGTTCTAGCACATTGATTGATTTGTGAATGTTGAACCATCCTTGCATCCCAGAGATAAATCCCAACTGGTCCTGGTAGATAATCCTTTAAATGTACTGTTGGATCCTATTAGCTAGGATCTTGTTGAGAATCTTGGCATCCATATTCATCAGGGATATTGGTCTGATTTTCTGTTTTGGTGGTGTCTTTACCTGGTTTGGGGATCAGGGTAATGCTGACTACATAAAAAGAGTCTGGAAGTTTTCCTTCTGTTTCTTTAAAGTTTTACTACTACTACTTCTTCTTCTTCTTCTTCTTCTTCTTCTTCTTCTTCTTCTTCTTCTTCTTCTTCTTCTTCTTTAAATAGCATCAGGAGAACAGATGCTATTTCTTTTTTGAATGTTTGGTAGAATTCCCTGGGGAATCCATCAGGTCCTGGACTCTTGTTTTTTGGGAGGTTTTGATCATTGCTTCAATCTTGTTATTGGTTTTTGGTCTATTCAGATTCTCCATTTCTTCTGGTATTTTGTAGATTTTCAGAAATGCACCCATTTCTTTTAGGTGCTTAGCTTATTTGTATATAGCTGTTGATAATAATTTCTGATGATTGTTTCTATTTCCTTAGTGATAGTTGTGATCTCTTCCCTTTCATTCATACTTTTATTAATTTGGGTCCTTTTTTCTTTTCTTTTGGTTAAGTCTGGCCAGTGGTTTATTAATCTTACTAATTCTTTCTAAAGAGCCAGCTTCTAGTTTTGTTGATGTGTTCTACTATATTTCTGGTGTCTAATTCTGATCTCTGCTCTAATCTTAATTATTTACCTTCTCATATGTGAGTTACGTTTAATTTGTTGTTGATTTCCAGTTCTTCAAGTCATAAAGGTAGTTGTGTATTTGGGATGTTTTTACTTTTTTGAGTGAGGCTTGGATGGCTATGTATTCCCCCTTAGGGCCACACTTGCCATATCCCATCAGTTTTGGACCAATGTGTTTTCATTCTCATTGGTTTCTATGAATTGTTTAAGTTCTATGATTTCCTGGTTGACCCAAACAGGGTCTTTAGCTTCCAAGTGTTTGAATTTCTTCCAAACTTTTTCTTGTGATTGAGTTCTAGTTTCAAATTACTGTGGTCTGGGAATATGCAGGGAATAATCCCAATGTGGTCTATTCTTGAGAAGGTTCCCTGTACTCTCAAGAAGAAGGAATATGCTGTTGATTTAGAGTGGAATGTTCTGTATATATCTATGAAGTCCATCTGGTCCAATGTGTTATTCAAAACTCTTATTTCTTTTTTGATTTTTTGCTTAGATGATCTGTCTTTTGCTGAAAGTGGAGAGTTGAGGTCTCCTATTATTAATGTGCTATTATCAATACATTTCTTTATTTTGTTTAACAGTTGACTTAGGTAGTTGGCTCTCCCATGTTAGGCCCATAGATATGTACCATTGTTGGATATTCTTGTTGGATAAAGCCTTTAACGAATGATATAGTGTCTTTCTGTGTCCTTAACTACAGTATTTAGCTTAAAATCTATTTTTTCTGATATGAGAATTGCTACCCCAGCTTTCTTTTGAGGTCTGTTGGTGTGAAAGATGGTTCTCCCTCCCTACATTTTCACTCTGAATGTATCTTTAGATTCAAAATGATTCTCTTGTAGACAATATATGGGTTGGTCTTATCTTTTTATCCAATCTACAACCCTGTGCCATTTTATGGGAGCATTTAGGCTGTTCACATTGAGAATGATTATGGAAAGATAGGATTGCATTGTCATCATGTTGCCTGTGAAGTCCTTGTTTCTATAGATTATCTCTGTAAATTTCTGTTCTGTTTTGCTTTTGGGGTCTTTCTCCTATTATAGAAACCCCATTAGTATTTCTTACAGAGCTGGCTTATTTGTAACATATTCTTTCAGTCTCTGCCAGTTCTGGAAGCTCTTTGTCTTTCCAACTATTCTGAATGACAGCCTTGCCGCGTAAAAAATTCTTGGCTTCATGTTCTTCTCATTTAGTACCCTGACTCTATCTTGCCAGCCCTTTCTGGCTTTCCAGGTCTCTGTGACAGGTCTGACATTATTCTGATGTTCCTCCCTCTGTACTTAAGGAATTTCTTCCCCCTAACTGGCCTTAAGATGATTTCCTTGGTTCTAAGATTTGTGAGTTTTACTATGACATGCTGGGGCATTGGTCTGTTCTCCTTGATCTTCAGAGGGGCCCTCTCTGCCTCTAGGTCACTAATGCTTGTTTCATTCCCCAGATTAGGGAAGTTCTTGGCTATGATTTGCTCAAATATATCTTCCAGGCCTCCCTCCCCTCTCAGGGATCCAAATAATTCTGACATTGGAACATTTTATGATGTCATTTATTTATCTAATTTTGGCTTCAAGGATTTTAAGCTGTTTGTTCAGGCTTCTCCCTGTTACTTCTTTTCTATCACAAATTTGTTCTTCTGCCTCATTTACCCTAGCTGTTAGAGTATCTAGATTAGATTGGATCTAAATGATAGCATTTTTAAGTTCTGACAGATCAGCTCAAGTTTCTGCCCTTAGAGAATCTATGTTGCCAGTAATGATTTTCTCCATCCTAGCTATTGTTTTCATAACTGTTACCCTGAAGTCTATTTCCAACATCTTGCTTATATCCATATCCATTAGGTCAGTGGCAGATGTCACAGTATCTGAGTCTTTCCTATGTTAGGGGTTTCTCCTCTTAGTCATTCTGTTGAGGGGTGGTTGAAGGAATGTACAAAATCCAAATTATTGTCCACAACCCTAGCAAGGTGCACAAGTTTTATAGGGACCTTAAGTTGATGGCCTCTTGTTCTTCCTGCCTGTCTTCTGGGGGAGGGGCCTGCCACACTGTTACTCAAACAAGCCTGTTTGGGCAGAGTTGCCCTGTTCCCTGTGGTGGGGGGGAGGGGGCTCAGTGAAAACCATTTTTGGGGTCTTTTGTTTTCTGGTGACTTTCCCTGGCAGCTTCCAGTGTCTCTTCTGAGAATCAGAGCAGAAGGGACCATATCCAAACCTCTGTTTCAGAACAGAGAGATCAGTCTGTTCTCCAGTGAATTTTCTAGGCTACATTGTCTCCATTTCTGTCTGTGCTGCTATAAACCACAGTGTCATGGTTGTGCACCCCATAGCAGCACTCCTAGCCCTCATGTCCAGGTCCAGGCACATCTCTGTCCTTTGTGCTTTTAAAACCATCAGCCAACCCCAGTTCACACATGTGCCTTGTACCTCCAGGTTTCAGTCTGGGGGACTGTCTTAACATCCTTTCCCTGCTGCTACAGTCTGTGAGTCTATGCTCAGTCCCCAGTGCAGGAGAGTTCTGCACTCTGGTGGTGGGGGATCCCAGAAGTTCCCTCCCCTTCTGTTTATCTTCTGATATCTTCCCACAGAATCATGGTTCCCTGCTTCATACCTTGAGACCAACCTCCCAAGATATTCTGTTTGGAGAAATCCGGATGCATCTTCTTACATCACAGGCTGATTTCATGGGTGTTTAGAATGGTCTGATAGATACCCAATTCAATTCAGGGGACAGTTGAAATAGGGTCCCCTACTCCTCTGCCATCTTTTTAACAACTGCCACCTCTACATTTATTTAAATAAAGTTGCAAAGGAATCTTTAAAACATCTCTATGAGTAGCAAGTTGAAACATTTTATATAAAAACAAAAGGGATTGAGAAGCAAGTTGAAACACTTTTTGTAAACATACCACAGCTTCAGAAAGCCTACAACCAAAAACCACGCAAGTACTAGAGAGTCACTACTATTTAATGACAAGGAGTAGACACTGATCTTGAGACAGACTACCCACATTTGTACCCAACCTCCAACACTTACCAGCTGTGAGACTTTGGGCAAGTAATTTAAACCCATCAGTGCCTTAGTTTCTTAGTTTGTCAGTGGTGCTTTCCGTCTGAGGTATTTCTAAGATTCAGTGAAGTAATAATGGTATACATAACACATTTAGAGGACTGTCTACCACATGGCAAGGATTAAATAGGTTAGAGCCTCCCTTGCTTCCTTTGCTTTGTTTAGCGGCCATGTCTTCATTGCCTTGACTGTGTTCTCTTATTCTCAGAATATGCTGGAGGTATTGATTTTTCTAACTAGAATGCTTTCTAATGAGGGGTAAGGAATCACATAACTAAATGCTTATGTTTAACTTCTGAGTTTCATTGCAGAAGAGTGTCCATATTTTACAGATAGATTTGTTACATTAGATTCTCCTGACTTTTGCAGATCAGAAGCATTTTCCTAGAATTGCTCAGTCTTCTACTTTGCTGCCTTTAGACAGAGCAAATATTCCTTCAAGCGTCTATGGCACTGTCAGTGATCATATTCCTGAATGCTCACAGCCATTGTGACTGTGTTCCTCACCCATCATCAGAGCCAAGATGGGAGCCTCCTTCTCCAAGTCATGCCTGGAACCTTACCACCCCCTCCTCATTGACTGGTTTCTGAATATATCCTTGACCTTTAAAAATATTGCAGATAACTGCTTTTCCTTTTACAGGTATAATAGCATTTAAAAGTTATGCTCTTGAGTTTGATTTTAAGATTCCCTTTTCACTTTTAAGGGCAGTTGATATTTTAATAGATTGCTTTTGTTTTATTACTTTGTTTAAATCTGCTCATTCACCACTACCTGTTCTTGTTTGCTCTTGAGTTTTCTTCATATTACTTCCAATTTTTATTATGAATTAAAGACCTTTTTCTTTAACAAGTTATGGTTAAATAAATACAAGATTGAGAATTAATATCCATGTGGTACTGGCCTCATATATTTGATTTCATAAATTTTGTAACTGTTATATTGTACCTAATGGATGTATAGTAATGGCTTCACATACCTGATTTTACACATTTTAAATGCATTATTCTGGGCTTAATGCATTATTGCTAATACACATCTAATAAGCTTTTAAACTGTTTGAGTCGATACAGGATTGATCTATGTGTCTTCAGATTTCATATTATTACATGCTCTTTGAATGCAGTTTCATATTTGAATGTTATTTTGATAAGGATTTATAATCCTGTAAAATAACTATTTTTCCCTTATTTTCTTTAGAATACCATGAACAACAAATCAGTAGAAAGAAATTATAGTAAGATTAGAAGGGTTCTCAGAAGGGAGCAAAGTCACTTCTTTACCTGGTGTTTTCTTCTCTGGGTCTGGGGTAGTTTGTTCGGATTTTAAAACTGGATACTTGTCAGATAGTTTGTACTCATCTCCTTTGTAGGCACAGCATTGGTGAAGACCTGGTCCTCAGCCTCAGCCCAGAATCTGAATTGCTAAGTTTCTCTGTCTGTGGAATTGAGGCTTTGAGGAAATATCATGTGGAATCCACCTTTCCAATTTTTTTTTTTTTCCAGATTTCCCTGATGTATTTATTTCCTACGTTGTTGGAACAACTTAAAACAGGAGACTTAGGGGTGCCTGGGTGGCTCAGTGGGTTGGGCCTCTGCCTTCAGCTTGGGTCGTGGTCTCAGAGTCCTGTGATTGAGCCCCACGTTGGGCTCTCTGCTCGGTGGGGAGCCTGTTTCCCTCTCTCTCTGCCTGCATTTCAGCCTGCTTGTGATCTCTCTCAATATCGAATAAATCTTAAAAAAAAAAAAAAAAGGAGACATTCTCTCATAGTTCTGGAGGCCAGAAGCCCAAAATTAAAGTGTTGGCAGGGCCATGGTCCCTCAAAACCCTCTCCAGAGGCTCTTCCCTTGCCCTCTGCCGCTTCTGTTCAGCTGTGGTTGGATGACTCCAATCTCTGGCTCTCTTATCACTGAGCAGTCAGACTTCTGTGTTTTTCTCTCATTCCTTCCTATACCTGGCATGTTGCATTAGGGTCCACCTAAATGAGCTCATCTTACTCATTATATCTGCAAAGAGCCTACTTCCAAATAAGGTTATATTCATAGGCCTACGGATCAGGATTTCAACATGTGTTTCATGGGGCTATGATTTAACCTAAGTGCATAGGGTACCAACTGATTATTTTATCTCTAGCAGAATTCAAAACCTTTACAATGTAAGAAAAGTAGAGCTGCCCTTTCTTACCAGTAACTTGATTTAGGTATTTAGATATTTAGATACTTAGATGATAATTTGTTTTGTGTGTTTTTGTTATATTTATGAAGATGGGTACATTCACTGAGTGGTAATATTTTATTGATCTCTTACAGGCGAAGTTCTGGGCTGGGTTTGGTATATGTGTAAGTTAGACACAGATTTTTTTTTTTTTAAGATTTTATTTATTTATTTGAGAGAGATTGAGGAAATGTGTCCAGGTAGAGGCAGAAGGAGAAGCAGGCTCCCTGCAAAGCAGGGAGCCCAACATAGACTCAATCCCAGACCTTAGGATCATGACTTGAGCCGAAGGCAGACACTTAACTGACTGAGCCACCCAGGCGCCCCAGACACAGATCTTTTAAAAGAGCCTATGTTTTAGAAACAGGAAGATGAAAACAAGCACATAATACTATACATTTAAAATAGAAAATCATAGTGCTCTAAGAGACAGGGATAATATGCAAGGAGGAAGGCAAATATGCAGTTCTGAGCTTGTAAGCCTCTTCTCTGCATGCTTCAAATATCTCAGCATTGGTAGCATGGATATGCCCCTGACTTAAGGCAATTCTTGTCCAAGTGTGTCCTGGACCACTGCTATTCCTGTTTAGGTCCATAACAATATAAATTACAGAAAATGCGAACAAACATTGCGACAGTTTTAAAGTAACTTTGGTAACTTTATGTGTGGTGAATGCAACAACAGCCACAATAATAATAATATGTTGATGTGGGTTTTGTATGCTTTTTTCCTCTTTTCTTATTCTAGTAAATTGGTTTAATTGGATTTTGTAAAAATGAGCTATGATGTATTGAAATCTTAAAAGTTAAGCTACTTCTTCTCCTCACATACTTGAAATGCTCTGAGGTGAGGGCTCTCTCCTCAAGTAGGGTGGTATTGAAAGGCACAGCAGGGCAGGGTCTTGGGTCAAAGCTCCTTGTCACCCCTCCCCCTCCATCCCACAGACCTCTCACTTCAGAGTTCAGGTGACTAGTAAGAAATATAATATTTTCTTTTCACATTCAGGCTGGCCTCGATTGTCAGGATATCCCAGGTATAAAGGTAATTACCTTTTGAAAGACAAAAATATTCTGTCCTCAAGATGCCGAATTTCACAGCTCTGAGGTCATGCCTGAAGGAGCACAGAACTAAATATCAAAACCTTGTTTTCTGCTTTCAACTCTGCCACTTCTCGGGGGATTGCCCTCAAACACTTCTGCAACTGCACCATCTAGAAATTGCTCCCCATTTACCATAGAGTATTTTTCCCACAGAAAGAGATTTGGCATGTGAGCATTTTCCGTGGTGGTCACAGTTCTTTATACATGGAACAAGTTATTATTATATGGCCAGGATGGTGTTGATTCTTCAGGGATATGCCAATAAGAAAAATGTTCCTTAAGTGAAATCTTAGGCAAAACCAAAGACGTGAAGTTTTCTTGAGTTTTTTTATAAAGATTTCTTTGTGGGGGGGGCAAAGATGTAATGGAGAATCTTTTCAAGGTAACTATTTCCAGCTTTTCAATAGCCTGATTTCAGATGGATTTTGACTTATCTTTCTATCACCCATCAATGATGAACTGTAAAAACATTCAAATACTTTGATATTCTGCATCTCTTTACGTTATTAGGACTAAAGAGAAATTGAACATGGTTAAATTTTTTTTTTCCTCAGAAAGGCTTTCAAAACAAGCATGAGATAACTGGTCTGTTTGCAGTTCTCAAAGCAGGAGCTCCATAGTAAATACTAACTATGGTAGGTTTTTGCTTCTATGAATATGGGTTTGGGTTTATATATGTATACTAGTCGATAGCTGAGAAGAATTTTTCTTAGAGGTTTTTTTGTTTGCTTGTTTGTTTGTTTTTGTTTTGTTTTGTTTTGTTTTAACATTGTCTCTGAAAAACATAGAGGATGCTAAGCTAGGTCAGCTGAGGGCCAAGAACTTAAGGCGCCATAGTTCCCTGTCCCTCCATGAAACAACACTGGCATATTTCCCCATACTTTCTGATACAAAGATCGAGCAAAAATAGCTTATCATTTTGCTCCAGGAATGGCCTGCTCCTGGAAGATAAGACTCCCAAGCAAATAAACTACCTATTTATTAAGACTAAGTTTGCTCTTCGAGACGTGCTTCAAGATTCTCACTCCAAAGAGATTCACCCCACCTGGGTGGCTCAGTCTGTTACGTGTCTGCCTTCAGCTCAAATCATGACCTGGGATCATGAGTTTGAGTCCCATGTTGGACTCCCTGCTCAGCAGGACGTCTGCTTCTCTTTCTCTCTCTGCCCACCCCCCCGCTCCTTCTCTTTTTCTCTCTCGCGCTCAGTCTTTCTCAGATAAATACATAAAATCTTTAAACACACACACACACACACACAAAACTTCTCACCTCTTTGATGTGCCTGTAAAACCAAAATTATTATATTATAAACTGTCCATTCCCAACTGCTGCTATACCTTGAAATATCCACCTTAATATCACCTATCCTGCGTTCTAAACATCCATAGATACAAACGTCTATTAGCACTTCCACAATTTCCTTACTGACACACTTTCCTAAGACTCGATGTGGTTTTCTTCCCATGATCATAAGTTTAACCAACAGGTTTTTCTTCTAGTTGTTTGGGGGAAAGGACAGTGAACAAGGTATATCAAAATGATCTAATTAATATAGAATCTAGATCAACACATACAATAATATTTTTCTGTGAACTATTCTTACCTTTCCTCTATTCTCTCTTTAAAATCAGGATTATTAGAGACATTGTTTAAGCTGTTTCCTTTGAAGTGTTAGCTTTCTCTTGCAATGCATGGACATGAAGTCCCCTTCCTTAGGTCCTGTGACAGATGGACATCTTATCCAGGCAACATAGTATAATTCACTGCCTGATTGTTTTGGTACCTTCCCCTTCTTATGAAAAGCAAAGGTTAAAAGAGATATACATTATGTCAATACTTGGATGTGATGCTTTGATGGAGGGAATTTGAGCTCACGCATGAGTTTCCCATAGAAAAAGAAATTTGGAAACCATTGTTGAGGTCCCCAAGTAGGAGCAGCCACAGATTGAAATAACAAAGTGGCAAGACCCTAACCCTAGAGGCCTATATCCAGGATACAAGAAGCCTAAGTTCCTCAAGCAACAGGATGGATCCAGGAATGAAAGTAGCTGCTGAACGGCCCTTCCCGGAGATGGTTGGGTACATTTGTGACCTTACAGTAATTATGGGGATTCTAAGGTAAAGACAGTAGTGTCACAGAGCAGTGGTTTCACAAATGTTTCAAATACATGTAATACTTATCTAAGGAGAATATGTCTTTGAATCAAGTCTCTGAGGACAGTTTCATTATTCACAGAAAAAAAAATTAAGACCAAACTAATTTCCCAACACAACAAAAGTTTATGGCCAAGATGTAGCCCTGTGTTAAATCTAAGAAAAATTTCCTCACAAAGACTATGTTGCATCTATTTACACAACTTAAGGGATCCATAGTAATCAGTTTTGCATGGTTTTCCGCTGCTTTAGGGAAACTGTAGACTGTTTGTGCATAGATGCTACTTTTTTTCATTCTTATCATCACTGTCTCCCAGCGCAGAAATGATTGAATGATGAGACCACTTTGAGCAGGAAGCAGACTGTCTGGGGTCCTTCTGATCTTACCACTACCCCTTGGAGATCCAAGAATTTGGTAGCCAGACACTCAAAAAAGATGAATCCTCTTCAACTGCTGTGAGCCATTTCCTCTTATGGAGCTTGTCTGGAAAAAGACTCACACAAAATTAGTTACGGAAATTAGTAAAAGAAATATCAGCAAATATTTAAAGTCACTAAAATTATCATAAGTTTAGATATTTTACATTTGAACTAAACACATTTTAATTATCTAATTTGAACTAAGTGAATAAATATATATATATGTATACATATAGCATATATTGTGTATATATATATATATATATATATATTGCTTTCATTTCTTTTAGAGAAAATTTACAGGTATGTCTGGATACTTTATTACTTGAGTTATGGTTGAATAACTCAGTGTTTTAGGGATTCAAAGACCAGCCTTGGTAGGACAGTCAGCCAAATTATTTATTCTTAAAAAACAAAAACAAAAACATACAATTAATTAAGAACATGGTCTACTATAGCTCCAGCTAGGAAAGTTCATTTGAATTTCCCATTAAAAGGAATCTGAACTCTTGCCAAAATGTTTATTTTCCCTAACTCAACATGTATAGTCTTATCAAGGTCAATTAATTAATTAGTCCATTCAAGATTTATTGAAGCTTTTTCTAGATCAAAGTTTTTACTACTAAAAATACATAGGTCTAAAGACTGTCTTTGCCTTTATGGAATAAAAGTTGTTCCAGATACCAAATATGAGAAGTTCACAGATGGAGGTTACAATGGTTCATTTTATGTGCCAACTTAACTGGGCTGTGAGGTGCCCAGACATTTGGTTGAACACTATGCTGGCTATTTCTGTGAGGGTGTTTCTAAATGAAATGAATATTTAAGTCTGTTGACTGGGTGAAGCAGATTGTTCTCCCTAATATAGGTGAGCCTTGTCTAATCAGGCGAAAGCCTGAGTAGAACAAATGCTGACCTTCCCCCAAATAAGAAGGATCTCGCTATATGCATACATCTCCCCATGGGACATTGGCTTTTTCCTGCCTTTGGGCTTGAACTGAGACTTTTTTTTTGTCGTTGAGCCTGCCAGCCTTCAGACAGAGCTATACCGTCAGCTCAGCTGGGTGTCCAGCTTGCTCATTGCAGGCGTTGGGACTTGCCAGCCTTCATAAACCCATGAACTAATTCCTTATAATAACCATATATTATAGCCTATTGGTTCTGTTTCTCTGGAGAGCCCTGACTAATAAAGACCTTTACAGAAGATATCATGAGATTGTGGAGGAAAGATCACTTAATGAATTATAGAATAATTACAGATGGGGTCTCAATGAATTAAAGTTTAACACGAATTTTAATTTAAATATTTAAAAACTATATGCAAATTGTAGTCTCCTTTAAAGAAAAAAATACAATCCACTTTAGTATATCTGAATATTTTTGACATTACAAATGTCTTTATTTTTTTTTTAATATTTTATTTATTTATTTGAGAGAGAGGCAGTGAGAGAGAGCATGAGCAAGGAGAAGGTCAGAGGGAGAAGCAGACTCCCTGTGGAGTTGGAAGCCCGATGCAGGACTCGATCCCGGGACTCCAGGATCATGACCTGAGCTGAAGGCAGTTGTTTAAACAACTGAGCCACCCAGGCACCCACAAATGTCTTTCAAATAATATTTTACAAACATCTCCATTGAATAGAACAGATGTAACTATAGCTGCTCTACTTGATCTAGAAATGCTGCTGGACACCCAGCCATATCTGCAAACTCCACAGAATCTTCTCCATAAAACCCCCTAATCTGACATAGTAATTCATAGGTTAAAAATCATGACTTCACTTCATCAGAGAAAATGTGTATAGGGAGGGAACTTGGCCCAATTATATTTGATTAAACATTGTCATACCATTTAAACCACCTTACTTTACAAAAAACTTTAACACCAGAAATTTGTAAGATAACATTTTTTTAAAGAGAAAGTGTTTTCAAGTTCAATTATTCCACTTGTGTTTACTGCTGTATCTAGTCCATCTGTGGCAGAAGAATTAGATGCAGCATTAATCATGTCTGTTTTTCTCCAGGTTGATGAGGAAAAAATGAAAGGTATTTTGCCCATAACAGGGGAGATAGGCAGGGATTTATGTGTAGAGGCCCAGAGGTTTTTGCTTTTGTGGGTTTTTTTCTTTTCTTTTTTTAATCTTGAAGATACTGTTTTGAAAGACTATGTAGAACAGTCATGGAAATAAAAGACAGTCTGGTGCAAACAGTGCAAGGCTTCAAGTGTTGAAAGGGAGGGAATGTTCAAAATATAATGAAGGTGACAGCTCAAATCAATGGGAAAGATGCATTTTTCGACAAATAGGAAAATGGAGTAGTCATCCAATGGAAAAATAATAATCTGGAAATTTAATTCACATCTTCTATTAAAATAAATCCAGATGAATCAATGATTGAAACAACTTGGTTTAAAAAATTGAAAAGTACAAAACTAAAACAGGAGAGGTAGATTTGGTTTTAAAATTCTGTGGTGGGCATGGCATCTGTAAATATGAAACAAAACACAAAAGATAGCAAATAAAACACCAATAAATTTTAATATATGTATATTTTAAGATTCTTCCCAGAAAACTTCATAAAGCCAAAGACTAATGTTAATTTGGGTAAATATTTTCACTTCACATCTTTTTTTTTTTCTTTTTCTTCTTTTTTTTTTCAGTTCACATCTTAAACAGCAAGAAAATTTCCTTAATATATAAATACTTTCGGGGCATCTGGGTGACTCAGTTGGTTAAGCATCTGACTCTTGATTTCAGTTTAGGTCACGTTCTCACTGTCCTGAGATCGAGACACCCATCAGGCTCCACACTGAGCACAGAGTCTGCTTGAGATACTCTCTCTTCTTCTCCCTCTGCCCTCCCCACCTTGATCTCTAAATAAATTAAAAAATCTGAAAAAGAAATAGTCTTGTAAACCAAAAGGAAAAAGATCACAAACACACATACACACACATAAGAATCAAGCGAAACAAAGGGCAGTTTGCAGTAAAACAAAAAACTAAAACAAAACCCACAAAGTGTTCTGAAAAAAATGTACAATGATGGAAACATACATTTTTGTAATTCCCACAGATGGTAATTAGACAAGAACTATCAAAATAGAATGCACATGCCCTGTGATTCAACAATTCATTGTGCTGGGCGTCGATCCTACACATTACTTGTATGAACAAGAACATTCCTTGCAGCCACTGAGTGTTATGTATAACTATTTCCATGCCTCCAGAATGGGACAACATAAGTAAAGTGTGCTACATTCAAATGATAGGATACCTTAAGGCTTTATACAAACTGCAACAGCTTTCTGTGCACTACTAGCATGAAAACTAAATCACATGTCATTTCTCCGTGTGGAAAAAAGAATCCCTGTAGGATGCTTAGAAATGTGGAGAAACACCTGTAAGGACAGAATCAAGAATTGTGAGTGCAGGCGCCTGGCTGGCTCAGGAGGTAAAAGCCTCTGCCTTTGGCTCAGGTCATGATCTCAGGGTCCTGGGATGGAGCCTCGCATCGGGCTCTCTGCTCAGGAGGGAGCCTGCTTCCTCCTCTCTCTCTGCCTGCCTCTCTGCCTACTTGTGATCTCTCATTGTGTCAAATAAATAAATAAAATCTTTAAGGAAAAAAAGAAAGAAAGAAAGAAAGAAAGAAAGAAAGAAAGAAAGAAAGAAAGAAAGAAAGAAAGAAAGAAAGGAAGGAAGGAAGGGAGGAAGGAAGGAAGAAAGGAAGGAAGAAAGAATCATGAGTGCATCCAGGGAGGGTTGGTAGCTACTTGGACAAGAAAAAGGGTAGCAAATTTTCACAATATTTTTTTCATACATCTTAAAACTTAGTGACTATAAAACCTCTTTGGTAATACATAAATTTAAGAAATTGTAACTTCCCAAATATTTAGGAACAACACTAAACTCATTCTTCAAAATGCACAGGCCAGAGAATAATATAATGAAAAACTATGAAATACTTAGAATCAAATGATAACAAAAACAATTTATATAAAATGTGGTCAAATAGAGCATTAGCTCTACTTATATGAAAACTATAGCCCTAAATGTTTTTATTATAAAACAAGACACACTAAAAATAATTAACTTGACGAAGCAAAATAATTTAACTTAAATTACAAGATTATAGTGAATTCAGATAAATGAAGAAAAAATATGAATAATACATGAAATACATAAAAAAATACAGAAAATTGAAGAAGAATGTAAGCAAACAGCAACAACAACAAAACCTCCTGGAAACCATCAGCAAAACAAAATAGTATATTTTGTTAAATAAGCTCAATAAAATAGACAAAGAAAGAAAAGAAATAGTAAAAATGAAAAAGGGGCTATTCCCCTGCAATTGCACTCCTGGGTATTTACCCCAAAGATACAGATGTCGTGAAAAGAAGGGCCATCTGTACCCCAATGTTTATAGCAGCAATGGCCACGGTCGCCAAACTGTGGAAAGAACCAAGATGCCCTTCAACGGACGAATGGATAAGGAAGATGTGGTCCATATACACTATGGAGTATGATGCCTCCATCAGAAAGGATGAATACCCAACTTTTGTAGCAACATGGACGGGACTGGAAGAGATTATGCTGAGTGAAATAAGTCAAGCAGAGAGAGTCAATTATCATATGGTTTCACTTATTTGTGCAGCATAACAAATAGCATGGAGAACAAGGGGTGTTAGAGAGGAGAAGAGAGTTGGGGGAAATTGGAAGGGGAGGTGAATCACGAGAGACTATGGACTCTGAAAAACAATCTGAGGGGTTTGAAGTGGCGGTGGGGTGGGAGGTTGGGGTACCAGGTGGTGGGTATTAGAGAGGGCACGGATTGCATGGAGCACTGGGTGTGGTGAAAAAATAATGAATACTGTTTTTCTGAAAATAAATAAATTAATTTAAAAAAAAAAGAAAAGAAAAAGAGGATATTCTCTCCTTGGGAAACAAAAGTAACTAAGCTCATATGAGGAACACTTTTATTGCAACAACATGTATAAGTTTAAAAACTCTAAATTAAATGAGCAAGTGATTTGAAAAGTGCACATACAACAGACAAGTTAATCTAACCACACACACACTCACACAGTTGTGTGCACACATTTACGCACGCACACACCTCTGGCTAGTCTAGTGTGTAGTAAAGAAACTGCCTTGTGAATAATCTACACTCTCCCCAAAATACAGAAAGTAGAAGCACAGACTTTTGGGCATATGCTTTCTAACTTTCAAGGAACAGGAAAAACAATCTTATGCAAACTCTTCTTTAATCTTACACACTTTCTCCTTGAAAATGAGAAAAGTGGGAAGATTCTCTAGCTCATTTCACAAGGCTTCCAATACCAAAGAGAATAAAAATTCTAACTAAAAAATATAGCTATTTATAATGCAGCAGTATGTTTTTTAAAAATGTATCCTAACCAAATAGAGGCAAGGTTACTGCATTTTAGAAAACTGAGTAACACAATGTGTGCAATTAACAGATAAAAGAAAAAATGTGGTCACCTTAATATATGCAAAACATGTTTTAGAAAATTAAACCTTTTCCAATAAAAACTTAGCAGAATGTTATTAGACAGGATGGTCATTAACTCGATAAATGGCATTATTGAAAAAACTTTTAATTATGAAACTTTATGCATTCCATACAGGAGGAGAAAGTAAGAATATCTGAGAATATGACAATTATACAACATTATATGAGAGAGTCTAGCCAATGAATAATACAATAAAAAGAAATATACAGAAAGACTAGTAAGTGATATCATTGTCAACATTAAAAACAAGACCATGAGTTAAATAAAATTGATCAGGCTTATGAAACCAGACTACAATCTGAAATCTTAGAAACTTCTAGCAAACATAACTAAGTAAAAATGAAATAGGAAAAGAAAATCCACTCAAAAGTGAAAAAAGAAACTGTAAAATTGCCTAGAAAATACATCTATTCAAATGTATTAATACCTTTGGTAAAAATTCACAAAATTTAACTGAAGGACATTAAAAAGATAAATGCAAATACAGATAAACTCTGAAGAATGGGAGTGATAACTTCTTACAAAAATATGTATAACTGAAGATGTCTTTTTCAGGTGCAAATTTCCCACAAGAAATTGTGATAACAGGAGTTCCTCTGGCAGTTCTGGGGGTGATTATAGCTACGATGTGAAGATTTATGACCTGACTTCAAGTTAAGCAAGCAAACTGTCTTCTCTTTTTCCTTCAAAAGGACAGGATCATGTGAGGATGGAGGAACCCCACATCTCCACCAGGCAATATTGGAATAAACTCTTTGCCACTCATCTTCCAAGTGGGGCCCCCAAATCATATGTCCTATGGAAGAACTCTCGTTTCCTAAATGTAGCTTTTATTCCCTGTGAACTAAAAAGGACACACTACTGAGATGAATAAAGATGAGTTGCAGATTTTAGTACAGGAAAACTGCAACATAGGACAAAGGCCGCGGAGGGAGCCTGTAAGTTCTCAGGGCCCCGTTGGTGGAAACGCGGTAATGCGCGGAGCCACCACTGGGGGGAGTCGTAAACTCTGTGCCACCTTCTGTTGCCCTTGTCACTTCAACCCCTTTTGAAGGTAACTGGGTCTATAAAGAAGTGGTTGACATAGTATAACTAACAACTGATCCAAATTCTGCCTTGAAATGCAGGGCCAAATTTACAACATGGAGCATGTTGCTTTAAATAGAAAATTGACTGATCTGTGCTTCTCTTTTGTGCTCACTAGCTAATCAATGTATTGGGCCCTGAACTTAAAATTCCTATTTTAGGGATTTCTTATAAACACCCAACTTTACTACAAACACATTTCAAAGCTTATAATCTGTTAGATCTTTCAAGACCCCAGTCTTTGTTCATTAAGTACAAAGACCGCTAACCTGATGGTTCGTGCTCAGTGGTGGGCAATCCCATCACCACGCCCATGCCGTCCTATAGTGTGCTTTGAGGCGCACAAAGGGGCTGGCTACATATTTCATTCCACAATTATCCCGGCGTTTCGTTTTCATATTTAGAAAACCCAACCCTTTAAAAATAGGTCATGAATAAATAAGCTGTATATCAAGTAATGGGTTTTTTTTTACGAGAGAACAGACTACCCTTCTGAGACTCGACCATGCCGAGTTCTAATCTGTAACTGTCCCGTAACATCCTGACCAGGTGGTTTCCAAAGGCTGCCAGCTACACAGGCAATCTCTTATTTCAATTTACAGATGAAAATTAAATCAGTCCTATAAATTTAAATATAGAAGAATTCTCTTTCTTCTTCACAAAGGTATTCTTTTTTCTTTCTTTCTAACGAGTTGAAAGATTGAGAACTCCATATTCATTTAGATCCCCCCTTCTCCACCGGGCCCTTCCTACTCTCTCTGGTTATTTATGTTGACAGCCAGAACAGTGAAGCCTGTTTTATGGTAATACCCCGACAGTCATATTTTCTCCAAGCTGAGTCATCTCCACGCTTTAATCATTCTCTGGCTGCCTCTGAAATTTGAATTTTGTCATCCTGCCTTCCAAAGGCAATGGATTGGGAGAACTCAGGCGTGTTAGATGGTGGAACACAGCCTGCTAATCTTTGATAAAAAACTATAATCCTATATAACATGGTGTCAGCCTGCTTTTTTTTTATTCCTTCATTCTTAATCTGATGAAGAATGGATCAGCACCCTTAACCGATTATAACACATACATGCGCTTTTGAAATCATATACCTTGAGTGATAAACACCATAACTTAACCAATACCTGTGGGACGGGTGGCAATGAAATCCATTTTTCCCTTTTTGTATGATTTTGCTCACTCTGCTCCTGGCCTTCTCTCCTTTTCTGTTGACAGAGAGAACAGCGATTGTTCAGGTGTGTATCCGATTCAGGCGATGTGACACGGAAAACTTAATGCTAGCAGGGAGTCTTTCACCTCCTTTCAAAACCTCTGCATCCAGTAACAATATTGAGAAAATATATCCCAAGTTTTAAAAAGAGGATGAAAATAAATACCCATTAGTCGTGGCTCCTAGTAAAATCCAGAATCTAAATCCCTAATCTGAATACCGCAGCCATCATTACCCTGCTAAGCGGCTAACGATCTAGAAGATGCATTGTAATTAGCAAAAGAGGCTGTGTTTTCTCCAAGGCCTATCTGATCTTATATCCTTGTGCATAAATCCAGATCACATGTAACCTTTAGTGCTTCTCCTTTCCAGCAGGGGCAGAAAGAGCAGGGTGTGGAGGCTTAGGCTGACAGATGCCTTCCACTAGCAGGGATCTAACTCTCTTCCTATTCTGCACTTTCCAAACACCTCACAATCTGGAATAAATTTCAGTTTTTATTTTTCCACATCAGCTACATGAGTTGGAAGAAAAATGTTGCATAAAGAAGACAATATGGCACCTGTTATGTTCAATATATACTAATGTATCTCATTTACAAAAAGATCGCATGTCTTCCTGTGTTGCCTCTCTGTGGACTGGGGAAGTTCACTTTGCCCTTGACTTCTGGTAGGGAATTTCTTTTTTTTTTTTTTTTTTAAAGATTTTATTTATTTATTTGACAGAGAGAGATCACAAGTAGGCATAGAGGCAGGCAGAGAGAGAGAGAGGAGGAAGCAGGCTCCCTGCTGAGCAGAGAGCCCGATGCGGGACTCGATCCCAGGACCCTGAGATCATGACCTGAGCTGAAGGCAGTGGCTTAACTCACTGAGCCACCCAGGCGCCCCTGGTAGGGCATTTCTTCCCTTGAACTGGAGTGGACAATTGGGACAGTGTAGCAATTAGCAACTTATGAATACCAGAGTTTCAGGTATGACCCATGGCCCCCCACAGAATAGTGGATCCTGTTTGTGGTTCCGGTTCATTAATTTTCCCAGTATACACTGAGAGTGGACAGGATAGGTGAGCTGTGTGCCGTCCACCAGGTTTCTGCTGACTACACTAAATAAGTACAGGGTCACCACCCTGCCATTAGGGTATGATGTGTGGTCAACACACTCATATAGGTTTTCTCCTTTCCTTCCAATGATTTTAAATCTTGGACACAATTAAGTAGGCTTATTGTGCTTCCCTATATAGGAGAAGGATCATTGCAGAATTCTGCTTGTCCCTTTGGGAACGTTTTCCTGATAATCTGTTGCTCCTATGTACCTATGGTCAAAGTAGTAGATGGATTGGGTCTTACAGCCTTTTATTGATTCTGACATTATCTCTAGGAGACACATAGTATCCTGGTTCCTGTGTGCAGAACTGACTGCCAGGTAGCAGAGTAGAAGCAAGGGGACTCAGTATGGTGTGATGCAAAAATCTAGGTGAGAGGGGCACCTGGGTGGCTCATTCGGTAAGCATCTGCCTTAGGCTCAGGTCATGATCCCAGGATTCTGGGACTGAGCCCCACAGTGGGCTCCCTGCTCAGCGGGAAGCCAGCTTCTCCCTTTCCCACTTGCCCTGCTTGCGTTCCCTCTCTTGCTGTGTCTCTTTCTGTCAAATGAATAAATAAAATCTTTTAAAAAAAATCTAGGTGAGAATCTATAGTTGGATGGTGATGGCTTGGATGAAGGTAGTAGTAGAAATGACAAACAGATGACTATATTTCTGCTATACTGTGGAGGTGCCATTGATAGTATCTGCCAATCAATGAGATGTTTGTTCTAAGAACGGGATGCAGGGACAGTACTTCCTATGACTCTAGCTTAAACACTCAATAGATGGTGACATCATTTGCTGAAATCAGAAGATCAGGGAAGGAAAAGTCTTTGGGAATACGAAAAGATTAATTTATAAATAAGTTTTATAATTATAATAATATAATATAATAGATATTATATGATAAACATATATTATATTTATATATAATATATTTATAAATATTTATATATTATATAAATATTATAATAATAATAATATTTAAATTATTTTGCTTTGGAGAAATTAAGCCCAAGATGTTTCCATGGCATCCATGTTCAGATATGGATCAGGCAGTTGGACACATGAACTTGGTGTATAGACAAGGGATGGAGATATAACATTAGTAACCACCAAAAAGGAGACTGAACCTAAGGCCATTGGGCAGGGAAAGCAAGTACATAAATAGAAGGTAACACTATGACTTCCCTCTCCCCACCTCATCAGTCCTTGTTCTTGTTGAGAAATCTGGAGTGCTAAAGGAATGAACGCCTACTTCCACATATCGATTTACAGCAATTTGAGTCCTCACTTACACACACAAAATAATGCCTGTGCCACATGGCTTATTTCAGCTCACTTCCATGTGAGGAATAGCAGTCAAACGAATGAATGGAATTTCAGGCATTTCTTCAATATCTGAAGCCTGGGATATCTTTCCATTGAAATCATTTCAGCACCTCCAAAAATAGCTCTCACTAGCCACATCTTTCCATAGTTTTAGGAAACATTCAAGACACCCAAGAATACCATAGCATCATTGTCACACCCACACAGGGTGGAAACAACCAAAATATCAATTAAATGTGACAAACAGCAGTTTATAATCTAAGTTCCAATTACTCTATTACAAAATTTTGCTACAAAACATGTGTGTCAAAATCAAATATACATTGTAAAGTCTAGACTTGAATTTTCATGACCAGCTGCAGAAAATTATTGCAATTTAGAGGAAAAAAGGAAGATATAAGGAGAGTAAAACAAAAAGATTTCCAGATTTCAGTCTCTGGGGCTGCCTTCTATGCCAATGAGTTTCATCACCAAGCCGTAGAGCTGAGATGAGTTACTTGAGATGTTGCTGCAAGGTTCAGCTAAACATATAATAGTGAGTGAGTGAGTTCTAGAGCAAGTATGCCAGTGTTCAAATCTCAGCTGTGCCAAATACTTGAAATGCGTGCTTAAACAGATTACCTAACTTCTTTCTTTTTCAAATTGCTCATCTTTAAAATACTTACGATAATAACACCTAACTCTTGTGTCTCCACTCAAAATTTGCCCATGGAAACACAGCTGCTCAAAACCCCTCCCTAAGTGCATGTTCACTCTTGCTCGTCCCAAATATGCCATAAACCCATCATTTCTCTGAGACATAACTAGAATTTACTCTGCTTTTACTTTTTTCATTTCTTCTTCTAGGGCAATTCTAAAACCCTCAGGAAAGATTTAAGAACAAGCCCAAGGAAAGGGAGAAATTGTGCTTAAATAACTTCTATTTTACGCAAAGATTTTCTCCAGGTAAATTCTTTTTGTATATAAGACAATGGCTTATGTAGCCCTTCTGGTGTGCCAGACATTATTCTAAGTGCTTTGTAAACAATATCGCAATTGGTTTTCATAGCTATTCCATGAGATTGGCCTGGGCTCTTAATTACTCTGCTGTGCTGCCCCTGTTGTCAAACACAGGGCATTGTACATTCATTTTAAACACTTGGTGAGGTGCACGTGCCCTTTCTTTTCACTACGTCTGTATCTTTGGGATAAATATCCAGTAGTGCAATTGCTGGATCATAGCGTAGCTCTATTTTTAGCTTTTTGAGGAAACTCCATATTGTTTTCCAAAGTGGGTGCACCAACTTGCATTCCCACCAACAGTGTAAGACGGTTGCATCGATACAGATGGGACTGGAGATTATGCTAAGTGAAATAATTCAAGCCGAGAAAGACAATTATCATATGGTTTGATTTATATGTGGAACATAAGAAATAGCACGGAGGGAGATGAACCATGATAGACTATGGACTACAGGAAACAAACTGAGGGTTTCAGAGGGAAGAGGGGTGAGGTATGAGTTAGCCTGGTGATGGGTATTAAGGAGGGCACATACTGCGTGAAGCATTGGGTGTTATACGCAAACAATAAATCATGGAACACTACATCAAAAACCAATGATGTACTTCATGGTGACTAATGCAGCATAATAAAATTTTAAAAAATAATAATAGTAGTAAAAACAATTTTTTAAAAAAAACATTTGGTGAAAAATAGGATGGTAACCTGCCATTATTGAAATGTCCTCCCACTCATGTAAGTTTTATGAAGAGATACTGCATCTACCACAATATAAATTAACACATTAGTGATTCCAAGATGACCTAATTTTTTTTTCAAGATTTTATTTATTTATTTGACAGCAAGAGACACCGCAAGAGAGGGAACACAGCAGAGGAACAGGGAGCCCGATGCAGGGCTCGATCCCAGGATCCTGGGGTCACGACCTGGGCTGAAGGCAGACGCATAATGACTGAGCCTCCCAGGTGCCCTGACCTATCTAATTTTAAAGGCCAGTCTTTCCCAAACTAGCCACAGTTCGATATTTAGTGTGTATATTCAGTAAGTTCTCACAGTGAGTTGTCTAAGAACTGAGATTTGGAGATGCTGATTTAGATACTCTTTGAGACAGGTGGACTCTCTTTTCTTTTATAGAAAAATTCTAAGAAGGAAATATTGAATTTGATCCAATGAATCTTCATGTGGAATCAAGATGGATGATATTTTTAGGGGATCTGTTTTATTTATTTATTTATTTATTTATTTATTTATCAGAGAGAGAGAGACATCACAAGTAGGCAGAGAGGCAGGAAGAGAGAGACGGAGGGAAGCAGGCTCCCTGCTGAACAGAGAGCCTGATGTGGGGCTTGATCCCAGGACCCTGAGATCATGACCTGAGCCAAAGACAGAGGCTTAACCCACTGAGCCACCCAGGTGCCCCTAGGGGATCTGTTTTATGTGTAAAAGGAGACTCGGTATTTCTAGGAATGGAGACGAAGTCATTGGCCTGCCTATTAGCTGACTTAGTTAACTGGATACTAGTAGGTTTCTGATGACTTTCATGCTGCTGAGGATTTGCAAAGTATGGAGAAGATTGTCTTTAAATACCCTGTGTGGTCCATGTTCCTTTTATATACTCACTCCATTTGCCTTCAAAAATGTAGAGACTCTTACAACAAAGCACCCCCCACGCCAACACCCAATAATAAGTAACTTGTGTCTCTGACTCTCCTTTCTGTGCCACTGCCTTGCATGATTATATTATTATTATTATCATAAGGTGAAGAATTTTAAGGGGGCATTTCTCATGTACTTCACAGAGACTGTATTCTAAAATATTACTGACTTATACAAAGCATGAGCTCCACTAGCTCATCCAACTGCAAAGCTTTACTGGTTAACCAGGTATATTATTTTGTTTGGTCATTACACCGATGTTATTGGCTAAGAATTATCATCCTCATATTATATATGAAAAGAAAGAGGCCCAGAAAGAAATTTCAAAAGAATTCAAATCATAAATAACAGCCAGATTCAGTGCTTGATCTTCCACATGCAACCTTCAGCTAGAGCCTACAGCAAAGATGTCTCTTTCTCTGAAGCATGTGATTTATTTTTTTATTATTTATTTATTTATTTATTTAGTCTTCAAGATTCTGTGTCTTTCTAAACAGACGGACTTGAACTTCTGGGTCCTGGATGTTTCATTCATAGCAACCCCATATGTCCCTTAGAGTTTACTAAAATCTGTCCTGCAGCCCTAATTATATCTTCCATTGAAATGGTGGATTTAGAGGGATGCTATCAATTCCATCTAGCTAGGCAGAGTTTTGGGGAAATTGTTGAGTTGACTTAAGCAGACAAGAAAACTGGGAGCAGGCAGCAGATAGATCTTATTGTTAGTGGTACATGTTAACCATCAGGGCAAAATATTCTCAATTAGAAGTCTGTGAGTGAACTTCTTGGATTTACTGGCTCTCAAATAAAAGGCAAAGTTGTTATTGGAAGGCAGGAAGGCATTTTTCTGGGGACCAAATCCGAAGGAATATTTAATATTTAAAGGGCTTGATGACCCAGAAAGTACCATCCACTGATGGAGAAGCACAATAGCCACTCCTTTCTTCACCCACACCCACCTATTCCGGTCCTGAGCATTAGAGTGACATACCTGCCAACCACAAGGGCACACAGTTATTATCAGACCAAGATACTAAGGAAAAGGATTCCTGTGGGGGACAGAGAATAGGCCCACTCCTCATGATTCCAGGGCCGTTTTCCTTTATTAGATTTCTCCTTCTCTCTTTTTGTTTCTCGCAGTGCAGCTTGGGTTGAAAATTTGGCCTGGTTCAGTCTCCCATCTGAGAGAACCTAACTGCTATTGAAAAATTCCGGGGGTGGGCTGCCTGGGAAAGTCCTGCTTGGACAAATGGAAATTTTCCTGTACTTTCATCTGGCTGTCCTTGGATTCACCTCTACCTCTTTCTCTCTGACAGAAGATATTACTTGCTAAAATTAATATGTAAAACTAAGGAAAAGAGGTCAAGTTGGAGGTGAATAAAGTCCTTCTTTCTTATAATTGTTTTAGCCCCATCTGCTAAAGTCAAAAGTCCAATAGAGAAACTTGGAGACAAGTTCTCCAATGTCTAGAGAAGGCATGAATTTAATTGGAAGTTTCTCCTCTACATACCTTCCTTGGAAGCTGTGGCAGCTTGAACACCTGGAAAAGAATTCACAATCTCAGATTCTCCTCACCTCCACCGTCTTTCCACCATGGAGACAGGCAGATCAATGATAATTATTAAACTGCTTATGTGTGGGGAGGGTTGAGTAGCTGGTGGTATGGTGTGATAAGTGTGGAGTTTACACTGACCATCCAGGAGGAAGGTTTGTTCTGTGTTAAAGGCAGGAAGGGTCACCCAGGAAGACAGGAACTCAATATGAGAAAAGGACTAGTCTAGGACACAGCCACTTTCCAGCATCCATTTAGAGGTTAATTAAGAAAGCCTTATAAGCCTCTGGGATAAACCAATGGGGAATTAATTTTATGTCCTTGGACACAATTGATTTTTAGGAGGCCACAAAATTAATGCCTGTTAGAACGCATGGTCAGAATTCTTTTTCCATAGATGGCATTAGCTCTTGGACTCTGGGGGCAGCAAAGCAGCAAAATCAAATTAGGGTCAGTAGCATTAATGGAAGAAGAGTGAAGGTCACCATATCAGTCAAGTAGAAAAACAAAGTCTGCACTAAGTTTAAAATAATAAAACCTGCTATCTATTTCAAAAGACAAGGCAGCATCTAACTGGTCTTCTAGAATGGATATAGTAACTTCATTGTGGGCCTCCTGGGACCAGTGAGTTGAGGCACACAATGGGGACCGTTTTCACTCACCCATTACCACGATAGGGAAGCCAAGCCCAGGTTTGGACATAGAGGATACTGGGAGAGGGCAGAGATAATTGGTTGGGCTGAAGATAGACGCAAAGAAGAGAACTAGGAATGACTTCAGGATAACTGAACTTTGGGATTGTAAGCAGAGTCATCGATTTTCTCAGTGTCTTGAATCACTTGGGAAAGTATGGCTTGTATGCATCAACATAAAATCAGCACTGGTTTTCATGTGGCTTGGCAATGGAAGGTCAGATGGGTGGACTCCCTGATTAAAAAAACTATTCGATATTTTAATGTATTACACAAATGGCATCTGTGAACTATCTTTTATTCAATTTAAATAATCTGAGATAACTAACAGAAGAGGTTTAATTTAATGTGCCTCATGTAAGCGAATATTGGGAGCACAATTGCTCAAGTTAATATTTTATATGCAATTAGAAGTTGTAGAAGGACTCTTGCGACCTTGTGGTTTTGAGTTTAAGAACAAAAGTCACTTGAAGCTGAGCACTTAAAACCACAGGGGGTGAAGAGCAATCATCAGTTGACTGAGGAGATATGCAGCCATGAAACAGCCAGAGCTGTCGGAAGGTCCCACGGTCAATTTCCAGGTACCTCTTCCTATGGGGTTTGACCTGGACCCAGTTGCTTAAAGCTTTTAAGCCTATGCTTTTCGCCCTTTAAGTGAGGATGATTATGATTATTTCTATTCCATAGGACTTTTGTGAGAGTACATGAGATCATATGTACATAGTCCTCAGCACATGACCTGGCACACAAGTGCTCCTAAAAAGACAGCTGCTGTGGCAAAGGCTGCTATTTGCTTATTCAATGTACATGCTCCCCCCCTTTTTTTTGTCCTAACAAAATCATATTTTTGTTGGCAATTGTATTATGCTCACTAAAAACTGTTTTCCAATTTGTTCTATAGATTAAGGTGAGGATTTGGTATGAGCAATGGAAGGCCACAGAATGTGCGAATGCAGCATTAATGAAACCATTCTGCTTGTACTCCTTCCTTCCTGGAATCACAGCTATGTTGCCTGAATATTAGCAGCCATCTTGTGACCATGAGACAATCTGGAAGACGATAGTCACGTGCTAAGTTCGATGAGGCAGAAATATTGAAAAACTTTAGGTCCCTGATGACAGTATGTAGCTGTTATAATAATTCTTGATTGTCTATCTGTGATAATTAATCTTATTTATTAATTATAGTCCATGATACTAGATATTTGGTCCAAGATTATTCAAAATGCTTCTGTGAATGTATTTTAGATAAGATTCATATTTAAATCAGTAGCCTTTGTGTAGAGCGGATTGTCCTCCATAGTATGGGTGTGTCTCATCCAATGTACTGAAGGCCTTCCTAAAAAACAAACAAACAAACAAACAAAAAAAGCACTGACTTCCTCAGGAAGAGAAGGAATTCTCTCAGCAGACTCCCATCTGACTCAAATTGCAACTCTCCTCAGGATGACTCTCTAGAGATCTATAGTTATCTATCTATCTATATATCTATCATCTATCTATCCTATTGGTTATGCTTCTCTGCAGAACCCTGATTAATACACTCATTAAATAAAATTAAAACTTAATTTAATTAAATACTTGTTTTCTTGATCTCTGTTACTCTCTGTTGAGCACAATTCTTTGCTAAACATGGACTATTTTTATCAATTGATGCAATCTTATCATGGTCACCATTCCATGTAAAAGGCACAATTTGTTCTCATGCTTAAATTCTAATGGGGTATCTTCAAACTTGAGACTGGCCATAGAAGAAAGGGGTAGAAATAATTTTTTAAAAATAGTAAATAGTAAATTTACTATTTAAAAAATATTTAATTTCCAAAAAAGACTCATCATGAACTTTTTATTTGAATCCACTGTAAGTCTGAAATCATGTCTCATCTCACAAGGTTAACACTTATGTAACAAAAGGTATCAGCCACTGAGGAGGAGACATATATTCTCCCTGGAAGCAGCCCATCACTCTCCTACATGGAAGGTTGTGCTAGCAACTTGGAACAAAGTAAGATGTAAGTTCTTTGCACTCCACATCTACCCAATACAACTCAAAGGTAAAATTGACCACATTGTATAGTCTAGCAATTTCATTAAGGCCACATCAAAAAGTGCTATCCGAACATTTTTAAGCCTCAGTTCCCTTTCTTTAAGCACAGTGTTACAGATTTGCCCAGTATAGGTGATATTTTAAAAATGGCTTTGTTCTGGAATGCTCTCTGGTGAAAAGGTCTGCCCACCTGAACTCCTTTGTCTTCTTCATGATCCCTGAGGCATCCTTGTGGGACCCCCTGGAGTTCTGTATAGTCAAGAGTTTTAAAATCCCTGATCTACAGATTCCACTGAAGATCTGTGTCCTCTGAGTTCAGTCTCTGAGCACAGCAAAGATTAGAGTCAGGCCTTTTTATTTTGAATCAAATTCAATTTCATATCTACCATGTGCCTCTTTCTATTTATTATTACCTCTAGATTCTAAGCTCAAGTTGTGCTCATCCTCAAAAACTGTTCTCTTTTTGCCACTTTATATTATTCATCCATCCATTTTTTGAGTTTTATAATAACAACAAGAAAGTATGCCACATAAAATGATCCTCATCATACAAGTCATTTTAAATCATACTTGTTGAGAAGACATATTAATTGCTCTGGAGGAGGAATTAAGCCTATCACAGATCAAGGAATGCATCATGAGCTACTTCTGTGAAGGACAAGTTGACCAGAAATTTGACAGTGATGGATACTAATGACAGATTTTGATTTTTTTGGTCAATTCCATCCTTCTGCTTCTGAAAGATAGTGTGAAAGGTGGCTGGCTCATTTGAAACCTTGTGTTTTTGGTTTTGTTTTGTTTTGTTGTTTGTTTGTTTGTTTCTGGTTTATCAAATGTCAAAGAATACATTAAACAGTAGGCTTTATGCTTGAATATTTTTAATGACTCTATCAAAATACCTGACCCATTATCATATGGTACTGCCAAGATGTCATCCTTGAAGGTTGCAGGAACATTCATATCATTATGTTACTTTGTGATAACATATGGAATAAGCATATGAGGATATTAAAATGATATTCACATCAATGTATCCATCCCAGACAGATTTCTTATACAAAATACTCTATGCCATTTATTTTAAGGTATGTTGCTAAAGCTTATTTTTATGATACTCTAAAACACAGGAGCATAATAAGTGAGTTGGTACATTTAATGAAGGAATTGTTTTCACTTTGAATATGAAGGCAAAAATTCAGTTTTTGCTCTCTCATCTTGGAGGTCATTGAGCAAATAGCAAATACAAAAGAAAAAGTCACATTCAGTGTAACAAGGAGACAGCTGGGAAGCCAGACACCAAAACAGATGGAGTGGCTACCAGGAAAGATATGGATGAAGCTGGCACCCAGCAAACAGTAGAGCTAATCCACTGATGGAGAAGACTTCATTCCGACAGATCCAAGCAAAGAAAGAGGAAGCACAAGGCTAAGAAGCAGAGAAGCAAAGCACACAGTTGCAAAAACGCTTGGCTACCATTGAGGTGAGTAGTTATAAGCAACAACGGAGGGGAAGGAAATGAGGATTCGTGGGGGGACAAAGCATTTTCACAGAGTTTGTACTATCTCTGTGCCAGTAGATGAAAAGCGAGGTGTTGTGTTATGGTTTTTCACAATGAGCTATTTATCTCATTTAAGTATGTATAAGAAAAAGCAGGATCAACCTCAGACGAAAAAAGCAGAACTAAGAACAGAAACAATAAAAATCAAAACTCCAATTAGCTTGGAACATGTCCAGGCAACTCCCACAACAAATGACTTGCAAGTAGCTGCTGGAGACAGAGGGGGTGGAGAACTCTCTTCTTTCCGTGATGTGCAATGATAAAAAGAATCAACATTCGCATGGATGCAACTATACTACATGGGGGAAAAAAAGGAAAGGGAACAAAAAACGGCATGCTGTTTGCTACCCATAGTCTTGTCATGATGAAAGGCGCAATAAAATGGACTCACTTTGTCAAGGGGTTTTGAAGTGGAGCCAGGAGGGCAGTCAGAATGTGAGCCTTATGTATGTCCTTACCAAGTGGAACATAAACTTTTGAACAGGGTCTAACCTCCAATATTCCAAGGACTCTGTACAGATATCTGCAAAGTTCTACCATACCTTTGCATAGTGAGAGCCTCAGGGGCCGTGTTTATCTTGAGGTCTGATGGAAAATGAGATTTTGTTGATTTTTTTAGGTAAGTAAATACTTATTGAACTTGTAAAATAAGCTTACACAAGAAAGAATGACTTTAGCTCTATTTCTTTGAAGGCAATAGAAAGTAGTGCTTAAGGCCCAGGACTCTTGGGTGCTTGGGTGGTGCAGTTTGTTAAGCTTCAGACTCTTGGTTTTAGTACAGATCACGATCTCAGGGTCATGAGATCAAGCCCCATGTCAGGTTCTATGCTCAGTCTGCTTAAGACTCTCTCTCTCTCTTTCTGTCCCTCCTTCCTCCAAGCTCACTCTCACTCTCTCTCTCTCTGTCTCTCTCATAAATAAATAAATCTTAAAAAAAAAAAATGAAGATCAGGGATTCTAACACTCTGCTGCTGAGGTCATGCCCAGTTCTGCCATTATTTCTGTATCATGGACATGTTCTTTAAACTCTGTTTCTCAGTTTTTTCATCTGTAAGGTAGACAGAATTATAGTAGCCTACATTATAGGTCTGTTGTGAGACTTGATTAAGTTAATATAGATGAAGCACTGAAAATATTCCCTACTACATAGTAAATTTTCATTGAGCATTCTCTACTATTATTTCTGATGCTAAGATGATCTTCAGTCTTTTTATAATGGTTGGATAAGTTAGAGCTATATCACGCAAATCATGGTCACTCTTTGCCACATAGAAAAATCAAACTGTAAATGTGGAAAGATAACGATTTTGTTACATTTCCCAACATAGGTTTTTGCAGAAATTCTGCAAGTACATAATTTTGTTTGCTTAGATACCTATATGCATACAGTCATCCATAACTTGACTTGCTGTTTGTGAACTCAATTTACAAAGAAAAAATTTATCCTTCATAAAGATTTTTACTTAAACATGAAAACAATTTAAAGAGAAATGAGTCAGGATCACAACAGAGTGTATAGTTCTCTCCATGAAGTAATCCTTCCACACTACAGGTGAGGTATGAATACATTTGATTAACAAGCTCTAGAAGAGTAGGTAACAAACAGTCGCATAATTATTTCATAAACTAATACATTTCCTACTAGAAGCTATTTATTTGATTTATCCATGGAGTTTAGCTACATTTTATATCACAGATTTCTGCACAGAAATAACGATGAAGGCAGATATCTCCATTTCTTCCAGCTTAAACCATCCTAAGTCAAGTCAGGCCCTAGCCATCCTCTTTTTTGACACATTTAAAAAAAAAATGTGTTTCTGAATTCTCTCTCAAGCTGTATCACTCTGCCTTGACTTATTACTAGAGAAGCCCCATCATTCAGTCATGAAACTGGCTATATACACGTGGGTTGTGTATCTTTCTACTAGTGACTGTAGAAACTTGCAAAAGAGAAAACCATTTGAATCAGGTTTTTCAAGTTCCTCATAAATTCAGAGCTTTTTTTCATTTTTGTTGCATGCCTCATCCCCAATAAATGCTTCAAATACCAATGACTTCCTGCTGCTATCTACCAACAGCATGAAAATTATTTTTTTATCTAAAGACTTGGCCACTGGATTCACAATTAAGCCTGTGTCTTCCCTGAACCTGATATGACGTTGTGGAGTCACTCTCTTCCCCAGGTTACCACTGATCACTTGTTTAAAAATTGTAATTATTTAATAGAATATTATTTTAAAACAAATTATCCTATGTTAAAAATGAAATAAGAATGAAATAAGAAGCTTTGTTATTTCTCCATTCATTATGAATAGGGAAACCTAGGTTAAAGTCAGTTAAAAATAGGTAAATACAGCAATTGATGATAATGGTAATGCTACAGAAAAGAACTGGCATTCTCTATTAATTTTATTGACACTAAAGAAATTATGATAATAAATGCTACTATCCTGCTCCAGATCAGGTAACTGTAAGCAGGGGTCTCAGGGGTCAGGTTTCATGCCAAACGTGGCCAAGGATAAGGATGGACATAAAGGCTCTGGGAACAGTTGGACAAATGAAAAAACCTTTCAATTTGCTGTTCCAGATACCTGGCTCATATATATATTCTCTCACTCCTTAATTGCATGAGTTTGAGAAATTTACTTCATTTATTCTTCTGTAAAACTGAATTAACACTCACTTTATTACTGGGATATTGTGATAATGTAATGAGATTTTTTTCTAAAGCAGCTTAATTGAAGTAAAATACAATGAAATTTACCAATTTTGCATGTATAATTGACGAATCTTAACTAGTATATAGTGTCACACAATCATCACTACAATTATAGTTTCGATCATTTCCATCATTCCAAAATTTCCTTCTTGCCCCAGAGCAGTGGATCCCGCCCTCTCCCCACACCCAGCCCTAGATTACTGCAGATTTGCTTTTCCATCACTTGAGCTGTGTCTGTTCTAGAATTTCATTTAAATGGAATCATTTACTCTAGAATTTATGGTGTCTGGTTTCTGTCATTTGCCATAATATGATCATGATTCTGGTTGTGTATTATCAGTGCGTTATCTAATTATCTATCTGTTTGGTGTTTTGTTATGTTTTAGTATCCTATTATATGGATAGACCACAATTTGTTTACCTGTTCATTGTTGACAGCTGAAGGTTGCTTCAGCTGTCAGTTTGAGATTGTTATAAAGAGCACTATTTTAGGTCTTCCTATAGGAATGTTTTCATTTCTATCAGTTAAATAATTATAACTAGGGAGACTGGGTTTCTGGATAAGCATGTTTACATTTGGCAGTAACAGCAGAACTGTATTCCAAAGTGGATCTGCCATTTGGAAAATTTCCACTGGCAGCATAAGAATTTTTCAAGTGCTTACATTCTCAACGTTTGGTTTAAAAAAGTGACTTTTGGGGTGACTTTTGGGGTGTAGTGATCTCTAATTGTGGTTTTAATCTTTCATATCACTAGAGATATTACAGATTTTTTTCATATGTGTATTTGTCACTTGTATAATTTATTTAGCAAAGTGTCTATTTAATAACTTGAGCATTTATTGGATAGTTTGCCTTATTATTGAGATAAAATGTTCCTCACATATTCAAGACAAATCTTTCACCAGATGTACATTTTTTTGTGTGATTTTTTTTATTTAGCTTTTAAGAACCTAGCACTTGCTTGTGTATTGTAGATATGCAAGAAGTATCAAGATGATCTGATTTGGGGGCACTTGGGTTCTCAGTCAGTTGAGCATCTGCCTTCAGCTCAAGTCATGATCTCAGGGTCCTGGGATACAGCCCGGAGTTAGGTTTCCTGCTCAGTGGGGAGTCTGCTTCTCCCTCTCTCTCTGCCCCTCCACCCACAGTTTCTGCTGACTCTCTTTCTCTCAAATTAAAAAAAAAAAATCTGATTTTGAAGGGACTTGAATCTAAATCTGACTCTAAAACAATTCCAATACACTTAACCAAAAGTATTTATGAGGACATGGTTGCAATCACATCAAAGCTGTTTAATGTGCCTCGTTATGAAATAATCCCACTGATTTATTTGCTGACTCAAACCTAGAACCTTTGTTTTCACCCAAATATAGTGAGAAATTCCCAATAAAAATATTTTTATCGCTACCCATTATCATGGAGGGTACATAGCATCACATCCAGCAGTTGCAAAACTCGCTTTGTATCTCTTATTTAAGTCTCATAACATTGTTGTAAAAAAGAGAAGCAAGTAATATAACATTGAACATCCCAGGCTCTGGAGTGTGGCAGGCATTTTTGTCCTGGCACCACTGTTAGTAAATTTGTGACAATTTACTTAACCTCTCTAAGCTTTAGCTCCTTCATCCTCAAAATGAAGAAACACTTCTTACCTCGTAAGGTCATTGTGAAGACAAGAGACAAGACCTGTGAAACACTTGGGGTGATGGTTGCCACACTCAGGGGTGCAAAACAGTTTAGTGGATTGTTTAGAGAATTTGTGTCAGGTTCCATGAAAATGCGAAAGTCAGGTGCTTCCATAAATTATCTGTAGACCTGAGCAGGCAGGTAGTGAGATACAAACCCAAAGCTTCATTCCTATAGCAATGTTCCTGTGATGAAGATATTTGAGATTTTATTGTTTCATGAGATGCAAATTAACCTATATCACTTGCGTCACTTCTCGGGATGTTAGTTCAGTGGCTTTGACAAAGCATCTGAAGTCATCTTCCTCCTTTCCTGCACACAGTGGCCCCTTTTGTTTTCTACTGCAAAAAAGAGAAAAAGGGAAGGAAGAGAGGAAGGAGGAAGAAAGGAAGGAAAGAAAGGTAAGAGGCTAGAGCTAATGTCATTGTTTTAACATTTCCTGTATTGCTATAGATTTCAACAAATTTGATAAAGAAGACAAAATTGTTCCTTGGGGATTATTATTGGCATATGTACAGAGCTTAAAGCAAATCTCAGTGTAGGCTCCCAATGTCACGCAGATGCACAAGGAGCAGTGCCTAAAGACAGTCGGAAAGCCAGGCTTCCGTGTGAAGGGCACTCACTCTGAGCAATAGTCCGGAAGAGCGAGGTCTACCTGCATTACCTTTGGCCTATGGACTATGACTGCAAATAAGGCTCAGGTTTCTGAACAATTGATGTAATTTAAAATAATTCATGGAACAGATTAAAACTTTTAAGTAAGGATATCCTTATGTGTATATATGTAGAAATATGAAACTTACAAAACACCAATATCTACATATTGAAGTATAATTTGTGTGTATGTGATTTCTAATAATGCACACTGCATATCGATTGCTAATTTATGTGCTTAGAGATTAAATATCAAGCCCACCACTGGAATATTGGTACCATCTTTAGCCAAGTGTGATGAGGAATCTAAACCCAGACACACCTTCTTCTATTTTCATCTGGTTATGGGCCCCTCCCATCGGTTTTTCTATCCCTCATTGGTTCCATCTCCTCCCTTAATGTCCAGACTTTTTCTCAGCTCAGAGCTAATACATTATTGCAAGCATTCTCAGGCTGGCTAAAATGCTCTCAAGTTAAATTCTGAACACACATAGACATTATCAGCAGTATTTGCAATGTGTAGCGACATTTACTTCTCTTTCCTTTTGCTTGAATGTCTTTAAATGTGTACACTGCTGGGGATGTTTTGTAAATGCCCTCAGGAAAAATGTCTGGCTCAAAATTTCCATGAATTCCTGTCTGCAGCTGAAATGGCAGAATTTTTAGAGCTCCATGGCTTTAGGCAAGCAAAGAAAAACTTTCCAACTAGTTTTCTCCTCAAATGCTCTCTCCAAATAAACATAGTACTTTTTATGATTGTTTCCTATTAACCCTTCCCCTTCTATCCCCCAACACCCCCTAGTACCTCAGCTGCTAAAGAGCCTCATGGCCAATTGCTCGGGGCCCATCTAAACAATGGCACTGGTTCTTGCATCCTGAATTCTCAGGGAGAACTTGGTTCTTTTCTTTTCCCACTTTTTTTTTTTTTTTTTTAAATCATGGAAAGAACACTTAATATGAGATCCATCTTCTTAACAAAATTTTAAGTGAACAATACAGTATCATCCACTATAGCCACAATGTTGTATGGCAGATCTCCAGAAGTTATTCACCTTTCATAACAGAAACTATACCCATTGAACAACCCCCAGTTCTTCCCCTTCCCTTCCCGCTTCTTGCCCCCCACCCCCGACCCCTGGCAACAACTATTTGACTTTCTGCTTCTATGAGATTGGCTATTTTCAATGCCTCCTATAAGTGGAGTCATGCAGTATTTTCCTTCTATACTGGTTTATTTCCCTTCGCGTAATGCCCTCCAGGTTCATGGTGTGGGTTATTTGTTTGTTTTCCAATGTTTGGAAGGAGAGGAAAGGTCTGTAGCCATCTGTCCTAATGGTCTGCCAACATATGATCTTGCTAAACATTTTTATTTGTCCGTACTTATGCAGGTCTCCCGCTGGGCACCTCCTCCTGTTGAAAGCCCACCTCTTCCTCCCTAAATTATTTGAAAAGATGGAATTAGTGCTTGGGGCAAACTGTTCACATGGAAAATATTAGACCCCAACAAACAAATAAACCTGGATTTGTCCCTGTATAAATGACAGCGTGAACTAAGTCATCAAGCAAGGGTGATTAGACTTGAAATGTTTTCTCCTTTTCTCCAGCAGCTTCTTTTTTACCATATAGGACAAGGTATATTCAAGTCACTGGCATTCAGCTAAAACGTCACTGAATTTTCATCAGTAAAATAAGGGCATTTCACCCTTACATTTAAAAATCCATATTAAGTTCTGAAAATAAATAGTTGAAAATCCTGATCAAGCAAAACCTCAACCAAGACAGTGTCTCATGATTGGTGTTTACCCTGTTGGTTGAGCCCCCAAAGTAAGGTCTACCAAGAATAACAGGACCATTGATTTAATCCCTTTCTGGCAGGCCTTTCACTGAAATTTAATTATGTTGCTTTTTGTCTGCAACCTTCCCCCAAGGTTTCTATGATATTAGAATACCTCCTTTAAGTGTTATGAAAAGCGCATTAGAGGGTTTTTCCTCTGATTATTTCATAACATAACATAGTGGTTCCTTCTGCCAGCGAGCCCACACAACTGTTTTCAATAAATGAAACAGTTTTCTTTTTTTATGTTTTATAAAGTGTAGATTAAACATTAATTAGTTGTAGCTTTCAGCATTTTCCTTTTACAGTGTTCTTTTTAAGGCTAGTTCTCAAACAGCACAAATAAGGTCCTATAATGTGTGAACAATGGTGCTGCCTTAGGCTTCATAAAGGGCTAGGATACTTGCTTAAGTCAATCTTAAACTGTTTTGCAATGAGTTCATGCTGAGCAATTATTTCTATATTCCTTAAATGTGGGAGTTTCAAAGGCATGGGGGAGTGTGTATTTTTATAGCTAGAAAAATCTTATTAAATGTGTATGGCTTTCTGGATTTCTTCCCTTCCTCTTCTCCAAACTCATAAAATTGCAAGGGGCCAACCCCAATGTGTACTAACCACAGTAGCTTCCACATCTTATGGTCACTGGTGTCAATTTTTTGTTTACTATTATTGGCACGTCACAGGCTTCATAGCTCCAAAAATAATTGAAAATGAAAACAAACTTTTGTGTGTGTCCTTTTTCTCCCCAGCAATGTGTCAGCCTGGGAAAATGCTCTCTTTGAAAAGAAAGCAGAGCTGACATATAATTGTTGCCTTTACCCCAGCTGTTACTGACATTACATGCTGAACCTTCCTTGGAGACGGAAAACCAATTTTGATGTGACACTCTGAAAAGTCACCACTGGTACTTCACAAATAGTTCAAGGTCACAGAAATCATGCCCGAGACACTCTCAGGTAAACCTCTGGAGGACTTTTCTTTCTTGGGAAAAGCTGTGTTTTTATTGATTTTGCAAATTGTAGACTTAAAGTCTAACAAAGGGAAAGCTATCAAGAAGGAAAAAAAAAAAACAACTAAATACAAAATCAATGCTTTTATGTTGAAATCTTAAAAAGCAATTCCATACAAGTAATACTGTGAAAGAGAAGTTAAAAATGTCAGGTTCAACTTTTGAAATTTGTATATGGAAATAGAAAAACTTAATCTGACTATTATTAATGGAACCTTTGTTAAAGGATTTAACTTCTATTACTTAAACATAATTCAAGTTCTTTCCCTAAAAATTTTTGTCTTGGAGTATCTTACCCATCACATAGATATTTGAATTTGTTAGTCTCATTTCTTTACTGTAACTTTCATGATTCAATCAGCAGTTTGTTTCCTAACAATATTCTAATCAATGCTTAACTTTGCTTTTGTTTTTGGTTTGTGGTTGTCAACTAAATAAGTAGTATTTCTCTGAGTTTCATTTCTGGTAGTAATTTCTAGGAAAATTTTATTTGCTCTCATTTCTTTCTTGCTCTTTGTACTCTCAAAGCTGAAATACCCTTTTAGTTGTTAAGACATTGAGTCACCCAATCCTCTAAGGAAATTGAACATTGTTAACAAAGCAAAGGATCAAGATCTGTGTACCTCTTCTGTTTTGGAGCTTGCTGGCCATCAAAGCGACATTGGCCAATGACCAAAATGGTTATCTATACTTGAAAACTGAACGGAGTTGGCTTCATGATCGTTTTCTATCCCTGGATGTTTCCATTCTTTCATCATCTCATTTCAAGACAGTGAGAAGTTTATACTTACTCACACAGGTTGGGCTCATAAAGATCAATTTCCAAACAAAATGCTACCAGGAAAAAAATAACCATTTGAGAAATAATGGACTCTTATCTATGTTCTCTTTTATAGTCATCTTTTAATAATAGTCTCATTATTTGTGAGCTTCAGGGCAAGAAGCAGCACATTTAATTTCTAAAGTTTATGACTCATATTCACATTACTGCTATTTCAGAGACAGAACTATCTATATGCGTCAAGCCATTGCTTTGTTCTAAATTAAGGTAGAAAGATAAATGATAGATAATAGATATATAGATGATAGATGATAGATAAATGATACATGATAGATATATAGATAGATGATAAATGGATAATGGAGATAGATACATGATAGATGTATCAGATATGTAAAAGATATGTTTATATATATATATACACATACGCATGTATATGTGTGTGTGTGTGTGTATAGCCATCTTAAAAGGTATTATATCTCTAATTATACAAATGAAATAACTGATCACTGTAAGAAGACTGGCCCAAGTTCATGTGGAAATGAGAACTAAGTAAAAAAGTTGGAATTTGAACTCTAGCCGATTGGGTCTAAAAATCCTTATTTGGTACATTAGACCAAACTAATCCTTAAAGGAAACTGGCAATTATGCAAATCACTCTATTAATGAGCAAGATGGGGTCCCTGTCATTTGAGATATAAATAGCCTTACAGAAATTTGCATTAGTACCACTGGCATCAGAGAAACATTTAGAAGAAAATATTAGCTTCATTACAAGCTTGAAGGCAAGGTAAGGAATAGACAGAGTAGACATAGAACATGAAAGTGAAACAAAATCCAAATGAATAGAACATCGGAAGCAACATAATCCTGGAGACCATTCATTGTTTTTGACCAATAGCTTACCATCCAATTAGTTTAGAGTATAGGATATCATATTAGGTTAAAAAAAAGAAAGAAAGAAAAAGATAAAACAAAAAAACAACAAAAAAAAAACAAAAATGTATGTCCAATGAATTAGGTTGGCATCATTGCAATGATTCTTGCATTAGAAGATTAATGTTTTTAAAAATGAGATTACCATTTAAGGTTATTTAAGATAGGAGGAGTGAATTACAAGGTTAATCTTTCAGTTGGAAATTAAAGAGGCTTGAGGCAGGAAAATTGAAGAGGTGGTTGTAATAGCTCAGGCAATACGTAAAATGGTGTGAACAAAAATGTTTGGTTATAGAAAGTAAGAGAAATGGATGGGTCTAGGTCCAAAGTTCAGGTATGATGGTCCACGTTAGGGAAAATGATGACAATAATAAAATGGTGAATTTTTTACTGGAGAATTTGGTTCTTCTCCTTTTTGTCTCATGATATTCAGAACATTGCTTATTTTTCATATACATTTCAATACATACAATTGGCTCAATTATATAATTACCATAACCAGATTCCTCCATGGAGGAACCCCAGAAGTGAAATAACAGAGTGAACAGATGTGAAATCTTATTAGTGAAATGTTTCAATCCCAAGTCTAGCCACATGACTGGAAGAGTTTACCCTAATTCAGCCATAATGTTTTCATGTAGAAAAAAAGGAGATGATGTACCAATATATGTCTATTTTGAGAGTTGAAGGAGATAATAGAGATAAAGAATATAGCATGTTGACTAATAGAAAAAGTTGTTTAGCAACTATGAAATTCTTCCCTCCTTTCATAAACTATGAAGGTCACAGTTTTATTTAGATTAGGGATCTGCAAACTTCCTATGAAGGGGCAATGTCCCTAAGAGTTGACTCAGGCTACTATAATAAAATACCACACACTATATGGTTTGTAATTAGCAAAAACTTATTTCTCTCAGATCTGGAGGATGGGAGTTGAAGATCAGGGTGCTGGTGCTCGGTTTGTGCTGAGGATTTTCTTCCGGTTGCAGATTGCTCTTTTATTGTATCCTGTGATGAAAAGAAGACAAGAGCTCTTCCAGGGTCCTTTTATGAGGCACTAATCTCATTCATGAGGGCTCCAACCTAATCACCTCCTAAAGGCCCCTCCTCCTAATGTCATCATGTTGGGTGTTAGAATTTTTATGTATGAATTTGGAGGTAGAGAACAAACATTGAGGCCATTGCATTTAGATAGTAATTATTTTAGGCTTTGTTGGAAAATATAACCTATTGCAATTTCTTGATTCTTCTATTATAATCCAAAAGCAGCCATACATAATGCATCAACAAATATGTCTGCATTCCAATAAAACTTTATCTTAAACAAGAAGCTTGATGGATTTGGCCTGTGAGAGTAGGATTTTGTCAACATCTGACCTACAGTTAAATATCCTGGAGGAGTGAAGCTTTGTGTAATTTGATCATAGGTAATAGAAAGATGATGTCAAGTAAAACCACGTTTTGATATTAATAACTTAATTGCTATCATAGAACTCAACGTCTACATGAAAACTCTGAAATAATTACATATTTTTACACATACTCTGACTCCTCAGAATAAAGCAACTTAGTTGATGTGGGGAAGTCAAGTATTCTCAGATAAGCTGAAATGTAATATAAATCTTAAAAGAATGATTCTGAGAATACCAGGAAAAAAAGGAAATGTTAGACATAAAAAATACATGAAAAATCATGAAGACAAAATACTATGAATGATATGTTGAGAGAAAAATGGAATTTTGACATGAATGCACATAAGGTATGGGGGCCACAATGGAGATGAGGCTGAAAACATAGGTTGAAGGTAAATTATGAATAAGTTTTTGGACAATAGGATTTTGTATCTCTTCCTGAGATTCAACAAGGAGAAAACAGAAATTGGGGTGGTCATCAACATTGTTCATCAAATACTTCTGGTTTTTCCTCTGTTCAGAGGGTAATATTGCAAGTCCCCATTTCCTTGAAGTTAGGTGTGGCCATATGACTTGCTTTAGCCAAAAAATGACAGCAGAAATGACATGCATCATTTCTGGGTGGGACCTCTTGTGCCAGGGTGCAAACTCCATGATCCCTCTCTCTATTCAGGGTGACCATAGAATCACAGAGTAGAGACAGAGCCTCCCCTGGCCTGGGTACCTGAGTGAGGATGATGCAGGACAGAACATGCCGCCCAAACTCTTACAGTTGTCTAGCGGAAGGGAGTAATGACCCTTTACTGTTTTAGGCCACTGGAATGTCTTAGGTCTGAGCTGTTCTCTTTTCTTTCCACAACCTACCTTCTTCTGACCAATATGAACATCTTTAAACAATGAAGCAAAATGGCTACACAAGCAATTATTCAGTGCCCCTGTAACTTGTGATTTAGAATATCCACAGGAATACTTGCACAATACAGTTCTTTAACATTGTAAAAATTATTTTTAAATAAAACATGAAAAGAAGAAACAGATCAGACCATTGGTGCTCTGAAGTCTCTAATCCTAGGTAACTTAGCAAATATGTTAGGTTTAGTCTGAGAGAATTAATAAATCATGGTGTCGAATGTGACTACACAGATATGTCAGGAAGTTATTTGATTTAGTTTACTTCAGTATCAAAATTGAACAATATAATTTATCTGTGTCTTAGTTCAGTTTAGGAAAGTCCTAACATTTCAGAGTGATATATTATAACAACACTTAAACTGTTATTTCTGCAAGTATATATTATTTTATAATATAAGAAGTTGTCTTTCTGTTGTGATCAACATGTTTGGTACAAATAACATATTCTGTCTCTCGTTTGCTGTGCCAGGGAAATCCTCAAGGGAGATAAACCCTGGGCCAGTGCATAATAGCTTAAAGAGAGGTGGTAAGGAAAGGGAAACATATAAAAGGTGGCTGTTTTATTTTATTCTCTCTTATTAGGAAAAGCAGTAGTGCACCAGAACTTGTATACACTGTAAATCTAAGTCTATAGTACTGATGTTTGTAAAAGTTCAGCAACTGAGGAGAAAAAGTCCAGATCAACAAATTACGTTGTATTCACACTGATTGGCATGGGCAGACGCAATCCTATTCTTTCTTTCCACCAGTGGTACCAAAGGTCACATCTTGGAGGAAAATGGAAATCTCTGCATCACAATCTGACACATTCCATTTGGTACCCAAACATGATTTACCTAAGTAGTTATGAGTATGACACAGTCAATTTAGCAAACACAATGGTTTGTTCAATAACATTAGCTGTCTATGAAAATATCCACACCTGTTTTATAACATAAATATTGTAAGATGTAGGTATAATTAAAATTTTAGACAGTGTTTGACTTAATAAAATGCAAAGAATCCAATAAAATTATGTATATATATGTATATAATATCTTCTCCATAAAATATAATGAGTAAAGAGTAAGATGTCTTTGTTTTTCAGGATACATTGTTTTATTTATATGGAAATAGGCTTTGGTGGTCAAAGGCTAGTCAAACATTATTCTTAGTTTAAGGAAGACAGTATCTTAATAAAATATTAGAGCAAAGATGAAACACTCAAACACAGCCTACAAGACTCTACATGAATTCATCCCTATCTGATTTAATTTCATGACATTCTCTCCTCCTTCATTTTTATTAAAATGCATTGGATTCTATTTCCTTTAGAAACCAACTCTCATTTCTACCTGAAGGCTTTTACACTAGGTATAGCCTGAAATCTTCTCATAATTGACTCTTGGCATTTCACTCTCTGTTCCAATGTCCTGTTGGAAAGACTGTGACAATTAGAGTCCCTCTTTGCCTGTCCACTCTCTCACTAGGGTATTTTCTATTGATGTTCTTTTGATGAATTATCACTATCTGGGAAATTTCATGTTTATTTAATAGCTTATTATTTGAATTCTACTAAAATAGCAAATATTACAAAGGCAAGAATTGTCTCTGTCTTTTTAACTATTCTATCTTTATATTCCACTTATATTTGTTGAACAAAAAGAATTTTTTTCCTTTATATTTCCCCTAATGATTTTTTAAATTTTTCTTTATATTTCCATGCATTTATTTTATTAGTGATTTTTAATATATTATATATATTCTTACCTTTTACCTTGCAATCACCCATATGAAATTTATAGCACTTTGCTTTTATATAGTGCTGATGTATATTTTCAGAAAGCTCATCTGGAACATATAGGCAAGTATATAACTGGGGTATGATTCAAAGTTTTGCCTTATGTCTTAGAGGTGGCTTTAACTATAATTTAAAATAGGATCATTATCTTTTATTCTTTATCATTAAAAGCATGAAATAATTTCTGAATTTCCTTTCTTTGTACTATTGATAGCATCAAGCTAATTAGCTATATAGATCATTGACTTTTTTGTGGTGACTATATTTATGTGTGTTTATTAACTTTTGCTGGATCTTTCCATTTTAACATATTGGAAAAAAGAGGACCAGAAGGGTGGATATACCTTATCAAAATGTATGCTCTTAATGAATCATAAAAAATTGTTAATGCTTAACCAATATCAATATGATATTTTTATTGCCGTAATAATCACTTCATATAAATTATTACACTATTTTCTGAGTTATTAAGACTATAAGGTTAGAAAGCAGGGAAATAAAATATCTAGAAAGTGACTGGTTTTCCTTATTTCCATAGTCAAACACTGGTAAGGTTTCCTCTTGGAATTAGATTTGAACTGGAAAATGCAGAATATGTTTTTTATACATATAAGGAAGGAAGGCAAATCTAGTGGAAGAAATGCCATAAATTGATGTGTAGAATTACTGTGGAAAGATGAGAAATATAGATTATCTAAAACATGGATCATACATAAAGATGGTAATATAGTTGAGGTATTTTAAAACATACATGTTTTGACTTTTATTTTTCAGGAAAATGGGGAGCCATTAATGTCCTCTAAAATATAGAAACATTTTTGTTATTTTAAAGTAATAAATGTATGCCAAATTGTTAAACCAATAAAGGAAATGATAATTAATATGAATGAACACTCCCTAATCTTCAGAAAACCAATTTAATAGTGATATGCAAAGACAATTAGAAGAATAACAATAAATAATAAAGATAATTAAATAACTATTGCTTTGTAGAGAGATCAAAGTGGGTACTGGATACTTGAATCAAGATCGTACGTATTTCTGTTTGGATTGTAGGATCAGCTGTTAGGACAAGTGGAGAGGAGACTGTCTAATTAGTCCTGGATTATATTACTATGGTAAAGTGTGAACAAAAGGAAACAAACCAGCTATCTACTAGCTGGTCTCTGGAGGAGAGTGGTTAGAATTGAATATAAAAATGTAGCCATCTCAGGTATGAAGGGAAGCCCATAGTACTGAATGGTATAATTAATCTGAATGTCAGATAGCCCTGGGAAACCCATGCCATAGACTAAAATCAGAAATATATTGAATGGTAGTCCTTTCAAAGATACTGTCAATGATAGCAGGTCTTTTGCCTGAGGATGAACATAGGTAAGAAGTAGATTATATACTTACGGATATTAAATAAGGAAGTGTCCCAGATGTGAGCTGGGGTTTAGTGTGGGATCCCTCAAATAGTAGGGGAATACTTGGCAATCTGAAAAGATGAAAAGATAGTAAAGATATATTTGCCAGTCTGAAATCAAATCCAAGAGATTGAGCCAGATTCAGGGCGCCAAGAGAGTACTAAATTTGTAGGCTTGTGTCCTTGAGTTTTTCTTTGACCTAGAAAAATGAAAATATGTTACTTCAAATGGACCCCAGAAAAATAGGTTTACTTCCAGCTCCAGTATCTGCCATAAATCATGGGCTTCATGATTTCTGTTCGAACTTTGTCAGATAGTGAGGCTGAAGGTATTGAAATATATCCAAAATTGGTCTAGATTGCTCTAAGAACTAGGATTGAGTGATGAAAATGGGTGGAAAATTAAGTTTAAAAAAAAATGAGGGCACTGACAATAGAGGCAGTGAAAATAAAGAGCAGAAGATCAATGCCCAAGGAACTGTGAGGACATTAACAATGGAGTAATCAAGTAGGTGTACGTTTGCATGAGGAAGACTGAGAAGAAAGAACTGGCACCACGATGTCCTCAGCTTAGTTAATGGAAAGAGTAACCAGAGATAAAAGTCACCAGAAGAAATCAGTTTGGTGGTGGAATGTAATGAGTTAAATACTGGTTAAGGCAAGTTGAAATATGGTTCTGCTTTCTAATGTGCACCAGAACCACAGAAGCATAAGTAAAGATGAGTATTTCTGGAGAGAAAAAGTGAGAACACAGATACAGGACAAAGTATGGGGAAGAAACTTATGATGTGATACCATGTAGGGTTGAAGAAGAGTGAGAAGACTGAACATTGGAACAGAGAAGCCATGTTCAGAAAGTCACAATGATAAATTCATGATATAGCATGAAAAGGGAATTTCACTCATGACTGAGTAATTGAAACTGATAAACTGAGGGAGTAACTGAGTCAAAACTGAGAGAAATTTTTTCACGTGATACGTGTAGGGCCATTATTAACCTATAAAACAGCTTCTTGGGGTCAATGGAGAGAAATGTCAAATGTTAGAAGGTGATCAAATGAGTTCACAAGGTAAGAGAATATAGAACAGCGAGTGTGTGTTGTCCTTATTGTAAGATTGAGTAGGACAGGGAAAGAGCCAGAAGTGCAGGTCATCTGAAAAATGTGAATCAGATAGACAGCCTTGGAGCATGTTTGTGAACAGAGAGGGAAAGGCACAGACCAAGACTGAGGACCAAATGGAGGGAATTACATGTAGAAGGAGGTCAGTAGCTAGATCCAACAGGGGTCCTTACATACAAAGTAGTCTTGGAGAGGAACAGAGCAGATGAGAAAGAAGAGAAGGAATAGTTGGGGGGCGAACAGGCCTTCCAAGAGAGTGAAAGGAAACTCAAGCAGCTTTCTCTGGATAGCATCGGCCTTCTTACTTAAGCAGAGGTCAAGGAGGAATTTCTCTTAGGAATTGAGGATGAAACTTTTGAAAGTTGAGATTAATCATTGTTCTTTGGAAAAGAGACTTTGGGGAATTTAATTGGGAATTAACAAGTGATAAGGGAACTACAGGCTAACACTAATAAATTTATTATATATTCTATTCTTAAGCACTTTGGCCACTTTTTAAGATAATGTTACATGGTCAAGATAGATTGAGTCTCATTATGATAGTCAATGAGTTGCTCAAAATGAAGCTTTATTTTAGTTTTCTTTAAAGTTCTATCATAATAACGTTTTTAGAACCTCTTGTTTGCTTTATCACAACTGATGAAGTTTATCCCAAAGTTTATAGTTGCTTATTTATTTCCTTAATGTCATTTATGTTTAACTAAGTAATTTACTGGCTTATTTTTTGTCATATGAATTTTAGATGGGATATAATAGTCCCACCTTGTGCATGAGGAGAATGTTCCAAGACCCTGAGTGGATGTCCAAAGCTATAGCTAGTACTGAACTCCATATGTACTCTGCTTTTTCCTATACTTATATACATATGATGAAGTTTAATAAACTAGGCACAGAAAGAAATTAACAATAATTATCAATAAACTTGAACAGTTATAGCAATGCACTATAATAAATGTGTGAATGTGATTTCTCTGTTTCTCAAAATATGGACTTGTACTGTACTCACTCTTCTGGTGATTATGTGAGATGATAAAATGTCTACATGATGAGATGAAGTGAGATGAATGACATAAACATCTGGATGGAGCGTTAGGTTGCAACTGACCTTCTGATGATAGGTCAAAAGCAGGATCATCTGCTTTCAGTCTGCAGTTGACCTTGAATAACTGAAACTGCAAGAAGTGAATCAGCTGGTACAGTACACAACTACTGTACTGTGTTTTCCTGTCATTATTTTGTCTCAAGAGATTACGTCCCTTCCCCTCTAAGCAGACAGAAGATTTTGTTTGCCGACCTACCTTTAGTGATCTCCTGAATCATCTGATTTTCTCTTTCTCTTCTGGTCTGTCCTTTTGCTTAAGTATTACCTCAGGTGGGTTTTTAATAAGACACAAATTTTATACATCCCCGAATGTTTGAAAATGCCTATATTCTCCCATCGGTCTTAATTAATAATTTGAATAACATGGACTTGTTGGTAAAAAAATATTTTCTTCATAACTTGGAAGGCATTGCATATATTTCTCTTCTGTCCCTCTTAATCAAATTCTATTTATAGTAGAGACAATGGAGATTCTGCAAACACCTGCAGTAAGAGATAGCCATATGTAGCTCAAATGAAAAGTGTGATTTATTTATATTTTTAGCCGCAATATGCCAGTAGATTGTGTCTTTTTTGTTCTTTCCTGAATGAAGATCTACTTGGTCTTGATGATTGTGTATTGGCATGGTTTTATTTTGCATCTTTTTTTGGGGGGGCAACTGATATATTCTTAACAGAATGGGGTCACTAATTTCATAACCATTAAGAACTATAAGTTGCCCACTTCCTTATGAATAATCATGTGAATTTTGCTTATTATAAAGTATTCTGGCAAAAAGATTCTGTATGAATTTAAATTCTATTTTGTTACAAACTAAAACGCATTCTATCTCCTGTTTATCTCATTTGACTTCGGACACATATTGAAACTATAAAACAAAATCTTGTAATATATCAGACATTTCTTAAGCTCACATTTATGAGTTGTAAAGGACTTATCAAATATACCCCAGAAACACGGGTGTATATAAGGATTTAATTCAGTCTGCGTTGTGTACCACAATTTCTGTTTGCTAAATATGTTAGAAAAGAAGAGAAAAAGAAACTATAGCTGCATTTTCAAATAGTTTAGTCAGTCCCCTTGTCCCCTTTTTTAATTTTCCTCAGTGAGACATCTCTAGGCAGAAATAAATGTGTGTAGTAATAGGTATTACTAGTTTCTGGCCAAGGTATTACTAGTGGTATGGCTGTTGTTTCGTGGGAGAATTTCTGAATGGGATGTAAGAGAAAGCATTATCCCTGCCAGGCGTAAGGTAAATTATGGATGCACCAATCTCAGTATGAAGTGGGCTATCAGGCCAGAGAAATGTTTGACAAGACACGAAAGGGTAGCCACTGAGAGCAAAGGTTCAGGGATTTGTTTAAAAAGTAATTTATTTTTGGCTTCACGCCATCTTTGAAATCTTTCCCCAGGCAATAAACATTAGAAATTTTATTATCATTGCCCCACTCTTGGCTTCTTTGGGAATCATATAGCTTGTCTCCTTATAGCCTAGGGCTGCCTTGTTGGCTTCCTCCAGGAATAGTGACCCTGCCTTGCAATCAAAGTCATGAGGTTAATCTGGTACTTGGAGTGGCTTTCCCCTCAAGATCCTAATTCTTATATTAAATTTTATTTTTTTTTTCATTACCCATCTTCCTCGTTAAAATTCTTTGCATTAAAGCCTTTCGAATTATAGCATATTCTGTCCCACGTTTTCTGAGTGAGATCCTGGGCATGTGCTTACATTCTCCACTAGAGATCCTTTGGAAATTAAATCAGAATAAGCTCCATTTTCCCCCCCATTTCATTAGTATCCCTTAGTGATGAGACCTACAGCAGGTTATGAGACAGCCAGAACTGTCTTGTAACTGTCTTAGTACTATTTTATGAATGAAGAAATTCTGTTACTTTTTTTTAATTGATAGTTTCTTGACCAGTGCTATCATTGTGATAACATTCCTTCTTTAAAAACAACCTTTTCGACAGAACATTACAGGGAAATGAACAACAAATCTACAAATACTTTATTTTCCTCAAAGAAAATACTCTTTTATTATATACAGATTTGTCACCAATAAATACTAATAAAATCACACAAGTCAATTATGTGATCTTGTATTTGTAATTTTATGTGTTGTATTTTCTACAGTTTCATTATATTTTAGGAAGATAATACAAAAGAAAAATGCATAGTAATTCAGATGAGAAATGAGATTTTTCTCCAGAAAGAAAGAAAGAAAGTAGGCAAAGTGGTGCGATGTTTGTTCTTGTATCCTAGAGATGTCACTGAGTGTGTATCAGTCAGGGCAAGACTGGCAAATCCAGTTACTCTGGTTGTTGTCAAAGGCAGATTTAATAAAGAGAACCAAAAACAGAGCAATTAGAGGAGTTGGGGGAGTGCAGGCCAGCCACTGCTTCCAGGAATCAGAGATTACAGAGACCATATGTGATGATCTCAAGTATTTGCAGCACCAAGGTTGTTCAGGAGAGTTTGGGAATCAAAAGAAATCGCCAAGTGATGATATAAATCACCTAATCAGAACCTTCCTCATTGCCTCCCTAAATTATCTAAGAGTCAGGAGATTTTTGGCTAATGTAATCTCGGGCCTCACCCAGTGATGTAAAGTGAAAGCCAAAGGGAATAAATGGCAAGAGGCTGAGTTGATCATATGAAATGTGCCCGGGATGGGAGCTCAGCAGTCGTCATCAATCTTATTTTAAGTATGTAGTAATTCCAGTTCACAAAGGCTTGATGGCTTGGAGTAGTGAGGGATACTTTTTGTAACAATTCATACAATGTGTTTCATTAAATACATTATATAATATGTAAATATGTATGTGTGTATACAGAGATATGTAACAGGGAGAGAAATCATTTCTGATAGGTTTTATGCCATATAATACATGCATTTTTATCTCATGTAATCATTAGTACAAGCCATATATTACAGATGAAGGAACTGACATTAAGAGGAGGGAACATGCCCCTGGGTGCACAACTAATAAATAGTGCACAGCTAATAAATGCCAAGTTAGGATTGGAACTCAGATTTTTCTCACTCTAAAGTGTGTGCTTTTAACTAGTGACATCTGCAGATGGATGCATTTCAAGAGACACGCAAGATAATCTATTGTATTAAAGGAAACAAATGTTATTCTTGTTATTTGTATTTGTTTCTATCCTTAAATGATAATAAAATGGTTTACTTATATTTCATATACAGTTGCCATGAGAGCTCACACTTGGGCCATATAATACCTTCATGTTTTGGAAGATCCCAAGGGAAGAGCAGAAGCTCTCAAAATCCATACAGTTTGCAGTTGTGCTCACTTGCTTCTGCTACTTTTGTTGTAGTTCTATCTGGTGCAAGTTATCATGGCTAAGACTATTTTAGAAAAAGAAGAGGTCCAAATACTCCAAACTTTATAATACTTTGGAATCAAATGTGCTAATGTTACAAATATTTTACACAATTATGAAGTCCTCCAGGTAACCCAGGGCGAAATAATTTAGCCTTTGCATTTTAGAATGAGTTGTATGAACTTCCATTGTTGGCTAAAAAAGAGTAAGCTCATTACAACTTCAAAATGCTGGGTAAATATAAAAAGAAACTACCTAGAATAGCCTTCTACTCTAAAAAGTAAGGAAAATCAAGATGACTACCTAGTAAAGTCAAAAGTTGAAGCAGCAGCCTATATGGGCTGAGTCCCCAGGGGTTTTTTGTTTTGTTTTATTATGTTTGTTTTTCTTTTCTAACTTCTGTCCTGACATTGACCTGAGGATGAAAGCCTGGCAAGTTTGCTTGGGTGACAGAATCCTCAAGGCGTCTTATCTTTTTGGACAAAGAACCAAGAATAGGAGCCACTTTGAGCAAAAGAGTATGAGGGTATCCTTCCCACTACCTCCGCCTTTTACACTCTCCTGGTTCTGGCCCAAGGCCAGAGGCAGTCTCACTCACCAAGCTGCAGCAGCCAGAGCAAATGAAAGAATTTAGTGTCTAGGGTATGATGTTTAAGACAGTATTTAAGCTGAGACATCTTGGCAGGAGAATGGGGAAGAAGCTGGATCATGAGGTTAATTGAATAAATAATTAAATTACCAAACAAAAAGCTACATAACTGGATCTCAGTGAACAAGAAATTGGTATGAGGTGAGATACAAAGGAAAGGCAGAGGCAGAACTATTCCAGGCTGGGAAGGTCAAGTCAAGGAAAATAGCAAACCCTTATATGGCCCTTACTAATTTTGAGACACTGTTCTAATTGCTTACATAGTTAACTGGTGTAATTATCTTAAAAACTCTATGGCAAACGTATTTTCACCATTAACATCCTCATTTTCTTAAGAATTTATTTATATATTTAATTAAAGAGAGAGAGAATGAGAGAGAGAGAGAGTGAGTGCATGAGTCAGGGGAGGAACAGAGGGAGAGAGAGGGGGACAGAATCTCAAGCAGATTCTATGCTGAGCACAGAGCCCAGTGTGGGGCTTGATCTCACACTCTGAGATCATGACCTGAGTTGAAACCAAGAGCTAGATGCTTAATTCACCGAGCCCCCAGGTACCCCAACATCCTCATTTTAAAGATAAGCAAACTAAGAGACTAAGAGATTACATGTTGAAATTCACTAGGAAGAGCTGGAGCACGGTCTATGCAGGGGACGAGCTCTTGTTCTAAGTGTAATATTACATGGGATGACAAAGTACTAGTCAGTGAAGCAGTAAGAGTCTCAGCTTTTTAAGATGTATTTCCAGTTGTCATGTGGTCAGTAGATTGAAGCCAGAGAAGAAGGAAATGGCACGCCAATAAACCCAAGAGATGGTAATGATCAAATAAAGGGTCAGCATTGAAATCATAGAGAAACAGATGATTCTGGAAATATTTTGTAGGTTGACCAATCCAGTCTCCCAGTAAATTACAGGGAAAGTGTCAAGGGCAATTCCTAGGTTTCATGCTGAGCAATTAGTTGGGTAGGCATGACCTTTACCTGGAGATGAGAAATGCTAGACCCAACCCAAACTCGTTTGTGGCATATCACATGACAGAGATCGATGACATTTATACGTAATACCCAAATAAGGGATTACGTAAGTGAGCATCTCAGAAAAACACTTCAGGGCTGGAGATGTTAAGTTTAGGCATCAGAAAATTTTGATGACATTTAAAGCAGTAAGAATAAATTTGACGGCATGAAGGAGAAGGATAGAATGAGAACTTTTTAGAAGTCAAAAGTCAAGCCCTTACTAACTCTAACATGGAGAAGGTGATAAAGGAAGTATTTCTGGCCACAGAATGTTCTGGCTTTTCCTTTCTTTCTTAACATTTTCCCATTCATTTCCTGATATGTACTCTAGTAATGTGATGCTCTCAGGCTATTCTTGTACTTATAAATCAGTCCCAAAAAACAATGGTCATGGTTGATCAATGTTCCTTAGAAGTTAAATGAAACATTTAAGCAACTGGTGAATAATATCCCCTTGGAATACCTCTAGAGTCCATTCCTCCATGACCTTGGTTTTGCACTTCTTCTACAGAAGCGTCTGTTCCCATAAAAAAAGAAGCCACAACCCAAAGATAGTTAAATAAAGGAAAGATCTCTAGTGGGCTCTTGGGTTTGTATGCACTTTGTTGTGGAAATGCTGGGCCATTCGGTCTTTAATCTTAGTCTGCCAGTCTGACAGCTTTGAAATTGCTGCAGAAAAGTTCACTGAAAGAGATAAATCAGTATATCATCTGCATAAAAAAGACAATGCATCATCATGGTAAATAAGATAACCAAATGAAGCATAGATACTCTGGAGAAACTCTCCTGGGCAGGCTCAATAATAAGACCTGGGATTTTAGGAAAGTGGAAGAAAACAAAAACCATAGGAATACAAAGTAATGCACCTTTCATCATTCAAGTAGCACACATTCATACGCGTGCATGTGCGCGCGTACACACACACACACACACACACGCACACAAATGGAATCATGGGCTTCAAACATTCTGAAAGTGTGAAGACACCCCGAGTGTGAAATTTGTTATGGCATAAATAAAAATAAAAATCACAGGCATAGAGTGAAAAGGTCAACATAATAAGGTTCTTCTCAGATAAGAAATCTTTTTAGGACCAAATTAAATTTGGCATTTCAATAATAATTGATTTTATCTGATCCCAACATGTAAATAAATCTAATTTAAGAAATATGAGACATAAGTTGGAACTACCATACCATAATAAGTAGTAATATCTTTGTTTAACAGCAGGGTGGGTTTGAAAAAGAGCAGAAACCTGGTTAATTGTCTGAAGACAAGGGAACTGCTTCGTTCCTGGAAGGATAAGTAACCAACTACCAGGTTTCCCAACCCCTGCTCCCCGTAAGGGCCTATTTAGCCAGAGCGGCTCCATCTTGGTTGAACAGCCATTTTGTTGTTTATGTAGTAAAACTTAAACTGACACTGTCCCCCCTCCCCCTGGGGGAACTTAATTAAAAGCAAGTCCGGGAAACCAGTAAAATGTGGTTGACCAGTCTCTGATAACAGAGCCCAAATACAAGGGTGGGTCAGGTCAGGTGGAGATAACAGAGCCCGAATGCAGGGATGATTAGGTCCAGGTGGAGACATCCAATTGGTGGAGCATGCATACTGTCTCCCTAGCTAAAGTGTGGGCCCCGCCTTTTGGGTGCCTTTTGGGCACCTTTTGGGTGCCAATTCTGACCAAGGTGATAGGCTAGTTCAAATAGCTACTATGGGGTGAATTGTAATTCAATTGGCCACCCAGTTGACCTAGCATACACCACGTGTGTGACCTAGCATGACTGCGCAGCTTTCTCTGTGTGTTGCAATCTCATTGACCACCTGTGTGTGGCCAGGCTCAACCACATGGCCATTTCTCTATAAAAGTTAGTCTGTGAGGCTGAGAGTCGCTCGCTCTCTCTGTAAGAGGGGGACCCGACCGGTTGGTTTGATTCTTGATGCTTGGCGCGAAATAAAGCTTGCTTGACCTTCGCTTTGTATCAGTCTTGCTCCTTTGATCATGGACCTAACACTCCCGAGGGCTGTGCCATCTCCCGTGAGCTGTCACATGCGCCATATTGGCCATTCAGCATCAGAGTGGTTTTGTGCTCCTATTCATGTACTCTTGGTAATGAAATGCATTTTTGAAATTTCAACATAAACTGTGGAAACTGGAATAGGCAGGTCAGAATCAGTAGATGATTCAACGTTAGGAGAAAAATTGATGGTAGCCAGAGGTGGTCCACTGCAAATGTTCTCCACTTTCCTTAACCAGAAAAAAGTTCAAATGGTTGAAATTCAGCTCCTGGGTTGTATCTGAGAGAAGAATTAACACTGGAACTACTATTGTCATCATCTTTTACCTCACTTTTCCAGAAACATTATACACCTTTTATAAAAACCAAATACACATCTGGGGAATGTGACAGTGCTATAAGCTGGTGACTAGGGCCGCGTGACAAGAGCACGCGTATGCTGCTGGGCACAAGGTGTCAACAATGAAGTAAAATGGGTTTTAAAACTATGTTTTCAACTGTGTAATATAATAGCATGAATACATCTTAAAACTGCCAACAAATGCTATGCTGAGACAACACTAATATTTATGATGAGGGAACAGAAGGCAAGCTGAGGGCAAAGCAGAAGCTGACACCCCACGAACCGCTCCCAGATGGGATACGTGTGCCATTCCTCAGGCATTCCGGGCTGCCCTAAGGCTAAGGAAAGGAAAAACAAATAGTTAACTTATAGAGATCACAATCCTGCAAGACAGGAGTCTCCCTCATGTACAAATGTCTTGGCAATCTACGAGAACAAAGCATTTCTACCAAGAACCTAGCTTTCAGAAGGAAATATAGATAAAATCAAATGTCCTTATAACCAACCTGCAGCCCACTAACAGGTAACTTGAAGCTGAATGGGGGAGAGTCTATTGTTCTTCCAGGAAACTCCCAACTAACTTAATAGTAACGCCTTGCCAGAGGGAAAAGCAACCTTAACTTAACAATGGCAAGGCCTCAGGTATCTTGAGTCTTCTTTAACATATGAAAGTTCTTTTGAAACCTCCCTTTCCCTCACCTCCCCCAAACCTATAGTATAGAATCAGCTGCCCCTCAACAATCCTGGCGCAGCAGCTCTTTCTGCCCATGGGTCCTGTCCCTGTGGTTTAATAAACTGCCATTTTGCACCAAAGATGTCTCAAGAATTCTTAAGTCATTGGCTCTGAAACTAAACCTATATTCCAAAACTCCATCATTTAGACAACTCATTAACATTGTAGGGGAAGACAAACTGTATTTAAAGAAAACAGCCAGTGTATCTTTAAGGAAAGAAAGTATGTGGCATCAAACTCCAGGAACACCTGAAATTCTACAACACAGTAGTCAGAAGTCTTCAGCTAGTTCTAAGGTATATGGGGTTAATTTCTCTTCTCACAACCATGTTTTCCCCTCTTTGGTCTTGCACTGTGATGTAGATAAATTGGATTTCCAGTATCCTATCCTGGCACAGAATACCCAAATCCGACATCCTTTTACTTCACTTTGACACTCCCTCTCATTCACCAGGGCACATACTAAAGCTTTGCCTCCCTCTCTCTCATTTCCTCTGAGCCCACTCTTTTTCTGCTATCAATGCATAATTGCATTTTGATCTGTTGAATGCAAGTTTTAGAATCCAAAGTTTGCACTCAATTCTCAGCTCTGTTATGTAGAAGAAATGAATTCTGAGCTAAGTCACAGAGCCTCTCTACATTTATTTTCTGTTAAGTGAGAGCGGTAGTTAGTAATACTAACATCAGAGTGGTAGTGAAGATGAAATGAGGAAATGCATATGAAAAGTTTTCTGCATCTGAATATCATTGTTAGTAATGTGCTACTGCACTTAGGTATGGATGCCCTTTAGGAATAACACTAATTTGAAAATTTCAGACATAGTAGCTGGTTAATAGTGGGCTTCTTGTGAAATTCCAGAAGCTGCATCCTGGGTTTTGGAAAAGTTTTCAGGGGTAAAAGGAGATCCACCAAACTCTTCAGTGTGACAGCTGAAAACAAGATGAGATTGTGGGTATCATTTATTTTCCCTATGTAGTAATTTTTGACCATTTTCGTTATGTTTGAATAATTTCCCTGTTTATGAGTTGGTTTCTCTGCAATCCAGAAAATGTGTCTGGAACTTCAACTCAAAAGGGAGTTGAACTACAGCTCACGTCTGTAGATTGTGAATGTAGGACTATTCAAAATTCATTTTGATTTCGAGGGTAGGAGTGGCTGGGGCAACCGATGATGAGGCAGCAGCAATGAAAACCTTGTGGCACAATCCCACCTTCACGCAGGTGGCAGCAGTCCTGGCATCTTCCACATCCCCCCTTGGGGTGGCAGCAGCCCCCGTGATGCTTCTCCAGTTCAGCTTTGTGTGTTATTCCTGGAAACCTGGCCTGAAGCTGGGTTCTCACAAGCCAAACAAATTGTGAGCCTCCCAGTATTCTTTTGCTAAACACCATTTCTGCTTAATCAGCCAGATTCAACTTTGGTTCCTGGCAACCGGGAAACCTGACTAATTCATCTTTTCATTGCCAGTTTGCAACCACTGAAATGATCTCCAGAGCCAGGGCACAAGCTGCAAGGAATAAATGCACAAAGGGATTTGGAGTAAAGATGAAATGAAGAGAGAAGCACCCAGCAACTCATTTTAATTGGAGCAGATGTGCCAGAGAAAAGAGGCTGTGTGTGGCGCTCACTCTTTCAAAGCCTGATAGGCTCAGTTACCCACAATTAAGTAGGAAGACAACGAGTGAGGCGTGTGGTTAGACAGGACACAGCACAGATGCAGAAATTCTGTCTGGAAAGAAGCTACATCCGGGTGTTCACACCGTCTTGGGCAGCTGCGCTGGAATCAAATCAGCAAGGAGCTGATTTCGTTCTGAGAGTATTACCGCCAAAGGCACAACCAGTCTGGACTAAAAGAGACTGTTACCATTAGAGACATAAAACGAACCTTGGTCCCCAGTAGTCCACAAGCCAGAAGCATACTGAGAAAGACTTTCATCCCCAGAGAGGTCATTTAATCCAACCTCTGATGTGGCCAAGCAGAGTAATGGGACAAGAAGAACCTTGAGAAGTCACGGGTGGGGAAGCACTTTCAGAACAGCCGGAGCTCAAGAAGCTTCCCCATCCTCGAGGTAAAGCAATCAGACCCAGGGTTCACCGAGTGGGTTTGCCATGAACAAATGGTTGTTATTTCTTACCTGTTGCTCCCCTTTGGGGATGAGCGTATCCATCGTGGCCATCCTACACCTGTCCACCACTGTATATTGGGATTAAGAAGGAAAGGAGAGCTTCCGAGTCCCCTGTGTTCTAAAGTCTCAAGTCCCAGAAGACATTCCTGTGAACTGGGCGTCACTTGAAGGTCTTGGCTTTGGTCTGAACTCAGTGACTGCATCAGACCTTTCAGTGATCTCTCCTGAGAAAGAGGGTAGTGTGCTCTACATAGAGGAGGGACAGTGAACTTAATATTTTGTGATCAAATGGGTAAATGGTGACAGTCAGCACTGCATTGATGCTGCCCACAAATGCATTGAACTTTTCATCAGAGCAATGAAATAACCACGTTCTCCATATCCTACAAGAAAGAAATCGTCAGTAAACTTCTCTGACCAGTGAAATGTGAGTGAACATGTAAGAATCGTTTTGGGGAGGATAGTTAAAAGTTCAATGTGCAATGCAGTAGTCTTTCAAATACAATGACAAGTCTAAGTGCAATCTTTACACATGTTTGGAAGGAAAATAATAAGACTGGTTAGAATACAGGCTTAAATTCTAATTGACACACAGAGATAATAGTGAGAACCACAGCACATGATTTCCTCTTCTACTTTTTTTTTTTAATTAATTGATTTATTTGAGAGAGAGAGAGCATGAGCAGGAGGGACAGATGGAGAGAGAGAGAGAGAATCTGAAGCAGACTCCATGCTGAGTGCCATGCGGGTTCCATCTCCCCACGCTAAGATCATGACCTGAGTCGAAACCAAGAATCAGGGACTTAACCAACTGAGCCACCCATGTGCCCCTCACTTTTCCACTTCCTATGTACCCGTGCGTAAAATCTACACCTACATGCAGAAAAGCAATGATACAAATAGAAAGGTCTTTCTGAATTAGAATGACTTTGACAATATTAAAAATTATTTTAATTGTGATTTGATTTATAATGTTAATTTATCAACTCCATAAAAATGAACAGGAGCCCTTCTCAGCCAAGTGTCATCCTATACTCACAGATAGTATCAGCTTTTGAGACTCCTACCTACTCACTCATTTAAATAGTCCTAAAGGGAAATCTCTATCCAACCTTTTCAGAATTAATACAGGTTTTTATTTTTCCAGCTAGGTAAAAAGGGTAAAAGATCTAACTTTATCAGGAAAGTCAAAGAACATGTACTTCAATGTAAAAAAATCAAAATAAGAAAAAAAAATCAAAACCAAAACAAGACAAACATGATCATAGAATTAGGAAATGAAGGAACAATAATGTTTTGGTCGAAGAAATGTCCTAAATAAAGTAAACTAAATGTTCATATCTCTGAATTTAAAAAAAAAAAAAAAAGACCCAGGAAAACCTCATTTATCATTTTGATACATGCTGTGAAAAGATACCATGGAGAAAATTCCAAGTTTGTGAATTGCACTGATCCCCTTAGTTATGTTTATTTTATTTTGTTCTCTAGATTTTTCATTCTAAATTTGATTTTCAAAGTTTAAACTGCATGAAGACATCCACTCACAAATATGGAATTTATTTTCTAAGTTAGATAGGTTATAAAATGGTTAAGGTCCAAGTTAATGATGAACATACATATTTATGTGCTGCTTCTTAGGAAGAGTGACTGTCTCACATTAGTCTAGATGATACCAATCTCCTCCATCAGTCACGGAGCAAACCAAGTTCAATATAAACGTCAACAGAAGGAAAAGACATTATTAAGGGAAAAAATGAGGTTATTAAACAAGCATCAGAGAACTTAATTCAGTCAATAAAACAAAAATAGTTTTTGAGACCAGGTCAGATACAACACTTCAGTAGCTGGAGCTGTGACATCCAGCATGAGAAGAGTTAAAAATCAGTTCTTGAACAAGTCTGGTAAAGTTGTTAAGATGACAGGAAATTAGACTGCATTGCTAGTGTGTCAAAGCAGGTTCCTTTTGAAGGCTCAAGCTTTGTCCTCACATAGATACTCTTTCAGATCTGAAATTCTGGAAATTTCTATCCACCATTTCAATATCTGACCAATAAAATATGTGATTCATTAGTTAAGTGATGTTACTATGGGTAATACTGAAAACGACCTTGAAAAGTTGCAAATGGGAAAGGAAAAATGGCAGATATAATGTCATATTTAGAGAAATACAACTTTATAAGATATTCCTAGGGAGAAGGTCTCAGAGATAAAAGCAGAAGCTCTAAAGAAAGTAGAATTCACTACAGAACATTGGTTCTTAACCAAGGGCAGTTTTGACTCTCCCCACTTCCCAATCCTTAGAATGTTGGGCAAAGGCTGGAGACAATTTTGTTTGTCACATTGAGTAGAGGGCAGGAAGGCTGCTAAATATCTCATAATACACGGAACAGCCCTCAAAATGAAGCATTATCCAACACAAAATTTCAGAAGTGCAAAACTGAGCAACTCTGCTATGGATAGTTCCAGAATTCCAGAACTGTACATATTCAATACAATCCCAAATCCAAAAAGAAAAAGGATAATAGCCTTTGGATATGTCCAGAAAAGTTTCTTTAAATACAAAAGGAAGATCATTTTCTTCTTGGATCACTCATAGCGTATCGTATCTCATCAAAACACCATGAATGAGGATGAGTACTTTGGTTTTAGCCAGACCTCAGCTAAAAAATTCATTTTTTGTAAATAGGGGATTTTTGCTGTGGGCACATCCGCAAAAATCTCTAACCCACTAAAAGTAGACACTGTGATTTTAGCAATGCTATAAAGAGAAAACGACAATATTCAGAAAGACAACATAGAGCAAATAATAGCAATTGGTATTATTATTCTCATCACCACTATTTTATATGAGATAATATAAGCCACTCTAATCCTGTCCACTTAAAATTGGAAAAGTAGAAAACATACCGATAATGTCCTAGTGGACGTTACCAATAAGAAATAGAAAAAAAATGCATTATTGTTTTCAAGCCTCACATTTTTTAGCTGACTTGACTCCTTTGAGAAAGTATCCTCCATGTAGCAGCAAGGGAAACTGACCTAAAGTAAACCTGTCTCCCATATGAACCCAGAAAAATAGTGATTAAGTAGGTACATGGTGTATTTTAAACTGTTGAAATTCTTTGATGCGATTGGGGGAATGAATGTGTGTCATGTACAAACCCTTAAGTGACCTCCATGAGTCATACTTTCTACAGTCACTTCCCCATGCACTGGAGTGGAATTTGGGACTTGTGTCCACCAACAGAATATGGTAAAGATCATGTGTCACTTCCATGTTTACGTTACATTATATCTCTCTCAGAAGATTCTCTTGCTGGCCTTGAAGGAGCAAACAGCCATCTTGTGAGTTGCCTGTGAGAAGACGACCTGACAAGAGTCTACAGGCAGCTTTCAGGAGCTGAGGGTGACCTCTAGCCAACAACCAAGAAGAAGCTGAGACCTTCAATCATACAGCCAAAGGAGAATAGAAATGAATTCTTCCCCAGTCAAGTCCCCAAATAAGAACACAGCCAGGCCAACACCTTGATTTCAGCTTGGGTAGGCCCTGAGCAGAGGACTTGGTTAAGCTGTTTCTGGATTCCTGACCCCAGAAATGGTGAAATAAGAAATATATGTAGTGTTGATCTAATAAATGTGTGGTTGGTATGCAGCAATGAAAAGTTAATACAGGGGGAGTGGCCCATAATATAGATAGTGTCCCTAAAGTAGAAGTAAAAACTTGAATAAGTAAGGTATAAAGAATTATAAATGAAACTAGAACATGAAGGAGCTTCATGGTTCATGGATCCCCAACAATTAGCCATGATAGTTTTATGTTCTTAGTACACATACGCACACACACACACACTCACACACACACTGGTTTATAGGAGACCAAACTAATTCACAGCTATGAAAATATTTTATAATTATTTTACTATAAATTTGCAACTGGATCTCCAAATTATATGTTCTTAGCAAGAATTCTATATCCTATGGATATAAACGAGAGTCAGTAAAGCCAAAGTACAAAGCAGAAACTCTTTTAATTGGCAATACTACAACATATTATCATGCCAGTAATCTGATGCAATATATGAATACCTAAGTTATTAATGTCATTATAAGTATTATAAGCACATGAAAGTCAAAATGAAAAATTAGAATGCATCTATTCATTATCAAAACATAATATCAAATTAAATAGGCTTAGGAAAAACCTTATTGCAACTGAATAACGCTAAAGTCAAGGTCAAGCTTTAAAGGAGTACTTGCTACGTTATACTTACATTTTTCATCAGTGGCATGGGAAGGGTATTTTAATTAATTCAAGGAATTTATTATTTATGGAATTATATATAAATATAAAAGAAAGTCATTTAACCTGATGGTAGGAGGAAAAAAAAAAAAAGCATGAAGCACCATTACATTTCTGCAGGCCCTCAGTGTGAACAGCACGGGGAAGGCAGCTCTGAGAGCAAAATGGAAGATGCCAATTGTCTGATGAAGACAGGGGCGTTACTTCTCTCTGAACCTCCCCAGGTCCGTCACAGGCTTCCCTCCATCACATCTAAGTCCAAAGTGGAGTTCTAAATGAGGACCTGGGATGTCATTTGTCTGAGAGCTTTTAGGCCCTAAGTTCTTGATTCAGCTCATAATAATATAATTTGGGGCAATATTTACATATAACTGGTTTGTTTCATACAAATGCTATATTTGATGACATGGTGACATGTTTTTGCTATTGTAATTAAAACACATATCCAAATAAATAATTAGACAAAAAAGAAAGCCTCCCTAATAATTTTTGACAGGATATATAGTAGTATAAGGATTTGGTCCTGGAACAGGAATAAAAATAACCATAGAGGAATAAGTAAATCTGGATGAGTTATAGTTTCTTTGTTATACACACATACACCCACACCCACACACACACAATATGTATACACGCGCACACACACACACACACATATATATACACATACACACATATATATACATATACATATGCATATATACATACACATATACATACATATACATAGGTATGTATATATATGTAATGTAGGAATTAACTTAGATAATGTTTACAAAAATGTCAAGTGCTACAAGCGGAATGGAATTCTTCAGGGCCACTGGGTAGCTCAGTTGGTTAAGTGTTTGACTCCTGATCTCAGCTCAGGTGATGATCTCAGGGTAGTCAGATCAAGCCCTGTGTCGGGCTCTGTGCTGGATGTAGAGCCTGCTTGGGTATCTCTCTCTCTCCTTCTCCTAGACCCTCCCCCTCCCCACACCCCATTCATGGGCCCTAGCTCTCTCTCTCAAATGAAATAAAACAAACAACAACAACAACAACAAAACAGAATGGAATTCTTCAGACATTACTGTTATTGTTGGTTTTACGTCACCCAAACTCTAACCTAAACCACAGCCATCATTTACTTTGATACAAATAGTTACCACCAGACACCTTTCACCATATACTACACTTTGAAGGCTTTCTATAAAAACATGGCTTTAAAGGAATACATTCTTTTAATTTAAGATGCCAAGGTCATAGAGGAACAGAGCAGATTGCATGTCTTCTTCCAAGTCAATGCTACGGTGACCTGAAAGTTTTTCTGGTGACAAATTACTGCAGGGCAACCAACCTCAAAGGGAAGAAAACCCAGGGTAATATGACTTTGAAGATCTCTGTGGACTAGAAGATCTAGGATAAGGCAAGAGACTGAAAAGCAAAACCTAGTATAGATAAGAGCCCAAACCACTGAATTGTCCTTTAACATTCTGGTCAGTCCTTCCCTGGGAAAGTACAATGTTTGAGAACAGCTGCTCTCTCCCATCTTGGCACAAAATGAGGGAAACATTGGGTCACATGACACAAAATACTTTCATGATGGCTCCATAATAACAGAAATGCAAGGGTGTAATAACAGCCCGTTTTAAGGATGTGTGGGTTTCCTAGTGTCAAAGTCAAATTGTCATGGCTTTACTAGTATTACCAGTTCTACCAACATATGACTTTACACAACCCAAATGAGGTGGATAAACAAATTCGGGGAATCCTACAAGGTAATGCCTGGTGTAGTTCTCTCCGCCTTCTGAAAGTGCAGTAGTGAAATGGCATAATTCACTGAATCTCTAGAGTGTCAGAGTTTAATGGCATTTCACAGCCGTGGCACATCACATTACATTATGTTCACAGTGTCACCACAAAAGCCCCAACACCATAAAGTGATAACGTCGCATAATGAGACATACAAACCCAATGTAATGTGACATACAAGGAAATCAATGCAGCATATCACTAAAACCACCCCAGTTTGGAAGGGGGTACCTATGGGCATTTCAAATGAATTTACAAATCATTCATTTCCTACATAATTCTACTGTATTTAATTTCTGTGCATCTGTAGGCTTCCACAGAGAAATCTAATGTTGAATTTGCAAGCTGTGCAATTGCGCGACCATATTTCTCTTCCAGAGGAAACCAGGAAGGAAAATGTAAATATGTAGCATACGCTATTTGAAGGAATAAAGAAGGGCAAGTATTTCTTCCTAAAAGGCTGTTCTCTTTGCAAAGATTGTGTAAAGGACTGTGCATTTCCTAAATGAATTAGCACAGTTCTGACCTTTCAACGTGAAAAAAAAAAAAAAATAGAGGACCTTTTTAAAATAGAGAAGTAGCAATTATAAAAGGATTAAAGGTAGGATTTATCAGGAAAGGCTACATAGGACATGGAGGGCTGGATAGAATTAGACACTAAGGCAATATAAGACTATTCCTCAACAATAGTCTCTTATTATAAGAGAAAACACTCCCAGATAACGCTACCCCAAAGTTGGGCAACAACTTACTTTGGGAACTCTCAAGGACCAAACTTACAGTACCAAATCATGGCAATAATGTCTTTGCATTTTGCGCACAAAGGGCAATAATAGTGCTTTCTCAAATATGTTGATGAGCTAAATCCCACATCATGTTTAGTCAGTACATGGACAGATGGAATTAATGTCAATTAGAGAGTTTAGATTTTGGAGTGCCTGGGTGGCTGTCGGTTGAGTGTCTGCCCTAAGCTCTGGTCATAATCCCAGGGTCCTGCGATTGACCCCCAGGTCATTGGGCTCCCTGCTCAGCAAGGAGCTTGCTTCTCCCTCTCCCTCTGTCCCTGCTCCTGTGCTCGCTATCTCGCTCACTCTATCTCACAAATACATAAATAAAATCTGAAAGAAAGAAAGAAAGAAAGAACGAACGGAAGGAAGGAAGAAAGAAAGAAAGGAAGAAAGAAAGAAAGTGAGTTTAGGTTTTGCTGGTGTATCTGGTTAGGGACATTTGAAACCAGGAGCCATTGACTTGCAGAGTGGAAAACATGGTGACCAGAAGCATCAGGTTAGACTGGAAGATATTCTGAAGGCAATTTTAGATCTTTGAATACATTATTTTTTAGTCTTTATGGCATCATTTTCAAGACTGAATTGAAAATATAGGAAAGTAGATTTAAAATAACATTAAAATATCACAGAATTTTTTTAAGACTGTGATTTACATTTATACAAAATTATATCTCTACCTTATGAATTTAGGGTGGAAATGTGTTCCACCATCCATCCTTACTTTGCCTCCATCCTTTTTTGAACTTTAAGACCTGAAACATTAGCACTGCCTCTGACCTGGTAGCTATCGTGTGTGGATCCTACCAACTAGTTCTGTCTGTCTTTATCTTTTCTCCTCCAGGTTTTAAACCATCTCCTTGTTTGGCATGGCATCTGAGGGTTGAAATTGAAATAGGCATAACTCCAAAATGATCAGAGTTTATATAGAAGTTAAAATAGACGTGAAATCTTGAAAATTACAATCATATTTTCAAATAAAACACATGCCAGTTTTCCATCATTATCTTTTGTGTGTGGGTGTTAAAACACATAGCATGAGATCTGTTAAATTTTTAAATGAACAGTACAGTGTTGTTAACTAGAAGTACAATATTCGAAGTCAATTCTCTAGAACTTTTTTATTTTGTATGACTGAAATCTTATATTCTTTTGAATATCAACTCTCCATTTTCCCCTCCGCAATGCCTGGCCATCATTATTCTACCCTCTCTTTCAATGAATTTGACTACTTTCGATACTCATACAAGCGGATAATGCAGGATTTGTCCTTCTGTGACTGGCTTGTTTCACTTAACATAATATTACCAAGGTTCACCTTGTTGTAGTATGTACAAGATTCCTTTCTTTTAAAAACTTGAATAGTAATCCATTTTATGCATATACCACATTTTCTTTATCCCATCCATGGACATTAGGCTGTTTCCACCTCTTGGCTAGGGAGAAAATACTGCAATGAACTCGGGAGTGCTTTTTTTTTTTTTTTTTGAGACCCCATTTTCAATTCAGATTCATTTTCAGTGGAAAAAATACCCAGAAGGTCCCTGGGTGGCTCAGTTGGTTAAGCGACTGCCTTCAGCTCGGGTCATGATCCTGGAGTCCCAGGATCAAGTCCCACATCAGGCTCCCTGCTCAACAGGGAGTCTGCTTCTCCCTCTGATCCTACCCCCTTTCACGCTCTCTCTCTCTCTCACTCTCTTTCTCAAATAAATAAATAAAATCTTAAAAAGAGGTTTACCCACTTAAAAAAATATATATATATCCCTGAGTTGCTTTGCTGGTCATATGGCAGTTCTATTTTGGATTTTTTTGAGGCAATTCTATACTGTCGTCCATACTGGATGCACCATTTTGCATTCCCATCAACAGTGTGTAATGATGCGAAATTCTCCACGCTTTCACCAAAACAACTATTCTCTGGATAATGACCACCTAACAGCTGTCGGGTGATATCTCATTGTGGTTTTAGTCTGCCTTCCCCTGATGATTGGTAATCTGAGCATCTTTGTATAAAACTGCCAGCAATTTGTACGTTTTCTTTGGAGAATTGTCTATTCAAGTCCTTTCTCGTTTTTAATAGCTGGATGAATTCTATGATTTTCCAATACTTTTTCCCATTCTGTGAGCTGCCTTTGAATTCTGTTGATTGTTTCCTTTCTTGTGTGGAAACCTTTTCAATTTGAGGCAGTCCCACGTGTCAATTTTTGCTTTTGTTGCCTGTGCTTTTAGTGTCCTATTCGAGAAACGATTGCCAAGACAATGTCAAGAAGATTTTCTCTTCCCCTAGAAGTTTTCTTCTAGGAGTTTTATAATTTCAGCTCTTACACTTAGGTTTCTAATCCATTTTGTTTGATTTTTGTGTACAGTGTAAGACAATGACCTCATTTTTTGTTTGATTTATTTGCCCAATGGTGTGGCACAGTGCCAGGGTACTAGACAGAAAAGATACCATGATTTTCCTACAGGCTTTGATGTGGCTGCTTTCAGGTTTACCTGGAGGACAGGACCCTTTAACTGATTCCTGTATAAAGGGAAGTGGCCCAATATTGGGAGAATATTCCTTTTGGAGAAAGAAAGCCTTGGGATTTCCTATGCTGCTATCCTCTGAGGCCATTCCTCTATCATGATCTCTTCTGCTTAGTCCATTTGCAAGAGTAACACTTGCGGGAGAGGTATCGTGATTCATAGATGTGTAAACATTTCTCTTTATGTAAAATACCTCTATCCCCAGCCTTGCAGAAGACATCAAACAAAATAGATCCCACTTATAAAACTGAAAAATGAGAGCGTTCTGGATGATTCATGGTTGTGAATCTACTGATGTGAAAATCTTAGATATCATTTGAGCTCATTTGGTAGTAAGTTTCTTGGTCTATTTCTTTGTGATAAATTTGGAGGGGAAAGAGATACTAAAGATAAAATAAACATATTATGCTGAAAATGATTCAGTTTGACTTAAATTTAGCATCCCTATCTCATCCTCTAATTTTCTTTTTTGGCTCTGTTATGTATGTTCTCTATTTTTACCTGCTGCTCCAATCCTGTGTTAATATGTGTTGGAACATATCACTTTTGTGCTTATGGCATGTGCTCTAATTAAAGGCACACACCTTTAAAGTTAAATTAGCATTGGTTTGCAAACTTAAGCATTTAAACTAGCACACAACCTGAAGAAATTTGTAAGTTAACCTTTGGGAAAAAAAACAAAAACAGAAACAGAAAAACAGGCTTAAAGGTGTTAAAAACAAAACAACAACAACAAAAAAAAACCTTTCATGAAGTGACCCCCACCTTAGAAGGATAAACCACAAGTAATGATTCATAAATAGTACGTATATTTTGGGCTCAAGCTCCCAGGAGGACAGTATCAGGAACCTCTGATTTCCCTACGATCTATAGTGCATGGCAGTCCCAGAGTATCTGACAAGGTGTTCGTACAACACATGTCAGTGTAAATAAATAATCACTCCTCTCTGCACAAGACACGATCTGTTTTCTACCTTAATCAAGGTCACAGTACAAATGTTGCATCTGAGTTCCCTCCCCCACCTCCCTTCCTCTCAGTTCTCCCCGCCTGGAGAACAAGGGCATGACCATCACTTCCTCAGATCCCAGCTTTCAGCATTCAGAGACCTCAGGCAAGTAGACGCTGAAAAAGAGACTCAGTCAACAGTGCAGCTCTGGGACTTTTACTTCTCTCTCTCTTTCCTTTTTTGTTATCACAATTAACTCTGCAATGTGAATGCATTTTTCTTCTGCACTCGCAAGATACGACACACCTCCTTCTGGGGCAATGAGAGAGAGATCTCTTCCCTAGGATTACCCAAGTCCCTTCTCTTTGTTGCCCCTCTGTCACTCCAGGAATTAAGAGAGTCTGGGAAACATTCTGCCATACCTGTCATTCTTATTTCTCTTTCTTGTACAATAATTGGGAATCCAAAGGTGTTTCCTCTTGTTCAGATTATTAGGTCTTTCCCCCAGGTGTTCTGCTAAGGCTTTTCTTAGTCAAAGATTTACAGTGTCAATTCCGGGCTCCTCTAGAAGAATACAATATATTTACTTTTCACTTACAATACGGCAGAACCATTTTAGTAGTTGCTGAAAATGATAAAAATCTTGTTTTGTTGTTTCTTTTGTTTATTTTTATACTTATTATAATACACTCATTATCACTGGTTTTATATATCATCATGTTTCAATGTTCATACATCATCATGTTTCAGAAAAATATCTGATTTTCTTAGTGTTAGTTCACTCTACCTTTTTCAAAACTGCATTTTTGTTAGTATATTATTTCTTAGTTTATCTTACTTCATTTTCTCTAGTTTTGACCTTTTTTTCACCAAAGATTGCTCATCAATTGTGTTTCCAAAGGATGAGTAACTTCAAAAATCCACTATCAATCGATGTCAACTACAAATTCCAGTCTGAACTCTAGCTAGGTGTATTCTTTACATGCTTGAAAAAATTGGGTCAGAATTGAACCAGTGCCTAAAACATGTGCACAACATGTAATGAAAGCTTAAATTATCAAGATAATTCAAACTGGATTGGGATTTAAAAAACTTTATATGAAATAGTCAAACAGTGAGAAAAAAAATGGGGGCTAATCCATTTTAATAACCTCACTTTTATCATTATAACCAGATAATGATTCTAGAAAGAGAACAATACTTCATGAGAACTTCATGAGAACAATACTCACTTAAAAGTATTTTTCCATGAAAAATAGATACAGAGGACAAATTGGTGGTTGCCAGAGGTGGGGGTAGAGGTGGGAAGAATAAATGAAAGGGAATCAAAATGTACAAACTTCCAGGTATAGTGACTATAGTTAATGATACCATATTGCATACTTGCAAATTGCTAAGAGAGTAGACCTTAAAAGTTCTCATCACAAGAAAAACAAATTTTGTGATTATGTATGGTGACAGATGTTAACTTGTCTTATTGTGATCATTTTGAAATAGACATAAATATTGAATCATTATGTTGTATACTAACATAATTATGATTATTTTATAGATGAAAATAATGTTCTATATCACTTATACTTGCCTAAAAATATTACTAGACATTGCCAAATGCCCCATAGCAGCAAAATTACTCCCATTGAGAACTTCTGGTCTAGAGATTCCCAGTAACGCCATTTTCCAGGCCTTATTCTTGTATTTACACACACAAAAGTATTTTTTCATGAAAAATGAACTTATCAGCTTTCTACAAGGTCCTCAATCCCAATTATCTATCATAAGGAACCTTTTAACAAGCTCTCTGTGGATATAATCACTCATCTATCACTCTATTCAATTTATTTGACCTCATTTTGCTGATTAGAAAAATCATCCTTTATATTTAGGTATATTATTTCTTTTTTTTTTTTTCCGTTTTAAATTTCTGACCAAAAAAGCAAAATGAAAACAAATGTTCTACATTTTACTGATATAAAAGTGTAGGTAATAGACTTTCAAGGGACAAATGTATGTCATATACTATTTGTCAAAGAATTATTTTTTTCCCCACTTTTATTCAGCTACGGTTCAAACAACTGCATATAACCTTCAGATCCCCCTTGGATTCTACATTATGACAAGGGAGAAACTCTCTGGAAGGGCTCTTTCCTGCTTGTTAAAAGGATGGAATGTCACTAATATTTCCTATGTGGTATGAGTAACAAAAGGAAAGATCAGATCGAAGGGCAGAAAGATATCCTGAGCTGACATCTTTGCAGCAGAGGTAAAGTACTTTTTATTACTAAAAAGAAAACATTTATAAAGACGTTGATCTCAAAAGCAAAATCAGATGCCGTATTTTGTACCAGAGTGAACTGTGTAATAAGCCTTCCTCTCTTATGTTTGAAACTGTGTTTTTCTATGATGACAGTGACATTTTATATATTTAGCCCACAGTTTTAACAGCTCCTAAATATTCATAACGCTAATTTTAAGTCACAGCATGATTTGTTAATTCTTATAACTCTGCCAAACCTTGATAAATTGGGCTAAATTTGAACCAGATTTTCTAAGCCTTGCAGGGACATATTAATTCAATATTATTACTGTCAAGCATAAAATATGTTCAGAAGCTTCCAGCATCACTTCACAGATGAACTGGCATTTCATTGCCTTAAACTGACTAACTTATCTGCCATTGAAATAACCAATAATGTTGTCTATTGTTCTCGCATTTAATGGAGTTCATTCTTTTGACCAACTTGTAGAGTCAGGAAAGGAAATAGGCAAAATTCTTTTAAGGAAAGTAATACCTTAGGTAGCTAATAAATATGAACCCCCATATTTCATAAAATTTAAAAATGTCAAGAAAGAAAAAGAAGAGAATTGTTGTTGGTCTACCAAATGCTAAATACAGTAAATGGCTCTAAATGAGCAAAATAGAGAAATGCCTGTTCTTTTCATAGAGATAGTTCAAAGGAAGTAAACATGGTTTATTGGATTTCTGTCATTTATAGTGCATTATTAGTGAGTCAATATCTGTTCATATTGTCTGAGGAAATCTTATTTCCTGGATATGATTCTGTGTTATTTTGACATTGTCCTATTTTCATGACAAATCCAAACGTGATTTAGATTTTGACTTGGACATGGAGTAGTTTCCTTACTCTTTCCCTGAGCTTCCCCCCATCTGACCTTTCTTCCCCAGGGCAAATTTTAATAGCACCTGTGGTTATAAAAATATAATACCACAATGACCTTGAGTGTCAATAACTTAAAAGATAAATGACACAGATATTTCTGCAACCAGATTCTTCTTTTGCGTTATCCTACTGAGGACTTTTTGCATAACTCTTTTTGTCTCCCTATCTGAGATTCTTCCTCTTCTCTCATGTGTCTGGATCTAAGGATTTCTGCTTTGGAAATTGCACTCCCTCTTACACATTTTCCATTTTTCCCCTTTTGCTACATTCTCCTTAATAGGTGACATCTTTAAAAAAAAAAAAAAAAAAAGAAGGAAGGAAATAAAAGCTCCCTTTGACCCCACTTCTTCCTCTGGTTACCATTTTATTTTCTGCTCATGTTGAGAACAAAACTTCTTGAAAAGAGTCTATTGGTCCCTTTCTCACATTCCTCAACAACATACACATTTTTTCCTTGAAGATGTCATATTTATTAATTTTCTTGCTTTTAAAGAGACATAGACTTTATTTTTTTAGAGAAGTTTTAAATTCATAGAAAAATAGAGCAGGAAGTACAGAGATTTCCCATGTATCCCCTTGACCCACACATACAGTCTCTCTCACTATCAAAACCCAGCATCAGAATGATACATTTGTTACAGTTGATGAACCTACACTGATACATCATTACCACTCACAGTGCATAGTTTACATTAGTATTTACTCTTGGCATTATAAACTATAGGTTTTGATAGAGGTATAATGACATGAATCTACCACTATAGTATCACACAGAATAGCTTCGTTGTCCAGAGTCCTCTGTGCTTGTCCTATTTATCCCTCCCTTCACTAACCCCTGGAAACCACTGATCTTTTTATTGTTTCATAGTTTTGCCTGCAACATACACTTTTTAACTCATGTAAATATTTCTCTCTTTTTTGTTTAAAGAGTTTGTTAATTTATTTGAGAGAGAGGCAGAGAACAAGTGGTGAGGAGGGGCAAAGGAGAGGGAGAGAGAAGCAGAGTCCCTGCTGAGCAGGAAATCAGATGTGGGGCTCAATCCCAGCACCTGGAAATCATGAGCAGAGTTGAAGACAGATGCTTAACCGACTGAGCCACCCAGGTGCCCTTCGTTTAAATATTTCTATCCAACTACTACACACCTACTCTTTCTGTAATCACTAATCATTTTGTCAAGAAGAACACACTGATGAATTCATGACATTCAACCTAGTTCAGCATTTCTGCATCGACCGTTGATCATTTCCATATTCTCGACAAACATAGGTACCTTTGTTCACATGATATCGCGTCTTTCAGGTCTCCTCTTCTTCTTGGGACATTTGTGTTCATTCTCATTTATATTGACTTGTCCTCTTCTGACCACTTTTAAAATTAGGGCACTCTGGGCTAGCATCTGCCCCTCTACTTTATTCTAACTACATGGAGTCCAATTTATCTTATTCAACTAGAAGACCTCAAATAATATGTATTGGTTAAAATCACCTCTACTTGTGTATGATTTCCAATCTTGGGACAGTGTAGAGTAGATAGAGTTCTCCCTGTTCTTCCTACTAAGTACAACTAAAAACTGTGGACATTATATATGAAACAAAGAGAAGATGATTCTGAAAGATTCAGAGGAAAAGACAGGCCTTCTAGGAACCTACAGACCTAAGGAAATCACGTGATGTGGACTGCCCATTGCTGAATATAGTCCAGACTGGTTGCTGAAGAAGATACCAACCTGGAAATATCAACAGGTACAGACCGAAAAAGGCAAGGGAAATGGCTCTCTCCAGGTAAAGGATCAGGAAAGGAACATCCTAACAAGACAGAAAACTTTTAGACAAATACCATGAATGAAACTGTGGCCTCATGATCAGAAACTCTCAGCAAAGTGGTGTTACCAACTACCTTAGCTTTTGTGAAGTTCCTCCATCCCTTACTGGGGTGGTTTCAAAGAAGGCTGACTGGAGATCTGAAACTTCTATCCTCACTGGACAATAAAGAGTCCCCACCCCCCACACCCCCAGTGTCAGTGGAAGCCACAAGAATTGTCTCTGCAGAGACACACTGGGAAGGCTGAATTATCATCCCACCTAGCAAATGGTGCTTAGTTTCCTTGCTGGCATGGTGTCAAAGGATGACCATGAAAACAGGATATATATAAGAACCAGATTCTCATGAAATCATATTCAAAATATCCAAGATATATAAAAAATCATTTATTATGCTCCAAACCAGAAGACATTTCATATTAAATTAGAAAAGATAATCAATAGGTTGGCACTATGATGGCAAAGATGCTGGGATTCTCGGACAAGGAAAAAAGGAGTCATTGTAAACTTGCTTCCATGAGCAGTTACTAATGTGCTAGAAGGAAATGAAAAAGTAGGGTGTCTTATCAAAGGCAATAGTTACACACACAGACACACACGCCATAAAGAAGAATCAAATGGAAATTGTACTGAAAAATATAAAAACTGAAATTTTAAAAATGTCATTAATGGACCCAATAGGAGAACTGAGAGGATGTGGAAAAATACCAGTTAACTTGAAGACAGACGAGAGAAATTACCCAATCTGAACAATAGAGAGAAATTTGACTAAAGAAAAATGAACAGAGCCTCGGGAACCTGTAAGACCATAACAAAAATCCAACATTTCATGTCATCTGAGTTTCAGGAAAAATGGAGAACAAGAATAGGACTGAAAATATAGTCTAAAAACTAATGGCTGAAAGCTCAAATTTGGAAAAAGACATGAACTTACATATTTAAGAAGCTGAGCAAACCCCAAATAGGATAAACTCAAATAAGTCCATGCCAAAATATGTCATAAATGAACTCAGGAAGACTGAAGACAAAGAAAAAAATCTTGAAAGCACAGAGAAAGAGACACTGCCTTACCTTTAAGGGATAGACAATTTAAACAGTGGAATTCTCATCACAAAACAGTGGCCAGAAGAAAGTGGTACAACATTCTTGCATAATAAAGGAAGAGAACTATCTCCCTAAACAAATAAGTGAAAACATAACTTCAGAAGTTATTATTTTTTCAGACCCTTTGGCCTTTGATGGGATTATTTCCCAAGTTATAGCCTTAGCGACCAAAAGTATTCTTCCAATTTTAAATGTTGCCCCAAATCTTCTTGAACACTGACTTTTTATTCTGATATCTAGATTATTTCAAATGCTTATAACCTTGATATTTCAAATAAAGCGAGTTCAGGATTGATAATAGAGCATTATATTAGGAAACAAAATATCTGTACTCAAATCCTCGTTCAACCACTTACTGTGTGAAGTTGGTTAAGACCTTTTATCTCTGAACCGTAATTTCTTCATTGTTTAAGCAGAACGATAGCATCTGTTGCATATCTCACAATGAGGATCAAAGAGGAAAGGCTCATAAAGTAGCAGTTTTTCAGATTTCATCATTCTTTTAATTATAGGAATATATAGAGATGTGTATCATTTAATTTATTTTTAAAAATAGTGAGCATGCTTTTTCTGGACATGGAAGGAACAAAAAGATCAGTCTCTACCTTCAGGGTAAATAGTTAATTGAAGAGACAGACCTGTCTGTGCACATTCCATAAAAGGCAACATAATGATGCAAAATACATTTATAGATGCAAAAATAAATTTCTGTGGGAGCTGCACGAGCCCTAGTGTAAACACCTGGATGTAAGTTTGGGCACCACCACCTGTGTCATTGGATAGGTTATTAATATCTCCAAAGTTCAGTACCTTCATTGACAAAATGAGGATAAAAATAATGTATCCTCATAACTCAAATAAAGACAATTCACGTGAAGCTTTCAGCCAAGAGTGTGACACTTAGCATTCTACAAAATGATAGATTATTATTGTAGTTATTAATGATGATTATTTATCAGGAGTGGCTTTCACATGACAGGTTTTGGCGAGTGCATGCTTCTAAAGGCAAGCACAGAATGAATTACAACTGTACCCAAAGCGGACAAAGCAGGATATCGACATCCAGAGGGCCAGAAAGCTTCAGGATGAGTCTGTACTCCAATAGGACAGGAATGACAAGAGGAGTATATTGCAATTTGAATTGAGATCGTATTATTGACAATAAAGAGCTTTTAAGGGTGCTGGGGAACAGACTGGGCATGATAATCATCACATTTCTTAAAGGTTTTCTGAAGGCAGAGAGAATGTCATAGATGAAAATGCAGAGGCTAGAATCAGGAAAATCAATTATAATGCAGTTCCGATAACCCAGGTAGCAGGTGATAAAGGCCTGACCTAACAAGAGAAAATGGGTAAAAATGATGATGGATGCCAGATGCAGGAAAAGAGCATCTTGGGATAATACAAGTGAACTGATTCATTGGAAAGAATCACACGAAGCATTAATGCAAAACACAACAGGAAAACTTTTGGGAACTTGACATTTTTACCACTACAAAACCTTGACCTCAAAGAGCCTGAGATCTATGTCAGAGACCCAGATCATCTGTCTTTGCTTATTCTTCACTTTTGTGCCAAACAACTTGCTCCTTGTCAAGGGTAAATACGATGCCTTATCGACTCAGTCTGGTAAAGCCTCCTGAATGCCTAGTTATTGACACTTCAGAATTACATCTTTTCTAATGACTCAGTGGGTGTGATAGTCAGTAATGGAAGTTCTTAATTTGTGCTTTTGATATACCAAGACCTTTCTCCACAGCTGCATTTTGTCCGCTGATGTCATTGTCTGCAGGGATCCCGTCCACATATGCTGCTTGCAATTTCCTGTTGTGTACTCTACATAATTGAGTGATGCCCTCAGCACTGGCTTTCCAATGAATATCACTCACGATGACCTTGAAAATACCCTTTCTCCTTCAAACACTTTTTTTTCTAGCTCCGGTCATTAATCAAATGAACTAACATAATATTCATTAATCTGAAAAAATAGCAAAAATGGTATAAATAAGATACTGAAGACAAATTATTTTCTCTGGCACTACTAATTATATTAAATGATGCTTTATTAGAACAAATGTATCTCCATAAATTAGCATACATATTTTCATGAATACACATGTTTTTGCAAAATTATATTATATATTGTTTATTGAGTGTTTGTTATGGGCTGAACACTGTTTTTAGGACTTTATAGGTATTCTATTGTTTTTTTTTTTAAGATTTATTTATTTGACAGCGATCACAAGTAGGCAGAGAGGCAGGCAGAGAGGGAAGGGGGAAGCAGCTCCCTGCTGAGCAGAGACCCCAATGTGGGGCTCGATCCCAGGACCCTGAGATCATGAACTGAGCCAAGGGCAGAGGTTTAACCCACGGAGCCACCCAGGTGCCCCGGTATTCTATTGTTTTAAGCCATGAAAGGTGAGTAATACTACTCGCCCCATTTAACAGATGAGCAAGGTGAAGCTTAGAGAATTGAAAGGCATGGTTCAAAATCAGGACTAAAAGGAGGTGAATCCAGTAAATCTGACAGAAAGCCCTTATCCCTTGTCACTGTCCTACGGCAGGATGCATTCTAACATGGGCGTATCTGTGTAAGCACACATGTGTGCATACATAGGCATATCTGACTATATAAGTACTGTTAATAATATACAAGGTACCCCAACCTTGATTTGAAGAATTAAGTGCCAAAGCTCTCCTATGGAGTAATGTTTTGAAACAAAGAACAATGTCCAGCTCTAAGTTAAGATTATTATTTCTCTTCCTCCTGGCCCATCTATTGGTAAATCTGAATTACACTGCATGACAGATTCTGCCATTCTGGTTTCATCAACAGTTATTTGCAATACCAATCAAATTAAATTTCCAGAAACCTCTTCAGAATTTCTAAAAATAGCCAGATTTCAAACTTCAGTTTTCTCCAGCGAAAACCTTACAAATACTTATAATTAGGACATTTTAAATTAACTTAAGGTTAGCTCAACTTACATATAAAGTGTAATTTTTCAGGTCATTCAGCTGGTTTGAAAAAAGTCTGAGTTTCTCTGAACACTAGCCTGAAGTATGACTACACATAAATGAGTGATTTAATAAGCAATTTTTAAAAAATCAATCTTATTATTGTAGAGCAGAGGTCAAAAACTGGCAGGCTACAGGCCAGATTCTGCCCTCAGATATGTTTTGTTTGGCCCACATAATTTTGGCCTGTCCACGGTTGTAAATCTTTTGAAATGGCTGCCAACGTTTGAAAATTGGGAGATACATAAGAATGTGTTTCTGGCTTCTTTTAAAAATCCTGAAGTTCTGGCAAGCTGTGCATGCCTTCCTAGCTCTCCTTTGTATGAGGCTAAGTCCTAGCACTCAGCTCACTGTGACTCTGTCCTTCGTTGCTTGAGCTCTCCTGAGCCTCCTCTTGACCATGGCAGTTTCTTAGACTTCCCTTGCTTTATCCTTGGCAATCTTAAGGAGAATTGGTCAAGTCTTTTGTGGAACGTGACTCGATCGGGATTTTGCTCAAATTTTTTTGTAATTAAGCTATGCTTCTGTTGTTTTCAGAAGAAGATCACAGGGGGTATAGCTCAGTGGTAGAGCATTTGACTGCAGAAGAAGATCACAGAGGTAGTACCTCTCATCAAATTATATCAAACGGTACAAGCCATATGACTGAATACTTTTGATACTAACTTCGATCATCTGGCTAAGCTAATCAGTTATGTAGCCCACCTCCTTAGGATCAAGATAGTTACATAATTATTTTTGGATTCTTTCACATGATATACAGATTTTTAATATAAAGAATCCCACATTGTAGAACAAACGAATTTAAAATCTCTAAAAGAGAGTCTCAGTCTTCTCAGGAATCTATTTACTATCTTTGTCTTTCTTGTGATTCATTTAACCTACCAGGTTAGATAGCTTTGCACTCAGTATCTTATAAAAGGTAGAAGTTTAATAAGTATTTGTTGAATGAATTCACAAATTATGATTAACAGAAGTTTATTTATATATGTGTAAATGTTATAAGTAAATATCAATCATTTTGTTGATGGAAAAGAGAAAGGTTAAAAAAAATGTTCACGTAATGACTCCATGTGTCATCAATATATAGTGACAGAAAGCAGAGAAGGGACCCAATTGAGAGTGGGATTAACTGGAGAACTTTGGAGTGATGGAAATGTTTTATAATTTGATTGTGGTTGGAATAACATGCATATTTACAATGGTCAAAGTCCATCAACATGTATCTTAAAACGTAGTTACTAGGGCGCCTGGGTGGCTCAGTGGGTTAAAGCCTCTGCCTTTGGCTCAGGTCATGATCTCAGGGTCCTGGGATCGAGCCCTGCATCAGGCTCTCTGCTTGGCAGGGAGCCTGCTTCCCCCCACCCCTGCCTGCCTCTCTGCCTACTTGTGATCTCTGTCAAATAAATAAATAAAATCTTTTTTAAAAAAGTAAAATATGGACCCATTTTCCAAGTTTTTTGTGTCAGATAACAGAGAAGCATTTGAAACTGTAAAAAGAAATATAATTAGAAAATGTTAAGAATGGTTATAATTTTAGTAAGTGAAGAGGAGTGTATCACAGGTAGCCAGCAAAGTTCATTTCCCTATTTGCCATAATAATGGAATTTAAGGAAGAAATATGACTTTATATCTAAAGCATACATTTGTGAGAAGTTAGATAGCTACATAATTAAGCCTTCACTGAATGGATCTGTAAAGAATTGATACGTACAGCCTTACTTGCTTTAAAGAAAATTGCTTACACAGCAAATGTCAAGATTTCTTCTTCATGACCACTGCAATGTGGATATTTTGATCATGCAGATGAACATAAAAACTAGATATTGGTGAAGGTGGACCATTGGAGAAATCAGAATGATGGAATTGGCCAAGTGGAGCAATGCCTCCCAGCCAGTCACCCAGGGGATTACAGGTCAAGGAATGATCACTCTTCCTTGAGACACTCTGGTTTAGATCTCCAATGAGAGTTTAGACTTTGCTTTAACTGAAACCAGGAAGACCCAGGGCATTTCATTTAATAGTTTGAATAAAGGCTGAGAGATGTAAAAGGTTGGCAGTAAGGAGATAATACTCAATGAAATCAATGTATTAGGAAAATACTAGGAAATATTAGGAAAAGGGGATTTGGAAGAGGGATTAGGATAAAAGAATGTGGAATTCGGTTAATGGGGTAACAAGATTATCAACAAACTTATAAATTTACAGTGCAATTAAGGTTTAATGGTATCAGTGAAGAAAGGAGCGATCATGAACCTTGCAGAGACATGTGGAAGCATTTCCTCAGGAAGATCAATCCAAGGTATACAGTTGGAGAAAAAAGAGTGTTGCAAAATGAAACTGTAGTAATGACTTAAAAATCAAGTGAAACGCCGTAGGGGCAAGGGAGTGGCCATAAGAAAAGAAGAGTTAAAGAAAAACAACAACAACAACAACAAGATATGTCTTGAAGAAGGTAACTGACAGAATGAGGTGATCAACCCTGAGAGTCTATAAAGGAATTTAAAAAAAAAAAAAATCTAAGGTACAAAAACTCAGCCAATTTGGTAATTGTAGACAAAAATAGTTCATCTTTTTATTTCTTTTGTATAATGAATACTTCTATGTTATTTTCAAAGAGCTATATTCTGTGGAAATTTCTAATTAATTTCAGTAATATATTCTTTTTAAATGAGTTGCCTATGTGAATTACAATGTGATTCTGTATCTGAATCATATTGGTTTCCTTTGGCAATGAATTTCAAACAATATATCTTTTTTGCTTCTTGTACTCCTTTTCTAGAGAGCACAGAAGTGTATCTAATAGTGAGTAGGGAGACAATGCCTTCCTCAAGAAGACAGCTCTGCTGTGTTAAATAAACAAAAATTCCCAAGGTGTAGAAAGGAGGGATTGCCTGAGAGTCTCTGAAAAGCATGTAAATAGGTGAAATTTTATAAAGAAGTGTGGAAAAAGAAGGGATTGCAAATATTCTGAATGACCAATACGTAGCACGAGGATATTAGGGAAATGAAATAGAAACATCCTTCTCTGAGCTTAGTCCTAAAGCTTTGGGTCAGGTTCACCTTATCCAATACTGAGATAGTAAGTTTCTGTATATTCTTCTTCCAACCTATCCCATACATTTCTAACATGTTATGCTCTATAATGTATGTTGCAGTCAGTCCTCTCTAGTTTCCAACCCTCTGGGAACCCCCCATTCCTGAAGAGTACAGCTTGACATCTGTGCATGGCTGCAGGACTTCTAAGATCTAACCCCAAAGTATCTTTCATCATCTGCTAAATCATGCCAAAAGTTATACTCTGGTTCTTTAATGCAGTCTGCTATTTCTTTCCCTTTATCTTCCCCAGCGTATACATCTTTTATCTTTACCGTTTGAAAAATCTACTTACCTCTATGGTTCAGATTAAACGGCACTTATTCTTGGATCTTCTTATGCTATATTTAATCTTCTTATGCTATATTTAATTGGTATACGGCTTGTTACTTTTTTCAGTTATAATCTCTTATAATCTATAAAACTTTTTTTGGTTTTAATTGTACATGGAATTTTTCTGTGAAAAACTAACTTAGAGTGCTCAAATCTGAAACTTGATAAAATGTTCCTTTTTGTCCTTCCATATGCTTCTGGCCATCCTCTGAAATGGAGCACAAAAATCTTTGCATGAAAAGAAGTAAAAAAAACCCACATATATATACAAGCATGTGATATCATTTCACTTCCATAAGCAGTTAACTGGGACTCTTTTTTAAAGCCCATATTTACCAAATAACTTCTCTTTTTCACTTTGATTACTGAGTAGACATGACAATTTTCTGACAACTTCAAATACCAATTTGTAGGTGGTGATGATAACAAAATGATCCTTCTAATATTGTTTTGCCTGACATATTCACACACAAAATGTAAATTGTCATCCCCTGGAAGAATAAAAAGCAAAAGTAATATTAATGACAATAATAATAAAGAATATTGTTTAGAATTTCTCTGAAGGAAAATGAAAACCCAGCTCAAACTCATTTAAACAAACAAATAAAAAAAGAAGTGGAAGGGAATTTATAAAAAAATGTGGCTCTTAATCTCACAAAACAAACTGAGGGTTGCTGGGGGGGAGGGGGTTTGGGAGAAGGAGGTGGGATTATGGACATTGGGGAGGGTATGTGCTTTGGTGAGTGCTGTGAAGTGTGTAAACCTGGTGATTCACAGACCTGTACCCCTGGGGATAAAAATATATGTTTATATAGTCACCAAAAAAAAAAAAAAATGTGGCTCTAATACTAATATAGAAAAAAAGAAATAAGTCTAGCTTTAGACATAGCTAGAGTCAGGACTCAACTGACATTATCAGTTATTACCCTTTGCTCTGAATTCTCCAGTTGACTTTAATCTCAGACCCTAAATAGTAATCTCTGTTGGCTTAATTCAGAAAGTATCTTTTAAGTGCCTATTGTATACAGGTAGTATGTACGTATGTGTATGTGTGTGTATTCGGTGAAAAAATGAAAAATAATTCAGGGTAAGGAACAAATGATGACGAGAAAGTGTTTTGGGTAGGGTTGCCGGGAAAGTTTGTCAAGGAAAAGAGCCTCTTCTAAGACGGTATTTGTCCAGGGACTAGAAAGCATTCAAGAAAGGAGCCTTGAGGATATCTCCAGGAAAAGCCTTCTAAGCAAAGGGAAACCAAGAAAGAGCTTCTGAAGCTAGAGTGTGCCTCATGTGGTTCAGGGAGACTAGAGAAGCCCGAATGGCTAGAGCAGAGTGATAAGGGGACAGAACTAAGCAATAAAACTGGGGAAGGTAGTTTGGGTGGTGACATAATCTGGAACAATTTAAGTCATAGTAAGAATCATTTGCTTTACTTTAAATAAGACTGAAAACTACCAGCAGGTTTTTGAGTGGACATTGGCAAAGCCAATACACATTTTAAAAAGAACACTACTTTTAAGGTTCCAGATCAAATAATCACAACTCAGAGGTCAGAAGAGGAGAGTGTCCTTATCTCCGAGAGTTCAATGTAAATTCCAGAAAGTAAAGGTTCATGGTCACTTACCACCTGACTTGTATCATCTTCCCTTTTCTAAACTATTCTTTGGGTGGAGAGAAGAGAATGGAAGGGGACTGCACTGAGTGGTTCAGAATGTGTCATGTGACCCCAACCCTTGTAGCTGGTGTTGGAGATAATGTCACCTGAAATACACAGAAAAAATAAAATATAAAACTCACTGAATTAATTAATAACCCGATGGAGACGCTGGAGGAAAGAGAAATGATCTAAATTGAAGAAGAGAAAAAAATTGAATGAAATAATCGGGCCTCAAGGACACTACTGACAATGTCAATGGGTCTAAATTATGGGTAATTGCCAACCCCAAAGGAGAGGAGAGAGTGCAGGTCAGCAAAAACTCCCTGGACGTACAATGGCTAAAAACTTTCAACATGGAGTATTGGACATACATTTAAACATTTGAGAAGCTCACCAAACATAAATGTGAAGAAAACCACACCTAGATACATCGTAGTCAAACTTCTGAAAAGCAAAAATTAAGAAAATATTTTGAAAGTAGCCAAACAAAAACGATACATTATCTGCAAGGTACTAATCATGAGAATGCCTCTTAAACTCTCATTTGAATTGACCTAAGGCAGAAAAAAGTGAAACTTGCATAGTGACCCAATACAGAGTCTATGTTGGTGAACATAAGAACATGTATTTGAAAGGAAGGTTGATTTTGTAGTTGTTGTGCAGAGAGTTCTACAAATATCAATTATGTCTTCTACATTTTTATTTTTTTTCTAGGTATTTTATCAACTGTTTAGTGAGCAATGTTAAAACCTACTATGATTGTGGATTTAATGATTTCACCTCTCATTTTATTGATTCTTGAATCAGAGTTTCTGAGGTTTATTGTTAGACATATCTACATTTATAATTATTTTGTTTCCTGAATGAATTGATTCTGGCATCATTATGTAAAAGGTTTTCTTTTAAATGTTAAAAGAAAATAAACTTTCGCCTAGAATTCTGTCCAGTAAAAATATCTTTCAGGAATGAAGCAAAATATTAATATTCACAAATAAAGGAAAATTAAGATAATTTGACATTCCTATTCTCTCACACTAAAGGTAGTTCTTAAAGTCAAAAAACTAATACCAGTGGGGACCTTGCATTTCAGAAAGAAATAGAAAGCCCCAGAAATGGTGAATGTATGATGTAATACAAAAGACTATATTTTCTCTTTATTTAAAATATGTACAACCATTTGAAGCAAAAATGATAACATTTTCGTGGGGTTTTCAAAGTATATTAGTACAACACATAAATAACTGTAGCCTAAAAAATGATGGGATAGTCAACACACACTTATGGTTACATTTTTCTAAATATCACATGAGATGGTACATACTAATAGATTATGAAAAAATAAGAATATAAATGGTGATTCCTAGTAGAAAAAATAAAAATTAATAGAAGAAATAAGTAAAAATACAAGAGATAAAACTAATTTCTGAAAATTACTCAAATGCTTCAAAAGAAGACAGTAAGGAAACAATAGGACCACATAAAATAAAGAGAATGAATAGGAAAATAAATGACCAATTAGTAGACTTAAATGTAATGACATAAACAAATATATTCTTTTAATACACCAAATTATTTCATTGAAAAGCAATAATTATTAGAGTAGCTTACTATAAAATTATATGCTATTCCTAAGAAATGCACTTAAAACACATTTATGTTAATGAAGTCTATAATGGTTAGAAGAATATCAGAAATGTAGACATCAAGACAAAGAGTATTACAGAGATAAGGAGGGCCAGTTCATAACCACATAAGGATCCATTCATCGGGAAGACAAAACAATCATAAATGTAGACTTGTCTACTAACAAGACCTCAAAATAGATGAAATAAAAATTGGCAAAGTGAGAGATAATTTCACAACCATAGTAGGAGTGAGTGTTAAAATCCCACTCTTAAGTAGGTGATAAAATATCTAGAAAAAACATCAATGAAAAGATGAATGGCTTAATTGATATTTATAGAGCACTGTGCTCAACAGTGAAAAAAATATCCTTGTCAAGTGTACTTTATTATATTTGCCAAGAGTGACCAATGTATTGGGTCATTAAACAAGTCTCAATACATTTAAAACAATTGAAATCTTACAGTGTGTTCTCTGACCAAATAGAACTGAATTAGAAATCCATAACTGTAAGAGTTTACAAAAAATACCTAGAATATTTGAAAATATGTATAAATTGAATAGTCTTCTAAATAATATTTGGGTCAAAGAAGAAATTAAAAATCAGAAATCAATAAATATATTGAACTATATATTGTAATAAAAGTACCACATGTTAAAATGTATGGGATGGTGCTAAAGCAGTGCTTAAAAGAAAATGTTGGGTTAACACTTGAAAATTCATAAATGTAATAGGTAAATAAAATAAATAAGCTCTTTTTAATTTATTTCATCCTTGGCAAACGAGGAATAGAAAGAAATGTCTTCATGCTAATAAAGGGCATAATTAGTGATTAAATAATGAATGTTTCACCCTAAATTCATTAACAAGATACACTCACACCATTTCTGTTCAACATTGGACCTGTGCACCACCCTGTCACAATAAGCCAAAGGGGAAAATGCATTTAGACTGCAAAAGTAAAGCTGTCTGTATTTGCAGGTGTCAGGATTGTTTACATGAGAAGTTCTAAGAAATTTCAAAATTACTTAAACTAGTATCTAAGTGTTCAATTGTTGAAAGATAAAAAGTTAATAAATTAAAAGGGACTGTATTTTTATACACTTAACAGTAAATAATAGGAAAATAAACACTTAAAAAGGTTTAAAAATAAAATACTTTGGAATAAATTTAACAAAAATATATAAAAAGTATCTTTTCACTGAAAATACAAAGTCACTGAGATTTTTTAAAAAAACACTAAAAATAATGTAGAATCACTATTTCTACAATGTCTGTTCTTCCAAAACGATCTATAAATTCACCTCAATCGCAATCAAAATTCCTACAAATTCACCTCAATCGCAATCAAAATTCCTACAGAACATTCTGTAGATATTGCAATGTGATTCTAAAATGTATCAACTTAAAAAAATCTAGAATCACTATAGCAAATTTTTTAAAGGAAGAGCAAAGTTAGAGGGTTTACATTATCTGACTTCAAAATGAGTAGAGTCACAGTAACTAAAACAGTGGTATTAGAGTCAAGAGAGACAAATGTAAAAGGAACAGAGTAGAGAGAGCAGAAGTTGACCCATACATATGTAGTCAATTGATTTTTCCCAAAGGTGGCACTTCAAAGGATAAAGAAAAGTTATTATAACAAACTGTGTCTAGAAGAGTTGGTTAAGTATATGGGGAAAAAATAATGATTGACTTTATTAACACCATACACAAAAATATCATTCAAAGTGGGTTCAGGCCTAAATGGGAAAAGCTAAAACTACAAAACTTCTAGGAGAAAACAAATAAAAATATCTTTGCAACCCGGGGAGTATTTCTTACACAAAAAGCATAAATTGTAAAAGAAAGCATCAATAATCTGGACTTCATTAAAATGTTTTTCAAAGGCAACAAAAAGAAAATAAGTAGATAGACTAAAACACAGGCAAAAATATTCTTGATATATTAATATGAATAAATGTATCCATAATATATAAAGAGCACTTACAATTCATTATTAGAAGATATGCAACCCAGTAAAAAATAAGCAGAAGATTTTAGTGGACACTTAACAAAAGAAGATATGAATAAACATTAAAAAGGCTAACCATCATTAGTTATGAGGAAAATGCTACTTAAACATTTTTACCTTTATTGAAATGTCTAAATTAAAAACAATTACAATACCAAGCCTTGGTCAGGATATACGACAACTGGAACTTTTATACACTGCTGGTGAAGTATAAAATAGCACTATCATTTTAGAAAAAACTTTAGAAATTCCTATACAGCTAAACATGTATTAACTCTATTACCCAACAGTTCTGAACTAGGTATTTATTTATCCAAGAGACACGAAAATCTACATCCACAAAAATAGTTGCTCAAAAGTGTTTATCACAGCCTTATCATAATGATGAAAAACTGGAATCAATACAAGTATTGATCAACAGGAAAATGGATAAACGAATTTTGGTAAATTCTTTCAAAGCACTTATATTTGGCAAGGAAAAAAAATTGAATGAACATTGTAGACAAATCTCAAAAACATTATGCCAGACTTAAGAATGCATACTTTGTAATTCCACTCAGGTGAGGTGCATATTTTATGATTTTTCATGTATGAAGAAAAGCAAAATCAGAAATCAGAGCAGTAGTTACCAGTGAGTTATGGTGATTTAATGAAAGGAATATAAGAGAACTTTGGCATATTGTACATCCTTATCAGAGTGATTCTTCATCCATTGTATCTGTCAAATCCAGAGTACTTAAATTTTATCTTCATTTAAAAAAAAAAGGCCATCAAATTGTTTAACACTGTAGAGTTGAGGAGAAATGGATAGATACTGCATTTGGAAAGTCAAATGTCTGTGAAGTGAGGATGTGAGTCTTTACATCCTCATGCCTAGTGCAATCACCCAAGGGGCAGATAGAATTTAGGAGGGAGAGGAAGGACTCAGTTGTGTCTGGTGAAGTAGAAACCGCCCTCATTTAAGAGTATCCAAGTGCATTACAGAACCTAGTTATGCAGTTTACAGCAGACAATAATCTTATTGTGAGACATACATACCTAATATGTTGCAGTACCGATATAAAATAATGGGTAAGGCAATATGTTGTTCTTTTATATATTAAAAAATTGAGAATACAACTGCATTTATAAGAATGACTGAAAACAGCAGAGGAATCTAAGGGTCACACCCAGCACGGAGACCAAATTGGGACTTGAACTCACCACCCTGAGATCAAGACCTGAGCTGAGATCAAGAGTTAGACAGTTAACTGAATGAGCTACTCAGGCATCCCCTAAGGGTCATTTCTTTAGTCCCTCACTTGCATATTGCTATTGGTTCATAAAGATGCTCTCACCCTGCCCACCATTCTGTGAAAACCTATCTCTAAGATGCTGTTGGAGTTTGGACTTTCATTTCGAGAGGTCCCAGTTGTGGTATGAATTCTTGGAGATGCGTCCTGAAGTTATTCCGTGAAAGTGATTTCAGTAGAAAAGTTAGCATAAATATTGTTATGGTAAATTTAAGGAGTTAACTTTACTGTTAAAACCTTCTTAAGAGGCTTTCAACCAGGAAATAACCTGGGCCCGCATAAGATCTCATTTGTCGGAGATATGTCCTTTCGTACATTGGAAAGGAAATTTTAAACACAATTGCTTTACTCAACTTTGTTTCTGACATTTTTAGAATGTCATAAGCAAATTAAATATCAAAACTTTTATTTCTGAGTTTATAATTCCTATCCCAAATGAATCCTGACAAATCTGATTGATGAAGAGAAAACTCATACAACACACCAGTACGACTGAGTAAGTCTGGAATTCCATATACTTTTCAAAAGGATAATTAAAAGTAGCCAACAAATTGCTCCAATGTATTCTAGAGAAAGAAGGACCAGCTCCAGCAGGTGGGTATTGCTTTCACGTCTGTGTGGCCTCTTTTCAGCTTCTTTGGTGTTTAAAAGACCATAATGTATCTCTGTATTTTTATTATTCCCGTAGTATACTTTTTCTCATGATCATGTGCTGAAATCTTGCCTATAAAATTTTGTAAAGTGTCATATCTGTCCCTTTGTTTATTGGCAATGTTTAAGTAAAATTAAAACAATCTTCGGGGCACCTGGGTGGCTCAGTGGGTCAAAGCCTCTGCCTTCGGCTCAGGTCATGATCAAAGGGTCCTGGGATTGAGCCTCACATCGGGCTCTCTGCTCAGTGGGGAGCCTGCCTCCCCCTCTCTCTCTCTGCCTGCCTCTCTGCCTGCTTGTGATCTCTGTCTGTCAAATAAATAAATAAAATCTTTAAAAAAAAAAATCTTCACAAACTGTACAAATCGAACCATATTGAAGATCGTAGTTTAAAAAAAAAATGGAATCCAGCTCCATGTTCCTGTCTAATTGGAAAACAAAAAACAAAAAAACAAAACAAAACAAAAACCCAAAACAGCAAACCCAAGCCTCTCAGAGAAGGAAAACCAATTGTCCATAACCAGCCTAAAGAATTATAACGGAGAATTGAGAAGGAGGAATGACTCTGGGTAGATTTTATAGCCTAGGTTTGCAGAACCATTAGCAAATAGAGTCCAGAAGTCAAACACTTGAGTAAACAGCACAACACAGAATGACTTAGGGAATGCTCTCCGGGCCTGTGTCAGACACATCCTCCGCAGAGCGGGCTGGTGGATAGGATGATTTAGCGCGGCCAACGATCAGTGGCACTCCACGTGTGGGTGCCCAGCCAGGGGCTGGCGGCAAGACGGGAATGCCAGTCACCCAGTGTCACCTCTTCAGTCGCGTCACATTGGAATTCAGATGGCGGCGGAGAACCTGAAAAGTGAATTTATTGTTGCAAGAAAGTCAATACTTCACAATAACTCTAGGCAGTGATTTAAAAGGCCATTTTGTGCACACCATTTACTTCTTCATACACATGTATATTGCTATTCTTTGCCACGAATACCTAGAAGCAGAAAAACTCCACGAGGCCACCTCATTTGAAACACTTTCTTTACAAAGCAAACAAACGACCTCTGGCTCATCAGGAAAACTGAATTATTAGAATGTTCTCTGAATTTCAAGAGAGGCTGTTTACTTCACTAGTCCCACTTTCCCCTCCTAGAGAATTTTTCATTCTTGATGAAATCTGTCACCAAGTCAAAACCATGAGTCCACCCTTCCTACTGGTGCCTTCCAAACACAATGTATAAAAACAGACAGAAAACAGAATACAAACTTGACTTTTAAAAGGGGTATATTTCGGGGCGCCTGGGTGGCTCAGTCATTAAGCATCTGCCTTGGGCTTAGGTCATGATCCCACAGTCCTGGGATCGAGCCCCGCATCAGGATCCCTGCTTCTCCCTCTCCCATTCACCCTACTTGTGTTCCCTGGCTTGCCACGTCTCTCTCTGTCAAATAAATAAATAAAACATTTTAAAAAAATAAAAATTAAATTAAATAAATAAATAAATAAAAGGGTATATTTTGATTGAAGGAAGAGTCTATTCATAAATCTCAGATAAAGCTAGTGTCCTTTTCTAAACTAATGTCTTCTTATTTATAAATAGAGCTCTAACCGATATTTATGGTTTTCGTTACACACTTTTTTTTTTAAAGATTTACTTGTTTATTTATTTGACAGTCAGAGATCACAAGTAGGCAGAGAGGCAGGCAGAGAGAGACGGAAGCAGGCTCCCCGCTGAGCAGAGAGCCCGATATGGGGCTCGATTCCAGAACCCTGGGATCACGACTCGAGCCGAAGACAGAGGCTTTAACCTACTGAGCCACCCAGGCGACCCTCGTTACACAATTTTTAAATGAAATTATCTTAAGTCAAAGAGAGATAACGGTTTTATATGCTGTTCCCCTTCATAACACACACACACGCACAAGTCACCAAAAGGACATGATGTCTGTCATTTTTCATAACAGATTTTCAGTTAATAAGATAAACAGAGATGGGCGCCTGGGCAGGTCAGTCAGTTGAGCAGGCTTGGGTCATGATCTCAGGGTCCTGGGATGGAGCCCCGCGTCCAGCTCCTCACTCAGCAGGGAGTCTGCTTGAGATTCTCTCCCTCTCCCTCTGTGCCTCCCCCTGCACTTTCTCTCTCTCTCTCTGAAATGAATAAATAAATTTTTTAAAAGAAAAGAAAGAGAAAAAAGATGCATTTGTTTGATGCAGCTGTTAGCATGATAAAATCTTTTTTGCTTTTCCCTCCATTTTTTTGTGGAACAGAGGAAGGAGCACAATACTTTTTCCCTGACATCAGGTTGATACATATATGTGGGTCAGAGCAGCTTCAGTAGGTACATTTTGTTGTTTTTGTTGTTATTAAAAAGAACAACTTTGTTGAAACCTACCAAGAGCTCAGAGCTTCGAACTCTGAAGAGGACGTTATCAAGGAGAAAATGCAGGTTCCCTCCAGATTAATTTCCAGTGTCTCAATCACTCACAGTGCATACAGCAGCCTTCCAGCCTGTCCACAACTCTGCAGCACTTCGGGTAGATCTGAATATTGGAGTTCGAGAAAGACTCTACAGCTGGGGCTTATGCTTATTTTTTTCCTTTGCATTGGAGTGATGCTTGGGCATTTAAGTAAAAGGAAAACTGAAGTTGGCCTCACAATACAAATTTGTTTGTTTGCATAATGGGCAACAATAGAATATCTCCTCTAAATTTGTTAAACATGAGCTTCACCACCCAGAAATCACTGCTATGCTCAAGCATGGATACTGTAAAGAACAACCAAGACCCAGATGAGACCGGAAATTCTACAAAATGCATCTCAAAATCGTTTTGAAGATGGAGTTAGTCATGGATCAATTTTCTAGCCAGCAAAAAAAGATACCACTTATAGTATTTATTTTCCCACAAAATGCAAGCAGCTGTGTTCAGGAGACTCAAAACTGAAGTGTGCATCGGTGGGTAACTTAGGAGCTTTAAGAAGCGGGGCATGCCCAGTCTTAACAATTATAACGTGACCCTTCCCCTGCTCTCTACTCAGCACCTTGCCACTGCCCTTGACTCCTTCTGGCATCATTTCTCTAAACTTCCAGGGCTCCAGCTCATGTCTCCCATGAGTCAGCTTCCCTAGATTCCTCCCCTCCTACGCCAATCTCAAGTTTGTTGCCAGGCTTCCTGTTTTCATTGCATCACGTAATTGTTTTCAAACAGTGCTTCTGGGAATGGACTTGAATGACACGGCTGTGAGACTGGCTCTAGGAACCCTCCAATTTGGCAAATTTGTTCTGAAGTTTGGAGCATCTTCTGGTCTGACACTTGGTCTGTTCTGGTTCAGGACAAGCAAATTGAATAATGGTACCAATGCTGCTTAACAATCTAAACGCTTTCCTCTATTCAATTACCTTTCTTGTCACTTGTAAAATCTTTACATATATGACTCAAAAAATTAGCCCAGAGAGTACGTTTTGTTTGGGCCGTCAACTATGAAGGGTATAAAGGACAACCTTATGAACAATTTCTTGAAACTTAACTTGGGGGAAATATAAATTATTCTCAAATCTCTTATCTCTATGAATCCTTTTTTTTTTTTTAATTTCAAGAAAGGGTTTTGTTGACACTACAGTGCCAAAGTTCAATTCCCGACACTCTACTTAACCATTTTAAATAATGCCTGTTTATTTATATTTAAATAACATACTTATTTTCATCCTTATATCTGCTACTTTGACATGGTCGTTTATTTAATATGAGATTTGAGTGCATTGATTATATATGAGAGAGTGTTTCTGTGGAGATAGAGAAGGCCATATTTATGAAACCTTATACATTATCACGATCAAATAATCTCCTGACATTGAAAAGCTCTACCTCTTGAATCAGCCCAACTGGTATCTGACTGCAATTAAGGAGACCATAAGTGAGGCCAGCACTGGGTTCAGCATTTTAATAAAAATCAGTTCAGCCTAAAATCACTTCAGCCCAAATGACAAAAGTTGCATGGAAAATTAATTTTAGGGATCACTTCAAGTCATGTGGGCTTCTTTAGGATAAAATTGCCAGAGCTGTGGGAAATATGAGTGTCAGTAATGATATTTGTTAAACAAAATGAAGGATAGCAAGAGCCTTGGAAGCCAAAGTGGAAGTGATGACTCTCTGAGGGCAAATTGCACCAGGAGCTTTTAAGACAATCAAAAGATATCAAAGTGCAGGGACAGATTAGATCAATCCATACACATTTCCATCCATCATTCCTTTGGGAAATGGAGCACATGTACACAAGAGGAAAAACGGGTAATCACAGAAGGAAACTTTTCAAATCCTGTTTGTGGGCCTCTCGGTTGACACATTGCGTATATCAAAAATGTTAAGTGGTATACATCTATAAGGCCAGCAGTAGATGGATAAATACATCCTTTTTTCCTTTTGAAAAATCTAAATTTGAAAAATCTAGAATCCTAATTTATAAGCTACCATTTGTATCGTAGCATGAAAATGAGAGAAGTATAAATTTCACCAGGAACAAACCACCGAGGGATGCCTGCGTGGCAGTCAGTTAAGGGACCTACTCTTGATCTCAGCTCAGGTCATGATCTCAGGATCGTGAGATCGAGCCCCATATTGGACTCTGTGCTCAACACAGTGTCTGCTTAACACTCTTTCTCTTTCTCTCTCTGTCCCTTGACCCCCGTCTTTCTAAAGTAAATAAGTAAATCTTTATTTAAAAAAAAAAAGAATGAAATATTGATACATTCCACAACATGAATGAGACTCAAAGATATCAGGATGAGTAAAAGGAGAAGTACATTTTATATGGTTTTACTCTGTGATTGTATAAAGGTCAGGGATGTGCTAAACTTTTCAACCATGGAGGAAATCAAATCAATATTTGCACTGTTTTATAACATGATAGAGTGCTGGGTTATGTGGTATATTCATGTGTCAGATTTCTTGGAATATAGAATTAGATTTATACTTTTCACTCACTATAAAGCCTATCTTTATCAAATTATGCATAGAAAAAATCTTGCAACATAGTTGAAAAAAATATCAAACCCCAAAGACAAAAGCATTTTTACAAAATATAAAAAAATTACAACTCATTCAACAAATATTTACTGGATGCCCTTCAAGTGACAGAAATTATTTAGAGCATTTATTATATACATCAGTGAAGCAATTAGACAATGATCAGTGCCTACATTTCAGCAACTGAAAGAAAAATTGCAAAATAGAGAAAAATTTAAAAAAAATAAATTACTTTCATAGTCCAGAGGCAGAAGGTGATAAAAGCTGTAGAAAAATAAAAAGGCCATAGCAAGATAAAATGTCTCATAAGTGCTGGTCAGGGGAAAAGAGGGCTGGTCTGAATTTTAAATAGGGTGCCCAAGACAGATCACAGTGAGAAAGAGCACTGCAGATCAGCCAACACTTCCAGTGGGTGAGGTTGTCTCCCATGTGAATGTGTTGGCAAACGGCATTCAGGTGGGAATATGCACAGAATGCATGGGGAACAGCAGGGAGATGGTGTGTGGAGTGATCCAGGTAGAGCCAATAAGGAGGAGAAATCAGAGGCCACTGAGTCCAGATCTGCAGTGCCTTCGAGGTCGGCTTAAGAATTTTGGCCTTGGGTTGGAAGGAAATGGGAAGATTTTGAAGTTTAAAAATATTGCTCTGGCAATTTGTTGGTGAATCACAGTTGGGGGGGGCATGGAAGGAATGGAAATCTATTGTTAGCAAGTAGTGATGAAAGTTGTCATGTTCTGAATATAATTTGAAAGCAAAGCTTGGAGGATTTGCTGAGTAATTAGATACACAGTGTGAGATGAAGAGAGAGGTCAAGTCGATTTTCAGCTTTTCGGTCTGTTGAAGGCTGTTGGTAGAGCAGATTAAGAATAAAGAGACAGAGATCTGTAAACCACACCCAGCAAGCCAAGATGAAGGCATAACTCAAATGTGAGTTATTCGTATCCTACCATTTTGGGTCATAATGGAAACAATAAGAGTAATCTATAAAGAGTAATGGATTTAAAATACAAATTTTGCTTAATTTTTTAAAAGTAAGAAAAATTTTCTCTAACACACAACACTGAGAGATATTGATGAAATGATCTCACTTCACCATCCCTTACTTGTTCCTCAGTGAAAAGGTAACTGCCTCCCAACTGCCTCCCTAATGACAATGACAAGGAACAAACAGAAAGATAAAGGAAAGTGAAGGTAGATCAGAAGTGGTTAGAATTGAAGTTATCTTGGTGGTCAACTCTAGATTCTTCCTCTAGTTTAAAAAAAAAAAAGGTGAAACATCATCTGAAGTATTCAAGAGTAATGGTCCATTGAGGAGTAGGAAACTCAGCACCTTCAAGGTGGCACATTCCACGAAGATAATGCTGGAATTGTAATAAGATTCTTAGATAGATCAACAAAGTTCTGCCTTCATATAACTTCTATTTCTGCATTTAGTTTTGTTTTAATGTCTACAGTGAGTAAGCATAATCTCCTTTACCTGACAAACACAAATATTTCAAAACAGTGAGTATATTCATCCCATGTTCCCTTTAGATTCCCATACCCTGATTTCCTCTGGTGTGCCTCATTTACTCTTATTTCTAAATCACCTACGGTCAGTCTGTCCAGTCATATGGATAGACTCCAGTGTTGGTGCCAGCTTGAGGCCAATATGAATGAAGCTGTAAATGTGCTTGTGCAAGTCTTTCTGTGAACCACGTGTTCATTTATCTTGGGTAAACGCCTTGGAATTAAATACTGGGATTTTAAGGTTAGTGTATATTTCCTTTCATGAAGTATTGACAGAACTTTTCCCAAAGTGGTTGTACTATTTTATATTCTCACCAGCACTGTATGAAACTTCCAGTTTGGGCTGAAGCAGAAGTAGGGACGGACTGACTGGGCACAACTATGAGCGATGTTCTGGGGGGCTAAAATCATCTATGACTTCACATGGGTCTCAACTGGACCTAGTCAAAACTCAGCAAATCTATGCTTTGGTGCACATTTCGTCGTATGTTAAATTTACATCACAAGAAAAAAACTAAACACTAAACACTAAACTAAACACACAGATACTAAACACTAAACTAAAGTGTAATGATACACTTACTGGAAATAGGACGACTATAACTAATATCTTCAATTTACTTTGTAATGCATCTAAAAAAGAAGGTTGATGGACAGAGTGTTTTTGCACTGATAGGTATATGGTAAGCAAGTACATCATTAGTGATAAAATTTTATGGTGAGTATACAGGTGGCCACTGTAAAAATGTTCTCCACCGTATGTTCAAAATATTTCAAAACAAAATGCTTAAAAAAGAGAATAAAAAGGTAAAACATATACTTACTGTAGGAATCTGCTATTCTACTCATGGAATGAAGGCATAGTCTATACAAAATGGTGCATGAATGTTCAAAGCAACTTTATTTGTAATTTAAAAAAAAAAAAAAAAGTAGAGATAACCCAGCTGTCCACCAGGAGGTACATATGATGATATGATGAGCAAAATGTGGTACAGCCATAGGGTGGTCTGCTGCTTAGAGTGAGAAGGAATGAGTTGTCAGTGCTCACAGGGTTGTATTTAGAATGAGTCTGTTGTGGAGAGGAAGCCAAAGCAAACAGAAATAAGTACATATATATGTAATTTATTTTAAATGTATATAAATTTATATGATTTTAGAAAATGGAAACAAATCCCAAGTGACAAGAAGCAGAACAGTAGCTTCGAGGGGATGAGGTATGCGGTGAGAGAGTGAGGCAGAGGAGGATTACAAGTGGAAACCAGGAAACATTTGGGCCTGATGCTGATGATGGCTTCACCGGGACATACAGACATCACAACCTAGTCAGATTTTACACTTGAAATAGGTACAGTTTAGTATACTTCAACTGCATTTCAATAAAGCTTTTTTTTTTTTTTTAATCCTCAAGAAAAAACACCCACCATTCTTGAAATCATTTTCTGCTCTCCTGGTTTTCAGCCACTTTTGAAATGATACACAGAGACCTGAGCACAGGCTTCCTAGCAGAGAACAGAGGGATGGTTTTCTCCTTGATCTATGTGTTCTCCTCCTATCAGTTTGGATTCAACTATTATTATTTTGGTAGTCCTGACATAGTGTTAGTGTACAGTGTAACTAGAGCAAAAAAAATCTCTTAAACCATTTTAATTTTTATTTAAAAATATGTACTGCTCTTAAACCAGGTCACATGCAATCATGCTGACTTGAACTTCGCAGGTGACTTTTCACTTCAAATGAAGAATTGACATCTTACATTACTCAGTTTGTCATGTTGTAACATTTGTGAGCCTTTATGCTATAATCAAAGTATTAGCAATCTTCTGTGATTCTACTGCATAGAGATGACAACTGTTTTTTCTTTGTTCTTCTGATTTGCTGTGGTGCACACTTTAGCTCAGTGACTTACTCTCCGTAACTGGAAGCCTCCATCTCTCACTCCCCTTCACCCTTTTTGCCTTCCTCCCTCACCACTGACGGTCAGCATGTTCTCTGTATTTCTAGATCTGATACTATGTTTTGTTTGTTTCCTCATTTAATTTTGTTTTTTGTTGTTGTTGTTGTTTTGTTTTGTTTTTTGATTCCACATATGAGCGAAATCATATGGTATTTGTCTTTCTCTGCCCAACTGACTTCATTTAGCATAATGCCCTCGAGATCCATCCATGTTCTGACACATGACAAGATCTCATCATCTTGGATGGCTGAGTAATATTCCATTGTATATAACCCACACCTTCTTTATTCACCTGTTAATGGACACTGGGACATGACAACTATTTTAAAGTGAATAAGTGACAGGTCTACAGAATATAAAACTAGCACCTCAGAAAAAAATTAGAAAGGAAATTTAAAAGAATAAAATTAAATTACTTTATGCAACATAAGGATGATCTTTTACTGTGAAGTTCATGATGCATCCTTGTATTACATGTTATGGTCAACCCAATCTTTACATTTTGTTAACTGAAGAGTTTATGAACAGCTGTGATCACTGAATGTGTAGGTAATCATTACGTAATAGATAACTTCCATAAATGTTATTGCTTAAGTAAAGAAATGGTCTCTATTATGAATGTTTGCTATGTGACACGAGTTGAAACTGGCATTCCGTTTGTTCTTAGAATGGGATGGCTGTCATTTGTGTTATTCTTTGGTTATCACTAAACTCGCTGACGTTGCGAGTCTGTTCTAGTAAAAGGCATTGTATTTTTGTGTACTTATTTACACCCCAAGGCTATGTGGAGAAAAGTCTGTGCATTCCTTATTAAATAACAAGACATATGGGTAAGATAAAAGTCTAGTTAATGGATGACATTTTTTAAACAACATTAAGACAAAAGAAACAGTGGCTCAGAAAAGTTGAAATTGCTACATTAAGCAGAGGACAAAAACTGTTTAAAGAAAAATAGCATGCTTCTTGCTTTGGCAGATTAAAATAAACTAAAACTATAATATATGCATGAGCCATCTCTATGCAGAAAAACGTATTTATTTAGTGCTTCTTAGCACGGACAACAGTACCGTTTGTGACAAAATACCGTACATCTGCTATTAAACTCATAGAAAGGCATTAAAATTATGGTATATTATTAAAATTTATCATATTTTAGAAATAAAGTGTAAATGTAAACTGAAGTATGACTAAGTTCAGTTGAACAACACTGATAATCTATGAGATAAAGAAATATAATGAATGAATCCATCCAAAATCCAAGCCTGGTAAAAGAAAATGAGCATTTATTTTTAGTGACAGTGCTCAAGTTAAAGTGCCTTTTATTCTAATTTTGATTATGTGAGATGTAACTGCATAAGGTACAAACGAAGTTATAAGTTGTCAAGCACTCTTATTACCTAGTGCAGCTGATGGTCTACTAAGAGGTTCAAAGAGGTTCACTTACTGCATGACTGATGATATTTATGGGGGCAAATATCTTTTACTCTTTTGCCTTCACCATCAGCTTTCCATTAGGTCAATATGAATAATGATGAAGACATGCTAAGCTCTTTTCTAACTCCTAACTGGAGCACCTTTCAATAATCTTCATAACTAAAAGACCCTATATTTCTGAAACATCCTATGTTTAATAGCAAATGTGTCCTTTGTGTAAGTATTTTTGGATGAAAATGTGTTTGTTGTTTTCAAATAAAGCTGATATACCAAAAATGCATACCATCAACTGAGTTATTTGTAACCACAATTATATTTCTGTGATACACCTCTAGAGAAAAAATTCAAAATTATAATGGGCAATGATTGTATTAAAGAGGAAATTGTATGTGTCAGGATTGTCATCTCTCGTATCTTTGAATTGGCTGCTGTTGAAAGCACTCAAAGACAAATATTATACGGTTCATCCTTTCTTTTTTTTTTTTTTTTTTTTTTAAAGGTTTTTTTCTTTTTTTTTCCTTTTAGATAGAGAGAGATCTCAAGTAGGCAGAGAGACAGGCAGAGAAAGAGGGGGAGGCAGGCTCCTTGCTGAGCAGAGAGCCCGATGTGGGGCTCGATCCCAGGACCCTGAGATCATGACCTGAGCTGAAGGCAGAGGCTTAACTCACTGAGCCACCCAGGTGCCCCACGGTTCATCCTTTCTGCAACAGAGATACTAACCCAGTTCTCATTATCTGCTTACTTCATTGCTAAAAGTCTTCACAAGTGCCATTTTCCTGATACTCCCTCCTGTTATTCTCAGGGAGCTGTAAGGAGGCAATGCAAAGCCGAGCCCATGAAGCTTTGTTAGATGTTGTAACTAGAATCAGGAGTTTTCCATCTCTTTTCTCAGAGGAAGAAAGGAACGCAGTGAACTTCATCAAAAATTGTGTGGTGTTCATCACTTCCATAATTGAACAAGGATTTTTTTTTCTTAGGATCAGGAAACTGTTAGGCAAACATTTTGTCTTGGGATTGATGAGGGCTCAAGATGTGAGCCCCCACAAGTTATGCTACACACATATGTTTGCTTTCCTAAATTACAATTTGGTATCTTGAAGAATGCCAAAATAGGAGCCTTAAGAACACTATGTCTCAGGGACACCTTTGTGCATAGAAATCATGAAACCTTAGGACTGTGGGTTTGTGAATGAGAAATTAAGTATGAACTCTTAAGCATGAATTGAATGCTCTCGTGGAGCTAAAATGGAAAAAGGATGCTTTCTCTGGTTCCACTTTGTTATCTGGATTCTAAATGTGATTTTAGTAATAAGGACATTGGGGGTGGGGGTTGTAGGGAAATAAAATGTGACTCATTAACTACACTCATCAAATAGGAAACCCATTAAATGGTCTGTGATATGTCATGCAGTAAATTAAAGAACGTAGTGGAAACATGGCCCGTCTGGTTTTATTACTCATCCTGTCACAAGTGTGGTTAAATCAGTGAACCACATTTAGAACCAAAGGGTAGGAAGGAACACGGAACAACTGTCAAATAAAATGGTGAGAAGCCGCCATGGTTGTTGCTGGCCTTTGTGTGAATTAGAGGTGGGCACCCTGTTCAGTAGCATGCTGCCCTGCTAAATAGATAAATAGACTTGTGGATGCCAGACTTTCTCATTTAATAGATGGGAAATAACCAGAATCTAAAATTTTAGATAAGGGCACAGGTTATTATGAGAAGAGTGCTTAATAACCCATAAATACTTCTCTACCATCCATGGTTCTATTAAAAGACTGTAGACAAAGAGAAAAAGTAGATAATAGTCTAAGAGGATTATAAACACTGAACGTTGGAAGGTCAAAGAACAAAAAGGTCACAGGCAAGCACTGAGCTTGGAAAGGCATCATTGGAGAGCACAGAAGCATGTCGCATGGGGGTCAACTCCATTCCCCGTGAAGGAAAGTCATGGGTGGCAGATCAGAAATAGAAGTACAGGAGAACACTTTAAAAATATAAATAATCCAGTTTGATTAAAAAATGTACATCAAAGTATGGAAGACCCTAGAGTAGGTCACAGAGAACACCGAATTTCTGGTGAAGCTGTTGGTTTCTTTATTCCATTGATAATAGAGGGGTTGGGGAGGATTTCAGGAGAGAAGTGACACAAACATAATTGAGACTTGAAATGATTCATCTTGGGTCAAGAGAGGAGACAACCCAAGACTATTTTGCAATCTTCCAGGGGAAACTGATGAAGATGAAGCGTCCAAGGACAGCAGGAGGAAGTGAGGGAAGAAACAGAGGTACTGGGACTTTATGAATGAGAAAATGAGGGCTGGGGGTGGGCAGAACTCGGACATGCCTGCAAATCAAACTGACTAGGGAAGGGCTGTTGCTTTAGTATCTAGTGATAGAAACAGGGAAATGGGGATTAGGAGATTAAGATCCCAACCCAAATGCGGTTTGGGAGAAATGATGAGACTGATTATAGCTAACTCTGTTGTAGGCTAAAGAATGCAAAAGAAACATCCTAAGTGGTTTACAGGTTCAGAGTCCAGGCTCTGGAGGCTGATTGCCTGCATTCAGACTTGGGCTCTAGGGCTCACCGGCCGTCTAACCCCCAGCAAATGACTGACCTTGTCTGTGCCTCACCTGCCACTTCCTTAAGATTAAGAACAATGAGAGTATCTATTTCATGTTTGTCTGGTCGTGCTTTTTGGATCCCAAATGGGTTCATGCATGCTAAGTCCTTCAAATAATACCCAGCTCAGAATAAGCCCTCAACAAATGCCAGCTATTAATATCACTATCACTTCTTAGCTGGGATTTAACCACCTTTTCCTTTAACACATTTTTAGATCTAACTTGCTTCTCTTACCAAACCTGCACTATATATCCTCTGTAAAAATGGAAAATGATTGATCGTATTGCTCTCCAATACAGCCCTGAATATAAATTATTCTCTACGCCTCCTAACTGTGATATTTCTACTTTGTAATAAACTCTGTGACTTTTTTCTTTGTACACAAATCTAATAGAACATGTTTCCCTAAAACTATCCATATAACTACTAATGCTTATTGCTCAAAAATATTGCCTCAAACCTTTATAATATACTCCAGTATTTTACCTGAATAAATAATAGCTTTGTGCAAAAGTAATTCCTGCAAAAATCATGTTTGGTAAAAAGCCTATTAAAATAGAGAGATTTTTTTCCTAGAAAATGAGAATTAAAAAGGACGTAGATCACTTACATATACACACTGACTGCATTAGGGAGCTGGAAAAACTACTTGTGTTCTATACTCCTATATTCTATACTCTTATGTGTTCGTCCCACATGTAAATAGCTCTGTGGCCACACTGGTTTTTATGCATAAGCAGATCGCTCTTCATAATCAATAAGATGTCACATCTCAAAATCACAAAACTAGTACAGCTCTTCTATTGTATTTTTTCAATAAAATCCGGGCCCTTCATCACTCTTGATACCCACACAGAATTTCTATTGATGTTGCTAAGAGATGTGCACATGAATCAAGCCTACTAAATGACACATAATAACTAGGAGACTAAATTGCTCCAGGGATTAGTAATGGTCCTCTGACCTACAGGTCAACAATTTGAATCCAGACTCAGTTAATAGTAGCTAAAAATTGCTACAATCTGATGTCTGATTGACAGCCAATGAAAGGGGACCTAGAGTCTCTGTGGAATTCTGAGTTAACAGGTGCCACAGCACAGAATCCCAAAAACAATGGCCAAGTTAAAAGGTCAAAGATTAAATCGGTGTGGAAATCTAGCAACTTTTGATCAGTAGAGGAAGCCTCTGCAGGACTTAAATGGTGTGTTGATGGAGCAATATCTCCTTCCCATTTCACATGTATGGGACACCTCTTCCCTCTGTGACAGCATCCGCAGACAGCACGGCAACATAGCAACTGAGAAAATTAAATTGTGTATATACTGAAAAAATGTGTGTCTCCGGGTTTATATGAATCTCATTTTAACCGTAACTTCTATAATAGAAATAATGTAGCATTTGCATAGAAGTTACATCAATGTACAAAAGCAAAAGCTTTTCTTTGAGTGCACACACACACTCTGCCCCCTTCCCCCACCCCCCAACACAAAACTGAAATGATAAAGATCCCTCACAGGTTAAAAGTAAATGAATGTTGGTTCTTTTATTTAATGAACCATTACTACATTTTCCTGTTGGTGTTATAATAAAGGCTTCCTTCACAGGTGAAAGTCTCACTTTGTATCTCCTAAGAAATATCTCAGCGTTGTTATTTGTATAGTGTTGCATTGTAGGTAATCACAATGTTTGAGCATTGTTATATGCTTGAATATTTTCAAGTATTCTTTGAAAGCTGTGCGTATCCATGTGCTGATAGGGTATCATCAGATCAAATTTTTAGTAATGACATGGGAAGCCAACTCTGCGTCCCTCATCTCTGGAAGTCAAGACATTCACGGGTAATTGCAAATTCCTAGTGCAATGTTAACTTTTAATCGATGTGAACATATGCATAATAAGATGAAAACTGCAAAAATACGTGATTATTTTTCAAGATACCATGATTGGGAGGAAATTATGTATATAAATCAGGAAATATCTGCGACTGGAGAGTATTTTCAAACTTTTAGAATATGAAATGACATTATATATCACAAGAAAGTTAGAATCTTTTATCTTGTAACTTTTGTCTTGGGCAGACCTAAAATTATTTCATAATACAGACTGTTAACAACTTTACACCATTTCCTGATTATGATTGGGATTCTAAGTTTAAAAATATATTTATTATAAGCAGCTATTTTTACATGGTCTTTACCCCTTTCTCATAAAACCGTGTCTTTAGAAAAATAATCCAAAATTATAAACTGCCCATTTTAAAATTATCCATGTTTATATCTATGATCAAAATAAAGATGTGTCATCTATTTGAAATTATTCAACTCATCTAAAGAGTCCCTTGGCATCCTGAGAACATGACGACTTGGCAAAACATTTTCTGTATTACAGTGGTGAAAAAGAATGAAAAAAAAAACATTAAAATATGACATGTTTGAAAATTTAAGTTCAGTAACATTTCTGGCTTTACCTTGTTTTGATTACTCCTCAAAGCACATTAGAAATGACTCACTTTACATTTTTATAGTGCCCTAAATCATCTTCACTTTGTTGACATAAAAACTCTTTGCTTTCCCTGCCTCTTAATAAGATGATTTATTTGTAGAAAGACCAGGATGATAAGCCCACAGATGCTATGCCCCCCATGCTTTATAAGTGGTTTGCAAAAGGTCAGATGCCATTGACCTTTCGGATGAATGGAATAGCTGATCTTACAAAGAGGCCACTTGTCTATCCCTGATGAACTGAAGATTGCCTTTCTCAACGAAAACAATGTGAGTGGATGACTGTTAATATGTTCAATAACCTGACTATTTTTAACATCTAGAAATTTTTTTAAATTTTCAGCCCTAATGTGAACGTTTCTCTTCCTGACAATAGGTGATATTTTTCTGTTGAAGATAAGTCACTTGCAAATGCAAACCAATTCTTTATTTTTTGAGGTAAACCAGGTCAGCAGTAGCACCTGATGCTTAAGCAGGTTCAGACTTGTCGTTGTGTATTTCTTTTCATGTACTTGTTCATTAACCTAAACCCCATCTCATTTCAGAAAGGCTTTAAGGTGAACTGTAGAAACATATACATTATAATAAGAAAAATAGCACAAAATGAAAAGACATAAAAAATGACAGTCAAAAAGGAAAATGAAGCAAGGAGAGATGGCAGACATACAAGCTTGTTGGTGATACAAGGTTTGCTGTATGTATAATGACATATATGTGTGCACGTGAGTACACACACACACACACACACACACACACAGTTGGCTCAGGGTAGGGAGGCCTTCTCAGATCTCAGTTCTAGGACACATTAATTCTCTGGGCCTATTTTAAGTGGGACATTAAATGATAAATTTGGTGACATTCTTAATAATATCACAATGCTAAAGCCAATAACAACCTCAGGAACCATATCCTTGGAAGAAGATGAAGGTATACTCACTCAGCTCAGCTCCTCTCACTGAGAGCAGCTCTATGGACAGGAAAAGATTAAAGTCCCAATATATCCTTTATTGATGATCAGTTAGATGAAAGTTTAAAAGCCAGCCTGATAATTCTTAAACCTATGAGTGCTCCAGAAGCCGAGTGAGGCTCAAAGACATTGCTGGGCAACACTTGCAGATTTTAAGTAAGTGGAGAAGAGGGTTGGGTCCTTTGTGTTCAACAAGCACCACAAGACTCTGATGCAGGGTGGTTCTTTTGAGAACCACCTTTGAAGAAAAACTGATAAATGGAAGCAATGCTCTCAAACCTGCCATCCAGTCTTCCAGAACATTGTTTCTAGCAACTAGCACTGGATATTTTAGGAAAAAAAAAAAAAAAAAAAACCTGGGTAACAGAATTTTCAAGTTACAGTCTGGGAAATGGGGACTTTATAAATTAATAAAGGCTTGATACAGGATCTGTAATAGGATAATAACAATAGTCAGGAAATATAATTTCCTACTTTATTCTTCTCAGTCACATCTGGAATATTAGGTTCACACTTGGTGCCATATTTATGAAGGATATTGATAATTCATTCAATATACTCCATGAAAGTTTTCTGTCCAACACAAAATGACTATGGTCTTGTGCGTATTTCTGGAATTGAGGCATGGACATAGAGGCAAACAAGAGAAACAATGTGGAAGGTGCTACTCGAGGATTTAAAACATGTTTTGGATGATTAATAGTTATATAGGCAATTTATGTAACTTCTGTGTACCTTAGTTTCCCCATCATTAAATGGACATATTATTAGTACCCACTTCCTAAGGTTTTTATGGGAGAAAGTATTTTATATATGTATTGCAGTTAGAATATTTCTTGCCATATAGTAAGCATCCAGTTAAATTTATGTAATATCTGTTAAAAGCTTGACAAAAATATTAGTCCATCATCCTCAAAATGTTGAAAATAGAACTGCCCTATGACCCAGCAATTGCACTATTGGGTATTTACCTTAAAGATACAAATGTAGTGATCCAAAGGGGCACGTGCACCCGGATGTTTATAGCAGCAATGTCCACAATAGCCAAACTATGGAAAGAACCTAGATGTCCATCAACAGATGAATGGATCAAGAAGATGTGGTATATATACACAATGGAATACTATGCAGCCATCAAAAGAAATGAAATCTTGCCATTTGCGACAACATGGATGGAACTAGAGCGTAGCATGCTTAGCGAAATAAGTCAAGCAGAGAAAGACAACTATCATATGATCTCCCTGATATGAGGAAGTGGTGATGCAACATGGGGGCTTAAGTGGGTAGGAGAAGAATAGATGAAACAAGATGGGAATGGGAGGGAGACAAACCATAAGTGACTCTTAATCTCACAAAAGAAACTGAGGGTTGCTGGGGGGAGGGGGTTTGGGAGAAGAGGGTCGGATTATGGACATTGGGGAGGGTATGTGCTTTAGTGAGTGCTGTGAAGTGTGTAAACCTGGTGATTCACAGACCTGTACCCCTGGGGATAAAAATATATGTTTATAAAAAATAAAAAATTTAAAAAAAAGAAAAATTAGTCCATCATCTTAATAAGTCTGATAAGGTAAACTTTTTATGGTTCATTTTAGGAACTATCCTGAGTGGTTTCATATGTACTTGCCTTCTCAATTTAGAATAAGATTTAAAGATTATTCTGGACCAAATATATACCATTTGGCTGCTTTACAGTTTGAGATACTTTAATAGTATTCATTCATTCTAACTTCCGGTCAACATATGTTACTTATCTGACATCTTGAGTCATTTTAGGAGCTATAACAACAATGAATAAGTAGAGTTCTTATCACTAATTAGCTTTAACCTACAATTTTAAAGATGAAACTGGCAAGTGAATGCAACGTTATTTGAACCTCCATTCATAAGGTAGAGGCTGGGGCTGGGAGGTGCCAGTAAAATCCCCTTGAAGAAATGATCCTTGTGTGAAAACCAGAGGGTGATCAGAAGCAAGCCTGTTGACTTACGGGATGAGACCTCTGAAGCATAGTCACAGAGTGAGGAAGAGTACAGCATACCTGAGTGTGACAAGAGCAGACTGCGCAAGGTGGGGAATAGAGGAAAATGGTGATGAACATTTAGACGGGAGCTCAGATGGCGAGGAGTATTACAAATCTGGCAATGAACCTATCGTTTCATGAATTAAGTTATGGGATTTCAGCCTGAGAAAGTGAAAGTTCTACAATCTATAAAATAGTGAGAGGTTATCGTAACACCAGAAGTAATTAGAAAATCATGGTGAGCAAAGGATGAAAGCATTGAGATTAAGTATCACCAAGTTTGAGTTCAGACTCTGTCACTTCCAAGTTATGGATTCAGCTTACTCATTCAAAAGGTATTGAGTACCTACTGTATGCAAGACACTGTACTAGGCTCCAGTGAAAACAATTCTAAAGGGAAGAAGCATAAGGAAGAGAAGCAGGTAGAGAAGGACCTGGAAGAGAAGAGTAAAGGAAAGGAAAAACAAGCACTGACCTCCTAGAGTTTGCATTTAACTGGTAAATGCCACTATTGCTTTATCAAACCATTACCCTATTGAGTATATAATTACAATTGACACCTGCACCAAAAAGTAGAGAAATGAACAGCAAAGAGATTAGGAAAATCTTTCAGAATGAAAGGAAAATTGAGCACACATCTAAAGGATGACTAAAAGTCAATTTGGCTAAAGCAGGAGTGGCACAATGTGGAGCTACATAATGAATAATTCAAAACAAATGAAAATGCTTTCTGGTGGAATTTGTAACCATGTTTTATTGCAGAATAATAGCTGTTCATTGTTTTAACTTATACAAGAGAATAAAGAAGAAATTATAAATCACTCAACATTGTAAACCTCTATGGTGGTCATATTTTAATGATAAATATACTTTCTTTTTTTTTTTTTTTAAAGATTTTATTTATTTATTTGACAGACAGAGATCACAAGTAGGCAGAGAGGCAGGCAGAGAGAGGAGGAAGCAGGCTCCTGGCTGAGCAGAGAGCCCGATGCGGGGCTCGATCCCAGGACCCTGGGATCATGACCTGAGCCAAAGGCAGAGGCATTAACCCACTGAGCCACCCAGGCGCCCCGATAAATATACTTTCTTTAATATATTTTTTTATCAAATTATCAAAAACTGTTGAGGGTGTGAGATTTTTCCTCTATGAGAAAGCTCAACTCATAAATTAACCTGTTACTGTTTTGATAAAATCTGAGTTTCCTGGGTCAGAGACAAAGGACTTACTACTCTTGGTGCAGCAAGTATTGTGAGCATGATGACTGTGTCAGTCCCCCAAGCCTAAACCGTTGGACCTTAACAGAAACCTGTGAAAGAAGAACACTGAGCTTGGGAGATTCACCCGTTTTATAACAAGCATAAGTCTATTCTTTGTTCAGAAAGGAACTGCATTTCTCACCGCAAACACAGCCTTAATCAATGGCCATTTGTGACGACATGGGTGGACCTCGAGGACATTATGCCAAGTAAAGCAAGCCAGGCTAAGAAAGGCAAATACTGCATGGCATCATTCTACATGGAATCTAAAGGGGGGAAAAAGAAGTCAAATTGTTAGAAACAAAGAGTAGAAAAGTGGTTGCCAGGGTCTAGGAGATTGAGGCAACAGGAAGACATTGGTGAGAGGGTCCAGATGTTCTGCTAAGATAAATGAGGTCTGAAAAGGAAGGAAGGAAGGGAGGAAAGGAGGAAGAAAGAAAAAAAGAAAGAAAGAAAAGAAAAAGAAAAGGCTAAGTAAAGAGCACTCAATGCTATATTCTTGGCATCCCCAGTAAAAATGTGTCAGGGTGCCAGGGTCCAGGGTCCAAGGCAGACTGCCTCATTCAACATGTGTCTCATGAGAACACAAAAGTGGGTCAATGGGTAGAGATAATATATGCATCTAATTACTTAGATTCCTAAAGAAAAGAATAACAGCAGAAAATTGGCAAGGTCTTGGCCATTTAATTGTTAATATCTAAGCATACTTGATTGGTAGGAACAGCAACTTCTAAGTTTTTATTCTGAAACTAGAACATGGTCTGTATTTTGAAGCAAGTGGACTGCACTCGGTCTAATGGCAGCGGTTACTCATCATTATCTAACATGATGTGGAAAGCATTGGATATTATAATGACAAAACATACCTAACATATTGTTGCTGGTTGAATTATGTCCTCCAAAAAGACATAAAATCTTAACCCCTAGTACCTGTGGATATGACTTTATTTGGATTTAGGTTTTTTGTTTGTTTGCTTGTTTTTCCATATGTAATTAGTTAATATAAATTCAGATTGGATTAGAGACCTAAATCCAATGACTGAGGAATCTATTAAAAGGCCATGCAAAAATACAGAGACAGACACAGGAAGAATGCTGTGTGATATATGGAGACAGAGACTGCAGTGCTATGTCTACAAGTCAAGGAATGCCAAGGATTGCCAGCAACCACAGAAACCTAGGAGGGGCAAGGGAGGATCCTCCTCCAGGGCCTTCCAAGAATCCTGGTTCCTCTAACACTATGAGAGAATACATCTTTGTTCTTTTAAGCCATTTTGGTAGTTTTTACAACAGACTTAGAAAGGAATATACATATCAATGTAATCTTTCCTTCCATTCCAATAATCAAATATGTATGAATGATATATACCAATACACATACACACAGACTTGTATAATGGATGCCTGCCTTTGTTTGGATACCCCCCCCCCCAAAGCTGATACTGAGACAAGGATTTTGGTACAACCACTATTCTTAAGAAATGATCCCAGGAAGCATGGGGAAGTAAAAAAGAGAATACAGAAATATCTGAGAGACTGAAAGCAAACGATAAGGTTATTACTGGGGGCATCCAGTAGCCAGTTCCATGGCTGAGTGATCTCTTCTGTGAGAGTCTGGTACAGTTAGTAAAAAGGGTCTGCATCAGGTTGTGAATTCCCTCTATTCCTGTTACCCTGCGGATTTTGCACTGTTGCCCCAGCCCATACCCAGCCTTAGCCAGTTTGGCACTTATTGAAGCTGAACTTTTGTCAAGGACATCTTGCTGCATCTGCAACAGGTGAATACACACTCAAGTCCCCTCTGTCCCTACAGGCACATCTTTTAGATTTTCTACCTGCTGCTTTCCTTGCAGTCTCAGCTCTCTGGTAAGTTTGAAAAAAAAATCCTAAATTTTCTGTTATTTTGGGTCTTTTCCATCATAAGTAGACTCTGCTCCTTCAATTTTTTATATCCCAAGGTACAGAAGCCCCAAATCCTAGACTCCACTTTACTATATCCCATAATTGCATTTTAAATTCTATTAGGTTGTCAGTTACAAAATATCATAATGTTCCACCAATACACACTTTAAAAGTAAGTTAATGTGAAACAAACACGTAACACATGAATTGTATCGATGGGTGAGAGTTGCATTCCATCAAGTAATTATTTTGCAAATTAATCTTTCAAATCTGATTTCAGTCCTATTTGGCCATAAAATTTCTTCTAGATTATGAAATTTCAGGTTTTTTTTTTAAATATAAACCATGATTTACACCTTCTATTTAAGTCCATCACATCCTCCTACACTTTGTCTAGAAGCTACGGTAATAACCATCCTTCTATAAACATTGATATGCCAACTTGCCCTGAAAATAAATTCTAAGGAATCTGGAAAGAGAAAAACAAAAGAAATAGTTTCATAATAACATACATCTTACAAGAACATTATAACTGTATATTGCTTAATTTTAATTTATTCACTAACATACTTTATCCACATGTCCTTATGCCCTGACCTAGGCCCACACCAGAGCCACCACTGTTCATGTGACAAATGTGACAAATGTTTGAAGATACTTTTCTCCATTAAGGTTTCTGGTGGTTCTCAAAATACATTTGGCCTTTCTAATAACATGTATAAGTATGGAAGAATTTCTGCAACATACTTTTATGTCACAGAAATTCTTCCATACTTATACATGTTATTAGAAAGACATACTTTTATGTCACAGAAATTCTTCCATGCTTAGGGTCAGAAGTGAGTTGAATTATAGGACATCTAATGTAGGACAGTTCTGGTGCCCAGAAATGCTTGGTGGTGTGGGGGAAAAGCACACAATGGAATTTACTGTCAGAACTGTAGAGTCGATATTATCCTTATTCTCAATATCAAGGATATATACTCCTCTTACTTAGAATCTAAAAGTTCACAGGAAAAACTCCATTTTAAATTCAATAATATATTAGCTAGTTATAACATTTGCTGATTTCATGAATACTTGATAAAGCCCTATAGTCTCTTCAAAAATTCCTGGGGCATCTGGGTGGCTTTGTCTGTTAAGTGTCCAACTCTTTGTTTCAGCTCAGGTCACAGCCTCAGGGTCTTGAGATCGAGCCCTGTGTTGGGTTCCATGTTCAGTGAAGAATGTACTTGAGATTCTCTCCCTTCCTCTCCCTGCTCACTCACTCGCTTTCAAATAAATAAATCTTTAAAAAAAATTCATGAAGCAGGTATTTTTAAAAAATTATTATTTGAGGAAAAACAAAAAGAGCAAAACCAAATTCTGTATTTTGAAAAATAATTTTACTGGTTAGTAAAAGACTTTACATGAGAAAAGATACAGTATCTGTGGATAAATTTCCAATTACACTATAGTGTGAAATAATAGAGTATGATGACGAAACACAAAATTTTTGTTAATATTTTACTGTACAGTAAAAATCCAATTATTATCTGGATTAAGCTTTTTCATCATTAGTCAGCTCATTTTTATGATATAAATTTTGTTCATCTTAAAAATATGAAATTTTTATCTTCTTTTTTAAAAATTTTATTTTATTTTTTCCGTGTTCCAAGATTCATTGTTTATGCACCATACCCAGTGCTCCACACAGTACATGTCCTCCTTAATACCCATCACCAGGCTCACCTAACTCCTCCCAATTTTTAACTTCTTAATTTCTTTTATCCAGTTTTGGTTGTGCAAAAATAATAATTTATGAAATAAAAGTTAGACTTCAAATAGCAGTATTGACAGATAATAGTGTGCATATTTTAAAAAAGTGTGCATATTTTAAATATTGATTTGGTTTCAGGAAAGGAAAAGTAGACACAGATCAAGAAAAACTTAGGCTTTCTCCTCAACTGAGAAATAATAGCTCCTGGGAAATTCAGCTTTACCCTAAATCAAGAATTAAATGAAAGTCCTGTAACTGATCCATTAATGCTCATTTTAGCTTTATTTGGTAAATTGATCAAGGAACACATAGCAATACTATCCAAACATCTTTTTTATTTGTAATTATTTTGATTTTATGTATGAAAACGGTGAGGAACAGTATGCCTCGGACTCTTAAGTTTAGCTACTGCATGAGAAAACAAAGCCCAGATTCCTTCCAACTGGCAGGAGCTTGCTCTCTTGTCACTCCCCACGTGGCTTTTATGCTGAACTTCCATAGATCAGAAAAGGAAGTTCAGAAAATTGTATTATTTTTAATGCTAGAAAGTTCTCCTTATAGACATCTATTAAAACATTGACACAGTGTGGTTCAGATTTCCAAGTACTATAAATAGTTGCCATTTTTCTAAAGGTCTTTGGGAAGTTAATAGATAGTGAATAATTTGCCGAATTTTATGACCTATTATTTTTATCCATTCAAACAATACAGTTTCAAACTACTTACTAATTAATTTGAAGGTGTTAGCAAAGCCCCTATACATGATTTGTGTTGGGGTAGACACCAATGCACAGCGAAATCTGTGCTGCTCATTCATTAGGTTCAGGGGAAATAAGTAGGACAGTTGCCCGGGTGGTGATGCATACTTCAGAATGTGCTAGGCACAGTAACAGAGGTACAGACAACAATGACAGTTCCCAAAAGGAAGCAACCCCCTCCCTTTGAGGATCAGAGAGTGTGTCAAGGCTGAGCTATCATCTGATTTCTGTTCTAATGCATTCGTAGAACCCTGACAAGTAGAATTAGTGCAAAGCATTTTACTGGAATGAGAAACAAGGTGAGCAAAGCCAATTAGCTAGGAAAAACAGATGAACAGTGTGGGTTCAGAGATGAGTTGGGTTTGGTTGGAGCACACAAAAATTTAGAACAAATTAGTGGCATAGAGATGAGGATGGAGGTGATTGACATCAATGTCTCTACCACTGCCTGAATCTGGCTATTTGTTCCTTTAGTCTGAAGTGTTGGAAATCACCCCAATTTCCCCATTTCCAGTGTGATTTCTTTATAATTTCTTTTTCATGTTTTCACTAAAGGGATAATTCTAAATGACAAACATCTTCGGTTATTTGTTATCTGGTCTACCTTCCCAATGAATAAGTGTGTGGCCATAGAATACTTTGCAAGACACTTCCCAGCCTGATAATGTACACTTGCCTCATACCATGACTATAGTTTCTGGCTGGAAAGCTACCTTGACACTCTACACTCCATGGGATGTATCTCAAAGCTACTTATAGTTTCTCTAAAATTGCCATTGTTAATAGGTGTTAATAGGTAATTATCCACTCTGGATAATAAGCTTCACAGGACTGAGATCATCTCTGCCATTCTCTCATCCCTAACACCTTGCACGTGACCAGTTTTAGGCACGGATATATTGGTCAATATTAAGTAGATAATAAAATGCTTTCATTACTTTTCTAAGTGTGAACTCTGGTGTGTATTTTCATTTTCAGTTCTTCTCAAGTTAGATTAACTATGTTCCTTGTTCTCCAGAGCCACGGTTGTGCAGAGCTGGTCTAGAAAAAATAAAAAGAGAGAATAAGCAACAAGATGATGTATCTGTAGCCAGTACTGAAAAGTTACCAAGTGGGTGTCTGAGTGGTTCAGTCCATTAAGCATCTGACTATTGGTTTCAGCTGAGGTCATGATCTCCCCATCATGTGACTGAGTCCCGAAAGGAGCCCTGCTTTGAGCCCCACCTTAGGCTCCACACTGAGCATGGAGTCTGTTTCAGATTCTCTCTTCCTGTGCCCCTTGCCTGCTGGCACACACACTCTCTCTCTCTCTTTTTAATCGCTCCCTAAAATAAATAAATAAATTCTTTAAAAAACGTTACTGAGGGATAGTGATTTTCAGGTTTTAAAGCAATCAATTGGCCCCTATTCTCCAAGGACTATGTTTAATTTTTGATAAGCACTTCTTAAAATATTATATTCTGTGACTTAATGTATACAGACAATATTGCTGAACCCCTGAGAATATGGTCTATTTCTGTAAAATATCACTAGTTCAATGATCTGGGCTCAGACAAGTTGGTTGATGACGTGCAGACAGAGATCGCTCGATATTTAATTTCCTACCAGTAACTCCTAGAACTTTCCTGGGTACTTATTGAATATTTTTTCAAAAGAGATGGATTTCAAAGACACTTCTTTCTACCACTGGAATTCCATCCTCAGCCAGCATTACCTAGAATGTAGTTCATTTGAAGACAGCCCTATGAGAAAGCATTGAAAGGGAATTTAGAGTGATGAAGGTCTGTAGCATTGCTCCTCTGTCACCCGAAGTCTGAAAATGAGAAACGTTCTCATGGAAAGTGATCTCTGAAATATGCAGCTTCAGCTGTGTGCCATAAGGAAAAGAATTATGTTCAAATTCATTTGTGTTCAGAATTGCCTCTCTCACGGCTCACCGCTGAGTCTAAACTCATTATTAATCACTTAAGGAACTTCGTTTTCTAAAACGCTTCCAAAGTCAAGCTTTTCAACAGGATTTCTTGTTTTAGTAACTTGGGAAATTTTTATCGCACTTTCTTAAAATACTGGTTGGTATGAATTTACTGAGTTTATCCATGAACACACCTTTGGGAATTGCACGTGATACCACCCTATGTAAAGACAAGGAAGGAGGAAAGATACGGCGCCTTAAATGCTTCTGGAATAGATGCCCTAATGTGGGTCCATTGTTTGCAGAATCGGAGTCAGCAAAGATTTTCTCTAAGAGCCATGAGTCTTCCCAGGCCAAGGAGCAAAACCAGGGATATTATGGAGGTACTTACGGAACAAGAGACAAAAACAAAGTTTTACATATTTCTGAGGAAATTTAAGTTGAGTAAGATTAAAAAAAAAAAGTTCCACTTAAACAATGAATTCTGGAACACTGAAAAGAAATAAAATAAAATAAATTAAAATAAAATAAAATAAAATAAAATAAAATAAAATAAAATAAAATAAAATGAAAAAACAAAAACAAAAACAAAAAAACAGGTCCACTACTGAGAAGAATAGACTTGTTTTCGAGAAGGATAATATTTCATTTAGCTGGAGTTCAGGATCGGAGTTCCCAATAATCAAATCGATCCCGAACATTTGTGGATAAAAACACACTCTTAGCTCATTGTTTACAAAGCCATCGGTGGTGAAGCTCTGACCTGTAGGCGACGATTTGCAGATCTATAAACCAGAGGGGAGGCAGAGGCACCTGGATTTCTCACTGTGTGTGTGTATATTTGTGTGCGTGTGTGTGTGTGTGTGTGTGTATGTGTGTATGAAGCCTGTAGTAGACATGGAATCACTGAGTGTGGAAAGTATTTTGTCGTATCTTTTTAAAAAGATACTCTCTTAAAAGAACTGGTCCTAATCCTCACCACTGTAGTGAGAAGATATTTTTAAAGAGCTGTGTTCGTTTTCAGTTATTACTGTAGCAAATTGCCACAAACTTAGCGGCTTACAAGGATACAGGTTTACTGTCATGCAGTTCTGAAGGGCAGAAGTCCAAAATTAGTCTTGACTGAGCTAAAGGGTGTCAGCAGAGCCGGTTCCTGCTGGAGGCTCTGAGGGGAGAGCCGCGGGCTTGCTTTCTCAGTTTACGGAGGACACCGAGTTCCTTGATGCATGACCCCGGCCTCACAGGGCTCCGATGTACCCCGGCACCATCCCCTCGCCTATCACTCACTGATCATTCTGTCTGCCCCAAATAAGGTCCCCTGTGATTGTATCACACCTAGCCAGAGAATCCAGGATAAGATGGTTTCAGGATCCTGAATTTAAAATCCTCGCATCCACAAAATCCTTTTTACCCTGCAAGGTCGTGTGTTCGCAGTTTAGGGGATGAGCATCTGGACGTCCTCAGCCATCCTTCAGCCCACCGTGATACCATTCAGCATTTTATGTGATGTTCTGGTTACTTTTTTACTTAATGGGTTTCCCTGGCTTTCGTCAGCCAGTTCAGATACCCCAAGTTCACTAAAGATTTAAATATTAACCCCTTTTCATCTATATAGGCAGTTTACAGAGCAGTAACGTAGCTGTCCAATATCATAATCCCGAGTACATAGGAGTTCCATACTTGTTTTCTTATTTAACCATCAGAACCACTTAGTGAGGTATGTGTTACTTCCTCATTTTGCTTTCATATGGCTGTTCAGCGTCGGCTGACCACAGCCACTAAATCTGTTTGAATAGCAGCGTGCAACAGCAGTCCTCCCGATACTTCCTTGAAAACACAGTCCTCTTCTGAAATAATCCCAGCTGGAACAACATGTTTGAGAAATCAGTGAAGAATGAATGTCATTGTTTCTTTCCAAATCAAATGCAGGAAATCAAGCATATGAAAATCATATTCCTCCCTCATCTTCTGAATGTAGATTAAGAAATGTTTATAGAAATAATTATGTAGAAAATGAACAGAGTTTTAAATTAATTTAATATAATCAGGTAGGCTCTCAGCTACCGTAGGTAGACAGGAAGAAGATAATTTGAGCAGATTAATGCATGTTATTTGGAAAACTCTAAAGAGATTTGTTTCAGGATTGATTAGCACTTCCCTTTAAAATAGAGAAATGTATTCAAATTTGAATTGTAAATTCCATCCTTGTTTTATACAGCTACATAGGAAAGGTATTTATTCTATGGAACAGGAGCCATGAGGCTTCAACTTCAATAAAGATAGGAGTTCAAAAAATATGGACTTTAAAATGTTAGTTTATTGCATAGTTGAGATTATTTCATAAGCGTGAAATCTAATCTGAAGCAAATGTATCAACCACTGAGAAATAAGTTATTTCATAAATCCTATACTATGCAGAAAAGCAAAGTCTTTCAGAAATATAGAGATAAAAAGCTGTGCTTTAGTATATAATTGGTGGCTTGATGTATGAACAAATGATCATCTGAACAACTCTCGTTTGCATATTATTAAATCTTTAGATGAATTATTTAATTTTGCAAATTCACCTTATTTTGTGCATACAGAATTTGCCTAGGTGAATATTTTGAGAGAAATGTGTTTTTATTTCTGATAGAAGAACTACTTGGAACATTTAATCCATAAAGGAGAACAATCTATTTCTCCAGGTATCAGAAATGTCATTTTTCCTGAAGGAGACACAGGTCAGATTTCCCTTCTGTTCACTTTGTTGCTTAATAAAGTGGAAACCAGCAAGGTTCCCAAAGCATCTTCACCAATTAAGGATAAGGAGAGGTTATGTAGCATCCTGAAGTATAAAATAGATCTGTGAAAACTATAACAGCAGCCTTAAGGAAAATCACACTGTGAACATTTTGAGAATGAATTGTGCAAAGCATGATATATCATGCAAGTAAATGACAATGACATTTAACATCCATAATCCAAATGGAAAAATGTTGTTTTGAGAGATCAGAAATGACCAAATTTCTCAAAAGACTTCATTTTAGATATATATTAGGAAATGAAAATTGCAAATACTCTGAGTAAAATTGCCATTGATAATTCAACTGAATTTAGAAAAAAAATCACAAGAAAATGTTTAAATAACTGCTAGAATGGATAAGCTTATTTTGATAGAAAAAACACATTAAAGCACTAAAAAGAAAAAGGACAAATTGACCATAAAGAATTCATAACATTTCTCTCAGTTAGTGGCCTCAAGGGAAAATGGAATCTATATTGCAAAATCAGAGCAAATTTTTCAATAAAACTAGAAAAACATTCAAATATATTACAGGAAGAAATGAAAGATATGAATTCTTAAGTGCTATTTTATATTCTAAAATGCACCCATACCTCAAGCCATTTCCACAAGTCCTGCGCTCTCTCTAAAGGCAGATGTCTGGGGATCATACCCTGAATGTTAAAATGTGTGAATTAAATTTTGTCATTTCTATCATTGTCCACAAGTGACAATGATGAAGTACCTACCACGTGCCAGACTCTGGATTGAATGGTTTCACATGCACTCTCTCGTTTTTCTAAGGATGATTCTAGGAGGGGTATATCATAGTGGTCATTGACTAGAAAAGGAAGTCAAGCTTCATAACATTGCATTGCTTTGTTGAAATTTGTGTATTTGGTAATAAGAAATCCAGGATGAAATCTATGATTATCTCATTCTAAACTCAGTGCTCTTTCCAATATTTGACTCTGTGCTGCAATAACTATAAAGAAGAAAAACATGGCTGAGTGAAACCCAAGTCAGGAACCCATGGTGAACACCGGATATCATTTGAGGAGCTAGTGAATGTATTTCACCATAGATGTGTGTGAGCTTATGTGGCCAAGTAGCTCATTAATATTATCTTCATAGAAACTGTTTTACTCCTATATTAGTCTGAATGCCTTTAGGATTTTTTCCTTTCTGTCCCAGCCCAAATAAAATCTGATGTATTTTTAACTGAATTTATTTTACTAATTACCCCATCTGATATGGCATCAGTCTAATTAAGTGGGAAATAATTCATTTAGGATCTTCTATATAAGATACTGTGGTAAGCCCTATTAAAAAAGAAAATATGAATGGCACCTCTTTTATCCTTGAGGTCTTAATTGTCTAAAGAGAGAAACAGGAAGACAAATAAGTTATATGTATGCATGTGTATGTTTGGGTATGCGCACACAAGTGTGTAGTTTTGTTTTAACAGTAATGATGTCAACACTTGTAAAGAAGCAACTTGTTAGAATGATTGTTTTTGCTAAACTACTATGGATTCATAGAATGGCAGGAATCTTCTAAGATATTAACATTCTTTACCAAAAGCATCATGTTCTAGAAGAGTGAAGAGTAGAAAAGAGATGCAGAAAGTTTAAATAATTTACTCAAAGACTTAGCTTCTTACATAAAAATCAGCACTAGAACTCACTTCTTCAAGTGATCAGTCTGTAATATTTCAATAGCACATATATGGAGACGTTAGTATATACAACTAATTCTAAAAGGCTTTTTGTGGAGAATAATGGTATCTCGTAGGGCTTGGAGAAAGATAGAAAATGTTTTCATAGGAATTCTATCTAGTGTAACTTCCTATCCATTTCAGGAGTTTTCTTATGGCACCTACGGAACTGATCAATATTCATAGGCCTCTGCTTGAAATATTCCCATGCAAATAAACTCACAACCTCATAAATGAACCCATTCAACACAGGAGCTATACTACTGGTACAAGTTTAATCTGTATGCTTAAACCTGAATCAACATAATTTCCATCCATTGGTTCTGAATCCTTCCTTCAGAACTATTGGGAAAATATCTAATCAAGCTTACATGTTATTAGCTCAATATCTAAAAGTAACTAATCATGTTTCTCTTCTCTGTACTCAATAGTTCTAGCATTTTCTTTCCAGACCTCCCCTCATTATCGCCACTCTTACTTGGATATGTCCTGAGCAACCAGCATCCCATTTCAAAATGCAATGTCTAGAAATGATTACAACATTCTGACATGGCCTTGTGAAGTCAGAGAATGCTGGCATTTTCCTTTTCATAGATGTAATCCTTCTTGGTGCAAGCTAAAATAGCATTCATTTTTCTGGCAGCCACCTCAAATGTTTGCACTTCTTGTCAATTTGAAAATGTAGATTTTTCACAGACCATACTTCCCAGGACCCAGATGAAGAAGCAGTCACTGAGGAGAAGCCTTTTCCAGATAGTGTGAAGCTGAGTCTCCCGGGACTCTTGTTAGCATGACCGTTCAGTCAGAAGCTTCTGATTACCTGGTCTTCTCACCCTAAAGGTTTGGTCATGGTTACTCGACGTTCACCTGTTGTGTGCCATTAAATCCAATCCTGATAGACCCATTCTACAAAACTGCTCCCCGGAACCAATCCTAAAATTTCCTTTCTCTCTTTTTCATAGTCAAATCATTAGGTGGTACCCACAACTCCATCACTACATTTTCAACTCCAACCTCACAAGACACATTTGTCTTCTGAAAGTTCTTTTGTTTGTCTTTCTTCTCATTAGGTTCCCACTCTCCTCAGTGACTACCCCCATGTTTTTCTAACAGCTTCTATCTATGTAGATGATCTGCCTCCCCATTTATAGAGACAATCAAGGAACTCAGGGAGCAACTGTCTCCACTTCTGAGCATCCTCTACCACCATCCCAAAACAACTGCCCCTCCTCCTCCTCTTGGTTTTCTGATGATAAAGTCTCCTCATTCTGTCAACATTAATCCATCCACATCTACATTTACTTCTCCTTTGCAGAATTTACTTCTCTTCCTATTTTCAAATTTCTCTTCCTACAGATTATTTTACATTAATCCATTTAAGTCTTCCCCATGATAGAAAAAAAGGGGGAAACCTCTTTTGATTTTTGCTTTTTACCATCAGTATCTATTTCATACTCAGCCATGGCTTTTGACAGAATCAACCACTCTCTAGAAGAATTCCCTTGGTTCTGAGTCCTTGTCCAGATCCATGCTTTAGGACTTCTACTCACACTAAACCACTGAAACCATCATACACAAAATCATCAGTGTCTGTAAATTTTATCTTACTGAGAACATTTGGTGGTTTTTACTATTTTTTACATAATGAAAGCCTCCAAACCTTTCATTTCTTTTGTTTTTGCTTTCCAAAACCTTTCACTGTCATGACATTTCTCTTTTCTTAAATATTCTACCTCTTTGGTTTACCTTAATTTCTTCTCAATGAATGTTGGGATTCTTTCCCTGCATTGCCTTTTCCTTCTGTTCTTTTTTTCCCAACAGATCTTGATTTAGGCAATTGTATCCTCTCCTTTGTTTTTATTACATCAAATCCCCAGCCATGACTCTGTGCTAGATTCACAAAGATTCAGATGCATCTATTAATCTGCCCATCAAACATTTTCATTTGGATATCCAGTGGAGATTGACAGTTTATTTATGTCAAAAACTGGATTAATCATATTTCCCTCAGAACATGAATTCATTGTATTACTCCTCTTCTAAATTGTTCCTAAGTTCAATTCTGATCTACTTATCAGTTGCCCAAGCCATAAAACTGAGAGTTATCCGGGAACATATTCATTCATATCCAAACAATGACAGTTTCCACAGTTTTGCATGATTTTTGTTTCTATCTTCAAATCTTCCTCTATATAACTCTGACTTTCCCACTTCCCTCTTGAGATTACTTTGGACCCACCCAGGTAATGCAGGATAATCTCCCCATTTTAAAAGATTTCATTATAGCTACAAAGTATCTTTTCCATGTAAGATACTAAGAACCAAGCTTCCAGGGATTTTGACTTGGGCATCTTTTGGAGAGGGGTCATTATTCAGTTTACCATGGTAATTTCACTGCAAAAATATACATTAACCTTTCTAAAGTATATTTCATTAATGCTGGCTTATTTCTTTCTCTAATATTACAAAATATCAACTAAAACCCCTTTGTATCGCTTTCCTGATTTAAAACTGTGCATTTTTTTTTTCCATTATCCAAATGACTGACTCTATTCATTTAGTTTTTCAACCAGTGGTAACTTCATCTGACTACATCACTGCCAGGTCCACATTTGTCCCTCTTGTCTGTAAGGAAATTTTAAAATTCTTTATGCATCTCTTTTCAAAGATGGTACACAATTGCTCTATTCTCAAGCTATATCAAAAAGATACTAGTTTATCTTGATTTATCCTTAATGACTTTTGGTATATAAATATTGTTTCTTAAAGTATTCTTGTCTCTCCCTTTTCAGAAATCAGGATACTTCTCCATAACCAATATTTTGCCATTTTTCTAACTCCTAATTATTCCTGATACATTTATAACAGTAGCTCTGAGATTGAATATGAAAATCCATAATTTGACTAAAATGTTTTAAGTTTTGTGGACTTATTACATTTATTCCTTTCATGTTTCATGACCATGCTGGGAAATAGCAACAATAAAACATATTTTTATGTCCACATTAAATGCAGCTATAATGTATAAAATACATATATTTAATATGACAGATTACATTTACAAATAAATGTGTAAATATATCACACCTACCTATCTACACATTTGTATATTTAGTACTACTTTACTAGTATTTATCAATAAAAACAGAAGTAAATATTTTTGTTAAATATTTTGTAAGGAGAATTTCATCCCGAGATTGTTAAATGGGAATCCTAGACATCATGCAACTGTAAGGGAATGTGCATATTCCAGTGATTTTTGTGAGCTATTTTTTACATAGTTAAACATGCAGAATAAATCTGCTCTGACTTTGGAATTATTCATAGTCTTCAATTTTATTTCTAAATTACACCCCAAGTTTCTCCTCAGAGATAATATAAGCTATTTTTATCCTGCATATAAAGAGTCATTATTTTAATATTCCACTTATTGAAATAACATATTAAACAACTTATATTTCCAAAAATATATAATCTTCACTGTAAAAATATTTGGGCTGTCTATTTCCTCTCCTCTTTCAGTGTTCCATGTGAAAATGTGTGTTGAGCAGACCTGGGGCTGATGAAGTGTGAGTGATGCCACCATCTGCAGCTGGGGAAACACACACTCATAGGGCGTGTGCTTGGGTCCCAGCATGGGAAAGGCTTTTAGGTCATCTTGAGAGTATTATTTTCCTTCCATTTTCAAGGTTAAATATAATACAAAGCTTGGGATACCAAACGGTTGTTTTGAAGGGTTCTGAAATCATTTCAAATCATGCTAAGGAGAAATGTATTCTCTTCTTCCCCTAAATCTCTCTCAAGACACTGTGTTTGACAACAGTTTATCTGAAAGTCAATGCCAAATTTCTGCTAAAGATGTTTAAAGAAAAAAATATTCACAGAAGAATAGCATGGTCAGTTCCTAATGCCTACTGCTCCATATTTTTTGTAGGTGATGTATCATGTAAACACAAGCACTCATCACCATCATCACCATCACCATCAACGCCATCACCATCGTCACCATCATCACCATCATCATCATCACCATTATCACCATCACCATCATCACCATCATCATCATCATCATCACCACCATCATCAACACCATCAACACCATCATCACCATCGTCACCATCATCATCATCATCATCTTTCATCTACATTTAATCCTCTATGTTGAAGGACTTAATGTAAATTGGCCAAAATATGCTGTCATCAATAAATTGAATTAACAAACAGGAATGTTATCTTATTCAAAAATGTTAAAACATCTCAGATAAAGCAAAGTGAACTCAGCCTGTGTATCCCTGAAAACTGTTTTGATTTCATGATGTGTGCTCTTCCTCTTATAGCACTGTATAGTCTTACTAATGTTATCAAAATTGAATTTTCACTCTAAAGATAAAGCTGTTCTTGGGATAGAATAGTTGGGAGTATGCCCAAACCTATACACACTGTGGGTGATATATTCCTGTAAAATCATAAGAGTGGGGAAGAAAAGTAATCTGTGGAGTAACCTCCATCTATCAATGAACATTACATTTAAAAAAAAAAATAAGGAAACTTACTTGACCAAAATAAAATTTAGTTAACTTAGACACATCATTCCATCACATACAAAAAGAAAGCATTTGTGTAACTAGAATGCCTTGGTGGTATAGATTGTTAATATCACCTTTGCCCTTCAGTTTATGATTGAGTGTATTTCAAGTTCAATATAATATCTAAATCATCATAAACCAGTTTATGGGATATATTGTTTGAGGTAATCAACGTAAAACCAAATTTTATAACAGGAAAGAATTTGGGAGTGACTGTGTTCTTTTGTCTTTTCCTATTTTGTTTTTCCTAAATGCAAATACCATGAGATTTCTGATTCATTTTTAATGCATAAGTTGAATTTGGACTTCATTATGGATTTATTATTATTATTTGCCATTTTAACTAAAGAAACTGAGGAAGAAGCATCAAAATATAATTAAGATACTCTATCTTTTAAGATGTAACTATACACCCAGAGTACAAGAGATCTGTGCATTTCTCCAACTTTGAAAGGAGTTACATGCTGATTTTGGATCAAACAAACACCAGTAAGTTCCTGATACTTCTGCTTGCCCTTATGATGCCCAGGACTACGCTAAATAAAAAAACATTAAGATCTTTGAAGTAGTGGTTACAAACATACTGCTTATAAATTGCACAGCATAGAAAAAATAAAGCACAATGTGTTTTTATTGTGGGTCTTTTTAAAAGTTTTGGCCATTTAGAATAACAGATATTGGAGATTACTCTAAAAAACCACTAGAATGTAAAAGAAAATAGGCATCTTGGAATTTCTGTAAAATGCCTTAAAGTTCACATGAATATGCCCTGAATTATGTAATATTCCCTATAATTACACCTGCTAATCCACTCTAGATCTGGTCTTTAAAGTGTTGAAAGCCTCTAAACAGAGAGTAAGTGTCTATTATATGTTTCAGTTTATCTTCTGTAAGTATTCATGTAAGCTTCTTTCATAAAAGTATGCTTTAAATATGGCTATGAGAAATTGCCTCCACACTCATTAAAAGCAGACAATATTGTTTTGTTAGATGTATTCTCACTTCCAAATATGCATAAGGTCTTAGTTTATCATAGAAGTAAAATAAAAGAGATAAATTAAGATGACATAAATAACTTGTAATTAATCACACATAATTGTGAATGTTTATGTGTCAAAGGTTGAATTTAATGGAAATAATTTTGATCTCTTTACCTTAACTTCTCCTAAGTAATAGTGTGTTAAAATGGGCAATTCAGCCTTAACAAAATTTAATAATATTCAGTTTTTACCTTAGTAAAAGGCAAGTGAAAATTTCAACCCAGTTCATTGATTAACTAGAACTAATAGTCCTTACCCACCTCACACTGAGGTTTGTAGAAGCAAATCAATCTAAGGGTTGTGAGAGAGTTCCACAGCAGTAAGCTATTACAAGAAGGTTATATTAATATTATTCACGTTGCCTGTGTGACCACTACAGACCCCCGTTAAGCAGGAATCCTGTTATTGTCAATGACTGACTTCAGTAAGCAAATCCATCAAATATACATTAAAAGCTTATTAAGCTTGAGACTCAGTATGGCATGCTTTGGATGATATAAGAATGAATCATGGGTATTGCAGCACTTAAGGGGTGTTTAATTTAGTCAAAGACACTTTGGCTGCAATGAACAATTCATAGGTCCCTTATTTCTCAAGATTTCATTCCCAAATAATCAATACTTCTTATTGAGAGGTACAGCAATCAAGACATGATTACCTGGAGTGGAAGCCATAGACAATAAACCATGGACTATATATGGATAATTACCTGATAATCACTATTAAGTATTGCCATTATTAATGATCATGTATATGCCACTAGGTAATACGTATGTCCCAAAACTACTAGGAATACTTAAGGGGTAATTTTGACAAATTACTGGAGTCTGAGAGAGAACTAACCTTAAAGAGAAGATCTTGGGGTTGCAGTCTTAGGAACACTACACTTCCCTTACCTGAAAGACTCCACCAGTTTCTCATAGTAAAAATCTGAGAAAGATTCTTTTCTGACTCTACCAAAGAAAGGGAAGAGTCATCATAATAAGACCAGAGACTTGGCCATAACAAAGACATGTTCTTCAGGATAAAGGACTTCACTGGAACAGACTTCTGAAACTTTCTCCCAGCCAGAGAAAGGGAATTTCTTAACCTCTCCAGCCCCCTCCGGCATTCCTGTACAAAGTAAGAGGGACAATTTTAAGAAATAAAAACCATAGTCAAGAGGGGGTAGGGCTTTACAGAAAGAAATTGAGAGCGCTATAAGGAGGGAAAGCTATACCAATGGGCGAGAAGCAGAAACATGAGCAAAAACCAGAGTTTTAAGACACAGGACCACAAAAAACCTGAAACTTAGGCAGAAGACTATGGAATGCTTCTTGACTGACATTCTACCACCACACCAGCAAGGCTCCATATTAATAACGAAAATCCCAGCTGAAAGAACTGCAAGAAGCACTCTCTGTGTGAAAAGTAGGACATGGGAAAAGAATGAAAACACTGAAGGTCACCAAAACTAGGGCACAAGAGGAACTGGAAGCCCCTGGTACTAAACTACACCAAGCATGGAACACATCCCAACTCTTAGCGACATTAACAAAAATCCTCACACAAAATGTCTGTTTACTTCAATATATATTACCCCAAATAACATGGTTGGCTTTCAAAGAAATTTCATGACATGCCAAATGACCAAACAAATAAATACGTGCACCTCCATACATGTGTACACGCATACATGCCCATGTGGAAAACACAAGGCAGTCATCAAAATGAGAGTCAGGTATGACTCAGATGATGAAAGTATCAGCCAGAGAATTTAAAATAACAATAATAAGCATGTCAAGAGCTCTAACAGTAAAAGCAGACAAAATGCAAGACCAAACGCATAATGTAAGCAGAGAAATGGAAACTCTAAGAAAGTAGCAAAAGGAAATGCTAAAAATTAAAACAAAACAAAACAAAAACAGTGTAACAGAATTAAGAATGCCTTGAACCAGATCATCAGAAGACTCAGCAGTGGCTAAGGAAACAGTAAGTAAGCTTGAAAATAAGTCAATGAAAACTTCCCAGGGTAAAATAAATTTATAACATATGTGTAACTGAAATACCCCAGGGAAGAAAGAGAGGATAAAGTAGAAGAAATAAGTAAAGTCATAATGGCTAAGAACTTGCCAAAATTAGTGACACAGACCAAATAGCAGATTCAGGAAGTTCAGAGAACACCAAACAGTACTAATATAAAAAATTCTATTCTATACTTATAGGGGCACCTGGGTGGCTCAGTGGATTAAGCCTCTGCCTTCGGCTCAGGTCATGATTCCCATGTCCTGGGATCGAGCCCCACATCAGGCTCCCTGCTAGGCGGGAGCCCGCTTCTCCCTCGCCCACTCCCCCTGCTTGTGTTCCCTCTCTTGCTCTGTCTCTCTGTCAAATAAATAAATAAAATCTTAAAAAAAAAATTCTCTACTTATATACATATCATATTGAAGCAGCAGAAAACCAAAGACAAGGAGAGAACGTTAAAGAAAATTAGAGTGAGAGAGAGGAAAAAAGAGGAAAGAAAAAAGAAAAACAAACAAACAAACAAAACAACCTCCCCTGTAGAGAAAGAAGAATAGCAATTACAGTGGATTTCTCTTAGAAAACAAGTAAACAAGGAGTGGAGTGAAATTTTTAAAGTGTTGAAAGAAAAAAATACTAATCTAGAATCCTATATTCAGAGAAAGTATCCTTGATAAAGGAAAATACAGACTTTCCAAAACAAACAAAAACTGAGGGGATTATTGTGAATAAAAAATGTTGACATTTCTTCAGGTAGGCGAAAATGTTATGGGTCAGAAACTTGGGTCTGCATAAAGAAGAACATAAGAGAAGGAATAAATGAAGACAAGATGAAGTCCCTTATTTTTTTAATATTCTAATTTATTTACAAGATAATTCCTATGTAATACAAAAATAGTGACAACATATCTTGATGTGTACAGTGGATGGGCTAATGTAAAGAATAATGTCAGAGGAAGGAATGGGAATGTGCTGTTATAGCGTACACACACTACAGATGAAGCAGTGTAATGTTATTTCAAAGTGGACTTAGATTATTTAAAAAGCTGTGTTGTATATTCTAGGGACACCACTATGTTTTCAAAGAAGCATAAATCATATGCTAAAAGAAGAGATTGAGTGAAATCATACAAAATACTCAATGAAACCAGAAGGCAGGTGGAGGGGGAGAAACAATGAGCAAATGCAATGAATTCAAAACAGTTTTATAAAAATGGTAGTTATTGATCCCTATAATCACTATAAATGTAAAAGTTTTAAGTAAATAAATGAAAAGACAGAAATTGGCAGGGAATATAAAAAGCAGGACCAGTGTTAAAGACTGGTCACAGTATCTGCTCTTCCCTCTTCTTCACTTTAGCAGTTGGAAGAACACGTGCTCTTCCCCAAAATCATTCACACATTTCAAAGTCCTTCCTCTAACGGAATGAGAGGCTGAGAACATTGTATTATCATTTGGCCCGGGCAACATGTCCCCTAACTCACTGAACTAATGCCATCTGTAAATGTGATACATAGCCTCTGTTCTATTCAAATAACTTAATAAAATTGTTGGATTTTGATATGCCCAAAGATTGCTTCTTCTCAACATCTATTCTGAATGTCCATTCTATATTGCAAATCAACCAAAGTATACTATAATCTAGTTCACTATAGAATTCTATCTTTAATATGGATTATAACTTATAACTTGGTCCATATTTTTCCTACTTGCCCACAAGAATATCAGAGAACCTTAAATCACATAAATCACTGAAACCTGAGCAGATTGTCCCTACTGGTCCTGCTCACCTCCTGACATTACCATTGCAGCAGTCAGAAGATGCTCTGAAAGGGGCATAAATTGGTTTCCATTAAGCAGTGCGGCCTCAAGAATGTTACTCCCTCTTTCTAAGCCCTCAAAGACAATTACTTTAATCCGTTCTAGACTTTTTGGCTAAATTATTAATGTACACACTCAGCTGTGGTATAGGTGATTTTATCTTTCGGTTGTGAATACTATAATATATTACCCATGATCCCTAAGGAAATAAGAACTAAAGCTCAATAATGACATCAGTTCTTTTCTATAAGCACTGGGGTAGTACTCCCCAGCCATGAAATCATGGAATAAAACTCACTTAGATAAAATTAGGAAAACCTGGGCACCTGGGTGGCTTGGTTGGTTAAGCATCTGCCCTCTGCTCAGGTCATGATCTCAGGGTCCTGGGATCAGGTCTTACACGGGCTCCCTGCTCACTGCGGAGCCTGCTTCTCCCTCTGCCTCTGCCCCTCTCCCGGCCCATGCTTATGCGCTCTATCTCAAATAAATAAATAAATAAATAAATAAATAAATCTTTTAAAAAATTGAGAAAACCCTTCCGATCTAATCATTTTTTGTTTCACAAATTCCATCTTATTTATTTGTTCAACTGGTATCTATTTAGTGTATATCAAGTGCCAGATACTGAGCTAGAAGAGAAAAGTAAATGACCCGTTAGGGTTTATCTCATTCTCTCTGCCATCTGTTAACAACCCGCAGCCCTACTCATCTCTTGTTCCTTTTTAACAAATAGTTTTTAAATTCCCCCAATCAACACAGAAAATAGTTTAGATTAGTGAATGGATGGATGAATGGCTGGATGGATGGATGGATGGATGGATGGGTAGATATCCATTCTTCAACTCTGAAAGATATATTTAACTAGCAATGACAAAACTTTCCTGATTTATTTGAAAATAGTCTGTTTTGCCATTAAAAAAATAAGGAAACAAACAGAATAGATGAAATTGATAGAAACATTAACAAACAGAATAGATGAAATTGATAGAAACATTAAGTCTAAAGAACACATAAGTTATAAGTTTTTGAGATATAAGTAAAGCTCATAGGAACAGTTAAGCATGTATAACGATTTAGCAACTTCCTTGACATAATTCATGAGAAAGAATAAATATTAATAGTGAATAACCTGTAAGATACACCAAAGATAGAATCAATAGAAAATAAGATCTAATAGATAAGACTTTTACTTAAAGATGGAAAAAAATGGAAAGATGAAGTCATTATGATGTCACCTCTGGGCAGCCAATTCTGTCCTCTTTAGGTCCAATGTTATTTGGAAACATCACAGATGGTTTATTCAGGCTTTACATATATTTCCCCAAGATGCAGATAAAAGCCATAACTTTTCAGTAGCAAGTTAGAAAGCCACGACTTTAGCCAGGCTGGCCTCTCCTCTTTCCTACAGACCGAGTGTGTGTCATCAGCCCAAGGCATATTCCTTGTATTTCATCTCTTTGAACATCCTTGCTCATATGTCAGCTATACTCTTCCTAACATGACCACCATCTGAGAGATGGTGCATGTATACTGAAAACCTGATCATATAATTCAGGTCCAGTAACGTGGCCTCTCTGCCTACTTGTGCTCTGAGTGTCGTGTCTTATGTGTCTCTTTTACTTCACTTTTGACTCCATTTAAAATTGACTTAATAAGTCATATGATTTAAATATATTAAGCTGGTACATGAGACGTTAGTCTCAATATCTGGGATAATTTGGTTGTTAGAGTAGTTGAAGTATCACCACAACAAACTGATTTCCTACACAACAGGAAAACAGTATGTCATAATAAGTGTCCTGTCAGTAGTAATTTACTCAAATGGCCGAAGTCTAGAAAAGAGGGAGATAATTGCTCAAAATGCCTAGAAAGAGGATGACTACCTTCAAGTTTAGGTCCATTTTCCCCTCAATGATAGGCCATTCTATTTATCAAAATGGCAAGTCAAATTAATGAGGGATTATTAGAGACTGATTGTGGTAGCTTATTAGAGACTGATTGTGGTAGCGTGTTTTAAGGTTTTAAAGTATCAATAATGAGTTATTATTATTATCCTTAATTGATACTCATTTCTATTCTTTATAAAATAGTGAAACAAATAGAATTTTAACATATTCAACAAGAAATATTCTAAGGGTGGCTCAGTCAGTTAGGTATCTACCTTCAGCCTAAGCTAGGATCCCAGAATTCTGAGATCAAGCCCCACATCAGGTTCCCCACTAAATGGGGAGTGGGGAGTCTGCTTCTCCCTCTCCCTCTGCCCCTCTTCCTGCTCATGCTCTCTCTCTCTCTCTCTCACATAAATAAAGTCTTTTTAAAAATTCTAAGTATGAAATACTACTCTAATTCTACATGTGCATCTATGTCTGCCGTATTCTTGCTTTCCATATTTATTTACTTTACAAAAAAAATCATACATGATGAATTTGTTCCATAGTAGATACTGACATAGATAAAATGATATATTTCTTAATTACTACACTAACAACTCTACCATTCATTACAAATATCCTGAATCAATTTGAATTTTGAAGATCTAATGAAAACATATTTAATTAGCATGTTTTATGATAACAGTAGTATAATTTGAAACAGTGAACTCCTAAGCTCTGAAATCTGACATATATTACAGTGAACATTTATTTAGGTGAGAACAATATTGAAACAGTCATATCTGATGAGCTCAGCCTCCTGTAGCATTTTCTTAAGAACTTAGTGAAATCATCCAGAGATGGAAAAAAATTATAACATACTTGAAACACTCAGAAAAGAAAAATAAGGAAGTAATTTTATTTCAAAGCACAAACAGCAAAATTATTCATATTAAAGTTAGGATTGCCAAATTCATATAAAATCACTTATGTAACAGTGAATGACAGAGAAATACTGAGCTATGAAGCTCTTGATATTTAATATTATGGAATTTTTTTGTTTATTAGAAAGAAAAATACAGGAAATTTTATCCACATTTCTCTGAAGAACTGAGAGTGTTGACCTCATATTTCTTTAACAAGGGAAAATAATATTTACTTAATACATTTTCATAATTTAAAGTAGAAATTGGGCAAATTTTATATTCTCAATTATCTTAATTATAAAAATAAACAACCAAAATAGTTATTTAGGGCAGAAAGACAATTGTCTGAGAGACTGGTAGAGTTGAAAGTAGTTTGCAAACTACAAAGGATTTAATTTTTAGAAACAGTAACTTGGGTTAACTTAAATTTTCATCATTGTTAGATTTTCAAATATCTGAAAAAATGGGTATTTATTTAGCTACATAATTTATTTTGTAAATAAAGATGTATACTTCTTAAGGGAGAGATATTTTCTTAACCCACTTAATACAAATAGAAGTTTCAAAGGTATACATACTTCAGAGAAGGAACAGTAAAATTCGACCATTTACACGTATGGCAACTTTTATAAAATGCTGGCTCTAAATTCTTAAGACAGGAGTGGAAGTTGGGTCCCTACCTTGATCTCTAGAAAAATATGAATGCTGATGGCAAAGATTAGCAAAGTTGACAAGGTCTTTTTCCTCCCTAATGTTGTTCAAAGTTCATTGTTATATAATGCATTGATTCCACCATTGGGAAAGCACTTCTTTATAGACGGATGTCACCATGACTTTGGGCCCCTAAATTGAGTGTATGGTGGTTTGGGATTAAGCTACTTTTGTGCCCAGCCAGGAAACACTGCATGAGATGCCAATGGTAGAAGAGAGGGTTTTTGAGTGTTTTTGAGTGTTTGTTTTATATTTGTGCTTCTGCAGTAGAATAGGCCTTCTCAGTGATAACAGTAGCTACAGTCAGTAGGAGGGACCCTTCATGTCCCATCAGTGAAAATAACAAGCACTATTACTCTGTCGCATGAATATAATTATATCTCTGTTCTTCTGTCACAATTCGTTTTTTTGATAAAATATTGAAAACTTTCAGTGGATTGTGGAAATCAACATTCCTTGTGAGCTAAACGAGTTGAAGAACTATAGAATAAAGCAACTGGAAATAATGTCTCATTAAAAATTAAATTTCAAAATTGAAATTTCATGAAAGAGCAAAAATAGAGTAGCAAAAGATTTCACCATGTTGCCAAACAATTGCATAATTTAGTATTCGGTGCTGTACATGGACATGCTATATCTTAGTGATTGTGTAAGAAATCCTCCCAGTCAAATATTATCTGCCCACCAATGCTCTCTGGATCCCATTTTTGAAGACATTAATAAGTAAGTTTGGATGCATGAATCCTGAGTGGGGCACAGTCTCTGTTTAGCAAACTGCTGATTCCATTAATGTAACCTTGGCTTGTATAAAAAATGGTGCATCTAATGAAGGCTTAAATGCCACGTGAAATGTTATGCTTCTCTAAGAACATCACTGAGGTCTCCCACTTGGTGCTTTTATCCTTCATTGCACACATATAGCTCTCAATTTCTTCAGGAGATATATGTACCTAATGGAAATCTTTGGATTAAACTGGAGAGCGTGTTTGTCAGCAACATCTGTCTTAATAGGTAAGTTATTCCACTTGCTCATCCCAGAGCCGCATTCACAGAGCACAGCCTCATAATTATGATAAAGCCTCAGACCTCATCTCCGAGCACATTAGACAACGAAAAGATGGCTCAACCAACAATCTGAATCCAAAGGGTCTGTTTTTCCAACTAGTTGGGAAAAAAGAAACTGGCTCTGTCATCATGCTCATCGGGGACATCAGGGTCGAAGCTCCAGTGTCCTTGCCGCCTTAAGTCATGCTCTCGTAAGTTTCTCCTTGGGAAGGCTGCAGCAGGAATAACTAGCCTCTTGCTGAATGTCCTTTTCAGTTATCTGAGAAAATTTGCTTTTGCTTAGAGATAATCTATAGATAGATAGATAGACAGAATCTATATATATATATATAATCTAGCAAATTCTCTTCCTCTCTGTCTCTCTGTCTCTGTTCTCTGTGTATATATATATGTGTGTATGTGTGTGTGTGTGTGTATTTATAATGTATGTGTATAAAATACAAATGCATCTGATTAAAGCACTGCCTTTTTCCTCACACTACCTGTTTTTAGAGGTCTATAAGCAAGAAAAGTGGTTGTCGTGAACAATGAAAGTAAAAAATACATTAGAGGGGCCCCTGGATGGCTTACTTAGTGGAATGTCTGACTCTTATTTAGCTCAGATCATAAACTCAGGGTGGTAAGATCAAGCCCTGTGTTAGGCTCCATGCTCAGTGGGAAGCCTGCGTGAAATTCTCTCCCTCTCCCTCTGCTTCTCTCTCATTCTCTCTCTCTCAATTAAAAAATAAATCTAAGAAAAAACATTAGATATTTCACATGTGATATCAAATAAAGTTCTACAAATATCTGGGGAGCTATTTCCAGAGAAAAATCATAAAACAACTCTCTTTCAAAGATCATGTAAGAGTTAAGTCACAAAAAAAGACTTGTCCACTAACTAACATTGTAAGCAGCACACAGTTTAGGTGTCTGCCTTAGTCAGGGGCTCTGTGAAGAAATGTTAGTGTGAATACACTTCCAGAAGAGGATACAAATGTCTGGATTTATTTATTTATTTATTTATTTATTTATTTATTTATTTAATAAAAGATTCGACCAGGCTCTCATTTCTCAGAAATACATAGCCTTAAAGACTGGGGAAGGGAGAAGGTAGTGAGGTGTTCTATACAGGAAATCAATCAGGTCAGAGTTCTAGAGCAGAAGGAAATGTATGTGGTTAAGAAGGAAAAGATAACATTCTGGGGGAAGATATTTATTGTTTCAGATAAAAAAAAAATCACTGATCCGCCATGCTCCCTTAGTTACACATAACAGCTAAATTAGTAACCAATAAAGAACATCTCTACAATGGAAGTACCAAATGTATATGTTGACTTTCTTTTTACTGTCAAATATTGTGTTCCCGTGTAGCTAAATATAATATAACAAAGGACGGCAGCAAGGATCATGTCTAGATTTTTCATTTCAAATGCTGTATCCTGCTTGCCCCATATTCTTTCAAATCTGAGTATCTAATAAGTACAAAAAATATTACTCCCATGTTCCAAAGAAATGTGTTTTTTTTGGTCCATTCTTATTCCCTCATTTACTAAAAACAATTTAAAAGACAGATATACAATTGTAGGTTGAAATGGATTAAACTGACTTTCAAACTGCCTTGGACCACTTTCTTTCTCTAGGCAATAGCATGTGTGAACCATGTAAGAGAATCACTGTCCTTTGTTCGCTTCCTTTTCAGCAATCTCCAGTATAGGTCTGCCTTTCTGTAGCCACACAGTATCCCCATGTATAGTTGTGTCCATCATTGGTTTTGTATTATGTTAGGCTATATACAAGCTGTGCTTTGAAAATTATCTTCTTAAAGCAAAATATGGGGGAAGAAAACACTTAGCCAGTTTTAGCTATTTACTGCAATTACCTTCAAAAGAGGCAATACTGGGGTGCCTGGATGACTCAGTCCTTTGACCGTCCAATTCTTGGTTTCAGCTCAGGTCATGATCTCATGGGTGGTGAGGCCAAGCCCTGTGAACAGCTCCATGCTCAGAGGTGGTCTGCTTAGAAGAGTCTCTCTCCCTCTGCCCCTCCCTGCCTCAAATACATAAATAAGTAAATAAATAATTAACTAATAAGTAATAAATAAATAAATGGAAAGCTTAATTTTGGGATTTCCATAAAATAGGAAGGAAGGAAAAATAAGAATTTGTCCTTTTTACCAGAATTGTCATGATTAGGAACTTCATAGCTTTACATTGTAAGATTAGGTTTACACAGAATAATTTTAACAATACTCTACCTTTTAGAGGCATCAACTACTATTGGATAATATGAGTGAATAAAGCAACAAAAATCGAATATTTATCAATAACTTCTGAACAAGTTCTTCAGTTTAACTATTATAATATGTAGCCTGAGAAAAATGAATTATGCTATGATTTAGCACACTTAGAAACTTAAATATAAGAATTTCTTCTCCAATTTTACACATTCTTTGTTTTAAAATCTACATATCTCCTGAATTTAGGATATTTGAACCCTACATCTCTTAATCTTTATTTTTAACTTGCAATTAACAAATACCCACATGTACTCTGTCACTATAATTTATTCTTACTTTATAAACTTTCCTTGTTTAATGTGATTCTAAAAGCCACAAATAATAGTTTTCTATTTTGCCTAACACCCTATAACCATATTGAATCTGTCAAGAATCATCAATAGGAATAAATATCATTTTTATATATGAATCGTCCACAACATTTTTAAATGTCAAAACATTTTATATGTTTCCTTTTAAATTATATTTTAATTATGTGAGTGCTATGTGACAGACAGAAACATGTCAACCTGCAGACCAGACCGTGGTAAGTTGGTAGATAGAATATGCATAAGCACCAGAAAATGTTTAACTTAAGACTTACCACTGAGTTTTAAAATACAAAGCAAACACACTCAATGTGTGATGGGCAGCGTATTTGCTAAGAAGTCACCATCCATTTGTCCACAACTTTCATTCAATAAAGTTAGCCCAAAAGCATTCCTATATTTAATTGGTTTCCCAAAAGTGGACTCAATTTTATGAGCTTAAGAGCTCTTAATGTTATCTGTTTTTATTCCAATTGATTAAATTGTATTAAGACCTGTCCTGTTAACTTCCAAGTCTCTCTTAGCTTGATTCCTTGCCATCTCTTGTCCATAGGTTAAAACCTTGCTGTAGTCATGCAGGTCTCTTTACTATTTCCTAAATAGATCGCTTCTGTCTCCATTCCTGTACTAAAGTCTATGACTATCTCGTGCTATGAATTATTTTCCATCTTCTCTTGGACTATTCATGTCATGTCTCCCCCTGATACATAGCTTTCAGCTCCAAGAATATTTCCATGGGCCGTGGGTGTGTAATTTATGCTTCTCCATGCTTCCCTGTCCCTCCCCCGCCCCACTCTGGTTATTACTCTGTTATCTACAGAGTACATTGAAGAGAATTGATGAGATTTAGGAACCTACGCTCTCGTGTTAGCACATTTATCATGGGATGGTGGGCATGGGCCTTGGTATTTCTCAAATTCTACTGTCTCATCTAGAAAGTAAATATGGTGAAGAGGATCCCCTGGAAGGCTTTGGCCGGGGTCCCTAAATTCCAAAACGCCAAGCTGTCCCCGACTTCTCCAAAGCAGGACCATTATGTTCTGTTTTTTGTTTTTGTTGTTGTCATACCCTCAGTGCCTAGGACACAGAATCAACAGTCTCAGTGAAATGAATCCTTGTGGACTAAACTGATCACAGTAAGAATCTTCCTGCAAATCCAGTGCTGGGCACATTTGTGTGCTGAATTTCCCGTAGTCCTGGAGATGCTGTGGCCCCTTTGGATTCTGAAACCTTCAAGGAAATCAGGAGCCCAAGTTCCATACACAGTGCAAGGGCTTGGTGGTGGAGGCGAGCCTAGAACTCTGTTCCCACCACGTGTGCAATGTCTGCGGCAAGATCCTGATGTGGCAACTTACTCCATGCGCTCTAAAAACAAAGCAAAAACTTGATCTTTTAAAGAAGATGAAAAACTGAGCATGAAATATGAACAAAACAGTTCCAGCCTATCTTTCCATGCTGCCCAGACCCTCCAGTAAAGAAAATAAATGAATAAATAGAGAAAAAATATTTTTTTAAAAAATGAATTCCTCTTCAATTCTAGGTTTTATTCTTACAAATTATTTTTTGTAACCACACCAAGGAGTGAGGTAGCAAAAGTCAACATGATTCCAGTAAACATTACTTAATGTCCAAATGAAAACACCAGGCAAAGCTCACAAAATCAAATATGGTCTGTAATTTTCATGCCTCCCACTCTGTCACCCTCTGGCTTATTGAGTTTTTCCCCCCGTCTGGGATCCAAAAGAGCCCCGCGGTGTTGGTCAAATGCTATGTGGCTAAGAAGGTCTGCATGGCATGAGTGAGTTGCACTATTTCTAAGTGATCTTCCATCCAGCAGGCCTCACGCTTGCGGGACAGTTGAAGATGGATGGGGATGTCAGGTTACAGTAAGTCACACATTAATCCATGCTCCCGCTGCAATGACAGTTAACTTTCCTTGATGCGCGCTGTGAAGGAGCAGTGATGTAAGTGTGTATGCTGTCCAGCTTCCCTGTTTCATACATTGCTTACTAACTCCTCTTGAAATGATGAGACAAAGCTTACTAAAAATCCATTTCAGAGTCAGACGGGCTGTATTCTACAGGCGGTTACTGTTCTTTCACTCAATGACATTTCCTTTAGATATATTTTAATTCTATTAAATATTCAGATAGACTCATTTGTCATTTATCTAGACTGGGATTTTTTTTTTTTCCTGTGAATTCAATGTGACTCAGTCTATAAGTCACCTAAAAACCTTAAAGGCAAATAGACTTATTTTATGTTATTTCTTATTATATAATCTGTATGTTCTGCTCTATTCTTAAATGTGTTTATATGAATTCTAATGTGGAGTTTAATGCCATGTTTTTCAGTGAATCATATACTACAGATCATTTTACTAGACTGATACTGATTTAGTTTAATTTTTCCCTTGTGTTCAAACTCTTACTTTTCTAAGATTGTTTCCATACTTAAATAAATAGATGCATTTATTTAAAAATTAAATGCTAAAGATTATTGCATAAAGCAGAGAGCAATTTGCAAATTTTACAATCATGATGACATTCATTTCTATTTAACAGTCCAGCTATGGATATTTAACATATTATTAGTAAGGATGGAGCATGTCTATGTTCTAAAACTTGCAAAAATATCAGAAAAAAAGTATTCACAGAACAAAGCAATTCATTTTAACCAACAATTAATTTGGAACTAGGCCTGCACGCTGAAAACAATTGCCTGATTTTTAAAACTATTTCTTAAACTTCTCCAGGCATTAGACCCTTTTGCATTTATGACATAAAAATGCAGCTTTAAATATAGGTTGGTTTAAGCCACAGAAACCAATCATTGTGACCAGAAGGAGGAATCATGTGACTGGCCAGTCCAGGATTATATAATCCCTGCTAGTGTTGGAAGACCTGGTCAGCTGCAGCTATATAAGCAGACGAGTTGTGGTTATTATGAGCTGGGGGACTTCATATCTGTAGTAGGTGGAGTGGTGGTTCCCCAAAATAGATGTCCACAGCTCAGCATCTGTGAATGTGACCTTCTGTGGACAACGGTATCTTTGCAGATGTGTTTAAAGATCACAAGATGAGATCATCCTCTATCATCTGGGTGGAACTTAAATTCAATGTCAAGTGTCCTGATAACAAAAGAAGAAACACAGATAAAGAAAACCATCTGGAAACCAAGCAGAGACTGGAGTGACACCACGGTGAGCCGAGAATCGCCTGGAGTCACCAGAAGCTCGAAGAGGCAAAGGAAGGATCCTCCCGTAGAGACTTTAGAGGGAGCACAGCCCTGCTGACACCTTGATTTTGGACTTCTGGCCTCCAGAACTGTGAGAAAGTACATTTCTATTGCTACAGGCCACCAAGTTTTTGGTAATTTGTGATGGCAGCCTTATGTCTAACACAATATCCAAAAGAAAGAAAGATTAAACAGATAGGAACTTTAAAATCATATTGTCTAAGTCTTCCCTGAAACCCCTTTGGGATTCTAAACAGAACTACATTTAACTTACACTATATTTGGGAAGGACAGACAACTTCCAAGCGTTCATTCAGAAATGTAGAATTTATCTCCATTCACGCAATTGGGAGTTGGTGTCCCTAAATAATATTTTATAATTTCCATAACGTACATCCTGTCTCTCAATTGTTAAATATTGTTGGGTATTTTTGTTCGTTTCCATGTATAACCAGTGTTGGAAGTTTTAACTGCATTATTTTGGTATCGTTATTTGATTCCACATTAGTTTTAATATTATTTGTGCCCCTATATATCTTGCCTCTGCACACACATTAGGATATAAAGGAGTAAAGAAAAAAATAACAAATATTATGTTATCAGCACCCAGAATCTGCCATTACTTGAACTTGTTTACTTACTACCAAAATCTATTATATATCTATTTCTCCATTTCTCCTGAACATGGACAATCAAGCATCCTATGTTCTGGCAATATCTTTGGTCCGGTTTTCTTTTTGATTCCATTTTCTGCTTCCCTGATTTGATCCCTCCACATTAGGAGATAAAATTTGGATTTGCCGTTCTGTGAAACATATACTATGTGCTCTATATTCCCAGTTTGCTAAACACAGGCAGAAATATCCCATTTCATATCTTTGAGATTTCACTTTCAGTTCATACTTATAAGGTAAGTCGCAGTAGCTGTGTGTATTATAATTATTATTACTTGCAACAGTGTTTCTCAAAGGGATCATTACATCCATTTGGGTTAGGGCAAATATTGTGTTGTTCAAGTGTCCCATACATCACAGGTACTAACTATTATTATTCTGACAGCTAACAAAGCTCTCACACATTTGCAAGTGCCTCCAAGAGGAATAGCACTGCTCTAGCTGAAATTCTTGACCTGACTTAAAATATACTTAGATCAACAAATATGGTCTACCAATACGGGTCATTTCTGTTCCTTTGACATTTTATCTTTGCATCTAGATCACTTTTCTTCTTTTTTGCAAACTATGATAATAATTTTCCAAGTGAGAGTATGTAATGGCAAATTCCCCAAGTCGTTTCTTTTCATCAGTGTCTTAATGTCACCCTCCCTCTCTTGCATAAGCACCAGAGTTGACCTTGAAGGTTTATTTTCTGGCAGTCGTTTGACTGCTTTGCTTCGCTATTCATAAATCTTTTATCGACAATGAGAAATCAGATACCAACTGATTCTTGATTCTTAGTAATTCATCTCTCTCTTCCTTCCAATATTATTTAGATTTTTCCATTATTCTTCCTGGCAGCTATTGTTACGTGTATATGTGTATATGTATTTTGCTTATTTTGTAAAACACTTAGTGGGGGTTTGCAATCTAAAGAATTATATCTTTTTTTTTCTTTTTTTATGAATACTTCTTGGGCACTATTCTTCTATAGACTCCTGGAATACCTACTGGACAAAGGCTGAATCTTCTGGCTCTGTCTTTTACAGTTGAACTTCTGCTTTTATAGTTGCTCTATATATTTTGTGTTATAATATTAAAATAATTATTTGTTCAATACAGTATTCAATAATATGTATTTGTTATACCCAGTCTTCTGGAGGAGCCATTAAATTTTTATTTTAAAATTACCATTTTCTTACTAAAATTTCTCTTTATTTTCCTACTTTTTCCACTTGTATTTGAATCATCTGAATGTCCTTCAGTTGTAACAATTGTAAGCAAATGTCTTATTTGCTTGCTATCTTGATCTTAATCTCATTGTTAATAGAAAAACATTCCTTTAAGTCTTTTTTATTTTGCTCTATGACTTATTTTCTCCTTTCTTATTTGTCTCCAGTCAAGTGATCATCCCCCTGTTGTCTTAGAGATGACAACAATCTTGTAGTTGCTTTGGCCTCAGAATTACTGGACCCATCTGTAGAAAGGACTCTTCCTTGATGCAAATATATATTGTATTACATATTTTATACATCTCAGTGTACTTTCTAGAACTTTTCTTTTTCCTTCTCTGACCCATTGGCTACTTAGGAGTGTGTTGCTTAATTTCTATATACATGTGGATTTGTCAAATTTCCTCACATTATTGATTTCTAATTGTATTCCATTGTAGTTGGAGACCATATTTCATATGATTTAAATACTTTTAAATTTACTAAGATCAAAATATTATGTCTCAAAGAGAAAATACAAACTTATCTTTGCTACCAGGTTTAGAAGGGTGATTAAACAGAGTCCACCAAAGGGCCATTTTTTTTTTTCTTATGGAACACCTGATTTGTGTCCATACAAGTTGTTCAAGAAAGTAATGATACAGTGGACATGTTTTAGAGTCACGATGACATCCAAATGTGTATTTAATTTTACTATTTGTTGTTTTCAGTACCAAACTGCTTTCAGTCTACATATGAGAATCATCTTCAGTTAGCCGTGAAATAAGAAAATTTAAAATACTTAGTTTATTAATTAAATTTGAATTTTTTAAATTAATTTAAATACCTTGCAGAATATCAAATAATATTTGTAACCTAAGTATCACATTTTATAATATTTTATTAGGCTTCGCTATGGCACCTATAAATCAAAAGGAATTATTCCCTTCTTTCTTTTTCTGTCCTTCCCAATTTGTTATTATTGCTATTAGAGTTAAAAGTCAGTTTTCTCAAGCGATGTAAAGGCTTGAAATGTGAAGAAGACAATGTTGAAATACTGGAGATATTTTCTAACACTTCATTCCAATAAGCATAAATAAGAAAACATACTGAATGATTTTTTGCAAACGCACACATATGAGATCTGAGACTCATAACAGAAGCAGTGAGGATTATTCAAAGACAGAAATAAATGAAGTTTCTCAACTCTATAATTACTAGAAGAAATCACTTGCTTAACATTTCCAAATCTTCTACTCATGGTGAAAAGCAATATCAATGTTCACCACTGTACCCAGACCTGCACAGATATACCTGTATTAGGAAATGTATTACTTTATACACTTCCTGGTACATTTTAAAAATTGATGATTGACTATTTATTCCTTTGGAAGTGGAGGTGAAGTTCATGTATTTCTATTTATCCAACTCAGTAGAAAACCTTATTAATGGGGTGCCTGGGTGGCTCAGTGGGTTAAAGCCTCTGCCTTCCGCTCAGGTCATGATCTCAGGGTCCTGGGATCAAGTCCTGCATGGGGCTCTCTGCTCAGCAGGGAACCTGATTCCGCTGCTCTCTCTCTCTGCCTGCCTTTCTGCCTGCTGTCTGTCAAGTAAATAAACAAAATCTTTAAAATTAAAAAAAAAGAAAAGCTTATTAGTATATATAAATGTTCATTAATTTTTATGTTAGTGATGATTCTGATAATATAATTAAAAGATTTGTACTCAGCTTGAATGTAAAACTATTTCTATAATTGATAATTTAGCATTTTTATTTAATTGCACATGTCTAAATAAAGACTTTGTATGTGGTCAATATTTTTCTCATGTTATGAAAATATTAATAAATAATAGAAATTGTAGTATTCCACAAATATTTGGTTATTTTAGAAAAAAGCGTGTTTACTATTGTACCAAGGAATTTACACGATTTGAACTTTATTTGAAAATATGTAATTATTTCTAATGTTATTTCAGGACATTCAGAAATTTTATGTATAAAAATTCAAAATTATGAACAATGAAAAATTATTACTATAATGGGTTGAAAATTGTCCCCTCAAAATTCATGCCCACCTGGACCATCAGATTGTGTCCTTTTGTAGAAAAAGAGTCTTTGCAGATGTAATTAGTTATAGATCTTGAAAGGAAATCATTCTGGTTTTAGAGCAGGTCCTATTTCTAATGACTAGTGTCCTGATAAGAAGGAGTGAGGAACAAAGGGACATGGAAAAGGAGATGTGTAGATGAAGACAGAGATAAGACTGAAGTCATATCCAAACCAAGGCATGCCAAGGATTGACTGTTACCCAGAAGCTAGGAGAGAGGCATGGTTTCTCCCTCAGAAATACCTGAAAGAACCAGCATTACCATAACAACACCTCAATTTCAGACATTGACCTCATGAACCACTAGAGAATAATTTTATGTGATTCTAAGCCACCCACTTTATGGTAATTTGTTATGGCAGCCATAGAAAATTAATCCAATTGCATGTGCTATGAATTTTATAGCTATCTTAAATGGCCTATTTAACAATTTTATTTTCTTCATTAGTGCAATCCTAGATGACTGCTTCATTGCCATTTTTTTTTTTTTTTTTTTAAGAATAGAATCTAGGTGGTAGATTCTAGGTAGTATTTTGAGGGTAGTATTTAGTATTCTAGGTAGTAGAATCTAGGTAGTATTTTGAATTATAATTGAACTTATTGACAATGTATTCTTTATGTATAAATTTAGCCTATTTTTATTCTTGTACTACTGTTAATTGACATCAGGAGCATTGTCAATTAAGCAAAAATTGAAGGTCAATGCTGTCCTTAAACTATTATAGCTTGAATGATAAATATTTTATTTTTCAACTTTACATAGGCAAAAAGACAGATGCCATCACCTACTAATATAATCACTAATGACAGAAGGCAGTCCTCTCCATTTCAATAGTTCAGTTTATTATATACCTTATAAAACACTTGTTAATTCATTCATATATTTAACAAACATTTATTAGTGACTCTATGTGGCAGACACTGTGGTGAATGTCCAGGATGCAAGAATGATGAGACACTCATGATACTCACAATCTAGTGAAAAAAAAGACAATGCAAGTGATTTAATAAAGAGGATTAAAAGGGTGCCTTAGAAACATGCAAAGAGATGTCTAAGTTGGTTTCAGGAGGTCAAGAAGTCTTCATGGAAGAAATAACGTAATTTGGGACCTGTGATGGTTCATTTTATGTGCTAATTTGACTGGTATATAGGGTGCTCAGATACTTGATTGAACATTATCCTGGATGCATCTTTGAAGGTGTTTCTGCATGAGATCATCAATTGAATCCACAGACTGGTAAAGCAGATTGCCCTCTGTGATGTGGGTGGGCCCCATCCCAACTACTGAAGGCTTGAATGATCCTTCCCTTGAGTAACAGAGGACAGCTTTTGCCTGATTATCTTCAGCCAAAACATTGTTTGTTTGTTTGTTTGTTTGTTTGTTTGTTTTTTCCTGCCTTTGGACTCAAACTGAAATAGTGGCTCTTCTTGGGTCTTGAGCCTGCTGGCATTCAGACATACCACTGGCTTTTCTGGTTCTCAGACCTTTGGATTTGGACGAGAGCTACACTATATTGTCTGGTCTCCTGGTCTCCAGCTTGCTGACTGGAGATCCTGGGAGATTTTAGCTTCCATAACCATACCAGCCAACTCCTTATAATAACTCTCTTTATTTAAAAAACAAAAACAGAATCTGTTGTTTCTCTGAAGAATTCTAATACAGAACCTGAAGCATTAGTAGATATTGAGCAAGCAGAGGAGAGGGGAATGAGTTCTAGAAAGATCTTTCTGACCAAGGCAAACCATAATTGCATTCAGAAACAAGAGGGAGCATGGTTTTATCAGATCTGAAGCTTGAATAAACAAGAGGACTGAGTGTAAATATTGTGATAAATGCCATGATGAGACGGGAGAGGATCGCAGAGATAATGAAGAACTCTGCAAGCCACTTTAAGGATCATGACCTTAATTGTAAGGCAAATGAGAATCTGTGGAAACATGTGAATAGAAGCACAACATCCTTGGCTTTGGGCTTTAGCAAATCCCCTGACTGTGATGGAGACAGGAAAGGGCAGGGTTGGAGGAGCGGAGACACAGTTCAGAGACTGTTGCTATAGATTGGCAAAGAGCATGGAGGCAGGTATTAGAGAAATGGCACTCAAAGGAGGAATAAGCAGTTGGATGAACAGTTACACAGAGGAAGAATAAATTGGATCAGCAATTGCTTGAGTGGGAAAGGGCGTGATGACTGGAGACACAAGCTAAGGCCTAGGTTCTTGGCATGTACAGCGAGCAAGATGGAACGTGCAGGAGAAAGACCAGGTTTAGAAGAAAATAGAGCAAGTTCTTGATGAAGATGCTGACTTCGACATGCCTGTCCCTAAATATTAAGGGAAAAATACCCAGTAGAACATTATTTATAATCACTTGAATTCCAGAAAACCTGAAATAAAACCTTGGAGTTTAATGAAACAACACATTTTCCACTCTACTTCGTAGCAAATCATTATAGTCTTTTAATAGTGTTTTTGGAACAAAACATCCTAAGTTGAGTGGCTCAGTTTTACATCTTAATGCAAAATGTGAGATTTCCTGACGAGTGCCCACATGCACTAGGGATGAGAACTGGTTCACATTACCTCGTTACAGGAGTCTGGAAGGTGCAGGTCTTGACATGGAAATTGTGTTGAAACCAAAACCCAGGAATTTTAAGGACGAGAATTACCCTAGCTTATGACTACCAAGCTACTATTCTGGTAGTATCTATTTCAAACATAATTATTTCAAAACATTTTTTTAAAGATGTGATTGATTGATTGATTGATGGGGGAGGGGCAGAGGGACAGGGAAAGAGAATTTTTTAAATTTATTTATTTATTTATAGGTGGAGGAGATGCGGTGGGCAGAAAGAGAGAGAGATGCAGGAGGGGCAAAGGGAAAGGAAAAGAGAGGTAGGTGCAAGGCTTCATCTCAGGACCCTGAGATCATGACCTGAGCCAAAATCAAGAGTAGCTGGACACTTAACCGACTAAGCCACCCAGCCACCCCCTCAAGCCATTTTTAAAAGGTGAGATTATATAAGGAGGGTTTGTAAAATTACAAAAGAAGTGGACTCAAGACAAGTCCCTAATAAGACTAGATTCATCAGAGTCTTAGAAAAGGAGGAATAGCAAACAAGACTAAAAAGCCTGAGGAGTTTAATGAGAGTGTGACCTCCCAGAGCCCAGAGAAAGAAAATTGGTAAAAAAAAAAAAAAAAAAAAAAAATAAAGCTGGTCTATCAGATGTTGCTGATAATATAAGCAAGATGAGAGCTGAAAAGTACACATTTGACCACAGAGTGGTAGAAGCTAGACAGCATGGACTCAGGAGTCAGAGGTGGTGATAAAAAACAGGCAGTTGGACAGAGAAGGAACTGGATATGTTAGAGAATCCTCTTTCTCACCAAGTGAAATGTCCACCTAGTAATGGTATGATGTCATTAGGAATGTCTGTGGGGATATAATGAGGATCTGAGATGCCACCATGTAATGTACTTAAACTCTCCTTTTATCATGAAATAAATAAAATCCAACTATTTTTGACACACACACAGGCATGCATTCAGGCAGTCCAAATTGAGTAGATACTGATGTATTGTGGATGAAGGTATCAATGTCAAAAATAAGAAAATAGGGGCACCTGTGCAACTCAGTTATTAAGTGTATGCCTTCGGCTCAGGTCATGATCCCAGAGATCATGGGATCTGGGATCAAGCTCCACATCAGGCTCCCTGCTTGGCAGGAAGCCTGCTTCTCCTTCCCCCACTCTTGCTGGTTGTGATCTCTCTCTGTCTCTCTCTGTCAAATAAATAAATAAAATCTTTAAAAAAAATCTTAAAAAATAAGAAAAAAATGTTCAAAGAATATTCTCTCTATTATACGCTATGCTAAATGTAGTATAATCTTATTTAATCTTTACATACTATCTGGAAGGTTTTTCTGACATTAATTTTAAGGTTTAAAAAAATTAGTTTTAGAGGGGTAGACAAGGTTCAGGTAACCTGTCTCAAAGACCAATACATTGGTCATAAACCATCACAACACTTGTGAGGTGCCTGACATGTTGTCTGGCATATAGTAACTACACACACAAAAATTTTTTGTCACTCTGCTTTCTATTAACATTCTTTGGCTTAAGATTTATCTTTATCCCCAAAGGCTTTTCTTGTATTTTCTAACCCCTTAATATCAGTTTTTTTTCTTTTTTAAGAAAAATTGTGTTCTAAGCTGATTTATTTAATCATTTGCACAATTTGTCATATTTAACACTATTTGCTTTTAATTCTGAAATTCCTTTGGATCAAACTCTTTCTTTTTTTCTTTTTAAGAGTTTATATATTTATTTGACAGACAGAGATCACAAGTAGGCAGAGAGAGGAGGAAGCTGGATCCCTGCTGTGCAGAGAGCCCCATGCGGGGCTTGATCCTAGGACCCTGGGATCATGACCTGAGCTGAAGGCAGAGGCTTTAACCCACTGAGCCACCCAGGGCCCCCGGATCAAATACTTTCTATCTAAAATAGGAATTCTCATTGCCAATGAAAATCTTTCCAGGTAGTTATGTTTTGGTGGGGACAGTTGTCACGGTGGTTAAACAAAGAGGCTCTGGAACTCTGTCTTCAAATCCCATCATGACTTATACTAATAATGTGGTCTTGGACAAATTATGAACCCTTTTTACTCTGGTTCCTCATTTTAAAAACACCAAAATTAAAATAGCTACCCCATAAGATCACTATAAAGGTCTTTGATATATAGATAGACAGATATATATAATATCACATGATATAAGTATATTCAAATGTTATTAATGATTATGATTACCTGGAAATAATCATTTCACTCTCATTATTGGAGTATATATTTTTTAGCTATAAAAATCTAGGTTAATCATTATTTCCTTTCAACATATTAAAGATATCATTCCACACACCTCTGTTGTCCATGTCAAAGTGCAATGTCTTTGGAGATAATCTTTTCCCCCCTCTATATAGCTATAATTTTTTTTCCTTTGACTGCAGCTTTATACAGTTTTGTTAAAAGTGTTTCTAGGTTATTTTTATATTTCTTTATACATCTTGGAGTTCATTAAATTTCTTGAATTTGCAGTCCACTGTTTTTAATCAGTAAGGAAAATGCTCAGTTTTTTTTTTCTCCAAATTTTTTCTCTTTTATTCTCCTCCTGTACTTCTAGGACTCAAGTTAAGTATTTGCCAGACATTCTCTCTTTATTGCTCTTGTCTTTTAATATTTTGTAAACTCCATATTTATTTCTTTCTATGATACCTTTTTAGACAATGTCTTTTGACCTGGCTTCTAGTTTACTAATTCTCTATTTAGTGGTGTCTATTTTAATTTTAAAACTAATGATTGAATTTTATTTTAATTTTAAGTATTTCATGTCTTTAAAATTATGTTTTAAATAAAGTATTTTTAATTACCGGGTAATTTATTTGGCTCTTTTTCCAAACTTTTAGCTACTTTTGTTTGTTTTCCTTTTTTAATAATTTGTTTTACTCTTAAAAATTTTAAAACTTAGATAATTTGTCATTATACAGGATACACATATTTTATAATCTTTGTGTCATATTTCCATATGACACATATTTACATATATGAAGTATTTACAGATCTGATTTTGTTTTACTGGTTCACACTCACGGGAATGTTATTTCTTTGGCTTCTTAGTTGTTTTAAATATATATATATATATTTTTTTTCCTTAGATAATTATTTGTGTTAATCTTTACAATTGGGTGGGGTGGGGTGCATCCCAGTCAGCCTCAAGATAATATTTCTCTTACTTGCCCTTTCAGCATTTTTAACTTTACATAGTAATACACCTTTGCATTTCTGGATTAATGTTAGGATGCTTTTCAAAGGACTTTCTACCATGAATGGAGAGCAAGCTTTCACCACTATAACACAAGGAACATTGAAAACAGATGGTTCAGTTAATCGAAGTATGGCAAAAGCATCAGGACAAAAGCAGCTACACAGCACCTATCCCTCTAAATTCTTGTGTTACTTACATTTTCCAGATGATTCCCATTAATATTATCCCTCTTCATGCTCTTAAGATTTATCTTACATGTTATCTAGCATCTTTAGTTGTGTTCTGAAGGATATTTGCACTGAACAACATAACCTAACATATTCATGGGAACAATGGGCTTTTATGGATTTTTTTTTTCAACTAGCTTACAGTTTCCTTTTCTTTCTGCTATAAATATGTTCATTTTTATCAGATATTTGTTTTTTTTTTAATTTTATTAAACTCTGATCTCCAGGTAACAGAGGTAATGGTATGGCTTCTTTAATCTTTGTCACTTGTTTCAGGAGAACAATTCTTCCAACATAAGAAACTCAAACTTGTGTTTAATTGGAATGTGTATATTTGAATGTGTTTTACTACATTCAGAAGCTTATTATACCAATGTTATTGTCATGAGTCAAATATTTTTGTTTGGATTTTCACTTTTAAAATAATATTGAAATACTGTAGCACATTCTTTTTAATCTCATCAAAACACTTTATATTCATTCTCTGAAAGTAAATTCTAGATGTTGGAAACACTTGAAATAGTTTGAAACTTATTTTGGTGATGACAGAAGTGATCAGATTGCTAAATAACTAAACTTAAATTAAAAAATAAATGTGACTGTGGAGTAATAAGGTGAACTTTTTAAGTCATGATTCCTAAATTAACTTAGACTGAAATTCGAAGTCCTATAATCTCACATTAATACCCATTTAGCAAAATAAATTTGGGTAGATTTACTTAAACCTCTCTTTATAGTAAAGTTGCATTTTTGTAGATTGATGCATTCAGTAAATGTTTCTCTCTTTTCATTTCCATTTCATTATACCCAATGTCTAGATAAATGAGTAGTCAGAAACATCCGCTTCAAAGTCATGGAAACTTGGAATGGTAACACGTGTTCACAGATCACTTCTGAACGAATGCATTTGTCCAAAGCTTTAGTATCTTAACATTTTCTGCCTTCCATATCACATACATGGAAGACACAATTTTGTCATTTTGAGATTTTTTTCTTATATTGCAGTTCAGGTGATCATATGGCACATTGGTAACGTGAGTTACCTGTCTTACCTGACAGTTTATATTTTTCATTGTTATATTCACATTTTAATGTGTTCACAATATTTAAATTTATAAAGATTATTCAAGAATTTGACATTTAATTTTAACAGGTTGATATACGTTTGCATTTGAGAGTATGTAGTGTGTGGGTATAATGTGTCCATGTGTGTAGAAGAAAAATTGTAAATTATTTGGCAGATGGGCTGCTAACTGTATCATCAATTTCATTCTCCATTTTGTGATAGTGAAGGCATCTCTGAGGATACTGTACCATAGACATTCTGGAACAAACTGCAGTATAAGAGTTAATATTAACTCACTGTATAGTTAAATTTATGCAGATTACAATGATAGCTAAAATACCAGTTTATATAGCTACAGAGAGAAAAAATTACATTTTTAATTAAATGGATATATTAACAAATAAAGATTTATTATCATTGATATATACTTTCTACTCTTATTTATTTACATCGAGGTAGAAATAGGAAGGACAGAATTTAGGAGGAGAAAATTAAAAAGCCTAATTGCTGCATGTGTGATAGAGCATTCCATATTTCCTGTGCTGGCTATGCCAAAGGACTTCCAGAAATGGCTTCAAATTCTATGATGTCATGTAAAAATTTTAAAATCTGCTGTTAAATTGTTTGATAATCCTCATTTTTCTCTACTATGCCAAGAGCTGGAGAGAATGTGCTCATTTTTGCACTAAAATTGAGCTTTATTTTAGTCTCATGACTCTTTCTTCCTAACCTAACTCCATTTAAAAAAAAAAAAAAAAAACATGCATTAGTGTTTATTTGTCTCTGCAAACACTATGAATGATAGAAGCAACAGAGGAGCCAGGAAGCACTCAGTGAATTGCTGCTGCCTCCCATTACATCTGGTCCGCTGTGATCTCTAATTGCCTGTCACAGCCACTGAGCTGTGGAGCTGGCAGGGCTGCCACCTCCTGTTTGGTCAAGTTGTCATTTCCTATTAATCTGAATCCTGTTGTTTTTCCCATTGCCTCTGCTTTCTCACTCTGTACAGAACGAACATCTATTATCTAACTGTGATACGAGTGTATCAAAATTTTAATTTTGGAGAAAGCACGGAATCAAGAGACCTTCTTACAAAAAGCCAAGAATCCCTCACGAGGGCTGCGTGGTTTGGTCTCCCCTGTGCTGATTTTAAGGGCTCACGGTTTTCCCCCTTCCACTACACCTCAGCTATTTTTCATAGCACCGGAGATCATCTGGTGAAATTTTGCAAACAGCCAGCAAGAACAAAATAAGAATGTAAAAATGCAGGGCAAGTTCTAAGGCCAGTTTAATAATAAAGTTTTTGTTACTTTCACATTTTCTACAAAATATTATGGAAAACACGACTGTGTATCAGAAAGAGTCAGGGACGTTGTTTTAAGACTGTGGAAGCATAACCCAGCCAGAGATCCATGCCAGAAGTAGTACTTGACCACCCCAGGATCACAGCAAATTTGTCAAAACCAAGTAGCCCCCCAAAAGCAAAGAATCCACTAGCAAACAATCATAAGACTCTCCCTGGTGGAAAACCCCAGGAGGCAGGGCTTCTGTATAATCAGGCAGGAACAGGCTACTGACATTTATTTTACTGCTCACTGGTTGCCTTCAACCTAGAGCACCACAGATTTTTATTTTTTTCTAACTGAGCAGGAAGTGCCTCAGCTTGTCCGTTCAGAAAGCCTCGATTCAATAAACACCACAGTCTGAAATGGAAGTAGCCACGAGAATCACACCAATGTTTCAGGGTCCTCATCCTGAGGCAGGGTTCAACTGCACAGTCGGCACAGCCTGTGCCAGGTAAGATGTCCTTCTGGATTACAAACAGAGAGTCCTGGTCCCAGAAAAGTAACCCCTTTGCCTTGACTTGCTCAGTTAAAAAGCCATCAATAACTTTCCAAATACCCCCATGTATAAGTAACATATTGGGTGGCCAAGCCCGAAAACATTGTTGGAGTTAATACGTGTGATTTTTCTTTTCAATGTTAAAGATGGTGTTTGAGAACAAAACCTGCCACTCTAATTTCAGCAGGTTCCCATGTGGGTAAACTGGGACCAACAGTGTTACCATTTAGTAACCCTTGGTTATCACGTGGTACCATGAGGTAGCTTGTGGCAACATGGTACCATTACTATTTTTTCCCAAGGCCCTGAAATTGTTCAGAGAAAGACATTTGTGAACTCCAGAGCTATATTACACACAGGGGTTGAAGATGTACTCTTGATTGTGATTTCTGTCTTAAACCATACCCAACCCTTTTGTTCCATATATTTCACCAGTTTAGGAAAAATGATAAACTCTAAAGGAGAAAGTAAAGCTCCCCAAATTAATTCCTATGGCCCTTATACAATTAAATTCCAAAGAAAGTTTAAAGTCCCAACTTTAAAGTCCAAAGAAAGCAAATGCCAAATATCATGGTTTTTTTTTTTTTTTTTAAGATTTTATTTATTTATTTGACAGACAGAGAAGACAAGCAGGCAGAGAGGCAGGTAGAGAGCAGAAGGGAAGTAGGCTCCCCACTGAGCAGAGAGCCCGACGTGGGGCTTGATCCCAGGACCCTGGGATCACGACCCAAGCTGAAGGCAGAGGCTTTAACCCACTGAGCCACCCAAGTGCACCCCAAATATCATCTGTCCTAAATTTCTTGGGACACTCAATCTCCATCCAAAGAAGCCACCTGGGTGACTTAGTCAGTTAAGCGTTTGCCTTTGGTTCAGGTCATGATCCCAGGGTCCTGGTATGGAGAGCTGAATCAGGCTCCCTGCTCAGCAGGTACCCTTTTCTCTTTTTCCCTCTCTCTGCTGATCTCCCTGCTTCTGTTCTCACTTTCTGTCAAATAAATAAATAAAATCTTGAAAAAAAAAAAGTGTAACTAAGCAACCTCCTCTCAGGCCTCCTGGAGATAACATCTCAGTCCCTGTGATCTGCAGGTCACTGCCATCACCTCCTAGCCCCAAATTACCTGTCTCCCCTACACTGGTGTTCATGTAACTGAAGAATCACCCATCTCAGATCCAAGGACTGAAGCTACACTCAAGTTTTCTTAAATCTGTAACAGTAAGAGCCTATCAAAGACTGATAAACCTGGCTGAACTCTTTGAAAATCTGTCTGCACACATCACTTCCTGTGACCCTGGGATCTCTTTTTTCCCTTCCTATTGGTCCCTGCTCCTTTAAGAAAGGATCTGATGAAGAAAGAAAGAAAGAGAGAGAGAGAGAGAGAGAGAAAGGAAAGAGAAAGGAAAGAAGGAAGGAAGGGAGAGAGGAAGGAAGAAAGAATCCTCTGTGTTCATGCTTTTTCATTTGTTTTTTCCCCATCTGAGCCTCTAGGAGGGCTGACACCATTTGCTGTATCTGAGTACCAATTTGTACCTTTGCTTTCTGGCCCCAACCTTTCTTTGGCTAACAGACTCCCATAGTAAAATATATGAAATGAGAAAGTTCTGGGACTACGAAAAGTGTTCATGGTTCACACCAACCTTCTCTGCCTTGCCTTTGCAGAAAAATTGAACTCTGAAGTTATTCCTCCATTGGACCACCTGCTGACCAGGCATGAACCTCAGCCTTCTATTTTCCTTAAAGCTTTCCTTTTATATGAAATAAAAGGATGAGGAATTTATTTTTCCAAATAAGTCAATATACTTTCTCACAACACTTACTACTGATAAATTTGAATCTTACAAAATGTTGCAAGAATAGTACAATGAACACCTACATATTTTTCTCCTAGATTCAGCAGCTGTTAGTATTTTGTCACATTATTTTTCTTTCTATATGTATGTTCCTGTTGTTGTTTTCTGCTGACACACTGAAAATTATTCACAGCGATAATGACACTTCCCACCTAAATACTTCAGTCTTTCTCCTTTAAGAAAAAGGAACTTCTGAACATCTATAATAGAATGGCACATTTAGGACATCTAATATTAACTTTATACAATTACATACATCACATTCAGGGCTCCCCAAATGTCCCAAAGTTGTCTTTTAGAGCTGCTATATTTTTGTTTGTTTTGTCAGTCAAGGATGCTGTCTTGCATTTAATTGTCATATCTCTTTACTCTTTTAATCTGGCGGTTTTCTCAGGCTTTTATAAAATTGATTTTATTTGTTTATTTTTGTCTATTGGTTTCCTCATGGTTAACTACAAATTAAATACTTCTGGCTGAATTACTACATAAATAATGGGTTCATTTTAAATATACATTATGTTCCTTGTCTCCTAATTCCATACTTCTCTCAGGCATGTTCTCTAGGGGAGCAGGTGACATTCCCATCTCCATCCATGGGAATAAGGTAATCTCAAAACTCATCTGATAATGCTGAGAGTATTATCTTTAATATCTCTAATCTTCCTGACATTTCCCTCTGAGATTGACTCATATTTTTACCAATTTCTTAGTACAACTGCCCAAATATTCAAAAAAGTCACTCCAATTGCTAATGTGCAGCTTCTAAAGGTGCTGTCAGTTGATACTAGGCTGCTCCTTGGGGACTCATTCCTGACTCCTTTCTGAGCTATCCTAAATTATTTGGGGCCCTGACCAGACTTGCTGATACAGTAATCAACTGAAACATGTCCTCATGGTTTAAAAATGCTGTTTGAGGGTTTTTCAGACAGCAGGGTATGTTTTGAAGTCTATTCCTGTTCTTTTGAATAGATGTAGATTTATTTCTGAAATCTCAGTCTTTTGATATATGTCCATCTGCTCCTTCATGTCACATTAAAAATCTCTTACTTATCCCTGCGCTTTATTTTTTTTTCTTAAATTGCAACTGTCTCCAGAGCAAAAATATGAGACGTTAGGAATAAATGTACCCTTAATAAATGTCATTGATGACTTCCCTCCTACTACACATAGACTGGGCGGTAAATGTGTCTTAGATCTCCTAGAAGTAGAGCCTGAGACAGACTTGGGAGCACAAGATTTATTGGGAACGAGGAATAGGCCCAATCCGTTGGGAAACTGGAAGGGTCAAACACTGTGTGGCATTACTCCATCTGGAAGAAAAATGATGGGTCTTTTGAACCCCATATCAGATTCTCCATCCTTGTCTGCAAATCACCCTATGGATGGGGGTAAATGGGGTTTCACAGACAGCAGAGCTGGCCATAATCTCCTAAGAAGTTGGCCCCCATGATCTGAGGGGAATTCTCTGGAGACAGGGCAGGTATGAGCTGACAGTACTTAACTCAATAGTTGAAGACTAGGTGCCCTGGCTTCGTTTGCAGGTCTGAGCAGGACATCAGGATACTCACTGCATAGTGGTTGGGCTTAATCTCCAAATAAGCCCTATAGAAGGGATTGTATTATAGTGTGTAGAAACTGTCCCCAATTATACATCAGCTGTGTCTATTTTCCCATTCTGGGCCAAATAAAGATATACTATTTTGCTTAAATATACATGCAAAGTCTCATTTAACCCTCCTAAATAACACTTTGGTCCTTTGATGTAGTTAATATCTCTTATTGTTTTCCTGGTTTTTTATTTAATTTTGTTTTGTTTTGTTTTTTTGTCTTCTAGCTTTCATTCTTTTTGTCTAGATCCAGCCTTGGGAGTAGGCTACATTAAGCAGTTTGCTGCACTCTATAAAAGGAGGATGGCTCTTAGAGCCTCCTCTGCTCAGATCCTTCTTGTCACCACTCCAGTGAAACCAAAGCATTGTCTTTAACCTAACAGAGACACAGACTCTCTTCTTGGGGGAGTTCATTAATTCCCAACATAATGCCTTGGTGTTCTTTAAAGATTTATTTATTTATTTATTTGACAGAGCCAGAGATCACAAGTAGGCAGAGAGGCAGGCAAAGAGAGAGTGGTAAGAAGATTCCCCACTGAGCAGAGAGCCAGACATGAGGCTCGATCGCAGGACCCTGAGACCATGACCCGAGCCGAAGGCAGAAGCTTAACCCACTGAGCCACCTAGGTGCCCGTGCCCTGGTGTTCTTGCAAGTACTTTCCAAAAAGATTCAGGTGTATTTCAGTTGTTTAAGTGGTGTTTGCTACAAGTCCTGCTCATCAGTCTTTTGCCTTTCTGGAGGGATTCCTTACATCCACATAATAAATGTTCATTTTCCTTAAGTTAACTGGATTCAGTTTCTATTGCATATCACAATAGAAATTTTCTATTACATATAAGCATTTAAAAGTTTAAAAAATCTGTGTGGTGCCTGGACGGCTCAGTCATGATCACAGGGTCATGATATCAAGCCCCGGGTTGGGCTCCACACTCAGCATGGAGACTGCTGGGGATTCTCTCCCTCACCATTCCCACGTGTGTTCTCTCTCTCTAAAATAAATCAATAAATAAATCTTAAAAAAATTTAACATAATCTAATGTTCCCCAGGTGGCATTGCTAGTTAGCCTCAGGTGTGTATCACATTCAAGGCCAACAATGTTGTTGTTGTTGTTGTTTTTAATTTTTATTAATATATTTTTTGTGGATTACAATGTACAAATTATATGATTATCCAAATTATTCCAGGATAAATATGTTGCTAGGGGGTAAAAGGTAAACGTGGCTGCATATGGGTAAGAACTTTAATGAACATCATAAACATTCAATTTTAAAATATGTGCCTTTGACAAAATCCCAAATGCCAGTGAAAAATGCCAATGATGAGGTCTCCTTTCAAATAAGATTATTCTGAGTGGATCTTGCTCTGTTTGAGTTGCCAAGAATCCTACACCCTTTGAAGGATATCCCTTTAAAAAACAAATGTGGTGAAGACATTTCATGGTATGGTGAGCTATATATATTTCTCGGTTCGCAAAGATGTTTAGGAAAAGCAAGTAAGGTAGGATTCCTCATGTCTTCTGATCCCAGCTTGGGACTTAGAAAGACTAACACATTTTCTTCTTGATCTGCCCAAGGTACAGACCCATCTTTCAGGGGTGCATACTTCTTATAGCCACAGTTGTGATTTAGGGACTCTTTATTTATCATCTCTGGACAAAGTTATGTCTTCACAGGCAAGGTGAGAGCCACATAATCAGTGAAATTAATGGGATTTTTCCAGTCCAAATAACTGGACTGAAAAGCCTCTTGTAGATAGAGTCTTTTAAATGTTTCTGTTCCATAAGCTGCTTCCTTTATATACTACATAGAGTATAGAATATATTATGCCTATCTTCACTTGTAGATCAATTTGAAGGTCATTATTTGCATAACAATCTGTCAGTGCTCATCTCTCATCCTTCTGCTTCCACATAACTCTGTTTCCTCAGAGATTACTAATTAATTCAATGTACTTTATGTCACTGTTTTTACTTGGGGCTTATGCATTGCAGTAATTTCTTATTTCACCAAAATTCACATTCCATCTCTCCGGCAGGGGTGTACAGAATTCAGAAACTGGGAGACATTCTGTTCTAGATTTGACATGTGCCATATTTTAGCTAAATCTTATTTTAAACTGGCATGATAAAAAAATATATATATCTTAGAGTTTTAAGTGGAAGTATCTGGCCAAAACATTCCATGACTTCCTTCACTGAAAAGGAGACACATTTGAAAGACATTTTGCTCAGAGTTTGGAATCATCATTCCCCTTCCAAGAGTTTAGCTATAAAAAACCCAAATATGCACACAAGCACACACACACATACACTTTCAACAATAATAACAAAAGGCAAAACAAATATCCCTTTTCACTCAAGGGTTTGGAGTAGAAAGACCCCCTTCCTTCTATAAGCCAGACTCCTGCCTTTTACGTAAAGCATACGTATGCTTTCTGATTCTTGGGTTGGCAAGCAATGGAAAAGCATAAAACAGAAGAGCCAGAAGAAGCAAAGCCTTGAAGGTTGTCAAAAGCAAGGGATATTCATGGAACTCAAGAGATATTATGGGTCTGGAGTTTGTTGGGGAAGTTTAGAAAGGTAGATACAGAACATATTATAAAATACTCCATATGTCATACAGTGGAATTTAGATTTATTGTGCAGTAAGCCACTGAAATTTATCTTTAGCATCAGAATAACAACATAGCTATATTTAACTTTCAGACAGATAGCTCTCATACCCCAGTGAGGATGAAATAGAGATGAGGAGATAAGGCAGAAGTCATTTGAAGTAACATGTGAGAAAGATGATGAGAGTCTTTACTAAGAAACAAGTTATAGGACTGGAGGAAGGGCTATAATTAGGAGCATTTTAAAGATAGGAACAAACAGACTTGTGGCCAGTTTGGTATATAAAAGAAAGGAGAACAATGTGCTGAAACTGTCTTATTCTTCCTAAAAAGATATTAGGGTTAAAAAAAATATATTAGGGTAAAATCCTTCTTTGTCCTTTATTGGATCTTCTCACAAAACTTCTAGTGCTTTGAAAATTATTTGCTGTCTAAGGACTAAGAGAGTCTCCCCCTTAAGGCATCGGCTACTGATCTGGAAGCTCTACCCCCTTGCATTTTATAGAAAAGAACAGAGAACAATGTAATTAAAAACTCAAGCATATAGTTCTTTTCGTCCTGGGGCTTTAGGTAATAATGATTGAGATGGCACATTATAGCCAAAGGGACAGATAATAATGAGGAATGTTTCAAAGTAAATAAAAAATATATATAATTTTCTTGAATTTAATCCTCAGTTTTCCTATAATTTCCACTCCTGAGTCTATATAATATCTATCTCCAAACAGTCTCTTAAAACTCAAGACCAAGTTTGTATTTAAGTAGTTCAGAGCAGTAGCTTAATGGCTTATCAAATTAGACCTTATCACTGGTCCCTAAATGAACATGTGTGTTGGTCTAGTCCCTGGGTATTTACTGTGTTATTTTTCTCAAGTATAATTTATCTATTGCATCCCTAGTGACTGGATCCTGAATTGATGAGGCCAGTCAATCCCTTTGGGCCAATCTGCACATACCCAAGCTTATTCAGCGTTGGAAAGTGTCTTATCTTTTTATTCTCTTTGGGATGAGAGTTGTTCTCTTGTATTAAATTTCCAGATTGCCTGTGTTGCTAGGATTTGCTTCCAGCCCATGTTGAAATCAGCAATTTTTATTAACTGTAGACTCTTAATTACAGATCTAAGGTATGTGAATAGTGAAAATAAATAATGGGAAGCTTCAGTAAATTAAAACGAGGAGGTTTCAACATGGGAGAACTCACATGCCTACCACTCATAGTCAATTGAAACCCAACAGAAAGCCGTGGGCTTGACCTTACACAGATTTGACCTTGCTGGGGATACTACTCTATTACTTCAGCCTGAAGAAGAGACCTTTTCTTCATTCCTCATTCCTCCACCCCCACCCGCAACACCCCAACCAATGAGAAGTCACCACATTTTGAACTCCTAGTTTCCTCCAAAGGACGTTTAGTTCATAACAGCTTTCTCAATTTACCTCTTTTCTGAAAAACAAAAACAAAAACAAAACAAAAAAACAGACCTCTCTTTTGCTCCTGAACTGGCCTAGGGTTCTGCTGAAGCTTTTTTGTCCTGGATTGTAATTTTCTTTTATTTCCCTAAAAACCCACCTTTGCTAGTAAAGTAACATTTACTTTTAAGGTTAACAGAATCTATCTTTAGCCATTACTGGACTCCTTGGTTATACCTCAGCCTTTCTCAGAATAGCCTTCTTTAGTTCACCAGCAAACTCTGCGAGACCCTTATCTTTTACCATAATCTCTGCTAATTGTTTAACTTTCAGTAGCAACGTTTCCACATATAATTCCCATGAGCCTTTTTGTTTAAGCCTGTATAGCCTCCCTATCTTTGTTTTCCTTGATCTGGCCCACCATATCAGCAGATGTTTGGTGGATTAAGCATTATCAGAGTACATGTTTGTTTGTTTGTTTTCCTTTCCATTTCATTTAGATCAGCATTCCAACTCATTTAGCATTCCTGTAAGTTTACATAGTTTTGTTTACAAAAAATTACATCAGCATGGAAATGTGAAAAGGGAATTTTTTTTAGGGTCAAAACTGCAATATCTCTGCTGTGCAGAAATGAACATATTTTCCTTAGGTCTCAATTTCTCTATTCTACAGTATTGTCTGATTTTACTGGAAAGGAAGCCAAAGAAGAATCTATTTTGCACTTTGTTATATTCTGTTATCTCTGTCTGTTACCAAGATAGGTAACCACATTAAAAACTCTGCTAAAGGTAGAATAAAAGAGTTAACAGTTTTTAAAAGGCATATATCTACAAGGGCAAAGAGAATAGGAGATAAAGCAATAACTACACAATTTGGAAGCTGCAAACTGACTAAGTGTGGTACAGAAAGCTAAACATAAGCCCTGCAAACGTGTTGGCCAGAAATTCCTGAGGCAAGTCCACAGTAAGCCTATTCACATCATGGAATCCCAGAATGGCTCAAGAACTGGAGGTATCATGTTGCTCCAAAGTCAAGTTTCTCAAAGGGCTGAAAAGAGTTGATGAAAATGCAGAAAGAAAAGTTTCTATCCCAAGCTACTGACCCAGGCAATTATCCCTCCTACTTTAAGGAAGAGAACTTTAAAATCAAAGAAGCCAACTAAGAAGCAGACCAGCAAGAAAGAGGGATTTTTGACTAGAGTATTAAGCACAGCTGATGGTGTACACATGGCACTGACATATGTGAAATTAAGTGGACTCCTACAGGCTGAATTCTGAGATTGCCAATTTCAAGCATTCGGCACCTGTGTGATGCTGAACATTTTTTATCAGTATCTGTCCTCCTTCTCTGCCTTTTTGTGATGGAAGCTCTCGCAGCTCCTAGTTTTAGCTGAGAACACAGGCCAATGTTACTCTTCAAAGTTTACCATGCAGCTCAGGAAGGCCATATGATTACGTTCTCACCAAAGGGATGCAAATGGAAATGATGTGTACAACTTGCTTATGATGTTTTTAAGAGATAACTGCTTAGTCTACTCTTTCCTCTGGTCAGCAATTGAGATGGTCTTGGGGAGTAGGGGTTGTCTCTGCCCTACTTGCTTACAAGAAAGAAAAACAATATCTACTGTATTGTTGCAAATATTGTATTCATTGGCGTCTTTACTATAGAAACAATAGCCCTAACCAATAGTCTACGAAATTGCTTAATTGTCAGCAGCAGATTGAAATTCCACTTTGGAACAACTACCATGTCTAAGAAATATAGCATTCAAATACCAACAGCTGGAGACCTCCAAAAACTGGCTTTATCTAATCACTGAATTGAAGAAGATATTAAACATTTCCTCCAGGATAACAACCAGATATTTGGTCCTATACCTTAAATACAAACAAAAAGATAACTACTACTACTAGACATCTGAGGAAAACCTCTAACCAGAAAGACAGATACATGTAAACACAAATTAAGAAACAAACAATATTAATAAAAGGAAACATAGAAAATGAAGGGAGCCCCCCCAAAAACTTCAAATATCTATAATAATTATCTTCAAAAAATAAGAAAGTGTATGGCATCCACAAAATAAGAAAGGGTACACTAAATGGTTATGGTTGGGAAAAAAAAATGGGGACTTGAAAGTTAAACATAAAACTACATTTAAAATAAATGAATAATTTATCTAAATGATTAAAGTGAGATAATTTCCATAAACTAGGATGTAATAAGACAAAAAAGTTAAGAAAGGACAAGAGCATCCCAGGAAGCCCAACAAACAAAATAATAAGTATTCTTAAAAAAAAAAAAAAAGTGAGAAAATAAAGAGGAATAGAAAATAAAAAGATAGAAATAGGAAGAATATAACCAAATATATGTGTGTGTGTTTGAATATAATCAAATATATATATACACACACACACACACACACACACACACACAAAATACCAAATATAAATATATATATTTGAGTTGTCCCACTGAAGACTTGGCTTTCGAGATAAAAATGTTTAACAAAATGAATAAAAAGTGACCATAATAAGGCTTTATCCACATGAAATTTCAGAATCTTGAGGACACATAATATTTTTTTAAGATTTTATTTTTTTAATATTTATTTGAGAGGGAGATGCAGAGAGAGAGGGAGAGAGAGAGCATAAGCAGTGGGGAGGGGTAGGGAGAGACCAGCAGACTCCCCACTGAGCAAGAAACCTTACATAGAACTTGATCCCAAAACTCTGGGATCATGACCCAAGTCAAAGGCAGAAACTTAACCAACTTGTGCCCCTATTTTTAAATCACCAATAAAATAAATAAATTACATGCAAATTATTAAATTTCAGAATATCTTTGGATTTATTAATAACTATGGAAAATATGTAGATAAATGTTTTTAAATTATGAGTAAAAAAGATTTTCTATAAAAGAGAAGTTACAGCTGATACCACAGAAATAAAAAGGGACTACCAGGAACAACTGTATACCAACAAACTGGATAACACAGAAGAAATGGATAAACTCCCAGAAACATACAATGTAACAAGATTAAATCACAAAGACAGAAAGTCTGAAGAGATGCATAACTAGCATGGAGATTGAAGTAGTGATCAAAAACTTCCCAGTGAAGCCCAGGAACAGATGGTTTCACTGGTAAATTCTATGAGGCATTTAAATAAGAATTAACACCTATCCCTCTCAAACTTTCCCAAAAACTTAAAGAAAAAAAAAAAAATACTTCCAAACTTATTTTGTGAGGCCGGCAAAACCTGTTACAAAAGCCAGCCACCACAAGAAAACTACAGACCAATATCTTTGATAAATACAGATGCAAAAGTCTTCAACATAATACTCATAAAATATATTCGGCAGCACACTAAAAGTGTCGTACACCGCAACAAAGCTAATTTGTCCTTGGGATGGGAGAGTGGTTCAACATACAGAAATTAATTAATGCAATATACCACACTAAAAGAGTGAAGAATAAAAATTACATGGTGATTGAAATAGATGGGGAAAAAGTGTTTGACAAAATTCAGTATCTTTTCATGCTAAAAAGCAAGCAAAAAAACCTAGGTATTGAAGGAAATTACCTCAACAATAAAAGACATACATGAAAATCCCATAGCTAACATCAGACTCAATAAGGAAAGATTTAAACCTTTCCCTCTAAGACCAGGCACAAGGGAAAGACCCCTTCTTGAGATTTAAATGCAATAGAGTCCTGGAGGTTCTTACCAGAGCAATTAGAAAAGCATCTAAATCAGAAAGAAGAAATAAAATCATCCTGTTTGCAGAAACACGATCTTATATAGAGATAATCCGAAAGATTTCATAAAAAACTGTTAGATCTAATAAAGTAAAATTGCAAGATACAAAATCAACATAAAAAAATCAGGTGTGTCTCTATACACTAATCAATCTGCAAAGGAAATTAGGAATCTAATTCCATTTATAATAGCATTAAATAGAATAAAATACTTAGGGATAAACTCAGGAGGTGAAAAACTTTTCTATCAAAAAGAAAGAAATTAAGACACAAACAAATGGGAAGACATCTCATATTCATGGATTGGAAATTTTAATATTTATTAAAATATCCATATTAACCAAAGTCATTTATGAATGTAATGCGACACTTATCAAAATCTTGATGGCATTTTTTTACATAAGTAGAAAAAAAATTCTAAAATTCACATGGAACCACAAAAACTACAAATAACCAAATCAATCTTAAGAAAGAAAAACAAAACTGTACATATTATATTTCCTGACTTTAAAATACATTATAAGTCTTCCACAAACAAAATAGTATGGCACTGGCATAAAGACAGACATACAGATTAATGCAATACCAAGCATTTAAATAAGAATTAATACCTATCCTTCTCAAACTTTTCCAAAAAACTTAAAGAAAAAAAAAAAAAAAACTTCCAAACTTATTTTATGAGGCCGGCAATAACCTGATACAAATGGATGTCCAAAATATGTCCATACATATGTGATCATCTGATGATCAACAACAACACACAGTAGTGAAAATATAGACTCTTTAACACATGGTGTTGGAAAAATCTGACAACTACAATATAAAAGAATACAATTGAAATTGTCATTCTTATGTAGTTTTCTTCTAGATGTTTTATGTTTTCAGATCTACATTTAAGAACTTAAACAATTGTGAGTCTAAATATTTTTTCAGGGGGTAAATCTCATATTAAGTGTTAACAAATAAAGTATTTCCAAGGAAGATTTTTATACCCAATCAATTTGTCAACCTAATGAGCATGTTGAATAATAAAGACATGTTCAGACATTATGTCTCAAAATTTTATTCTCCATGCACTCTTTGCTCAAGGAACTGCTATAAGATTTCATCTACTAAAATGAAGAACCAAACTACGGAGGGAAAAATACAGGATTCAGAAACATAAAATCCAAACTAGGAGAGAGTTAAAAGGAATTATCAGAATAGGGAAGGTGCTGGATATCCAGGAGCAGGCCTAGAGAGTCAGTAAACAGGGTTAAATCCAGAGGAAAAAACCCAAGGAAAACAAAAAGAAAAAAAAAAAACACAGTTATTTGAAAGTATTGAGAGTGAATATATATTTTGGTGAGAGATTTAGGGAACGAATCTTTGACATCACAGACAATTAACCAAATGGAAAAATCAATCTATTATAAACTCTAGAGAAAGTAAAGATTTTTAAGCAGAAATATATAATCATAGAATACTAATCTATATAAAAATATTATTAATATAGTCATGATAATATAAATACTTTGTGTTAATTTTACTGAAAATTCTGATATAGTTATTTCAAAAAGATGAGGGAAAGGAAGAAATGTGTGCACATGTTTATGTGTATGTGTGTGTGTGTGTGTGTGTGTGTATTTGATTCCAGTACAGAGAGATGACAATTAAGTTTATATTCTTTGGATTTTTAATTTATTAGTTAATGCAAATAATTAAAAAATTTAAATGTATTTTACTTACAAATAGGAAGATAAATGCCAGGAGAAATAGTTATAGGGCCATAAAAGCATTGTCTTTTAAGAAATAGAACTCCAAGACATTTTTTTAAGGTTGTTATAAGACATGTTTCATTAATTCAACTCTTTTCTTATATAACTTTGATTTTTGAAATCAAAGGTAAAAAAAAAAAAACTTTTAATATAAATAATTACTCTCACTAAATTAGCCTGCTAGAACTCCCATAACAGAACCACATACTGGGTGGGTAAAACAGGACTTTATTTATTCATAGTTCTAAAGGTTGAAAGTCCTAGATAAAGGTGCCAGCAATATTGGTTTCTAGTGAAACCAACTCCTTAGTTTTTATAGATGGCTACTTTCTTGCTGGGTCTTCACATGATCTACCCTCTGTGTACACATTTCTGGTGTCTTTTCCCCTTCTTATAAAGACCTCAGTTATATTGCATTAGGATCACATCTGTACTTCATTTTACCTTCATAACCTCCTTAAAGGCCCTATCTCTGAGTACAGTCACATTGGAAGTTAGGGTATCTACATATGACTATGAGGGGATAAAATTTTGTCCGTAACACCCACATATTTCTAGGTGTTTAAAAATATGTCCTATTCATACATCCAAATATGTTGTTTACAACCAACCTCTATTCTGATTGGCCAGAGTCCAAACTGTACTAGTTGTTAAATACTTTTATTACTCCTATAAACACACATTACTTTTTTGGAGATATTCCCAGCCTTAATAGTACATTACTTCTATTTTCAATGTCCTTATCAAATGTTTAAACAGAAAAATATTTCTATTTGTGGACATATTAAAGAACTTTTAGTTGGTAAATCTTCATTATCTGAACTACAGAATCATGATTTTAAGTTAAGAAGACTTAGGAATGAACAATAAGTGCCCTTATATATCCTCTTAATTTTCATTGAAACTGCTAATTCTAATTTTTATAAGTGCACCTGCTGCTAAAATCAAATGGGCTACTCATTTCCTTCTGAGGTTGCAAGTACATGCCCTTTGATTAGAGGTTGCAGCTGCTTTCCAAAGAACATGAAATTGATTGCAAATCTGCCTCTTAGATTAGAGGTCAGCTACAAATGTTTGCTCCAAAAAAGCAAGTCTGTCTGCTACATTCAGTTAAATATTTTTTAAAAGATTTTATTTATTTATTTGACAGACAGAGATCACAGGTAGGCAGAGAGGCAGGCAGAGAGAAAGGGGGAAGCAGGCTCCCTGCTGAGCAGAGAGCCCAATGTGGGGATCGATGCCAGGACGCTGGGATCATGACCTGAGCCGAAGGCAGAGGCTTAACCCACTGAGCCACCCAGCCGCCCCTCAGTTATATTTTTTAAAGATTTTATTTATTTATTTGACAGATCACAAGTAGGCAGAGAGGCAGGTAGAGAGAGGGGGGGAAGCAGGCTCCCTGCTGACCAGAGAGCCTGATGAGGGGCTCAGTCCCAGGACCCTGGGATCATGACCTGAGCCAAAGGAAGAGACCTTAACCCACTGAGCCACCCAGGTGCCCCTCACTTATATTTTTGATATACAGTTAAAAGCACAAGTTGAGATGCAACTCTAAGGTCTGAAACTTGTCTGCATCTTTTTCCATCCTGTAATTTGGGAGTAAAAATAGAGACTACCATAGAGTTTCCTAAAGATCAAATGATACATTTTATATAAAGGCCTAGGTGTTAGTACCTCCCAAGTATTCAACAAATAGTTACTATTTTATTAACCTCTCTTTGCCACTGTTACTTCACTCATGTCTTCTATCTTGGGATTCTATTGAAATGAACCTTTCCAATTCGTTTTATGAACCTCCCTGCAAATTGCTTCCTCATTCAGTTAGCTGGGTCAATATCACTGCTATTTCTTTAGTCCATTACTGTGGCCCTAAGATTAATGTGACATTTCTCAAAGAAATGAAGCCATTCAACTCAACAATTTCCATTAAAAAAAATTACATATTCTTCCTCCAAATGGTACTGTCAAGGTTTATTACCAATTTCAAATAATACCAATAAAACCAACTTGTCCCCACATTAAAAAAATAATTTTTTAGTAGGTAAATCTGGTTAAAAAATTGCTAAGTACATACAAACACATGTACATGCACACATACAGGAACCCATATACACATACATATAACTAAACTGCATTAATGAATAAGCAATGTTTGACACATATTAAGTGATCAGTAAAGGTTTATTATTAAAGGCATGATTCTGTACACAAGTAGAAATTATTTTTTATAAACTCCAAGATGTACATTATTTTAAACAGTATATGATTTCTCATTCATCAATAACATAGTCATGCATATTTTTCTTTAATTTTCAAAAGCAGCAGTCTGCATGCACTTCTGTTGGTGAGACTCCACAGAATAGGCACAGTAGTAAATATATTTTGGGGAAGTAAATTACTTGTATGACTTAATAGAGCTTTCAATAAAAAAGTTCCATACTTTTGGCAGTCATTTGTAATGTCACATTTTACAAGGTGAACGATACATTGTGTGACTTACTGTCTTTCTTATTCCCAGAAAGACATATAAAATTGATAGGAGTTTTATTTACAAAAGGAGAAGAGATATAAGAGGTCTTTGTCATTGCTTTCATCTTCTGCAAGAAGAATTCTCTGGTGAAGCTGTGGGCTTCATAGTAGGAGTTCTAGTAGTAGGAGCTATAAGGGAAATGGAATATAAGGGAAATGGAACGAAATGGAATAACAGTTTTTTACTTTAAGTAGTAATTGCTCCCTTAAAACTCCTATGTTTGCTTGTTTCTTATTTATTGTTGTATTCTTATTGTTTGCTTGATTTGCTTACCTCTTCTCTGGAGATTGCTTCGAGGTATACTCAGTCCTGTGTTAAGTAAGTTTCTGAGCCGTACAAATAGATTGTTTCACTTGGGGATGTCTCTACATTTGTCTTCTTCAATGATAAGTGCCTAATGAAAACATTTAGAAAATACTGCTTCTGTTAAATGACTTTAACCTGTGGCGTCGCCCAGAACACAAATGAAAATCCTTCTCCTTTAAGTGGGGATCTCTGCAAAGACAGGGTGCTAATCCAGAGTGACCCTTCCATGGCATTCTTTAATCGTTGATGACAGCTAGTGAAATGGGACTGGACGCAGAGCAAATTGCTTCATTAGTAACATAGCCTAGAATACCTGTGAAACTATAACCTGCATTTCCTAATACATGGGCCGTGAAATGTGATTATTTAACTCTCACAATTTAGACTCATTGTCTACTCGAGCTGGATTTTTTTAAAGTTTTAATAAATTACTTGTTAAAATTCAAAATTATTATCCTTATTTTTTGATGTTCAAATATAGTATATGGCAATAGTATCAACAATAAGATTCTTAACAAAATAACATAAAACTAAAAATAATTGACCATAGTGTTTAATTTTATAGTGCATACCCAAAGGGGACAGGTATTAAGCAACAAATTTGTATTCTTTCATTTTTGTGAGTGATGTATGAAATGTATTAATCCAATCCATACTAAATGGATATTTTTAGCCATCATTTAGTTGTTTCTAGCAAAATTTCACCACTGCAAAAATGAGTGACAAATTACTACCATAACTATAAAATGTGTATATATTCTTAAATCCCAGTGACTAAAAACCTGCAGTGCAAACTCCCTCTGATGCTAACCACTGTAGGAGATACTTAACTACTGGAAACAAGCTAGAAAAAAATGCATGATAGTTGTTGTATCTCTCGGTTCTTTATCTGAGAGAACAATGGCATAGGCAGCCTTTCAATGAAGAAGGGTGACACTTTTTAAAATGAGGATTTTTCCCTGAGCAGAATTCTCTTTAAAAACTAGAAAAACAACATTGCTTATTTCATAAGCTAAAAAATTATAAACTGGGAGTCTAGCTCATACAGTTCTTAGAGCATGTGCCTCTTGATCTGGGTTATAAGTTCAAGCCCCACACTGGGCACAGAGATTACTTAAAAATAAAATCTTTTGAAAGCATATGAAATATTATACAAATGGATGATAACATAATCAAACATTTCAATTTTTTTTCTAGATAAAGAAAAGAGAAAGGAGAATAAAGTGTCAAGAAATACCTTTTCTTGGGGCGCCTGGGTGGCTCAGTGGGTTAAAGCCTCTGCCTTCGGCTCAGGTCACGATCCCAGGGTCCTGGGATCGAGCCCGGCATCGGGCTCTCTGCTCCGTAGAAAGCCTGTTTCCTCCTCTCTCTTTGCCTGCCTCCCTGCACACTTGTGATCTCTGCCTGTCAAATAAATACATAAAAATTAAAAAAAAATTAAAAAAAAAAGAAATACCTTTCTTAAACACTGTAACAATACATCTTCTCATTAATTTTAATCATAGAACAAGAATGGGCAACACTTTCTGTAGAGGATCAGAGAGTCAACATATCAGACCTGGTGATCACACGTGAACTCAGCTATTTTAGCATAAAAACAACCATAGAAATATATTAAAAAGGGGTGTGACTGTTCTTCAATATAATTTCATGTACAAAATCAGGCAGACAATTGTATTTGGCTTGTGGACCGAAATTTACCAAACATTTATCCTAAAATAACATTAAGAGACTACTATTTTCAAATGAGACTCACCACCAAAATAAGCTCATGAACCAAATAAAATTAATTTTGGATAGATCAAAAAGATGATAAGGAATATTCTAGGATATGCTATTCTATCAATTCTGTAAGTATTATGTTGATGCCATTTAGAATTGCTTCCCTGGCTTCAAAACAATTAAAAGTTTAAAAGCACTGACACTGATATATTTAAAAAATATATTTTACCAATATAATATCTCATGTTTGAAAATTAACAATATATACTGAATGAAGTACAGAGAAAGGGTAAGGAGCAACACCAAGTTACTCATGTTTAAGTTCATTGAAAAGGAAAAATTTGTGTCCCATTAGTGTATTCCAATGGATCCAGGCAGAATGAGCTGTTTTTACAAGCTATTGTTTTTCTTAAATAGAAACAGGTATATTCCCTTTGTAAATCATTACAAATTCTGAAATTCTATCATTACAAGTTGTTATCAGTTTGGTTGCCAAGTCTTTTTTTTTTTTAAGATTTTATTTATTTATTTGACAGACACATCACAAGCAGATAGAGAGGCAGGCAGAGAGAGAGGAGGAAGCAGGCTCCCCACTGAGGAGAGAGTCCTATGTGGGACTCGATCCCGAGACTCTGAGATCATGACCTGAGCTGAAGGCAGAGGCTTTTTAACCCACTGAGCCACCCAGGTGCCCCTACCAAGTCTGTTTTTAACTAAGAAAAATAACACAAAATAAAACAACAGCAATACTAGCAACCATTTGTCACATCCAGTGTCTCATTGATCCTTATCACAACAGCAAGAGTAATATTTTTATTTTAGAAATAAAGATCACTTGAGTTTAGGAAATTAGGTAGCTGCCAAATGTGACATATCTAATCAGGAATGGCACCAAGATTTAAAATTAGGTACACTTGGTGATTGTAAACATTTCTCATCACAAAATATTTAACGGGGTCATACTATGAATGCAGCCCTTTCCATACAGAATTTTAATCTCCAACAATCTTGGAAAAGAAGTGTTAGCATTTTTCTTGAATAACTGGGAGGCCATATGCAAATACTTTGCCCATGGTCAGAGAGCTAGCAGAGCCTGAATTGGAACTTGCTCTGACTGCCTCCAGATCCAAACTCTCCCTGCTAAGCCCAGCTGTTGGAATGTGAATAGAAGTATGAGGCCATATTTCAACCAGACTAATTTAATGGTTAGATTAGCAAAAGCCAAGGCTGGTGGAGATCAATAAAGAAGAACACAGGACAAGATTCTGAGTATGTGGGGACAGAATTGAGGAGAAGGGAAAGGTTTAAAATAGAGAACAAAATATGGAAAACCTAGAGGTTTAAATACATTTCAATGTTAACCATTGCCTCAATTTGGGTGAATGACTTAGTAGTGAACAGCCTCTGTTGAGTTATCTTCAACAGGGAACTAATGATGTAGTTTCAAAAAGTGTTAATATAAAATTACAAGAAAACCCATGTGTATATAAATTACATTAATAGCATTCAATTGATAATAAATAAGGACATATTCTAAACTCTTTAACCTCTTCATGTTTATTTTGTTGTTGTTAGTTTGGTCTTATTTTGAACATCCAAATATTTGGGTTTTTAATTTAACATTCTGGAACTGATTTCTAATTAATTGGAGAAATGAATTATTTGAAAATTATCTCTGTTACTAAAATTAGGTAATTTTCATGATATTCTCTGTATACTTGGGGGAAAATTACTAACTTTAAAAATAGAACAAACTATGGTGCTGTTCAAATCTGTTATAACTTATTTATTTATCTCAATTTAAAAATTACTAAGAAAGAATGTTAAAAATCTAATAGTGATGCCAGGTTTTGCACATTTCTTCTTATAGTTCTGCAAATGTTTTTATTTCTGTATTTTGAAGCTGTTATTGATACAAATTAAGGTCAGAACTGCTTCTAGCAAATTGAATCTTTAATCATCAGGTAGTTGTCATCTTTATATCTTATGAATATTTTTGACTAAACCCCAATTTATATGATATTAGTATAGCTACAGAAACTTTATAAAATTAAGTAGAAATTATTGCATATTTCTATTGTTAAAAATTCCATGTTTCTTATTAACACTATAAATAATCTAGTTATTTTAATCTAATCTGATATATACCATCTTTAACAGAAAAATTTGGTCCATTTATATGTATTGGGATCATGGTTTCATTTACATTTATTTTTAACATCTTATTTCATAATAATTGTCATGCATCAGTTTTTGTGATAATTTTTTTTTCTTTTCTTTCTTTATTTGTATTGTTTAAGGTAATTTTCCCCTAAAGTTCAATGTTTCTATCTTTTTGGAAGGTACATTTCTTTTAAGTGTTTGCCATAATAGTTTAATTGAAGATGTTTAATTTCACAAAGTAAAAAGTTAATTCATATCTTAACCTCTTCCTAACCACAAAAAAGGCATTAAAATATTTTAACTCTTATTCTTTTTCTGTCTTGTTTTTATAGCACGAATCAGACATTTTATTTTGATGTATAGAGTCAGCATTTTATCCAATTTTCCTATATATTGCATTTTACTTTACTTATCATTCCTTTTTGCATCTCAGCTTTTTCCAGATGTCATTTTTCTTCTTCGTATAGTGTAATACTTAGAAATTTCTTTGCTCAGATGTGTTAATAGTAAATAATCTTTTTTATATTGTCTGAAAAATGCTTTGATTTATTCTTTTTTTAAAGATAGGTTGCGGAACATACAATTTTCAATTAACAGTTATTTTATGTGATCACTTTGAAGAAATGCTTCCATTATTTTTTGGCTTCCATGGTTACAATTGAGAAATCAGTTATTTACTTAGTTACCTTTGTGGGAAATCTGTCTTTTTCCTTTGAATTGCTATTAAGATCTCTGGGATTTTGTTTTGTTTTGTTTTTCTTTTGCTTTAACACTTCCATGTGTCTAGTTTTTGCCTTGCTTTCACTGTGTTGTGTTTTGGTGCTGAATGCCTTTTAATTATCTTGTTTAACATTTATTGTAATCTGTGAATCTAAAGCTTGGTGCCTTTTATCCATTTTGGAAAATTTCAATCAATATTCTCTTCAAAAGTTGCTTTTCTATAACCTTGTCAACTGTGATTAAAATTCATTATTTCTCCATTTGCATAACTTCTCCGTATCTTCCTTCCTTGTACTTTTATACTATATTCTAAAATTCTTCCATTGAGTCAAAAATTTATGGCTAGTCATTGGGCTTTCAAAAATAATTACTATATATTTCATTTTTAGAATTTTATGCAGTTCTTAGTATCAAATATAACTGACTTGTTTTCATTTCCTTTTTCTGTAGCATATTTTGGAAATTTTTATTTATTTAAGCATTATTAAATCATGTAATAACTTGTAGCAAATGTTTCCAATATCAAGTCTTTGAATGTCTGATCCTTCCATAATTTGCTTTAGCTTTCTGTTCTTTCTTTTGAGTATTGATACTTTTTCTCATGTATTTTACAACTTTTGATTAGTGAGAATTCTTTAAAGTGTGGACCAAAAGTGCACACCTGCAAAAAGAATATGTGTTACCCTTTCCCAGGCAGAGAGGGTACTTTCTAACTGGAACCACTTTAACATAAATATCTCCTGATAGTTTTAATATCTTCTAGGTAATGACTCACATGAGAGCTTTTCTCTCATCCATGCCCAGAAATTTATAAGAAGTGCTACTTTTTGTACTCTAGTCCAAAACCATGACAAGCAAGTATCCATAATACTTTGTGTTGTGAACTTTCACCAACAGTGTCCTCATTTAAGCTTGCTCCAGTGATCTCAGTTAGACTTGCCAAACTAGGATGGTCCTCTGTGCCCTGAGAGGGGTTCATTAGTAAGGGATTAGTATTTGCTCCAAACCATCCATGCGTTTTAACTCTATTTTACTTCTGTGGACTAATATTTTCTTACATTTTTTTGGTTTTTAATGATTTCCTGTGTTTTCTGACATGTCTATGTTTTATCTAGTGTATTTTGGTGTTTTTTTTTACTAAATGGAATTTATGGATATGAACTCACTATATTATGAGAAACTGAATGTTCTGAATCTATTTGATATTCTGATAATTCATGACATTTCAAAAACACAGACAAAAACAATGAAAATACACTAGGAACAAGAATTCAGTGAGTAATGCATACTTAATTCCCCATCTCATTGCCTAGCTCAATTCTGTTTATACACCTATTCTTTAGTTCGGCTTAGCAGATCTACGTCTTCAAAATGAAAGTATGCTTCTGTCTACCTACCATGCCAGGGAAGCTTGAAAGTATCAATTCAATCTAGTAACTTGTCCTTTAGAAAAGGCTGTTTGGCCATACATAGAAGGAATTCTCAGTGGCTTCCAGATTACCTGAACTGATACTTTCCATTTTAACAAGGAGCATTCGCATTAAGTTCCAATTTAGTCTAATCATTACCTTGTCTCGCTCAGAGCTTTCCCATAGGAAGTCAGATGTAAACAGTGTTTTGTATAAATGACCTTTTTTCCCAACACCACAGAGCCTGAGAATGATGTTGAAACCTAAATTTCTTTTTTATTTATTTTTTTTAATCTTCAAATGAGCTCAAACAACAAAAATAATGGTGATGTCAACACATAGAGTAAAAACCAATTTCAACTTTGTTTTCTTAAACATCACCACTGCTTCCATGCAAATAGAAAAGAAACTACCTGGAGTTAATATAAACTTATAACACTTGTGTTTCTGTAATTTTCAGGTGTCTGTGCTGAATAGGTGAAGCTATAAAAGAACTCTTTCTGATTGTGAAGGGCAGTATTTGTTCTCCCGTTGTAATGGCTGCTTTTGGAATCTCTGGGTCTCATTACTTCACAGACCACATGGCACTCAAGTGGCAGAAATAGTTAATGCTCCTCCACTGTGCAGCAGTAAGTCATTATGCTCCTCTAGCAAGTGTCTTTAAAAGAGAGAGCAGATTCTCTCTTTTGGCCTGGCTAATTCTGCTGACTGGAATGTGATTCAGTGGCCAGAGTGAGCAGCCATATTAGAACATGAAATGACCTTGAGGAGGAGAATCACAGAGAAGCAGGACAGAGGGAACCTGAGTCTTTGACCTTGTGGTGAGACATATCAGACCTAACCCAGATTACCTTTGAAAATCCTGAACATAAGAGGAAGAAACTCTGGGACTTATTTAAGCTACTGTCACTATTACTAATATTCACAGATAAACTAATCCTAACATAGATTTTGGTACCTGGAAAAAGGGCCTACAAATAACAGGACCTAAACCCATAGCATTTGCTTAGTGGAATTGGTAGGATGCGATAATTCATGATCTGAGTTCTTGCCACCTGAAAACTTATTGTACCTGGACAAAACAATGGCAAAAGTATTCCTGCTGTTTCTTAAAAGGCAGATCACATGTCAACTAATGTAGTGACATTAGGGAAAATACTAAGAAATACAAAGAAACCTCAGATTATTGATTTTTGCTGGCTGCTTCTTGTCCCTTGTAGCAATGCCCTGAGGAGAGACGAACATTGTCTATGCTAGCCTTTCTGCACACCACTATGGGAGAGCATCAATGAAGTACTCTCTGTCAATAGGCAACACTGTCAACAGATTGAGAATCTAGTACACAGGAGTCTGGTAGATTTGAAAAGGTCAAATGCTTCCCTTTCTAAAACTAGAGCATTTCTCTTCCATGACTTTTCAATGACAGCCTCCGGAGGAGACCGGTCCTGAGGTTTTTCGACTACTTCTCATTAAGTGTTCTATGCCAGTTGATGGGAGTCAACCCAAGAGCAAACTATGAAAGGGGTTGTCCTTCCATTCAAGCACCTTCCCATTCCAGTCCTCAAAATAGTCTCATCCAGAGAAGCAGCAATAGGAGATTATATATTTGTAGATGTATAGACATGCCAAGATAGAGATACACAGGTATATAGATATAGATTATTTATTTATTTACTTTTACTGGAAATTGTGCCATTGTAGGGGATGGACGAGGAATGAGGAAGGAAAGACCACCAACAGGCTGGAACCTCAGGAGAGTGACTTAAAGCTGGAGTCCACAGAGGAGGCAGGAGAGCAATTGCAGTGTAGCTGCTGCTTTGCATGTAGGAGGGAAATCAGCAGAACCCCAGTGAGGAGGTGGGTCAGCATGTCAGGACAACAAGATGACTGTGCAGGTCCCAGAATGTAGAGAACTCTACCATTTTTCTTCCATTTGATTTGTGGGATAGGAGGAGGAGAGAGAAGGATGGAGAGCCCATAAGATGCAGACACTTGTTGGTAAAATACATAGTTTGAAAGCTAAAAGCTGAGATTACCTGCTCAGAGAATTAGCCAGGAGCAAATGGCTGAGAAGTCTATTAAATTTGTGAAGAAATTATATTTTTAAAGAAGCTGCAAACCTGATATACAAATTCCTCTGCTTTTTCACATCAAAAACACCCCTGGGTCTCCTAACCCACAACCTATGAAATCTGATTAGCTCCAAAAAGAGCAAGTTCCCCCGTCCATTAGACATGGCTGGCCGTGGAGTACAATGGAGGGAAAGAATCTTCCAGAAGGCAGAACCAGGTGCTCACAAAGAACAAATATGGGAGATTCTCCCAGATCACAGAAACAGAAGCAGCCAGAAGGTTGTCAGGAATTTATTCCATGGCTAAAAATGAAGCAATATATTCCTAAGGGATTTGTTAATGGAGTGATTACTTCTCCAAGTGGGACTTTTTAGTTGTGGTTATCCTGTTCTTACCCATAAGTGTATATATTAAAAGTGGTGGTGCAAATGGCTTGTCTTTGCATTTATAGGTCAGTAAAAAAGATGAGTTTCCATTCACCATCTTTTTTTTTTAATTCTTTTTTTTTTTTAAGATTACATTTATTTATTTGACAGAGATCACAAGTAGGCAGAGAGGCAGACAGAGAGAGAGAGGAGGAAGCAGGCTCCCCGCCGAGCAGAGAGCCCGATGTGGGACTCGATCCCAGGACCCTGAGATCATGACCTGAGCCGAAGGCAGAGGCTTAACCCACTGAGCCACCCAGGCGCCCGTCCATTCACCATCTTAATCAAGTACTTTGCATTATCTCTGTATTCTGGAATTTAAGCAGGATTCAGTCTTTGGATAGGGAGGGTGAGAGGCCAAATGGTCTGTCAAGCAACCCAGAAAGCTTCTCATTTTCCGAGTGGTAAAATTTTACCTAGATCATGACTTCCCAGAGTAAGGTCACATTTCTTTGACTTGCTTGGTTACATAACTAAGCCTTGCCTGATGGAATGGAAGCATAAGTATTATGTGTCTGCTCCTAGAAAACTTCCTTAAAACATCACTGGCATATGTCTTTTATCTGTATCTTCATGGTATCTTCCTCCATTTCACTACCAGAATTGCAGTCTGATAGTGCTACCCTTTGACCATGAGTTGGAGGAACGCACCACAGTGCTTACAGAATGGTAGTAGCTGGGATTCCTAAGAGAATATTGAACAACACTGCCTTAACAGCCCTGGCATTCATGACTCAGACATTGGTACTTGTGTTGAAAATAAATATAATTTATTATAAAATAAAATAAAATATAATATAATTCCATTCCTTACTAATAAACTGTTATCACAGTGTCTCTAAACATGCAATATTTGTCTTTATTATGTGTACAATTTCTCCCCTTCCTCCAGTCTACCTCATTCCCAGAAGTTTTTGCTGAATTATGTGCTTTTAATCATCTTTCTTTTACTCATCCTGTGGACAGCTACTTACAGCCACTTTTTGGGATTTCTAAAAAGAGCTTTCTATCCATTACCAATAGAGGCAAATACTGATTCAACTCTTGCATCTGGAGTACGTTCTCATGACTAATTTTTCTTGACTCTGTCTTGCCGTTAAGTTTAAGCATGGCTCAGGAGTTACACTAATTAAATTGCTCATGAAGCAAAACATGGCCCAGGTGGCTTGTGCAAGGCTCCTGGTTGCAGGACTTTTAAAACCAAACACAGCTCTACAAACTTTGTTATATTTCCAGTTGGATAGCATATTTTTTGTTATATTCCAGCTCCCAGGTTTCCAAAATATATACATCTAGCTGTCTTAACTCAGTTTTCCCTCTTTGACTATTACTAAAAAGTGCCTTCTGGGATCATAGAATAGAAGACACCAACTTGACCAGTAAAGATGATCCTTAAGAAAATAGAATAATTGCAGGGGGAAAAAAATGGAGATTGCACATCAAATATACCAAACTCCAAATGGTTCTATACCAGCATTTTCAAAATTCTGTCCTAGTAAGAGTTAATGGTAAGAGCTCAGCCAGATAGAAATAGATTATATGTGAAAAGAGGGAATTTTGTAATTTAAGAAGAAAGTATTAAATAAGATGGAATATGTTTCATCATGAACAGACACTTCTCCAAAGAAGACATACAAATGGCCAACAGACACATGAAAAAATGCTCCACATCACTTATCATCAGGAAAACACAAATCAAACCATAACAAGATCCACCTTACACCAGTTAGAATGGCTAAAGTTAACAAGACACGAAAAAACAAATGTTAGCAAGGATATGGAAAAAAGGGAACCCTCTTACACTGTTGGTGGGAAAGCAAGCTGATATAGTTACTCTGGAAAACAGCATGGCAGTTCCTCAAGAAGTTACAAACAGAGCTACCCTGCCACCTAGAAACTGCACTACTGGGTACTTACCCAAAAGACACAGAACTAGTGGACAGAAGGGGCACTTTCACCTCAATGTTCATAGCAGGAATGTCCACAATAGCCAAACTGGAAGGAGCCGAGATGCTCTTCAACAGATGAATGGATAAAGAAGTTGTGGTTCGTATACACAATGGAATATTACTCAGCCATCAGAAGGGATGAATACTACCATTTATGTTGACAAAGATGGAACTGGAGAGGCTCATGCTAAGTGAAATAGGTCAAGCAGAGAAAGGCAACTACCATATGTTTCACTCACAGGTGGAATATAATACAGAGGATCATAGGGGAAGGGAGGGAAAACTTAATGGGAAGAAATCAGAGAGGGAGACAAACCATAAGAGTCTCTTGACTCTTGGAAACAAACTGAGGGTTGCAGAAGAGGAGGTGGATGGGGGGATGGAGTAACTGGGTGATGGGCATTAAGAAAGGCACATGATGTGGTGAGCACTGGGTACTAAATGCAACTGATGAATCTTTGAACACTACATCAGAAACTGTGGTATAATACATGCTGGCTAATTGAATTTAAATAAAAAAGAAGATATAACAGATTTCAAATGCACTAGAGAACTAGTTGAGTAGTATTGGTCAAGTACATCCCTGGGCCATAGAAGCACATATTGTTGAGTATAAGTTACAAGACATTTCTCAAAAATGTATTGGACTTTCCCCCTCAACAGTCCATGTTCTGTAACATATTAGTGGAAATACGCTGTGTTGCATCATCAGTAAGATTGACCTTGGCATCCATGAAGCCAATGAAGCTGCTTGGGATCCTGTCATCCTTGGTATCCTTGGTGGAGTTTTAGTCATGGCATGGTTAGTAACTTGTTTTATTTCTGTTCACTCAAGTCATGGAGTCGGGATGAATAAATAGGTCTAGTATAGCTAAATTTATTGAGGATGCTTAAATCAGAAAAGTCTGGAAGCTAGTATTAAACTTCAAATTTGCCCATCCAGAAAATGCTGAGGCTCAGAAGAGCTTCCAGAGTCTTCTGGGGCAGATGAGTGTGCACAGCAAGTGCAGCCCCAGGATATGTAATAAATCACGGACCATTTGACAAAGATGGCAAATGAGGCATGTGATCCCAATAAAACCAAAGAAGTCTGAGTTCAAAAGCTGTAGGCACCAGGGACAGACAACACAGAGAGATATTCACTGACAGAACATATCTCATGTGTGGTATTATGTGTGAGAGACTGATAAAATTTTTACAGTAAAAGACTGATAAAATAGATGGCCTCTAGGAAAACATTTTTGTAGTTGTTTTTTTCTCACGTAAGACAGGTTTTCCAACATTATTATTTACATTTTAATAAAAATAAAATTCATTATGATATTTCTACAACAAAATAAAACCCCTCATATGAAAAATGACCTAACCTCACAATAAATTAGACTGTGATACCTAACTGAATCACCTTACCCCCATCATCCAAACATTTAAAAGTCGGTACTGATGTTAGGAGCACTTTCTTATTAATGGAGAAGCACGGAAATAAAAACTTACACGTGTGTATGTGTGTGTGTTTGTCAGAAGGAGGGGAGGTGAATTTGACTTTTTCTTATTAAAAATCTAATATCTACTTATTGTAATACATAATCTACAGAATTTTGGTGATTTTTAAGGTCAGCAAACCACAGTTTTTCTAAACTGTTCATTTCTCCTCAGCATAATATGAAGGATTTGAGATCTCATTTCAGCTTTTTGTAATGCAAAACAGACTTTAAAAAAAATAAGCATTTTAATAAATATCTTCCAAAAGATATATGCAGCAACAAACATAAATTTTACAACAAAATTTAAAGAAAATCTTATTTTAACATCAGGCGTTTTGTTGATTATGAACTGGTTCACTTATCTCACTTTTTTGGGGTTTAGTCACTTACCTAGAATGCACAGTGCATATAGGGTCTCTGGGCCATTCTCTAAACACAGAAAGCCCTGAATATTACTATTAAGAGGCTTCCAACAGCTCAGTGAATACAGTGCTTGGTCTCTCTCTCTCTCTCCACTCTCCCTCACCCACCACCAAGCAGCTCATTGCAGTTTCTAATAAATAGGATTTCCCTCCCCTGATCTACTCTGTACTAGAGAGATATAAAAGCTCCAAACGTCCCCCTCTTCTTTTCAGACAAACACCAGAAATTCATTAAATGTTCTGCATAAGTTTTGCAAATGTCTTAAATCTCTCTCTCTCTCTCTCTCTCTCTCTTTTTTTCTTTTGGTTTAAGTGCCTCTTCCTCTTTCTGCTTAGACTCATGTCCTTGTTCCCTCCCTTGGGCAAGTGTTTGGATACCCCCATGTGCTTCATTTATATTCTCCACACTATCCAAGTAGAAAAGTCAAATTATTGTGTGTATTCATGTAAATATCACAATACTTTGTCAATTTATATTCTTTGGTGGAGGATTGAAAAAATAGCATTCCCTCATTTTCATTATTAAGTTACCTGAATGTTCCAACCCTCTACCTTTCTTTCTCTTGCCAGTCCAAAGTAAGCCTTTCAAGGACATTTTGCTGCTCTTTTCCCAGAAGCCTCCATAATTCACTCACGCAGGAGGCAAATGGGCATCATTGTTCACTGTTAACTGAGAGTTATCCCATGCAACGCCTAAAATTCAATATGCTGATAGAGGCCAAAGTAATGGAAAAAGGAAAATGCCCAAAGATCTTAAATGTTCCCACAACCTGAAAGGATTTCTAATAGCTGAGATCTCATTAAAAGATAAAGTTTGCATGTAAAGGCAGACAAAAGCAAGGGAGGAACCAAAACTGTGATCCATGGGGCACCTGTGCCCTTCGTCCCTGAGAGACCTCCATGCATGGGGTCAGCAGCCAAGGGCACATATCACTTGGTTTAATTTAGAACAACAAAAGACTTTGCTCCCCTTTTCCCTCTGGTCTCCTGGTCCCCATATTCTTCTACACAGGTCACTTCATCTCATTGTTTAAAGAACTATAAACATCCAGTTATGTTCTTAAAAAGAAGACCAGTGCTTGACTCTCAGTCACTGCTTCTAAAGCAATTAAATCCCCTTGTAGATAACTGCTATGAAGCCCAAGATTCGGGAACAGCAAGTTCAATAAACAACTACACACACACACACACAATACCCCAGTACAATTGGGTTGCATTTCCATGTTCTATGGCTTACTTCTAATTTTTTCTGCCCCTTTGATAGAGAAAAAGGGATATTAATAGAATATGGATGATATGCTAACTTGATTTCTCAAAACATGACTTCACATTTCACTGTCGTTGTCAAATTCATGGTCCACATCTCCTGCTTGGGCTGCATGCGTCTGTCTGCATGCATCGACTCTCAGAAGATTGTGGTCCTAGTCTCAGGTATTTCAATGACTGTCTCTATGAATTGAGGAAGTCACTTAACTTCCTTAGGATTTAGTGAAATGAAGGAGTTGTGCTAAATGTTTTACTTTGTTATTTTTTGAGTGTGTATTGAGCCCCTTCTGTGTGAAAAGCTCTTTAAAGTGTACAGAGAAGAAAATGACATATTGTCCACAATACAAACTTACTTTGATATGACACCCAGAAAGACAACCTGGTCAAGTGCAGTCTATCATGATCATCCCTGCGGTCTTATCTTCCTTGACCCTCAATTCTAGGCTACTTCGTCCTGTCACCCACTGTCTCTAGCCACACCAAATACCTGTCATCTGTACAATTTCACTAAGTCTGCAACAAAATTCAGAACCAAACATTCTAACTTTCCAATTTGTTTACTTCCTTATATCTTTAAATAATAATTATTGGGGTGCTGGGGTGGCTCAATGGGTTAAAGCCTTTGCCTTCGGCTCAGATCATGATCCCAGCATCCTGGGATCGAGCCCCACATTGGGGTCTCTGCTCGGAGCCTGCTTCCCTTCCTCTCTCTGCCTACCTCTCTGCCTACTTGTGATCTCTTCCTGTCAAATAAATAAATAAAATCTTTAAAAAATTATTTACCTATTAGGAATATATTGATCCATTGGTCCCTTTAAGCTTTCCCTATATACCTGAAATATAGTATTACTGAATGTATAAAATATTCAAGAAAAGTTAAGAACACAAATCTATGAAATAGAAAACAAGTATTCAATAAGAAAGTATTAAAAAGGCAAATAATGGTTCTTTAAAAAAACAATAACATTTATAAAATCATAGCAGTATTATTTAAGGAAAAAAATAAATTTCAATAACACAAATGAGAAAAAAAATCACTAAAGATGCTTAAAATATTAAATATATAAGCAGAATATAATTAGGGGCCCCTGAGTGGCTGAGTTGGTTAAGTGTCTGACTCTTGGTTTTCACTCAGGTCATGATCTCAGGGTGCTGAGATTGAGCCCCTCTTCAGGTTCCGTGCTCAGTGGGGAGTCTCCTCAAGATTCTCTCTCTCCTTCTCCTTCTGCCCCTCCCAATTTGAGCTCAAGCGTGCGCGCGCTCTCTCTCTCAATCTCTCTCTCAAAAAAAAAAAAAAATATATAATCAACAACCTTGTGTCCATACATTTGCTAATTTAAACAAAAGAAGAAAAGTTTTTCATAAAATTTATAAAAACTAAAATAGTAAGAAATGAACTGTGAACAATCATATATTTGTTTAAAATGTGCATCTTTAATTAAAACCTCTGTATGAAAATATTTCAGGCCCAGACAGCTTTCCTGAGGAATTCATCTTCACTTTTAAGGAAGAAATAATTCAACTTTACATGAACTCTTCCAGAGAAGAATATAAAAATTGAAAACTTACCAATTCATTTCATGGGGAGAGCATACACTTGTTAACCAAGATTTGTCAAGATCATTACAAAAAGAGAAAATTGCTGGATAACCTTTCTCATTAGAGATGAAAACCCTAAATATAATAATTGCAAGGAAAATCTAATGCCATATTAAGAGGAAAATCCATGATGATGAAGTAATTTTATTTAGGTTAAGAGAATCAAGAGAAAAATTTTGGTAAACTCAAATTCATAAAAAATATTTGAGGAGAATAAATGCATATTTGTGATTTAAAAATTTATCAGCAAACTCAAAACAGAAAGAAATTAAATTCCCTCATGGAGTCCTATCTCCCTCCTCTTCCTGTGAGAAAAGTTCATTTATCCTTCCATGTCCAACACAAATATTATCTCCTATAAAATCATGTCTCAGACTATTTACTCCAGTTTTCTCTTTTTTTTTTAACTCCTCTTTTCTACAATAAACAAATCATTTTACTCACTACTTTTTTTCTCCATACTTGCTTATATAATAAATGTAATGACATTTAAGTTTCTTGTTGTATTCACACGGTATTTCAGCTAAATTATCACATCTTTGAGGTGAGGGGCTGTCAGTTAGATAGACATTTAGAAGATAGAAAAAATAAGCCATTTATTTTTTCAGTAAATAGATTATAAATTTAGACTATGTGTCAGGCACTAACAGGTTAGATTCTAGATATACAGTAAGACATGAAGCTTGCCACCAAGAACTTCAGTCTAATAGAGAAAAAAATATATATATATAAAAAGAAATAAATAAAATGCTAATGGACAAAGTCACACAGCAATGCAGTAACAGAAAAAAGCTATATGTGAGTAGTAATATAAGTAGTAATATAAGCCTATATAATGTCATATTTCAATAGTCCTTTCTAAGATTTTCCAATGCAATCAATTTACATTTAATAACTGAATGCACTTAATTGATATCATTAAGTACTTACTATGTTCTTGAATATAATGGCGAATGAGAGATGAGCCCTGCCTTGGATAACAATAAAACACGTACATTATGGAGATAAGAACAAAGTGATCTGGGAACAAAAAGAACAAAGACACCATTTCTGTCTGAGGCATCAGGGAAAGATTTCCTACAGTGACTATCAGTTATTTGTTCAAACAGTGTACACTGAGTCCCTTCAATGAGCCGATCACTGTATTAAAAGGCAAAGCAAAAGCAGTAAACAAAATAGACCTGAAAGATAGCAGCAGTATTTAATCTGGATTTTTTAAAGTAGGTAATTTCAAGAAAATATGGCCTGGAAGAAAATTGCAGAGATAAGTTTGAGAGCTCATGATGGTAAGAGGGCAGGTTTTGCAGCCTGAAAGCCTGTGCATTGTTCCTGTCTGAGGAGCTTGCTAGTTGGGTCACTTTGGGCAGGTTAATCTTCCAATGTCATCTTTAAAATGTGAATGTGGTATTAAGAGCATAGAGCTCTTAGGTTTGTTGGAACTTTTGAATGCTTTAATACCTTCAAAGTTTGTAGCACACCAACAGGAACATAGTAACTCCTCAGTATAACTCATGCATGAAATGTAAATATTTTTAAGCAAGAAATTAACATAGTCTGTTTTTGTTTGAGAAAGATCATGATGGTTTCAGCAGGGGAGGTAATGGACGGAACAAGTAAGGAGATCTTTAAGTAACAGAAAATTGTCAAGTTGGTGGCAATAGAGGAGCAGAGAAGAATTTATTTAAGAGGTGTGTCCAAACTGTGATAGAATGGATGTGTGATGGTTCTCGTGTGAAAGAAAAGGGTGAAGAGTTGGCAGTGGGAAGCAGACTAGAGAATGCATCCGTTTCCTGGGGCTACTCAAATAGATCACCACAAACTGGGTTGCTCAGAACAATGGAAATTTATCTCATGTTACCGGAGGCCAGAAATTCAAAATCAAATCAGAAGGTGTCAGGATTGCCTATGTGGTTCAATTGTTAAGTGTTGGATTCTTGGTTTTGGCTCAGATCATGATCTCAGTGTTGTGAGATTGAGCCCGAAGTCAGGATCCAAGCTGGGCATGGAGCCTACTTCAGATTCTCTCTTCCTCTTCCTCTGCCCCTCCTCTCACTCTGTCTCTGTCTCTGTCTCCCTCAAGTAAATAAATAAATCTTAAAGAAGTTGGTAAGATTTAGTCCTTCTGGAGACTCTGAGAAGGAATCTGTCCCATGCCTCTCTCCCAGCTTCTGGCCATTGTTGGTAATCCTTGGCATTTCTTGGCTTAGAATGCAGCCCTCTAATTACTTCCTCTGTCCTCACCTGATGCTTCCTCTGAGTTCCTCCTTCACGTGGCTTCTCATGATGGTACCAGTCACTGAATACAGGTCCCATCCTAATCCAGTATGACTCATCTTGACTAATCAGATCTTAAAGACTCCGTTTCCAAACAAGGTCACATCTGAAATTCTGATGGATCTGACTGGGGGGCAGGGTGGACATTATTCAACTCCGAACAGAGGGCGACACCCTTAACAGGTGAATGAGAAGATTTAAGCTGGAGACTTGGAGAATGGATTTCCCAATCAACTTGCTAAAGTTCAGGTACCTGCAGCAAGTGGCAGTGACCGTGCCCAGCAGGCAAGTGGCATCAGGACACAGAGTCCAGTGAGCATATGAGTTTGGAAAGAGATTAGGAAATCACTACCATTCAGGAGAGACAGTTATCTAAGTGAATGAGGTCTTCCAAAGAGAATAGCCAGAATGAGGAGAAGGAGAACAAGAAAATCTTAGGGTAAAACCTTAAAATCTTTTAAGTTTCCTAAAATATTAAGGTTTTCTCACACTTTTCTTTATAATGTGTGAATCACTGGTGATAATTGCATTAAATTTTTAAATCTTTCTAAATTTCTATGTTAACTGTGCCAATTTTATTAGCCAAAAAGTAATACATAAAAGTTGCTTGATAAAAATGGGCACAAAGCTCTTTGATATGTAACATTCAGCTTTTCTTCTGATCCAATTGATTGCCCTCTCTTGAAATATCTGCAGCTATATTTCAGAAGCTCTATTATACTAATTTAAGCAGTTCATGGTAAGACTTTAAGTCTTAGCTTTTAGCTTGGTATTTCCTACACTGTATTATATGCTCTCTAATAAAGGCTTCTGCAAATAATATCCCTTACAGGTCCCATTTACTAGTTCCTTTTAGGGACTGAACGAATGCAGTTCTTCTATCAATACATACTTTGGTCCTATGCAAGACTGCATGTGTAATTAAGGGATACCATATTTAACATGAAAGTTAAAAAAAAATTTGAATTTCACGGCAACTGCAACTATAACTTTCATCAAAGCACTGAACTTTCTGTCTCAGTTTTAGTCACCAAAAGGTGAGGGAAGTAAAACCACCTCCGAGTTTACAGAAATCTTTAATATATTTTTAAAATTTTTGCCAACTCTAAGGGGATATATAAATGAAAGTTTTTGTCAAACCAATATTTAAGATGAAGACAAAGTTGAATGGGAGGACCACTCTCCAAGAAGTTCCTGCAGTTAGAATCATGTTTAGACTTTGTGTGGCTTTGGAACAACCAGCTCGAGTGATGGAATCAGGAGCAGAGACGGCAGGTTCTCTGAAGGGAAGCTCCTATAGGTAAGGGCATCTTGTGGTGTGTAATAGCACCATTAAATATACCAGTTCAGCAAAAGCAGAAAGAGCTGCCTTCCACTCAGAACACTGCTGACACCTGTAAGGTAAACTATGATGTTTGAGGTTGTGCCCTGCTTTGAAATAAAAAGATCACAGAGCTACAATCTCTCAGCAGTCTGCATCTGAGGACAACTTAACAAGGACTTATTTTCACCCTCCAAGACCTGCCATGTCTTCAACGAGGCTCACCCCATGTACAGAGAACTTGAATAATTAACTATTCGGCCAGAGAAAAGGTGTGCAGGGGAGAAAAGAGGTAGAAGCCAGGGGCCAGGTGAGTTCTCTCTCTGGTTGAGGAAATACAGAATGGACGTGATTTTTGTCTGCAGAACCTTAGACATGGCAGGAGATTCTCAAAAACAGCAAACACGAAGCAGCAAGCCAGGCCAGGTTATATGTGTGTGAACAAGGCAGTGTGGGATTTAAAGTACAAGAAAAGGTAGAGGAGATGATATTCTATTTGTGGTCTCTGTTGAGTTAATGCATGAGCCAAATTTACCCTCCTCCTGTTTTCATAAATAAAGTGTTGCTGGACACAGCCGCACTCATGCATTTATGCATTGTCTGTGGATGCTTACACACCACATGGCACAGCTGACGTGTAGGGACAGAGGCCATATGGCTGGCAAAGGAAATACATATAATATCTTCCCTTTACAGATAAAAAATATCCTAACCTCAGAGGAACGAAAGAAGCAAGATCTTACTGTGAAGGAGTTAAATCCTGACCAAAACACAGAGCAAGAAGTGGGATTTGAAGTTAGGAAGAAAGTTGATTGCAGGAAATGGCAAACACTTGGACCATACAAACAAAACAGTTGTGACATATGCTCGTCATATTATTCAAAATGAATTGAGAACAGGTGAATAAAATTACAGCTATCCGATACCTGAGATTTCAGCTCTTCTCATGGATTCCATCATCTATAGAGTAAATATTTGGACCAGATGATCTCTGGAGTCCCGTTCAGACCTGAACATCCATGGTTGTACACATTTCCAAGGGTCTCCTGGAGTGTTTGGCTACCCTGCAGAAGAGATTACGTATTTCATTAGTTCCATCACAAACCGAATGGGGAGAAGCACCAATGTAGACTATTGAATTTTTCATTTAACACACTTTGATGATAAGAGTTCATTCTCATGGAAAAGGCCTTTTAAAAAATCTCAAACCATAAGGAAAACTCTGAATTGGGCGTTTCGCTCACATCCTACGTGAATAAGGAGCTAATGTGTATAAAGCAAGTACAAGAAGAAAATGAGTGTTTTTCAACTGTCAGCTCAAGAATCCAAAGTCATCACCACCCTCACTTCCTCCCCATGTCTCCCATCCCTCCCGTGTCCCCTTTTACAATAAACAGCAATATTGTCTACTTAGTGACCCCAGTGAGGAACCCAGGAGTCACACTAATGCTTGGTCCTTTTTTTTTTTTTTTTTTTTTTAAGATTTTATTTATTTATTTGAGAGACAGAGAGCACACACATGGGTGCAGGGAGAGAGCAGGGGGAAAAGCAGATTCCCTGCTGAGTAGGGAGCTCCTGAGGTAGGGGCTGGATCCCAGGACTCGAGGATCATGACCTGAGCCAAAGAGAGATGTTTAACTGACTGAGCTGCCCAGGCACTCCCAATACTTGGTTCTTAATGTCTGTCCTCAGGAATTCGCAGGGCTTCTGTCCAGCCACTAAGCCCTCCTAGCACTGCCCAGATCTCTGCCTCCGTCCAGCTGCACTGCTATTCCATGAGCCGGGTTTACCCCCTTTCTGTCACAACTTCCCTTGCTGTCACAGCTCACTTCCTGGCTCACTTAAACCAACAATGGCCCCTTCAGGTGATCCACCTTTTTTTTTTTTTTTTTTTTTTTAAGATTTTATCTATTTGACAGAGAGAGATCACAAGTAGGCAGAGAGGCAAGCAGAGAAAGAGAGAGGGAGGAGGAAGCAGGCCCCCTGCCTAGCAGAGAGCCCGATGCGGGACTCGATCCCATGACCCCCAGATCATGAGCCACCCAGGCAGCCCCAGGTGATCAACATTTAAATTCATTGTGACCAGGAATAAATTGCCAGCTCCTTCAATGGTTCGCAAGTGTGTCATGATCTTATCTTCTGCTGAAGGGACTAATATAATCACTCCCCTTCCTCATCCTCTCAGTCAGGCCCTGGCTAGCTGTATTCCACCCATGGAAAGCTGTGTTCTGTCCCCTCTGTGTCTTTGTACGGACTGCTTTCTCACCTTGGGCCGACTTGGCCATATCCCCACCTGTCTATACTCATCTGCCCCATTATTGAGAAATCACCCCGGATGTCGCCTCTTTAAGCAGGCTTTCCCAACCCCATGAGAAAGAACGAAGTACCCATACTGAGTAACAACAACCCCCTGTACCAACTTCTATCATAACGAGCAGTGTTGTGCTGTAATCCCTTAACCACTTTGTCTGTCTCCCAGGCAACATTCTGCTTCTCAAGTACAAGATCTGTGTCTTCATTATCATTCTACTCCTGGCCCCTAATGGGCTACCTGGCTTAGACCGGGCAATAAAGAAATATTTGTTGAAGAACATAAGTGAATAAGCAAGCCATTGAAATATTTAAAAATAGAATATGAAATTTTCAAAAGAAATTAATAGGACAAAATCAGAATAGGCTACTTGAAGAGTCCTATTTTGTGCCCACGATTAGAAACGTGGTTATACACAGTGTAAGTGTTTAAAACATCGTAACTGTGCACTTTATCACAATGATTTCACTACATGCTGTCATACCTCAAGGTTTCAGAATAGGAAAAATAAGCAGTGCAACCTCAGTCCTAGAACAGGCTGTCAAAAACCAAACACATGCACACAAAATCATACATGCATCTCAAAAAAAAATGGACACTAACTAGGAAATTTCAAAACAAATACCAAAGCACACCATCTATTGAGAGGGCTAGAGGTGAATTGGCCACTGACACCTGATAGTTCAATGAAACACCAGTATGTTGCTCCAATCCCTTCATTTCGTATTATTAGTCAGGAGGAGGTGGGAAGCAAGAAAAGGGGCCAGGGGTATGTGGGAAAGGAGCGGAAATTAGGAAAAAGATGTAGGACAATTTTCATATGCTTCATGTCTTTAATCAGTAAAATATACCACAGAAATATTTTTGAATAATCTATATTTAAATGTTCTTATCATTACCAAGCTTCATTATCATTATTTTTCCATAGATTCCTTTGACTGGTGAATTCTATAAACCTTATCTCAGAATATTATGTTTTAATACAAAAAATAACATACATGGGAACATAAACCAATTACATTGCTGTTCAAATTAGGTCTACTTCTGATACAAAGTAGAAGTTATTTAAATAAGAACAAACGTGTTCTTTGAGTCAAAGATTCCATTTTATTAATAATGAAGTGTACAAATGAGGTATTTTGCTTATCTGCATCATTAAATCTGTCCAGAGAATCTTCCTTAAAACAATGAGTAATGATGGTATCTGAAACATCTCATTAGCATGCATCTTCGTCTACAGATTTGCAGACCTGGCTTTAGCCAAATGAATCTCAGACTTTCACCCTGTTCACCACACTTAACTCTGTTGCTCTCAGGCATCTGAGCATAGTTACAGAGATTGTATTGGTCCAAGACATAAGGAAAGCACTAATCCAGAGATTGTAAAGGAAGGAGTAGCATGCTGTTTCCAGTTATAAACAGCAATACAAAATCCTTGAATGCGAGGTGTAGATCTTATATGATGTGTCAGTGTAACACATGAATAGAGCAACTCATCCACATGAATTGAAAAGTCTATATGCTTCTCTCTCTATGTGCTAGATACTACTATTATTTTGCCTAATTAAAATTTATTCTTTGATATCGATATTATATGCAATTCTGGTAAATTATAACTAGGTATGCCTCATTACTCAAACACACAGAAATATAATATAATTGATTATATTAAATTATACTATATTAAATGTTTTATATACATATATATTAAAACAGGGGAACACTTGATTAATCACACAGAAAAAATAAAATTAGATCTTCATCCTACATTATGTATCAAGAAACAAGTTTCACTGAATTATAGCAATAAGTGTAAAATTACAGTTAGATAAAATAAAAATTAAAAATAAGCGCATATCTATTTAGCTGATGGAAAATATTGAATGGCATTCTGAGCAAAGGCTTTAACATAAATAAAAATTTGATAGAGCTAACAATATTTTTTAAATGAAATAGTTGCTTAAAACACAAAAACCAAAACCAAATTTGGCACATTACTTTAACAAATATTATATTGGGAATTATGCTTAAAATAAAAAGAGATTTGACAAATCATTAAGAAAAGGATGAGAGCTAATAGAAATAAATGAAGATACAAATAGACAATTCACAAAGAACTACACATGAACATGTTCTTCAGTTTCACTTCAGTAACATTTTTAAAAATTGAAATTAAAGTTGAAGCTAACATAAATGCTGGAAATTAGAATAATGGTCAAAAATAGGATCAAATAAAATAAACTACCAACATAATTAGAAAGGTCTTTTCTTTTATTTTTTTAAATCTTTATTTTTTATTTAAGTGTAATTAACATATAATGTTATGTCAGTTTGGGGTGCACGTTATAATGATTTGACAATTCCATACATTACTTGGTGTTTGTCTTAATAAGTATGCTCTTACTCCTCTTTAATTTTAGTGGCATTTTAATTATATTTTTCTTTTCTTTTTCACATCTAGTAAACAACTTTGGAATACCCATCTAGTAAACAACTTTGGAATACCTTGAAGTCTGAGTGGACAGATATGTTGTGATCACTGCTATTGTATCTCAATAACATTGAACTTGGTGTTTTTAATTTCTTATATTAAGACAAAGATTGATTTAAAAAACTGAAGTTTTTTTGGTATCAGAAGATATTTTTTAAAAATCTGATTTGCACAATGGCATAGAAAAGGAGGGACATTATATTTGTTGGTGGGACTTATTTGACCACTTGTACAAATGCATTAAAAATATTAACTTAGTCACAATTTATCTTAAGGGAATAACCAAATGTACAAAGATATGTATGAAAAAAGATAGTCATATTCTGGGTAAAATATATAAAGAACTTTAAAAAAATGTGCTTGTTATATTTTATACATCAAGAACAATCTGAGAAACAAAGATGTGTATGTATAAGTATAAATATGTCGAAGAAGGTTTGAGAAGATGCACACCAGAATGTCAAGTGAGACCTCTACTTCCAATCAGGATATAGAAACAGCACAGGGGGCACCTGGGTGGCTCAGTGGGTTAAGTCGCTGCCTTCGGCTCGGGTCATGATCTCAGGGTCCTGGGATCCAGTCCCACATCGGACTCTCTGCTCGGCGGGGAGCCTGCTTCCCCCTCTCTCTCTCTGTGCCTGCCTCTCCGTCTACTTGTGATTTCTCTCTGTCAAATAAATAAATAAAATCTTAAAAAAAAAAAAAAAAAGAAAGAAACAGCACAGATTCCTCGTCCCACTTGCAACAACTAAATATTAAAACAAAATACGTGAAACAAGATCCCTCGAGACTTTAGATGCTAGGCAAGGAAAGACAGTGGTTTCTGAGAACCAGGAAAGGGGACATAGACAAGGAGAACCAGGAGACTGGTCCCACTTGCTACTTGGAGGAAGTTTCCAGCCCACAGTACAGGGAAGGGAGACACAGTCAGAGCCAGGACTCCAGGGGCCAATATCTGGCATTCAGCATAGCCAAGACAGACAGAGTTCTAAGGGCAGCATGACAGACAAGAAATCTTCCTAGAGAAGAAACTTTAGATCTCTTCAGAGAGTCTCCCTCAAGAATTCGGTTGACTACTGTTGATCAATGTGTGCATGTGAGGACACTATCTGAGACCAGATCAAGAAATGCCTGAAAGAATTAAAAAGAACAGTTCCTGGAGCTGAAACAGAGCAAGAGGTTGTACCTGTACCTGATGGGCAGAGTAATTAACGTTAGTGAGAGGCCATCGGTGAGGATCCTGAGAAGGTTTTTCCCCCCGGAGAGAGAAACCTTAATTCCATAGAAAATGCAGATCTGGTTCTATGTAATAAAGTCTTAAAGGAAGATATAAAAGAACCAAGCTCTTCCCAGGTAATGTAACCCATCTAACGCCAAGCCCTAGAGTATGAGGAACATAAAAATGAGGCAGAATCACAATGTGTTCCCCTTGTTCAGCACCCAGTCAAAAGTCACAGGGTGTACACAAAGGGAGGAAAGGATCACCTATAATGGGCATAAAAGTCATTCAATTAAAACAGATCCAGGAACAACAGAAACAACAGAATTAGAAGACAAGAACATTAAACAGCTTTTACTGCTGTATCTCATATGGTCAAGAAGGTAGAGGAAGGAATAAATATTTCAATACTATCATGGAGATATAAAAAGACCCAAATTGAACTTCTGAGCTGGAAATGACAATATCTGGGAGGAAACACGCTGTGGATGAGATTGATGGCAGATTAAACACGGCAAAGGAAAAAATCAGTAAACTTGATGACCAGCTTTGGTTAGGTTCTATTGCTGTCATAACAAAGTACCACAGACTTGGTGGTTTCCTGAACGCATTGGTTGTTATCTCACAGCTTTATATGTCAGAGGCCCAACATTCTCTCTACTGGGTTTAAATCCAGGTGTTAGAAGGGCTGCTTTCCCTCCAGAGGTTTTTGAATGGAAGCTGTTTCCTTGTGTTTTCTGGCTTCTAGAAGTTGTTCCCGTTTCTTGGCTCCTGGCCCTTCTGACCATCTTCAAATCCAGAAACAATGTGTCAAGTTCAGCTCACATTCCTTGGCAGTAGCCTATTTTTCGGCCTCTTCCTTCTTCTTTTAATAGCTTGTGTGGTTAGAGTACATTTTCCCAGATAAACCAGGAAAATCACCTTTCAATAATGATAAAAGGTCGATCAACAGTATAGAAAAAAATTAGAAAAATGAAATATCTCAAATTACCCCAGCTTCTTCCTTAAGAAATGAAAACACAGGATTAAATTAAGCCCAAAGTAAGCAGAAGAAAGAAAATAAAATAGATCATAGTAGAAATCAATAAAAATTGAAATTTACAAATGTATATCATATACATCATATGTTTTCTATTTTCACACTTTCTTTGCTCAGTATTTTTAGTAGAAAGAAATACCACATTCATATTTTCAGAACTTAACAAAATAAGTTTTTAAATCTCCAGGCTAATAGATTTAAAACAAAGATTGCTGTTTAATAAAGGGAAAGCAGTACTCAATACTGAGATATAGTAATAGCAAAAATCTTAAAGAAGTCAAATTTAAGAAACAAAACAAATGAATAAACAAAGAAGAAAGAGACAAAAAATAAAACAGACTCTGAAATACAGAGAACAAACTGGTGGTTGCCAAAGGGGAGGTGGGGGATGGGGAAAATTGAATACACTGTCTTGATAAGCACTGGGAAATGTATAGAATTGTTGAACCATTGTACTGTACACTTACAACTAATATAATACTGCATGTAAATTATACTTGAATTAATTTTTTTAAGTAAGAAATAAAAAAACTAATTCTCAGGGAGGAAATGAATATTTTTCAGTAAGCCCATCTTCCAGAGATGTGTACAGCATGACAACCTCTGGGCATTCATCCACTAATCCTACAGTCATGTATTAAGCATCTTCTGACTGTGAGTTAAGTTCACCGAGTGTGACCTGGAGGTACAGTAGTGAGTAAGAATTGTACTTCTGTGTTACATTGTATAAAGATGTCCTGGCTGCTGCCAACAGCATCTGGACCACACTCTGGCGGTACTCTCCTCCACTTCCACCTGAAATCCAGGCTGTGCTTCTTTTGATGAAGCCTCATAAATCCTATGGATTTTTTTCTCCAGCTGGTTATCTTTTGGATCCCAGGGGAAAAAATATGTTCAATAAGTCTATCTCCTCATTTCAGTTCTGGCCTGAGTTTTAATTTTCTAATGTAAGGCTCCTTGGCTGTATGGATGTATGTATGTATGTATTTATAAAATTCCATTTATTTGTCAGAAAGAGAGAGAAAGAGTGAGCACAAGCAGGGGGAGCAGCAGGTGGAGGAAGAAGCCATGTCCAGGCTGAGCAAGGACTCTGATGTAGGACTCTATCCCAGGACCCTGGGATCATGACCTGAGCCAAAGGAGCCATCGAGGTGCACCTCCCTGGTGGTATTTAAGTCAAGGGACAGAGGTATTTCTTGCCCCTGAACCTAAAGTTCTCTGTTTATGCTATGAGGCAGTTAGGAGCATTGAAATGGAGTACTTAGAGGACATCTAGAAAATGGTGTGACCTAGAGTCACCAGCTAGCATAGTAAGTATCAATGCCATAGCCTCCAAACCACTATTGAATATAATTTCTGTTTTCAGGTGTTTTCCTACTAAATTGTGCTTTCCTTTAGGGGCTATATCTCACTTATTTTTGTATCTTTTGTATCTTGCAAAATATTTCATGTAAGAAGAGGACAATGAATACTTATTAACTAAATGACAATGGACGTTGATTTCTTCCAAAGGTTTTGAACTTTATTCAGGCTTTACCAACCACACCCTCCAATAAAATGCTATCCCTTTCTAATTTCAGACATTGTTGAGAGGATACGGCAAATCACCTAGACTCACTACGGGGGATTGTTAATCTCTTTTTCATAGTTTCTCCTAGAAAACCACAGTATCCTTCATTGTTCTCTCTGAATGCTTCCAATATTTGTGATTTATCTCAAGTGAGTTCAGCCCAAGCACCTCAGAGCTCTTCTGAGAATTTTCACATGTAAAATTAGATCATTCTGGTAATGAATTTTAAGGTCAACATTTATGTTTAAACTCGGGTCTTTTCAAACAATTGAGTACTGTAGGATTATAAGAATAACTCGAAGTAGACAATATCATGGTGACAACTATAGTCCTTCATCTTCTATAGCAAGACATGCTGTGTTTTCTTTTTTTCTGTCTTTAACAATCATATTTATTTATGGCATCATGCTCACAAACACTTGTTTGTGTTATGTATTCTGGTCTCACATCTGCTTTTTTGAAACATAAGCTGAAGAGACACTTTAATGTTTCCCCTGTTCTTTTTTTTTTTTTTTTTTTTTTTTTGTTTTCGGGTTTTTTTTTTTTTTTTTTTTTTTTTTTTTTTTAGTGTTTCATGGACACTTGTAAACATTCAAACATCATTTTCCCTCAGAGTTGCCTAATTAGGGTGACCTCATGAATAAGGTTGCTTATAGCAACTGTGTCCTTCAAAAGCTTCTCCAGCAAGATTTTCTCAAGAACTCCAAATAATGAGACCATCACCAATGCTTTGTGAGCTCCTTTAATAGGGTTATTGTTACTAATGGCCCCAGGAGTACTCTAGTGATGGGTCATGCCTAGCTCTAAGAAGGAACCTGTACTTGAACACAAACAGGTATTATCTAAATGTAGTTCCAGGGCTAATTAGCAGGAGCCTTCATATTATCAGATACACATGTAATTAATCTGACAAGTTTAATTAATTAATTTCTTTGAAAGAGAGAGAGAGCATGTGAGCAGGAGGTTCAGAGAGGTGGGAGAGGCAAAGGGAACGAGAGAATCTTAAGCAAACTCTACACAGAGCCCAACATGGGGCTTGATCTCATGACCCTGAAGTCAGGACCTGAGCTGAAATTAAGAGTCTGATGCTCAACCGACCGAGCCACCCAGGTGCCTTTAATCTGACAGGTTTATGATGATACTTTCCATCCGTAAGTTCTTAGAACTCCCACTATTGAGATGGCTTGCCTTTTGCTACCTCCTCTGTCTCAGTGGGTCAGGTTGGACATGAGATGGAGTGTCAGCTGCCCACTGTCGACGCGGGGTCGGAGACACTGGCTGTGATGTGCTCTCCATGCAGCTAGTATATTTTCAACTTGGTACCTAATACTGATTTCACCATTTCCCTGATCAACCTGCTAATGACCCTTATTTGTTCAAAGAACAGCTCAAAATTCTGATTCTTATCTTGCAAATTTACATCACATTTGCCCCTTAACTTTGTATCTCCATAGAACTGTGGCATTTGATTTCAATATTAACACAATGTTTTACTACTTTGATTTGTGAAAATTTATTTTAAGTAGCCATGCTAGTTCCATGATTAATTTTTTCTTGACAATTAAAAAACAAGACACTAAAATTATCTTGAATTGCTGACACAAAACATGATAGAAATGTTACATTAAAATAAATTAATTCAATTTTTACCTCAAAAGAGCACCTGGAGATTGGATTTATATAGAATAGGCAGAAACACATGGAATAACATGGCATAGATTTCTTCAGGGATTGAGGATCAGAGCCCCCTGGTTACAGACGTGAATCACTGACTACCTCTACTGCCTATGATCAGATCTATAAGAAATTTAGGATCTAGTGAGATGTTTAACATCCTAAATATCAGTACTTTGGGCAGTAGAATTATAAGCAGAAAATGGCAAATGTATTACCTTGAGAAACAATAGATTCTGAACAAAATTAGACATGTTTTAAATAGAGGTTTTAAAATGTTTACATTTAGGAAATAGATACTGATTTAAGAAATATTAGTTTTCAAAAAGTTTTACTTTTATTTAATATCAATGACAAATGTAAGCCCTATTGGTAGCTGGGGTTTTTTTCTTAAGAAAATAAAGTACGGTGGGGGCGCCTGGGTGGCTTAGTGGGTTAAGCGTCTGCCTTTGGCTCAGGTCATGATCTCAGGTTCCTGGGATCGAGCCCCACATCGGGTTCCCTGCTCAGTAGGAGCCTGCTTCTCTCTCTCCTACCTGCTCGTTCTCTCTCTCTTTCAAATGAGTAAATCCATAAATCTTTAAAAGAAAAAAAAAAGAAGTATGGTAATGCATGTGCTTAAAGAAGTTTCAAAGGCAAACGCTTTTCTAGAACTCTGTCATGGGAGTCTGAATACATACATGGACATATACGACTATCCTACAAGCTTGCTATGATAAACCAGACCCGTGTTAAAACAACAGTCCTAAAATATCTGTAAATATGAAAACATTCCCATTGGAAGAAAGATTTTAGGTATCTGGTATAATTAAATAGTAAGATTTTTTTTAGAGGATTAAAACAGCCCCACATGTTTGTATTTTGCACATGAACTGTGAGGCTCCAAATGATAAAGCACCAGCAGCAGAAACCCTAACTATATTACTAGGAAACTAAACTAGCTTGCATTTAATACAGTATTTGAATTCGTAGACTTTATAGGATTATATATTCTGTGAAGGTTTGTGGCATATGTACATATCCACATACACAAACATTTATTTTAATGATGTCTTAAATCCCAGCAGAAATAGTGAAGGAAATAGTGGTGGTCAGAACTCAAACGGACCCAGAGGAGCAGGGATAGGAATTTGTAAAGATATGACTGTTCCCAAGACCTCCAACTTTGAAAAGAGGAATTAATAGCTATAAAGGATGTGTGACAGCAGAATTTCTCAAACATTTGGCACAGAATTTGTCCCAAACCACAAAATGATGTGTAAGCACTTTGGAAAAAATCTCAGAAGGAAAAGAAAATGGCTCCTACTTGCTAAAAAAAGGATCTCACAATTTGTCACCTTGGAAAGATTCCATTTCATTTTTTGTGAAATTTGTTTTTAACTGTGAAGTGCAGAAATTCCCTTCACACTACACAGTGTGTACACTTCACCTCATAATCACAGACTAATTTGCAGGAGGATCTGTGCCACATTTTATATAACCAGTGTATATGGTGGAACGGTTTGGAGAGTTTTCTTGGTATAGTTTTACTTATTTTGTATTTGTTAAAAGTAGAGTTCCTTTGAAAATATAACGGAAAGATGAAAGCCCAGTGGATTCTGGTAACAAAAAAAAAAGTCGTCACAGAGCCCTGTCTATCCAGGGCCCCACCCAAGTGTAATAACTCTGTTGAACCACACAGTATGCATTTCCTTGCAGGTTCATTTCTGGGGCCAAATCAAGCTATTTTATGCCATACACTTTAACTTGATTTCCACAAATGTATTATTTATCTTCTACCTTAGTGTGTCATGTTTATTCCTATAAAGTAGACTGTATTTTAAATGACATGGATTATTGAAAAGTAAATGAAGAGATTATACGTTGATATACTCATAACTTCATAAAATTGGTAGAGATTGTGGCAATAGGATGCCAGTTTCCTGAAATTTGAGAAGATTTAGCGTACAGACCCCCACCCCCATTCCTCAACTCTTGGCACAGTAATCATTTATCCCATGTGGTCTAGCACCTTATTGTATACACACTCCCTCTCTTGTTTTTTGTGTTTTATTTATGTTTTTAAAGATTTTTTAAATTTATTTATTTGTGAGAGAGACAGAGATAGTGAGCCAAGCCATGAGGATAAGGAGAAGCCAGGAGGAGAGGGAGAAACAGGCTCCCCAGTGAGCAGGAACCCTGATGCAGGGCTTGATCCCAGGACCCTGGGATCATGACCTGAGCCGAAAGCAGACGCTTAACTGGCTGAGCCACCAGGCGCCCCACTTCTTGTGTGTTTTAATGAAAACAAATTATCCCATTGAAAGCTTCTTGCAGAAGAGAACTCAGTCTCCCACTTTATTTTATACTGTTCATGGTGTCTAAAAGATGAGAAGTCACAAAGCAATGGTTCAGTTGTACCTGTGCCTGCTCTGATGGAGGTAGGTGTGCTCAAATGACATTCCTCGGGAACCACATTGCTTTTCAAAGTCAGCTGCTTGACACTTTTCTTCCATCTATACATCACCCTTTTTTTTTTTTTAGCTATCACAATATGAATAACGTTATTCCTAAACACTACCCTTCATCAGTTCACCCCATCCCCTTACCTATATACACACATTGACACACACACCTTCACAAACATGAAAAAAATAGTACAGAAACATGGAAAGGGTTATTTTGGGGTTTGTTATTTTGCTTAGGTCTTGAATGCTACACCCTGTGAATAACAGGGTTTTTTTTAAAGGAGAGGAAGAAAGGCTGGTCTGAATAATAAATAATTTTAACAAAATTATGTATGTGACAATCATACCTTAATTGTATGTTGGTTCTTAATGAGTTAGTTACCAACAGAAAACCCTCCTTATTTAGGGCTTTGAAAGATCATTTGTTTGGAGGCAAAGCAAAATTGGGTAATGTGTATTTTACTTTATTTTCTCTTAATGAGTTTGAACTTGTGCTTTAGTAAATCTCAGTGATCACCCTCACAATCAATGGATTGTGTCTAGATTGTTGCAATGTCTAGAGTGGTCCATTGCTATGACTCATACAAGTGTAATTCATTTACTGATGCACTTAGGTTCAGGCTTTTTAAAAAAATTATCAGAAAACATCTTCTAGGCATTCTTTGAAAAAATCTGTTGCATTAGACTTTGTCAAATGCATAATTGAAACAAATGGCATTTCCACATAACATATAGAATGTGTGCAATGTGGGGCGCCTGGGTGGCTCAGTGGGTTAAGCCTCTGCCTTCAGCCCAGGTCATGGTCCCGGGGTCTTGGGATCAAGCCCCGCATCGGGCTCTCTGCTCGGCAGGGAGCCTGCTTCCTTTCCTCTCTCTGCCTGCCTCTCTGCCTACTTGTGATCTCTCTCTGTCAAATAAATAAATAAAAATCTTTAAAAAAAAAAAATGTGTGCAATGTTACTTCCCTTCAGCGATGGTCATCAGAACCCATAGTTGAAAGTACTTCATTGTCTGTTTACCCAACTGACTGACCATGAAACATTCCAACCAAACAGAACCTTACACAGTCCTCATGTCTCTCTGGTTGCATATGGAGTCATGTGTTTGTATCAGATGTTATCCGTCATATTACGCAATTCAAGATAAAATAAAGGCTGAATTATTCTTAGTGAATGCACAAAAATAAAATAACCAGGTAATGCCCCTAATAAAATGTTCGTCAATGGGAAAACATAAAAGATGAAAAATATGAATCAAGTTATCCAAAACTCACAACGAAACACTTGCTCATGTATACATACAGTTGATCTTGGATATATGCAATTTACCTCATTTGTGACTACTTGTTAGGCTCCAACTAGCTCTAGATCTGCTTCTGGTAACAAGAAAAGTATGACAGTTTTTAGGATCAAAGCATTCTTGATTTTTTGAGGAAGATGGATTGTAAGAAGGAGGAAGTGAATGGAAGGTCTTGGTTCACTGTCTAGTAGCATAATTAGTAGCGTGACATATTAATAGCATAACATACGAATGCCCCAGATTTCAAGCAAAAAAATAAAAAAAAAAACCTCTCTGATAAACAATCTCAGTATATATTCTGAAAAAAAAAAAAAAAATCACCACATTCAAATCAAGGGACAGGGATATCACCAGGTACCCTGAATCTATGCTCTGCTCTCAGGAGACAGTCAAAAGCTGCAAGGTACTTGGTCACACAATTTGAGTATATCAACAAAACAAACAATGCAGCGGGCCATGGAGTACCCATGTTTCCAACTTCCATTTCCATTCTGTTAACAAACTTGTTACCAAAACATTTCAAGTTAGAGTAACAGAATACTGTCCAAGTGATTAATACAACAGTAGGATATTTGTTGTAATTTCTTTTCTTTTTTTTAAGATTTTATTTATTTATTTGACAGACAGAGATCACAAGTAGGCAGAGAGGCAGGCAGAGAGAGAGGAGGAAGCAGGCTCCCTGCGGATGTGGGGCTCGATCCCAGGACACTAGGATCATGACCCGAGCTCACGGCAGAGCCTTAACCCACGGAGCCATCCAGATGCCCCTGTTGTAATTTCTATATATAATTATATATACTACATATAACATTATATATAATACATAATAAAATTATACCTAGATTGAATTGAATGTTTGGGTATTAAGAAAGAAGGGAACAGAGTGATCACAGATAGTGCAAGGGCTAAATCTCAGTATGAACATATTAATTCAGTCTGGCATGGTTTGCTGAGTGGGAAGATAATCATTGATAAAGCCATAAATCTAGGTAGGTAAAAATGAGTAATTTTGAAAGCCAGGCTGAAAACTTTTGATTTTCTTAGGTATTATGTGGGTAGTTATTTTGTACACTATTGAAAGTAGTCAATCCTTACAAGATTCAGTTCTGTTTATAGTAATCCCCCCTTTCCCACAGTTTTGCTTTCCCCAGCTTCAGTGGTCTGAAAGCAGGTGATGCTCCTGCTCATGTATGTTGAGAAGGACGGTAGTTGCTATGTCACAAAACCTACATCATTCTCCTCACTTCGTCGCATCACATAGACATTGTATCATCTCACATCATCAGAGGAAGAAGGGTAAGTGCAACACAATAAGGTATTTCGAGAGATAGGCAGAGAGACCACATTTACATCACTTTTAATACAATATATTGTTATAATGCTCTATTGTATTATTAGTGACTGTTGTTAAGCTCTTATTGTACTTCAATTATAAATTAAATTTTATCATAGGTATGTATGTTTGGGAAAAAACATAGTATTTAGAGGGTTCAGAACTAGGTTTTAGGCATCCACTGGGGGTCTTGGAACATATCCCCAAGGATAAAAAGAGACCACTATCCTGGGGTTTTTACAAATTAGAGAAATATATATAATCAATTATAGCAAAGGACACAGAAATTCATATATATTAGTCATTTTACTCTTTTCTAAGGGTATTTTAACTGGGAGTCTTAAACTAGATTTTCTGTCTGTACTATATTAGATGATTTAATTTTTCATGTGTCCTCTACTCCCAGTTAGCTCCCTTTGACAAGAAATAAAAGAATGAAGACTAGAAGAGAGAAAATGAAAATATTTGGGTTTGCAAAAACTTTTCTGCACAAAGTATGAGGAAGTGAGATTGAATTCTTCATAAGGTTGATAAATTATCCCTGAAGACAATTTCAAAAAAGAAAACCAATAGTGGTTAACACAGAACTGGCAACCCAAGCACCATTTACAAACTCTTCTTATGGTGCACCCTCTCACCAAATTAAGGTTTTAAAGATATTTATATTCTTGGGCTTATATTCTGCTTAGGATGTGACTGATTCCAAACCATAAGATGAAAAGGAAGTCTTTAGAGGTGCTTCTGGGAAAGCAACCAAAAGTGGAATAGACATAGATAAATGTTAGTACAGGAAACATACACACTTTGCTCAGGATGTGATTCCTGGAGCTTTAGCAGCCACATTGTGCCCAGGAGATAATTGCCAACAAGGGAGAATCATTGGCCCTACAAGTGTCAACCCACTATCTCAGTGCAAGTAAAAGCCTGAAATCTGTTTATGTTGGAAAAATAAATCTCAATTATTTAAGCCATGGTAAGTTAGGCGTTTTGTTTTGTTTTGTTTTGTTTTGTTATTGTTGCTGCCATGGCTGTTACTGTTACTTGGCCTTGAACTCATTCCTGATCAACATAAAGTTTTTATTTTTTATGCGAAGGTGATTTTATTAAATAAAAGCAGAGTCTAGCATGAGGGATGACCCTAAAAAGTAACATTTTCACATGTATGCGTGCTTTATGCTACTTATGTTCATGTTTTTAATGTATTTATTAAAAATTCTTAGAATCAAATAAATAAAATATATAGTTTTCCAGTGAAGTTTTTAGTCTATTATAATAATGCAAGATTCCATTTACTCATGACATAAAAAGCCACTGATTCTGAAGACTTATGGCTTAATTTGTTGAGATGAGTCTTAATGGTCATACATTTGAGACAAGACCAAGTCTCCAGGATGTTTTAGTTGTGAAAAAAAAATAAAGACAGATGTTTTAAAAAATGAAAATTTTCAGATAAAAACATTTAATAGCATATATTATTATTTACATATTTATATGTTATATAGTATGTATTATATATTATTTCTTATATTATGTATTTTATTTTATATATTAATATATTTTATATTTACATATTTTAAAATATTTATTTAATAAATATGTAAATTTTAAAAATATGTAAATTTAGAATGAATATAGAAATTATAGAAATATGTTTCTATAGTCTATACATGTGGTATGTATTTTAATGCATTTCTTATACTTTAATATTATTAAATATTGTATATCATATGTTTATATATAATACTCTTATATTTTAAAAGTTAAAATGACTAGTATTGATGGCACCTTCCAGATATCTAAAGGATTTTGCTTTGAAGTCATCAGAATATCCAAAGACATAATCTTTATTTCACTATGGGGATACTTTTAAATCAGAAGAAGAAGGTGGGAAACATAGGTCTTTTTAAAAGTGCCTTTGTTAGGGGTGCCTGGGTGGCTCAGTGGGTTAAAGCCTCTGCCTTAGGCTCAGGTCATGATCCCAGAGTCCTAGGATTGAATCCCGCATCGCGTTCTCTGCTCAGCAGGGAGCCTGCTTCTCTCTCTCTCTGCCTGCCTCTCTGCCTACTTGTGATTTCTGTCTGTCAAATAAATAAATAAAATCTTTAAAAAAAAAAGTGCCTTTGTTAAATTACCATTTAAAATTTAAGAGAGGATTCAAAAAGCGTTAAAAACTAAGACCTTTTTAGCATACTCATGTTTGCTTATGTCATGTAAACTTTTAGCAATTTGTTGCTAATTGGGAAGTATATACCACATTGTATCCTTTTAAACTAACTTAAAATAATATTTATAAGCTATAGATTCTCCATCTTTGTAATCTTGTCCACCCAGATCCTGACTATTGATAAGAAAAGGACAAATACTGAATGTCCCTAAATATATCTTTAGGCATTAAATAGAATGAAAAAGTCTCTTTATTCTGCAATAATTCTTCAATATAATTAACCTAGGCTTCCTAAAATTTTCAAGAAGTGTAGCTCAATATGAATCCAATTTTTAGGTGTTAAAAAAGGAAAAAAAAAAACCAAAACATCTGTGGCCTTCACCAAAGAGAAGAATAAAAGTTCAGTAGTTTGTTCTGGAAGATTACACTTCTCTTTTAGGGCTTTAAGGGAAAGAAGCCCGTAGTTCAGTAGTGCCACAACTGATTAAACAAACTTCAAGAAGCAAGATGTTTTAAGGGGCGGCTGTCGTTGCTATGCACTCTTCATAAGTAATTCAACTACTTAAAACTGTTTTCCAAAGTGAAGAATGCAGTGAGTAGAATTTCATGTGTCTGTGCTTTGAGTCTATTCTCTGTTAACCTTTCTCTGAAAAGACATGCCAGACATTATTTTCAGACAATTGTTCTGTTCAGAGAAACACTAAGAACAAATAAGCATTTGCACTTGAAGTGTGAAGAACATTTTAATGGCGTTAGAAATAATTTTGCTTTGCTAGCTGCAGGGCTAACGAAAATGACTAAAGAAAAACAGTCCCAAAATGTGGTGAAAAGATATTTAGATTTATCACTGAACTTTGTCTGCTGTTTCTCAGACCTTTTCTTTCACCAGCTGATAATAAATGTCATGTATCCTTCATGGTCCTGTCACAAAAGAAAAAGTATCTCTTCATCGAGGTGTAAGGCTCTTCATCTTGTCAAAAATGATGGGCTTCCAAATAAAAGATTAAAGGTCTGAGGTTTTAATCTCTCAAAGTTGAAAAAAAGAAAAAACTTTCTAGAACTTAGATACTCTGTCCCAATGACAAAATATCTTAAAACATACAGGGTAGATTATGTTTTAGCATCTTTAAGTAATAAAGGAAATTACAAATAACCAATATTAGGGAATATCCATCCAACCGAGTAGGTATATGTTGAAAATATAGTAAATAGATCAGTGCTGCTTTTGTTACTTAAGGATATCAGTTATTAAGAAAGTGAAATTTTTAAGTTGATACAGCAAGCTTGCAACTATCAAACCACAATCTAACATCTAAAGCAGAATGTGAAGAAACGCCTTACATGGGGGAATATTCCTCAGAAGGAGGTTGGTGTCATGCAATGATACAGATTGTGTTCTATGTTCTAGGTAGTCTGGCCTCCACTATTTCCCCTCCTGCCTGATTCTGACCTTGGGAAACTGACCTTCTCTCCATGAGCTCCAGTTTTCTGATATCTGAAATTGACTTCCTTGTCAGTTTTTCATACCTACTTCCCAAGGATCTCCAAGCTCCTTGAGAGCTAAGCTCTTAATATCTAGTTCATGATTTGAGTGTCATTTGAAATATCTACCCCTGCTGCCCCAAGAAAGAGACGCCCATCTGTTTTAAAGCAAGATTTTCCACGTCTGTCTTTCTGTCTCTCCCAGAGACAGGATGCATTATCTCCTTGTTTTTCTTTCTGTATTGGCATCCTCTGGGGTTCCCCATCCCACCTCACTCCCAGGGCCCTTCCCAGTCGCCAGGAGCCAGGAGTCTAAATGTCTTACTGACAGAGGTAGGCTCGGAAAGCTAATCCACTCTGTCCTCCTCCTGGTTTTATCCCTTGATGTCATCTGCCCTTCTGTTTGTTAGGGTAATTTTCTTTATGTCATTTGCTCACTTTTACTTCATTACAATAAAGGGAAGCCACACTAAGCATAGCAATAGTGACCCAGGAAATACACAGGTACTCAACCTTGCACTCACTCACTTACAAGAGACAGCATTTCTAGCTGTTGAAAGGAAATCTCTCCCCTAGTGGGATCCCATTCCCCCCGTCCCCTCTCTTAACTTTGGTGATTATAACTCCCAAGCATGTCTTTAAATTTTACAACTTATGTTTGTATATGCAATTCCAGAAGTATTATGTTATGTTTTTAAATTATATATAAATGGTATCACATAGCAGGTCTTCAGCAAACTCCCTCTTGCTAAATATTATTACTAAGGTTCATTCATATTTATGTGTGTAGCTTGAGTCAGTTTGCTGTCATTGCTATAAACAAGTTTATTGTGCTAATATATCATATTTTATTCTCATTTTTATGAACCTGTTCACTGTTTGTTTATTTTTTACAAATAGCTTCTAAGAATACTCCTGTATGTATCTCTTTGGGAACATTGTAAAGGTTTCTCTAGGCTACAATATGGACATTGAATGAGTACTTGAGAGAGAGAAGCTCTTACAATTCTTCTCTGCATTGCAAAAAAAATAGCAAGTTTTATTGGAATTGTATTGGTGGACATACTAAATTCGAGGTAATTGACATCTTTACAATAGTAAGATGAGGTCTCTCTCAATATATTGCAATAAAATGCTATAATTTTCTTTACACTGACTTTGCACAACCTCATTAAATCAAGTGGGTCCCAGTGGCCATACTTTGTTGATTTTTTAAAATAGCATCTTTATGTAAATTTGTATTTTCTCAATTTCATTTCTGAGATATACTAAAAAGTTAATGTTTTATATACATCATATATCCAGCAAAGATGATCAATTTACTTCTTATGTTAATTTTGTTATCTATTCTGAATATTTCAGTAGACTTTTTTTTTTTTTTTTTTTTTGAAGGTCAAGCAAAGCTTTACGTGGCACCAAGCATCAAGAATCTAACCAAACGTTTGGGGCCACACCTCTTACAAGTGAGGGCGACCCTTCTCTGTTTCACAGTCTACCTTTTAAGGGCAAAGACCATGCGGTTGGGCCTGGCCATGCACAGGTGGCCAATGAGATTGTAACACACACAGGAAACTCCACAGTGATGCTAGGTGAACAATTGAGTTACAATTTACCCTAGTAGACATTTGAACCAGCCTATCACACCTTGATTGGGATTGGCGCCCAAAAGGCTCCCAAAGGGCAGGGCGCATACTCCTTGGTAACCAGGGAGACAGTATGCATCCCCCCACTGTTCCGATGTCTCTACCTGGCCTGGCCCACCTTTGTATCTGGGCTTTGTTACCTGAAGCTGGTTTCCAGGACTTGTCTCCAAGTAAATCCCCTGGGGGAAAGGGAGCAGGGAAAGTTTCTAAATAGGTCCTTACATTGCCCCCCTTTTCTTTGGAGACTAGTCAAACTTTTGACTTTTTAGCCAGTTCTCTACCCTCCTTTTAACATCTGCTAGACTGCTTTAATGACTCCAGTGTGATTTTTTAAGTCAAAACTATATCATCTGTGAATATGGATTTTTCTTCATTTTCAAGTCTTACAAAACACTCCATTCATTGTTTTTTGGCTCTAGCTGAGATCTGTAGGGCAACACTGTAGAGGAATGGTGGTAGCAAGAATCCTTGTCTCGATCCCGGTTTTCACCAGAATGCTCCAATGTTCTTACCTGAAGTATCATGTTACCCATGGGTTCTGGGTGGTACAGGTTATGAGTTTAAGAAATGTTCCTTCAAAGAGTTAGTTAAGATTTGTTTTGATAATTTTGGAGCCATAAATATGTGACAGAGTCTACAGAACCTATTGTCCTGATCAAATGTTTTCATCCTTTAATTTATAAACGTAGTGGAATACATTAATGACTTTCTAAAATTAATCCATCCTTGAAGCTGTGGAGTAAACTTAAATTGGGGGTTTTTTTTATTGTTTTTGTTTTTGTTTTTGCACGCTTAATTGTTACAAAGGATTATTTGTTTCTTCTACCGACAGATTTGGATTGCTAAGTATTTGTTTCAGCTTTTACCATCTACATCAGTGAGAAAGTGTGCCCTATAGTTTTTTTCAGACTTCACCTCATTTGGGTATCAGTACTCTCTTGTAATAGTTTCCCCCTTTTTAGTAATCTGTAAAAGCTTATCTAATAGGAACTTGATGTATCTTAAATATATCAAACAATTCATTGTAAAAACATGTAATCTTCTTTTTTTATTTTGAAAAGCACATTTTTTCAATGTAGTAAAATGTACATAACATAAAATTTACCATTGTAACCATTCTTAATTGTACAGGTTCATCATATTACGTATATTCACACTGTTGTGTGACCATTTATTGCACAGACTTCTTCCCCAGCTGAAGTTCTATAGCCATTAAACACTTACTGCAAGGCATGTTTTTAAGTCCCAAATTTCTATTGGTTCTTAAAATATTGTCTTTAAGCAGGAGATAACTACTAGACATGAATAGACAAAAAGATTAGAGGACGTTTTATTTGTAACAAGGGACGTTTTATTTATGCAGTATTAGGAAGATCACCAGAAACCATAAGGTTTCTTCCACAAGTGATTATTTGGCTTATGGAAGATACAGAAACCATTGTAAAACCCTGGGGAATAAAGGATTCTTTGAAAGGGCAGCACCCCTCCTCTCTGCCCTGACCGCAGAAAGCCTGTGTAAGGTACTATACCAAAGAAGTCAGTGGATAGGTCTAGGAACTGGAAATTAACTTGTGTTAGGGAAAAAAAAAAAAAAAAGTGATATGGACCTGACTTAGAGTATTAAGATTCACACTCACTTCATATGAATTCTAAATATGAATTTCTTCCAATAAGATGTTCTCCCAAAGTCTGAGACAGAACATTCTCACTGAATGGAAATTGCTGCTGGAAATTGTAACAGGAAAAGAACTATTCATCCTGCATCAGCTACAGTGGGAGTATTTTTCTAAAGCCAGGTCACAACTTGACTTCTTTGACACCTAAGGGACAGCTTGTAGGTGTTGGGAACTTTAATATTAAAAGCACTCATACCCATCACACCAAGTCTCCAAAATTACTATTTCTATCCACCTATTGATGTCTTTTCAAACTACTTTACCTTTTCTGGGGTACAGTCTTCCCTTTATATCTCTACTGTACTTGAAATCCTAAGACAGTCTGCACGGTAGCAATGAGGGATTGGAACCAGGAGATTGCTCTGTTTATGCTGTGAGTGAAGCTGAAATGCAATCATGTCTATTCCTAGCTTCACAGGAGGAGACTTGGAGATGTGTAATGGAAATACGGATGTACTGAAGAATTTTAAGTGTAATTATCTCTCCCTAATATATTCACCGTGGGGCTTTCATATCTTGTTTGAAGTGAATTTACAGAGAATTGGACAAACTTATATCTGAATATGAGATGAAATCATGTTCGTATCACCCCTTGGCACCACCATGAATGCAGATGCTTTGAAGGGTTCACAGTTAAGTACAGAGTTGGGAATTTTTTCTGTGAAGATCCATACAGTAATTTAGGGGGGGGGAGTGCAAGCCATTTAGTTCTGTTGCAACTACTCAAGCCTGCTGTTGCACCCAAAAAGAGCCATAGAAAATATGAAATTGATGGGCAGAGCTGGGTTCCAATAAAACTTTATTTACAAAATGGACAGAGGTGTGGATTTGACTCTTAGTTCATAGCTTTCCCATACGGAGCCATCGCCATTGTTGACCCACCTTTGCTTTGGTGTGAGTTTTACTTTCATGCCCTCATCTACCTATGTAAAGAAGCAAATTTGGGACTCACATGTGTCTACTAACTTCCAAATATCCCAAACCCTTCCCCAGGTTTACATTTTGAGTATGAAGTAGTTGTCATGGAACAAAATGATGTTTGAGAGATATTCATTCAAGTGACTTATTAATAGGGTGATTTTTATGTTTAACTTCTTAGGCTTTGGAGATTGATTCCATTCTGATCTTTATTCTTTGACAATTAATTTATTAATTAATTTGAGTTTTGCCTCAAATACATTAATAAGAAGAAACACATTATTGCAGAAGCACTTGTCATCCTGGTGTACTTATTATATACAGACCTTGAGAATATCATAAAGTCAGTGAATGGAGACTGGGGGTCATTGCTTAGTTGCAGTGTGTCTGCATTAGGTGATATCTACTTTTTTAATCTTTTCTTAAGATTTATTTATTTATTTTAGAGAGAGTGTGTGGTAGGGGAGAGCAGAGGGAGGGAGAGAGAATCCTCAAGCAGAATCCCCGCTGAGTGCCAAGCCTGACTTGGAACTTGACCTCAGGACAATGAGATCATGACCTGAGCCAAAATCAAGAATTGACCCCTTAACCACCTGAGCCACACAGGTGCCCTACCTGTATGCATTATTACATAACTGGTCTGCAAGTGGTAAAATGGCACTGGTTGTGTTTTGTTTTGTTTTGTTTTGTTTGTTTGTTTGTTTAAATATACTCACAACCTGGGTATTAAAACCAGGTGACTTGGCTTGCAATCATATAGTCACAGTTCTCAAGCAGTGTGTCCAGGGGCTCTGGCATGCTCACAGGGATACTAAAGTGTATTTGAAGTTCTCAAAGAAAAAACAGTGATTCTCAATACCTACTTATTTACCTACCCCTTTACAATGATATTATTAGGTCATCTTTTTGAACCCTTTCATACCAGTCTTTATTAAGCTCAGTAAAATTTTATTGATTTATCTAATTATGGCTTTTCTGTTATATATTTATTTTTCTAATTCTGAAATTTCTATGATAGTGGCATTAACTATTCTGAACTTATCCATAATCGCTTTTAAAATTTTTTTTCCTATCATCCTTTCCCCCTCTTTGTCTTTTTCCTTTTTTGAAATAAATCATTGGGTTACTCCTCTAAGAATTTAAATTTGTTTTCACATTACCTAGCTGTAATTAGTTCTGTTTCAACAAACATCTTTGTCTTTAGGGATTTGAGCATAGTCTATCCCAGAGCCAGGCCTGCAGGTTCCTTCTGGGGCCAGAACTTCCATATGAAGTAAGAACTCCTTGCCAAGGAGGGAAGTAATCCTTTGGAAGCAACAGCCTGAAGTTATAGGATCCAAATCATCTATCCTATACACAACTGTAGTTTTCATAAATTACCATTTTAATTCCACCATTACCAACTCATTGTTCAGATTGACTCATATCTATGTCCCTGACTGTGATTCTTTTAACAACACCTGATTAAACTTCCTTTTGTCTTTCCAAACCATTTCCAAATATATTTAGAAAACTAAACAATACTCTTTCAACGAAGAAGACTCTACAAACACACAAACAAACAAAAAATGAATGAAAGGCAAATAAAAAAGTATCCTTCCTAATACAGAATTGGTTTTGTAGAAAATAATGTAATTTGCAACCTTGGTTTCAACTTATAAATTATAATACTAAACAGTCTATCTAGATGTGAAACTCTCAGAGCAATGGAATAAAAAAGGGCACAGTCAAGTTTTATTCTTAATTATAGAAAGATGGTATCAGTTGTGAAAGCAACAATTCATGTTCCTATTCTAGAATCTGCCCAATTTATAAATCGTTTTACTCTTATAACTGGTACACCTTAGGTGTTTTTATTAATGAAAAGGTACATCTTAGAAAAAGTATCCTTTCCAAACAGTAGAAAAATAGGATGCGATAAATTCCCCCAAAGAACAAATAAACCAGCTCAAGTCCTGGCCAGTTTTATTGCAGAACTGAAGTATGGGTGGGGGTAGGGGAGTGATTTTGTTAAACTTTTCAGCTTCCTATCGGACTAACTGCTGTCTTGAATGCCTTCACTGTGTAACATGGTATAGATCTGCTTCAGTATTCAAGAAGCATAAATCCTCCATCTGGATTATATTGTAGGTGTGAAAGTTTGTAGTTGAAAGACATGTACTTGGCAAAAACTTAAAATTACAGGAAGCTTTTTGAGTAAGTGAAAGGTGAGAAATTACTACAGTCAAAAGATCTGAATATCTGATTTCTTCATTTTGAATTTTACAGTTTTCTTTACAGCACTTGGAAACTTAAATGAGTCTAAAATCACTATCATTTTATATTTATTTTTCAAAAAAAATCTTCTTTAGAAACATTTTGCTCACTGATGTAGGAGACCATTTCTTTATAAAAGTGCTATAAAATATACAGAAAATCTTGCATTTTACAACTTTTAATATATTGAGGGTCAAAACGAAAAAAGGAAAGCATAAGAAAAAGCAGACTTTAACAGGAATATATGTCCCCAAAGTGACACTTCCCTAAATTTCAAAACTTTAGAGCAGAATAACTATAGCAACACCTCCCTGAACAGCCAGATAGAAGTACCCATCTGACAACAAGCCTTGAGAAGGAAGGACACACAAGTGAGTCCAGCCCTCCAGGCTTCATATGGCGCAGGTGTGGTTTGTCCACTTCTGTAGGAAAGATTCCCAATCTTCCATGTCCATCCACATCACTCTCCAACCTGCATTCCCTGCTCCCTAGTGCACTTCTCCAGCTGGCCGTGTCAGAGGCACCTCTAACACAAGCACAGAAGGAAACTAGTGTGTCTATGGTTCAAGTCAAATCTCTATGCCAGTTCCTGTACAGGTAAATAAATGAACAACTTGGAAACCATCCTCAATTCTCTTCTTTTCCCTGACTACCAAATGTAACCTCTCACACAAAGACACACTTGGGGACGGTTTTAACTCCCTTACACATCGCACTTTCATGCCCACCTATCTAAACCTGGTATCACACCATTAGTTTAGAGTCTTACTATTTCTTTACTCCAGCCTGGCACTCCTGCACATTGGTCCTTCTGTGGTCAGGTCTCCTTTTTTTGTTTTGTTTTGTTTTCCATAGAGATGGAATTGGCATATAACATTGTGCTAGATCATGGCATACAATGTATTGTTTGATGTGTGTGTTTATATTGTGAAATAATTATTACAATAACTTTAGTTAAATATCACACACAGAGTTACATTTTTTTTTATTCTGGTGATGACAACTTTTCAGATCTACTTTCTTGGCAACTTTCAAACATACAGTACAGTATCGTTAACTATATCCATGGTCTGGTTGTTATATTCCCAGGATGTATTTATCTTATAACTGGAAGTTTTGCCTCTTTTTTTTTTTTAAGATTTCATTTATTTATGTATTTGTGAGAGAGAGAGAAAGAGCGCACAAGCAGGCAGAGAGGCAGGCAGAGGCAGAGAGAGAAGCAGGCTCCCTGCTGAGCAAGGAGCACGTTGTGGGACTCGATCCCAGAACCCTGAGATCATGACCTGAGCCAAAGACAGCGGCTTAACTGACTGAGTCACCCAGGTATCCCTGGAAGTTTGGTCTCTTTTTTTTTATGCCCAGATTGTCCTCAGTGCTGTACAACTTCAAGAACAATATTGGATTATGTCAATTAATTTTAAACTCCCAGTAGTGGGTCTCCAGTGACTGTAAGATTAAAGGCAAATTTAAGGACAAATAAGAATTTATGTGGATGATATTTATAAACATGCAAATAATGTAAATAAAAAGTGATATTTCACATGGATAACACACAAATAGTATAAAACAAAAATATTCAACAACAGTATATGATCTGAGAAAAATAATTAAAATTAGAGCAAAGATCCCTTTATTATTTTAAAAATGGAGTAGACTTGAGGTGCCTGGGAGCCTCAGTCACTTAAGCATCTGCCTTTGGCTCAGGTGATGATCCTGGAGTCCTGGGATCCAGCCCCAAGTTGGGCTCCCTGACTTCTCCCAACTAGTGCTCTTTCACGCTATCGGTCTCACTATCTCTGTCTCTCTCTCTCAAATAAATAAATAAAATCTAAAAAAAAAAAAAAGAGTAGGTTGATTAATTCACTTTATATTACATTAAATTGAGTATTCACACCAAAATATATAGGGGAATGACTAAAGTTAGAGACTATTAATAAACATTTCAAACTAATGGAGGAAAAAAAGGATAAAGATATTTAAACTTGACTGAACAAACAAAATCCTCTAAAAGCATCAAAGCATGAAAATGTTTGAAGAGAAAGAATAAAAAATTCTATCAGATATAGGTTAAGCACTAGTCAGCTGATGCAGCAGTATTAATATCAGATGAATTGGACTTTGGAGTAAAATTATAGTAAAGATAAGGTGGTTCTACATGATGGTTAAAAATCCACTAATCAGAAAAATAAAAATTATTTAAATGTGCACATTTCTAGCATTATTGCTTCAAAATATATTTAGCAAGAATTGAAAGAATTACACATAAAGTATAAATCTGCCATCAGGATAGAAAATTAGAGTTTACCTCTCTAAGATATTAGAAGTAGATCAATAGGGAAACCTGGATGTCTCAGTTGGTTAAGCATCTGCCTTTGGCTCAGGTCATGATCCCAGGGTCCAGGAATCAAGTCCTGTATCAGGGTCCTTGCTTAGCAGGGAGCCTGCTTCTCCATCTGTCTGTCTTTCACTCTCCTTGGGCTTTCTTTCTCTCTCTCGCTGGCAAATAAATAAACAAAATCTTTGAAAAAGAAGAAGTAGACCACTAAAAAAGTAGTGTGAATTATAACAGCACAATTGTACTAGTCAGGGTCCACTCAAGACACAGAAATCACATGGCACTTTGAACAATCATTAACTATACCTAAGGGGTTACTGTGGGTAAAGATGACTCTAAAGAAGAGAAGAATGGCAGATACAGGAGCACCTTCTACCTCCAGGGATGAGATAGTACCTAAAAGAAGGAAAAATTCTGAAAATATTCCATGATCCCCACCTCTAGGCCTGAGATCTAGAGCTTACTAGATGGGCTTGGCCACATGTCACAGAGTGGCCAAGGGTGCCATGCTGCAGAACTCGCTAGGAAGTTTTCATCTGGGTTGCTTGGAAACATCCATTTCAGGGAGATACCATCTATAGACCTTGTTGGGAAGGTCTGAAGAGCTATGTGGAAGGGAGGCTGTCCCAGGAAGAGTTGTAGAATATGCACAGCCACCATATGTCTCAGGAGCTCTCCCTCCTTCAGTGTCTCTGTGTCTCTCACATTGCAGCATGACGCCATGCAATCTGGTAAGAGCAGAATGTCATAGACCACAAGCAGAGTTCCAGAGGGTGGATTTGGAATGAAAGGTGACGGTTTATAACTGGCACGGTGATCAACAAACTGATCTAGTGATGACATGAAGAAAATCACACAAGGAAGACACACTAGTGTTGACTCTCAGATGGAACATCTCTGCAAATACAGCTACAACTGTGGTATAGATCTGGAAACTAAAATAAATAAATAAATAAATAAATAAATAAATAAATAAAGACATCTATGACACTCATGAGTCAAAGAGGAAGTTAAAATAGGACACTTACAAATATTCAAAATGGACAGATAATGGAAATAAGACACAGAAAATTAACAAGGCAGTGCAGGATCCCAGGGTCCTGGTATTGAGCCTCCACATTGGGCTCTCTGCTCAGCGGGGAGCCTGCTTCCCTTCCTCTCTCTCCGCCTGCCTCTCTGCCTACTTCTGATCTCTGTCTGTCAAATAAATAAATAAATAAATAAATAAATAAATAAATAAATCTTTAAAACAAAAGAAGAAAACCTCAAACTTAATGAAAATATGCATCTAAATTATAAAGTCAAAAAATATTTAGAAAATAAATCTGAAGGCGGAAAGATAGAAAGTAGTAAATATGACAGAAATGAATGAAAATTGAAAAGTGAAGTAGTGAATGAAATAGAAATAGTATAATGTTGGATGAAACTAAACACTGCTCCTTTAAAATACAAGCCTGGCAGCTAACAAAACATAAGAGAAAGAGAAAACCAAAAATAATTTGATGGGATTTACCCTTTTGAACATTGAGACCTACTAGAAAATGAAAGCCATTTGGATGATTTGGCAATGGTACTGAATGTTGACAAATAATGGGAGGGAATGGAGTAAGAGAGCCCAGAAATTGGTCAAATATATGCAGAAACTGGATTTATGACAGGGCGTCAGTTGCAAATTTATGAGAAAATGATATATTATATAATAAATATTGAGGGGGCAATTGTTTATGTTCATAGAAAAAGATGCAATTCAATTTATCTCTGACACAATAAAACTATGAAATCGACGTGGATTAAATATATAAATATGAAAGGCATGGTTATGATGTTGAGGTAAGGAATGATCTTTTAAATGCTACTTATCAAATACATTAAAACTAAGTTTTATTTTTTAATAAAATAGGGACCATAAAAAAGATGTGAAAGACAAACCATTTATTAGAAAATATTTGCCACCCAAGCAACAACAACAAAACCCCTCCAAATCAGTAATAATAATTAAAAAATTAAATACAGTGGGGACAACTCTGGAATTACAGAACAAAGAGTTCTGTGGAAACCCCTCTCCAGTGGGATAACCATAACTTGTCACAGTTATTTTAAAAATCTACTACAGTTTCTGGAAGTTTCCAGAAGGCCAAATTTTAAACAATTTTTTTTAATTATTCAAGGAAATGTATCAAATCTTGGTAAGAACAGGTAGATTCTCTGGAACTTGAAGCAGGATCTACTTCACGAACCCTAAGCTGAGCATGATGGAAACTCCATTATGAGCAGTTAGGACCAAAAACATATGCTTTGCTCTCACTGAAGCTGTCAGCCAAAAGTCATGGTGTTTCCCCAGAAGTGGTAGACTACTAGCAATTTTCATCCCTCTGAACTCTGCCCTATCCTCCATATCACCAACTCTTATCCCAGGGGCTGAGGGTCATGAACAGTACAGCCCTATCACCTTCATCCCATCACCCTCCTAAGGCTGGGGTTCCACATCAGAAGAGCAAAGCCAAGAATACCAGTAGCTATTGATCCCATCCATGAAATAAAATAGACCACAGCCCTAGTTTCATGTCATATAGAAAAATTAGCTTGAAATAGATCATAAATATAGACTACATACTACATGACTTTTCAAAGTAATGTTGGTAGTCTTATGTATAATGTTATTCTAGCCATGTAAGGTTATGTCAGTCACTGGAGACACACCACTTGAAAAATGTCTGTGTGTGTGTGTCTGTAAAAGACACAGAGAAGGAGAAAAACAGTAACAAAAGATCAACAAAATGTGACTTGTTTAAGAATTATATGTTAAATTTATTATTTTTTCTATACCCCTATAGGCTTGAATTTTTCAAAAATCATAGACAAACCATGCAGATAAATACAGTAAAATGCTAGTATAATGTTAACACTATATTTGACAGTATAAATCAAGACATGAAATATTTGAAGTGACTTAAAAATCGTATTATCATAGTTCAAGTATGGCTATAACAATTTATATGGTTTATATAACTCATTAATGTATGGTTGTGTTGGTTGCAAGTATCTCTTGAAAACTAAAATCAAGATTTTAGAAAAGTGAAGCAAGGTTTCATTCATTATTTATGAAGGCTTAACTCATTTACCTAAAAATTTTAAACACAAAATGTAAGAGTTTGAGAAAACTTTATTTTGTTGTTATTACTCTAGAGTAGCTGGAGAAAATATCTGAAATAATATGTGAAATGTTATTTGTTTTATAAAAATTATCTTGAGAGTGCTTGCTTCAGCAGCACATATACTAAAAAACATTTTTACAAAGACTGCAGTCAGTGTTTTGTTATTCAGAAAGTCTGAAATTTAAGACCAAAAAAATCTCTTCACTTTGTCAATACTTTAGCCCAATATAAAATCCTCTTCTAAAAAGATAACAGCAGGTTAAAAAATATCATCAAAATCTCTTTTATTTTATTTTTTTTAAAGATTTTATTTATTTATTTGACAGAGAGAAATCACAAGTAGATGGAGAGGCAGGCAGAGAGAGAGAGAGGGAAGCAGGCTCCCTGCCGAGCAGAGAGCCCGATGCGGGACTCGATCCCAGGACCCTGAGATCATGACCTGAGCTGAAGGCAGCGGCTTAACCCATTGAGCCACCCAGGCGCCCCAAAATCTCTTTTAAAATTTGTCAATAAACTTTATGTTTTCTATTATACATTAAATAACCAATCATCGAAAATTAAATAACATTTCTGACAAGGTGGTACTGACATAATCCAATTTGCAGGAGTATTTTCACTTTGGTGGGCAGCCTATAGGGTACCACAGTTTAGACATATGCAGTCTTAGAAACTGTGGGATGGTAATAAACACTTGGAAAAAATTATAGTTCAGCTTTACTAAACGATGTCTAATAGAAGTTTTAATACTTTTTTGGCTTTATAAGAAAGACATATTTCAGTTCTAAGAGCTAACAGGTAATTCAACAGCTGGTAAGAATATTTGAACACATAAAATTAAAAAGAAATTTTGCAAAGCAGTAATGGCCGAGCTAGAACACAAAGAAGTGAACTCATAATTTAATTGTGTTATGGGCATCTATACGGACCTTTCTTGTTTAACAGCTCAATGTTGTATCTTAATTTTCTAAATTGGAAGATAGTTTAATTCAGCCAAAGCAGTGGACTTCATTTCAAACAAATGAAAATAATACACATCTGATTTCATTTTAAAAGTAACCTAAAGCAATCCAGGTTTGTATGTAAAAGATATCAAATTGGTATGCAAAAAGTCTTTGAAATGAATTTAATATATCTAGTACTGGGAACCTCAGGTATTAAACACGGAAAAAACTTTTTAAAAATCTCATTAAATATTTCTCACTGTGGATCAGAATTTGTTTCTGTTTGATTCTACCTTGAGGTCCTGGAAGAGTGAGCAATCTAATGTATGAATGACAGGATAATAATAACATTCTATGTCTCCCATCCCCAAGGAACTCAAGTTCTTTGTAGGAATGATCTCATTAATCCTCACAGCATCCCTGCAAGGTAGGTAGGTGAAAAGAACTGTAATAACCACTTTATAAATGAAAATAGTGGGAAATTTAGCAGTTTCACCAATGAAAAAGAAAGTGGTACCTTTTGACTTTGAGTGTAGTCATTATGTATGCTGGACTGCTCCTTTATTAACTGGAATTTGTTTTCATATCATTTAACTCATAAGCAATGTCTTCATTTTAAAAAATCCATCTACATTTCACTAAGTTTTAGTCTTCAATTGTTGCTATATTGAGCAAGAATATTTAAATTTCATTATAGACGTTGTCACTAGACACAGCCACGGAAAATGAACGAGACCCAAAAGGGTACAACCTAACACCAGGTACACAACAGACCATCAAAAATAAATGTAAGTAAAAGAATATCCCAATAAATTGTCTCACTACACATAATTTTCCAACTCAAATGGCATAGGCATCCATATGGTACAAAAAATATTAAAGTATATCAGATATTTTCTAGCTGAACTCTTTTTATTATTGATTATTAAAATAATAAAATTCATGGTAAAAAGTTTGGAAACCAAAAAATACATAAAGCAACATAAATTATTTAAAAAAATCACTCTTCAGATTATGCTGAGTGAAATAAATCAAGCAGAGAGAGTCAATTATCATATGGTTTCACTTATTTGTGGAGCATAACAAATATCATGGAGGACAAGGGGTGTTTGAGAGGAGAAGGGAGTTGGGGTCAATTGGGAGAGGAGGGGAACCATGAGAGACTATGGACTCTGAAAAACAATCTGAGGGGTTTGAAGTGGCGGAGGGTTGGGAGGTTGGGGTACCAGGTGGTGGGTATTATAGAGGGCATGGATTGCATGGAGCACTGGGTGTGGTGAAAAAATAATGAATACTGTTTTTCTGAAAATAAATAAATTGAAAAAAAAGAAAGAAAAAAAATCACTCTTCATAATCCAACATTCCAGAATAAACTACTGTAAATTATTGGCATACTAAATTATAGGTGCACACCCACACATATACTTTAGCACATACATTATAAAACATATATTCTGCAATTAGACTGAACAAGCAATTCTGAAAACACATTTAACCTAACACTGCAAGTATTTTTCAACTGCTCAAAATTCTTCAAAACTTTCATTCTGTAGGGTAGACTATCATAAATGCATAATATTTATATAAAATCTTTCCTTTGGCAGATAATACATTACACCTATTTTTTGAATTATAAATAATGCAGGGAAGAGTCTTTACAAGCATCAGTTATTTGTCTACATTTCATTTCATGTTATTTCCACAGACTGCTTCTTAAAGTGAGTCACATAGATAAAGGACATAAACTGACCCTACCTTTTGGGATGCAATCTCCAGACGGTTCTTGGAAATTCATATACTTTACATTCCCAGTACCCACGTGACTTTATCTTCATGGGCTTTTATTACCACAGTGTTTTTCTTTTCTTTTTTGTTTCAAGTTTATTGTTTTTGCTTTTTAAAAAATTAACATATACTGTATTATTTGTTTCAGGGGTACAGGTCTGTGAATCATCAGTCTTACACAATTCCCAGCACTCACAACAGCACGTACCCTCCCCAATGTCCATCACCAAGCCACCCAATCCCTCCCACCAACCTCCCTCCAGCAACCCTCAGTTTATTTCCTGAGATTAAGAGTCTTTTACAGTCTGTACTGTCATTTGTAAATATCTTCTCTGATTCCGTGGGTTGCCTCTTTGTTTTGTTGACTGTTCCCTTTGCTGTGCAGAAGCTTTTGATCTTGATGAAGTCCCAAAAGTTCATTTTTGCTTTTGTTTCCTTTGGCTTTGGAGACATATCTTGAAAGAAGTTGCTGTGGCTGATATTGAGGAGGTTACTGCCTATGTTCTCCTCTAGGATTCTGATGGATTCCTGTCTCACGTTGAGGTCTTTTATCCATTTTGAGTTTATCTTTCTGTACGGTGTAAGAGAATGGTTGAGTTTCATTCTTCTACATATAGCTGTCCAGTTTTCCCAGCACCATTTATTGAAGAGACTGTCTTTTTTCCACTGTATATTATTTTCCTGTTTTGTCAAAGATTATTTGACCATAGAGTTGAGGGTCCATATCTGGGCTCTCTACTCTGTACCACTGGTCTATGTGTCTGTTTTTATGCCAGTACCATGCTGTCTTGGCGATCACAGCTTTGTAGTAAAGTTTGAAATCAGGTAACATGATGCCCCCAGTTTTGTTTTTGTTTTTCAACATTTCCTTAGCGATTTGGGGTCTCTTCTGGTTCCATACAAATTTTAGGATTATTTGCTCCAGCTCTTTGAAAAATATCAGTGGAATTTTTATTGGAATGACATTAAGAGTGTAGATTGCTCTAGTCAGTATAGACATTTTAACAATGTTTATTCTTCCAATCCAAGAGCATGGAATGGTCTTCCATCTTTTTTGTGCTTCTTCAATTTCTTTCATGAGTGTTCTGTAGCTCCTTGAGTACAGATCCTTTACCTCTTTGGTTAGGTTTATTCCCAGGTATCTTATGGTACTTGGTGCTATAGTAAATGGAATTGATTCTCCAATTTCCCTTTCTGTATTTTCATTGTTAGTGTATAAGAAATCCACTGATATCCAGGATCTATAAAGAACTCCTCAAATTCAACACACACAAAACAGACGATCATATAAAAAAATGGGCAGAAGATATGAACAGACACTTCTCCAATGGCTATCAGACACATGAAAAAATGTTCATCATCACTAGCCATCAGGGAGATTCAAATTAAAACCACATTGAGATACCACCTTACACCAGTTAGAATGGCCAAAATTAGCAAGATAGGAAACAACATGTGTTGGAGAGGATGTGGAAAAAGGGGAACCCTCTTCCACTGTTGGTAGGAATGCAAGTTGGTGCAGCCACTTTGGAGAACAGTGTGGAGATTCCTCAAGAAATTAAAAATAGAGCTTCCCTATGACCCTGCAATTGCACTACTGGGCATTTACCCCAAAGATACAGATGTAGTGAAAAGAAGGGCCATCTGTACCCCAATGTTTATAGCAGCAATGGCCACGGTCGCCAAACTGTGGGAAGAATCAAGATGCCCTTCGACAGATGAATGGATAAGGAAGATGTGGTCCATATAACTATGGATTATTATGCCTCCATCAGAAAGGACGAATACCCAACTTTTGTAGCAACAATGATGGGACTGGAAGAGATTATGCTGAGTGAAATAAGTCAAGCAGAGAGAGTCAATTATCATATGGTTTCACTTATTTGTGGAGCATAACAAATAACATGGAGGACAAGGGGAGATGGAGTGGAGAAGGGAGTTGAGGGAAATTGGAAGGGGAGGTGAACCATGAGAGACTATGGATTCTGAAAAACAACCTGAGGGTTTTGAAGGGGTGTAGGGTGGGAGGTTGGGGGATCCAGGTGACGGGTATTAGGGAGGGCACGGATTGCATGGAGCACTGGGTGTGGTACAAAAACAACGAATACTGTTACACTGAAAAGAAATAAAAAATTAAAAAAAAAAAAAAAGAGTCTCTTATGGTATGTCTCCCTACCCAGTCCCATCTGGTTTTAAGTTTTTATTTAAATTCGAGTTAGTTGGGGCACCTGGGTGGCTCAGTGGGTTAAAACCTCTGCCTTCAGAACAGGTCATGATCCCAGGGTCCTGGGATCCAGCCGCATGGGGCTGTAAGCTCAGCAGGGAGCCTGGTTCCTCCTCTCTCTGCCTGCCTCTCTGCCTACTTGTGATCTCTGTCTGCCAAATAAATAAATAAAATCTTTTTAAATAAATAAATAAATTCCAGTTAGTTAACAACAGTGTAATTTTAGTTTCAAGAGTAGAATTCAGTCATTCAACACTTACATATAATACCCAGCACTCATCACAAGTGCCCTCCTGAATACCAATCCCCCATCTAGCCCATCCCCCACCCACCTCCTCTTCAGCAATACTCAGTTTGTTCCCTACACTCCCTCAATATTTTAAATTTTTATTTGTTTTGTTATCTATGAAGTAAACCTTCGACAGACCAACCGTCCTGTTCATTAAATATTTAAAGTTCCACATTTATCTATGTATTTATTTTCCTCATTCACCTACTGGGTTGTTTTTTTTAATAAATTAACTCAAAGAATGCATTGATTTATTAAAATAATAGATCCTCCTTAAAAGCATCAGGTTGAGAAAATGGGAAACAAAGAAGAAAACTGAAACCTCACCAAGCAAGAGCCTAAGTGACAACCTGGCATCAGGTCTCCTAAAAATAGGCACCGTCTGGTGGGTCAGGCCACCGACTGAGAATGAATGAGACTGGTGCTCCAGAAAGAAATAATTTTATAATGATTTGGTTACATCAAACAGGACTAAAAGCATATTAAATTCAATTTTAATTGTATCTAAGAAAAGAAAAACAAACTCAACTGATACTGAAGGAATTCTGAAATTTCATGTGAATGTTTCTTCACGCCAGGACATATTATCTCTTTAAAAACTTCTTCAAGGTTGAAAGAAGAAATGTTGGTATTGAGTTTGGAGTCATCGTGGTTTCCTCTAACCTACACATTTCTACTTTCAGCTCTATGAGATTGACTCCACGCTATAAAAATGAGAATTTTAGTAGCCATCTATTCCCTTCTAACTCCTCCATCCCCACTGACCTATTTTTATTGCTGGGATTATTTTTTTCCTTGTCATATTTTAATTGCATTTACATCCTGCTCAGATGTATAATTTTGTTTCTTTATTTAGATGAGTTTAATTCTCAAACCCATTCATTTTACCACATCTGCTCTTTTCATACTTCTTTATTTTGAGTCCTTTATGGAGTGGCTGTATTTCATTATGGGGTTTCTTATTTAATTGGCATGTAAATAATACTATTTTTGAAAATGTCTTTTTACTTGATGCTCAAACAACAGCTTGCCTGGGTATGAGATGTTGGAGATACACGTCCTTTCCCTCGGAATAATGTATGTAGGCTTTTCTCTGTTGTCTCGTCTCCTAGTTCTGGAGATGCCTAGGACAGCCTGACGTCTTTTAGTCTCTCTGTGCTGAGAAATCTTGCTTGATCCGGCATTCCGCTGCCTTGCCACGATGTGATGTGTCTGTATGTTGATCTCCTGCATGTGTGTTTTTGTGATGCCTAGTATGTCCTTTCAATGGTCATGCTCAGTTCTGTCTTCACATTATATTCCATCATTTCTTCTGACTTTTGACTTGTTCTGTCAGCATTCCACATTTCGGGTGTTTCTTTTCTATTTCAGATTCAAATTCTGATTCAAATTCGTGCATTCATTGTGGAACGGCACAACTTAGTTTGTCTATCTGTTGCCTGTATCTGTTGCTTTATCTTTCCTTCTCATTGTATCTTTTCATCTGTATGTCCCTACATTTCTATTTTTATTTAATTCACTTTATATAATGCACAACATAAAAGTGCAATCTTCTTTTTCTTGGGCTGTGTTTTCTTTTTTCAGAGTATGTTTTATATGCAATTTTCCTTCCCGGACAATTTTTTTTGTTTCTGCGATAGTACTGCGCAGCATCTTTGTCCTATTTCTTTTTATCTTACTTATATTTAAAGACAACAGCTCTATCCAGATATTTCTAGCTGATAGGTGGTCTTCTCCCTTCTATACTACAATTTGAGGTCAGTTAGTTGTATGATTTCTTCTGTCCCAGAGGAGCTGGTGTGACAGGACAGCAGGCTCAGTGGGTTGAATCCTGACCTGCGTTTGGGCACGTGAAGTCGCCTCTCTTCTAAGATGACCTAAAATATGCGGGGGACCTCTTTCTCACAGACAGTTGGGTATCCCATCCATCTGGAAAACCCTTGTTCACCCAACTTAGCCAGTGCCCTGGAGGAAGAAGTAGCCCCTGCTCCCTATGATCAAATCTCAGAGTGGTATACGGAAGCTTTTACACTTCAAGACTCTCTTGACCTCTGCCCTGGGTCCACTGGCCCCCCAGTCTGCTTTTCTCCAGCCAGAGAGCATTAATATGGATTCTCAGGATTCTATGAACTCTTTCTTAGAACAACTCCAGGGGTAGAGACGGGAAGGCTGAGGAAGAGTTAATTTGGAATTAGATGCTTATTAGACCCTTCCAGAATCATTATTTCTTTGTGCCTTCTCTACATCTAGAAGTCTGTATAATAAGGCTATTACCTCTTTCCTTATCAGGTGATTCCTGGTAACATTTTGTTGCTTTATTGATTTACTTATTGATCCATCATTATTTTATTTATTTCATTTAGTTTTTTCCTGTGTTTTTATTTTAATTTTATATCTACTTCAAATTTAACATAAAATACATTTATATTTACATTGAATACCTCCATATATGGGTTTTATATTTAATATAATGTGTAATAAATGTTTAAATATATTATGTATTTTATTTTAATACTTGTGTAAATGCATGTATTGTGTATCCATAAAATTAAATGAAATAAGATCAAAATAAGTATATAAACAAAAAATATCTTAATAAGTACATATTATAGATACACAGAATGATTCACAAGTAATAAAAAGAACTTCCACAATCACATACAGACTTGACTTTCCATAGCAAACATATGTACAGAGATGTATACATACATATGTTAGAAAAAGAAATGTGTGTGTATTAATTTTAAATATTTTTAGTTAAAAAGGAATCATCAACTTATTTTTTTAAAATAATTACCTGTTTTGTAACAATAGCATCTAAAAACTATCAAATAAGACAGAAATTGTTAAAATTAAAACAATTGCCTAGTATTCTGCCACTTATGGTCAACCATTATTAGTACTTGATTAACATGATTTCAGATATCTCTTTATGATAGAGAGAAGGATAGATATATAGACACACATATAAAGAGTTAAATATTAACAAAAATGTCACAGAAATAACAATTATATTGTGAATAACATTTTAGTAATTCAAGTGATTGAATTAAAATGTCAATTTTATTAACAGGAGAGATGGAAATTAAATTAGAACAGAGGATGATCAAATAAGCACTATTCACAAGGAGATACAATAACTCTTAAATTAAATCCAATAAGAAAGAACTCAACATACATTTATAAGCTTAAGGAGTTTTATATATAAATACATACATATTATATTATATTTATACACATATACATATTATATTATATTTATATTATATTATAAAAATATAAATATTATATATATAATGGGTGGTTTCCAATTGGATTCAGTTCTTCTTACACTTTGGATTTTTTTTTCTATTTCATCTTTGAATGTTTGTTTTTCATTTACTCTGTCACATATACGATGGATCTGTTGGGAATTGATTTGTTGCCTCTCTTGTGTTTTCTTCTGTATCCACCATCCTATGTCATACACTTGTCATTTTCCAATCTCCTCTCCTGCAGCCTGTCTAACACATATATAATTATTTTAGCTCCCGTGTATTCTGGGGATTTCTGTTGCTGTTTTTAATGTTTTTTCATGTCTATAATTTCTTTTGATTCTTTTCTAAGATCTGTCAACTTACCTGCCATTTCATTTTATTATTGAATAATTCCATATTTAAGCCCTTGTATGTATTACAATTTTCTTTTTTCTCTCCTCTCTCATTTTTTAAAGAGGAATTCTTAGAAACTTCTCAAAGAGAATGGAAAACAATTTTGGGAAATCTTGTATTTCTCTGATAATTTATTTTCTTACATAGGTCATTCAGAAAACATTTGCTAATGTTTCTCTTTTGTTACATTTATGCCACTGTTTAGACAGAGGACCAATATTGGTTTTTTTTTTCTTTTATCTTTTGTTGATATTAGTAGTGTCATGAGGGACCATGAGCTAAATGTGCCTCACTTTCCTATTTTGAAATTGAAATCTTTTAGTGTTTTATTTTCTTTGGCTGGATATTACCTGGGTGTATTTTTTCTTATGCTATATTTAATGTTTTATTCAACTGGAATCATTTTTATGTGAAAAGTAATTTTTAAATTGTCAAATAACTCTGCAAGAACATTAAATAAAATTTTCATTAATTTTCCAAGAAGGTTGAGAAACTCAACATATGAAAGGAATACATTTCCATTATAGACCTTCTGAAAATAATTTGTCATTTCCTTCTAATTTTTATTTTATTCCGTGTAACACCTACTAAAAATTTTCTGAATTTTTTTTCTTTTGAGAAATATTTTATGATAAGTTCTCTAAACCAAAACAGAGCTTATAACTGACATAGAAAGATCTTTAATTCATAAAGATAATGTCTGATACTTGCTTTTTAAATTCAACAGTGAAAATCAAACAGATCAGTGTGTTATTCATGAAACTGGAATAATTTTTTGGATGAGGCATTTTGGATTTATCATCATAATAAAATGCCATAAAAAATAAGCTCTTTGCATTATTGGGGCCCTTAGCTACAATTTCAGAGCATCATTAAGAATAGAGATATTTATCATAAAGACAATATAAGTGTCATGTATTTTGTACAGTGAAAATACTATTGTTAAGAAAAATCAAATTTGATAAATTCTCTTTAATTTCATAGTTTATGTTACAATGGATGTTATCTTAGATTCTTTTGCCCTGAAATTTGTTTTTATTTAATTAGTTTTTTCCGTCTCACTGAATTTATTTTTAAAATCTGAAATTAGTTTTCTTGAGCTTACTTTCAGCAATAGTTTCTTAAAATTTCACAATGTCCTCAGAATTTTTAATCTTAGGTGGAATAATATAAAAATCCTATCTATATTTAAATACTTTTTATTATATTTCTATAGATCTGGAGGGAAGAACAATTTTAATGGTTCTCCTTTAACTCAGCATTATTTGGGGCATCCAAGAGGTAAGTTTCAGAAGAAAATGGTAATGTGTCCGACCCTGGGGTTTTTGGTGCTCCACAATATAGTGGAAGAATATGCTTTGGTGTTAACTATGGCTTTGACATTGCTCCAGATGTACATAATACATGATGTGTAAGCCAGATGCCCTGTGTGTTCGTGCCTCCACCTGGACACTGCTGTTCAAGGAAATCAGAACCCCTACTGCCTGCAGGTGGGACATGGCAGGCGTCCAAGCTCCGTCTCATGATACATTTGCTGCTCTCTGGGGAGATGTGCAGGATCGCGCTACAGAAACATTTATGATTTCATTAAAGAATGAATCACCAAGAGCCAATGGGGGCCTGCTAATTGGCATTTAGAGATATAAATTTATTTTAACTGTAAATGAAGGAATTTCTATCTCCTTCAGCCCTAACCAGTTGCGGAAGTTATATATCCTAACAAAACTTTCTTAACCACTTTGAAAGCTTCTTAATGGGTTTTCAACCTCAGAAGGACACATAATTCTAACAGAGAATTTCTGAAAACATCCAGAAATGTATATATGCCTTCAAATCTTTTATATAGCTTCTACTGAAATTTCACCCAATGCCTCAGTAAGTTTTTCATTATTCCACTGTCCTGCAAAAATTCTGGAATTCAGACATTTTGCAGTTTCTTCACCAATATGTTGATGACAGCAACACACTTGCTTTTTAACCAGCTTTTATATAAGGGAAAAAATAACATATTTTGGCTTAACGTTTATTGTATGTGATCATTATTTCTGTAGCTCTTTCTGAAATATCTATCACCGCTTAATAAATAATTATTTATATACTAGAATGTTTGAAATTGCCATCATCAATACAGCTCTATTTCAGGCAGAATGAATGTTTATCTGCCAGACCCTATAAATGAATTAATTCTGTTTAGAGAAAACTCATGAAAATATATTGCTTCAACTGATCTTCCCTTGTTCCTTTATAAAATTCTATAGTTTAAAATATACAACTTGAGCGCCTGGGTGGCTCAGTGGGTTAAGCTGCTGCCTTCGGCTCAGGTCATGATCTCAGGGTCCTGGGATCGAGTCCCGCATTGGGCTCTCTGCTCAGCAGGGAGCCTGCTTCCCTATATATATCTCTCTCTCTGCCTGCCTCTCCGTCTACTTGTGATCTCTCTCTGTCAAATAAATAAATAAAAATCTTTAAAAAATAAAAAAATAAAATAAAATAAAATAAAAAATAAAATCTACAACTTTTTTGGCCTCTTATGATTCTATAACTCCGATGATTTTTTTCATTTCAACAGAAAATATAATGAATAAACCCGTAAATCCGGAAGTTAACGTCTTCTTGGGAAACAAGCTTATGTTGGTAAGGACTATTTTTTCATTAAAAATAAATACTAGAGGGGTGCCTGGGTGGTTCATTCGGTTAAGCATCTGCCTCCTACTCAGGTCATGATCCCAGGGTCCTGGAACAGAGCCCCAGGTAGGGCTCCTGCTCAGCAGGGAGCCTGTTTCTCCCTCCCCCATTCCCCCTACTTATACTCTTTCTCTCTCTCGTTCTCTCTTTATCAAATAAATAAATACAATCTTTTTTAAAAAAATAATGTACATATATACAGACTAAAATGGGGCACCTGGGTAGCTCAGTCAGTTAAAGCACCAAGGACTGTTGGTTTCCGCTCAGGTGGTCATCGCAGGGTCCATGGGATGGAGCCCTGTACTGTCTTCCACACTCCGCCCCCGATTCTCTCTCTCCCTCTCACTATCCCTCACCATCTGCCTTCCCCACCCCACCCCCAGCAAGTGCACACACAGGGCTCTTTCCCTCTCTCTCTCAAATAACTAAATAAATAACAAATTTAAAAATAAATAAATAAATACTAGAAAAGCAAACCTTTCTTATTTTCTCTTCATTAACAAATATATGTTATCAAAATTAATGAAATCTAGAAAACACCTAAATATAGCATTATTGTTGGTTATATTTAATTGTATTAGGCAAACGTTAAGAAAGCCAACGTTTTATATGATCAATGCCTCTAATTATTCTGTGCCTTAAAGAATACATAATAAATCTTATCATCCTTTTAATTGGTACAAGTCACCTTTTCTTGTTTTTAGTTTGTGAAGAATTTTGGTGTCCTGTCATTAAAATCGCAACCTCCATTCACACACCAGCATAAGTGTATATGCTCAGAAAAATAAACCAAAGAAACTAAGCAAAAATAAATGTAAATATAATTAAGGAAATAAAATCCTAGTTTACCATCATTGCTAAAATATAAACAGTAGCATAATTATGAATCTATAGAATGAACTTCCACTAGACTGTATTTCATATTAATAACTTAGTTGCTTTATAAAATTTCCTTTCAAAATACAGATTCCCAGATGTTGGATTATGATTCATTTTTCTTAATATCTTTCTGAAAGGTCTGGCTTCACCTTTTTATAGGAGCAATGAAATTTTTTTATTATTTCTCTCTCATTATTCTTCTGAAAGAAACCTTAAATCACAGGACATATTAAGTCCAGTGCAAGAATTCATCAGTTTTCTTTATTTTTCTTTATTTTGATTTTCTAAAAATTAATACATAAGCCAAGCACAGAATACCAAAATATTTAGAAAATTAACAAATTGCAGAATTATAATATAATCAACACCAAAATTCATATACTTCAGAAGTCACTTCAGAATTAAACATCATCATTATGAACATTAATTTTAACTATATAGTTATATTTGTTATAACATTGGACTAAATCTATACTGGCTGGGTATGTATATATTTTATATTTTAAAATATATTTTTAATCTATACATTTGTTTTTTCTATTTTGCAAAAATTATAATATAGGAAAAATCGGTTTTGTTGTATTTCAATTATTATACATGAGTTCACAAAAAAACTTCCTTTTACTTGCATCTCTTCTTTAATTCACTTACTTTTTTGAAAAAAGAGATTGTCAACATACCTTCTGGTGAAGGGTCTATATAATGGAAGTGGCTTTTCTTAGGAGAGCCCAATTTCCATGTAATACACTACTAATATGAATAAGGACAGTGAATAAATGATATCATTTTTCATCACATTGTATAAAAATTCATGCTGATATTCCTTAATTGTAGCATTTCCTCAATATATAGATGATCGACTTTACACATTTCAAAATCACAAACATTACAAATTGCTTAAGAGTTTTCCTCTATATTTAAAGGTTCATTGTAGGAAATTTGTGATCTAAGTGAGATCACATCTTTAATGAAATAAAACTTCCTTTGAGCCCGATTTTGATGAGCTGTTTCAAAGAACTGAACTTTATAAAAACCGGGAGCTTTTCTATGAAACTGAAAATAACGTACTGTAAGTTCTATTGCTATTTCTATGTTTACACTCCTTAGTTCCTTTCCCAAAATTTCTTTTTTTTTTATTTTTAAAGATTTTATTTACTTATTTGACAGACAGAGATTACAAGTATGCAGAGCAGCAGGCAGAGGGGGAGGGAAACAGGGTCCCTGCTGAGCAGAGAGCCCGATGTGGGGCTTGATCCCAGGACCCTGAGATCATGACCTGAGCTGAAGGCACAGGCTTAAGCCACTAAGCCACCCAGGTGCCCCCCAAATTTCTTTATTTAACACTACATCTAAAATCATTTTTCTCGCGACGCCTGGATGACTCAGTGGGTTAAAACCTGTGCCTTCAGCTCAGGTCATGATCCCAGAGTCCTGGGATCGAGCCCCGCCCATATGGGGCCCTCTGCTCAGCGAGGAGCCTGCCTCCCCCTCTCTCTCTGCCTGCCTCTGCCTACTTGTGATCTCTGTCTGTTAAATAAATAAATAACATCTTTTAAAAAATCATTTTTCTCTCATAGAATTCTTAATCATTAACTGACTCAAAGTGTTTTAAATTTCAAAAATGCTTCATTTCCAAAGGAAGAATTTTATTTTATGTTTCCCAGTGTCTTAATTTCTTTCAACCCTCATGTCAGTTTCAGACAATACAAATAAGGAGATTTTTAATTATCAAAAATACTGATTCCATCAAGACTTAAATGATGCACAGAATCACCTTTTACTGGATTAAGTCTACAGACGTGTACGTGCAGGTTTCCCCGCTTCCCAAAAGTTTGAGTTCGCCGCTTGACTTTTACAGGAGACCTATATTTGTACGGTAATGATTTTTCATAAAAGCAAAAGGCCTCTTCGATCTCTTGGTTAACAGCAGCAGGTATTACTGTAGTTCTTTCAGAAAAACAAAAACTCCCTGAATTAGGGGGATACTCTTCACTTTATGACATTTCGGTTTGTGAGAGTTTTCATACGCATGCTCTACCTTCAGATAGCGGGGAAACCTATAATTCATTATTTGTAAGTATAATTGATTTATCAACTCTGTAAGTCACTGTTGATGTTTCTTGACCATCTGTTTTGTGCTTTATACTATGCCACATTCTGTATGCCTACAAGGGACTGATTTCGAGGGTTTCAGTCAATCTACTAAGGAATTCAGAAATGAATATGTGTGCAATGGAGTGGACAGAAACTGACATTATTGATAGACATCCTATGGGCACGTAACAAAGGGAGTACCCATCTCTTCACAGTGGACCTCCACAAGTCTTCAAAGAAAAAGTATCCTTTGCTTTGGATTGGCAAGTGTGAGTTGGAATTTGATAGGGAAAGAAGAGGATAAGGGACATCCAAGTAGAGAAAAAGCCAGGTAGAAACATGCAGACTCTGCTTCATTATACGAGCAGAAAGACATAGGGATTATCTGGCTTGTAAGGGTGGGAAGGGGAGTAGTTAGTCAAACATTTTGGCAGGAAGAGTCACAGAGTTTTATGTCGGACATTGTGTTAAAGAGTTTGCACTGGTCTATGTGGGAAATAGAGTAAAACTGGACAGATTCTATGTCAAGAGGAGAAATTGCCAGAATTTCATTTGGTGAAAGCACGATGGATTAGCAGGAGTAGAAAATACTAAAAGTAAGTTACACAAATAACTGCAGGAATTTATATGAAGGAAAATGAATTCAAATAGTAGATGGTAAGAGAAGAAGAAGTTCTTAATAGATGTTGGAGACATTTTGGAAATAATAGCTCTTTATAAGAAGGTGTACTATTCTTATGTTATTAAGTAAACAGTGGAAGATAAACTTAATTCCTGATCAAACTAAGATATAGGTACATGTTTGGCAAATGTTTTGTGGGTATTAATATACCTTCCCATGTTTCTTCTCATAAGCATCCATAATATTATAAAAGGGTGAATAAGCAAAGAGAGAAGCATGCACAGATCCCATCTAGTGACGTAATTTTCTGTATAACTAGGTCTCACACTCTTTTTTAAATATAAGCATTTTCTATTTCAAGAACTCCAGTATCCATCCATATCGGACTTTTTAGGTAGCCATATGAAAGTGACCTGTCCTAAGCCACTGATAATTCCGTCACCTGCCAGGGGTGTCATCAAATGAAAGAGCTATAAAAGTCGCCCCGATCTCCTACCTTCTGAGAGTACTACTATGATACAAGAGAAGCACCAAAATACTTTACCCATCAGATCTGGCCTGGCTGGGGTTGCTGGGGAACTGCTAGCAGCAGAAGTGACCACTGCTGGGCAGCTAAGAGATAATGGCATGTTGGACTCAAGGTCAGATAGAGGATAATTGCTCTGGCAACAAACAAACCCATTTTAGAAGTGTATTTTGAGATGGTAAGAAGCGTGAAAGGCACATATTTAAGTTGTTTAGCATGTGAATATGTAGATAGATGGACAGATCTTATATTTATAGATGTGTATTTTAAGACAGTTTTATATTTGTGTCCATGACTAGTCTACAGAGATGCAATTGACACCACGAGAGTAAGTGGCCAAGAAGAATGTGCAGAATCAAGGAACAAGAATATTGAGGGCAAAACCACACACAGAAAGACACATTTAAGGAGTGCCTGGGTGGCTCAGTGGGTTAAAGCCTCTGCTTTTAGCTCAGGTCATGATCTCAGGGTCCTGGAATCAAGCCCTGCATCGGGTTCTCTGCTCTGCAGGGAGCCTGCCTCTCCTTCTCTCTCTGCCTGCCTCTCTGCCTACTTGTGATCTCTGTCAAATAATTATATAAAATCTTAAAAAAAAAAAAGACACATTTAAAAAGGAGTCCTATAGGGGCACCTGTGTTGCACAGTCACAATGTCTGACTCTTGGTTTCGGCTCAGGTCATGATCTCAGTGTCATAAGCTCTAACCCCGCATTGGGCTCCATACTCAACTTGGAGTCCACTTAAGATTCTCTCTTCCTCTGCACCCACCAAATAAATAAATAGATCTTTTTTAAAAAGTGAAATAAGAAGTGGGCATATATAAAGTCACTTGAAAAGACTGAGAAAAATCCTGGTCATAGAAGTTAACAATAGAAGAAAAAAGAAGCCTTAAAACCAGGGAAAGAAATAGTTTTAATAAATATGCCTGTTGATCTGAGTAATATGAAAAATCAAAAATTCAATGTCACTCTTCTGAGTTGAATGTTGATATTTCTGTGGATGATAAGTAGACTTCTGTATTTTCTGATATCATAATTAACACACACAGTAGTTTAATGAGATGTATATGCAAAATTTCTTGAATGGCAATAAATTGAAGGCTATATGAACCTATAATATGCTTAATTAATGAAATAACATTTTAACCAACCAGTAGGTAACAGCCTGCTTAGAATGGAAAGGTTTGTGACTGCAAATGAGTTTGTTAACTTCACCAGTAATCAAATCTGAAAGACTGTTATGGTAATAATTTTTAATAAATCAAAAAATAAATGGAATAAGCAGGATAACTGGAACCAAGATGAGGATCTCTGTAGCATTTGATTAACTGCCAGGAAATGACTGATTTTCTAGTAATCAAAATGAAAAAGGCAATCAGGTGGGTTTGTAATATATACCACCACAGGTTCTGTGATATGTGTTATTCATAATTTACCCTTCTTGTGAATAATTAGCATTGTGAATACTCAGCATATATTAATGGTTGACAAGTAAGAATTCACAAACATGCTACAGGTTCTCAAGGATCTCAAGGATCTCAAACCCATTCATAGCATCAAACATGGCGATATTCTAAAATGACACACCTGTTATAATTAGATGCTGGCAAAAGCAGTGATGAAAACAGAAACCCTTCAAATCTGTTAGGTTTGGGTTTGGAGGACATCACCATCAGGAGAGGTTAGGAAAAGAGCTCTTGAACTCTTCTAAGTTTTCCTTCCAGACAGAAAGAAAAGTAAATAAATGCATGTGTGGAACAACTAAAACTACAGAGCAAAGCACTTCTCAACCCTATAGAAAAGCTAAAGATCCTTCAGATGAATGACTAGAAACAATGAGTAGACATAAGAGGTCCACTTTAGGCATCTGTCTTTTCATAAGGGTCTGATATCTTAACATGTATGACTTGCAACCCAACTGGGAGCCATTTACAGCACTCACTCCTGTGGACTTCAACTCAAGTACCACACTCATATCAAAAGTCCAGGTTCCAGTAATGTTAAAGATCTTCTTCACACATACCTGAACATGGGTGTACAATCTAGTCATTCCTTAAGAAATATCTTTTGGGGTTTTTTTGTTGTTGTTGTTGTTTTGTTTTGTTTTTTAACTTCACAGGACAAAATACAATTTTTAATATTTTAATGCCAATAGAATTATCTTTATTGTAAAAGTCAATAGAACTATGACTTGGTTTTAAAAATCTACATTTAATAAACGGTTTAATGCAAAACCACTGTTTTATTAACTACAACGCAAAAAGTACTCAAAAAGCATCTCTAAGGATTGACTCACAATCCTTAGAGATGCGAGAATAGTCATTAAGTTTTCTGCTTGAACAAAGTGATTTCTGGAGTTAAGGCAAACCGCACCTGTGTAACTCAGAGAATGTAGACTTTCCTCGTCAGTCTAAGGTAGTTCCTTGTCCCCTCATCAGGGGTAATAATTAGAAACAGCTTATTCTTTAAAAGCTTCCCTACACATCATTTTTGTCTCTCTCCATCTTGCTCTCTGGACTGCCAGGAGGCCACTCTGAATTTGGTTCAGTCTCCAAGACATTAATACTGCGATTTTCTCGTGTTGGCACAGGAATAAGCAGAATGTGCCCTCTGACCCACAACCCAGGAGTATGCTTTGGCACCAACACAAGTGACCCTCAGAGCTGTGTTTTTCGGGTGACAGAAGTTATAGCAGCAGGAGCGCTCGCATGAAAAACCTGCTGGGCTGCCCTCTACAGTCTGAAGCCAGCTCGCCAGGCCTCTTCCATCTGAAACAGAACTTCTAGAAGAAGAGGCTGTTCCCAAAGGAGGTCTTCAAAAGTTAGGACAGAGCCAGGGGAGGAGTCAAGATGGCGGAGAATTAGCAGGCTGAGACTACTTCAGCTAGCCGGAGATCAGCTAGATAGCTTATCTAAAGATTGCAAACACCTGAAAATCCATCGGCAGATCGAAGAGAAGAAGAACAGCAATTCTGGAAACAGAAAAACAACCACTTTCTGAAAGGTAGGACCGGCGGAGAAGTGAATCCAAAGCGACGGGAAGATAGACCCCGGGGGGAGGGGCCGGCTCCCGGCAAGCGGCGGAGCAACGGTGCACAAAATAAGAACTTTTAAAAGTCTGTTCCGCTGAGGGACATCGCTCCAGAGGCTAAACCGGGGCGAAGCCCACGCGGGTTCAGCGTGGCCTCAGGTCCCGCAGGGTCACAGAAGGATCAGGGGTGTCTGAGTGTCGCAGAGCTTGCGGGTATTGGAACGGGAAAGCCGGCTACAGAGACAGAGCCGACAGTAAGCTCACAGCTCGGTGTTACCTTGAACCGGTCGCAGGCTCGGTGAGCTCGGAGCGCGGCCGGAGGTCAGGCAGACGGGAGTAACTGGGCGCTGTTCTCGGAGGGCGCACTGAGGAGTGCGGCCCTGGGCTCTCGGCTCCTCCGGGCCGGAGACCAGGAGGCCGCCATTTGTATTCCCGTCCTCCGGAACTCTACGGAAAGCGCTCAGGGAACAAAAGCTCCTGAAAGCAAACCCGAGCGGATTACTCACCCCGGCCCCGGGTAAGGGCGGTGTAATTCCGCCTGGGGCAAAGACACTTGAGAATCACTACAACAGGCCCCTCCCCCAGAAGATCAACAAGAAATCCAGCCGAGACCAAGTTCACCTACCAAGGAGTGCGGTTTCAATACCAAGGAGAGCAGCAGAATTCGGAGGAGGAGAAAGCCAAGCACGGAACTCATGGCTTTTTCCCTGTGATTTTTTTTTTAGTCTTGCAGTTAATTTAATTTTTTTCTTTTTCATTTTTTTTTTTTCTCGCCTTCGGGTAAAATTTTTTTTTTTAACTGTTACCTTTTTCTTTTTTAACGATTTTTTACTAGTTTATCTAATATATATATTTTTTCTTTTTTACATTTTTCTTAGGTGTTTTCCTTTTTTTTATTTTTTAATTCTTTTCTTTTCTTTTTTCTTTTTTTTTTTTTTTTCTTTCTTCCTTTTTGAACCTCTTTTTATCCCCTTTCTCCCCCCTCACGATTTTGGATCTCTTCTAATTTGGTTAAAGCATTTTTTCCTGGGGTTGTTGCCACCCTTTTAGTATTTTACTTGCCCCTTCATATACTCTTATCTGGACAAAATGACAAGACGGAAAAATTCAACACAAAAAAAAGAACAAGAGGCAGTACCGAAGGCTAGGGACCTAATCAATACAGACATTGGTAATATGTCAGATCTAGAGTTCAGAATGACAATTCTCAAGGTTCTAGCCGGGCTTGAAAAAGGCATGGAAGATATTAGAGAAACCCTCTCGAGAGATATAAAAGCCCTTTCTGGAGAAATAAAAGAACTAAAATCTAACCAAGTTGAAATAAAAAAAGCTATTAATGAAGTGCAATCAAAAATGGAGGCTCTCACTGCTAGGATAAATGAGGCAGAAGAAAGAATTAGTGATATAGAAGACCAAATGACAGAGAATAAAGAAGCTGAGCAAAAGAGGGACAAACAGCTACTGGACCACGAGGGGAGAATTCGAGAGATAAGTGACACCATAAGACGAAACAACATTAGAATAATTGGGATTCCAGAAGAAGAAGAGAGAGAGAGGGGAGCAGAAGGTATACTGGAGAGAATTATTGGGGAGAATTTCCCCAATATGGCAAAGGGAACGAGCATCAAAATTCAGGAGGTTCAGAGAACGCCCCTCAAAATCAATAAGAATAGGCCCACACCCCGTCACCTAATAGTAAAATTTACAAGTCTCAGTGACAAAGAGAAAATCCTGAAAGCAGCCCGGGAAAAGAAGTCTGTAACATACTATGGTAAAAATATTAGATTGGCAGCTGACTTATCCACAGAGACCTGGCAGGCCAGAAAGAGCTGGCATGATATTTTCAGAGCACTAAACGAGAAAAACATGCAGCCAAGAATACTATATCCAGCTAGGCTATCATTGAAAATAGAAGGAGAGATTAAAAGCTTCCAGGACAAACAAAAACTGAAAGAATTTGCAAATACCAAACCAGCTCTACAGGAAATATTGAAAGGGGTCCTCTAAGCAAAGAGAGAGCCTACAAGTGGTAGATCAGAAAGGAACAGAGACCATATACAGTAACAGTCAACTTACAGGCAATACAATGGCACTAAATTCATATCTCTCAATAGTTACCCTGAATGTTAATGGGCTAAATGCCCCTGTCAAAAGACACAGGGTATCAGAATGGATAAAAAAACAAAACCCATCTATATGTTGCCTCCAAGAAACTCATTTTAAGCCCGAAGACACCTCCAGATTTAAAGTGAGGGGGTGGAAAAGAATTTACCATGCTAATGGACATCAGAAGAAAGCAGGAGTGGCAATCCTTATATCAGATCAATTAGATTTTAAGCCAAAGACTATAATAAGAGATGAGGATGGACACTATATCATACTCAAAGGGTCTGTCCAACAAGAAGATCTAACAATTTTAAATATCTATGCCCCCAACGTGGGAGCAGCCAACTATATAAACCAATTAATAACAAAATCAAAGAAACACATCAACAATAATACAATAATAGTAGGGGACTTTAACACTCCCCTCACTGAAATGGACAGATCATCCAAGCAAAAGATCAGCAAGGAAATAAAGGCCTTAAACGACACACTGGACCAGATGGACATCACAGATATATTCAGAATATTTCATCCCAAAGCAACAGAATACACATTCTTCTCTAGTGCACATGGAACATTCTCCAGAATAGATCACATCCTCGGTCCTAAATCAGGACTCAACCGGTATCAAAAGATTGGGATCATTCCCTGCATATTTTCAGACCACAATGCTCTAAAGCTAGAACTCAACCACAAAAGGAAGTTTGGAAAGAACCCAAATACATGGAGACTAAACAGCATCCTTCTAAAGAATGAATGGGTCAACCGGGAAATTAAAGAAGAATTGAAAAAAATCATGGAAACAAATGATAATGAAAATACAACAGTTCAAAATCTGTGGGACACAACAAAGGCAGTCCTGAGAGGAAAATATATAGCGGTACAAGCCTTTCTCAAGAAACAAGAAAGATCTCAGGTACACAACCTAACCCTACACTTAAAGGAGCTAGAGAAAGAACAAGAAAGAAACCCTAAGCCCAGCAGGAGAAGAGAAATCATAAAGATCAGAGCAGAAATCAATGAAATAGAAACCAAAAAAACAATAGAACAAATCAACGAAACTAGGAGCTGGTTCTTTGAAAGAATTAATAAAATTGATAAACCCCTGCCCCAACTTATCAAAAAGAAAAGAGAAAGGACCCAAATAAATAAAATCATGAATGAAAGAGGAGAGATCACAACTAACACCAAAGAAATACAAACTATTATAAGAACATACTATGAGCAACTCTACGCCAATAAATTTGACAATCTGGAAGAAATGGATGCATTCCTAGAAACATATAAACTACCACAACTGAACCAGGAAGAAATAGAAAGCCTGAACAGACCCATAACCAGTAAGGAGATTGAAACAGTCATTAAAAATCTCCAAACAAACAAAAGCCCAGGGCCAGACGGCTTCCCGGGGGAATTCTACCAAACATTTAAAGAAGAACTAATTCCTATTCTCCTGAAATTGTTCCAAAAAATAGAAATGGAAGGAAAACTTCCAAACTCATTTTATGAGGCCAGCATCACCTTGATCCCAAAACCAGACAAGGATCCCACCAAAAAAGAGAGCTATAGACCGATATCCTTGATGAACACAGATGCGAAAATACTCAACAAAATACTAGCCAATAGGATTCAACAGTACATTAAAAAGATTATTCACCACGACCAAGTGGGATTTATTCCAGGGCTGCAAGGTTGGTTCAACATCCGCAAATCAGTCAATGTGATACAACACATCAATAAAAGAAAGAACAAGAACCATATGATACTCTCAATAGATGCTGAAAAAGCATTTGACAAAGTACAGCATCCCTTCCTGATCAAAACTCTTCAAAGTGTAGGGATAGAGGGCACATACCTCAATATCATCAAAGCCATCTATGAAAAACCCACCGCAAATATCATTCTCAATGGAGAAAAACTGAAAGCTTTTCCGCTAAGGTCAGGAACACGGCAGGGATGTCCATTATCACCACTGCTATTCAACATAGTACTAGAAGTCCTAGCCTCAGCAATCAGACAACAAAAGGAAATTAAAGGCATCCAAATTGGCAAAGAAGAACTCAAATTATCACTCTTCGCAGATGATATGATACTATATGTGGAAAACCCAAAAGACTCCACTCCAAAACTGCTAGAAATTGTACAGGCATTCAGTAAAGTGTCAGGATATAAAATCAATGCACAGAAATCAGTTGCATTTCTCTACACCAACAGCAAGACAGAAGAAAGAGAAATTAAGGAGTCAATCCCATTTACAATTGCACCCAAAACCATAAGATACCTAGGAATAAACCTAACCAAAGAGACACAGAATCTATACTCAGAAAACTATAAAGTACTCATGAAAGAAATTGAGGAAGACACAACGAAATGGAAAAATGTTCCATGCTCCTGGATTGGAAGAATAAATATTGTGAAAATGTCTATGCTACCTAAAGCAATCTACACATTTAATGCAATTCCTATCAAAGTACCATCCATCTTTTTCAAAGAAATGGAACAAATAATGCTAAAATTTATATGGAACCAGAAAAGACCTCGAATAGCCAAAGGGATATTGAAAAAGAAAGCCAACGTTGGTGGCATCACAATTCCGGACTTCAAGCTCTATTACAAAGCTGTCGTCATCAAGACAGCATGGTACTGGCACAAAAACAGACACATAGATCAATGGAACAGAATAGAGAGCCCAGAAATAGACCCTCAACTCTATGGTCAACTAATCTTCGACAAAGCAGGAAAGAATGTCCAATGGCAAAAAGACAGCCTCTTCAATAAATGGTGCTGGGAAAATTGGACAGCCACATGCAGAAAAATGAAATTGGACCATTTCCTTACACCACACACAAAAATAGACTCAAAATGGATGAAGGACCTCAATGTGCGAAAGGAATCCATCAAAATCCTTGAGGAGAACACAGGCAGCAACCTCTTTGACCTCAACCGCAGCAACATCTTCCTAGGAACAACGCAAAAGGCAAGGGAAGCAAGGGCAAAAATGAACTATTGGGATTTCATCAAGATCAAAAGCTTTTGCACAGCAAAGGAAACAGTTAACAAAATCAAAAGACAACTGACAGAATGGGAGAAGATATTTGCAAATGACATATCAGATAAAGGACTAGTGTCCAGAATCTATAAAGAACTTAGCAAACTCAACACCCAAAGAACAAATAATCCAATCAAGAAATGGGCAGAGGACATGAACAGACATTTCTGCAAAGAAGACATCCAGATGGCCAACAGACACATGAAAAAGTGCTCCATATCACTCGGCATCAGGGAAATACAAATCAAAACCACAATGAGATATCACCTCACACCAGTCAGAATGGCTAAAATCAACAAGTCAGGAAATGACAGATGCTGGCGAGGATGCGGAGAAAGGGGAACCCTCCTACACTGTTGGTGGGAATGCAAGCTGGTGCAGCCACTCTGGAAAACAGCATGGAGGTTCCTCAAAATGTTGAAAATAGAACTGCCCTATGACCCAGCAATTGCACTATTGGGTATTTACCCTAAGGATACAAACGTAGTGATCCAAAGGGGCACGTGCACCCGAATGTTTATAGCAGCAATGTCCACAATAGCCAAACTATGGAAAGAACCTAGATGTCCATCAACAGATGAATGGATCAAGAAGATGTGGTATATATACACAATGGAATACTATGCAGCCATCAAAAGAAATGAAATCTTGCCATTTGCGACAACATGGATGGAACTAGAGCGTATCATGCTTAGCGAAATAAGTCAAGCAGAGAAAGACAACTATCATATGATCTCCTTGATATGAGGAAGTGGTGATGCAACATGGGGGCTTAAGTGGGTAGGAGAAGAATAAAGGAAACAAGATGGGATTGGGAGGGAGACAAACCATAAGTGACTTTTAATCTCACAAAACAAACTGAGGGTTGCTGGGGGGAGGGGGTTTGGGAGAAGGGGGTGGGATTATGGACATTGGGGAGGGTATGTGCTTTGGTGAGTGCTATGAAGTGTGTAAACCTGGTGATTCACAGACCTGTACCCCTGGGGATAGAGTATTATGCCTCCATCAGAAAGGATGAATACCCAACTTTTGTAGCAACATGGACGGGACTGGAAGAGATTATGCTGAGTGAAATAAGTCAAGCAGAGAGAGTCAATTATCATATGGTTTCACTTATTTGTGGAGCATAACAAATAGCATGGAGGACATGGGGACTTAGAGTGGAGAAGGGAGTTGGGGGAAATTGGAAGGGGAGGTGAACCATGAGAGACTATGGACTCTGAAAAACAATCTGAGGGTTTTGAAGGGACGGGGGGTGGGAGGTTGGGGTACCAGGTGGTGGGTATTATAGAGGGCACGGATTGCATGGAGCACGGGGTGTGGTGCAAAATTAATGAATACTGTTATGCTGGAAATAAAAAAAAAAAAAAAAAAAAAAAAAAAAAAAAGTTAGGACAGAGCCGAAACATCACTTGGTACAGAAAACACTGCCCAGATAAATATCTTTATTGGTACTTTCCATGTCACTTAGACAATGAAAGTAATGGATAATATTTGTCTCTAATATGTGTATGTCTATGTGTGTGTGTGCGTGTGTGTATACAAGTGTGTATGTGTGTGTTGGTACTTGTGAGTACACACACACACACACACACACACACATCTCAGACAAACCCTAACCAGCTGTCGTTTTATTGTCCCATATTTTGTGATTTATTTATGGCAAATAGTTTACCCACCTGGCCATCAGGAGAAGTTCAGAAACATGAACGTTGGTCATAATATAGTCATATTGCATTTGTGTTCAGAAACTAACCCCCAAAATCTTCTTTTCTTCATATTTCATGTAGCATTAAAAAAAGAGAGATTCTATGATTATTTTCTACATGCCCCAGGGACCCATTACTGAAGTTGCCAGGTGAGTATAGATTTTTTGAAACAATGTTAAATTTTAAATAAAGAGTATTATTTAACTTCAATATATAATTTAGGTTTAACTGTTGTTATAAAACAGCCATGATCAACCCTTTGAAAATAGCACATAAACCTGGGTCAGCCTCTATCACTTCTGTAGCTTGATTCAATGAAGTGTGACCATAAACTTCAAAAGCACAGGGAAAAGAAGGAGACAGTTCCACCGTGATGGGATCAGACTTTTAGAGCTGGGAGTCACATGTGGGTTCAATGCAACCTAAGTACACAGAGGAGACACAGACCACGATTCTATTTTTAAGGAAGGAATTACTTGTTGTGTTGAAATAGAAGGCTGAAGACTACCTTGCAGTTGCAAATATGTAAATAAAAACAGAATATAAGGATGCTTTGCCACATATCACATGCACAGTGCACACACACATACACACATACACAAGGTACATAATCACACGTAACAGCAATGTATAACCCTTTCCTTCCAATCAAGGCAAACAGTGGAAGTACATTCTGCTAGAATTTGAGACATTTGCGAACAGATGAGTAAATGTCCAATGATGTGAGCTGCTGCTCAGAATATCTGAAGAACTTTTTAGTGCTGACATCTTTATATTTTAATACAAAAAAAAATACCAGTTAATATTGGTAGAGCCATTTTTAGATTTCAAAATGCTTTTTTATGTATCTCATTAAACTGACACAATAATCTTCTGAGATAGGTATTAATATCCACACTTGCCATAGGTGGAAAATAAACATCAGAGAAAACATAATTTAACAAAAATCCCACAGTTAGTAAATATCTTTGATGATGGTGCAGCTGGCGTCATACCGCAATAGATAATGTGTAACAACTTATCTTAAGAAATGTTGGGCTTTAGAAAGATTTCCGTACAAATTAATCGTGGAAAGTTCATGTCTTCAGGCGGCGAGTTTCTGTTGTGTGAGGAATACACTCAACCAAACACAGGTAATCCTGGGGAAGTTAGTCCTGATGGAGGGAACGCGGGTCCGGGCACAGTCAAGCCTGTAATCAAATCCAGGCTGGATGTTTTACACTTGGGTCCCATGGCCTCTGCTTGTTTACCTTCACCCAACTTCACTTATGCCTTCTATAAAAAGTGGAAAATGCCCATTTCAAGGGGCTAGTATGAGGCTCAAAGGAGATTAGGTGTGTGCTTTCTACCAGTCCTTCCACAAATGCCATCCTGCAGATTTGTGTCGTTATGCACACATCTTCTGTCTCCTATCAACAGGGCTAAGGTTTGACTGCGAGCTCCTAGTAGAAGCAGAGTCAGGTTTAAGTGTTCTCATAGAGGATGAGGAAATCTGTATTTTCTTCCTTTACTAAATAGGATGTGCAATTACTCTATGCCTTTTGTGAGTGATGTGGAAGGTAAAATTTACATGCTTCAAAGGATGACCGACACATCGAAGTTGTTCAAAAAAATATTGTTTTGAGTATTGCTAAATTTGCAATCAGACGGATGTTGTTTGGTGCCAGAAATAGAGGGTCATGACTTTGCCCCAAAACTCACTCATTAAATGTCAGCTACAAAATATTATTCCTGCCCTAGTGCTCTCCTCCAAAGAACTCTATGCATTGGGTAAGGGTTTCTTTTAAATCATATGTAGATGAGTAAAAGTTCCACACTCATCCTTTTACATGTTTTTAAGTTAAGGAAAACTATGGAAAAGATCTGCAGTTGCTTTACTGCTACTATTCGACAGGCAGGAATAGGCTATAAAATAATAGATTAATGAGAATTTGATTACTACATATGTATGCTTTAAAAGTAGCCTAGATTGAGATTATTTACATTTTATCTCTATTGTTTTAAAAATATACATTATGGTAATGCCATAGATGAAGACAGGAATTAAAACTTATTGCACATCTACTATGAATTCAACATAATTTATGCATTGGTATTGGATTCTCATTTTATCATGTATCAGTGTTCTAAATGATAGATAGACTTAATAATTGAACAGCTAAGACATATGGCATGTTTATTTCCTGCTTATGGAAGAATCCTAGATGGATGTTTATGGAAGAATGGCCCTTGTCCTCTAACTTATATTTAAGGAGAGCTCCTTGTATCTTGTGACTTTACCATCCCTGACTGGCTCATTGTCACTTGAATCCCATAAGGAGAAGGAAAAATCTCATACTGAATTTTCTATGACCAGGCCTGAAAGTGGCACATATCATTTCCCCTCATGTTCATGGGGAAAGAACTCAAACCCATGACCAATACAAAGAGCCCTGGAAAATGTTTTCCACCTGTGTGTTCAAAAAAGGCATTCTTTAGGCATTCTGAGTGTCAAATGATTTCTGATAGGGACCAGGTGTTGGACCCAGATATATTTGATTCCAAACTTTGTATAGTTTCTGTTTCTCAGGTTTTAAAGAATTTGTGTTTCTTCTACTCCCAAGCTCAAAATAATTTTTTATATTTTTTTCTTCCTTTTTTCTATCCTGAGTTACTGAAGAAGCCGGATTAAGTAATTCTCCTGCATTCAACATCTTCAAGTTTAAAAGTTGATACTATAAGCATCTAAGTGTGACTTAGTGGGGTAGGAACACATCCACCAAGTTCATGATCACGAGTGTTGCCTAAGAATGGAAAGGCAATGGAGCGCCCTTCTTCACTCAGGAGAATTCCAACATGCTCACGCAGTAGACCTACAAATGCTCTACATAAAAATTAAATGGAATCCAGCGGTTAACTGGAAGTATAATATTGTAGAAGCCATTCAAATGGGCTTCTCAGCTCTGCTTCAAGAGAGATTGCCATGGGATTGGCAGTCCTAGCAGACACCTGCTGGATCATCCATCACGGGAAACACCAGTGCCACACTCCCCTCAGGCTCCTCCCAGCAGAGTCAGCATGGAAAGGGTACTAGTGAAGTTCCAATTTGCATGTTCACAGAACTCCTCAAAGGGGAAACTTGGGCTCTAAAACCTTCCCCCCAATAATCATGATCAAACTCTCAGGACTCTCAGGACCCTACCAGCTCCTGAGACCCTTTTCACCAAATCTCCCTTCCTTCCCTCTCCCATCTCACAGCTGCCAGACTTGTGTTCCACGGTAAAGTCTTTCCTACCTCCTCCTGCTCTCTGCCCTTCATTCTTCTCAGATGTTTTCCCCATTAACTCTCTTGATTGTCTAATCCCATAGAGTGTCTGCTTCTAAGAGAACTCAAATTGACACAAGTATTAAAGTGAACAATGTAGGGGCGCCTGGGTGGCTCAGTGGTTTAAGCCTCTGACTTCAGCTCAGGTCATGATCTCAGGGTCCTGGGATCAAGCCCCACATCAGGCTCTCTGCTCAGCGGGGAGCCTGCTTCCTCCTCTCTCTCTGCCTGCCTCTCTGCCTACTTGTGATCTCTGTCTATCAAATAAATAAATAAAAATCTTTAAAAAAAAGTGAACAATGTAGATGTTAAAAAATCATATATATATATATATATATATATATATATACAAACACACATACACGCATATGCTTCCTATGAACATATGTAGTTATACAAATAGACATTTATAAATATAGATATCAATACAGATAGATAAAGATATAAATAGATATCTTAAGGACATTGATAGATAGATAGATAGACCCAAAAGTCAGCAGAATGCTTGAATCAGAAAACACTGAAACAAACTCAACTAAAATCTGGAGTAAAACAAGGATCACTATGGAACTACTATCATATTATGGTATAAATGAGAAACTGGGCAAAAAATAAAACAGAAAAGAAAGAATTATACTTGTAAAAATCCAAAAGAAAGAAGTAAAACAGCCTTAGCTGATGAAGACAAAGGCCTAAGAAAGTGAAAAATATAATTAAAAATGGCTTCAAACAACAAAATTCAGAAAGATCTCATAAAATTAATATAAAGAAATCAGTTGCTGTTGCACATATAAACAATAGTTAGAAGATACAATTGAAGGAAAGGACTTATATAAGAAAATTAAGATGATGAAACATCTATAAATTTAATAAGATCTATCCCAAACTTACACAAAACAACTCTAAAAGACCACTGAAAAGCAAAAACTAAAAATTAAACCAAAGGAAAGCCACATCATGTTCTCTAAGAGGAAGACTCAACATTGTACAAATTAATTCTCTGTAAGTTAATTCTCTGTAAGTTCATTTGCACGTTTGACATTGTGCTATTTAGAACTAGACCAGTTGGTTATAGAGTTAATACGGAGTAATAAACACAGGGAAGAAATATTGGATTGGATAGACCAATAAAAATCATTGGTCCTGTTAGATATTAAAATATCTTATAAGACATCCATAATAACGATAATGCGGTATTGGTATATAAATAGTCCATCAAACGGAATTCAGGATCTATAAAATTTTTAAAAACTTAATAAAGAATTTAGTATAACGTAAGGATTGCTCCTAACTTAGAAAATTAGCAAGGAGAAAGAGGCTATTCGACATGGCAGAAAAAGTAGGTGGACATTTGGAAAAAATATAAAGTTGGATCCATGCACCACAATACACACCGGGATAAACTTTTAATGATCAAAGATTTATATGTGAAGTAAGTAAGCCAAGAAACTACTAGAAGAAAACATGGTTGAATCCCTTTATAATATTAAAATGAGAAAAGTCTTTTAACTAAGACTCAAAACCCAAACGCCATAAATGAGGAGTTTGATCAATTTAACTGCCTAAAAATCAAAACCTCCTGCTGTAGAAAGTTCAACCAAAACAAAGTTAGGAGGATGGCGGCGGGTGGGAAGGAGCAAGTGTGCAAATTTACCACAAGAATCAAGCCTGGAAGTTTCAATGATAATAAACCAACATGAAGCCCTGGAGGAAAACGTGAACGGACAGCTCACCAAAAAGAAAATTTAAAGGATTTTTAAACACACGAAAAGATGGTCAGCCTCACATATAGTACATGAAATGTTTGCTGAAGTTATATGGAAATATATATATATATTTTTTCAGACATTTAAGGAAAAACATTGCATTCTGGTAATTCACTCTATCATGGGCTGCAGGGAAACAGGCCCTTTCATACATTGCTGGGGTAGGTTAGCACCAGGCTTCCAGAGGGCAACCTCGTGCCATCACTATGAACTTGGACCCAGCAACCCAACCATCACATTCTAGGAATTTACCTGCACTCGTGGGAAATGAGACCAGATTATTCACTACAGCATCCTTGATAGGATTATAAGATTGGAAAGAACTCAAATATCCAGCAATAGGGAATAACATGAACAGTTAACGCCTTATAATGAAGCGTGACACAGCTTAAAGTAAGAGACTGGTAAGAGTGTATTCAAATGTGGAAATATTTCCAAGAGGACAAGACAGGGAGTAGGGTCAGTGGCTGTGGCATGTGGCTCACCCCTATGTATGTACACAAAAAGAATAAGAACGTACACATGTGTATGTTTACATACACAAAACAGAACTTTGAAAGGAAGCATAAGAAATGAGTGGCCGTGGTTTCCGGTGTATGGGGGTGTGTGGTAGGGTGGAGGGGACGACTGTACAGATGGAGGATGAGAACAAGAGACTTTCCCTTGCTTATATTTTGTAACTTTTGATTTTGCATTCAAATTTTTTGATTATTCAATTTCTTTAATCACAAGAGTACCAGAGCAAGCAAAGGCTAAAATATACATATATAATATACATTCATACATATATATGTTATATATTCATCAAATAGACATATATATATTCATTTATTCCAAAACTGCTTATTTGACACCTACAGTGTGGCAAGAACTGTGCGAGGCAGTGGGGAATAAGGGATGACGATTCTGGTACTTAAGGCACATACACTCGACTGAAAGAAGCTGACAAGCAATCAGGACCTAGATTGACAACTTGAGTGGTTGAGGAAAGGAAGCTGCACCAACAGAAACAAATGTCCAAAGGGAAAGCCAGTTTAAGACATAATATAGTTGATAGGAGATGCGCTGCAATTTGATGAAAGGAAGGATTTATGCATATTAAAAATTATACCTGGGAGTAGTTAGAAGATCGCATTTAGAAAAGATTCCAAAACTGGATGTTGAGTATTCTTTCGAGAAAGAAAGTCTAAGAGACAAAGCAAAAAGAAGAGAGAAGAGAAGGAATCCAGGACCACATCCACATTTGTTGGGTTTTAGGCATTTTTCTTTTTATCAAAGTTCCATTCAAGATCCTGAATTTTCAAAGTAATTTTGTTAAAGGAAAGAGTGAAGTGTTTTTCAAATACAGCTAAAAAGGGCTGAAAACACTGTAACCGTCTCTGCCAAACCTCTAGCTTTTTATAATAATAATAATTACAAAGAAAACTCCATAGTTCGGGTAAATACAGTTTAAAACATCATAATCCTAAAGTTGTGCATCTGACATCTGGGGAGATGTCTGATGCCCGCTGATGATTTATGACACAGGAAATTTGCAGGTTCTTTGGATACAGTATTACTCAGGTAAAAAAAAAAAAAAAAAAAAAAAAAAGACACTCTGATTCAAATCCATTTGCTTTTATTTTTGATCATTCTGAGAAATCATTTCATGTCAAGTATTAATTCTTCCTAAAGCGAGCTGGTAGAACACTGTGCTAATGAGGCCAAAGTGGCTGGTTCGCTCCCTGTACTGCCAATAGGCCCCACACGGGGACAGCTCTTTGGTACATGCCTCTAATCAACTCCAGCTGTCTCCAAGTTTGGTACCGGGCACAGAGGGACCCTGATGGGAGAAGGTGAATTTCTGATGAGGAACGACATCTACAAAAATTGCAGAAATTTCTAACCTAGTTAACTTGTATCTCACAATAGACCGTGGACTCCAGTCACCTACATTTGTCCTTGAGGGTTTTTTTGTTTTTTTTAACAAGTAAAACAAGTTTATTAAAAAAAAAAATTTCACAAATGATTCACTCAACCAGGAGAAAGGGAAAATCCAAGGTGATGGCTGTAAGTGCAATCGAATCCCTCTGATGTCTCCTAGGCGTCATTATTGTCAACCAGACCATGCTGTATTGCTCTTGTTTTAAAACTGAGCACAAGTTGGCCATGCAGGAAAAGGAACCCACAAAACAAAAATGCATTTTCAGACCCCATCACAAGTTCTGCCAAGCATAGAGTTTACAAGTGTAACAATGGCAGCTGTTCCCACTAGTAAGAACAGCTGGGAAAAACAGAACCAGATTCATTATCTCTCAGATTATGATCTGTTGGAACAATGCCCAAAATATCAACACTGACACTGAGTGACAGCAGTTAGCCTCTGATAACCCCTTTAAAGTTCATGTTTCATTTTCACCAAAAGAAATTAGTAATATCACATTCACAAACAAACAAAACATCTCAGAATTATCCTAGCAATTGAGGTATAAATCTGTTTTCTTTTAGATATTTCAAGCTGCTGGTAGTCAAGATCAGAATAAACATTAGTCACTCTAGTCCCCTGAAAGATTACAATCTAAAGCAGATACACATTGGGAGAGAGAAGTCATAGAATTGATATACCGTTCAAGTTACCCATGAAATACAATCAAGTTGTGAGAATTAGAAACGTCCACAGCTAGAAATAGATACCCCCAAAGTCCAGATGACTGAGGAGGGAGAAACATCGTGTTGACCTTATGCTTTGTGGGAATGAATTAGGATTATAAATTCAGACAATGAGTTAAATTTAAGGAAAATCTCAAGGGAAATTTTAAAAAGAGAACAATAAGTTGGGTGAAGGAAAGGATGTACTTCAAAGAGAGTAAAGGAGAAGAGAGTCATAAATTCGATTAGGGTAAAAACTGGAGCATATAATATTGTTGTTATGATTTTGGCTGCAGAAATAAAATGAACAAAAGTTTATCTTTTCTTGTTTTTATGAATATAATAGAACAAAGAGCTACCAAGCCAGACATTAGGTAGCCATGAACATTGGCTTAATACCTGGACAACTGGAATAAAAGACTCTAGATTCTGCAAGAATTTGACATTAAGAGAAATAAAGTCTATCTATCTGAAAAATACAATCAGGAAAAATATCGATGGCATCCATGGCCATCATGCATTCCTTTACACCCATAGAATTTTATGTTTAATGGAAGAATTTAGTTCAAATTTAGTTCTAGATAATTGATGAGGTAGTTGATAGTAACATAGATGACATCACAATTTACTAGAAAAAGCATGACTTCTAGAATCAGGCAGAGCACAGAATGAGCCAGCAAGTCATGATGGGTAAAGTTTGTCAAGTACGTCCTATTTGCCCAGGGATCTTCTGCAGGCTGTACCTGAATTCATTTCTCACCAAATTCCTCCAACCACCCTATGATTTTGTGTCATTATTACCATTTTATAGATGAGAAGCTGATTTATGAGAAGCTGAGTTACTTGGCCAAGGTCAAAGAGACAGGAAGTGGCAGAGCTATACTGGGAAATATTTCATGTGCCCTAAGTATCACCAGCTGGGTGGCTCCAGGAAAGTCATCTCACTTGGTCACCGCAATTTTGCTCAAAACCTCATGAAGAGCATTAGGGGTTAGCATCAGAACCATTAATTTCTGCAGTACAGTAGCTCAATGCTGGTTGACATCATTATGACATCATGACAGGTCACCAGAGATTTTTTTTGGGGGGGGAACCTCAGAAAATGGAAAGGACCGATATCCTTCCCAAATGTCTAAAATAAGAAAGTTCCTTATTGTTCTTAATTGGTAGGTGGGGAACTCTTGTTAAGTAACCTGTTTACCACAGTCTTGAGATGTACTTGCTTTGAGCCTCCAGATGTAAGTCTCATGCTGTGACTTTTTTCTCCCTTCACATTAATAAAAATAAACTGAGAAGTAACACATTTCAGAGGTGCTAATGAGAGGAGGCAGTAAGTCCAGAGATGAGGAAGGGACTTCGTGGCTGCATATATAATTATTGACTGACTTTATCCCTGTCTCCATGGACCCGGAAGGGCTTCACATTTCTCTTTCAGATCGACTAACCTTTAGGCAGGTGTCTTTCTGACTATGGGCCCCTCATCTCCCTTTCATGGAGCATTTACTGTAGAAAACTCATAATTGTACATTCCTTCTCTGTCCTTTGAGTTGCAAATCTTCTCTCAGCCTCTTTCCAGTTTTGAGAACCCAGGACTGTCCTTCTCAAGGACCTGGGAGCCATCCCTTTGAAATGGAATCAAGAGAGATGGTGCCTCTATCTCCCAGTCTCTTTAGGAGTGTAGGAGCACCAGTTAGCAAAATCACATCCATCCAACTTCCCTGCTGATGTCCTCCTGTGCTTTTAAACCAGCTCCCCCAGTGCTCAACTCCCCCATCTTCTGCGTCAGTAGAACTGAGTTCAGTCTCTCTCCTGCTGCAATGGTCTTGACCAAAGTTTCTCTTTCCTGTTTAACTACATCTGATGCAATGATTTCTTTGACAGTGGCGGTTTTAACATTCATGGAGGACGGCAGACATTAGACAGGAAAAGGGAAGAAAAGTGCATAAGCGGATTTTCTGGAGCCAGCATTCCTCCTTGTGAGCTCTTTATGTAAAAACACCAGCACCTCTATGACATCGTGATTGGGTCATGAAAGCAGGCACTCCTGGAATGCAAAAATCTTGGGTAAGGACTGGGAAGGTGGGGGGAGGGAGGAAAAAAAAGAAAATAAATGACAGCTTTAAAAAAGAACAATTATAAAATTTATATTCTAAAGGCATAATAATAGACTTTTATGCAAATTAAAATACATTTAAATGCAAATTCAAGGCATATTTTAATGCAAATTTATATGTGGTCCTCCTGCCTATTTCACATATCTGGCTGTGACCTTGTAAAGACCTTAGCAACAATTCCTACCTAATGTTTTAGAGCACTAGGTAAAGGAGAGTTCTATTGTGAGCCAACTCCAAGCTCCACTGGATCGTTTGGGGAGGTGGAAGGGTAGGGTAAATTCCTAGAGATCTGAAATACTTAGGAGAGGCCAGCGTAAAAGAAAAAAACCACCTCTCCCAGGACAGCTCCAGCCTCAATGTGCCATTATGGATTTCAGAGCTCTGGGTTGTTATTAAAACCCAGGGTCAACCCAGCAGCATTAATGACCCCTGGGAAGCAGACCTAACCTTTCTTCCACTGGTGGATCTTTGAAAACACGTGCTGCCCCTCAAAGGAAAGCAAGTGCTAATTCACTCCCTTTAGCCATGAGAACCTCAGGGTAGGACTCAGGTAAGTTTATGTCAATATACTAGTTGCGAGATCTTGGGTGAATAAAAGATTTAACTTCTCTGAGCCTCAGATCACCAACCAACACAGACATAAAAGTCTCTAATAAGGAGAGGTGTTATGATGTGTAGTATTATATGTCTGGCACAGAGAAGTCACGAAACAGAAGCACCTGCCATCGTCATTATTATCTTTATCATTAGTATGACTTTTTCCTACATTTTAATCTTTATTCCCAACTGCCGATCTTAACAGACATTTCCCATTTGACTGTAGGATCATGCGAGCTTGCGTGTGTGTGTGTGTGTGTGTGTGTGTGTGTGTGTGTGTGTTTCCAGGTACCTAATGAATAACTGCACTTGTCTGAGAAATGAATTTCATGCAGCTTCAGGCCTGGATAAATAAATGTTTACCACTCATCACTTGCTATGGCATACACACAATATTTGCTCAATACTTACTTTTGACTGACTTTCCAAGTCCCATGCTGTAGGAGTTTGCTAGCACTGCTGCAACAAGGTGCCACCGACTGGGTGGCTTAAACAACAGAATTTAATTTTTCATAGTTCTGGAGGCTGGAAGTCCAAGATCAAGGAGTTGGCAAGGTTGGCTTCTCCTGAGGCCTCTCTCCTTGGCTTGTTGATGGCTGTCTCCTCCCTCTTTTGATAAGGACACCAGTTACTTAGACGGGGGTCCACCCTAATGACTTCATTTTAACTTAATTACTTTTATAAAAGAGCTTGTCTCCAAATATGAGCACATACGGAGGTACTGGGTATTCAAGCTTCAACACATGAATTTTGTGAGGGACATAATTCAGCCCATAACATGTGCTTTGCCTTCATAAACATCTGTTTTATGTAATAGTCTCACCTCACCCATTATATTTTTCCATTATTTATAATTTTTATCTGCATTTGATTATTCAGACTCATTTGAAACTTAATCAGATGCAGAAAGACCCTGGTCCAAGAATGTGACTTAGACTCACCCAACCTCTTAGAACAGACCTGGGTCTTGTATAGGAAAACATGATAGAGTAAGATTGGGAATGCCTGGGAAGTGCAGTCCAAGTATGGATTTCTTTGTAAATCCCACAGTGTTCATGCAGCACAGTAAATCAGATTAGATGCCTGCTGCAGGAATAAGTGAATTAATGAATGAATGATCAGGAGTCAGGAAGCAACAACTAATATTATCTTGCATCTTCTAAAGACACACAAAGTAATCAAGTTGCCTTGTTGAAGACTCTTTAGAGCTGCCTCACTGGGAAATCTTCCATCTGAGAAATGGCCTGGGAACCCATACTCATCTGCAGAGTAGCCTGAACTGTATCTCTAGCTTTTCCAGAATTTCCCAAGCTCTGTGAGTGCTCTTCCAAAGGTATGAAGATAGGTCACAGAAGTAATCTGCCAAGGTCTTGAGTAGACCCCGGAGAGAAGAAAGGCAAGAGTACCACACAGCCGAAATGATTGAAAGCAAGAAATTGAATCATGAAAATCGCCAGATCATTGTATTTCTCCTTTAGTAAGACTAATTTCGTTCACTTTGACCAAATAACAGGCTTAATCTACAAACAGGGAGGTGACCCATTTAATCCCTGCCTTCAAGTGATGAGATGAATTAGTCCTTCCAATAAAAGGAATCCACCAACATGCCTACCATGGTGCAGTATCTATAGAGAAACACTGGATAGAGGTATAGTTGTCCCTTCCAAAGAGAAAGCCATCATCTATTTTTAAAAGAAATCCTCAGCCTCCCTCACTCAACAACTCCCTAACTCCACTCACCCTATTCATCATTTTCCAGTCCTTATCCATTCATTTTCTACTTTTTTCCACTTTAAAATTGAATTTTAAAAAATTCGATGGGATAGATAGTTGATAGCTAAATCAAAATAGAGATACGGATAAAAACCATCAAAACTCTAATCTCCATCTTAAAAAAAAGGTGATTATTCCCAACACACGTTTTAGTTCTCTGCTTGTAATTTCATTTTTGTTTTCAACAAAGACAAAAGAGAAAGAACGGAAGAGGACAGAGGAGACAACTGAACATTTTTAAGTGTTTTATCAGAGCATGAGTTTGGAGGTTGTGTTACAGTCCCTAGTGGAAATTTGTTTTCATCACAAACCACCTCACAGTATGATACAATTTATCATGATTGTCATCCTAGGCTCAAGAGAGAACAGAAATAGAATGTTAGGGTCTCTGTGGGGGAGAACTGCTGCCCAAGTGCCTGGTTAAACCTCTGAAAATCATCATTGTCATTGGAGGCTAGCTGCTGGCTACTTCTTCTCACAAACCCGTAGATGACCCTAATTTCCCAGCCTTACCTCTTAGGTTGGCAGGAATGTACATCAATCAGCAAATATGCAGGGGGAAGAAAATCATTCAAGTGCATCAATATGCTTTCCAAAAGTCAGCAACCACATATTGCATGCACTTCTAATTCTAATATAGACAGGGCATTTTACAGGTACCTCTCTTCTTTTTCTTTTTCTCAACTGAATTTTAATGTCCCTTGAACATTTAAAATTCTGCCAGAAATGTTGACTTGAACCAAGATTTTATCTTTAATTTGAAGAAGGCAAAGGATATAATGTCTTAAAAAGAAGAAGGAAATGCAGGGTTTTCTGCAATTAGCAAAGTAGACGTCAGTGAGAATGCCTTCTGGAAATCTCCAGTGCATAAGGGGTACGTTAGAATGACAGCAGGCAGCAGATGAAAACAGCACTTGGGAACTTGAGAATCCTTTTTCTGTGGCACACTATTCAATAGACAACAATTTTGCCTTTCTTTAAACTGAGATCTCTTGCTTTTATTTTGTTTGATTTTGATCATTAGCACAACTGCACATACAATTGTCAGTTAAATTAACTTCAGGCTGAATTCATGTTTACATTCCCACCTCATTCTACTTCAATACTTTCAGAAATCCCATCTCTTTGGGAGAAACATTAAAACAAAAGGAATTAGTTAGAAAGTTTCCCCCAATTTTAAAACCTCTTTCTCCTCCCCCGTCTCCCTTATTATGCACCAGACAGGGGTACGTGGGTGGCTCAGCTGGTTAAGCATCTGACCCCTGATTTCAGATCATGATCTCAGGATCTTGAGAGCCCCATGTAGGGCTCCACACTGGGTGCGGAGTCTGCCTAAGAATTTCTCTCTCTCTCTCTCCCTCTGCCTCTCCCCCATTCACTCTCGTGTTCTCTCAAGGAAGGAAAGAAGGGAAGGAGGGAGAGGAGGAAAGAAGAGAGGGAGGGAAAATATTAACACCGGGCAGTTGGAGTTAAGTCATCTGTTCTCACCACTTCATTAATTGTGTTTGGAGCTCAAGTCTGTCTCTCAAACCCAACTTTTCCTATAAATCAGAGTGTTACGTTCCATTTCTACCAGAGTGTCCAACTGGTTAAAACATAGGTACATATCCACACCAATAAATAGAAGGATAATGGTCTTTCCTCACAATACGCTCTCCTTTCTTTAAAAAAAAGAAAATATCATTATTCACCCAGTTGTTTAGTTCATAGGCCTGGTGTTCATCTTTTTTCCCTCCTCTTTCTCAGCTGCAACACTTAACCAATCACCAACTTTTCCAAGCTCTCTCTCCATGATATCTTTTGAATCTGTCCTTTTTCCCATCTGCCACCACCTCTCAATTCAGACCACAATCAATGCCCCACCGAGCTGACCACAGATGCAACACCTGCTTCTCTTGACCCCTCACACATATTAGCACCGCAGCACAGCGAGTTATATTTCCAAAGTGCAAATGTCTTCATTTCCCTTCTTGAGTAAAAGCCCTATGCTGGTGCCACATTGCCTGTTGGAACGGGAGGGAGGGACAGTAAAGGAGTCCCCAAACTGAGCAGGCACTTTGAGCCTGTATAATTCACATAGAGTTTTATGCAGGGTAACTTATTGACTAGGGTCTGGTGTAGCGCGATCCATGGAAGCTGCACCATTGTTCTCTGAAAAGCCCAGATCTTTGCCCCCAGGTTTTAGAGAGGAGACATGCTGAAGGGCATTGTAGTGAGATCAAAGAGTTCCCACGCGTCGCAAAGGGCTTGCATACACCTGCTTGACCACCAACCTTTAAGGAGAACTTACGGTTCCACCTGTGGGTCAGGAATGAGAGAGTCTTATCTCTGACAGATTCATGGGTCGCCAGAAAAACCTTCCTCCCATCCTGGCTTAGGCAGGCATTTCTCAGGTAAGTATATTCATCTCCAAGAGTCCTGGAACATGGAGCCCCAAGAGACCTCATCCAGCAAACATGAGTAAGATGGAAGACCAAAGAGAGCACCAGCGTTGCCAGCGCTCCTACAGCATCCGGAGAAGTCTAGATGGCATGGGATGGTGAGCAGGCCCTTTACTCTCTGCCCCTGGCAAACTTCTCCAGTCTCATCTCCTCTTATTTCAGTATTTTCATTTCCCAACTTCCTCTATCCTAGCAGCTCCTTAACATTAGACATTCTGTCTTTTTATTTATGGTTTATCACTGATTCCTAAGTACATAACGTGACAACGTGGTCATCGAAGTCCATGTTCAGTGAGAATGAGGGAAGACCATGGTGGAAGGTGTGGTAGGAGTCGGTCTCACAGACTGTGTTCCTGTTGCTTCACTGGGATCTTGAGGAAACCATTTGCCCTGATTGGCAGCATGTTCCTCTTTCACCTTCAGAGTAAATATTTGGTATGGACAACCACATTTACTGTCAGAAACTTTATTTGATTCTTAGGTGTTTTGCTTTGTCTCTGGTAAGGTGTAGTTCAGCTGACTCAGTATTTTCTCAGTTTTTTCCCTGTGCTTCTGACAGACTACTATCTGCTTCTCCTTGTAAAGTTTTCCCTTATGAAATGCTAACTAAGTGTGGGCTGTTACCATACGAGGAAACATGCCGGGATAATTCACTGTGGGGACAACGAGGAGCAGACCTGCACAGTTCTCCCGGCAGCCCAAACTCAGCTGTGAAATGCCAAGTGTCTCTGCGGTGCCTCCTTCTACTTTACTGACGAAAAGGGAGGAGAGGTTAGAAAAATGACAAAATGTATGGGTATTTTGAACCCATAAATAAAATCAAATAAAGTTATTTTAAAAATTAATTTATTAGAATTAAAATTATTACAGGAACAGACTAAATTGTCCTGGATCTTAGAGTGGTCCCTCCTCATTTCTAAGTTCTTTGGAAGGGAAATGAATTAACAACCAGAAATACAAGATGCAGAAGTCTTACTACTTGGACTTTGGAAACTATTGGTTTTCTTATCTGTAAAACAGAAATCCTACACACCTCAAATTGTACTTATATTCTTACTGAATCAGACATGTTTTTAAAAACACACAAACATGGGAATTACATCAAACTAAAAAGCTTCTGCACAGAGGAAAGAAAGGAAAGAAAGAAAGAAAGAAAGAAAGAAAGAAAGAAAGAAAGAAAGAAAGAAAGGAAACAGAGGGAGAGAGGGAAGGAAGGAAGGAAGAAAGGAAGGCAGACATCAACAAAATAAAAAGGCAGCATGGTCACATGGGAGGCTATATTTTGTTGTTTTATCTAGGTAAATAACCCTTCCTCTTATGTGATTTTTTTTTTCTATGCTCAAGTTACAATTAAACTAAGCAAATTGTAAAGCTGTAACCTTATTTTTGAATGCCTACTGATACAGATTTGGAGACAACAAGGCAAAAAGAAGCTGATGCTTAAAAAAAAACATTTAATGAATTAAGCTGCTTGGCACTTCAGAGACAATACAAAAAGAGAACTGTGTTAGTTAATTTTATGCCAACTTGACTGGCCACGGTGCCCAGATTAAGCATTATTCCCCCGTATGTTCCTGAGGCTGTTTCTGGATAAGATAAACTTTTGCATCTGTAGACTGAGTAGATTGCCTGCTCCATCACTGTTTTGAGAGCCTGCATAGAACAAAAGGCAGAGAGGAAGGAGGAATTTGACCCCTTTCTTGGACTGCCTGTTTGAGTTCAACATCTCATCTCCACTTTTCCTGCCCGGGGGCTGGGGTGTATTGTTCTCAGCCTCAGACTGAATCATACCACAGGCCTGGCTACATCTCCAGCTCGGGGACAGACGATTGTGGGACACCTCAGTCTCCATAATTACATAAGCCAATTCCTTATGATGAACACATCTTATTTGTGCACACACACTCAGACATGCTTTCAGCGCTTTCAGTGTTACTAGTGTGGAAAACCCTGACCAGACAAAAAATGTGCTATTTTAGGAAAATCAGAAGGAGGACAAACACATATGCATCCAGGACCAGGTGTTTCGGTGGCTGCTTCTGCTAAGACTCTCTCACTTAACCCTCCTGTTACATGTTGTCAGCTTCGTTTGACAGAAGAGCGTCAGTACGATGTCATCGCTTGTTTGATAGCGCAGTAAGTTTGTAAATAATGGAATATGGATTAGAATACAAACCGGCCTGACTCCAGAACCTTTGTCTTCCCACCACCACTGCCTACTTAGCTACACTCTACCACCGAGAGCTACGGAGCTATTTTGTATGTTCAGCTATTGCTGACTTTATACCAAAAGGATACTAAGTTTTAGCAAATACAATCATTGTAAGAAAAAGCAATACACTAGGATTCTACTCCCAAATATCATGTAAGACAGTAAAGAGCTGCTGTACTGTTTCATCCATTGCCTTTTGATAATTGTCTGTTTATGAAGGTTACATGCATTCTTCTATAAAGAAGAAGAAGAAGCAGTATGATCAAAAATTTTAAAAAAAATAAAAATTTCTGAAATTGAAGACATTTCTAAAAATCAAAGGAAGAGCTAGCTCTACTGAAAGTCAAGGTGTCCAATGAACAAAATGATAAATTTCTTGTGTGGGGGTTTCACTTCTTCGTGTTAATAGATTTTGTTATATTGTAGAAGAATTTATGGCATCATTATCTTATTCAAAAGATCTACACATTCTGCATATATGGTATTATAACTTTTATAAATAAAAGTTGCCTGAATTCATAAGCAAGGCAAAATGTGCTAATGGAGTCAGAAGGTAGTTGAGAATGTCATTTGTAACCTCTGGTTCCGTCCTCTGAGCATTGCATTTCATAGGTGCTCAGCATACTTTTTGAAGGGAGCCATGCTACAAAAAAAAAAAAAAGATGACATTTGCTTTGTTATATTAAAACAATCCAAGAATCGTATAGTAGCTCCTGAGATGAATTTCTTGGGGAAAAGTGGAGTGAGTTTTGATATTAGCTCACAAACATATTTGCATTTTATGACATTTATTATATAGGTTCAACTAATAAAAAAGTAAAAAAAAATTAGAAACAATGGAAACTTTGTAATTTGACCAAAAGTGTGTGTCATCATGCATGGTTTGTAGAATGAACCGCTTTCAGACCAATACTCTTTAATGTCCACATTTGTTTGATAAATTTGCCAACAAGGTTCCTTGGCAAAGTCTCCTTAATGCACATTGAATAAATAGGAGAGATTCGAGGTGCAAGTAAACTAATAAAATCTTCTGCTCATTATTTTAAGAGGATGTCACCAACTGACCAGGAGTACTTCACTTCATCGGCTCTGAAATCTTTAACAGACTTGTGAAATATGTCATAACTAAGTGCATGTAGTGAAAGTATGTTTTAAAAAAAATGCATAGGGTGAGTTTTATTTTCACCCCTCAGATGTGCTATGAGTGCTCAATTGGAGTAAAGATGGATTTCTGAGGTGTAGATAAATTTCCATACCAATATCTCTATGCCTGCTGTGTTCATGGCAGTACCTTATTCTGAATCTGGCCTTATTTTCACAGACCAAAAATCATGTTTTGGATAAAAATTTTTGTAAAACATACCAAAGTTTAATTCATGTGAATTTTATGACAGATTTTATAAACAAGGATTTTGTTTCATGAGGCATTTTAAAAATGGGAAAAATAGGGTCCCAAATTGATTGGAATGACTTTGGATCTAGAAGTGGGCGAATAGGGCACTTGGGTGGCTCAGTCATTTAAGCATCTGACTTTGGCTCAGGTCATGATCCTAGAGTCCCTGGGATCAAGTTCTGCATCAAGCTCCCTACTCAGCGGGAAGCCTGCTTCTCCCTCTCCCACTCCCTTGTGTTCCCTCTCTGGCTCTCTCTCTCTGTGTAAAATAAATAAACAAAAATCTTAAAAAGAACAAGAAGAAAAAGAAAAAGGAGTTGGGGGGAGGAGAAGAAGGGATCTTGTGCTGACCTCTCTGCCCAGGCCTTCAGACATGGTCTGCTCTTGAACAGAACAACCGCTCCATGCGAGGAGATCCCTGAGGCAAGCCCCACATGCAGAGGACCCGACCGCAGCACCTCCTCTGTGGGCCCCATGAAGGAGCCATCCTGGGTGCCCTTCCCCTGCCCACAGAGCTGCCTGACCTAGCTGACACCATGTAGAATGCAGGTGAGCTCTCCCCCACCCCCCGACAAAGATGCACATTAGCAAGCAAACTGGATTAATGCTATTGTGTTAAACATGAGTTTGGGGATAATTCATTGTTCAGTAGCACATAATCAGGACACCTACAAAGACCACCAAGTACACTGAACAGTTATTCTCAAGAAAAGGGCAACATCGCCCAGTGGACCAATGCCAAGGCAATGGCTGACTGTGGTCCTATCTTCCGCCTTAAGTACCCGTGGTCCTGCAGTGGAACCTGGGACCCCTGCACCTGAGCAACAGGACTTGATTTACATTTCATACAAATATATTAGTGTATATGCTTAGCTATAAGAGTTGAGAGAGAGAGGAAGTTCCAAAATAAAATTACTTAAAAAGTAAACATAATCTATTTGTGACATAGATGAGGTAATCTGTCCAGGAAAGGGAACCAGAGCCACCCCTCAAAAATGGCTTCATCTCACCAATCTATGGATAGATCCACAAAATCCTATGTCCTGAAAAACTGACCATCACCAGAGGGACTGAACAGAAACCAGAAGAATAAATGGACTTCCCAAAAAATAGTTCTGAACACTATCTTACATGAGAAATAAGAAAAAAAAAAAATTTCTGTGGTTTCACCCCAGAATATTTAAACGAACACATTTAGGGTATGGCCAGACATCAGTACTAACACACAGCTAAACAAACCCAAAAGGTAAGCAATTCTAATAGAAGACAAAGCTAATCAATGCTGATGTAATGTCTCTAACTCATAAGTTCTCTCTTTTCTTCCCCAACCACATCTTGAAGTCCAGTGTGAATCTACTAATAGGTATACAAAATAGAAAACCAATGAGCTCATCTAAGGTTAAAGAATTGAACTATAAAGTAATCAGAAGTTTTCCCTTCTTACCTACCAGGTTAGGAATTTTTTTTTTTAATTTTAAAAATAGATCATATCTAACATTGGTGAGGAAATAGGGAACTAGAAATTCAAATAATATTGAAGGGAACATAAATTGGTGTAAATTTGTGGAGACACTTTAGCACCATCCATCAGATGTAAAGGCCACACTCTCTTTGACCCAACAGTCCTGCTTCTGAAGAGTCTGCCCTTCAGAAACACTGGCAGACATGTACAAGTGTTTACTTGCCCTTTGTATCTAAATGTAAAAAGCTAGAAGCAATACGAGTGTATATCAATATAGGAATAATCATTAAACTGTTTTGTACGACTTCTAGAGAATATTATAAAACCACTAGTAAGAATGAGATATCTGCAGGGCACCTTGGTGGCTCAGTCTATTAAGCGTCTGCCTTGGGCTCACATCATGACCCTGGGGTACTGGGGTTAGAGCTCTGAGTTGGGCTCCCTGCTCAGCCTGAGTCTGCTTCTCCCTCTCCCTCTGCCCCTCGCCCCACCCGTGCTCTCTCACACACACTGTGTGTGCTTTCTCTCTCTCACACACACACATAAATAAAATCTTAAAATAAAAAAAAAAGGATGAGATATTTGTAACAACACGAATAGATCTTAAGGACATTATGGTAAGATAGAGAAAACAAATACCGTATGTTCTGAACTACACATGTAATCTAAACACAAAGAAGTTCATAGATACAGAGGAGAGATTGGTGGTTACCAGAGGCAGGAGGTGGGAAGGTAGGCAAAAATGGATAAAAGGGGTCAAAATGTACAATCTTCCAGTTAGAAAATAAACAAGCCAAGGGATGTCACGTGCGTCATGATAACTACAATTGATGACACCTGTTGCATATTTGGAAGTTGCTTAGAGAGTAGAGCCTAAACTTTCTCAACACAAAGAAAAAAAATTCTCTGTGTATGGTGACGGATGTTAAGTAAAGTTACTGCAGTGATCATTTTGCAATATACACAAATGTTGAATCATTATGCTGTGCAGCTGAAACTAATAAAATGTCATATGTCAATTACACCTCAGTAAGAGAAGAGATAGACTTACAGGTAATGACAGATACACATCTCCAAGACATAACATTAGAGAAAATTATAAATCGTAAATTAATATATACCATATGCAGAACTTAACTAAACGTAAGACCAGTTTACGCATGTCTACATGTGTGCATGTACACTTATGAACACACACATACATGTAACGGTATGGAAAATGGATTTGGAAGGGTCCTCTCAATGATAAAAAAGCGGCTACCTCTGGATGTGGGAGAATTGGACAGAGGACAAAGGAAAAGCATTCATTCACGTACTACCTGAGTAATTTGTAAAATAATTTTTTCAGTGAGAAGCAAAAACGGCCACAAGTGGACTGTGCCAGTATCTGTTTCTACTCATCCTCACTGGGGTTAAGAAATTGTGTATCTGACCTGCTCAGTTACTACAACTCCCAATGCTTCCCCCAGCCCCCCAGCCACCCGACGTGGGGGTGATCAATGATCAAGGTTCCTGCACAGCCTCCATGCCCCACCTGCTTCTTTTACAGTTAGGATTATGCAAATTTGACACAAGTGTGACCTGTTTTTCTACAGTTTTCTAAGAAAACTCAAGTTTTGTGTCATCAGTTCCCTAATTTTCACTTCTTGCTTGTGAATGTAATTCTGTTATCACTGTCTACACAGAGAAAGTTGTCAAATAATTCTCTGAAAGATGTTTATAATTTCAAGCATTTTTGCACCATTGTTTCGGTCTACCCATCATACATATTGCCACAGTGACACTTCCATTGTTACAATTGCCAGTCAATAAAAGAAACAGAGAAACATTATCGGAGAGCCCTGCACCATGTGTATGTCTATTTCATTTGTACAATGTTCCGAAAATGGTGTATTTCTAGACTAACTCCACACTGAGAGGAGCTTTAGAAAGATTATATTTGTAAATGTTCATCATCTCGGAAGCATTTATTGAACTCTTCCTATATGTAGAAATATGTTCTTAGCATTCTGTAAGGGTTATGAGCGACGGAGTACAATTCCTGACCTCAAGCAAATTTGAATTCACTAAGACATATAACATCACTGACATCTGAGGCAAATTCTTATTGACATTTAATTGTTGTTTATTTAAAAAAAAATCACTGAACTCTCATTATTATTGGTTGGGAACAAGTCTAGACCCTTGAACTAGATCAGGGTGTAAAACAGAAAAAAATTAAAAATTTTCTTCCTTCATTTTGTTGTGGGAGAAACAGACAATAAGAATTAAATAACGGAATTATAATACCATTTAGGTTTCATGATATGGAAATGTTACTGATGCTTAATAAAATGGGTGGAAAGAAGATGTGCACCTCGAGAGAATAGGCAGGAGAGGGAGCTGTGGGGCAATTTTAGATCCAGGGGTGAAGGAAGCCCCCGGGGAGCAGGTGGCATTCAGAAACAGATGAGACTATGTCCACGAGCAGTTACGTGCCTGGTTGATGACCAGTGAAAAGCCAGGGTTCTGAGTTACAAAGGGTAAGTGGTGGTTACAGAAAATAAAGTGCGTTGAAACAGATGAGGTCAGATCACACAGGACCTCAAAAGCTATTGCAAAGATTGACATACTTACTGAGAAACACAACACAACAATACAAAACAAAAACTTGGATTGAGCAGAGCGAGGACATTATATAAAGAGATGCCTAATCACTGTGAATGCTGTCTTAATGACAGAGGGTAAGAGAATGAGAGTAAAATTATGGCACCAGTTATGAGGTTGTTGGAATAATCCAGAAGGAGCGTGCTGTTGTTGAGGCCAGGTTGGAAGTTGGAGTGGGGAGAAGGGGTTCAGACTCTGGACAAACATTGTAGATCAGTTTAGAAGATTCAGTGTTTGAAGGAAGGTTTGAAGGAAGAATATGAGGGAAAAAAATCAAGGGTATTGGCTAGTCAAAATGACATGTCTTTTACTTTGGCTTATTAAGACGACAGAGGAAGCCCAAGTGAAGAACAGATTTAACTAAGGTTGTGGATAAGCGAAGAGAGCATGCACAGCCAGAGAGATACAAACAAGAAGGACAGGAGCAACAAAATAATTACAGCAGAACAGACACACAAGCATGAATAACCTCATACGAACATATGTGATGTGGAAATATTTGCGGGATAGGGTTTTTTAAACTAATACAAAAGAGACTCAAACGATCATTGCCCACATCCAAAGTCACTCTTTTCACTTGTTCAGTCCCACAAATTACTGTGCCTCAGATCTTGCGAAACTTCTTTTGCCATTGTTTTCAGAGTCCGCAGCATGACCTTTGCAGTACATGCAAAGTTGACAAATCTTTAACTTTTGAAAACTGATTTTGTTTTGGAAACAGTGAAAGTCTTTTGGAGCCAAATTGAGTGAATTAAGTGAGTGATCAGGCTATGTAATTCTATTTGGGGTCCCAAACGAGGTGTGATTATAAAGTAATGAGACCTATTTCCTTGAATGACTCATAAACTGGCTCTGAAGAAAATTCCAAAGGAAGACTTACACAATTTGGAATTAGGGTCAACTTCATCAGGAAAGGGCTTCTGGAAAGAGTGAGTTTCAAATCAGGCTTACAGCAGCAGGCGGAAAGGTAATGGATTAGCAGCCACGAGGAATGACGTGAACAGGTAGTACTTACATTTCTGCAGAGATTTAACTTTAAAATTTTGATTATTATTTGCATGTCCCACCATTCATCCTTAAAATAAATGTGTAAAGGAGTAGCACAGAATTACTGCATTTTAAAGAACACAAGACTCTCTATTGACTCACTACCTCCTCTGATAAATTAGGAAATCAGACCTCCAGAATTTAAGAAACTCGTCCCAAATCACAGAGATGTGGAAAAACAAAACAAAACAAACAAACAGACAAAAAAAAAAAAAAAAGTAAAATTGATGTCTCTTGTCCTAACTCAGGGTGCTCTCTCCCAAATTGTCACAGTCCTAAAAATTGGACAGAAGCGAAACTGGACGCCAGAACTCCTGTTTCTTCATGGCCCGCTGTCAATTGTTTCAATTTACGTACAGGGAGAAGAAAATCACATATTTTCTCCGAAAGGCTCGGGGTCAGTGTTTCTCAACTAGGATGATTTTGCTTCCCAGGGGACTTTTGGAGGCAAGACTCCAAGGGCAGATGTTATTGGCATCTCGTTTGCAGAGGTGAGGAATCAGCACCCCACCACGTACAGAACAAGCCTCCTACAAAGACTTATCTGGCCCCAAATGCCAGTCGTGCTGAGATTAAGAAACACTGCCCTAGATGTAGAGCTAAAAGTCATGGGTAAACTTGGGAACATGAGCATATCATAATAAATAATTTGTATACATATAGTCCTTATACAAAACATACTGAGGCCAGGAAACATGGGTAGAAACTCATCCCTAAGGTTTAGGGCTATTAAAACTTGTTGAACATGAATATATTTGGACATTAATCAGTATTTATTTTGGGGGCTTATCTTTGTGTCATAGAACATATAAGCTATTATCTACAAACAGCCCAACACATGTAGTTCTTTTTCAAAGAATATATCTCAACTTTTGCAATTTTGGGGGTATAATAGCATTCTTATTTAGACTCTAAGACAGCTGGGCCAAGGTGTGAAAAATGTTGCCAGAAGCTGGGGCTGGTGGAATCGTCCATAGCCAAGTGTGTAAGGAAGGAAAAAAGGTCAATTAGCAGAAAAACGTGGTTCTTTGCTAAAAGCCTAGATGTGTATAAAGAAGAAAATCTCATTTGGAAGAGGGGTCCAGTGACACTTGATTTTGTCTAGCATTTATGTGAGAATTTGAATAAAATATAAACATAAAGGAAATCCCAAAATTGGGGGATGCAAGGCTTATATACATTACTGGTAGCTGCCTAAACTGAAATTGGACATATTTCTAATCAAATTATTCTTTTAGCTATGTTAAGAAATGCTTTTGACAGGAACTTGCAAATATAATACAAATGCAAATAATTTCCATAAGAATAAAAGTCGATAATGGCATTTAATATTTTGAGATTTTATCTTTTATTAATTAGGAAACAAATGTTCTGTCCCTTCCTTTGGACATTGTCGTCAATTTGTAATTTATGAATCTTTATTACTATTGAGAAATTGAGTCTTATATTTTATAAATGGAATATATGTATATATATATGAAAACAGTGTCAAGAGAATTTGTTTCTCAAAGCTGCATTTCAGAACTCACCAGATTGTGTGGCTGTTGAAAATCGATTTTCCCTCACCTTGTGGTCTGTACATGCAGTTTTTATTTTCCAAGGGGAAACACCTGCAATCAATTGATGAACTGCTGTTTGTGGATCCAACTGTCACTGGGGCCATGCGGTGGCAAAAGCCTCATTAACATGAGGAAAGTGCCTGCAAATGTATAATTGAGATGCAAACCATGAGCACATACGTTATTGTCTCTGCAGATTCTTTTTTCAAAAAACAAGCCCAACTTTTCAGAACTAGTCATCCTGAGCCTTATCCAATGAATACTACCATTTGGTAGTACTTTACTGACTAAAGACCCACTCTTCTATTTCTCCTTTGTCTGCTCACAGAGCCTTTCCAGTATCTTCTCCCCAAACAGCCAGGAAACTTCACTGGATCTCACAAAACGTATTGAGTCTTACAGTCTGCTCAGTGTAGGTATTGTGTTCAATGATACTCTGCATTGTCACAGCTGGTATGAGTACTCTATGGCAACTTCTTCTAAAAAAATTATAGAAAATGAGAAAAGGATTCCTCTTGGGGAATTATGGCAAATTTAATAATTGTCCACAATTTCTCCAAGTTTCTCAAAGCTGTCTGGTGTAGCCTTGTGTTAAAATAACCCCAGCTCTTATAACATCTTCATACTATGGTTGCACATGAAAGAATGGATATAAGTGAACTAAGACATCGCCCTGTGTGATCTACTTGTTTTCCCAGGAGGATTTAGGGCCCATTGGTTACACTGCTGAAGCTCACCTAGCTAATGAGAGGTAATGGCAACTTGAGTCCAGGTCTGTTTTGTGTTCCATGGGGACAGGACTAAGAAACATTCATTGTGTGCAAGGGCCAAGATGAAGAGTTGTCAAGATGTCAAGAATTTCCTCATCTGGTCTGTTTTGGAAGTGACGTAAGCAACATCCACGGCACATGGATTACATTCCCAATAGCCTTAGAAGGAACTAAAGTTTGCGTGATCTTCAAAGGACTTTTTTCACCAAATAAACTTCAACTAAGCACTGCCATGTCTCTGGTATCTCGCTCAACACTCAGTATACCATGGTGAATGCCATAGAGCCCTACTTCCAAAAAATGTGCAGATCCGGGTGGGAAACTTACATGAAGTTCTGTATCATAAAATAATGTGATAGATGTTCAAATGAAAGTAGACAATGGGGACAGTGGCCACAGATGGGAAGAGATGTTAAATTCTATTTGTAAGGGCCAGTGACATCTTCCCAGGCAAAAACAATAATGTCATATATTTGAAATGTGGTTTGGTTTGGTTTTACTAATTTACCAATTGGTGTCAAGGTATATTATATAGGTTCTTTGAGAGCTAAGTTCCCATTGAGCAATAATGTGAATGATATTTTAAAAGGGCAATGTGACATTTTTATTATTTTTTCTTTCTTCATCATATAATAAAATAAAAGTAAAATAAATACCAATGCAAATGCTTCCTCCCCTTTCTACTCCTAAATCCTGGTAGTGTTTCCAAAAAAGCCTTCTGGCCATCCAGAAAAAACTGATGCCTGTCATAGTTGTTGAAAATCTGCATCATCGGGTCAATTATAAAGGAGCATGGAGAAGGACGTGATAGGAAGTGCCTCTGGGGAGAGGAGGGATGAAAAGGATGGTAGGAATGGAGGGAATGTGGAGCAGGAGCTGGGAGAGAAATCTCTGGACTTGACTTTATATATATATATATTTTTTTTTTTTTTTGATTGTGCTCTGTTAGTCACCATACAGCACATTAGTTTTTGATGTAGTGTTCATAGTGTTCTATGATTCATTGTTTGTGTATGGAGGGCAGGCATTGCATGGAACACTGGGTGTTGGACTTTGCTCTAAAAGGAAGAGGGGCCATTCGGGACCTAGGAAACCCTGAGGGAACGAAGTCACCTCCTTCATCCTGTGATCCTTGCCACTGCTGGTCTGAGGGCAAGGGAGCTCTCTTTGCCTACTCTTTCAGGAACTGGTGGAGGATCTCCTTGATCAGCTTCCGGTATCTCCCTTGCAAAAACTCACCAGGAGTGACAATGGTCCACAACTCAAGATTTTGCCTCAAGACAGTATGACTCATTGGTATGAGTGATCATTTCCCAGCCTGACCTGAGCATCAGACATCACAAATGCCCAGGACACTAAACTCGAGTGGTATGGACTCAATTTTGTCCTCCCCAAATTCATATGTCGAAGCAATAGCCCACAATGTGGTTGTAATTGGAGGTGGGGCATTTGGGAAGTAATTAGGGTTATGTGAGGTCATGAGAGCTAGCCCTCATTGATGGGATTTGCGATTTAATAAGAAGAGATAGGGAAAGAGATTACTTCCTCTTGTTGTGAGGACACAGCAAGAGACTGGCCATCTGCAAGCCAGGAAGAGAGCTCTCACCAGGGAACCAAATCAGCCAGCGCTCTTATACTTCCCAGCCTATGGAAGTGTGAGAAAATAATTTCTGTTGTTTAAGCCACCCTGTCTATGATAATCTGTATGGCAGACCAAGCAGACGAAGAGATCAAGTAAGTGGGGTATCTGATAGGGTGATTACTTACCACATCTTACTTTGACCAAAGTGAGGGAAGCTTAGAGGCTGGGTTGAACCAATTTAAGATGCCCTGAGGTGAGCTGATGGTCTATGACCTGTACTCTCCTAGGCTGGGAAAATGGAAAGAACTTTGATGCTTCACTGTGTGCCCTTTTCCTTCTCTCTCAAGTAAGCAGGCTTCTTAAATCTCAGACCTAAGAGTGCATATATTTAATATGCGAAACCTAGAAAATGTCTAGCAGGATTAGGCAGAAACGTCTGTTTCTATTATTATCTATGAAAATATTTTTTCAAGAGATTAGATTCACAGCTACTGAGCATTTCAGGGCATAACACAAGACATGTTCTGCTGAAGTTCTAAAATACGGTTTCTGAATTGTTGAAAGAGGATTGTCTAAGATCCAAACACTCCAAAAGGGAGTTATTAACATGGAAACATCTGTTATCTGGTGGCCATTCTTTTCGTGGATTCCTTTCCCAAAGGTTAATGGACTGTGGTGTGTTCTTATAGTGACCCAAAGGATATGAAAGAATCCAGCATAAAAAGAAAAGATGACTAGCTTCCATAACCAAAAGAAGTTTGAAACAACAATGACCATGCTTGTTTTCTGTGGACACAGTTTAAACGTGGATGGTAAGGTGGGAAGATCCAGGTGATGAGTCTGCCCAGTGAGGACAGGTTCTCAGAAATAGGATTGGGTTTGAAGCCAGAACCGGGTGGGTGCAGAGTAACTCTGGCGGGTTCTTCCTTCACAACCTTTAAATTTTAATTTAATTTGTTATAAATTGAAAATATCTCAGGATAGTTTGGAGGAAAATTTTAAATTGTAGGTATATACATACATATATGTTTAGTATATATGTATATACCCTTTATGTGCAGGTGTATATGTCCCTATATTTATGTCTCTATTCATATATATGGGTATATGTCTATGTGTATAAATGTATATACATGCAAAAGTTACAGAGAGAGAAAGAGAGAGAGATGATAGACAGATGATAGAGGAGAGATAATGAAGAGAGCTAGCCCAATTCTCAGTAAGTGCCACTTTCCTGCCTGCCATTGTGATGCTTGCTGTTGTGTCAGAGATGGCCAAGCCCTTCGGGGTACTAGCTCCCACCACCGACAGACGCAGGGTCTGGACAAGAAACCGGTTCTGCGTTGTTGCTTCCGCCCTGGCCCAGCATGCACCCCATCAGGCCATGATTGCTTGTTAAGCTGCCGGACCTACTGGTGGTTCCGTTTAGGAGAGGATGGTATCGATTCTCTCTCCTCCACATCTCCCAAAGTGATGAGCGCTGAGTAGGCGCTAGGTAAGGCTTCCTTGCTAAAGGTAATAACTGAATAGCTGAGTGAATGAATGAATGAATGAGTCCATCAATCCACAGGAAGACGCTGCTGAGACTTAGTTTGTAATCATGGTGACAAAGTACTCAAGAATAATTCAGCGGGCAAAACGGTAAGGAGCCTGGGGGAGTTGCTGCCTCTGAGCGCCCCAGAGTCAGGAATGCCGCATAAGGGCTTGACAGGAGTCCAAACCACTGTAGGGCAGAGCCACAGGGATAACAAAAGTAACAAAGGAGCAAGTGCTGAGGTAAAGGGGTGGGTGCCTGAAGAACAGAGACAAGCACATTCTAAGTAGATTTTTAATTGTTTCGCAGTGTTGCCTATACTTTCTACTTTTCATACACAGAGCAGGAAAGCCCAGGACGTTTTACCGGTTCTGATTCCTGGATCGTCCCCACAGCCCTGGAGGAGGGGACTTGCTCAAGTTCTTGCAATGTCCAAATGGCATTCATTTCATTTGCAGGGTAGCTAACAAAGCAAATACTTCCACCCATAATAGTCAACCTCCTGCCCCATCTCTTCCCAGGTTATGGTTTTCAACCTTCTGCTACATTAAAATCATAAATGGCCATATTCAAAGTTCAGGTTGACACCGTTAAATGTGCTAGCCATTTCGGTGTTCCCACAGGCTTGTAGGCAACTCAACTGTGCACGGCGGCCTCACAAGGGTTGACTTTGTCCACATCCCCTGTTGTATTTCTACGCGACAGCTCTGTGAGAAATACTAATTGATCTTGAGATGGCTGCAGTACAGACACAAAACAGCTTGTAGTTGCTCTGTCACTGGGGGTTCCTAGGGGAAGGGAAGAGGTAAGGTGATTAACGGCCCTGGCAAGGCAGGCTTTATCTCAAATGAGATGCTTATGTAAGACAATCTGGCTCTTCTAATTTTCCTTTTCTGCTTGTGTTTTATTAGAGGTCAGAAGGAAAGTGCATTTGTAGGTGAGGTTTCTCCCTGGTGCTCTGACTTATTTTATGGCTCTGCTCTCCAAGCTAAGATCCAGGGGCTCAGAGGGGAAGGAAGAGCACTAGATTAGGAGTCAGAAGGATTACGGTGGGGCCTCAGCTTTGTGAAACTGGGCAAATCACTCGTTATCTGAAAGCCTCTGCATCTTCATCTGAAAAATGAGATAAGTCTACGCCTCACCTTCTCCTGCCTAAACCCATCTTGTTGTTCTTTGAGCACTAACCTCTATTAGTAAAAAACTGAGCCTGTCCTTAAACAATTACGAATTTATATGTTTGCATGTGTTGCACATTCATTAATGCTTTAATATATCATGTATGTTAACCATGAACAAAAAATAGAAATTTCAGAAGCTGACACTAAAATTAAAGAATATTTCCTTCCCACTCCCATCCTGAGTATTCCCCTGGGACACAAGGCCACCACTTTGAAGACAGTGCCCTGGACATAGTATTTATATTTGTCTAAATGTGGCTTCTTCTTTTTTCTTTTCCAGAGTCTTGATACTCAAAGGGCTGTCCCTGGACCAACAGCATTAGCATGACCTAAGACATATCAGAAATGCAAAATCTTAGGGGAACCTGGATGGCGCAGTTGGTTAAGTGCCTTACTCTTGATCTCAGTTCAGGTCTTAATCTCAGGGTCATGAGTTTGAGTCCCATGTTGGGTGTGGAGCCTACTTCAAAAAATATATATATAAACAAACAAACAAAAAACACACAAAAACCAAGAACCTCAGACCCCCCACCCCTTACCTGCTGAAACAGAATCTGAGTTTTGATGAGATCTCCAGATATACACCGACTTAGAGCTTTTTCCTTGAGTAAGTTGCCTTCATTTGAGTGTCCAAAAGATCTCTGCTTTCTACCTTTCAAGACTACAGGGGCACACAAATGTTAATCAGTCCTTCCCTGACTACCTCATGCCCATCCTGAGTTAGCTGCATTGACATTTCTGATCCTATGTACCTTATTAATGTGCTTTGGTATAGTGACAGCTCTTAGATGTTCACTAGACTCTGAGCTCTTCACATCGGGAACATTATCTTGACCATATCTGTTAGTCTTCTTGACAGTCACAGGAGTCTGTTATCAGAATCAAATGATATCTTCTCTGTGAAAAGATGACCATTTATTCATGCACTCAAGAAATATTCCTGCAGCGCCAACAGCCCCCACCCTCAACCTCTGGGATTCTAGGAAAATTCCCAGCCATGCAGTAGAAAGAAAACGGGGACAGCCCTCCCCTTCAGGCCCTCCAGGTATTAAATATAAAAAGTCATGAATTTCATCATCTGCCCTTGGTTGTTCCTGTATCAGTACTTTGGCCCCAGGCATTTTGGAGAATAATAAGCTTCTGTGGGAACTCAGGTGTTCTCTCTTGGGACTGCTGTTGAGCTAGAATATCCCGGTATCTTGTCCAGGAAACCAGTCTCTTGGTTTTCCTAGGACACCAACTTGGTTCCCCAGGCCCCAGACCTTCTCTTTCTCATGTATGGGTTGAACTACTTTCAGCTGCAAAAGAAATGGAAACTTATTTACATTTTCAGTGGGGAATTCAATAAATAAACCCTGAAGAATGGCTTAATAAGAATTTAAAACAATGCAGTAAAGAGAAGTGGGCTTGGCAAAATGTTCTTCCTTTCATTTGATAGATCCCTCTTGCACTGACCTCTATAGCATGGTTCAACGAAATTGCCTCCAATTACAGAAAAAAAAAAAAAAAAGGTTAAAATGAATTTGTTACTACTACTACTATAGAGTGGAGTTTCAGAGCACCTTGTATCATGGCCTAAATAAAAACTAGAAGTCCAGAAAATATGCTCTAAAAAACAGACTACACCATGTTTGGTTGACCATCTGTCATGATAGAATAATTAATCTCTAAATAAACACATCTAGTTAATTCCAGCAGTTCAGAACAATTGCTGCACCTTGCCAGCTGCCCAGGTCCAGCTGAAAAGCAGATCATTACTCCTTTGTTACAAATAGAGGAACCAAAGCATAGTGGGGAAAAGAGCCCTTTTGTGAACTCTCATTCCCATGTGATGTAATGGGAGCTTTCTGGTACTCACCAGCTCTTACAATCTCACCTTCAGTAGCTTCTGTCCTAGCTAGATCTGTCATACTCAGTACACAACACCTTAGATAAATTTTCTCTAAGACTGCCTTTCTTCCTTAATTTTAATATAATATTTCTAGAGTACTTATTCATAGATTAACTTTTAGCCTATTACAGCTGTAGTTTCTTTCCTCCACTGCTTAAGTTTCTTAACCTAATTTGTAGCATAGAAGTGCTGATGCACAGCTCCATGTGAAAGGCATTTCCTGGAATTGTTCAGTGTACAACTTCTACTACATTACATAGCAGCACTGTTTTTACTCTTTTTCTCAATTTTGTTCTTAAGCTTTCAGTATTTTTGGTTTATATGTTTTTCTCTGTGATTTTAATTTGTAGACTGTTTTGATAGGTAAAGTATTAATCTCAGAAGAAAGACTGGTTTTCTAAAGGAAATGCTTAACCATAATAGCATGAATGGTGTCACTATAATTACCATTTAAAGAGGGAAGCAGAGAATGAGGCAGAGTGGTGGACTCATTAATTTCCCTGCCTTTAACCACGGAGATTCAGATCCGGCTCAGAGAGAGAGGCCAAAAGCCATATCAATCTGTGCGATCAATGTTTAGCATAGTGAAATGGAATGTCACAGAGGCAAGGAAGGAACAGGCTGCTCTGCCACCATGTTGACCTTGAAGCAACAAAATAGAAATGTTAATTACCATTTGGATTATCATTCTGTAATGATGTCTTTATTATGATAATCATTAAATTTTAAATAGAGTTAAACACATTAAATCAGATCTTAAGATCCTACTGCTTTAGTTTGTAAAGAAACCTACACCAAACGTGTCTTTGAGACTAAAACGTATATAGTAATCTAGTTTGGATTTGCTTATGAATAATTTTTGTGCACAAAAAGTCCAGAATATAATATATAGAATTTACAGTCTTAGTGCTTCTGTAAAAACACTTCCTTAAAATCCCATGCCACAGTATATTTTTAATAAGCATAATTTATAACACTTTTACATGAAAATAAAAAGAAATATATATGGACTGTATGGGGAATTACAAACATTTTAAATAGGGAAAAATCTCTTCAATGTATTTATTATTTTCACCAAGTGGCACAGTTCTTAGGAAATGGAAACTACAATAAATGATTGAATGAAACATTTCAGTAATTTTTATCAGACCCGAATAAAGCTATAATAAAGCACATGCCAATATTCTTACAACATTGGATGACAGATTTGGGGCCCAGTTAAGTATTACCCCAGAATTTTATTTTAATTTTATAGACAAATGAAATAAACAACAGAATTATATTATTTTGTTACTGTGTGCATATCCTTGCTTATTGTACATTTTTCCTATATAAATTTGTCAAAATATATATACACATCTTTTTATGATATATATTATATATTTTATAATATATGTCTTTTTTATAATGAAAAGATTGTGATTTGAATATGTATTCTGAAATTTCCTACTTCTCTAAACTCGAGCAAATTTTTAATCTCAGTTTCTTTAGTTGTAAAACGTTAATAATGAAATCTACCTCCTGAGAGAGGGTTGAGCATGTAAAACTCTAAGCACCTAGCAAATCTCATTACTCTCTGGATGTGGCCTTGACCTAGCCTGGAAGGTGGAGGTGTGGGCAATGCAGGCAATCTCTTTTTACGCGATTTTCCCACAGATGTTCACCTGTGCTCCCCTCTTGCTCTTTCTGGATTTATTTTCTCTGGTTCTGGAAGATATACACGGTTCAATTTTCCCTTAAAATCTCAAACTTGAGTTTTAGCTAAGAGAGTAAATAGAAGAGTATCCACAGCTTGCTTTAGTTTATTTGCCTAGTTAATTTATTTTTTGTTTTATTTATTTGCCTAGTTAACTTAACAAAAAAGAAAAATATGGTGTAGAGGTTTCTATATGGATGTTTGGCCCAGAAAGCCAATTTAGCAAGAGCCATCTTGCGTATGATTGGCAGGTCATAAACCTCACTGAGAAAGAAACTCAGTAACACACCAGACGCAGCTAAGACCAGGTACTCCATAGTATGTGTGAACTTCTAATACTATGCCGATTTTTTTTTAAAGATTTTATTTCTTTATTTGAGAAAGAGAAAGCATATGAGTGGGAGGGAGCAGAGAAAGAGGGACAAGCAGACTCCCTGCTAAGCTCAATCCCAGGACTCTGAGATCATGACCTGAGCTGAAGTCAGATGGTTAACTGACCACCCAGGTGCCCCTAATACTATGTCAATTTTTAAGAATTTTTGTGTACTATATTGACATCATTTTTAAAATGTTTAACTGTGATAAAATACATAGCACATGAAATTTACCATTCTAACCACTTTTAAGTATACAGTTCAGTAGTGTTAAGCATGTTAAAATTGTTGTATAACCAATCTCTGGAACTCTTCATGTTGCAACACTGAAACTGATACTCATTAAACAACAATATTGGCATTCATTTACTTCTACCTAAATACAAAATGACATAAAACAAGGCCTTAAATAAGATGATAGAGTACTAAAACACTCAAAGCAAATATATGACAATTCACATTACCACTGGATGCCTATACCCATGTATATTATTTTATTTAATACTCAGAATTAACTGGTATTAATATTTAATAATATTATTTAATTAATACTCAGATATTGTGCCTTGCTTTATCCTGTTGAAGAAACATTACCAAAGAAAGAAACCATATTTCATGAGCCACAACTTTGGTAACTGAGAATCCAGATTTTCTCCCTGCTCTAGATAATGTCCTAGACCCTATCTTTCCATCCCTCTGCTTTTCTCATAGCTTAAACCCTATTCACTCTTGCCTGGATTACTGAGTGAACATGCTAATCCCCTAGTTGCTAGTGTACTTCAATTCCTCTCTTTTTCATGTCCAAAGAGACCCACGCCAGATGCAAATCTAACAAAGTGATTTTTGCCTACAGTCCTACAATGAGCTCCTGTAACATTTAATGGCAAAAGTAAAAACGCTTCCTGTTTCTTTTAAGCTTTAATGAGATAATTGACCAGCACATAAAAGAGGTATACAGACTGGTGAGAGTGAACATTATGTGTACACCTGTAGAATTATCAAAATAACCGAGATACTATACATGCCCATCACCCCGAGTTTCTATCCTCATCTTCAGGCACCCATTAATAATGTAACACTACAGGGGCGCCTGGGTGGCTCAGTTGGTTAAGTCTCTGCCTTCAGCTCAGGTCATGATCTCAGGGTTCTGGGATCAAGTCCCGCATCAGGCTCTCTGCTCAGTGGGGAGCCTGCTTCCCCCTCTCTCTCTGCCTGCCTCTCTGCCTACTTGTGGTCTCTCTCTCTCTCTCTCTCTCTGTCAAATATATAAATAAAATATTTTTTTTTAATGTAACACTACAAAAAACAAGCAAACAACAACAAAAAATTAGCTTGCAGTTTCTACAATTTTGTATAAACAAAAATCATAAAGGATGTATTTTTTCTGGCTTCTTTCATGAAGCATAATAATTTTGAAATTTCTCCATATGGCTGGGTCTATCAGTAGTTGTTCCTTTTGGTTTTTGAGTAAGAACCCAATGAATAGATGATCTGTGTATCCATTCATCATGTATTTTGTTTTCACTTTAGAGCTCTTGTGAACAAAGTGCTGTGAACAATTATGTAGAAATCTTTGACTGAATATATGCACTATTTCTCTTGAGTAAACACCTAGGAGTAGAATGACTAGCACATATAGTAGATATATATCTCATTTTTAAGACAGACTCAAACTGTTTTCCAGAATACCTGTATGAGCAAAGTATGAGCATTCCAGTTGCTCCACATCCTCAAAAATACTTGGTATGATCAGACCTTTCTTATTTTTTTTTTATTCTTAACCACTCTAGGCAGTTATGTAAGTAATATTTTATTGTAGATATAACTGACATTTATTTAATAACTAATATTGGACATTATTTTATGGACTTGTTGACCATCTGTATATCTTCATAACCAAGGTGTTGGTTCAAAACTTTTGCCCATTTGAAAAAATTTAGTTATTTGTCTCTATAGTTCAGTTGTAGAGTTTTTGGTATCAATTCTTTGTCAAATATATGTTTTATAAATATTTTCTCCCCATCTGTATTTTATTTAATTTTTATAACAGTGTCATTTGAACAGTAAAAGATTTTACTCTTGTTAAAATTCAATTATTAAATTTTCTTTTTACATTTTGTGTTTCCTGTGTTCTAAGAAAATTTTTCCCAAACCGAAAGTCACGAAGACTTTTCTCCTGTGTTTTACAGTTTTATAGTTTTAGCTCTTAAGTTTAGGTATGATCCATGTCAGCTGAAGTTTTGAATTTATTGTGAGGTCAGATTCATTGTTTATTTTTTGCAGATGGCTATCAAAGCATTCCACCATCATTACTGAAAAGATTATGATTTTTATTAAATTATCTTGGCACTGTTGTCAAAAATCTATTGACCATGTATTTGTGGGTCTATCCAGACTCTATTCTGGACTTTACACCTGTACTGATATATTTGTTAAAACAAACTCCAGTACAACAGTATCTTAATTACTGTAGCTTTTTATAAACCTTAACATCGGAGGGCACAAGACCTCTAATTTTAAATTTCTTATTCAAATATGTTGTGGCTATTCTAGATCCTTTGTATTTCCATCTGAATTTCAGAATCAGTTTGTTAATTTCTACAAAAGTCTACTACAATTTTGACTGGGATTGCATTGAATCTATAGATCATTTGTCAGGAGTGTAGACTTCTTATAATGTGTCTTGTGATCCATGAACAAAACTCTGTAGGATGTCCTATCTAGATAATCACATCATCTGTGAATAATGGCAGTTTGAATTTTTTCTTTATAGTCTCAGTGCATTTTATTCCTTTTCCTTGCCTTACTCTACTGTTTATAACCACTATTATACTATTAGTAGAGATAATGAGTGTGTATACCCTTGCCTTATTCCTAAACTGAGGAAAATAATTCAAGTTTTTCCACCATCAAATATGATGGCAGCTGTACGTTTTTCAGTGCCATCTCTTACCACTCTCTTTCTGATGTCTGGAGAGCTTTTATTTGGAATGAACGTTGGATTGTTTCAAATATTTTCTTTCTTTCTTTCTTTCTTTTTTTTTTTTTTTTTTTTTTTTTTTGGTATGTATGACCTCATTGGCCTTTGTGAACTCCCAGACTTATCTTCTCAACTTGGCAAAAACTTAGAATTCATCTGAATTCCCCCTTGCTGTGCTGTGGTCTGGAAACCCTCTCAGAAGGAAGAAAAACAATTGTAAGCCTCACCTGCTTGTTTCCTCTGTCTGGGTTCACTGCATGTGCCACCTTGTGCGTTGTCTAAAAATTGTTCTTTCATGTATTTTTCCCCATTGTTTATCTGTTCCATGTGGGAAGATAAATCCAGACCCTGTTACTTCATCAATGTCAAATATTGATGTCATCCTGTCTATTTACAGAAGCCTTATCTCTCACCAATCTCCAGCTTGCAACTCTTTCTTCAGACCAACAGATCTCCGAATGTTCCATGTCCCTTCTCTGTGTCTTCTCATACTCTGCTTCCTCTGCTAACTGTGCCTTTCTCTTCACATCTATAAATTCATCATCCTAGAAGATAAAGTCCAGCTGCTATGCCCTCTCAGAAACCTTATTTGTCATTCTGTAAGAACAAGAGTCTCTTCTGCATGCACCACACTGCCTTGTGATTGTCACTATGATATCAGTATTAACCTGCTTCCCAGACAGATTGTGGCTATTTGAAATCAAGACCTCTGCCATAGTCTGCTTGCTCTCCCAATGTCTAGTTCGTAATAGGAATCAATGAATTGAGTAATAACTAACCCACTTCTCTGTCTACCTTAGCATAGTTGTGTCTGGTATTTCACTGAACTTTTCCTACTACTATAACTCTTAATATTTTAATCATGAATTAAGAAATATTTTAATAAGAATTTGAGAAAGCTGAGACTCTTTTGCTCTACAAAATGAATTAATTTTAAGTATAATGCACATTTTTCAGGGTGACTGGGTGGCTCAGTGGGTTAAGACTCTGCCTTCAGCTAAGGTCATGGTCCCAGAGTCCTGGCATCAAGCCCCGCATCAGGTTGTCTGCTCAGCGGGGAGCCTGCTTCCCTCTCTCTCTCTCTATCTACCTCTCTGCCTACTTGTGATCTCTCTCTCTGTGTCAAATAAGTAAATAAATTGGCTTTGAAAGCAATTCTAAAAGGGATTCCAAAAAATACACATTTTTCTAATTCTTAAGCTTATTTTATATAAAAGAACTATTAAGAATACTTAATATAAAATTTCCCTGAGTTTATTTGTACTCATAGGCGATACAACTGTATTGTGATAGAATAGGAAATAAATAATAATAGAGGGAACAAGACAGAAATACAACGAAGAAGAAAACCATCATCTTTGAATTTATCTTTGACATTTAAATTTAGAAGTATTTATATAGTAGTCTTCCACAAAATTGGTTCACCTCATTTTACTTAGGTGCCAATGTGCCTCTTGACACTGAAATATTCTTTGGTGTATTCCATATTATTCCATGGCAATAAAAACAATTCATATATCAAGCTGTATTGCCCCAAAAGTGCACATCAAGTGTCCTTCTTAATGATCTCTCTTATAGACCTTTCATGGTTCTCATTCTTGTTGTCATTGGTTGTAATTGTATCTTTCCAAAAGATACCTTACACATAGGATTTTGGCTCCTTGAGAACTAAAGTTGGCCATTCTTGGTAGCTCATTTGATTGAGAGGTAGAAAAGCTTCTGACAAGCTTACTTTGGCCTCATTTTATTTTTAGACATCAACTGGCAATAATCCAACTGCTGATTATAATATATGCTTCTACTATCATCCTAACAGATCCACTGAAATAAGAAGCAATACTTCCCCTAAATTTTCCTGAAGAGTCCCGATTTCTAATATGGTCTCCATTGACACATTTGTACACCCATACTTGTCAAGTCAGGGATCTTGTTCTTTGCACAGAAAGATGTATGTGGCAGTAGTCAACACTAATCTCTTCTAGAGTCATATTTTTGTTTCACTGTTTGAATTTTTAAATCTATTGGAATATCATCTTTTTCCCTTTTTGTTTTTGTATCCTCCTTGTTTGTTTCAGAGCGAACAGAAAGGAAGGAAATACAGCAGAAAAGCATGTTCAAAGCCATTCATTTAAACCACCTTATTTTAAAGAGGACCACAAGACACAGAAAGACTAACTTAACCAAAGTCTCACAAAGATAAAGAAAAGGGAAATTTAATAAAATTTATACTTGTACCTTAATTGATTATTTTAAAGAATCCTCACTGGTGTTAGGAACTACCACTTTTCTCACCCCTCATTAAAGGGAAGCCTCAGGTCTGAACATGAAAGACAGGGTGTTTATGGAGTCAGCTGAGGCCCTTGGTCGTTTACCCAAATGATCTCATCAAATCCTTGCAACAGCCTCATGACAGATGTAGAAACTACACTGAGAGAAATAAAATAATTCACCCAGAGTTAAGAAACTAAGACCATGCAAGCCCAGGTTGGTTGGACTCCACAGTCTTTACACTACACAATCATCCTTCCATGGTGCCCTCTAAAATAACTAGAAATTTGAATTTGGGGAGAGATGGGGAGAAAGATGAAGAAGACAAGGAGGAGGGGCGCCTGGGTGGCTCAGTGGTTTGGGCTGCTGCCTTCGGCTCTGGTCATGATCTCAGGGTCCTGGGATCGAGCCCCGCATCGGGCTCCCTGCTCCGCGGGAAGCCTGCTTCCCTCTCTCTCTCTCTCTCTCTCTCTCTCTGCCTGCCTCTCTGCCTACTTGTGATCTCTGTCTGTCAAATAAATAAATAAAATCTTTAAAAAAAAGAAGACAAGGAGGAGAGAGAGGGGGAGAAAGAGGGAGAGAAAGGAAAGAGAAAGAGAGAGAGAGAACTAATGTTTATCATGGTGTTTATCGTGATGTTTATCCTGTAGTTAATTTCTGGAATATTCTTTTGAGTGTCCCTCCTTCAAACTGAGCCAACCCTCCCAAGGACAAAGATTATTTTATCCAAGCTCATATTTTTGGTGAGTCTCACAAAGCCTGGCACAAAGTAATATTGAATATATGGTCATGTAATTAATAAAATAACTATAGTAATAAACTTAAATTTATTATCAGAATTTCTACACATTTTTTACTTAGAATCAAAAAGCAGGTCCCTAAAATAAAGTAATATCCTATATTTATAAAAACTGGAAAAGTAATTTTTTTGTGATTTTATTCTTAACGTTTCAACTTCAGAGTATAATAACCAGAGATAAATTTGCACTCATAAAAATTTTATAACATGTGACTGCTGCACTGGCAGACAGGACCTTCTCAAAGCAAAGCTCCATTTTTAGTGTAGCATCACAGAAGTCTTTCTTTTTGCACCCATTCTTGCTGCAGAGTAGGTACTGATGCCAACAGCCTTCCTTGTCACGCTTCAAACAACAGTCTCAGCTAGAACATCTCCCCTCTTTTCACGGTCACCAGCTTACTTTCAAATGCCCCCCCATTTATTGTAACTAAGACATAGTTTAAATTGCAAACATAGCTATCCCCCTATAACTTGGTGTGCTAGTTCCAGAATTCCAGCCAAACTTTTTATTTATTTATTTATTTATTTATTTATTTGTGAACTGCGACTGGTTTAGGAATATGTGCGCACCTGTGGAGAGCCAGTGACCCATTTATCCACTTCGCATAACATTTGGCAGTAGATAGAGTTGTAAATGTGGAGACACAGGCCAGCACTTGAGGGAGGGTTGCATAGTATTGACACAAAGAAGTTAGGTTCCCTCTATAGCAATACCAATTACTCAAGTCATTGTATATCCAGGGCTGCATCCCTGAATTGCTGAATGAACGTCTAGCAATTCAGAGAGGACTTACAAATTTTAAATGTTTCTTCTCTTTCCATCAAATTGACTCACATATGATTCTTAAGTGGTTTTCATATCCAGTTGAAAACTGAAAGCCTGTTCAGGGTCAAGTTCAGTTTGGTATTTCATGGTCCTGAAAAAGAAAATGAAATTTTAAAAAAGAATAGGATTCCAGTCTCCGTTAATGGCATCCAAAGTGCCAGCATGCATGGGTTTTACATAAAATCTAGAAGATAAATTTAACTGATGTGTTTTCCAGTTAAACATTAGCTTTAACATGGATTGTGAGACTCTAATGTTTCACGAGGGCAGGTTTGTAATTGAGACGCACAGTATTTAAAACAGGTGGAGACCATGCATAGCTTTCCTTGGAAGTTTAATGCTGTAGCACATAATTAAATAGGATTTATTGAGCAAATAAGGAAATGTTACTCCAAATTAACTCTTACAGTTATGACTGTATAAGGCACTTATGTAGTGCTTTCTGTTTTCATAATAATTGCTATCGGTTATACTGTTTCACAAATATCTTTTCCTCTATCATTAGCAGTCTCATCTCATTGAACTATATCCAAGATCAGACAGTAAATCTGGATATCAAACACACAAGGGGATAGCGCCAAAATCTTGTGTTCCTCATTTACACAAGAGATACTTTAAAACTGGGTCTCAGTCCAAACAAAAGCTTTGTGTGTAGAGTAGAAATTGCTTCCCTCAAAGACCTGTATCCATGACACAGAACACAATGGTCTCTATTTTTTGACTTTCATCATCAGAGAAACCCTGGTCATAAGGAACATATGATAGGAACCTACAGGTCAAGGCATCAGCACGCTATAGGAAGAGCAGCTGAAAACATGCATAGAGCACAGGCCCTCCCCCTCAGGGTCTCTGTGTTTCCATAACACAACAATTCAAAATACTTAACTCATTTGTCACAGTTGTTTTCTTTCGTGATGGTGCCCTAACACAGTCCACATTCGAGGAACTCACAGCCCAAGAGATCACAAAGTCAAAATAAACATTTGCTCAACAGGAATGTGTCTTGAGATCCTTTCCCTGCATGTGCCAGGTCCTTGGTAAACTGTGTTCAACAGAAGGGGGAATCAAAGATTATAAAAATGTACTGGAGAGTGAGAAGCCGGGATGAGCTTTCTGGAGGTGAGGCCAGTCAAGTGAATGATGGACTGTAGATTAGTAAAGAAAAGAAAGTGAAGGAATCGGTTGAGAACCCTCTTCCAGATTCCTGTCAACATCTCCCCCACGCGAAGTTCTAGGTCACAGAGAAGGACTCAGTAACTCAGCTGCCTGGAGCAATCTATCTGCAAACTGCCCATTCAGAAACATGCTGCTGAGGAATTACTCAGTGTGTCTATGAATAATGGTATTTTTATCCTTTCAAAAAAAATAAAATAAAACCAATATACAATGAAAAAGCAAATTTTACTAGTAAGAAAAACCTGGGTACACTTTGTTCATTAGCCAAATGCCCAGCACTCCCCTCTCTTCCCACCTCCACAAAGCTGTCAAGATCATGGCTCTCAGGAGCACAAGTGAATTAACTGATGCAGGGTGAGCAGAAGAAAACACATAAATCAGCGACCTTCTGTGCCTGTGCTCTCCAGTACTTTCTGAGACCACGGCTACTGCTGTCGTTACCACAGCTGCCCACATCGGTGGGGCTGAGGGTGCGAGCCACGTAACCCTATTACTGAAGCTCCTTCCCAGGCTAGACTTCACCTGTTTGGGCTGATTCAAGGCTTCCAAGAGACAGAAGACCTCAGTCCCACTGTCCCTTATATTCACCCCGTATTGTTCTCTACCACCGCCCCCCCCCAACATCTCCCCTGCCCTCTGGACATTTGAAAAATCCTCAAGTGGGGCACAACAGGACAGAAGGGAAATACCTGGGGCCAAGATAGAACAGTGCTAACAGGAAGGAGATGGAGTGGGTCGATTTTCAAGACAGTAAGAATAAAAGGAGCGGTCCTAGCAACTGCTTAAGTGGGTGAGCATGATATACCTCACGCTCAGGAAACTCAAAATGCTGCTTTTCTGAATCATAAAATACAATTCCTATTTTACTGAGTGCTTTCTCATTACACATTATATTCCTTAAGCTAATCTAGTGGCTAGACTCTACATTAACTCTCAGTCCTACAGATGACTCGGAGGCCTAGAAACCATTAGGGAAGTGGAGTCCTCTAGCACTGAGCACACGGATTAATGTTTCAGCAAACTAATTAAGGTAGAAGAGTTTTGAGCCAAATGTTACCCTAGAGGTTTCGAAAGGAAAAAGTCAGAAAAACTCATCACAATCTTTGCTTATAAACTTATAATCAAAAGCAATTTCAGAGTAGAAATAGAGATCCAGTTAATATCCCTGAAGTAAATTTATCACTGCTGATAGCCATCATCATTACTCAGAAGAAAGAGACTTTGAGGGTCCAGGCTACTCCAAGGCTCTCACTTGATAGCCCAGAAAGATAAAACATGGAAGCTTTGAGCCATCGAATGGCAGACCAGCGGGCTGTAAGAGAAATACAACGTCTGAAGTGACGGCAGTGAAAACAAAGACAAGACCTTGACAAAAAGATGCAACCTGAAATGACACCAAACTTTTCAGTATTAGAAACCTCAACCAATTCAGTTCTCGGTTGCATAAAAAAATTCTACACACCAAACGCACCCTAGGGGGACACAAGGATTTGAAAAAAAAGAAAACCCCAGCTTGTAGAAGGAATCACCACATCAAGAACAAACAGCAGTGATGCTAACAGCACTTGGAACCACTGCTGTTTGAGAAAAGTTGCAGAGGGTGGTTCTCTAAAAGCAAGTGCAAAATATCATTTAGATCAAAATGGCTTATGATAAGCACACTCATGCCTCTGCTGTTGTGTTTTCTTCCAGTCCTTAAAGGAGATAGCCGTGTTGCTGTCATATGTGTGCCATTTGTTTTAAAATTTTATTTTTTTTAGTGTTCCAAAATTCATTGTTTCTGCACCACACCCAGTGCTCCATGCAATAATACATGTGCCATTTTTAAAACAATGTCCTCTGGAACTGTTATGATGGGTCTTAGGCTAGTGTTAAATTGGACTACAGAACAACAACTACTTCCCCTCTTTTGAGATATCTTACTAATTCACCTACATACATTCCAGATGTCCCCTTCCCTTGAGCTGGTCTGTCTCCATGCCTAACGGTGACCAACGGCAAACCTTCTGTATATTTGATACTGGTTCATTATCATGGAGACACACCACAACTGATGACTTCAATCAAATTTATGATTAGCATACTTCTCAAGTAGAGTATCATATGTAGGCAAACATCATGAAAGAGCTTGCAGGGAGTAGTGTGTAGTGTTTCATCTTATTGAATGAACTAAGCTAACCTACCTAAATGGTGTCCCATAAGAACCTGTGAACCTTGTCCCTCCGTGGGTGGTGGCCTCCTGTCTCTTACTAGACTCCAGTGCAGCGTGATTCCTGACACCATCTACCCCAAGTCTGTCAACTAAACTGCAGCAGATGTGGTCCTAATCTCTTCCATGTGGAGGGAAATATCATTTATAAGTGTACTGGGGTCTTCTGCATCTCATGCAACAGCAGCTGGAAACTTTAATTTTCTCTATACAAAATGCACGCGATATGGGTGTGAAATTACAGAAGGTTGTATTAAGTCTCCAGTTCTGGCACCTCATTAAACACTTTGCAATGTATTCTCCATTTTAAAAAAGCAGACCACATGCATGAACTTGACTGTGTGTGCACATGATCCTAAAATACTCTGATGGGTATTCATCTGCAATTCCTCCTAATTTGAGTCACTTCAGTCAGGGGCTGCATTACACAAGAGAAAAATGAATTGTGAGGTCAGGATGAAAGGTTTTAGAGTATAATAATATCCCTAATACCAAATGCCTTAGCAAGAATGATGCAGCTTGTTTGCAGTCTTAAATTCCAAAAATGACTTCTTGTTCTGGAAAAAAGAAAGGTGGGGGGGGGTCCTAATGTCCCTTTAAAAATGCATGATCTCAACTAGCTGAGGCCAGTTCAACACATTTTTATCAAAATAGACCAGGGCCAAGTACACTGTCAAATTAATGCTTGACATTTTTCTTAATTTTTGTTTTCCTTAATGGAGCTGACTTTGAAAAAAGCACAATGGCATTAAAGCAAATGTACACATAACATCTGAGGATTGTGCTCTCTGTGGTTGGTCAGAGAAAGGGAATGATTCCTCCCAGCACTCTGCTCGGGAAGTGCCTGTTTTCAGTAAAGGTGAGACAAGAGATGGAATCTCTTGATGCCCCAGTTGATCCATCCCCTGCCTCCTAAATTATGATCAGTTTGCCACCCAGAGGTCCCTAAACACAAGTCAATCACTCAACTGAACAACGGGGATTTGATGCAATTTTGGAACAAAAACTGATAAGACCTTTTCCTATATGGCCTCTTCCCTAGGGATCTTTAATGGTAATTTTATCTATATGCAATTTTTCCGTGAAGTGTTGTCTTTAAAACCCAGTCCTTCTGAAAGATGGGATCTACCATATAAAGCTCCAGTACTGTCACACAGCTGCTTTATTATGATCTGGGCTGAAAATGAATTCCTAAGATGACAAGAAGGAAGGCTGAACATATGGCTCCTGAAAACATCAATATATTTTCTGAATGATCTAGTTAGACTGATTACAAAGGTTTTATAATTTTCTTAATTTTTTTTAAATCATAAAAGCAATGCCTGCTCAAAGATGAGCAGGCATCATCTTTGAGAAGTCAGAAATCTCAACAACCTTACACAGACACAGAATCAATACTGTTAGCATTTTTGTATACCTATTTCCATTATGGTAATATACTACACATATTACTTTATAGCTTGATATTTTTCAGACAATACAACTTGAAATTTTTTTTCTTAAGAATAGTCTCATTCAATGTGATTTTAATGGCTCATAAATAGTACATCTTCAGGACACAGCAATTTATTTAACAATTCTTTATTGTACCTTTTAGGTGTTAATATTTCTACTCTTTTATTTGAAATGTTAAAATAATGGGAAAAACTGAGAGCTTTTCCACTAAGGTCAGGAACAAGGCAGGAATATTTACTATCACCAGTGCTATTCAACATAGTACTAGAAGTCCTAGCCTCAGCAGTCACACAACAAAAAGAAATAAAAGTCATCCAAACTGAAAAAGAAGAATTCGAACTCTAAATCTTTGCAGATGACACAATACTTTACATGGAAAACCCAAAAGACTCCCCCCTCAACCAAAGTTGCTAGAATTCATATAGGAATTCAGAAAAGTGGCAGGATATAAAATCAATATTCAGAAATTAGTTGCATTTCTATACACAAACAATGAGACAGAAGAAAGAGAAATTAAGGAGTCAACCCCATCTACAATTACACCCAAAGCTATAAGATACCCAGGAATAAACCTAACCAAAGAGGCAAAGAATTCGTACTCAGAAAACTATAGAACACTCATGGATTGGAAAAAGAAATATTGTTTAATTTCTACAGTACCTAGAGAAATCTACACATTCAATGCAATCCCTCTCAAAATATTATCAACTTTTTAAAAAATTTTTTTCAGTGTTCCAAGATTCATTGTTAATGTACCATATCATCAACTTTATTCATAGAACCAAAACAAATAATCCTAAAATTTGTATGGAACCAGAAAAAACCTGAATAGCCAGAGGAAAGTTGAAAAAGAAAACCAAAAGTAATGGTATCACAATTCCAGACTTCCAGCTCTATGACAAAGCTGTAATTATCAAGTCAGTATGGTACTGGCAAAAACAGACACATAGATCATAATAGAACAGAATAGAGAACCCAGAAATGGCCTCTCAACTCTATGGTCAACTAATCTTCAACAAAGCAGGACAGAATATCCAATGGAAAAAAGTCTCTTCAACAAATGGTGTTGGAAAACTAGAACAGCCACATGCAGAAGAATGAAACTGGACCATTTCCTTACACCATACACAAAAGTAGACTCAAAATAGATGGAAGGCCTAAATGTGAGACAGGAATCCATCAAAATCCAAAAACCAATTTTATCAGATGATAAAGTTTATTATATATTCATTAAGGCATAGAATGATTAGAAGTATTGATCATGTAAAATTTTGGCTTATTGCTTGCCTAATACAATTAAATAAGACCAATAATGATGTTATATTTAGGTATTTCTAAATTTTATTAATTTTGATAAAAATACATTTGTTAATGAAGAGGGAATAAGAAATGTTTCTTTTCCTATTTTCTATTTCTATGTTTTTATTTTTTTTAAGACAACAGATCTGGCCAATATCTAGCCATCTCAGCCAAAAATATGAATATTTATTTTTATTTACTATAGGTGAAAAGTTTCTACCTTCTAAATGCAGGAGAATGCAGTTCATTCTCTGTGACTTATAATAATCAGAGATATTCCTGTGATAATATGCCTGTCATTTTGTTTTTGTTTCATGCAACCTTGTTGCATCTTTTTACCCCTCACTTCTGCTGATTGGTTGAGACTGTTGACTATTCCATTTTCCCTCTCATCAAAATGAAAGGATAGTATCCTTTTCTATTCCAGTGATGGTTACTGTATTATATATAGGACTCAGTAAGATGGGCCAAGAATAAGACAATCTGTATTTCTTCACAATGTCTTCCTGAATTATTTACTTCCTCCACCTCTCCTTGTTATATTATCTCATATGATAAGAGCTTTTAAAGCCTTTTTGCTTCATCTTTCTTCTATTCTCTTTTCCTTCCCCTTTCAGGAAGCTCTGAAATTCCACTATCTCCTCCTTATCACTCCTACTCCTAGATTTTGATTAAAAATTCCAGAAATCATCAGCATTTCTATGAAAGAATGAACCTTCTGTTTCAAGAATTATTATGTTATAAAATATCAGTCTCTCCTTAGCTTTCCTTTTTTTTTTTTTTAAGATTTTATTTATTTAAGAGAGAAAACGAGCATGATAGAGAGCACTAGCCATGAGGAGGGATAGAGGGAGAAGCAGACTCCTGGCTGAACAGGCAGCCCAATGTAGGACCCCATCCCAGGACCCTGGGATCATGACCTACCCTGAAGGGAGATGCTTAATCAACTGAGCCTCCCAGGCACCCAGTCTCCACTTAGTTTTTATATTTCAACGATGTCATCAATTGATAGATGAATAAAGAAAGAACCATCATGAAGTCTCTGCCTCATCATTTTGTTATATATTAGTGGGTTGGGTTTTTTTTTTTTTTTGTATTTTCCCCAAATTAAAACAAGGGTAACAATTCTTGGTTAGAAATAGAGTTTTTCCTTTGCAGTCCTTTGTTTACAAAGTATAGATTCTATACTACTTCTTGTAGGTGTTATACTTGCAGATGAAGAATCTAATGGCAGTCTGATACACTATTTTTCTCCTTTGTGGGAACTTGTTCCCGTGTAACACAGGGTTTCTCGACCTTAGCATGATTGACCTATTGGGTTGGATAATTCTTTCTTGTAGATGCTGTCCTGTGAGTTGTGGGATATTTAGCAGCAGCCCTGCCACCCACCCATTAGATATGAATACCACATCCACCCCCCCACCCGTGTTGTGACAACCAAAAATGTCTCCAGAAGCTGCCAAATAACCCCTGGGGAATGAAATTGCCACACTTTGAGGACCACTGTTTCAGAAATTTGTAATATTTGTTTTTATCTGAGAGTTTGAGAAATTTTACCATGATGAACCTAATTATAAGGGTTTTTTGTTTTGTTTTGTTTTGTTTTTTAAATAAATTTGTTTAAACATGCTTCCATTTAGGTAAATCCTTTTCAGATTAGATGCATCCTTATGGACTAGGCCAGAAGGTTGGCCTTTGTGGGATCATAAAACTCAGAAAATTCACATGAGGACAAAGCTGACCATTTTTGGATGAGCACATACCCCTGCCAAGCTGACAGCAGATTCTTCCTCCATACCCTAAGATTTCACCAAACCTTCGGTCCCTGGCCATAGCAGCCATTTGTCCCAAGAAAAACAAGTCATTCTACAGTTAATAGTAGTGTTTAAGGAAGTTTATAGTCAGTCTACCATGTTCCCAAAGTGACCTCAGAATTTACTTTAGAAAACTTCTTCTTGAAAATATTAAAGAGTTTGGGAAAACTTGAGAAAGACTTAGGGAAGAGAATATTCCTTTTATGAAACTTCCTTCAATTTAAATGGCAGTATAGTAAGATTAAGCACAAAGCAGAATGACAATTCATTTGTAAGTGATGCAAATTATTTTAGAATTCCACAGAAATCAATAGTGATTTTTAAGCCAGTATGAAAACAGTTAAGATTTTTAATAGCAGAAATAAGATCTCTCTTGGGTTCAAGCTCAAGATGAAGAACTAAGAAGACTCTGAACTCACCTCCTCCACAGAACTCACCAGATTACACCTATTAATAGAACAATTCGTCTTAAAGAAGAACTGAGGACTGACTGCACAGCTACTGAACAACCAAAGATAGAATGGCAAGACAACAGCAAGACAGATGAGGACATAGTAACAAAGGCAGCCCCCATCCCCAAGGCTGCAAACACCAGTGGGGAGGGATAGTGTTAAGGTAGCAGGAAGAGATCCCTCTGTCCTTGGGCACAGAGAAAAAGCTACAATTTAAAAGACCAACTAATGATGATGAACATTTTTTCATGTGTCTGCTATCCATTTATATGTCTTCTTTGGAGAAGTGTCTGTTCATGTCTTCTGTCCATTTTTTGATATGATTATCTGTTTTTTTGAGTGTTGAATTCGAGGAGTTCTTTACAGATCTTGGATATCAGTCCTTTCTCTGTAGTGTCATTTGGGAATATCTTCTCCCATTCCGTGAGTTGCTTCTTTGTTTTGTTGACTGTTTCCTTTCCTGTGCAATCTTGATGAAGTCCCAAAAGTTCATTTTCACTTTTGTTTCCTTTGCCTTTGAAGACATATCTTAAAAGAAGTTGCTGTGGCCGATGTCGAAGAGGTTACTGCCTATGTTATCTTCTAGGATTTTGATAGATTCCTGCCTGACTTTGAGGTCTTTTATCCATTTTGAGTTTATCTTTGTGCATGGTGGTCAAGTTTCATTCTTCTGTACATAGCTGTCCAATTTTCCCAGCACCATTTATTGAAGAGACTGTCTTTTATCTACTGTATATATTTTTTTTCTGCTTTGTCAAAGATTAGTTGACCATAGAGGTGAGGGTCCATATCTGGGCTTTCCACTCTGTTACACGGGTCTATGTGTGTTTTTGTGCCAGTACCATGCTGTCTTTGTGATTAAAGCTTTGTGGTAAAACTTGAAATCAGGCAATGTGAGGCCCCAGTTTTGTTTTTCTTTTTCAACATTTCCTTAGCAATTCAGGGTCTCTTCTGGTTCCATACAAATTTAGCCATCAGGGAGATTCAAATAAAAACCACATTGAGATACCACCTTCACTAGTTATAATGGCCAAAATTAACAATACAGTAAACAGCAAGTGTTGGAGAGGATGTGGAGAAAGGGGAACCCTCTTACACTGTTGGTGAGAATGCAAGTTGGTACAGTCATTTTGGAAAACAGTGTGGAGATTCTTGAAGAAATTAAAAATAGAGCTACCCTGTGACACTGCAATTGCACTACTGGGTATTTACCCAAAGATACAGATGTAGTGAAAAGAAGGGCCATCTCTACCCTAATGTTCATAGCAGCAATAACTACAGTCACCAAACTGTGGACAAAACCAAGATGCTCTTCAATGGTTGAATGGATAAAGAAGATATGGTCCATATATACAATGAAGTATTATGCCTCCATCAGAAAGATGAAGACCCAGCTTTTGTATCAACATGGACAGGACTGGAGGAGATTATGCTGAGTGAAATAAGTCAAGCAGAGAGAGTCAATTATCATATGGTTTCACTTACTTGTGGAGCATAAGGAATAACACAGAGGACATTGGGAGATGGAAAGAAGTGAGTTGGGAGAAATCAGAGGGGGAGATGAACCATGAGAGACTATGGACTCTGAGAAACAAACTGAGGGTTTTGGAAGGGAAGGGGGTGAGGAGTTGGGTGAGTCTGGTGGTGGGTATTAAGGAGGGCATGTATTGCATGGAGCACTGGGTGTGGTGCATAAACAATGAATCTTGGAACACTGAAAAAATAAAATATTTTTTTTTAAAAGGAAAAAAAATAAAAGAAAAGACCAACTAAGAGCATATAAAAGAGACAATATTAAACTCTACTAAGCAGTGGAGGAGCTTCAGGAAAAGTCTCTATGTTAGAGGGACTAAAGAACTATGGTTTATGTTCCCACACCATCTTAAAAGCTTTGTTTGGAACAGGGTCTGCATACATTAGAGGCAGGACTGATCATCTCAGTGAGCTCTCCACTTCAGTGAGCTCAGGGTTCACAAACCCATGCCAGCTGCCCTGGAGTTCCTGAAGTATAGAAAAGAAGCTACAGTTTTGTGGAAGTTGTTTTTTTTTTTTCCTTCATAATTTTAAAATTTAAACTTTTTAAAATTTTTAATTTTTTTATTTTTTTAAAATTTGTTGTTTTGTTTCTCTTTTTCTTTTTGGTTTTGTTCTTGTTTTCTTTTTGTTATTTTTTTTCTTTATTCTTTCTGTAAAAAGTCACAGTAAAAAAGCCTAACTAGCATATATAGCTACAGTTCCAGTCAGCCAGCAAAAGTTAATAAGCACACACGTCTGCATAGGGGATACATACAGGAGACAACTTAGGAGAAGTAGCCATTTCATGGAATCCATGGAAACAAACACAGAACTCAACAAAGTGGAGATACAAAAGAATATGCACCACAAGAAAGAACAAGAAGGAAAAAAATATCAGAAAAAGAAATAAAACAGATATAAGCAATAGGTCTCATAAAGAATTTAAAGTAATGATCATAAAAATACTTGAGAAAAGAATGGAAGAACTCAGTAAGACCTTCAATAAGGAGATAGAAAAATGTTAAAAAATCAGAACTTAAGAATACAATAATTAAAACTAAGAAACACACTAGAGGGAATTAAAAATAGATTAGAGGATGTGGAAGAATGTATCAGTGATCTGATCATTTAAAAAATAAACAAATGAATAAATAAAATTACTTCCTTGAAAAAAATTTCTCTTTAGTATTGAAAATGCCTCTGATGGTAAATATAAACATAAAAAAGGGTCCACTGCCTGTATGCCATGAAAAAATAGATACAGAAGTAGAGATAAAGAGAATGTGCCATTACAAAGTAGAAAAAGATCTTAAATAGAACCCAAGGGAACCACCAAAGTAAAAAGATCTGTTCCTAAGGAATGATTTTCGGAGGTGATATGTCAAATATATTCAAATAGGTGCTAAACGAAATCAGTATGGTTTCATAATATACAATACAAGCCTAAATACAAAGGACAGAATTTCTCATTTATCAGTGACAGAGGCAAATAGAAAGTCCGACCTTAATCTTATCAGATGTGCCCTTAGCAGAGTGAGCAAGGAACAACCACAAATATCAAAAGCAGAAACAACACAGAGAAAAGCTTGGTGCATTTGTTTGACTGATAATCAGATCAACTTCACAAGATTTTCTTAGTGATTTCGTTACAAAGGGATTTTATAAGCAACACTCTTTGGCATGCCGTATCTTTTTAGCAATAATTGTTGTGAGTATTCAAATGAGCAGAAAATACCTGCATCAAAACTCAGACTATTTTTTTTTTTAACTCTTGCAATTATTGCTGCCTTCCAACAACACGGGAATAAGTTATAAGTGGGCAGCCCTGCACAATGGCAGAAAGGAACAACAGAAGGTGCAACTACCATGGGCATGTGTCACAGCTGGAAGGGAATGGGATAGTGGACATTGACATAGAGAAAATGCCATCCTTGATCTCCTCCAGAAATGGAATCTGATGGTGGGACTGCTAGAGTCCACACATAAAAAAGCCAAGGTCAGACTTTAAAAAAAAAAAAAAGAAAAAAAAAAGGTGGAATTTCCTGGGAAGTCCTTCAGTCTAGTCTGTCCCATGAATAGGTGAGCCTCCCTACTAGCATTTTGGAACTAGAAGTGGTGAGTCTCAAATGGGAGACAGATGAACCCTCTAGGTAGGACTTTATGAAGAGGTAGCCCTATAGCTTCTAGAGATTCTGCCCCATTAGGTCTAGGGAAGATCCTTAGAATCTGTGTTTTGAAATTTATTTGGGGACACCTGTGTGGCTCAGGTGGTGAAGCAACTGATTCTTGGTTTCAATTCACGTCGTGATCTCAAGTTTCTCAGGTTCCATGCTCAATGTAGAGTCCTCTACGGGCTCTCTCCTCCTGCCTGTCTCCCACTTCTCTCTTTCCAAAATAAATATATAAATCCTTTTACTTTTTCCTTTTTTTTTTTTTTAAGAAATTTTTCTAAGAGTCCCTAGATTTCTTTGGAAAGCATTACTAAAATTACAGAGAGACTCAGAAAACCTGAAATTGCCTTAACCAAGCAATGGTCAAATGGACCCCTTTCCTGCTCTATTTCCCTTGGTATGCCACAAATAAAGCACATAAGTGCCAAGACTATACAGTCCTCATGGAAATAAATCTTGGAGTACCACTGATTCTCTCCCTGCCCCAGAGGACTAGGGGAGATAAAAGAAATCAAAGATTTTTTTTTATTTTGTTTTTGTTTTGTTTTGTTTTTAATTAACATATAATGTATTATTTGCTTCAGGGCTCCAGGTCTGTGAGTCATCAGTCTTACACAATTCACAGCACTCACCATAGCACATACCCTCCCCAATGTCCATAACCCAGTCTCCCTATCCCTCCCCCACCACCCCTCAGCAACCCTCAGTTTGTTTTCTGAGATTAAGAGTCTTTTATGGTTTGTCTCCCTTCCTGGTCCCATCTTGTTTCATTTTTTTCCCTCCCTACCCCCCATGACCCCCTGCCCTGTCTCTCAAATTCCTCATATCAGAGAAATCACATGATAATTGCCTTTCTCTGGTTCACTTATTTCGCTTAGCTTAATACCCTCTAGTTCCATCCATGTCATTGCAAATGGCAAGATTTCAGTTTTTCATGGCTGCATAGTATTCCATTGTATGTACATACCACATATTCTTTATCCATTCACCTACCTATTGATGGACAGCTAAGTTCTTTCTATAGTTTGGTTATTGTGGACATTGCTGCTATAAACATTTAGGTGCTCGTGCCCCTTTGGATCACTACATTTATATCTTAAGAGTAAATACCCAGTAGAGCAATTGCTGGGTTGTAGGGTAGCTCTATTTTCAACTCTTTGAGGAACCTCCAAACTGTTTTCCAGAGTGGCTGCACCAGCTTGCATTCCCACCAACAGTGTAGAAGGAGTCCCCTTTCTCCGCATCTTCTTCAACTTCTATTGTTTCCTGACTTGTTAATTTTAGCCATTCTAAATGGTGTGAGGTGGTATCTCACTGTGGTTTTGATTTGCAAGGAAATTTTGACTGCAAGAGACACCCGCACATTCTTTTCTTGTGGGGAAAAAAAAAAAGAGTGCTAGGACAGACATGTTTGTAACATTGAGTTACTTCTTCAGCAGTCCTGGAGAGATTTAGAAGCTAGAGGAAGGCAGATCACCAAGGAAGAATCCAGAAACCCAGCCATGATCTTTCCCTCTCTCCTCCAGAGAATTATATACTCTTCATTCCTTGTAGCCACTTCAATACCATAAGCCAAACCACTGACAATGCTCTCAAGAATGTTATCTTCTTAATTACAGTGTTGATGGTAAGGTGATACGATGGTTGTGCGGTCTGAGCATGCTGTGGAAACTTAGTTCAAAATACTATTCTGCAGGTGGTTCTCAAATTTGGTGATGATGCAAATGAAATATTTAGCACAGCAATATAAAGTTTTGATAAATGGTTGTTGTTTTTGTTGCATTATTATTATTATTATTATTAATGACGCACCATATGAATGATGAAAGTAGGGCACCAAATGATTAACCTTGACCCATTACCCTGAGAGAGCATTAAGTCAGGCTAAACCTTCCCAACTTCAACACCTATGCTCTGGCTACTCCCTCACCTAGACCGTCATTGCCAAAACATCTTCAAAATAATTATGGGCATTAGTTGCCACAAAGCCTAACATTAATCCTGTGACTGTTAAGTGGAGTATAAGGAGAGTGTCTTAGCTTTGGTTGTTGTACCAAAATGCCATAGATTTAAACAACATCTATTTCTCACAGTTCTGGAGGCTGGGAAGTCCAAGGTCAAAGCACACAAGGCAAATTCAGTGTCCGGTGAGGGTCCACTTCCTGGTTTGCAAATGATGGTTTTCTCACTGCATCTTCCCCTTGCCTTGTGATAGCTTGCTAACTCTCTGGTTTCTTCTTGAAGGGCACTAATCTCTTTCATGAGGGTTCCACTCTCGTGACTTAACTACTTCCCAAAGGCTTCACCTCCAAACACCATTACATTGAGATTAAGGTTTCAACTTATCAATATGAGAGGAAGGCAGAATACGAACATTCAATCCACTGCAGAGAGTAAACAATGAGTAACAATTAAGATCATTTGGCCATGTGGGGTATTTTGCAGGGGACAGTGGGTGTGGGGACACTGATGGGTGCCTTCATGGTTGGACATAAAGACCAAGCATGAATCTGTTGGTGCATACCAACCAACACCACTAATTTTGTGGTTTCTTATTTACCTCTGATGTCTAAACTTGGCCTTTTTTCCTCTTGAAGCTCCTGATTGTGTAGAGAAATCCTCTGTGCAGCAGCCCAAGTTTCTGGGTTCACAAAGATATGATAACATCACATTAAGAACTCGGGCTTTGGTCAGAAAGAAGCAAATGATAAAAGGGTCAGTTATCTACCCTGTTTCCAACACACGCCAACCTCATAAAAATGCCATGCTATGGTAGGGTTCCAGAGAGTCCAATTCCCATTAGTCAATGAAATAAGCTTGCCAGCTGGGCTGACCTTCCTCCAAATATACACGATTCAGACATTACTGGGGGCATTCAAGGAGAAAAAGAAACATTTTCCTCAAAAGCAGATGATTCTCTTTTGAGACTCTGCCCAGATAAGGGCATCTGGGCCTTCATTGCTACTTTTATCTCCTGAGCCCTACCTTAGTACAAATGAATTAGAACCATCAATTAAAAGGAGGTGGGAGTGGGGAACAGGGAAAATCTATTAAACATTCATAGACACAAAATTGCAGAATTTATGAAGATGAAAAACTTAAAAAAGTATTCAGCACTTTCATGCAACCCTCATGCATCCTTCAATTATGCAAATGAATTTAATAAAATCAGAATTCATTTAAAATGTACATACCTCCACCACCCTATCTCTCCAGGCACCCATTTACTCATTTCTCTGTTAATCAGTGACGGTAACTTTTTAACCTCCCAGGGTTTGAGAAACAGAAGCTCTAAACCGGAACAAAAGATGTCTTCCACTGAGCTATGCCAGGAAACCAAAATGAATTCCCTTTCCATTTGCAAGTTCGAAGTGAAAGAAGTAAGTTAAGATACTTTCCTTCAATCAGAGACAGTCTGTTCATGGAGACATTTGTCCAAACTGTTCTACCATCTAGTTTCAAAGCTTTGCGAAAGGAAATCATCTCATATATTAGGGCATACTTAGTTTGTAATGCCTTTTATAATATAAGAGAAGAAGGGAAAAAAGAGATAGAACCAAAAGGAATAAAAGAAGGAAGGAAAGGGGAGAAAAGAGAAATAATATGTGTGTTCTTACTAATTTACTCTAAGTCATAGCAAAGTGACTTTAAGTTAGTGTTTTTATAACAGGCAATTAATAAAGCAATAGATTTTAATTACTTTCATTTGTTATAAATCCTGTGACTTTAGGATTCAAATACAAACTGCAATTTTCCATGTTTTAAAAAATATATATGTAGTCATTAGCATGGGTTTACAACAGTATAACCCACTTCTGCAAAACTGTTTTCACAAAGAGCTGAAATGTGACTCCATGCTTTTGTTTATATTATCAATTTCTTGGCTCTAAATGCCTTAATTTCATACACAGTGCAGAGTTAAATAGTATCCTGCTCTGTCTAATTATCACCGAACCCCAATTAGGAGAGTTCAAATCAATCGCCTAGTGTTGTACAATATATTCACAGTATTGTCAATACAGACTGTGAGTTATGTATGTTCTAGGTATGATTTACCATAGTGGTCAAAACTTTCATTACAGTGGTCCATAAAATATTAGCTTATAGTCACTGGAATGCAGTGTTCATCATTATCCCTCCAGGACTGTAGATCAGCTATGTGAGCACAGCATCATACAGGAGAAAATAAAATGTCGTTAAGTAAAAATGGCATGGTTAATGCCCTTTGGGAGCTCATATTTAAAATGGAAATACAAGCTTACCCCTGAGAAAGGACAAGAGGAAATGGGCTTAAATTTATAGAAAGAGGGGACAAAATATTTTTCCTCCTGCTTTTAACTTCTCCGTCCTACCCATGAGTTTGCTGTCAGGTGACCCAGACAATGGAGTGAAAAAATTGAAGAAATTATCTAGACCATGATCTTATCCCTATGTGAAAAAAAGAAAATAAAATAGAGATTGCACATGTGCCTCATCATTCTTCCTTTATTTAGAAACTTTTTTTTTTCTTTAATCATCAGGGCTGCGCTAGGACGAGTTTAAATAAAAAGATCCACTATCTGCTACTTTCAAATCAAGTTAGGAAATTAATTGTTAATAACAGTTGGAAGACTCTGCTGGAGGTCATAACAATAGATCCCTAGATGTTGTGAAAATTAAGATAGCTGTTTATTTGTTCTGGAATAGCACTCCTACAGTTTGGCAATCACCTCGTTATTGGCTTTTGGGTCCCAGTTTCTTCCTTCATCTCTTCAAATGAAATCATCAAACTAAACCAAACCAAATTGCTTCCAACATAATTTGCCAAGGTGTCAAGAAGCCAGAGAAAATCATTAGAATAGAAAACAATATTTATTTTAAAATCCAAGGTGGTTGTGTAGAAATGTCACAAGTTGGATGGAGTCTCAACTTCACCAATGTTAACACTATCTGTGGGAACCTAAGGAAGTTTCTTAATTATTCTGTAAAAGTTTCTCCTCATCCAAAAAATGGAGTATTGTTTTTAAAGATTAGCAATGGGGGGAGCAAACTACTTAAGGGCAGCAACGTAACAAAGAAAAGTCATGAAAAGCAAGAGTAAATGACTCAAAGTTTGGGAGAACCAAACAGAAGCACAGAGAAGAAAAAAAACCAAAAAAAACAGCTAAACTGAATAATCAGAATGGAGGGAATAGAGTCAGAAAACTAAAATGTAAGGAGGTTAAAGGAAGACTATATATAGTACAAGGAAGCAGACAATTTAGACAGGGGGCGAAAATCAAGAAAATATCTCTGTTTGAAACTCAGGATTCAGAGAAGGTGGGAATTATGCCTTTCACTCTGGCTTCATTGCCCCTTCTCCATCTTTAAATGTGTGCCAAGCTCTGTTCTTCTCCTTGACTGTAGAATATTAGAGCAGAGAGGAATCCTGACATTAACTCACTATTTTACAGATCAGAAACTTGAACTGGGAAAGTAAAAATATAAATGACAATGAGGGGCGCCTGGGTGGCTCAGTGGGTTAAAGCCTCTAACTTTGGCTCAGGTCATGATCCCAGGGTCCTGGGATAAAGCCCAGCATCTCTGCTCAGCAGGGAGCCTGCTTCCCTTCTTTCTCTGACTGACTCTCTGCCTACTTGTGATCTCTGCCTGTCAAATAAATAAATAAAATCATTAAAAAATGACAATGATAATAAAATATGTCAAGGTGAAATTAAAGATAAGTAATAAATCTCTCATTTTTGGTAAAGAAAGTAAAAAATGGAAGATAATGAATAAATCTGAGAAAAAATCAAATAGAATTAAATAATATCCTCATATATTTCATTTATGAATGAAATTTTATAAGTGTGCAAATATATAAAATGCACTATGCTTTGAAAATAATTTCATTGGACTGATGTTTTCTCCCATTTTTTTCAATGTACACTAAAATTTTTATTCACAAATAAAAATTGAGCAATGATAACTTAAGCTGAGTTGGGAAAACACCTAAATTTTTATTTGTTGCTATAAACTCAAGGTTTTGAAAACCATGATGAATAATCTGAAAATAGCAGATTATTGTGTCATTATACACACACACACATATAGATACACACATAAACATATATATACACATGCATATATAGACATATACATATATATACTTGGTCAAAAATGTCTCTTTTTTAAATATTTTATTTATTTATTTGACAGAGAGATAGGGAAGCAGGCTCCCTGCTGAGCAGAGAGTCCGATCGGGGGGCTCGATCCCAGAACCCTGAGATCACGACCTGAGCCGAAGGCAGAGGCCTCAACCCACTGAGCAATCCAGGCGCCCCAGTCACAAATGTCTCTTGAGGGTTGTTCTGATCCATCAACATATCTTTTTCTACTCCGTCAGTGTGAATAAAAAAATTCACATGCCCACAAACTTGAGCCCTATTTGCAAGATATTTAACATTCACACACATCTTTTTTTTCTAGGGGAAAAGATTTATTTGAACTCAGCCACCTATGCGCCCACACGCCAATGACTGTTTTTAACTCATAAGCTCCAATATGCTACTATGATAGCTGAGCAAAAGAGAACACTTTACACACTTCAAAGAGTTTATAAGTGGTGTTTGATGCACAATATAACCTAGAGACTTTATAATGAAACATGAAAGGTTTCATGGAAAGAAGAAACTGTATTTTTTAATTTTATGAACTGTCTTTAACAAGAAATGGCTTTGAGATCTCAAAGTCTAATCTAGTCCTGAGAGCAAACAGTCCTGCTGAGCCAAGAATCAAGAATCTGGGGAAGGGGAAAAGTAAGAGTGTTTTGTTTTGTTTTGTTTCCTGGAAGAATTATTCCCACAATTCCTGAAAATAATAATAATAACAATAATAATAATAATAATAATGAATTATTCCCACAACTAAAACTTCCATGAGAAGGAGAGACAAGTCAGGAGAAATTTTAGGTGAGTGGGAAAAGGCTTGTGTACAAAGAATCTTTTTGTCTATTGTTACTTTCCTTAACATTGTCCTAGGAGTAGAAACCAAAGAGAGAAGATGGGTAATACTATTCCATCTCCAGCAGTTGGTTGGGAGTTACTGATCTGGATTGTGTATTCTCTAGGACAGAAGCACTGTTGGTGCCCTGTCTACTCTCAATATCTAATCTGGGGATGGGCATCCAGTAAGTATCCAACACAGGTTTTGTTGCTTAAAAGATGGCAAGACTAAAGGTGAGAGAGTGTAATATGAAAACGTAGGAACATGGCAAGTGTTTTAGACTTTATGTGTCATAGTCTCTGTGACAAATACTCAACTCTGCTCTTGTAGTCTGAATGCAGCCTTAGATAATAAGTAAATAAGTAGATGTGGCCATGTTCCAATAAAACTTTATTTATATAAACAGCCAGAAGGTCAAATTTGGCCTGAGTGCTCTAATTTGAGGACCTCTTATTTGACATATATAAATGGTAGTCAGATAGGCCCTGCCAGTCTAAAAGCAAAAGACTAATTCATATGGAGTTTGGAATAGAAAATTTCAAGTTCAGTGTCAAGACTGAAATCCAAGGGATAGCACAATAGAGCTCTTTGGGACCTGATAGGAACTCCCAGAAAAGGTTTCTCTGATATTTTCTTTAATCTTTCCAGATTCAAGGCTGCTGAAGTCTCCTGTCAAGAGTCTTCTGACAGAGGTTGTTACCAGTAGGATACCCTGGACAGGGATTAATCTTTTTCCAAAGCTTTTTCTCAGTGACCTGGTTGGCTTACTTTCTAGTCAATTTTCGCATAATAAGAAATTGCAGAGAGGGGCAGACTGTGATATTTACCACAATCTGTGAGATCTAATATATTATGCTCTCACCAATGTTATAGGAAAATGAGAAAGTTAGTAGGGGTGAGGGTGATGTAAAAGGAAATCCACTTTATCAGCAATTATGTGTTGGGATCTGAGTCATGTTAGATGTTGTTCATATTTGCTTTTAGGTGGTTCTCATTTTAACTGTGAGATAATCATTTCCCTGTTTCAGGTGAGAAAACTAAGATCCAGAAAGATATGGAGACTCGCCATATTGGAAAGGGGCAGAGTTAGGCTTCGAACCTAGGCTTGGCACATTCCACCACCCACACCATTCCTCTGCCCTCCATACTTCGCAGATGCTGGAAACATTCCTTTCTCTGACCCCTCGGAGGTGCTAGAATCACAGGGTACTGTGACAAGGAACTAGAATGAGACCAGAATGGTGCTTTGATATGGTTACAGGGAAGGCATATCTATGGAGGTCTTAGCTGGGCTGACTAGATGATGTTTGAATGTTGAAGATTAGTGTAGGGGAGAGATAAAAGGTTGTTAGCAAATTTCTTCACTTACTCAAATTGCGCTATTTGGGAATAAATAAGTTTTGTAATTGGAAGAATCCAAAGTTGATATGTGTTTTGGGGAGCCAAGTTGAGAGTAAAAACAAGCAGTTGGATATTGATTTTAGAGCTCAAAATGACAGATGATGGATAGAAAAAGATGATAGCTAGCTATCTAGCTAGAGAGAGGAATAGAAAGATAAATAGGGAAAGAGATAAGTACAGTGGTGGGGGGGCTCTCCGGAAACCAACAACATTTAGATCACCATGAGAGAGAATATTAATAGAGAAGATATCCTAGACCTGATTGTTAGGACACTCAAAAATAGGAATCAAGTAAAAGGAAAGGAGCCATGCTTCTGTTGGGAGAAGCCACCATTACAAATATGCCAATGTATCCTGACTTAATCCATGTTTTCAAACATGGCAGAAAACGTGACATCTGTAGGGGACCAGAGGTTAAACATTAACAATTAGCAAGGGATGAATGTCTGCTAAACATATTGGATTATGAAGGAGAATGACCAGTTTAGGTTTAAACTGCTCATGATGGCAACAAAGACAGAAATGAATTTGAGAACGCCAACACTCAAAACAGAACAATAATTTAGGAACCTGATACAGTAAATCAGGCAAAACACAGTAATGTCTTCAATGGTCATCAATGACACCTACTCTCCTGGATCTCCTCATCTCTGTGGCCCTCATATGCCCCCTTCTGGAGTCCTCCTCCTTCCATCTGGCCACTCTGAAGTATCATTATCACCTAGGCTGCCATCTTTAGCTTTCGATTCTAATTGTAAGAATCTCATACAAGTCCAAAGCCACAATGACCACAGCTATGCCTATGATGACCAAATCTCCCCTATAGCCGAGTTCCTACCCTAAGCCCAGTCTCATATTTCAGATTCTACTCCACCACAGCTGTTGCATTTCAGATGGAATGTATCCAAAACCAGTCTTACTGTTTTCTACCCACAGACTGTTCTGTCTCCAGCATTCTCTCTATTAGCCAATGGTATCTCTGCTACTCAGGCAACCATGCTAGAAATCTGAGAACCATCTTTGAATTTTCAATTTCCCTTACCTCCCACATCCAATCTGAGACCAAATCCTGTCAATTATACTTCTATCATTCTCAAATCTGCCTTTTCCTTCCTATTCCCATCGCTGCTACAATTCATCTTCATCTTTTGCTTAGACTGTTTCAAGTTTTCTAACTCAAGAGTGAGCTTTCCAAAAGGAAATTCATCCACATTTCCTCCTTGCTTGTAACTCTTCAATGGCCCCTTCTTTGTCTCTGGCAGTATTTCTCAAAGACATTTTCATGATCCTGGACTTCTTTATGCATTTACAAGTTTTGCATTTTTTTCAGATATAACCCAATACATAAAAATAAGCTTGCTGGGGATGATAACAATGACACAGTCAGGTTGTGAGATTTCAGCACCTGCCCTGTTGTCACTGCGGTCTCTTTAGCAACCAATGATGCCACACTCAGTGTTGTGACTAAGAAAAAAAAGGACATAGGAAAATTTAACATCTTTAACCCAAATGGCATCCCAGAATCATACACAAACAAAGGTCTCTCTGTGGTTTAAAGAGAGAGAGATGGCAAATCAGTTGCACCCTACCATGACACATAGACATGCTGAATTCAAAACATCTCTAACTTTCAATTGTAATAGTTTCATAATTGTTCATTTTATACTTATAAGTTTGTTTTGGTTACATAAAAGATTTATATCTAAGGGGTTTGTGCTTTGTTTTGTCTGTGTACATATGTAAGTAAGAATATGATAAAAATAATTGAGGTGAACAATTGAAGTAACAAGAGCTATTCTCCTTGAAAAGGCACCCATATGTTACTTAAGTCTAAGACATACTGCTACACAAGCTCAAGTGTAAATACCTCAGTATGTTAGCAAGTTCCTCCATGATCCTGCCACCCTCCTCTCCCATTGCTAAATATATTGTGTGGTTCAGCTATTTCAAACAGCCTTGCTTTCTCATGCTTCACGTTTTGCATTTTAGAATCCTCTGCTCCTGTAGTCCCTCATCTTCTGTAGTCACAGTTTAACTCAAATTACACCTAACATATCTACTGTATTCTGATTCCATCTCATTTCTTCCATTTTCAGTCTCAAACAGCCAGGTAAATGCAAGTGCTCATTCCAAAGTCTTTCTCAAGGACACCTACTTCTATTACAGCACTTCCCAATACTCTATTACGGTATTGTTGTAATTATTGATTTACATGTCTACTTTTTTCATGAGGTCCTCAGCAACTTGAAATTAGGGATTTTGTTGTGTTGATCTCTGTAATATTTCCTGTAATATTTCCCAACATAAAGCGGCCATTCAATGGATAATTGTCACAGAAGAATAGATGGGAATTAGAATGAAAGAATGAATAGAAGATGGATCCTGGATGGATGGATGATGGATGGATGAATGGATGCATGCATGTATAGAAGATTAAACTGATATATGGAAGGATATTGTAACTTCAAAGTACAATATATCTTAGATTGAAGACAACTAGGAAATCAATAGTACTCATAGTTTCTTCAGATTTCAAACTATGTTGTGACAGTATTCTTATTACCATGATGGCTCCACATGTAAAATATGGTTTATAATCTACCTTGAAGTCATTTAACATATATATCAATACAACTGAATAGTTCTCTGTTGTTTAAGATATAGAAAAGAAAACTGTATAAGAAAGCAACTGATTTGTGTACATAGATTTTTTTTAATAAACATATAATATATTTTTATCCCCAGGGGTACAGGTCTGTGAATTGCCAGGTTTACACACTTCACAGCACTCACCAAAGCACATACCCTCCCCAGTGTCCATAACCCCACCCCCCTTCTCCCAACATTGATTTTGTATCCTGCCACAATACTGAACTGCTGTGTGAGTTCTAGTAGTTTGGGGTGGAGTTTTTTGGGTTTTCCACATAAAGTATCATATCATCTGCAGAAAGAGAGAGAGTTTGACTTCTTCTTTGCCAATTTGAATACCTTTTATTTATTTTTGTTGTCTTATTACTATTGCTAGGATTTCTAGTACTACGTTGCACAACATAGCAAGATTGGTTATCCTTATTGTGTTCCTGATCTCAGAGGGAGGACTGTCAGCTCTTCCCCATTAAGGATGGTATTCACTGTGGGTTTTTCAAAGATAGATTTATGAAGTTGAGATGTTCCCTCTATCCCTATACTTTGAAGGGTTTTAATCAGGAATGCATGCTGTATCTTGTCAAATGCTTTTTCTGCATCAATTTAGAAGACCATGTGATTCTTCTCTCTTCTTTTATTGATTTGTTCTATCACATTGATTGATTTACAAATGTTGAACCACCCTTGCATCCCATGGATAAATCCCACCTGGTCATGGTGGATAATCTTTTTAATGTACTGTTGGATCCTATTAACTAGTATCTTGTTGAGAATCTTGGCATCCATATTCATCAGGGATATTGGTCTGAAATTCTCCTTTTTGGTGGCATCTTTACCTGGTTTGGGGATCAGAGTAATTCTGGCTTCATAAAAAGAGTCTGGAAGTTTTCCTTCTGTTTCTATTTTTTGAAACAGCTTCAGGAGAATAGGTATTATTTCTTCTTTGAATGTTTAGTAGAATTCTCCAGGAAATGCCTCAGGTCCTGGGCTCTCATTTTTTGGGAGGTTTTTGATCACTACTCAATCTTGTTACTAGATATTGGTCTATTCATGTTGTCAATTTAGTTTTGGAAGTTACAGATTTCAAGGAGCGCATCCATTTTGTCTAGTTTGCTTAAATTTATTGGCATATAACTTTTGATAATGATTTCTGATTATTGTTTCTATTTCCTTCGTGTTAGTCATGTTGTCTCCCCTTTCATTCATAATTTTATTAATTTGGATTCTCTCTCTTTTCTTTTGGATTAGTTTGGCAAGTGGTTTATCAAAAAATCTTATTGATTCTTTCAAAAACCCAGTTTTGTTGATGTGTTCTACTGTATCTCTAGTTTCTATTTCATTGATCTTTACTCTAATCTTGATTATTTACCTTCTTCTGTGTGGGGTTGGCTTAATTTTTTGTTGATTCTCCAGTATTCACAAATGACACTACAGACAAAGGGCTGATATCCAAGATCTATAAAGAACTGCTCAAATTCAACGCACACAAAAAAGGTAATCAAGTCAAATAATGGTCAGAAGACATGAGCAGACACTTCTCCAAAGAAGACATACAAATGGCTACTAGACACATGAAAAAATGTTCATCATCATTAGCCATTCGGGAGATTCAAATCAAAACCACATTGAGATACCACCTTCACCAGTCAGAATGGCCAAAATTAACAAGACAGTAAACAGCAAGTGTTGGAGAGGATGTGGAAAAAGGGGAACCCTCTTACACTGTTGGTGGGAATGCAAGTTGGTGGAACCACTTTGGAAAACAGTGTGGATATTCCTGAAGAAATTAAAAATAGAGCTACCCTATGATGCTGCAATTGCACTACTGGGTGTTTACCCCAAAGATACAGATGTAGTGTAAAGAAGGGTCATCTCTACTCTAATGTTCATAGCAGCAATGCCACAGTTGCCAAACTGTGGAAAGAACCAAGATGCCCTTCAACAGATAAATGGATAAAAAAGATGTGGTCCATATATACAATGGAGAACTATGCCTCCGTCAGAAAGGACGAATACCCAACTTTTATATCAGCATGGATGGGACTGGAAGAGATTATGTTGAGTAAAATAAGTCAAGCATAGAGAGTCAACTATCATATGGTTTCACTTACTTGTGGAGCATAAAGAATAACACAGAGGACATTGGGAGATGGAGACAAGAAATGAGCTGGGAGAAATCAGAGAGGGAGACAAACCATGAGAGACTGGACTCTGAGAAACAAACTGAGAATTTGGAGTGGGGTAGGTGGGGGGTTGGGTGAACCTGGTGGTGGGTGTTATGGAGGGCATGTATTGCATGGAGTACTGGGTAAGGTGCATAAACAATGTATTTTGGAACACACATACACACAAAATTAAATTAAATTTAAAAAAGAAAAGAAGGGACGCCTGGGTGGCTCAGTGGGTTAAGCCGCTGCCTTCGGCTCAGGTCATGATCTCAGGGTCCTGGGATCAAGTCCCGCATCGGGCTCTCTGCTCGGCAGGGAGCCTGCTTCCCTCTCTCTCTCCCTCTCTCTGGCTGCCTCTCCGTCTACTTGTGATTTCTCTCTGTCAAATTAATAAATAAAAAAAAATCTTTAAAAAAAAAAAAAAAAGAAAAGAAAAATGTGGTGGTCAATTCAAACCTTAAAAAGTATGTCATTTAAAGTTTTATATTGTCTTCAGGTCAGAATACTATCATTGCGTTTTCTTCTGATAAAAATTATAAGGCCTATTTGCAATAACATGGATAGATCTAGAGAAAGAAAAATACCATATAATTTCACTCATGTGGCATTTAAAAAACAAAACAAATGAGTAAAGGAAAAAAAGAGAGACAGAGACAAACCAAGAAACAGACTCTTAACTATAGAGAACAAATGAATAGTTACCAGAGGGGAGGTGGATGGGGGGGATGGGTGAAATAGGTGGTGGAGATTAAGGACTGCAATTGGTGTGATGAGCACCGGGTAACCAACGGAATTGTTGAATCACTGTATTGTACACCTGAAACTTTTATTACACTGCATTTTGACTATACTGAAATTTAAAGTTAAAAAATTATAAAGGGAAGAATTAGCTATATATTTGACGTCCCATTTCAAATAGAATTTATAAAAGCTGATAGGTTAAAAATGACATTCCAAAGGAGGACTGCAGTTCAATTTGAAAAAGGAATCCTGCGGTTAACTGATTTTCCTTCTCAGGCTCATAAACACGTAGATGAGCTGTTAATTATGAATGGAGGCCAAATGAATACTAATTGTTCTTTAAAACCGCTCAGAGTTTTGTAAATTTTATATGGTTTTGACTTCTTATTTATGTTTGTCATTAAAGAAATTTTGACTTTCATGCAACAGGTTCACAATTAAAAATTTCTATTTCCAGTTGGAACTTTGTAACATCCTACTCCTTTGCCTTTAGCCATAACTCCAAAGATATTTTTATACATGATATATGATAAATAAATTAGTATCATCAAAAAATGTATTTTACATTGGTTTATTATCTGCCCTCTATTTAATATATGTTCCTCCCTTGACATGTTATTCAGAAAAAAAATTTAAGTACAGAAACCTTTGAAGATAGGAAAGAACAAAGACTATTGCAGTAGAACCCAGTAAAATTTCTCTAAGCACAAAGAATGATGTAATGAGAAATATAAATTATACTAACAGGTATTGTTAGCAAAAGAGATTGTTAATAAAGGGGAAAATTATATGTAAATTTAAATGTTTATTTTTTTTTTCATTACCTGCCGGTAGGCATTGCTTTCTGAAGAGATAAACTCAATGACTGAGTTTTGGGAGCAATATAATGTATTCAGGAGCAATCCTGGTTAATCCCTGGGGTTTTCTGATAAATTGTGAAACTGACATAGTAGAATTTACCTGTACATTTATTCTGAACAGTAACTGAATTAATTCACTGACTGCAATTTTTCAGCAAGAAGTCTACGTAAACATTATCTCTAGTAAATTGAAGGAGAGGCCAATCTAGTGTCATAGGGAAAGAAATCATGCTGTTATTCTTAGGAAAAATGGAATAAAAAGAGCACAAATATGTCTTTTATGGCAATTTATTAAGGTCACACAATTAGTAACTTACTGAACTTGGATTTGAACTGAAATCTGCGTGACTCCCATATTCACACAATTTCCACTCTGCCATCCTGTGAATTACACACTCATCAAGAAACACAGGCATGTAACTCCTGTGTTAAAAATGCTCTTGTCATGAAGAATCCTGGGTAATTTCATCTGCAGGAAAGCTGATGAGGAGTGATGTCAGAATCCTGTTCCTCTCTGCCTAGATGCCAACCTAGAATCCTTGAGTAAATTCATTTTCCTGGGCTATCCCATAGCTATCCAATTAGAAACAATATTTTAGGAAAAGGTTTAAAGATAGGTAAATTAATCAGAAAAGATTTTATATTTAATACAAATGTGAAGGCAGAACCTCATAACATTGGTGTGTGTTCCACAAATATTTCTCTAATTATTTTAAAAAAATAAGCAAAGAATTCTCCAGTTCCTAAACCCATTTTGCCTCTGAATCTATCTTTACCAAGCTCTCCATTCTCAAATGTTTTCGGACTTAGGGTCTTCATACACTTGTTCCCTGAGGTGTCTCTCATTTTTCAATTTCCAGCTATTCTGTTCTTAGCTTCCCTACATCTTTTCCCTGAAGGAACCTCTGATCTTGAGAGTCTATCTGTTTCTCCTTAGCAGTGTTCTTCCCATTAAAACTATCTTCTCTTTCCATAAAATTGGAGGAAAAATTATATCTTCATCCTTCCTCGATTAATCTGTTGAGTTTCTTTCCTATTTTCAGGCATATTAAACTGATATTCAGTAGACCTTGTAAACATAAATGCCCTATTTGGAAGATGGAGGTAGGGAGACTTACCATATCTTTCTGCACAAGTAAGCCTTTTGTCTCTTCTGGAATTTTCTCTCTTAAAAAAAAAAAAAAATGGCCGTATTTCAAACCAAGGAAAGACCACAGAGAAACTGAGTGTTCCAACAACCATCATGATTCCTTGTGCATAGAGTTTTTCTTTAAGATGGATGTTCTGTTTATGTATACTTTAGACTACTTAAGCTTCATTTACTTAATAGGGCAAAATACGGGTTTTCAAAATAATAAATCTGGTAGTAGTTGGCTTTCCTAGCTAAGCATCCTTTTGGAGATGGAGTTGTTATCTTATTCACCTTTGTATTTCCAATCATTTGGAAGTTCCTAGAATATTGGAGGTACAAAATAAATACGAATTAAATGAAAGTTTGGCTCATACCTGGCTATTATAATGGGATGGTGCTTTAACAATAAGGGAGGAAAAGAGTTTTTCACGTTCCGAATGAAAATCTAGAAAATTGGTGATGACAGTTTGGATGGACAGATGTCCTTTTTCTTACGCCCTTCTCTCTTCCATGTACCCTTTTTTAAGAAAGTCATTTGACCTGAAATCTTCCACCATTCTCGTGGGGTAAATCCAGTGTATAGGCTATGTAGGGTGCTTACCCAGAGAACCTACTCGACAATCATTGCACTGGTCTCCTATTCTTACCTTATTGAGATTCTTACTATTAGAGATTGTTTTTACTAAACAGAAATGTTTCTAGAAGGCCTAATAAATGTTGAACTATTGAAAAGAAGGCTGTCATCCTACCTCCTCTTCATTAACACATCAGAGAGCATTCATTCATCAAGCTAACTCTGGGAAGTTAAAATATGAAAGACTTCAGTTTAAACAAGTTTCTGAAGGATGAGAATGGGAGGTTGAGTCAACAGAGCATCAGGGGAAGCCCAGTTGCCTTTGTCTCGGGCTTAGATAATAGGTGAGGCCTGTAGGTTGGAATGATGAAGCCAGAGATAAATAGTAAATACCAAGGGAGACCCAGGCTTCCCTAACAAGGGATTTTAAATGTAGCCTTCTAGCTTGAAATTTGTATTCAGAAAAGCAAAAACAAAAACAAAACCAACAAAAACAAAAACACCAAAAAGTAAGTTGCCATGCATATCTTCAATGATATCTTTTGACAAGGAATAACACTGGTTATGAGAAAAACCCAGTGATAAGGAATGGTCTCTTTGACTCCACAGAGCTATATATTTAAGCCTTGAGAAAGCTCTATTAAAGTCTTAAAACCAAAAAGACTATTATGAAGAGTTTTTCAATACAACAAACAGCAAACCCCCGTCTTCCCTAGAACAGAACCTTGTTCTTCAGCCCAAAGCAAATGTTTCAGCAGAATTACTTTGGGGACTTTATAAGGTGTTGACACAACTTCTACTTTCACATCGTAAATGTGCCACCCTAATAATCCCTGTTTAATTACTGTTTATTATAAATGAATTCTCTCAGCATTCCAGTGTGGCACCTCTCATTTTCCTGTCACTGAGGTTTCCTCTAGCAGAACCTTTGCCCCCAGCTACCATTGATATGATCCCAAGCATGCCCTGATTCAAAGACTGTGGGGGAATAATACCTGTAATGCAGGGGGCAACATTGTTGTGGATACTCAAGCATACAGAAACTAAATAGACCCTTAAAATTATCAGAGAAAACCACTGAGCCTTCAAAGCTAAACATCTTTCCTAAAGACTGGGTTATGTAGTCATGAACTAGCATCATCCCCATTCTGACCACCTATCCTCTCCTAAGAAGACTGACAGCTAATTAAAATTAACAGGAATAATAATCTCCCCTATGCAGTTGCTCCCATGTAACACATACTAGATTGACAATAGAGAACCCAAGAAAAGGATGTGAGACCATCCGTTTGTACCTTCTGAGTGGCAAAACATTCTAGAGGTCAACCCAAAATTGAGCTAATTTTTATAAACAGTCATTCTACAAAATAACAGCTGGCCTGAATGGAATGTCAAGGGCTAAATGTTAGGGTAACACAAGATGCAGGAATTAGAAAAAAAAGACCAAGTCAATTAATAAATGTTTTCTCTGCAAGGATCAGATGTACCATATTTTATGAAATAAATACTTGTGATAAGCAAAGCTTGCAGTGGGACAATGGAGCTATTCATTATCACCCGAGAAGGACATTTCCACCAATATAAGAAGCTGAGATTTTAAAACTTTGGATAATTAATTTCAATCAGAGCTGGATTCAAGGTCAGTTGTGTAATACCAGCCATTATTTTCCCTTTGCTACCTTTGGCAGGCATTTCACATGGCTCATCCATAAATAATTAAAACCGAAGTATCTGCTGTATCAGCTTAACTTCTGCAGGGAAATGCAGAGGTCCAAGATTTTATTTCATTTGGAACTTCTAATAGAAAGGGAAACAACCTTCCCTGTGTATTAAGAAATGCGTCTTACTTCCTGCATAAACTACACAAACATTTCTTTTTAAGTGTTCAATATGTTCATCTCCATCTGGACCTTTCTAAACTGCGTGAGTAAATTGAGAAAAATTACGAAAGCAAAAGCCTCATGCACATACTGCCAGCATGAAATAATTTAAATCTGAGGTAACCTCCAACTGTCAATAGTGAGTCATCAGGATAATGTAATATTTTTGAGACTCATGATGAAATAACAATTTGAAATTTAGCAACATGAATCATGCTTCCAAAGCATGAGCGGGGTGTCCAAAAGGACCCTTGGGACTTCACATTTAGGACTGGTTTGAGAAAGAGACAGTCTCTAGGGCACTCATAAAATGAGAAGAGAATTAATGGGGCTAAGGTGGTTTATGAGGAAGTCAAAAACTTTAGTTGGTAATATTTTAATTTCTTCGGGGGAAATGATTCTGATTGTTCTTCATTCTTATAAATGTTTCATTTAATTTACAACAGATGCCCCTTTGAAATGTATATTGAAGTGAAGAGATTCAGTTACAACCAAAAATACTGTACTGAGATAGATACCATAAGTGTTTGCATGGGCATATGCAAAATTCTAGACTAAAGTTGTTGTACAGGAGAAAAAAACAGCAGTTGAGATATTAGAGATTTTCAGGTACCTTCCTAATCCAGACCCAAACAAACAAACATAAAATATGCAGCTTTACCAGTCCAAAATTGAGGAGTCTGCTACTGTGAAGTGGGAATTCTGCATTGTAGGTTGGAGTCAAAGCTTGAGTAGGAACTTTGTGAACTTGGTCAAAACACTCAGGTTAATTGTTATGTGTGGGATTAAGTATGCTAAAGTTATTTGAAAGTCACTGTACAGATTTAGTGAGATTAAAGAAGATTGAGGACAGAGAAACAAGATTCTGAGGACAAAATGAGGGACTAGAAAGTTATACTTGCATGACCTTGTATGTTAGTAAGGATTACCGTGGTTTGGGGATGGTCATCACATTGACCCCAGAAAGGATGATTCCCTCTGTTCCATCAGGGATATGGTGTGTGAAAGTACTCAGAGAGCTTGAGTGCATTTTCTTTTATGCATTTTCTGGGCAGGCCCAAGAGACCCACACCAGTTATTTGGGGGCCACAATGAAATTAAAATACCTTCATCATCACCACCATCAACAGTATCACCATCATTATCTTTCTCTTCATCAGTATTACCATCTACTAGTTTAATATTGGTATAATACTTTAATATTAAATTAAGGACATTAGTCATAATGACAAATGAAGATATAACCATTCTTAAGCCAGATAATGTTAAAACAAATTTGTGTTTTTCCTCTCCCTGTCACAGAAATAGTTATATCTAATAATGAGGAAATCAGCCCATACATAATAAGACATTACATGTTGATGGTTCAGAGGTAGAAAGTTAAAGCCTCAACAAAATGACAGTTCCTTAATTATTGTTTGGACAAATACTGTGATTCCTTTCAAATGTATGCTATGGGCCCCTATTAATATTTGCAAAGTTAAGATGAAAAATGCCTCCCTTCCTTCACTGCTGAATATCCAAAGGGCCTCTCTACCAGGTGCTTCCTATCCTGCTGACTAAAGGTAATTCTTAGTTTGAAGTTAGGTATAAAGAAATCTTATAATTTCAAAACTATACTTAGGTATAAAAGGAAGTCCCTAACATCAATGTATTCAGAAAGCTTGTGTGGTCATCGTCTGGCCATCTTCCTTCCTTCTCATAGTGAAAATCTTCATTAGCAACTAATTCTCTCTCTCTCTTTTTTTTTTTAATTTAAATAAACAGCTTTAGGGGTGCCTGGCTGGCTCAGTGGGTTAAAGCCTCTGCCTTTGGCTCAGGTCATGATCTCAGGGTTCTGGGATCAAACCCCACATTGGGCTCTCTGCTCAGCAGGGAACCTGCTTCCCCTTCTCTCTCTCTCTGCCTGCCTCTCTGCCTACTTGTGATCTCTGTCAAATAAATAAATAAAACCTTTAAAAAAAATAAAAAAATAAACAGCTTTATTGAGATATAATTGACATACTAAAAAACTACAAATATTGATCTCCCTGATATGAGGAAGTGGTGATGCAACATGGGGGCTTAAGTGGGTAGGAGAAGAATAAATGAAACAAAATGGGATTGGGAGGGAGACAAACCATAAGTGACTCTTAATCTCACAAAACAAACTGAGGGTTGCTGGGGGGAGGGGGTTTGGGAGAAGGGGGTGGGATTATGGACATTGGGGAGGGTATGTGCTTTGGTGAGTGCTGTGAAGTGTATAAACCTGGTGATTCACAGACCTGTACCCCTGGGGATAAAAATATATGTTTATAAAAAAATAAAAAATTTAAAAAAAAAAACTACAAATATTTAGTGTATGAAATTTGAAATTTAAAATTTAATGAGTTTGGACATCCCCCAAAACATCACTACAAACAAGAAAATAATATATTTATCACCTCCAAAAATGTCCTTCTATTCCTTCACTTTTTTGTATTTTTTTTTTATGGTAAGAACATTTAACATGTGATCTACCCTCTTAACAAAATGGTTAAGTACATAATGCAATAAAATTAACTAAAAGCACTATGTTGTACCATAAGTCTCTATAATTTACTTGCATAACAAACATAATATCCATCAAAAAACTCACCACGTCCTCCTTTCTCCAGCCCATGGCAACACCATTTTCCTCTATGAGTTTGACTATTTTAGATACTTCATAGAAGTGGAATCATATAGTATTTGTCCTGAAACTGGCTTATTTCATTTAGCATAATGCCCTCCAGGTCCATCTACATTGTTAAATATGGTAGGATTTCTTCCTTTTGAAAAGCTGAATTATATTTCATTATATGTATATATCACCTTTCTTTTATCCATTCACCCATCAATGGACATTTAAGTTGTTTCTGTATTTTAGCTATTGTGAATAATGTTGCAACGAACAAGGGTGTGCAGCTATCTCTCCCATATCCTCATTTCAATTATTTTGGATATATACCCAGACATGGGATTACTAGATCATACGGTACCTCTATTTTTAAATTTTTTAGGACCCTTACTGTTTTCCATGACAGCTGAACTATTTTACACTCTATCAACAGTTTATAAGAGTTCCAATGTCTCCACACCTTTTTTTTTTAATAGTACCCATCCTAATAGGTATGAAGTTATATTTCATTGTGGTTTTGATTTTCATTCCTCTGATGATTAGTGATGTTGAGCACCTTTTCATATATCTTTTGGCCATCTGTATGTTTTCTTGGAACAATGTCTATTTAAACTCTTTGTCCATTCTATAGACAGGTTATTTGTTTTTTCACTATTGAGTTGTAGGAGTTCTTTATATATTTTGGACATTAACCTCTTATCAGATACATATAGTTTGCAAATATTTTCTCCGATTCCATAGGTTATCTTTTCATTTTGTGGGTTATTCTTTTCATAAGATTTTCAGTTTAATGTAGTCCCACTTGTCTTTTCGTTGCCTGTGCTTTTGCTGTCACACCCAAGAAGTCATTACCAAGATCGATGTTCTGAAGCTTTTCCTGGTTTTCTTTTAGGAGTTTTAAAATTTTCAGAGGTTTGTCTTTAATCCATTTTGAGTTGCTTCTTTGTGTATGATGTAAAGTAAAGGTACTTCATATTCTGAATCTGGGTGTTAATTTTCTAAAAACAATAGCAGAAAATGATGTTCAAATTATCCTTGGAGAGAAAAAATACATAGAGCACTAAAATGAATTCATACAAATGTGTACAAATTCACTTGTATTTTTATATCAATCTTTGCTGCTATCTACTCTGAGCATTTAGAATTGTTTGGGCATAAAAGAATCTTAAGGTATGTGTGTGGCTTGAGGACTATTCAATTCACAGTTCAATCAAATGTGACATTCTGTGCTTAGCCACAAAAGTAAGAGTATTGGTTCAACAAAGACATATTTAAAATATCTTCTAGCAGCTAGAAAAAGAACACAATAAACCAAAGAACTGAAATTATAATAATAAAAAAGGAGCTTTTGATTTAGTTTAGTATTTCTTAAAAATGGAAAAAAAATTTAATTAAAGCTTTTGAGACTATAACATTGCTTATTTTAAATTGAGCTGCATGATTTAAGTTTGCTTTAGCTCATTTTTAAGTGGAGCTCAGACAAAAATTAGCAAGTGAGTTGGTGACAGAAAGAGAATGTAGAGATGGAAGGCAAAGACAATTTGCCCTTTGAGGCTTGGAGCCTGAAGGGCTGCCTTCCATTTCAAAATGGGTAATATGCTTTCACGGTGGAGTGAATCTATCACACCCCCAAGGGGATGCATGCTACACCGTTTCCACCGAAGGGGCTCCCAGAGGTAGAAGATTTATAATAAAAATAATTCTACATTTTCACATGTTCCAGTCTTAAAATATGGTGAAACAGATTTTTTTTTTCACAAAGGATTTGTTATTGCATGTGATTGTTTCAAACCACTTTTCCTCCTTGAACTTCTAGCTTTGTTTTCTTTCTTTTTTATTGTTTTTTTCTATGGTCTCTAGGCCATTAGCAAACCTGCTCTCCAAAACATCAGTGAAAAAACCTCGCTTCGTTTCTGGCTCTTCACAGAAATTTTAGAGGTTGTAGATTTGGATGTAACAATGAACAGATGAGGTCCTGCAGACTTAGGACCTGTAGTCTTGAGCAGCCAGAAAGGGAGCCTAGATGTCTAAATGTAGTTCCATCTGATAACAGTTCTTCTGTTTGGCCTCATTCTACCACTTACTATATCTGTGCACCCTTAGGCAGGTTTTTAAATATTTCTGTGCTTCAGATGTCCCATCTCAACATAGACACCCAATTTTACCTAAGTCTTTAAGGTTGTATTAATCATCTTTTCCCATTGTGCTGTAGGTCTAAACAAATCAGCTGCTGATGTGTACTTCACAGTCTGTTACAGAGCCAGTTGTCTGAGACTCTACCTATTCTCCAGATTCAGAAAAATTTGAAAGCAACCTGAGTCCAAGGCACTTAGACTCTGGTAGCTGGTCAGCCATAAGGCAGCTCTGGTTCCGTTATCAGCTAATTCCTGCCCAAAGCTTGAGATGAATTAATTAAATAACAAAGATAAAGGCATGTTTATACAAGTTTAAAAAAATGAAATTCTCATATACCCATAAGCACGACCACATTGGTGACATGCATTAAAATCAAGAATTTGAATTCATACACCCAGTCCGGAAAAACAGAAATTTTGTTGATGAAATCTCCCAGAGAATTTCATCAAGGTGTTCACAAGGACCTTCTCATTCTGAAAAGCATACCCATTACATACCAAGAGCCCTGAGGTAAGAACTGCCATTGTGGTAAAGTCACAGAGCTAAAGGTTCTCCACGCAACCACAGAGAATGTCCCGGGGTAAGAATATCACTACTGTGGGGATCCAGTGTTGGGAAAGAGTGAGTGTGACTCATGAAAACATTTATGGGCCCACTGAACTGAAGTTATGTCTTGTTTCCTAAAATCAATAGTTAAGTTTATATTAGGATTCCTTCTTGCCCACCGATGTTACGGATTTATTAGTTTCATTGGGGCACCAGGTCTAACAATCAAGAGTAATTCAGTTTGGGTATTTATCTATATATTCCATGAAGGAGCTCTGATTAAGAATGTATAAAGTATTCTGGGAGAAGAACCACATGAACCTATGAAACAAAAACTGTGAGAAGTTTGCTGAATTATTTGACTCTAATCACACGAATACACATTGCAAGCGACAAGTAGCATATAGTTTGGTTCATATGTTCATTTCTACCTTTTTCTCCCTGAGCACAGAGAAATGCTATAGCCCTGCTGTGACCAAGCCAGTGAAGGGAGAGCCAATACTCGGAATCGTGTGGGTATTCTTCCTTCTTCATAAGAGTCCCATGTAATTAGCAACCAGGGTCTACAAGCTCATTTTGAGGCCCTGTCACGTGTGTCCTGGAATACAAATATCCTTATATCTGGACTTTTAATCTAAATTAGAGAGTTATCAACTTGTCTATCAGAAAGATTTCAGTTAAGAAATCATGTGAAATATACTGTTAGTTCAAAAATGTGCTTTCTTCCAAGATATATATTCTAGAAGCGCTGACTGCCTTCACCCAGGAAATCCCCTTGTGGCTATAGGGGGCATACACACCATTTCCATGACTCTACCACAGTGGGAGTTTTTAAAGTCCAGAAAACAATCCCAGGGGATCAGCTCATTCTGAAATTTCATGAATTTCATTGACCAAGGGATCCCCTTCTATTCCCACACCTTCCCTCCATCTTATTTGACCAACAGTTAAATCAAACTTTATATTATTGATTGAAGAGGCTTCCAATATATGTGCTAAATCCTTGCTTTGGATTTCGTGGGTGAAAATGGATGACACCAAAGAAGTAAATACACTGAATACTTTCTGAATATATCCATGCCAAGATACTACTGTAAACATGTTGATCCAAAATCAGAGGTTATAGTAGTAGGAACAGAGGCATAGATGAGGTAAATGAGCCAGACCTAGCAAAAGCTCTGGAAGAGAGTAAGGAGAGCACATTCAAAAGATCCAAGCTAAGACTAAACTTTGAGACAAAATGAAGGTCAGTGCGGCAGTGTCCCATGAGGACAAGGGTGAAATGAGGAAAGAAGAGGTGGTTCTTGTTGTTTCCTAGGGCTGCCATAACTAATTACTGCCATAACAAATTACTTTTTCTTGTTTTAAGACACCTTAAAACAAGAGAAATTTATCCTCTCCTAGTTCATGAGGCCAGAAAATAAAATCGAGATGTCAGCAGGGTTATTTCGTTTTTGTTGACTCTGAGAGATAATCAGTTCTGTGCCTCTCTCTCAGCAGCTGGTGGCCTCTGGCCATCCTCACTATTCATTGGCTGATAGCTGCCTCACTTGAGATTCTGGCTCCAACCTTACATGGCCTTTCCCCCTCTGTGTCTCCTCAATGCTTCTAGGTCTCTTCTATTCTCATGAAGATACCAATCATATCAGATTTGGGCCCACTCTTATTTAGCATGACCTCATCTTAACATAACCAATTACATCTGCATAAACCCTATTTTCCAGTAAGGTCCCATTCTAAGGTTCAAGGAGGGCACACATTTTGAAAGAACACTATCTACTACCCTAGTAGAGGAGGCAGTTGCCAGGTCACACAGGGCCTGGTAACCCATGGCATGAAAAATTTTTCTTTTCCTTAAATTCCAGAGGAAAAGGCATAATTTATACATTTTTAAGATCATTCTGATGAGGATGTGAAGAAGGAGATTTAGGTAGAAAATAAAAGGTGTACAAAAGCCAATTAGTTGACTATTGCAGTGATCAAGTTAAGAGTTAGAGTGGCTTGAGCTCATGTGCAGGCATTTAAAGGACTTGTATAATTTTGAGAAATATCTGAAAGATGAAATAACATGTGTTGCTAATGGATTTGATGTGGGAGGGAGGGTAAGGGAGGGACCATATATTTCTGCTTTGAGTAACTGGGTGTAAGATGGTACCATTTATGGCAACAGGGAAGAATGCCAGCCAGGGTAGGGATGGATAGGAATCAGTTCCATTTTGGACATATTACATTTGAGCTACACATTAGAATTCCAAGTAGAGATAACATAAGGCTGTTGAGCCTAAAGAGAGGTCAAAACTTGAAAGATAAATTAGACAGTTATCAGCAAGCTGAAGGTGATTAGAACCGTACAGGATGAGGTCATCCAGAGTTTGAGTGCAGAGAGAGGAGAGCCTGGGATGCATCCTAGGATGCACTCACACTTAGAGGCTAGTTAGAGGAAGAGAAAGAGCTAGCAAGAGAAACTGGGGTAAAGTTGCCATCAAGGTAGGAGGGAGTCTGGGAAGCCATGGATTCCTAGTTTCTGCTATTCTGGCTATGTGCATAGTAATGTCGAAGTCTCACATGCAAGATTACTTTGTTTATTCAAAATAGTCACTGTCTTTTCTACCAGTCCCTGCTCCAGACTGGCTCCCTGTGTGGGAGGCACATATGCTATGCAACAATGAGACAGGACCTGGCCATGTGACTGGCTATGCCCAATGGATTTTGAGCAGAAATGATGTCTTGACACCAAAACAGAAGTTCCAGGGTTGTTGCATCATTCTACCATTGTTCTAGTCCTTCATCATCAAGAAAGACACATCCCAGATAGTCCTTGCTCAACACAAACCCCAACTGAAGAAGACATGAAGAGTAAATCTATACTCAACCTTTAATGTTAAGAAGAAGAAACCTTTGTTTCTGTGAGTCACTGAGAATTGGGGAATGCCCATTACCCATAGCATAACCTAGGAAAAAACTGAGGGAACCTTCACATTTTATGTAGGAGATGTTGTTCATGGCTCTGGAACCCACAGTATGATGGAAAGAATGGAAGCCTTCACAACAAACTTATCTCACAGGAGACCCCAAATCTACCACTTACTAACTTTGTGAATGCTAACAAATTAATTGATATCTCTAGGCCTCCATCTTGCCTTCTTGAGAAAAGGGGACCAATCTTACAAAACCAGTGTGAGAATTAAATGTGGCAATATTTGCAAAGCATTGGGTACAGTTCCAGCCTCCCTCTCACCAAAAGTTTCCAAAACATATGTTCATTTCTCCTTTCTCCCTCCCTTCCTTCCTTCCTTCCTTCTTTTCTTTCTTTCTTTTTCTTTCTTTCCTTTTTTTTTCTTTCTTATAATCTTATAATTTAGATTTGAAATACGAGGTACTGTTGTGTTTCTCAAACATCATTATGTCATTAAAAATAGGGGAGGGACTAAACAAAAAATCTATAGAGTCTGTGTCTGTGGAATGTCCCTTCTCCTAGGCTGACTCCAAGGGGACAGCTGGTGCCTGAGAAATGGCAACCAGGACACTGTCAGTATGAGCTTCCATTCATGCAATGAAGCCTCAAGGAATTCAGTTCAGAAAATAACTCAGACCGTGCTCATAACAGAAGCCAAGTAAGGGTATCTTCTAGGGTGCAGCACTGTTCTTATGACAGAGACCATGGGAGGGTTTCTATTCTTCAGGCTGTCTGAGGAAAGGAGTCTAGCACTCCTAACCACATTATCCTTTTGAGTAGGTATACACATACCTACTTTGCAAATGAAGAAACTAAGATGGAGACATTGGAGAACATATTTAGAAATTGCACCCAATTTTATATGTACCCCAAAGTCCACACTCTTTCCACTACACATATTGCTTCTCTAAAAAAAATAATAAAAATAAAATAAAATATAAGAAGGAAGAGATTAAGTTTTGTGAACTTACCCCATAAAAGAAATGAAATGAGGAGGGAAAAATTGAAAACATATGAGCACACAAAAATTTGTACAAAAACTATTTCTGGTAGCATTATTCTTAATAGTCAGAAAGCAGAAACAGACCTCCACCAATGGATGAATGGATACATGGATTGGAGTACCCACATACAATGGACTATTATTCAGCCTTAAAAAGGAAGGGAATTCTGATATGGTCCCACATGAGTGAACTTTTAAAACACCATGTTAAGGGACAGAAGTCAAACACCAAGGCCACAGATTATAGGATTTCAGAAGAGACTGAGAAGAGAGAGACGGCCCAGTCCCGGGTCAGCCTGGGAGGGGACAGGCTCAGGCAGCAAGGTGCTTACCAGGACAGCAGAAGTGCCCAGAGCTGCACAGGAGGGGGGATCCATCCAGGTGAGCCGCTGCGTGGACCCCGGGAGGGCTACGCAGGTCATTGCCCTTGGAGTCCCCCCATGCGCAGGGAATGCCATTCAGCCTTCAGGCCCCTGGAGTCACGTCAAGATCTTCTTCTGTCTTGAGACTCCCCTGAGGAAAGAAGGAAAATACTAAATGCAGGAGAGCAAGATGGACCACAGCTTTGTGTAATGGAGGGCAGGAAAATCTGACTGCAAAAGGCCCCTGAGAGCTCACAGCTTCCACAGGTCACAGAAAGTGCCCCATCCTTGTAATAACCATCGACTCTGGGGTAATAAGGCTCTTTGAGAAGTAAGTTCCTTAAGAAGTAAGACAGGACCACCCAAGGAGAGTTAAAAATAGTCCTAGCATCCTAAACTCTTCCCAACCCCTGTTATGATCATTCCTACCAATTCCAGGAGCCCCCTGGGCATTCTCACTGACTCCTAGGATGGGTATTATTCAGTCTGAGTCAAGTAGCCAAAGGTAAGGCCTACCCTGGTCTGGGCAGTGGTTAGTAGTGGAAAGAGCTAAAGAGGAGGAGCCCAGGACCGCTCTCCAGGGATGGTTTTCCGTTCTCTGGTTGACCATGAACTTCTCCATAGCCATCTGGGCCTGTGTGTTCCCTTGAGAATCACGTTCCCAGGAAGTCAGATGGGGACTGGTAATAATGTGCTGCTTCTCACTTGAGAAAGGAAGTCTGGCGGTGATGGGCAGAGGTAGCTCAGAAGGAAGCTGATGATATTCAAACTTGGCCACCACCACTGAGCCTGAAAAAAAAAAAAAAAAAAGGAAATGCCACCATCACAAATCACCAATGTATTCCCTGTTACCATGATAAGGCATTTTGTAAAAACTTTGGATTTTCATGGTTTCAATAATTTCGATTCCTGATAAAACATTTCTTATCGCCTAGTTCTCCTTAAATAGGCACCAGAGCTTTAGATATCCAAGCTTCTTAAAGCTTAGGGATTTTTTTTAACTCCTATGAAAAATTGCTACTGTAATTTTCCATTTATGAGTAGTACCATTGGCCATTAATAGTCCCTGAATCATCACAAAAATTGAGTGCCCAGAGATGAGGAGAGAAATTTTCTTTGAATTTGATCCTTTCTCTTTTCTTAACAAAATCAGCTCCTAGCTGAGATCGCACAATGGTCCTGCCCAGATGCATGAATTCTTTCTGTCAGGGACTCGATATCTTTCAGATTACAGTGCATTAAAATGTACCCAGTGAGCCTAAGGGGAAAAAAATAAATATGGCATTTGTCTTGAACTCATAAAAAGGGTCATACAAAAAAAGAATTTAATAAAAATTATTACCACCTAAAAGCATTGCCAAAATTTAATTATACATTTTCAACCCCCAAAGTAAATGCTTTAACATCTAAACCCACTGAAAATTTGCCCAGCTTTATTACTGCCATACCTCCAGATTTTTTGTTTTGCTTTTTGTTTTTTGGTTTTTGGGTTTTTTTTTGTTTTTGTTTTTGTTTGTTTGTTTGTTTGTTTGGTTGGTTGGTTGGTTTTTCCTTAAGTATTCTTATTTAATTCTTGAATGTATGACCAGATAGCACTGCAGGTAGGGAAAAATTTTCCTCTTTTGCTAAAATAGTCTCTATTCTCAAAGGCCCATGGCAATCTATCAGTGTGATCCTCTGGGGTAATTAGGTCCCTTTCCCCTCCCAGGCAGACGTTCTGGATGCTGTTGGCTCAAGGACAGCAGTGTCTGGGGCTGTATTCTCAGCCATTGGGTTGTCCTCAGTCCCTTTGTGCCATGGCAATTTTTCAGAAGGGAAATTAGTCCCTCTGCCAACTCTTATATTTTGTATAAGCCCAGATGTCACACTTTGCTAATGTCATACTAGACTGTAATATTTTTATAACATAGTGTAGAAAACCAAAGCAGAGCCAAATAGACACATTGCTGCCAGATGGTTGACCTTTATTTACTGATAAAAGTTTCTCAAATCATAAAACTTGAACTTACTAGAAGTGAGCTGAGTTTTCAAGTTTCCACGTGAGCCCGATGCTCTCTCCCATTGACAGTGGGAGAAGAGACGAGCTCATGAAAATACAGGGTGTGTAGAAACCCAGAAGTCTTCATGGCACGGGGACAGGGGGAGGTGGCTTGCTCCCAGGGAGATGAGTTTTCTGTGTGTAGTGAAGACTGGATTTGTCACTCATGAACTGAACTATGGAGCAAACCTCTGCATGCCTGTGAGTTTAGGCATACAGCCACCTGCCTTCAAAGCATGAGGAGCTGCTGATTGTCGTCCCATGGTTTGTCTCCCTCCCATGTCTCTAGCGTAAACAGGTTGAAGGAGACTATCATTTCCTGCCCATGCCTTCAGCCTACCCCCTAACCATTGCCATACAATAATGGAGTTCCTAATTGAATCTTATTAGTTTTGCTTCATATTATATTATGAAGCATATTATATTTGCTTCAAAGAGAGGGCAATTATTTCTCCTTCATATTTCCTTGTAGATTTATTTTCTTTAAAAATGTTTTCTGTCCTGACTCATGGATTATTTTTTTTTCTTTGTGATTGGCTCTAAATATGGCTAGGATTTTAATGGGCCCTTTTTCCTTTCTAATTGTTTCTTCCCCTGACAAATTATTCTTCCTACATATTTATTAATATTGGACTTAATGTCCCATGCATTCATCATGACCTTGAAAACAGAAATTCACCTCTTTGTTATCAATACCAAATTATTAGGCATTTGAATAACAATAAATGGCTTCCCCAGTATATTTATCTCCAGTCATGAAAGTCCGCAGAACCTACTTTTAAATTTGTAGCTTTTATATTTGTTGATAATTTGCTGCCTCGCTCATCTGAACTACATTACATTTTTATTTAACTATTTTCCTTTTTTTTTTAAGATTTTATTTATTTATTTGAAAGACAGAGATCACAAGTAGGCAGAGAGGCAGGCAGAGAGAGAGGGAGGAGGAAGCAGGATTCCTGCTGAGCAGAGAGCCCGATGTGGAGCTCGATCCCAGGGTCCTGGGATCATGACCTGAGCGGAAGGCAGAGGCTTTAACCCACTGAGCCACCCAGGTGTCCCATATTTAATTATTTTTCAATTAAACAATAATCATTTTGTCACACTTCATAGATTTTCCACCCAACCTAACTTTTTATCAAATCAAATTATGATTTATTCAGAAACCAAATATTCTGCCCTGCTCAAAGATTTTCTGACTCAGAAGTATTTAGAAATCTATCTATCCGTCTGTTTTCCCTCCTCATTTCCCTTCTATAAAGTAGGGTCTTCTAAACTCAGTTTTAATTATTGGTAACCCTCCCTTCACTGCAGAACAATCATCCAGCTAGTTAGCTTGGAACTCCCCATTCAGTAGGAGTATCTAAATGGTTAAGCATTGTGTCTCAAGAATGCACAGCTAAAAACATCACTGAGAGGGTTACTATATTTGGACTTACCATCAGATACTTGGGTTCAACTCCAACTCTGCATCTTTCTATACACGTGATTGATGTGCAACATCTCACTTCCGTGCTCTATACTTCTGCAAGATGAAGATGTCAGTAACTGCTCGCAATTGTCCAGATTCTTATGCATGCCAAGGAAAACACACAAACAAGTGATCATAAGCTGAAAATCATAAAATACACCATCAACATCAATACACAGCATTCTGCACTGAAGAGTTTATTCTCTTAGAGAAGAGAGAACACACCATGGGATACAACTCTGGAAAGGTGAGCTAGGAAGAAGAGAGGGGGAAGGTGCTCACATGACACTATGGGTGGAGGAATACGTCCCTGGAAGGTCACCCAGGAATGGGTATGAGCAGCAAGAGGCAGCAAGAGGGAATCCACAGAACTCCTAAGGAAAGGCAGGCCACAAGAAAGGGAGGTATGGGCACTAAGCACGGATTCTCCTCTTGGGGATTTTTCTTCAGCCAGGCCCTCTGGTCTTTGGCCTGCTTGACTTCTGTCTACACCAAATGACAATCTCTAGTTTTACAGCCTGCCCATAGGCAAGGACCCATAAAGCCTCAGCTAATGTCTCTCCTGTACCTTACAACAACGAGGACAGACTCAGTCAAAAGTGCCTGGAGGAGCACCTGGGTGGCTCAGTGGGTTAAGCCGCTGCCTTTGTCTCAGGTCATGATCTCAGGGTCCTGGGATCAAGCCCCACACCAGGTTCTCTGCTCAGTGGGGAGCCTGCTTCCTCCTCTCTCTCTCTGCCTGCCTCTCTCCCTACTTGTGATCTCTGTCTATCAAATAAATAAATGAAATCTTTAAAAAAAAAAAAGTGCCTGAATTGTGCCTTGAATTGAGTGAGATTACAATCATGGTGGTGGAACACATCGATGCAGGGATACAAAATCTGAGTTCTAAACCAATATGAACCTAAGTGGTTCTGTCGCCTTCCACAGCCTCATCGCGGAAGACAAGAAAGAAAACCTGAAGGCAAGATTTCCTGTATTGTGGGTGAGCATCAAATAACTGACACACCTTCCCTTTCTCTCTCTTCTTTATTTGTTCATGGTGGTATGGAAGGCATAAGTACAAAGCTCCTACCAGCCTACTAGAAGGAGGAGAACTTTCGCAGCAGCAACCCTGCGCCAGACAGTACCCAGGTTTGGGCAGATGACTGCGCCAGGCTTTCTAGAGCGAAGGGTATATGTCATCATCCTACACTATGGACCTCAAGCCCTGCCCCTTTCCATGCATGAGAGGTACTAAAGCTGTGCTTCCTTGGATACTGGGTATGATGTTTTATTTGTAACTGGAAACACTTGTTTAAAGTGCATATATTCAAAATTTAAAAAAAAAAAAAGGAGAAGAAGAAGAAGAACTAGCAAAGACTGATTTAGCAAATCCCTTTCATCAAGGGTTTACTTGTTTTCTTCCATCAAGTATCCTATCTAGTCACTTGCCCAGAGAGCCCCCAGAGAATTACAGGGGAAACCTTCCTAGTGGGTTATTTTAAACAATATCTTTTGGGAGATAAATAAGTCACAGGGGGAGCGCTAGTGGCAGCAGTGACCTGGGCATCGGCCATGCCTCAGGTTTATCTTCAGCTTTTTGTTCTATTACCGTAGCACTCGAAAGCAGGCTTTTCTCATTTGTTTTGTAATCTGTTATTCGGGTAATTTCTCTTCCCCTTGTGTATCTCTAAAGACATTTCCGCAGCTCCAAGAACTGATTTCTTTCCTACATTACCTTGCTTTGTTTTTCTCCCTTACTGCCTCTCGCCTATCTTTTCCAAATATTTCTCCCTCCAAACAGTTCTCCGCGCCATTTAATCATCCGGCCCGTCCTTGGGTGTCTTGAGCCTTCTCTACATTTTCTCCTTCCCAAAGGAAGCTGCCACCTCTGCGAAACTCTTAAATTCCCATGCCACGGTATTGACAATTTTTTTTCTTGGTGGGGAATAATTTTTCCCCAATTCAATTTGCCATATATTTTCTCCTATAAGTGAATTCTCATGGCATATCGTATGGATATTATCTCCCCCTTCCTACAGAAAGACTCCAAATACTTTGTGTCATATGTAATTTTTATTTTGGCAATCCCTGCTGGGGCCAGCTTTTCCCATAATGCAGCAAAGTCCCCTCAGAACATTAATCTTGCAGTGCCCGGAAATGGAGATAACGCTCACACGTCTTGTCTTTTCCTGTGTGTCCGTGTGTGTGTGGTGCTGCACAGACTTCACAAACCTCGCTGTCTGTCTTTCTACTTCTTTTCATAACAATCTCTAGGGGGTAACCTGAATTCACCCACCAGCCTAGTGGTTCGGAGGAAAGATCATAGGTTCTAGTCCTGGCTGTGCCCAGAGAAACCTGTGGTCTCTTTATTGCGGTAGAACGACAAAGAACTGGGGGAAAAAATACACATCAGTGTGACTTTCTTTCTCTCACAGCCCTAGAAAATGAAGCCAACTCAAAGCCGTCCCTGCCTTGATGACGCCTGTTGACATCATTTCCATGCTGAAACAGTCGTATGGCTGGTAAACCTCCACTATTCATGGAACTAATCCATGCCATGAATACTCTCTCTAGTTTCTCCTTCTCTATGGTATCCGTACAGTTTACACGATTGTTTCAGCTCCTACTTCTTAAAACTCAGAGTTGTTTTTAAAACGCAGAGTTGCATTGTTGCTCGGTCTCTCTTTAGTCTTTCCAAACTCTAGTCCTCTAATGAGTGAATGGGAATCTCTCTCTCGTTACTAATCAGTTCCAACCCCTTCATCTGGGCTTTCTTTAGCCAACAGCAGGTCTTCAACAAGTCATGTAAATATTGGTGATTTGGGATTTTTCCTCTGCTTCCCCCTTTCATGTGTTTCATTTTTATTTTCTTTTTTTTTTTTTTAAAGATTTTATTTATTTATTTGAGAGAGAGACAGTGAGAGAGAACATGAGCGAGGAGAAGGTCAGAGGGAGAAGCAGACTCCCCAAAGAGCTGGGAGCCCGATGCGGGACTCGATCCCAGGACTCCAAGATCATGACCTGAGCCGAAGGCAGTCGTCCAACCAACTGAGCCACCCAGGCGCCCCTCATTTTTATTTTCATTAGCTATAAAGTTTCTTCTTTATTGTCTTTCCCCCCAGTCTTTCTTGTGTCATTTATTTCTCCATGCTCCACTCCTACAGGCAAAAAGAAAGCATCGTCTCTAGGTTCCAAGAGTTTATTATCAGATCCAAGGAGAGGAGATATTAACATGCAGAATTAAACATGGCAGGCCCTCTTTTGCAAATACCAAGTGGTCAAGGTGATAGGCTCTGCAAGTGACAAGGGATGCTTCACCACAGGACACTGGAGATGCAATCAGAACGCCGCAGGGTATGGAAAAGTGTGCAGGGGAAGGTGTGTTTGAAACAAATGGGATCAGCAAGGTCATGTTCAGAGATCAGCTATGATACTGGATGTGGATGGGGCCAGTTCAGCAGGACCAGGGAGTTCATGGGGAGGACCCCTAAGGTAAATATGATCTAAACTAAATCTTGATGTGATGAGCCAGTTTGTGTCTTTGAGACTTTATTTTGGTAGCCTCAGAGAGACCTGGAGAATTTTTAGAGGGAAAATGATAGAACCAAAGCAGCGTTGGGGATGTAAATCAACAATCTGTGTGAGTGTTGCCTACAGGAGGAGGCAGGCATCTGCCGTACAGGTCAGGTATGAAGCTATCAGGGATGGATGTGAGGGAATGGCCATATCAGGAAACAAACGTAATTTCCGTTAAATGGTTGAAACCCACCGGTTGGATGATTAGTTCGTAGAGCACCAGAGACAACGGGCGGCACAGATACAGTCCCTCTTTGCTTGCCTCTCTTCAACCTTGGAAAGTGGTGTAGCCACAGGTAGAGTTTATGAAAAGATTACACAAACCAGAAACTGTGTTAAGGACTTTGTACAAGTTAGCTGATTTATTCCTCCTAACAAACAATTTGAAGAAAGAAAATGGAGACCCGAAGAGGTCAACGAACTTGCCGGCACTCTCCCGCATGTTCTTCAGGTAGTTTAGCTTCAGGGTTGGGTTCTGAGCCCTCCTCTGTGTGGCTTCCCATAGCCTGGAAATCCCACAAACTCAGGTTCAAACACACCAGGTTAACTAATGCCCAGCTCCTCCCTAATGTCATGCCAACAGAGTGTGGAAGTTAGTTTGAGCCTCAACCCCTATCTGTAAAACAGGATGACAGATCCCACCTTCAAGAGTTGTTGTAAAGATGAAATAATCCAGGGGCACCTGGGGGGTTCAGTTAGTTAAGCATCTGCCTTCAGTTCAGGTACTGATCTCAGGGTCCTGAGGTAAAGTCCTACATAGGACTCCTTGCTCAGCGAGGAGCCTGCTTCTCCCTCTGCCTGCCCCCCCAACCCCACTTGGGCTCTCTCCCTCTCTGTCAAATTAATTAATTAATAAAAAAGATCAAGTAACCCATCTCAAGCACTTTACAGTGTCTGGTGAACTTTCTTTCCACACTAATAATAGGTGTTAAAGTTCTGGACAAATCCAGCTTGACCCCACTCCCTCTGGACTGCCCTCTCTGCCAGGTGAACTCCTGAATGTCACCTAACTTCTATTCTGACTGTAAGCTGCCCGAGTAAACCTCTTGCTGGCACAAAGTTCACAAATTGTAAGGTGCTTCTGTGCCCATTGTCTCCCACCCGGAGCAGTGATGTAAGAGAGAGTCCCCCCCATGCAAGTCATCCAGGGGCCTGCATCTGTGGCCCCTGTGAGGCCGTCCCATGTGTCTCAGGCATCTGCAGGAAGAAGACGCAGTTTCCCCCGTGAGTGCACCCCCATGTACCCTGAAGGACAATCTAGTTTCTTACTCAGTCGACATGACCTCCAGAGTCTTATAACTATAGCAAATGTCGTCTTTAGCAAGCATTTCATTTGTAAATAATACATAAACAGTCTTATTCTGCTACTATTTCACAGCTTTTGGATGATTTTCGTGCAGCGGTTTTTATTTTCTTCTCCAGAAATTCCCCTCAAAATAAATCATATTTTGCCCACTCCTGAAAGGGACACCATGAGGTTTCATGCCTGGTGTTCCTGTTTGCTCAGGGCTCAGACGTCTCTGTCATCTCCATCGGCTTTCTCATAGACGCTTTCCTGACAAAAATTGCTTTCTAGACCTCTCATCTAGATCCTTCTTACACATTGGCATTTCTTCAAAAAAGACAAGCCCTTCTTTGAGAATCTGAGTACGCCATCTATCCTTTCTACAGCAAATCAAACATTTTCACTTCCCTCATCAAGTATATGGTTTCCTCTCTTAAAAATGTAAAACCTTTGCTCCTTCCGCTATTTTTTTCAACACTTTATTCTCTTATTCTGCTCTCTTTCTGAGTTTGAAATGAAGACTTTTAAATTTTGATTATAGTTTCTTTTCCTTCTCTTGATCTCGCTGTGGCGGATCTTCTCTCGTGCCTCGGAGGTCCCACGCCCCCCCCTCCCTCCTTCTCTTCCTTGACAGGGACATTTACATAATGACGAGAAGATTCCCTTGGATCCGCTCTGCAACGCGTATGGCAGGCACACAACAGCATGTCCCCCTTCCAATAACCATTTGTGATCACAAAGGGAACTGCTTCTGAAACCACTTTGCAGGTTATAGAAGTAAGATACTGAAGAGTTAATTAATTTTCCAAAGATTAAAAAATAAATCAAATGCAGAGTATAATTCTCGGAGGCTTAAATGAGCTGTTGCTGCTTTTCTGCTCTCTGATTCCAGGTACAAGAAAGCGCAAACCTTCACTACAGCTCTCTGCAACGTCATATTCCACTTAAATGGACAACTGTGATCATATGATTTTTCAGTAAGAGTCTAAATTTTTCTTTCACTGTAACGGCTATTAATTTATATTTCAAGTAACATAAGGAACCCTCAAGGTACACCCCATATCGGCAGATCTGTTCTCAACGACACTCTATTCTGGGCCTGCTTGTACTAGGAACTCGCTGGATGGCCATAGGAAGTCACTTAACTCAGATAAGTCTCAATTTCCTCATTCATAAAATAAATGGGCTCTATTTTCCCTAAGGTCTCTTCCAGGTCTAACTGTTTCTAATCTGTGCTGTGAGATAGAAATAGTCATTGCCAACTTTCTCAGGATTCTAGCTATGTCCCCTGAGATCTCACATGCTGGGAGAATTTTATGTGCAAAATCCAAGGCATAAAAGTGTATAAGTGAAATATGAAAGGCTTATTAAACAAGCCATACCATTTAAACTGGGGTATGACAAGTATGGCTTTCCCTAATAAAGTGATCTAGCTTCCTAACCCAGGGAGAATACAAACGGTGACTGCCAATACAGATGTCAGGGGTGTTCTGTACTCCATCAATGCATTTCTATGTCACTTTTCAGTTAAAATTACAATTTTCTGACAACCTACCTCCTTCTTGCTATGATCAGAGACAGTAATCACATTGGCTTCTCTTTTTCATATAGAGTTTTTGCAGCACTGGGAGCTCAAATCGTGATAACTCGGAGGAGTTCCGTCTCTTCTGGAGAGTGGGGCAACTGCTTTCTTCAGAAGACATGGATTTCTAGTGACAAATAACTCAGAATTTTAATCCACATGAGCACTGTGTATGACTAGATCCATTGAGCTCTTGTCAGTGCAACACAGGAAAGCTGGTCCCGAGATTTAGTTTCCCTAGAAACCTTATAGAAAATAGTCTTCCAATGAATGACATGTTAAAAAGCAATCCTTTCCACACATTGTGTAGCTCTTAGTTGGTTGGGGTGTTTGTAAGGCAGAACCTGATTGGTTGGTTCAGGGCAGGGACTGAGATTAGGATGACAAACCACCTGGGTTTCCCCACAACGAACATGTCTCCTGGGAGAAGGGGCTTTCAGTGCTGGAAGTGGGAAAGTCCTGAGCAAACCACTATGAATTATTCACCCTACCTGATTCTTTACCGCCTTCAAGCCCCAGGAACTGTTTCAGATACGACCAGGAGTCAAGTTGAGCTTCTAGAACACGTGGTCTGTGTGGCTGATTGAAAGTCTTCTCTCCTTTGTTATGTGCATGATTTTGTGCAAGTTTTGGGGAACTTTCTAAACCTCAAATCTTCAAGTAAAAACTGGGATGGTAATAAATGCCTACTTCACAGGGATGTGAGCTTTAGAAAACACAAGGGCTATGAAGTCTCTGATCAATCAGAAATTCTCAGTGATTGTTAGCTTTTGATATAATCATTACCATAATCTTTCTCCTATAAAATATCAGTTAAATGAATATCACTATAGTACACAGCTGTAAATGAAACTTGATTAGATATGATCTTGATATTTGGTAGACTTGAAACAAGATTTTATTTCACTTGTATCAAGTCTTTGAGCAAACATGTCTTTAGAAAGTCAAGTGTAGATAGCAAAATATCTAATGTATGCTCTATTTCATGCTTTAAAAACAAAATGCTGCATCTGCATCAAGTTCAATGTATCATAACAATTGGCTCACCATACAACACTAAGTCCATTCAAGAAAGGGAAATTCTAATTTAATTGTGTCAGTTCATAAGTATAATGATTAAAGGAGAATAAAATCAAAATCCTATTTAGTCAATGATTAAATGAAGCAAAATAGTAAACTTCCTTAAAATTCTTTTTTTTTTAAATACAGTTTTCAGGAGATAATTCCTCAGTTTAGATATTAAAATCACATGTCAGCTAAGACCGTGATGGTCCCAATAAGATTTTAGAACTCATTGTTTGGGCCCAAGATGAGAAAGTCTTTCAGCAGGAGAAAATCATCTGAAAAAAAAGGGGCAGAAGGGAAGATTCCTGATAACTAAAAACTGATGAGATTGGAAACATGACATGACAGACAAAGCCAAAGGCACTGGGTGAGAGTCAAGGCAATACCAGGGTTCTAAGTTTTGTCTTCTAAGTATTAAAACACACACACAGGGGCACCTGGGTGCCTCAGTGGGTTAAGCCGCTGCCTTCGGCTCAGGTCATGATCTCAGGGTCCTGGGATCGAGTCCTGCATCAGGCTCTCTGCTCTACAGGGAGCCTGCTTCCTCCTCTCCCTCTCTCTGCCTGCCTGTCTGCCTGCTTGTGATCTCTGTCTGTCAAATAAATAAATAAAATCTTTTAAAAATAAATAAATAAATAAAACACACAAAATTTCAAAACCTCATAAAAAGGATGATTTGAATCTCAATCAACTGTTAATTATCTTAGTATCATTAGTAATATATTCTTTTGAGAGATAGAGAGTGAATGCCCCAGGGGCAAGGAAGGGCAGAGGGAGAGAGAGAATCTTAAGCAGACTCCATGCCCAAACCAGAGCCCAACTTGGGGCTCCATCTCAAGAACTTGTGATCATGACCTGAGCCTAAAACAAGAGTCACTCAACCAACTGAGCCACCCAGATGCCTCTATTCATATTTTTAATTTCCTATTATACTTCCCATCTATCTTACCTTTAGACAAGAATTTGCATAAGTAAATAAATTGGAAGCTGACACTTATTAAGTTGGGCTTCTCTTCCTTCTTCTGACTACTTCTTGGGATCTCTTTCAGCCATGTTGCCTAGTATTTGAACATTAAAGTTAGAAGTCAAATTGCGAACATACTGAACAGGTTTATGATTAGTAAGCTACCAGATATGACCTGAGTTACTGTTAGCTCATTCCCTCCCTGGGCCTATTGGACCATGGCTTCTCATGGTTTGGACATGGCTTACCATTGAATCAATCAGCAAGCCAACTGGCATAGAATAATTTATTTCATGTTAGTTGCTATTTACTAGCCTAGGAATATGTAGCTTTTCAGTGATGTTGATGATAGTGTTTTTTATAATAAAAAATATTTAACCATGTATTCCAACTTCCATATGACAGAAGAGAAAAATAAGGAAACCAAGACATTTGTGGGAGGGCTGGTACTAGAACTTAGTTCATCTACCTCCTGTTCTTAGACTGTGTCTTTTGCACCAATATAGACAGAGAATAAAGAAGAAAAATTGCATCAATGCTTGGGCATCGATCACCCACTTTGCCATTTGTCAATGCTTTTAAAAGAAGTAAATGTTCCATCCTTGCCAAGCCGTTTTGTAGATACGCATTTCATCTTTTTTCCTTATTGATTCAGTTTACATTTTTCCAAACTTCTTAACTCCCCATGAACTTTGTTGAGCAATTGCATATTCAAGGACATCCATTAAATGTAGACCAGAGTCACCATGAAAGAAACGCACTGCTGGGGGCCCAGATGAAGAATGAATACATCAAACCATGTGAAGCACATCCATGAGGTAAGTGTGATCTATAAACATCTTACATCATATTCAAACATCTTGACTGTGGTCATAAATTGATTGCTGATTTGAATATCTGATTTTCTAGGTTCCTATGTATTTAGCTTTTGGCAACCTAATAATGGTGAATTTATTCTCTAACTAACACACTCCTTGAATAAATAAAGTTATGTACATGTGCCTTCTTTTAGTGTCCTATAATTCTCCATAAACCGTGGGCCACCTATAATAAGAAACCTCCTATCTTACAGAACTACTTTAAAAAAATCCTTAAGCCTTCCAAAACAGTTCCATTTAACCTTTTTTTGAAAGCCCACCATCATCCCTCCTTCCCCCTACACTTAGCAACTGGTTTTCAATCATCTCCCAGGTGCCTAAGCCAAGTTACACATGTGCACACAGAAAATTATGCATTCTTTTCCAAAAGGTGGCTTGGGAGGGAGGTCCTCTGTGGCTGTTATCTACAGATGCTTTATTTGAACAGATATTATGAATGGATTTTAATTGTGCTTTTAGATGTAAAACATGCACCAAGGAGTAGCCCTAATAGACCTGTAGAAACTCAATAAAATAAATCAATAGCATATGTCCTTGAAGACAATTACGCTTTCCAACATTTTGATCAATACTGACATTTGACCTGCAAAATTTGTCATCTACTGATTTTTTTAAAGAATTTGCTGATATAAGTGCAACTTTATACAAGAAAACATATGAAGGAAAGCTTTATTCCCCAAGACTCTTGCCAATATTTTTCTGACACATCACCATGTTACCACTTCTCTCTTGCTAATGCAGCTCTTGTTGCAGGAAATTAGAATGATTCTTTATGTCTGATCTGCATCTCCCTCTGAATCTCAAATATCCACATCGTTTAGTCACCTACCGGGTCAGTATATTAGCTCACTGCCTGCAAGTCTTTGTATGAGAGGGGCATTAGCCATAAGACCAAGTCCAAATTCTCCAGAAAGCAAAGCACAGTGAGAGAGCTGAATCATTCCATGGGTCAAGTTCACAGCACCAGAGTGAGCGGCCAAGAGAGGCATGACCAGGTGTCTCATAGGCCCTTGGGCATAGCAGAATCAATCTAATGTTGATACTTTTGTCCTTCCTGATGCTGCAGTGTTTGTCCAGCTTTCACTGAAATATATAGACTCTAAACTTTATTATTGTGGGTTACTCTGACATAAAAGAACACTAAAATTTTATTTTTGAGAAACATCAGAAATGTCAAGAAAACTAACCAAACTAAGGCAAGATGACAGGGCAACCTAAAGACTGAAGACGTGCAGAGTAATTCTGCCAAAGAAGAAGGAATTGGATAAATTACAACACCGTGGTTTGGCCATGCCAATAGTCAAACATGATAAATTCAAGACAAGGAACAGAATATATTCAAAACACAGATAGGAAAGAGAGAGCCAATGACTGGACTTTTGGGTGTAGGTGGGACCTATCCACAGGAAAATAAACTTATATTTATTGAAGGCTGACTAGGTGCCAGTCTTCACAACCTGTGAGGGAAGCAATCTCAATTCTCTTTCCTGTTGGGGAACCCTGAGGTTCAAAAGATGAATTACTTTTCTAGGGCCACCCAGCTCCTAACTGGAGAAGCTGAGATTCTAACCCAAGCGCACCCCATTCTAACGTCCTCACCATTTCTCCCATGCTATCTGCTTCTCTCCCATGTTGTCTTACTGGCCAAACCTCTGAAATGCTAAGTTCACCATCTCTTGCCCTTTTCTGTGCTCTTTCAACTTTTGCCTCATTCTATGTTCTATGTAGAATGTGGAAGAGAATGCTGAGCAGGCTCTCACAATTTCCCTTTTTGAAACCATGCTGTCTTTCTTTTAAGACTCAGAATCTGTTATCTGGCAGTAGGAGAGTGACAAGTACCCAGGGAATAGAGCCGCAGGAGACTCGCACAAAAGCAATGAGTGCTAAGCAAGATTTTTGAGGGAACCATATGTGGTGATAAACTTTTTAAGCAAAAGACCGTCACCTCCAAGGAAAAGCAGAAAGGTGTGATCAGTGATGAAAACTCAGGTAGAGCCAGTCATTTTGTCCTGTTTTAGGGTTTCAGTATGTGACAGCTGAAAGACATATAATCTATTATTAGCTTTGTAAATGATATATTATGTTCCTATACTACTTTGTTGTTTAATACATTACATTAAAAATTAAAAAGGGGGGTACGCCTGGGTGGCTCAGTCAGTTAAGCTGCTGCCTTTGGCTCAGGTCATGATCCCAGGGTCCTGGAATCGAGTCCCGCATCGGGCTCCTTGTCCAGCAGGGAGCCTGTTTCTCTTTCTGCCTCTGCCTGCCACTCTACCTGCTTGTGCTCTCTCTATGACAAATAAATAAATAAAAACTTTTAAAAATAAATAAATAAATAAAAATTTAAAAAGGGAACTGGTCCAAACCTACAGCAGCAGACATACAACTGAGGTCCTAAGGAAGACCTTGCCTCCCCCTCTTCCCTCTGAACCAACCCAATGCACAGACTATCCCTTGGTTGGTCCAAGGCGTGCTCTGTAGCTGATTGCTGACAGCTAAACGCAAAGGAATAGCACACCATGAAGCAACAGTGACTGCATCAGCACTAATTGCAGCTCAGTCCCACCTGGACAAGTGGTATGAGCCTCTCCAGCTTTCCCTCCTGTGCCCTGCTCTGGTCTCCCAGTGGGAAAACAAAATCTTTACCTCAGTCAGTTAAGGGAGGAATGCCAACATAGTTGACTGGATCTTTGTCAGTACAATGCTGAAAAGGAAAAATTGTTATTTTACTGTACCAGCTGTAACATTTTAAAAATAAAGGAAAACAAACAGCTTCCATTCTTTTAAATTACATGTGCTATATTCTTTCCTGTGTCTAGGAAGTTGAAACATAGTGTGCTTTTCCCTTTCAGCACCTATCGCAGTGGGAATTTTGCCTTTATTTGTCTGAATGTGTGGCTAATGTGTACCTGCCCTGGGAGACCAAGTGTTTTGAGGGAAGGCTCTGCCAGCTCAGCATTGGTTCCCAGCACCACATGTAGATCATAGGACAATTTAGGTGTTCAGGAATGAGTGACTGAGTGAATATGTAAATGAGCAGAGGCATTAGGATAGGAAATCTGTATCTTATATGTCCACTGCTGTTATTTTGTAAAGATAAGACAAGAAATACATGAATAAGTACAACTACCAATGAACTTCATTCAGTCATCAAATCATACATCAACTAAATAACAAATACTCTAGTCGACTTCCCTGCCAAAACTCCAGATATTGGGGTATTACCAATAAGATATGTCTTCACAATTATATTGTGAATATTTATTTTCATGGTATCTGTTGGCTGATATAATATAGCTGGAAACAATTTTCTAGATAGTATGTAGGGCAAAATTATTCAAATATGCTTGTAATTTATATGCCATTCTCTTAAAAAAAAAAAAAACTGATCGTAAGGAACACCTGGGTGGCTCAGTTGGTTAGGTGTCTGATTCTTGATCTCAGCTTAAGTCCTGATCTCAGGGCTGAGTTTGAGTCCCCCCTACTTAAAAAAAAGTTGATTGTAGGAAAATTAATCCAAAAATAAATACGTGTGTGTGTGTATGTGTGTGTACATGTAATAAGTATATAACATAGATGTATATGTACATAATCTAATAGTAATAAGTAACTTTCATGTACTTTGCAAGGTATTAAAGTATTAGTTATCTACTTGTCTGCCTGCCATATTTTGTTTTTAAATATCTGTACATACTGGAAAGAGATTACTGCATGACTCTGAAAGAAAATTCTATTCCTGAGTATCCATTAAGAAAATTTATTTTGTATCCAACACAGACAACTACTGATACAACTCAGATTTTACCAATAAATGTTGACCACATTTTTGGATACTATATAGGTATAAATACCTAATACCAAGTAAGAATACGGAGAAAATGTAATATTTCATAGAGAATGAGTAAATGGGTGGCAACTTTAATTTTTAAAATCAATTAAAATTAGTTATATTATGTAAATATGTAATTATAATTTAAGTAGCATAAAGTGGAGATGAAAACATAGCTACCATGGGAACAGGGTCAGGAACTGAGAGTCAGGAACCAAAGACAAGGCTGAAGCTTTGGTGGTGCACTTAGGAAGTGACCAGCCTCTTCATCAAAAGAGTGTTAAGCCATTTCCAGACCCCAGGAGAAAAGGAGCCTGGATTATGGGGAAAAGTGAAGAAAAGTTGTACATCTGTTCTAGAAAATTGGACCTTGATCCAGAATTCACCAACCAAGGAACTCACTCATGATCATATTAATACATAAGAAATGAAACAAAGAAACAGTATGATCAGGCTTCTAGAGACACCTTAAGGACAACTCATTTTCAGTGAGAGAAGCTGGTAAGAAAATCAGCCAATGGTCTTTCACAAATAACATTTTCTTCACCTCTTCTTATTCATTTCACTAGAATCATCTATATTCTGAAGGGCTTAACAATTGAAATTTTAAAACTAGACTTCACAAGTTACAAATGGCCACATATTATATGATTCCATTTTTATGAAATGTCCATATTAGGCAAATCCATGGAGAAAGGAAGTAGATTTGTGGTACTTAGGACTGGGGAGGCAGGGAGAGAATGGGGAGTCACTGGTATTGGGTACAGGGATTCTTTTCTGAGATGATGAAAATGTTCTAAAATTGATTGTGGTGGCAGTTGTACAACTCCACGAGTTTACTAAAAGTCATTGAATTATTCACTTTTAAATAGATAATTTGTAGTGTTATGAGTTATATCTCATTAAAACTGCTTATAAAAAAAACAAACTAAACCTAAGATTTTAAAGCCAACTGAAAGTCACAGTGTCATTCATATTTCTCAGCATATAGAAATCATTTGTTGGGAGTTTGAATGGCTTAGTCAGTGATGCTTTGGCTCAGGTCATGACCTCAGAGTCCTGGGATCAAGTCCCATGTCATGCTCCCTGCTCATCAGGGAGTCTGCTTCTCCCTCTCTCTTGTGCTCTCTGGCCAGTGTCAATAACATTTTGCTTGTGCTCTCTCTGTTGCTCTCTCTCTGGCTCTCAAATAAATAAATAAAACCTTAAAAAAAAATAAGTCATCTGTTAGAGGATTATTTTTAAAATTGCTTATAAAGCATATTAATTTAATAAGAATTGGATAATTAATCCAATCATTACCTACTCCTACTAGAAAGGGTGAAAGAACAAAGATGGTGATTTAACAGGGGTCTCCAAATATTCAGCTGGAATTCAAGAAAGCCTGTAGTACACTTTCTCAGCAAAGATTTTAAAGATTGATCAAATGTCCACATCTCTAAAGGGGTTTGACTAAAGCCATATATAAAGCCTGTGTGATGCTTAATTTTATGGGTCAAACTGTAGTAGGCTATGGCACTCCGTGGTTCAGTCAAACTAATCTAGATGCTGGTGTGAAGGTTTTTTATATGTGATTAACATTTGAAACAATATACTTTGAATAAATCAGATTATACTTCATAATGTGGTGGGCCTCATCAAATCAGTTGAAGGCCTTAAAAAACTTATGTTCCCAAGACTGCAACAGAAAAGCCTTGCCTGAGTTTCCCAGGCTGCTGGACTGAGGAATTCTGGGTTAAGACTGAATTATCAACTCGTCCCTTAATTTCCAGCTTGCCAGCTTTCCCTACAAATACAACACTTGCCAGTCCCCACAATCATGTGAGCCAGTTCCTTAAAACTCTCTCTCTCTTTCTGTCATATATCTATCTCTATCTCTTTAGAATGTTAACTATACAACCAACCTCAGACGTTGCCTCTTATTCACTCCTGATGAAACATGATAATAAAAGTAAAAATGTGGAAATTCCACCCAGATATTTAGACTTTGAATTTTCAATGCCCAAGCTGAACTGATATTGACACTGTCCAGGCTAATTATTTTATGGAACAGGTTGAAACCAGACACCACAAAGCCAAGACAAGTATGTCTGTGACACACGTCTTCTTTACTGCATTTACTTTACTACTTCTTTACTGCATAACATGTGTGACCGCCCACCAACCATATATTGTTGGTGGTGACTTCAATGCAGGGAGGACAAGGAAGAAAAAATGGAGTATGTGATGCATCTGGAATATTTATGCACATCATATGGCTTAAGTGTACAAACAGTTATGTAAAGGTGAGACCAAAGAGTGATTCCCTGGATTCCTCCTGTATTACTGTATGTAAGGTTTAAGATTGTGCAAATACTTAATGTGCAAAGGGAAATGTCTAATATAATGATTTCATGGGGTCACTCTTCAGAGAATTCAATTATTATTTTCATAAGCAAGAAGGGCCTTGGGCCAGGATAAGACTCCTACTTGTGAATTCCCTGATATTGCTTCACTGTAGTGCTGTAGGGTGCAATCTGTAGTCGTTAGAAATCTATGACACCTTTAGGAATAAAGGAGTTTATTTTTATTAGGAAATTCTGTGCAAGTTTTGTTTCTCAAAGACATGTACATGCCAACAGTAATGAAGCAAAACTGAAAAGAAAAGAAAAAAAGCTTTTAGCAAAAGAACCAAGACATCACTTCCTATTAAGCAAAGCAAGGAGAGAATTGGAATGGACAAATGATTAAGGGGAGAGATTAAGGGGAGCTCAGCTGAGAGTTTCCATTTTTATTGCTATGATTTTGTTTTTGTAAAGGGAAAGGAATGGGATTAAGAATTAAGAAATTATGAGAAGAATCACTAATCTAGATCCCTGGAGAAAAGAGACATAGATTTTCTTCTTCAGTTAATTGCACTCCTATTTTTTTTAATATTGAGAGCATGGTGTCTCTTCTCTTGCAATAACAAGGAGTGTTCAAGGACAGAGATGATGTAATGATCTCACAATGTAAACAGGCTCCCATAGTTTCAGATGAGGTCAGTGACGACTGGGTCCAATCCACCAAAGCAAGACCCACCCAACGTTTATCCACAAACATGAGCAGTCCAATGAGCTCCTGCAAAATGAAATTCTAAGTATTCAAACACTAGGCATTATTTTACTGGCTTCACCAAAGATCTTCTAGTTTTCTCTTCTTTTTCCTTTTTTTTAAAGATTTTATTTATCTATTTATTTTAAAGAGAGAGAAAACTCCAGCAGAGCAAGAAGCAGAGGGAGAGAATTTCATGCAGACTCTTTGCTGAGCATGAAGCCCAATGTTTGATCTCAGGACCTTGAGATCATGACCTGAGCCAAAATTAAGAGTTGGACACTTAACTGAGCCAGCTGGGCACCCCTAGATCCTATAGTTTTCTGATCGATGTGAATTAAGACATAAAAGTGCTATTTACTTGAGTTTAAAAATGAAACCAGAGCTACCCTCAAATGTGACTCTACACATGTGAGAATAATAAAAACTGAAGTCAAAGCACACACAAGATAAGTGTCTCTGAATCAACAACCAAGTCATGAGAGTCTAGAGTGAAATTCTTTCACCACCACCTTCGGGACACAATGACAGAAAGGGCGCTCTTGTGAACTACAGGCAATCCTCGAGAGCTAAGTGTTTCCTTAAGAATTATTGAGGATTTCATGGTCATTGCAATAGTTGGAATCCAGAAATCATGCTTTCTTGGGTGATATCAATTTTTATCCCTCAGTTTTATATATTTTAAAACAGTAAAAAATAACTTCCTCCTTTGATTTGAATTCGGAGACATCTGTAACAGGGAGGAAACATCACTGTTGAAAGGAAGAAAGAGGGAGACAGAGGAATGGAGGGAGGGAGAGGGGAAGGGACAAAACAGAAGGAGGGAACCACGCTTCTAGGAGAGAAGGGACATTCAGAAGTCAAAGACCTGCTTGTGGAAGGCAACCTGGTCTCAGCCTTTCTGACAGAGAAATGATGGAGGGTGTCACTGGGTGTATAGCCTAGAAGGGAGACATTTGAGCAAAACCAATGATATATCTTTGCCTAATGAAACGTTCCAGTTACCCATTGCCGCAAAACAATGGCTGACAAATTTGTAATCATTTATTTTGCTTATAAGGAAGCAAGGACAGAGACCCTAAAATAAGAAGAAGGAAGCAGGACTTCCCCTAGATTGTGGGAATAGGCATGGTCCCTCAAACCACTGCATCTGGAGGCCAAAGGAAAAGATGGCAGAGACAAAGACTGTAAGGCGCAGACCTCGTGCAAGTGCTAATAGGAGTTTCATCAAGATTGAACATTGGTTGGGACGTTGGGACCTTAGAACAACTACCTTCATCTTTTCAACTGGACTCCTTCCTTAAGTTATTATGGGGCAGCTCTGGGAACAGAAGCTTGTTCCACACATAAACAGTATTGAAATTATGACTAATTACAGCAGGAAGAATGCAATTGGAATTATAGCATGGATTTTTAATTAAATTTTTTTCTGATTATGAAAACAGTAAATGAAGATCTGCACTGAGAAAGGGCTTCACCATTGTGCTCCCACATTGTATATGTGTGTGTTTGTGTGTGTGTGCAGTGTGTATTTGAAGAATTTGATGGGACACTTGTTTCTTCAGGACTGTGAAGCCGGACAGACAGTGATAGCATAACTTAGGGGTTTGTGATGAGAATATTTCAATGCCATCTGCAAATAAACTTTCATTTTATTATGTAGGAAATGAGTTTTAGATTAGAAATTAATTACAAACCTGCCATGTTAGTGTTTTCACACAGCTGTGCCTTTGTGGCAGACAGAGAAATGTTTATTTAAAAAGGAATGACCCTACCACCTCATTCAAGATGGATGACTGGGAAAAAAAAGTGTTTTTCTTTCCTTCCCTAAATAAAATCTTCGTTCAATAACAGAAAAAAAAAATGGTAAGAGATGAACATGAAAGTAAATTCATGAGAATATTGAAAAAAACAAGGAATGGTCTACCAGTGGACCATAAATGTAAATAGTTTTCAAAAAGCGTAAAGCAAATGGAAGCAAAATGAAAATGAAATTCAAGTCAGCTGAAGAGCCTAAGAAGAACTCCATGCAGACAACAGAGATAATTTCTCAAATATATATATATATTTGTCAAGCAAAACTATGGAACAGTCCCTAAACTGGCAGGATGAAGCTACAAGGAGTAGGTCATCTACAATGTAAAGGCAGATAACAAAAGGGTATGAACACTGCACCAATACCGTCATACTGCACCAATAACCCTAAGTCTTCTCCAAATGGAACAGCAGGTCCAGCGTGTGAAGGGCTGTACTGTAGGCTGCAGGGGTAGAAAACACCCTCTCCAGAGCACAAGTTACAAAGAAACTCCACTTGGTCATAAGCCCTACAAATCCCCTGAGTAATCACAAGAAAGAAACTTCTGGAATCCAAAGCTGCTTTGACTGCCAGGCAAATGTAATTATCATTCAGACTGAGGAAATACACTTGCAGTTATTAATTTTGTTTAAACCAAACTCTCATTATAAATGTGATCAAAACAGGAAAATAAAACATTGAAAAACTCAAAATGTAAGAGATCTAACAATTATTATGTAAGGAATAGAAGAAAACTTCAACACGATTATAATTAATATCCTCGGAGAGAATCCAAAGGACATTAAAAAAAAAAAAAAAAACACTGAAAAAGGGTTGAAAAAAAGAAAAACATCAGAGTGCTTGGTAATGTAAAATACGAATGACAAAATACAGACTTAATAGATGGACAGATAGCAACTCAGACAGAGCTGAAGACCAAACACTGAAGTAGAAGCAGATCATAGGACAAAGAGTTATAGAGATGAGAAAAAAATAAAGGACAATAAGAGAAAGATTTTCTTATGTCTAACATGTTCTCTTCCTAGAGAAGGGAACAGAAAGAGAAGGCACATCCTGAGATAGGAAAAGAGAAAAACGTCTGAAAGCTAATGAAAGGTTCAGCCTTGCAATGTTCAGCAACACAATGAGCAAAAGAGGATGAACTTCAAAACATAAACACACACACACACTCCACATTCAAAAACGTGCTGGTAAGTTACCAACGCTACAAGGACAAAGAAAATACCTTTAAAACTTCCCACAGAGCCAGGGTACTTATATAAGAAAAAGAAATGAAGCATCTAATTTGAAAAAAATATAAAACTATATTTGCAAATGATATGACTTTGCATATAGAAAATCCTAATGAGGGACACCTGGGGTGGCTCAGTCAGTTAAAAAGCTGACTCCTGGGAGTCCTGCGTGGCCCAGTGGGTTAAAGCCTCTGCCTTCAACTCAGGTCATGCTCTCAGGGTCCTGGGATCAAGCCCCACATCCGGCTCTCTGCTCAGCGGGGAGCCTGCTTCCTCCTCTCTCTCTGCCTGCCTTTCTAACTACTTGTGATCTCAGTCTATAAAATAAATAAATAAAATCTTTAACAAAACAAAAGCTGACTCCTGGTTTTGGCTCAGGTCATGATCTCAGGGTCCTGGGATCAGCCCTGCGCTTCCCACTCTGCAGGGAGTCTGCTTCTCCCCTTCTCCCTCGCCCTCTGCTCCTCCTGCATGCTCTCTACCACTCTCAAATTAATTAATTAATTTTTAAAAAAGAAAATTCTAATGACTATACAAAAACACTTTTAGAGCAAATAAAAAAGTACAGCAACATTATAGAGACAAAATCACCACGCAAAAATCAACTGCATTTATACACAATCACAATAAACAATCTGAAAATAAAATTAAGAAAAAATTACATTTACAATAGTATTAAAAATATGCAGGAGTAAATTTTACAAAAGTGGCACTTGACTTATACACTAAAAACTAAATAAAACTAAATAAATAGAAAGACATGCCTATTTAAGCACTGGAAGACTCAGTGGTGTTAAGACGATAATACTCCCCAAATTGATCCGCAGATTTAATGCATTACCTCTCAAAATTACAGCTGCCTTTTTTCTTTTGCATAAATTGGCAAGCTGATTTCAAAATTCATATGAAAATTCAATTCTAGAATAGCCAAAGCAATCTTGAGCAACAGGCGGGGAAGACTCACACCCTCTGATTTCAGAATTTAATACAAAATTATGGCAAAAAAGACTGTGTCATGCTGACATAAGGATGAATGTAATAAAACCTCGAGTCCAGAAATAGACCCTGACAACAAAAAAATTAATATAAATACTTTGAAAATTTTTTTTATTTAAATTCAATTAACATATACTGTATCATTAGTTCGAGGGGAAGAATTAGTGATTCATCAGTTGCGTATAACGCCCAGTGCTCATTATGTCAAGTGGCCTTCTAAATGCCCATCCCCCACTCACCGCATCCTCAACCTGTCTCCCCTCCAGCAACCTTGTTTGTTTCCTAGAGTTAAGAGTCTCTTACGGTTTGCCTCCCTCTCTGTTTTTATCCTATTTTATTTTTCCTTCCCTTCCCCCTATATTCATCTATTTTGTTTCTTAAATTCCACATATGAGTAAAATCTAAAATCATACGGTATTTGTCTTTCTTTGACTGACTTATTTCACTTAGCATAACACCCTCTAGTTCCATCTACGTTGTTGTAAATGGCACAATTTCATTTTTTTATTATATATAATTTCATTATATATATATATATATATATATATATATATATATATAATGGAATACTATATCTTCTTTATCCATTCATCTGCTGATGGACATCTGGGCTTTTTCCATATTTTGGCTGTTGTGGAAATTGCTTCTATAAATACTGGAGCACATAAATACTGATTACATAAAATAGTAATGATAGTTTGAAGTTTAAATTTTCAGAGTTAAAATACACAACAGAAATAATAGCAAATCTTCACCCTCGACTCTCTCTGGTCTTTTTAGTCTTCCTGTGGTTGAGGGAGGCAGAGGGGCTGGAGAAGAGATTATTACTTGGAAAATGTGTTTGATTTGTTTTGTTTTTTAATCTGGAGAGGATTTTTGCTATTTCATGCTTTCTCAGTGATTATTCTCATTTTTGTCATTATGGCCATTGGGAAGCAGCCTCTGTGTTTGGTTGGTTGGTTTTTGTCTGAGAGTTTTTTGCTAGTCTTTTGGAAGTGAGCATTCTTTATGAAGATACAAGTTTATTGACACTATAGATCTGACAACACAGCTACAGTCCCGCTTGGGAAAGTGACTGACGAGACATGAAGATTCCCACCCCACATTCCCAGGAAGGAAGACACAATGAAGGTGACCTATTTTGCCTTTCTCATGGTTCTCATAGTACCTAAGAGGAAAAAGTCTTAACTTGATTCCCTTTAGATGGTTTCTTCCTGGGCATTATGTAAGACCCCATCCTTATCTCAGCAGCACAGAAGACTGTCTCCACATGGGATGAAGAGGGAGCTCCTGGGGCACCTGGGTGGCTCAGTGGGTTAAGTCGCTGCCTTTGGCTCAGGTCATGATCTCAGGGTCCTGGGATCGAGTCCCACATCGGGCTCTCTGCTGAGCAGGGAGCCTGCTTCCTTCTCTCTCTCTCTATCTGCCTGCCTCTCTGCCTACTTGTGATCTCTGTCTGTCAAATAAATAAAATCTTAAAAAAAAAAAAAAAAAGAGGGAGCTCCTTTGAATGTCAAGGTCAGACAGGATACAACCAGCTCCCAGGATTGCTAGCAAATACCTGATTGGCTGATCAGGATGAGTTTTTTCCTTATCTTAAACTTCCCTCTTAGCTCTTTGTGAATATGTGTTCCCTCTGGGTTCTACTTGTGGGTGCAAGGGGAGGTCATGGGTTTGACCCAGAGGATTGGAAGGGCAGCAGACAGAAAAGCAAAAGTACGAAGTGCAACAAAAGAAAACACACCCCAATATTGTGTGTAAAATGTTTTTTAGTCATTAAAAAAAAAAAAAAAAACTTTGAAAACACGAAAATACTATTTTCCGGGCCATGGGAAAAAAATTGCATACATGTAAATACAAATTTTGCACACAGTTTCAAGTCATTTCTAGAATGTCCAGTGTTCATTTTTGAACACGGATCTCAGGACCTCCGGCTTTAACACTCAAAAGAAAAAAAGAATAAAATTATGAAAATTAAAACTATCGTGGGAAAGTGATAGAAATATGCATTTTTTAAATATACCAACCCACTTAAAAGCTCAACTTTTCAAAATCTCCCAGACTCAGCAGTCAGTGTGTCAATGCTCTGCATTGTCTTCATCCACTTAAGATCTGTCATCAACAATGCCTTTCATTTTTCCAGGTAGCATATCCACTGAAGCAAGACAGTGAAAAGAGAAAAGAAAAAAGGAAATCTTGGTGCATTCGAGATCTTGCACTTGATAAAATTGTTTTCTTAGCCAGACAAAGTGTGAAATTCTTTTCATGGTTTTTAGTCTAAGTGATTTGGTGAGATCATCATTCAGCGTGTTGCCCAGAGCTGCTCCCTGACTCCAAGCACTACCCCAAAAATGTTTCCTCCCACCCAACAGGAAGATTAACAGAATTAGGTATCTCTTGTTTATCTCTATCTCATTTGGCATGACTACTAGCTCATACATTTGGAAAAGTTTTGTGCTCAATTTTTTAAAATATGGTTTATTTTATCGTTCTACTTTTTATGGGTTCAGGTTTGTTTTTTTTCCCTATCCACTTCTATCCCTTTGTAAAGTCTATGTATCTCAATAATGTAAAAGATCATCGTTTAAACTTTCTTCCCCTCTAACTTGGTGAATGCTCAAGAAAATACCTCTAACTACATTTATTAGCATTGACTTTCACTCCCTAACAGAGGACGTAACAGACTCTAGGATTATCTCCTCTGAAAGATGCATTGCTAATTAAGAAAAAATATTTTCCTCTGATTCCAGATTTTCCACTTCAAGCCTAAAACTAATTCCTTCTTTACTGTTCAGTTAAGCTCCTGATTTGGAGAGAAGGGAGGGACAGAGAGAGGAAAGGAAAAAAAACAAATCAAAACAAAATGACCAATTAAAGATCTGCTGTGTTTCAAGGAATACGTGAGAAAATGTCACTTTTCTCTCATTTTGTCCTCATGTCCATCCTGATGTAGAATTTGTAACCCAAATGGCCTCTACCATGACGACCTTATGAGTAAACGAGTTATTGATGACACTTTTGCTCAGGTTCAAGGGGTCACAGCTGTGAGTCTGAACCCCGGCGCCTCTTCCTAGCCGCCTCCCGCCTTCACTCTGGGCGCTGAGGCCCTGGCTTGTCCCTGAACGGCATCTGCAGAACAGCTCCAGCTCTGTTGAGTTGACCACCTTCTCCGCACCCTCTGAGGATGAAGTAGGAATGTGGTTCCGCTGTTGGGGCTCTCTGTCAGAAACAGGGCTCCTCCATCACGATTCTGACCCCTGGCTTCCAAAGGTGTGACACACTTTGGCTGTAAAGTCGCTGTGGACACTTCGGCCCTGACTTGTTCCACATCCTCCCAGACCCTCCCGCGACTCTCCCTCGTCCTTCTATTTACCTCCCAAACCAGAACATTTTTGAAAATGTAAGGGTCCTTCATTAATGATTACGTCAAGAAAACAGGCTTAAATTCAAACTGCCCCACGCCACCCAGGACCGGCGGTTTTCCTGGAGACATTCTGCTTTCCCCTGAGTACCAAACTGGCTTTGTGAAAACTGTCTTGCTTCCTTTCTTCTTTTTCCTTTGGGTTGAGTGTGTTGTTCTTTTTCTAAAGTCAAAATTAAAGTTTTCCTGGTGTTCTGCCTTCTATAATTTAAGAATGTAATACTATAAACAAAAAAAAATTTAAGAATTCAGTACTATAAATATACATATGTTTAGGTATATGTTTTCATCATTTTAGAGTCTTGCTATATAGTCATCATACGTACTTCATTACTGACAAGCAGTTGAGAAACATGGCCATTCCCTACTTTTTGGAAAAATCGTTCTGGATATGTATGTTACTACTTTTTTAATTACGTTGAAATCAATGACACTTGATTAATAAAATGAAAATATTTTACTGAGGTGCTCAACTTTTTCACATCGACTTTTTCTTATAATACTATTTTTAAGCCTTAAGTATTTTGTAGCTAAGACATTAGGTGTTTATAAATTCAGAATCGTTTTATCTTTTCCTATCCACCTGAATGCTGCTGACTGACTTTCTTCATCTCTAATACCGGCTCTGCCTTTAAGCCTACTTACATAACTACATCATATCTTTTTTGACTTACACCTTCTAGCATATGATTTCCCACACACTGTTCTGTGTCCTTAGGTTTAACCTGCAACTTGTAAAGAGTAGATAGATAGATATTTTCATGTAATCTAGACAACTCTATCTTATAACTTGTGAGAGAAGCCATATATCATGATTATGAATATACTTGAAATTATGTTGCTGATCTCATTTGGGATTTTTTTTTTCCTCTTTGTACTGCTTTTTCTGAGTTTCTTTAATTTTTCCTCTTCTGTCTTCTTTTGGAGTGTTATCTAAATTCTATGTTTTCTTCATCATTTATGAAATTATCTAATCTGTGTTAACATGCATACTTAGCTAACATATAACTACTTCTAGATTCATTCTGAGTCATGTAGTGACCTTAGAGCTCTGATTCTACCACGCCTTCCTTTTTCACAAAACATTCGTTTTCTCTTCTTCTTTATCCAAACAGACACACCATTATGTTACTGTTTTATAGTCTTGTTTATTTGGATTTGTTCATATTTAACAATTCATTTGCTTAATATTGTTTTTCTTCCAAAAGCTTGTTCTTTAGAAATCCTTTCACTGAATGTCTGGTATTTCTCTGATGTGTTATCTCTTGAATTTTTACTTACCTGGGTTGATAACCCCACTTGTTATTTTCTCTCAATGCTTTGAAGAAAATACTATGCTATTGTTTCTCCTGTTGCGCTGGGCAGGCAGCTCTCCCTCGAACTGTCATTCTTTTTCAGGTAATTTGTCTTTCCTTAATAACTTCTTTCAAATCTCTCTCTGTCTTGGATGCTTCAAGTTTTACTGTGATGTGTCAAGGTATGGACCTCTCTCCGAGTCCTACATACAATTCAGTGAATCTGAGGATTAATGACCTTCATTGTGGGTGAATTTTCTCCCTTAACTTTATGAACAATGCCTATAATCTTCTCTACTCTCTTTTCCTGGAAATGCTGTCAGACTTTCAAATCTCCGATCTCTTGACCTCCTTCCACAGGTTGCGTGTCTTTCTTCTGTATTCTCAGCAAACCCTTCCGAGTGGCCATTCTGTTCTCTCTTCAGCTCTTTCTAGCCAACTGAATCAACCATTGGGCACTTAATTCAGTAGTCATTTTTTTTTTTAATCAAAGTTCTGTTTGGTTCTTTTGCAAATCTATCAAAAATGTTTATCAGTCTCTCATGCTTGGATCACTTTGTCTACTCCGTATTTTGTTTCTTTTCACACATCCTATGTATGCCTGTGTATTATAATATTTTAATTTCTTGCCGATGTTATTCTAATGTTAATAGTTTCTACTGGTTTCAGTTGTGGCTGCTCCTCTGAGCATGTCGTTGCATAATTTAGATTATAAACACAAACTCGACTGACGTTAACCAGTAGTAATCTCATGCTCATAGGGTGAAGATGTTTTCTTCCAGAGAGTCCTGATTGCTTATATTGAATGCCCCAGGGCATGGCCAACCTAGAAGTCATTTAAATTACTCCTGGTTTGGGGTTTCCTAAGCTTTGCAATTATGATAACAATCCACAGAAGAAATAATTTTTTATTAATATATGAGTTTTCTATTTAGTACCCAAACTAAGCAGGTAGGGTTTCATGTTGTCTCCATTTTCCAAAGGTCAGTTCTATACTCTTTATAAATCACCTTTCCCTAAATATGTAGCTCATTAGTATGTGGGAGGGTTCAAATTCTTATTTTATTCTTCCACAGGGTCAAGGCCCTGTCTTGTATCTCTATGTAGTTAACCCAAGAAGCTGAAGCATCAAGCGTTACTTAACACTGTTTTCAGCTCTGTCTTAATTTTTGACCTCTGGAGATATGCCCTATTATATTCGTGTATTTATGTACTCACTTACACTTATGAACTTGACTGTACACTTAATGTTATGTTTCTCTATTTTACCCAATACTTCTGGATATTCAGCATGGCAAGTATGTTCAGGACATTTAGTCTTTCCATAGCATCAGAAACAGAAGTCTGAAATGTAATATTTGTCAAAGGGACAATTCTCTATGTCCTATAAATTTCCTTTATCCTCCCAGATCTTTTACTTGGGAACTCATCAAGACCCGGAAGGGAAGATTTTAGGTCCATGTCAGTTGCCATGAAAAGTCATAATTCCTAATCTTTAGTAAAACCATTGAGAAAGAGAAAGAGGACAGAAACTGGATAAATTAATACCTTCCTGCCTCTAAGAAGAAAATCAGAGGCTGCCCTGGCAAAACTAGAGTCTCCAAATGGTGAATTGATCAAAGTGTGGTCCGTGTTTAGGGAAATTTTCGTGAAACTTTAAGTCAATTACTTTTATCCACCTCCTTTTTATTCTTCTTGTTTTTTCTGTTATTGTTCTGAGTGCAACCCTGGGACTTTCTCTAAGCCTAAATGAAGTTGCTTCACCACCAATATTGTATCGTATTCTGGCTTATCCAGTTTCTGGAAATGAGACTCCCTTTAACCATGTTGAAAAAGTTGGTCTGTGTGCTGTGTCCCCTCCACACCTCCTCTTGCTTCCACTGACTGACACAGTTCTTAGTTCTATAACCTACTAACGTGTGTTGGTCAGCACTGAGCCACTTATTTCTGGGGTGAAAGTAGGAGATGAATCGTCATTTTTCTCAGATCTTGAATCCTAAGAATGGTAAGACACATTGGGTTATACCTAGAATCTCATCTCTAGAAATGGGCTAAAATTATGTCCAGTCTTAGTATACCCAATGCAACACAATGCTTTCGTAATATGTGCATCTGTGTGTTCACTGACAGACTTCAATTCATGCATCTATTTCAGATATTATAGTTTGAGAGAAGAGCATTCCCTTCATTCTTCAGCAGTTCCTGTAAAAGTCTCACTGGACTACTGTGATTCTGTAGTCCAGTTCTCCACAAAAATTGGCTCTGCTGTGGGATAGATGGGCCATATAAGTTTAAAAGGTCATAGAACTGAGCCCATGCACTGACAGGTACCATGCACTTTAGCAAGAAGAGTATAAGTATTAAGACTAACCACATCCCACTTGTCAGGAGATGGAATCAAATCCATCAAGAAGTGATGCCTCCCACTTGCACCAGGCAGCTCAAGAGTCTCCCAAAGGCTAGCAAAGATAAGGGGCAGCAATCCATTTTTCCTACTACGAAAGTAAAAGAGTAAGAAAAAGGAAAGAAAATAGTTCCGAAACTAGACAAAATTTTTTTTCTAAAATCCTGATTTCTCAAAGGAAAAACACTTTTAAACTTTTCACAGCATCATCCAGCATTATAATCCTATCTTTAACTTCAGTGTCCATCCAGCCAGAAAAGAAGGCTTTGTGGAATATATTCTAAGAAACCTACTAGTTCTAAAAGTAGACATCCATTCACTTTGCTGTTAGTATGTCTTCTAGGAGGGTGGCATTTACCCTGGTGTGACACATCCATCATCTATCAGGCAACTTCTTCTAGGCTGAAGTAGAACATTCCTAAAACAGCTCATGCCAGCAGGTATGTCTACAGGCTCTCTGGTCCAGGTGACCTAAGATGAGTTGGAGTTGGACAACAAAGAAGATAGAGAATGAGGAATTTTTTTTATCTTCGCTGGGGAACCCATTTAAGCTGAGAATTTTTTGAACTTTCTCTGATGTCTTAGACATGAACTACCCTTCCTTCCTTCCCAATGGCAGAATGAGACTAACTTTTAAATTGCAGACACAGATGGAAACTCCCCAACACCTCGTTTGACGTGTTGAGTACTCAGCCAACAAATCTTTCACAAAGTTAGTAAGGTGCCATTTCAAACAAAACTTGAAAGTGTCCATCCAAGACCTATTGAAATTTAAGTTTATTATGAATTTTCCAACCCTAAAGGAGAACCTTTTATGCCAGGCATAGATTCTGTAATGAGTACATTTGGGAGGAAAAGTTACTTGACAAATCAATCTTGAATTTGGTGATGGAGGTCTAGATAAAAACCAGTTCTTCATATAAAAATCAACAACTACCACTTTTATTTATAACAACTACTTTATGGGTAGAGCCTAGTTAGAGTTTGTTATGATATAATATTGATTTAAGTATTTTAAGCAGAAAAAAATACTTTGATATATGATTTTCTTCTTCAGGAAAATTGATTAACTTTACAGGCAGGTAGAACCAAGGTTTACTTCATTTTATCTCCATAAGGTTCAGTCATCTTCTATCCCAAGATTATAACCTGCTTTTCCATCCATTAAATCAGCCAGATTTTACACTAGAGAGTTACTTGATATTTGACCTACACTAAAGCTGCTCCACTCTCAAAGTCAAAGATGTAATTATCTCCCTAGCTTCAATCTTTAAAATCTCTTGTACAAGTATTCCCACAAAAATAACTCATCATCATGAAGACTTCCATCCATTGACCTCTTCACTTTCATTATCTTTCCCTTTCTTGCCTTCTTTATGATAATTCTTTTCTTCTTCAGGTTGGGATGGATGGCCCAGTGCTACAGTTAATCTCTTATAAGCCCATTTTTTTCTTAGTTCCTCCAACAGCCATGAATTTACTAACCACCTACCTCTTCCATGTCCACACTCATACAGCTGACAATTGTTTATAAAATCATATAAAAGGTGATCCAACATCAGCCAAGAGTCCCAATTCATTTCTCAACAGCATCGGTAAAATCATTCTTCTCTCTTTCTCTGGGGTTTGTGCTCATAATGGTTGCATGTAGAACCCTGCTTCGGTAATTATTGATCCACGAGGAAACTTATTTCATTTCTTGGAAAGAGTGTCTCATGTCTTCTTCCTCACTCCTCAAACTCTACCCTCCTGTTTCTGCTTGGAAACAGTACTTCACAGAGACAATCCTCAGACAGTATCTGACCTTCCTATTTCCTGCATTTTTTTTACCCAAACTTTTTATCTCTTCCTATGTGAAAATAGAGGAAGTGTCCTTTTTCCTAGACAAGGAAGAAACTTTCCATGGACTTTCCTGGAGCAACCCCCTCTTTCTCCCAGATTCTCAATCTTTCTCATTATAGGGCCTTTTTCTTCACAGGCAATCACCAGGATCTATTATTAAATAAAATTAAGATAATAAGAAACCCTTCTCATTGCCTGTCCTTTTCCAGATGCTCAGATTTCGCTGCTCCTCTTAAGAACCACATTTCTTATCTCTGATGTACAATTTCTACTTGCTACTCAATTCATTTCAATCTGACTTTTCCTCTTACCACTCCACTGAAACTGATTGCACCAAAGTCATCAACTACCTATGTGTTGCCCAAGCCAGTTGGCATTCCTCATTCTGCTACATCAAAGTGGCAACCAAAACATTTAACTACTCCCTGCTCCCTGAAAGGTTCTTCTCTTAAGGCTTTCTCTGTACCATCTCTTATGTCTGAATGTGTGCACCCAGACCATCCCGCCCACCCCTCAATTCCTATGTTGAATCCCAACCCCCAGCATGGCTGTGTTTGGAGATGGTGTCTCTAAGGAATTAACTGAAGTTAAACAAGGTCATAAAGGTGAGGCCTTGATTCAACAGGATTAGCGTTCTTCCTAAGAAGATATACAAGAGTGGCTTCCTGCTCGCTCAGTCTTTCTCTTCCCACACGTGCTCAGAGGAAAGGCCTTGTAAGGACAAAGCAGGCACCTGGGTGCAGGAATAAGCGACCATGATGGCATCTTGATCTTACAAATCCAGCGTCAGGCACTGGAAGAAAATAAATTTCTTTTGTTTAAGCCACCAGTGTATGGTCCTTTGTTACAGTATCTCTTGCAGACTCAGACATCATCTTCTCCAGATTTTCTTCCAACTCTTTTACTGCACTTTTGAGATTCTAGTTCATCTACCCTAGAGTTAATATGGTAATTCCTATACTGAAACGTTTATCTTCTCTCTTTATATCTCTACCATGGCAATCTCAAGCTTCTCGTTGGCTTTAACTATCATCTGAAGGCTGATGACTTCCACAGTTATATTTCCATTTTCCATTTGCAGATTATTAACTGAGATAGGAAAGTGGTAAAAGATGTCACTGCTCCCAAGCTTCGCCCAAAAGGGACACTCACGTTCCCACTCCCATTCATCAGGGCAGGTCATCTGGCCATGTGTGACTTTAGAATATGCCTGGAAGAAGAGAGAAAGTCAAACATTTGGGATCATCCCCAATCACAACCATAACCCCCAAATCTATTTCTCCGCAGATGACTGAGGTATCATCCTTACCTCAGTACTTCCTCTGCCATTCTCTGGGTTGCCAAAAGTTTGTCGGCACATTTGATTGCTTCCTTTCCTCAGGCCCCACACGCAACTGTCTGGTAATCCCACGCATTCTCCCTTAACGACTATCTGGAAGGCATTTCGTGCTGTATCCACAGCACCCGTGTAGTCCAAATCCCTGCCTTCTCTTACCTGAACTAAGCGTGTCCTCATCAGGGAACCTCCCATCTCCTCCTCCTCTTCATCCCACCCTGCATTTTCTATATGACCCTTCTCTGATCCATTTTCTGTATTTCAGGTAGAATGATATATTGGAAGTGAAAAAAAGGAAGTCAGGCATGTCAGTAGCTCCCATGAGCATCCCCCATCATGTCTTAAACCACTTTTCTCACTCACTGCTCTGCAACCGGGCTGGCTTCACACACGCTTTGCTGTCTTCCTGATACATTCACCTCTAGCTGATCACTTGGCTGTATACTCCTCATCCTTGAATACCAGCTTAAATATCATTCTGTCAGACAGGATTTTTCCAATTACCTTATCTTATCTGTGAATCTCATACCCACCCTCTCCCACTTTATTACAAAATCCCGATTCTGATACTTTGATAATTTTGCAATCAGGAATTCATTTACGCTTGTTTATCTGTGATTTTTCTTCCACCAGCGGACAGGATGTGTGTCTTTCTTATTCTCTAGAATATCTCTGGTACTTAGCGGAGTGCCTTAATACATGTTTGCTCAGTGAATAAAGGACAAACACCAAGCCTGCAAAGTTCTGGTCAATGTTTACTTAAGCAAAAGGTAGCTTTTAAATATTCTTTCTGCCTCTCTTACTACTTTGCTCACAGTGTATGTTCAGAGAGTAGAATGGCTCTTGTCTGCAATATGTGTGCAATAAATATTTGTTGAATCGATGAATGACCGAATATGATAAAACATATCAGAAACAAATACCGGATTATTTGCAGATTTTATTGGCCTTTCCTCAGCCTTTGACTTTGTGGACAGGAATCATTATTGGATCATACTCTCTGTGTTTAGCCTAGACCCTGATTACTGACAAGTGAACATCATGTTCTCCTTAACTCCCTGCTGAGAGTCCAAATTGGAAAGAAGACCTGCTTTCAAGGCAGTTAGAATTTCCAGTTGAAGAACTCGGAGTCATATTCTGACTCTTTCTTTTAAACTTGATTCTTAATCTGTTTATGCTTTTGAATGTGCACAAATGGCCTGTGCTACAAAAAATAAACCTGTCATATCACATTTTATGTATATTTATTATGTTTTTATTATTTACAATCAGAAGAGTTAAAACATAGAACTAATCCTGCTACCTGATTAATTACAGATAAAAATCATTAAACATCAAATGTTCTAATAATACAATTTTTGGTAGCTAGTCCCCAATTCAGCAGGTTGTAACTAATGATCCTATTTAATAAGATAACATTTTACTACTTTCGTGCTAAATTTTCAACCATTTGCAAAGTAGCATTGAGATATTTAGTGAGGCCATGAGGAGTAGCAGTTCATGTGCCTTGAAGGATTTTCAGGCTAACACTGTGTGATCCATGCCACACAGACTAAAATCTGGATATCTGCCTCCTATTTATCTACCCAATAGAGCAAATTTAAAACAATCATTTTAACAGAATCTTCTAGTTGAGAGACTCATTATCAGATCATCTCAAATAAATACAGGATAATTTTCTAAGTAGGCCTGTGTCCTCAGTATGTTCCTCAGCTTCCATGAAGACATCATGGAATGTTGTCTTTCCTCATTCCTCGTTCTCTGCCAAGACCCCATGGAAAGGTACCAATGTGACCTATGGGTTTTCAGAATTCAGTTGGGAAAAATATTTTTTCAAGACAGTTTTCTCAGAGGACATCTGATGTACCCATTCTTCCAGATATTTCTGAAGGAAAATGACTGTGGATCAGCCAAGATCTTGGAGCCTCTCTGACATCGTAATAGCTCTCCTCAGAATTACTTTTAAGTGAGATGCTCCTGCTGTGACCCCATCAATCTGTTTTGAGGTCCACTCAAAGAGCCCAGAGAAGCACAGTGATAAGTCAAATGGGAATTTGTTTTCAAGAATGGTGGTGATTACATCACAGTATTTTATTAGTATTACCTTTTTAAATTAAAAAAAAAAAACCCAGAAGATATTCCTATATTCTAGAGGTTTTAAGGAGTAGTTTTTTTTTAATTTTTATTTTTTATAAACATATAATATATTTTATCCCCAGGGGTACAGGTCTTTCAATCAGCAGGTTTACACACTTCACAGCACTCACCAAAGCACATACCCTCCCCAATGTCCATAACCCCAGCCTCCTCTCCCAACCCCCTTCCCCCCAGCAACCCTCAGTTTGTTTTGTGAGATTAAGAGTCACTTATGGTTTGTCTCCCTCCCAATCCCATCTTGTTTCATTGATTCTTCTCCTACCCCCTTAACCCCCATGTTGCATCTCCACTTCATTGAGGAGTAGTTATTTCAATTTGTTTTTCTGTCTTCTTTTGCCACATTTTCAATTGATGCTTCTGTTTCTTTGTCACAAATAAGCCATTATAAATCTTTTCTGAAATAAAAATGAGCGCGCACACACACACACACACATACATACACATACATGCATATATACACTATATATCCCATATATAAAATATATTACTAACCTCCTCTAACAACTCCCCTGAATCAGGTTATTGGTGTTTTTTTAGGACAGTGTCTTAAACTTAAGAAATAAATCTTCAATAATGCAATTTTATCCCAGTAGAAAGCAGGGGGAGAAGCTAGCACGTAAGAAGAAAAGCATGCACGCGACACTCAAATTGCAAGTCAGCAGTTACCTATCCCGTGTGATCACTGGACCATTTTAATGAACACACAACTTTCAAAATCAATGTCAGCCCAGATTTAGGGAAGAAAATTAGACTCAGTGTTCTCACTTTGATTCTCTTGTTGACTCATCTTGGGCCATCTTTAAGCTCCTCAGTAACTTTTTTTCTCTGGTTGACTCATCTTGGGCTGTCTTTAAGTTCCTCAGTAACTTTCTTTCCCATGTTGCTTCCACCTTTATCTCTACCTCATAGGCAGGAAAAGATCCCCCAGAAGAGCTCCTGCATTTACAAGATTAATCTGTTAATCATCGTTTAAGGAAGCCTTCTTTTGTAGGCAGGACAAAGCTAGGTTTAGGGGGAATATTAACAAGTTGAAGGCAAAGCCCTCTTCCCTACGTCCAGCCAGTGGTGATGATAGGTTCACACTCACTGCTGTGTGGGTGACACATACCCATATGCAAAAGACATAAAAGCCAAGGATAATTTTCCTAAGGGAGAGGACATCAGACTTGACCTTCCAAAGAAGGATCCCAGGACCCTGAAAATTCAAGTGAGTTTGATATGGTAGGTTAAAAAAAGTAGTGAGGAATTTCTGGAGCGTGGGGGTTACACTAAGGGGAGAGTGTAAATAAAAGGTTGTAAATATAAGCATGTTATACAGAAAATCCATAGATAGGTTTAAGAAGCAATGTAGCCTGAGAATAATAATGATAACAACAATAGCATTTACAAAGCACTTAGTTCATATGTTATCAACAAAGAAATCCTCACAACTATCGTATGATTCAGGTATTACAAGGATTTCAATTTGAGAACTGAGGATATAGTGGTCCAGAAAGGTTCAATAATTTTCCCAAAGTCATACAACCAGACTGATCATTATGGCCCAAAGCCCATCTTCAAGGGCCTATATATCAGCAAGTGTGTACTACCTGTATGACCTTAAGTGAGTTATTTAACTTCTCTGGAGTCCAGTTGTCTCCCCTGTAAAATGGAGAATATGCAACTTTCATAAGATTAAGAAACAGAAAAATGGATAAGAAAGATGTGAGATATAATGACATATATATAATAGAATATTTGATATGGAATATATATATATAATGGAATAATATATAATAGAATACAATGGACTATCACACAGCCCTGAAAAAGGATTAGAGCTTGCCATTTGCAACAACATGGATAGATCCAGAGGGTATCATACTAAGTGAAATAAGTCATACTGAGAAGACAAGTACCATATGATTTCACTTTTTGTGGAATCTAAAAAAAAAAAAAATCTATAAACAAACAAAAAGCAGAATCAGACCTATAAATACAGAGAGCGGATTGATGCCAGGGTGAAGGAGCCCGGGAGGATAGAGAAAATGGGTAGAGGGGAAGGGGGTACATTAAATATCAATGATATTTTAATAGTGGTGTATGATGACAGATGGTAGCTACACTTACAGTAAGCATAGCATAGTTCATAGATAGAGAAGTTGAATCACTCACTGTATTGTACACCTGCAACTAATGTAACATTGTGTGTCAACTATATTCAAATAAAAACAATTAATGAAGCATTTACACACTTGCTAAATGTTCCATATTAAGTGCTTGCTATATTTATTTATTATTGCTACATTACATTTATTTTTTATTATTTATTTATTATTATTTATTATTTATTACATTTATTTATTATTATTATTGCTACATGACATTTATTATAAATAATATAATATATTTACTATTTATTTTATATTTATAAATGTTATCTATAACATTTATTATAAATAAAATTATTTATTATTTACATTTATTAAATACATTATTACATTTATCATTGTTGTTTTTATTTCCATTGTAGTTGGCTATTGTAAGTAACACAGTGTTCTCTTATTTAGTATTAAGTTGAAGCTGGAAATAAAGAGTTAACACAAACACAATGGAAACTTGAATTTCCAATATCATTCACACAAGAGTTGATACCGGTGTCTATAAGACACCCAGGACAAGAATACAACCTTATATTTCATGGTGTCACAAGGTCTGATGGAGAATTGAACACACTGAACACATACTACATGTTGAATGAACAGATGGGCTCACTCATACTCTGCCTCTGTTGAGGCACTTTGGAATACCCATGGGTTGTCATGGAGCCTAGTGAGATCATTGAATGGTGCCTGTGGCTCTGCACTCTGCAATGAAATTAGAAAACGAGTAGGGCTATCAAAGAATACAGGGAAGAATGAGGGACCCTTTTCTTAGTCACCTGAAGTATTAGTTATGGGAAAATTGCCAAATCCATGATACTTGGAGGGAAGTCCAGACTAATCTCACTGAGAGTGGTTTTGCCTCTCTTTCCCACAAGGCGGTCATGTGCACACGACCTTTGCTGATGGGACTACCTGTAGGAAGAGCCCGGCTGAAGAAACTGAGAATTTCCAGGGTCATGCCAGACTCATTCCCTGAGGATCGGAGATTTCACTACAATCAGTGGGCTCACTTTGCCTCCCGTGATCTCTACCAGTGATTCTTCTTTCTTTTTAACAGATAGATTGATTGATTGATTTATTTATTTATTTATTTATTTATTTATTTATTTATTTGACAGAGAGAGAGAACAAGCAGGGGGAGCAGGAGAGGGAGAAACTGGCTCCCCACCAAGCAGGGAGCCTGATGTGACTCTCAATCCCAGAACCTTGGGATCATGACCTGAGCCGAAGGCAGACGCTTAACCCACTGAGCCACCCAGGCGCCCCTCTACAAGTGATTCTTAAACTGGTCTCTTACAAACCTTATTCTTGAGTGACTTTTTTTCAAACTAAAAACCTTAAAACAACAAAATGTACATACTTTGAACATTCACATGTAATACACTTGATAAAATTATGGGACTAGTAAAGGCAAACCCTAGACAAACAAAGAGTTTCAGATGACAAAACTACACTGTTTTTGTTCCTGAATATAGTAAAAATAAATCTGAATCCAGTGACCTTGTCATAGCCTAAATTATTTTTTAAGAAATCCAGTTTTGGTCTCCAAACACACAGCACTCTAGAAGAATTTCCAGAAGCATCCAGATGGAGGCCGTGGGAGAAAGGCAGCTCGGTGCTGTGAGACATAGTACAGCAAAACAGTATTATTGCAATCATAATCCTTTGCTTAACATCTTGAACTTCTAACAGCTTCCTTAAACTCATGCCTCTTTGCCACCATGGCATGTTCAATATCTTTGCACACCTGGAAGCATAAAAGCACTAATTTCCATGAGGCTGTTATTACAGGAAGCTGAGAAAGGAGAAGATGGTGAGATGGTGACTTACAAGCCATTCAGAGAGGGGCTGGCTTTTGAGGTAGCACGGTGTCAGGCTAGAAGTTATGCTTGGTATAGGACGGAAATGATTTAAGGAATCTTATTTGTCCATGGGGAAGAAATCACTTGCTGAATTTTAGCTCTTCTTACAAACACGTAACTATTATATATAATTGTTGGAGACATATTTTTAATACATATGCTTTTAATACACATCCTACTTTTAAGGAAGTCAGATTTATTCCTTTAGGTCACCCTATTAACCAAATCAGAAATTTTTGTCAGAAGCATGCTTTCTTTGATGTCCAACAATTATTTTTTGGTTTGTAGGAAAACCTACATCAACTTTTATGGCAGGTGCATTTCATTCGGTCAGTCAGTCATTATTTCAAGAAATGTTTCTGTCTGTGGGTGTATATGTGTGCTGGGTCATAATGGTTAACAAAATGGGCCACAGCTCTGTACTCAGAGATTTTTACATTTTAATGAGCAAGATGTGGGGTACCTGCATAGTTCAGTCGGTTAAATGTCTGACTCTTGATTTCAGCTCAGGTCATGATCTCAGGGTCCTGAGATGTAGCCCCACATCAAGCACCATGCTCAGACCAGAACCTGCTTGAGATTCTGTGTCTTATTCTCCTGCTCCCCCTGCTTGGGTTCTCTCTCTCTCTCTCTCTCAAATAAATAAAATCTTTAAAATCTTCACAAAAAAAATGAGCAAGAAGGCTCATAATGCCATAATAACAAAAGTGAATTTATAACTGTGATAATTGCTACAAATAAGATGTACCATAGTCTATGAGATGTCTGACAGGTGGAGATAGTAGTGATTCTTGTTTAGACATGAATGGAGAAGAGAATATTAGAGTTCATGATAGCCTCCAGCCAGGGTAGATGTCAACAGTAACGGGAAAGAATTATAGCTTCATTTAGAATCTAGAGTTGAAAATTGTATGAAATATTTCATGGTAATAAACAAAAGCATTCCCTTTGGCTTCTGAAATCTCATTTTAGAAACACACACAAACCTTTACCCTCTACCTAGTTATCCTCTTACCTCAATGCTGAGAAGGCAGACCCTGACTCTCCCAGTAGCCGAAACGGCGGTTTGCCAAGACAACGTGACATCTAAGTTGGCTACGGGAGATGTTCACCATTAATAAATGTTCGCCCTCGGGTCCAGAGACTCTTTTTCAGCGAAAAGAGAAGCAAGTCCTAAATTCAGTGTTTTGCCTGCTTGTCCGAGTTTGGTGCTCTCTGTGAGTAATCCTAAAAGAGAGGACAGAGAAATGAAGTAAAAACATCAAACACTATTCTAATATTTTCTTTTCCTGAAAACAGTTGCTCTGTTCATCAGAGGGGTGATAACCGAATCCTTTTTCTTTTTTCTTATGGACCTTTCCAATGAAGATATGCGTTCCTAAATAACCATTTTAAATGTACGTCCTAGATATAAAAGCCAGACACTGTGTGTGGAAAAAAATAAATATATAAATCCCTTGTTCCAGAAATCACTTTCATGTTATGACACATTTCAGTATTTGGATTTATGGAGCTGTCCACATTCTCATAATAATCATGGGATAATAAATCCCTCTGGCCAGGTAGCCGCAGGCTCTAAAACAAATTATTTGTTTTTAGGAGGAAAAAAATAAGTGGACACAGACACATATTAATGACTTGCTTAATCGGCTCCTTGTTTTCCTTTGATTTTATTAAAATGTTTTGTGATTGTATCACCAGGATGCCTAGTTTTTATACCAAATTATAAAACTCAACGTAAAAATGGCACATTTGCGTCTCTCCTAAGACATTTTGAGTCACTGAGAAGAGTATTAGCTCTTAAAACCGATCTGTCTTAAAAACTAATCACTTTATGATGTATTCTCTTAAACGAAAATGATTTCCTCTAACATTGAAATGCATATCGTTAGTGCAATGCATTTTCCTCAGCCATTTACACGTAGGGGAAGTTTGCATCAAAGCAAGCAAGCAAGCGAGGGCCCTTTTCAGCCTCAGGAAACTCAGTCTTCCTAGTAGACATCTTCGTGTCTACTTTATTTATTAGTTTATCAGATTTTAATCTTCGGTGTCTCACTTATCCAAACAGGTACAGTCATCCCAGAATACTGCAGGATTTTCTGCTGTTTGGGACTACCACAAGCGAAAGCCCTGTTCTGTAGCAAGCGCTCCACTTGGAAGCCGGATGGAACGGGCGAAGTGTTACCGCTTTCCTTTCGTAGGAACAACCGCCCGCACTCAGCTGGAGTTCACCACCCGCCACGCACACAGGTTAAGTCATTTAAACCTCACCACAATCTAATGAGATGGCACTCTTGCCATCCTCATTTTATTTCCATTTTTTAAGATTTTATTTATTTATTTATTTATTTGACAGCGAGAGAGACAGGGAGAGAGGGACCACAAGCCGTGGGGGAGTGGGAGAGGGAGAAGAGGCTTCCCATGCAGCAGGGAGCCCCATGCAGGGCTCGATCTCAAGATCCTGGGGTCATCTCCTGAGCCGAAGGCAGACGCTTAACAACGGAGCTATGCAGGCGCCCCTAGCCATCCCCATTTTATAGACAGAAGAACTGAAGCCTGAAGTTTGTAGTGACTGGCCGGGGGCACATAACTGGGCGCAGACAAAGCTCTCAAGGACCCAGGTCCCCGATTCTTACGCAAGGGCATCTCGAGGGAATTGTGAGAACTCATTTCATGCTGCCAGGGAGCCACAGCAAATAGATAGCTTGTGCCATGCCCTTTGTCTCGTTTATTTCTTTAATTTTCTGACCCATTCTAACCAAACACAGAAATCCCAAAAATGTCAGAAGGAAAAGAAACTCCTTTCTTTTTCCCTTGCCATTTCTGCCCAGGTCCTATTTTTATCACGCCTATCCTGGAAAAATTGCACTTTTGGAAAATTAGCTCAGGACCCAGAATGCCTCCAAGAAACTACAGTGGTTTGCAGTGTGCTTTAATTGCAAACATAAAGAAATACTTTGCATCGCACCAACAGAAAATTCATCAGAAACTATGAGCAACATTCAAAACGTGATTTAAACAGATGTAGCTATAGTGCAATGTTGAGGTAGCTGTGGTCGAGAAGAAATCTGGCTCTTCCCCGGGGCTACAGGCAATCAGCCTCAGCCGGACGATGCTTCCCACTTTATTTCTTCAACCCGCAGCTACCTCCTGATTACCCCATCTCCTGTGCCTGAGGTTGATGTGTCTGCCTGGTTAGTTGCACAGCAGCGATGGGCCGGGCGGCCTTGCAGGCAATTGGCTTCCAGATCTCCTTAGGGAATTACTTTCCCGCCCCGTCCACCGCCACCCTGTTCATCCCATAATAGAGCCCCGCCGTCTATCCTGTGCACATTTCCAGCTCGGCAAAAACTGAATTACATGAGGTATAGCTTCAAAGTTGGACTCATTCAGTGTTACAAATGGTTCCTGGCTGACATTGATGAAAACCCTCAAATGTCTGATGGGACACTGGTGACAAAGATAAATCTCATAGGCTTGTGTGCGAGCAGGCTTTTGTGCGAGCGGAGGAAAAGTAAGTTTGAAACTTTCGCAGAAGGGTCACCTCTGGATGCACATTTATTTCCACCATCATTAACGTGCAGCTCTTTTCTGTATAAGTCATGACAGTTGTCTGTGCTATTTGCTCAAGAAAATGCCAGGTGCCTTAAGAATGTAAGGTTTACTTATTAAATAAGAGAGCATGTACAAGATCTGAAACACCTGTTGTGTAAGGGTCACTTCTCTGAAATCTGACTGTTCCCTAGTATAAATGTTTTGTGATTTTTAAATATATGGTAATCGTGGATTCACTTCTCTGTCTAATCTTTCTCATTTTGGATTTGCCTAGTTGGACTAAAGAATAAACCGAACGGTGGGCACTTAAACCACCTTCCTTTTCATGAGACGTCATGGATTTTTCCCTGAAGTTGTGCAGGAAATAATTTCCTAAGCAAAATTGACTGCCTAATTGGCCTGTCTTTGCTTCAGTAGGAAAAATAAAAGAAGTCAATTAAATTGTTTTCAAAACATTTTTCGCTGTAGGTATTTCAGTTTTCCACACATGTTTAAAATTAAACATATTTATTGCCTCATAGCTCAATGTATTAATTATAAAAAATCTAAAATCTCCAAAAGCAGAAAATTGGTAATAAGTTCTTCCATTTTTGGCCAGCAAAATTGATATCCAGAGCCAGAAGGAAAATTCATGTGTGTTCTTGGTATTGAGGACATACCTGCTTCATCCTAAATCTTGCCTTAGTCACAAAGGTTGAATTGAAATGAAAATTATGTGGCACTTTGATCAGAATTGCAATGGTAAAGTATTGGCCAGAACATATGCCAAAAGCAAGCTTTCCCCACAGATAAGGGAGAAAGTCTAATTCAAACTGTCCAGCCCTCTATGCTTCACATACAATAGCTGTGTACTCTATTCCAGCAAGACAAATGGATAATCATCACCCTATCACATAAATCTCTAAATGGATCCTAAGATTCTGGATTAAAGGGAGTCATTGAGTATCCAAAAAAAAAAAAAAAAAGGTGGGGGGCAGAGTGGGAGTGGTTCTAAAACATAAAATAAGGAAATGACACAAAAAGTCATTTATTAAATCTGACCCTGATAGAGGGAGACACCGTAATAACCATTGAGTGATGACTGCAATCAGACCTTTGTGATGGGCCATTGAAATGTAAGAGGAAAAACGAAATTATTACAAAATAAAGGGGCCTGCTTTCATTGTTGAATTTATTCATATATTTAAGATAGTTTAGTTACATTTGAGATTATATATGAAGGTCAAAGAATAAAATTGAAGCCTTTACCTATTGCAATGTCTCCCCCCCGCCAACACACACACACACACACACACACACACACCCCTGGCTCTAGGAAGTAGGTATCTCCTGGATTTAGAGGAAATTTAGCTCTCTTGTTCAGACTTGTATAAGAGTAGACGTTCCGAGAAAGTACAGGGAGCCAGAGGCCACACCCCAGAACAGGAGGGCAAAGGACTGTCACAGGTACTGCGACAGCACGGCTGCAAACACCTCTCATCCCCTCCCCCCCCTCAGAATCTGCCATGCACATTAGTCAAAGTTTTGTAGAGAAACAGAACCAACAGGAGACCGATATCCTATTGGAGGGAGTTGGCTCACATGATTATGAGGGCTAAGAAGTCCTGTGATGTGCTGTCCACAAGCTGGAGACCCAGGAGATCCAATGGTGTGTCTCCAGTCCAAGTCTGAAGCCTTGAGGAGCAGGGAAGCTGGTGTAGGTCTCAGTCCAAGGGCAGGAGAAGACGAAGAACTTGCAGAGAGCCAGTTCCCCATGTTTTCTGCTGTTCAGTACCCCAGGTTGGCTGAGGGCCAGCTGCACCAGGGAGGGCAGCCTGCTTTACTTAGGTGACTGATTCAACCGATAACCTCATCCAGAAACACCCTCACACACACACACACCCAGAATCCTGTTTAACCAAATATCTGGGCACCTGTGGCCCAGCGAAGGGGACACAAGAAACTATCCTCGCACCCTGTGAGCTCTGCTATGTTTTCCCTGGATTGTCTTGAATTCCCTACGGGGGAGCCCCTGCCTCCTCCCACTGTCACCACCGCTTCGTTTCTCTCTCTCCAACCAAAACTTTTTTTCCAGTTTTCTGTTCACTAGCACTAAAAATGGACTATCATCTTTTACTTCAAAAAAGAAAAAGAAGACAACATGTATCTTATTGTCACAACAGATACCAGCCAGAGCGAGTGGTTACGAGCCTCTCTTCCATTGCGGGGGCAGTCCAAGGAGGCAGGAATCATAACCCACCAGTTGTTCCACTTTAACTAACAATGCACAATGCCCTCTTCCTAATGGGTAGCGTAGCACAACACAAAATGTAGCCCAGCCCCTGAAGGATAAGCTCAACCACCACCAATGTGCTCCATGGGTGTTGTCATAAATTCTTGCTGTCCGTATTTACTTGTATGCTTTTTTCACATTTTTTTTCTGGATCCTGTCAATTGTGTTGTCCATTACTACACCTTCAATTGCTAAGAAATTTTAAAAAGCAAAAAAAAATTTAAAAATAAAGCACTGACGATCTACGCTTAATTTGAAACTGGGACGTCCTAAATGAATGTGCAGTTCTACACCATTGTCATTACATCCACCAATGGTTCTCGAGGAGCACTTTTCCTAGGGGATTTCCTTTTTTGCCTTTTTAAAGGAATTTATTAAAGGCCTGAAATGGCCTTATTTGTTTCACCAGCTTTGATTTACCTTCTCTACGTTATTATAGTGCAAATATGATTTTAAATACCTGGTCCCAGGCTGAGCTGATCTCCTAAACGGAAGATGAGTAAAGAAAAGACTGAACAAATAAAATAAAAATAACTTCTGGATGCATGCCTCCCCTCTTTACCCTTTAATTAAAAGAAATCTTTTTCCAAATAAGTAAATCTTAACAGTTACGTAATATGCCCTCAACACTGGCCAGATAATATGAGGAATGTCTCTGTTACAGCTTGGCCTCTTCTACTACAAGTGGTTGGTTGAAATCATTTATTTAAACTTAAAACCAGAAAAAAGTTCTGGCTCCACTGACATTATCTGTGGAGGATCTGTACTAGAAATACTTAAGAGGGAGCCTGCAATTATTAAATATCTCATTAAGCTTTTGGCACAGAGTGATAATTCACCTTCTAAGAACAAGGGGAAATATTTAAAAACCTTGAAGAATGTCAAAGTTTGAACTTAATCTTAAAGTTTCTAAGCTCCATTCCAACCTTAGCCAGCGCTCAGGGAGATTTCTACTAGATTATATCACTGAAGTATGGGGATTTGCTATTTGGTCCACTGTTCAAAATTTCCCATACTTTTTAGTATCTTGGGTTGGAGGTACACGTCTCTTTGTGAATATTTGTCCTTTGAACAACAAAAAATGCCCAGCAGTGGTTATTTCGCTCTCTTTTTTGTATCCCCACAGTGCATTCTGTAAACTTGGTCACAGACCAGTCTCTGAGGCCATCATCTGGGGACCGTGTGTGTGTGTCACTGAGGGAGGAATTCCTTACCCCCAGACTCCTCATCCTGTAGGTGGCATTAACCTAAAACCTCGTACTCTGTAGGTGTCCGGTCAGTATTTACTGATTAAGTAAAAGTGCATCCAACATGGAAATACATTCTCCTGATAATTCTTCAATTTCTCTGACTAGTTGATTTAGATAAAATCCCTTTACTCCAGAATTGTATCACCATTGATATATAACATACTTGGGTTTGGTGAGCATTCAATAGTCTGTGACGTAGTTAACTACATATCTAATGAAAAAAATAAGAGTCTCTTCAAAAGGATGCTTATTTGGGGCTAAAAAAAATAATAATAACCATAAGACTTTTGGCCAAAGACTGTCCCTTCAGTTTTTTAAGTCCACACTTAAGACAACATCAGAAGAACTTTCTTATTCTTTATGAAGAAGCAGAATGATCGTGATCATTCTTGACTACAAAAGAGCACGCTCTGCTTCATCAAATACGTCTCATTAAAAAATCAACTTCAATTTTCCCTACCACTGCTAAGTTAAGAATAACTTCATTCTGAGATGTCCTAAGACCTGTCCCTTCTTTTCTGACTCCAAGACAGCCATAACTATTCACCTTTGGCCACATGCTTCAAACAGTTCCAGTCTATCAGACCAGAAGCGAGACAAGAGCCAAAAGCACCAAGTCAACTAGAGATAACAGCTCCCTCTTGCTGCTAACAAGGCACTTAATACCCCAAAATTGTCCTAGGGTGAATGAAGCCCAGATCATAGAGGTTTTGTGAAAGGAGGGAGTGTAAATTTGTTATTTGACTACTTATGTCTTACTTGCAATTGGCTTATACTCCTTAACTTTTTTACTTTAATTTTGAGACTATAGTATGGTCTTTTCTTAATTCTTCCCATAGCTTAAGTTCCTAATTTTAAAAAATATTACCACTGAAAATATTCTTCCATTAAAAAAAAAAGAGCTTTGCATGTAAGAGGGATAAAGCCTGCATCAAAACTAAGTCTGTTTCAAAGAACATGCCCATCAAATGTTAACTGAAAGCAGTAAATACCTACTGTTCTGTCTGCTCACGACTATACCCCCTTCTACTGGGACATATATTTTCCCCTTCTTTAACCGTGTTTTTGGTTTAGGCGCTGCATTCTAAAACCGTCCACTTCGATCTATCTAGCAATGGCCTCTGGCCCCTCAGGGATGAAAACAGAACCCATCTTCCTGGCAAGACTTGATGGGTTCAGGGATACCCACTGGACATAGTCTCACCCAGTCAACCCTTCCCTATGACTTTTGAACTTGGACACAAAAATCAGGAGCCCCATTCTGTCTGAGTTGGGAAATGTCATGTATCTATGCTTCTGCTCAGGGCAGAGGAGGCCCACTCTGAGAAAAGGATCCGACATACAGAGAACAGCCGCAGGAGAGACAGAAGCGAATCTTCCCAGTGTTCCTGAGCCTGGTGTCACTGGGGACTGAGGCTCTGCCATACTTGCATTAATCCTATTAGCCCGTCCCTCCAAACTTCCACCTAAGCTAATTCAAGTTTGATCTGCAAACTTGATCACCAACTAATTCACTGGACAACGATAATAGTGATGCATATTAGGCAGTGGTGTTTGTTAGACAGCTTCTAACCTCCTGTCATTGATCATCTTCAACCTCACATTTGCAAGACAGCTGCTTAACTTACATGCAAAGGCCCTTCAACTTCCATCCATCATTAAAGCAACAGAAAAACATTCCCTCTTCCTTGAATACAATTTCCTGATTCAACTACAAAAACAAAAGGAATATATACATACACACACATATATCCAAGCTAAGAAACCATGAATATATATATAATTCTATATATATTATAAAATATGTAAAATTTTATTATACACGCACACACACTTTTTTTTTAACCTTTTTGCTTGTTTGCTTAATGTTCTTCATTGCAGAACTATAGGCACAGTTTGTCCAGATTTTTCTTCTTGTCAGTTTCCCACAGTAAATATTCACTGAAGTAACACATATTTATAGATGTTAGTCTTGTTCGTCCTTTGGTTTTCTCCTGAAACAATGTGTTTGTGAGCAATGACCTCAAAGTCTCCCAGAAACTTTAAATCTGACACCAATGGTTCTGAGTGCAACTTGATATTTGTGCAATGCTAATTTATTGTACTTTTCCTAAATAATGTCATTCTTTCCGAAGGAGACATCTTCTCCTGAGTCAAAGTTATGGGAAAGAGAGACCGTGTTTTGTTATTAAGAAATGGAAAGGTGATTGATCATAGCAAGGTAAAACCTTTTCCCTATCTAGGTATATTTCCCCAGAGAGCCTTCATTTAAAGTCCTGTGGTCATGTTTACAAATTTCCAATTATTCAAAATGAATTATTACAGCACTGACAGAACTTGGCAAATCTTACTTGGTATTTCATTGCCACATTGTCTATTAATCTCGTACTGGAGAAAGTCGGGGAAGACACTTCTCGATTTGGCCTCCTTCCTAAATGAGTGTCTCTGCTAGGCAACATGTCTGGATCTTTGATTCCCGTTCGTGCCCAGAAAAATAGAGAAGGCAAGGCAACGGACGGTTTCCAGAAGAAGCTAATGCTCTCTTTCTTAAGTTACTTATCCTCAGCACATTGCCAAATAGGAACGACATGCAGGCGAAATATTGTCTCACAGCTGCAAAAACCATGCAATTAAAGTACAAAAACAAAAGCCCAAAGTGTGGCCTCTTCAAGTTCCCACGAAGATGGCACCTGGACCCACAGGCAGCGATTTTTCAAATCTCGGTTGCCCCTTCTCGGCAATTACACACCTTCGAACATATTTTCATTTTCCTTCCATTGGTGTTTTTGAAGAATATGCCAGTAAATCGCTACCCCCTAAAAGTTTCCAGCTCAAAAACCCATGTCCCCTTATCACTTCAAATTTTCCATCTCAGTGTTACTGTGTACATCAGACCAAAGACGACTCGATGGTTCAGTGGAATCCCAGATAGAATTGAAAATAGATTTTAATGGCCGACTGTCACGTGTATTTGGGTATCTCAACCGGAAAAAGCTCTATTAAATATTTATTTATTTATTTATTTATTGGTTCTCAAACAGCACAGTTCAAGTTAAACAGTCCTCCCAAGAAAGAGCATGTCATCACAGGTACATCCCTACCACTGTGGAGATCCCCACACTCTGATCAGGCATACCCCCAACACATGGGAACAGTCCCAGGCTTTCCAGACCAGCTTCCCAAGTAGCCTTTCTGGCGAGTTTTCAGCAGGCTGTCATGATTTTGGTACCCTCGGCGACTGTTTTAGGCCATGCAAAGAAACCTGCAAACTGCTGTTTACCAACCTCTGGCTTCTCATTTGTAAACACACTTTATTTTTTTAAATACACAACATGTGTCAGCAATTAGAAGAAAAATTATAATAACATCAGTTGCATAAAGATTGTGTTGTTTTGGTGGTGTTCTTTGATTTTGATTGGCTTTACCGGGTTTTCATAATGACCTCCCTTCATGGGAGGAGGACCCAGTAATAGAACCACATGGGGCACTTTTGGAAAACAACTGTGCTTTTTCCTTCCAATTAATGCTCTGACCTGTTCAATTCTATCACAGAATCATGTGCAAAATTTCAAGTCCTTTCCCCCGCTGCTTCATCCGTGAAAATGCTCCCCAGCTAGCTGAGATCTGCATTACTTCCCAATTATGCAGGCAGGGGTGGGTGCGGGGGCAGGAGGTTGTTGTCCCCTAATTACCAATGGTTACAATGTGCTCTGCTGTGCTCTCAGGCTGAGTTACACAAACGCTCCCCCACTTCTGTTTCCATAAAGAAATGAGTTCGATTCTCTTCTTCCGGGTAGAGGCGGGAAGCAAAGAAAGAATGGCATACTCCTCTTTAAACTCTGGAACTAGCTGGTCTTGTTCTTCTACTGGGAATGGAGGGGAGGAAGCAACTTTGTGAAAGAACCTTGAAGTTGACTTGGACAAAAGTGTCTGCATCAGGACAGCTGATCATCTTCTTACATACAGTACCACTTTGAAAATGACACGACAAGGTTTCCAAAGGCTGTCCTACCCCTGTGGCCACAGGAAAGTTTCAGGATGATTCACCTATGACCTGCAGAGGAGCTGATGTGTCAGACCCTTTCTCCTGGTGGCACAGCCAGCAGAGTCAGGACTGAGCTCAACCGTGGCATCGTAAGCAGAGGTTGAAGCTGAGGGCTCCATCAAATGTCTCGGGGCCAAGAACGGATCGTAGTTCTGCTGGCTGAATGCCAGCAATCTAGCTACTTTTTCACCAAATGTGTCTGAAGGTCACAGCCGCCATTCATGAGAGTATATTTTCCCCTTATAAAGTCACCCTAGAACACCCTCTCCTTGATAATATTCCATTCTACTTTAAAAGGAATTGTTTTATTGCCTTCTGTTGAAGCCTTAGGAGGATTTGATGATTATGATCTTTTTACTTCATTCTTAGAGGAGAGGAAAGCTAACTGGGAGTATAAAAAGAAATGATTTGGGTCTCTTCCCCTCCAATGGTGTGGGTGATCAGAATAGCGCAGATTCCAAGCCAAAAGAAAATCAGTGTGTGTGTGTGTGTTTGTGTGTGCGCGTGTGTTGGGGGGCAGGGGGTTGGTTCACTTATTACTATACATAATTGATTGGAAAAACATAAAATAAATTTACTGCAGTTATTTACTTCAATTTAATCTAATACCCAGGGTGATTTTAATTAGGATGGTAGATACATTTTGAAACTACAAAATCAAAGCAGCTCCATTTAATATTTCAAAGAGGTGGTGGGTATTACGTTTTCTCATCTCTTCCTTCTATGCTCAGGGGAGCCCGGGGTGTGATGAGGAACGGCAGAGCACCCCACGACAGACACCTTCACCATCACCCGAGGGTCGATCTCTGTGTTTACCCTGCAGCAGGAAGTAGGAAAACAGCTGTGGGGTCTTACTGGTCTTTTAAACCCCTGTCCTCCCACAAGGCCAAGTGGACAACCTTGGTCTTTGAAGCCTCCCGTTACGTTGAAGAAAATGAGGTTGCTCTCTCCGAGAAGCTCAGTGACAGTTACAGGTGGAAGTCATAGAAAAATGAAGAGAGCAGCATCCGAGCTAAGAAACCATGAAAATAATCCAGTAAGTCTCACAAGCTAGCACTGCCTTGCGCCATGATCTGTAATCACAAATAAAATCGGAAATCTATGAGAAATGAATAGGCTTCTCCTTAAAATGCCCAATTGCACTCAAGAACGAAAGATAATGTAACAATAAAAGGAAGAAAGATTTTAGAAAGCTGGTTACCTGGGGGGGGGGGGGGGGGCGGGGGCCAGATGGGCAAGAAGGGAATTTCCTGCTTCCTTCTATAACCGGGTAGCTAATGGGCACTGGAGCCCCAGGAAGGAAGGGAGGATACAAGGCACAGGGACATCCCTGATCTGGGACAATCAGAAAATGACGCCAGGACCAACCGTGAGCACTGAATTACAAACACAGGTGTCATTCTCCAGATGTTCCAGAGCCTCGCCACACACAACTGCTGCCACATCCGTGTGCTCTGGCCACTGGGTGCTTCTCTTCCAACCTCATCCCCTATGTCTCTCCTCAGTGACTCCACTTTACCAATCTATTTCAAAAACGGCCAAGCTCATACCCAACTGATGCTACGTGCATTCACGATTCCTTTCAATCAGAAGGCTCATTGCTCAGATAGTGGTGTCATTCGGTCCCTCCATCAATGTTTCTGCAGCAGCCCTTCAGAAAGGTTTCAAGGTCACTTGAAGGTCACATGAAGGTCACTATCTTGAAAAGCTTCTTGCCCCCCTCACTTCCCTAGTGTAGCGGGTTGAATGGTGGTCTCCACGGAAGATCTGTGTCCCAGGATCTGTGAAGGAGAAGCTATTGGAGATAGGGCCTTTGCAGCTGTAATTTAGAAGCTGTATGAAGACAGAAACAGAGACCAGAGCCGGATAGCCACAAACCAAGGGACAACTGGAACCACAGACATGGGATGAGGTGAGGAAGGATTCTGCCCTGGAACCATCAGAGGGAGGGCGGCCCAGCCCACGCCTCAATTTTGGACTTCTGGCCTCCAGAACTGTGAGAGAATAAATTCCTGTTGTCTTAAGCCACCACATTCATGGTAACTTCTTACAGCAGCCCTGGGAAAACTGATCTACTTTCTTACTTTTCTTCACAGCAATTACCATTATCCATCATCCGCGGTTTGCTTGCTCATTCGTCTCCCCCTCCAGAATCTGAGTGCAGCAAGTTTATCTGTCTTGTTCACTCATGTTTTCCAGTGCCCAGAAGAATGTCCAGCACACGGCAATCACTTAGTAAGAATACGGTGAATTACAGAAGGATGCAGGCTACTCACATAACCTCATCAGTGCTTCTGTTTGGGAGAAATTCTGTGGGTGGAGTCCGGATTTCATTACTACTATTCCCACTCCACTGTGTGCCCAGGTCAGCCAAAAATATCCTGCGGCTAACACATGTACTGACGCCTCCCTATGACCATGTTGATACAAGGACACACTGTAAGTCCTTCAAGAATAATTTTTACCTTCACCGATTTTGAGACATTACCATTCATGAAATACAACTGTGGTCCAATGTTCCAACCATGTGAAATTCGGCATGAAAAGTTCTACACAGAGAAAAGCCACTGGCTTCCTGAAGGTAGCTCTCACTGTGTACTGTTAAAAGGAATCCAATGCTCAACACTTTCTGGTTTCACCTCACCATGTTGATTTGGATATGGGCTTAATTTTTGAGCAGAGCCAGCTTGCAGAAGCTGAAGCACACTCTTAGGATGGCAAGCCCTCAGTGCGATGCTGTCAAGGTTACCCCATGTCTGCTCACTAGAACAATAAGACAAGAAGAGTGATGGCAGGGCTGACGCTGTCAGGTGATAAGCAGAGAGATGGCACAGCAGTCCAGAGGGGCTCACTCATGTCCCCGCGGGCTGCAGGGTGGAGAGAGCATGCAGAGCTGTCCTGGATGGGGAAGTTGAAGAGGAGGAGGAGGTGAGTCGGCCTGAATTTTCCTTGGACTACACAAGCTCAGTGCAGGAATATATATATATATATATCCAAGTGTTGCAGTGTGGAAGAAACAGTCAGGGAAGCTAGAACTATTTTAACGACAGAGGAACCTTGACAGAGAAGGAGGGAAATAATTCAAAGCCAAATAGCTCAAGGTGGAACTCATTATTATATCAAGTTTGGGAGATAATTCACGTTCAGAAGACAAGAATGACTCACTAGGGGAGGGGGGTGGAATGTAGGCAAGAATGGGAGCAGGGACACTTATGAAAGGGTCATTAGGAATAGCTGTGATCTGGGGAGACTCACATACCAACCTTTTATTCCCATTTCAGAGGCTCAGAACATTACGGTTCAGAGATGTTAAGTGGCTTTTTCAAAACCACCAGGAGAGGCCTAAGTGCTTCAAAGCCATGAATTTCCAGTGCATCAAACTGCATGTCTACAGAAATGTACAAGCATGAATTCTTTGGTCTTTGTAACATGAATTGGCTCCATTTTCCAAAATAATTCTGACCTTGTGCCTGAGAACAATAACATTTGCAAATATCCCTGTCTCCCTCACAAACATAATGGCCATCAGGAAGAAATGAGCAATTATCCATACGCATAGAACCATGGAAACCCCCAAAAGGGGAGTTCTGATGTACTAGAGGCAGGATTCCTGTATTCAAATCATAGCCCTACCTCTGACCAATTATGAGACTTTGAACAAAACACTTGAGCCTTCAGAGACTTGGCTTCTTCATCAAACTGATCAGGATAACCATATATAATAGTTATTACACCAAGTAAGGCAATTGACACCTACTATATCCAATAATGTCTATAGCTATTACTGTTGAGTATGAAAAGAGATGGTCCTCCCATGGACACATAGTAAATGTGTGTCTTGCAGGCTCATCAGTCGGGATAGTGATGACACATGGAAACCAAAAGAAGCTGTCAGGATTGGGACAGCCAGTTGGAATAGGAGGCAGAGGTAGACACAATGGCTCAAGTAGCTGGAAGCAAAAAGTTAGAGAAGAGTTGAAGGCAGAAGTCCATCATTGGCTTCTTGGGTCAACATGCATAAGACATTGAATGATGACATCTTGGGGTCTGATGTGATAGCTGTTAAGTTTATGCACAATCCTTTCTCTCTTACCAAAGTTTTAGTGCCATGAAATGAGAAGTAATCTTTAGGTTAAAACATTTTAAAAACACAGACCTGTATACCCATTGAAAAGGTAATACCTTTCAGTTTATTTGAACCTGAAATATTTTTAGTAAAACTCTTTAATTTTAATGACAAGGACAAAATTTAAACCATTAGCCTGGCCTATGAATTAAAGGTTTAAGTCTTACTGCTTTCTCAAAGTTGAATGCATCCATATATATTTTTAAATATTTTATTTTTAAGTGATTTCCACACCCAACATGGGGCTCGAACTTATGACCCTGAGACCAAGAGTTGCACGCTCTATGGGGTGCCTGGGTGGATGCAGTGGCTTAAGCTTCTAGCTCTTGGTTTCAGCTCAGATCATGATCTCAGGATCGTGAGGTTGAGCCCCGTACTGGGGTTCCATGCATGCTCACCACAGAGTCTGTTTAAGATTCTCTCTCTCCCTCTGCACCTTCTCCCCGCTGATATCTCTCTCTGTCTCTCAAATAAATAAATAAGTCTCTAAAAAAAATTAAAAAAGAAGAATTGCGTGCTCTATCAACTGAGACAGCCATGCACCACCATTTTTTTATTTTAATCAAATTAACACATACATAGTTAAAAAAGAAAACTAAAGGAAGAATCTATAATAAATGCAACACTCTCTTAAGCCACCTCATTGGAATCCTTCTTGTTCTGCTGCACTCCTGATAACCAAGCTCTTTTAATGGTTTTTCTTTGTGTTTTTCCTGGTATTATCCTCATAAATGTAAACAATATACCACTATTTCTACTTAGGCATTATCTACTGACTCCAGGCCACAGAGGCTGTGGATTTCAATGATAACCCTTTTCACGGTCATTCTCTCTTTCTCTCTCTCTCTCCAGTTTTTGAAAGCTATAGTACAATATTCTATCTCCAGTAACTCCATTTATAAAATTAAATAATACCCTTACACTTTGTTTCCTGTTCTGCAGGGGGGAGCACTTGACTACTTAGCCTGTATCAAGGGTGTTATTGATAGAAATTTTATCTCTACCCTCCAACTCCCCACTGCTATCTTCTTAACCACAAACTTCTACATCATCAAGATTAATAATATTTTTATTATGGCTTGAAATTATAGTTAATTTGTCAGCTTTGACTGGAGGGTAAGCACTAAAGTTAAAAATGAGTAGAGTATTTGCACTTTCTAGTAAATATTAGTCCCAGAGGAATTACGCTAGGCAGAGGTCAACACATTTTCCTCCCCTCGGTCAAATGTCATGGCACATAAGCCGGACAGAAGTGTGTGCTCCCAGTCTAGAAGTCAAAGGCTTTGTTTTTGTTGATGATTTATCAGGTATTAAATCCATGCCACATTTTTGTTCACAGCCTATTTGAAACATGCCATTCTTGTAATATTTTTTGTTTCCTTCATTCTCCCAATATTGGTATAATAATAATTTAGAGATTTGAGTCATAATTTAGCTCCACGAAATAGTTTTTGTTATTTCTTTAATTTCCTTCTCAAAGCTGTTTCTGTTCTTTCTTTCCAGGATGATTATTTATCAGATACTGGTGCTTCTATACTGTTCTTTCATGTTTTGATTTTCCCCTAATATTATATGTTGTCTGAGCTGTTTATTGTATTTTTTGGGGGGCAGGGAATTACCCAATTATCACTGCTAACCTTCCTATTTGTTAACATTATATTTTATTTAGTCAATCATAATTTTAATTATCAGATCTTTTGTGGCTTTGATTGTTCCTTTTTCATAGTATCCTACACTTACACTTTAGATTTACCATTTCCTTGATTTCTCTAAGAGTAGAGGTCTTATATAATTATAATAATGACATCCAAAAGAAATGATTCATCCCTAAATTTGTTGGCTTCCTCCTGAATCTGTCCTGTTTATTTCTCTTTGTCTTTTTCATCCTGACAGTCCTCAACTGGTTGGCCATTGTTGATTTTCCATTTCTTCTGTTGTGATTCTCAGTGTGTTTCCTTGCTGGGTTTCTCCATGCGTGGAAGCTGGCAAGCTCACAGGCTGAGCTCACTGAGCAGGGGATATCTGACACCCCCCCCCGCCCCCAAAGCTAGTTCAGTAAAGGCTCTATTCTGGACCTCTGACTTCACACTAGCAACCCACTTCTTCTCAGGAAGTTTCTCCTATCTTGGGGGGATCCCCAAAGCCCTGTACATTTTGTCCAGCAGGAACCCTGAATTACCAATCCTTTGTTCCAAGGAATTGGCAAGGGGTCTACACAGGGAAAGTGTTTCTCAGATACAGTTTATGTACTAACTCCTGTTTTACATCCACCCCATTCCATCTTGATACCTGGTGGATCCCAAGTCTAGAACTTCTCTTCTCAGAAGATTTCTGGGAAGGTGACTTCAGCTTCCCCTGCAATCTCACTCTGGGACAGAGCTTCTTCAATCCACTTTCATCTGTCCATACATTTCTATGTTTTCAATTTCATTTCTATGTTTTCACTGAAGTTTGAATTTCACTATCTGTTGATCACTACTCTTCTTTCTCTATCTTTGTTATTAGAAGTCTATTCCCAAGGCTAATTCTACATTGTTTGACTGGGTTTGGGAGAAGAATAGGGAAAAAAAAAAAAAAAACATACAAGAGGAAGACCAACTCAGCAATAGTCCACCATCTTAAATTAGAAGCTCTTAGTCTTGTAAACAGAATACATTAGTGCTCAGACAAGAATTATCACCATAATCTTGTGTATGTGTTTTCAATGGCATCTACCTACTGCTTCTATCAGTTTAAACCAACCATGAAATGACATCTAAACTCTAGGATCACACTCTCCAAACATACGGCTACTTAAATTAAACAAAGTTAAATCAAATTTAAAATTCATTTTCTCAGTCACACTAGTCACATTTCAAATGCTCAACACCATGTGTGTCTAGCGCCTACTGTATTGGACAGCAAAGATGGAGAACATTTCCAGGGTGGCATCGGTTCTACTGGACAGATTTTTCTAGGGCAAACTCAGGACTCATCAATAAAGAACTCATCAGTGAAAGTCAAGGCATAGCTGACAGAGCATGAGCAAGGCGCTCTCTCCTCCTTATTGCTATAACTTTGTTTTAAAATGTCCCTGAATATGTTTTAGGTAGGACATCTGGTTCCCACAGATGCTTTCAGCTGGGGTTAGCACCACGGTTCAACTTGACTCTGAATTGACCGTGTGGCCACTGCAGACTTGAATAGGTGAGAACTCTGAATGCCTAAGATGCTTCCTGAGAGGCAACGCGAGGCTTTTCCAAATTTGGAGGGTCTTAAATCACCTCTGAGAACAGCCCATGAGAACAGGCAAAGAGAGAAGACAGATTTTGACAAGGACTTTGTTCTGTTTAACTTTACAGGTCACAGGCCATCCGTGAGGTGGGGGGAGTGACAGCTCATCTTACCTCCCTGGAATCTGTCCCCGAACAACTAACTGTAAACCTTTTAAACTGAACTCTGATAAGGAAGGACTACTTCAAGCCTGTCCTAAATGGTTGCTTTTTATCTACTTTGTGGTGCTTTGTGATGAATTGGATACAGTTTCAGAAGCGAGAAATAATGGAGAAAGTCAAAGGTTTGTATTGATTCAGAGATAATATTAGATGAGGGGACAGACTTATGTAATTTAAGGGAAATTCAGCACCTCGGGAATTTATTGCACCTGGTTTTATGTCTAAGAAGTAGACATGTCTAAGAAGTAGTTTTACAGCGTGTAAAACCAAACCAGAAATAAACTATGGTCCAAAATGGAGCTAACCCTGTAAGGCCTGTCAGTGATTCACTCTAGAAATTTGAAACTCCAGAAAGCACGTGGGCCACATACGCCTCACAGACTGTGTCCCACTGGGCAAGAGTGGATTTGGCACCCTCTTTCCTCTCCCCTACACAATCCAATTCTTATCTTTCAGATGCCAGGTACCGCCCTCTTATATGTGACTTCTTGTCTCTAAGCTTCAAGAATGCATATACCCATGCTTTCCAAAATCTATTGTTATGTATTGTACTAGTGCAGATTTTTTAATAGTAAACCCCACACATGGCGTTTCTCTTCTTCTTTTTCTTTTTTTTTTTCTCTCGAAACCTAATTAGGACACACCATTTTAATCTGTAGTTTTTCACTGAGAGGATAAATAATACGTCATATCGCAATTTTATGCAAGGTGGTCAAGAACTGATAGATTCAGTGATTGTTTTTGTTTTTCCAAAATAGACAAACCAACCAGTAACACGAGAAAAATCTGTATTCAAATCTCATTATCAGTGTGAATTTCTACATGGGTCAAATTAATTGGATAATATTTTAATTTCCACTTTTCATGTATGCAATGTGGACACAAACTAATTTGTGTCATATAATCTTTGCCGTATCCATCCATCCATTAAACAATTATGAATTGAGACCCTGAAAAAAATGATTCACTGAGATGGGAAGAGAAATGAATCAAACACAGATTCATGTTCAGAATTTGGTAATTTTGCAACAATGATAAGACCAAATAATTAGAATCAAGTCCAGCCGTGCATTCCTGTCTGGGCCAAATTTTCTGATTTGCCCTAGAGTCTTAGGATGAGATTCATAACAACCTGAGCCTTTTCACTCCTGACACTCCTTCCTTCTCAGGAAGTTGCCAAAGCATATGGGTTGGATCGGGGGGGTGGGGGGCATGACCCCATGACATTAGGGGAAGGACCCAGGAAACCAGACAAATGGGGGAGGCAGCATTTCAGCACACCCTCTCTACTCTGTCAGTAAACATCTCCCCCAACTAAGATCCCAGCAACTTTATCAGAAGGAGTAAGGAACTTTTTTCCCAGGCACTTAGATTTCCATAGCTAAGTAAACACTGATGCATTCTTTATGCTACTTAAGGAATACAGTCCCAATAAAGAAAAGAAAGGCTGCTGAGAATGGTCTCCCCCATGGACTGGCCAGAGTTCTGCAGCTCCCCTATTTATGAATGCTCTAGAAGGGGCCCAAGCTACTTTTGAATCCAAACCTAATTCCTGGCAGAACTGGGGAGCTGAGGCAGGGGGAACCTGTGAACAAGGAGGCTGCTGGATTATACTTACCATGTGAGGGAAGGGCTCGCTGAGCTATGGATTGTGTCTCATGTCCCCTGTAACAGCTGAGCCCTGTCCGAGACCATCAAACACTGCACTCAGTAAGACCACTTTGCCTCCACCGAGCACTTTCTCCTAGGGTTCTCGATGGCCCTCCAGAGTTTTACCCTGTTAAGCTGTCATCCTAATCCACCCCTCCTTCCCCACTGAAAACATGACCTTTCATTACATTAAGAAAATCTGAAATGATCAAATCATTAATCTCCTATACCTCCTCCTAACAAGTGAATCTGCATCCATAATCAGTCCTGGTGTTTCTTTTCTGTCTCACAGGAAGAGTTACCCCCTTTGAATTCAGTGCTAACGTAAAAACAGGATGCCCTCCTGTGAGAAAATTCCCTCTCTCCTGGATTTTCAAGTGTCACCTTCCCTCCCCAGACTTAATGTCTTAGTCTATAACAGGTTCTGATCTCTACCATTCTAAAAAAACCTTCCTTTAACCCATATTCTGCCAGGAATCCTTAAGCTTTTTTGTGGCATAGACTCTAAAATCTGGTGGAGCCTATGAATCCCTTCTTAAGAGAGAGCTTATAATTAAAGGAAATACTTAGGGTCACCAAAGATTCCAATTATATGGAGTGCAGTTATTAAAATATAATTTTAAAGATGAGAGACAAAACAATATACGTACTTCTTCACCGATGCACTAATTAATAAATCTAGTAGGTAGGTCTAGTGACGACCATAATTCTGAAGTCATGCTGAGCACAAACAGCATTTAACAACAGCCACAATAATTGTAACATGATATGAAAATATCTGTTATTTCTGTAGCAAGTTGGGGTTACTGCTAATACTATGGATCTTGTTATCTAGGTTATCTAGAGGTAATGGTAATGCTAATCTATAATTAGAGATTAGTAAAATACATATGTATCTGTAACCAAGTCCCCAGAACTCCACCCGTGAATACATTGGAGGGATCTAGAACTTTGCTCAGTTCTTCTATTTCCCATTATGGGAAAATTTGCTATTGGTCTGGTTGTGATCCGGGATCTATCCTACCATTCTTGTGACCCTGCCCTAGGAAAGACACCCCTGGTCTCTCAATGACGATCTGACTGCAGACTAGGCAACCTGCATCTGGTTGAGCCGTCAGTGGAGTCCCACGCTGTGACGCATTCTTACCTGTGCTGACAAAAGCCTCCTCTTGTTTCCTTCTTTTTCCTCCATTGGCTGACTGCTAAAGCTGACTATTTTTTATCATTATATTCACTGACCTGTTTTCTGCTCACCTTGAGTTGCTTTGCTTACACATTACCCTACAATGTTGGCATTAAAGACTTACAAAATTACCCATGCCAGAATCATCCACCCTTCTTGATTAAAAATATTTAGATGAACCTAAAAACTGAAAGGAAACTAACATTTACAGAATACTTAACCATGGTGACATCATGCGAAATGCTGAATCTATGATATTTCATCAAATCTCCAAACAACCCAATAAGATTGTTCTCACTTTGGAGGACACGGTTAATTGAGATTCAGAATCATGAACTAACTCACTCAAAGTCACATAACTAGCAGTGGTAGACCAGAATTTCAGCCCCGGTTTACAGAAATGAGGTTTTCTGCATTTAATAGTGCTCTGTCTGAGGCTGCATCTGATTCAGCTAGATGGCAAAGCAACGTCTTTCAGATGATGACCTCTGTTTCCCTCATCAATTCACCACGAAAGTCAGAGGCTTGCCATTTCTGTTCTCATTCAAGGCACAATGAATAAGTGGCCAAGCTAGGGTAACCCTCTGACACCGATCAGACCTTGCAGTTCTCCTTCAGGTCAACCAGCTGGTGAGAGAGATTTGCAAACTCTCCTCACAGCTACGCCCTTAGTTGACAATCTCCTGCTTTTCGGTTGTGGATAACCCCCTGGAACCCCATCTTTTCCAGAAGACAGATGATGGGGTAATAAAAGCAGCTCAGGCTGTGCAACCGCCCACATCTGGTTTGAAGCTGACTCCTACCACATGGAGTTTGGCCAAGCTGTGTAATCTCTCTGCACTTTTGTCCCTTGACTATAAGGAACAGCTCATAAAGGCTGACTCATAGGGTCATTTGGGGGAATAAGTAAAGCAACAAACCTGAGGTGCCTACAGCAGCTGCCATGTGGAAGGCACTCCGTGAATCTTAGCTATTTTGTTTTTCTGCCTCTGTCATTTGACATCTTCACCAAAAAATTAAGAGTGAAGTGAGAATGTTCATATATATATATATAATAGGTACGTATATAACATGTATATGTACAAGTATCTGCATATACGTTTCTATACATATACTACTTGAACAGAACAATGATTTTTTAAATTAATGCACTCCTCTGCTTTTTTTTTTAATCTATTGACTTCAGTCATGCTTGTGTCTGTTTTAGCATACATTCTTCAAATTTCCTATCTTCTTTCTCTCATTTTCACACCCCAGCACCCTGCAAACTTGGGCACTCAGGAAGTGCTTTTGATGAGGGGAATAGTTTTGCCATTTCAAAGTATGGCTAATTTGAGTCCTAGCTTGCCCGAACCTACCCAAAGCTTCTTTTTTCAGACTATAAGCCAGGACTCCGAGTGCATTCATCTTTCTTATATCTTACTCTTTGATACTTCACAGATAATTGATAAACAAAATCATTTCTTTTTCATAACAAAAGATGTGTCTTCCTGGCTAAATTAAAGTTTGGGTAACCCAATTCATTCTCTTAACCCAACAGAACAAGCACTTAATTTCCTTTTCACTTTCAATCATGAAAATGTTGTCACATTTCACTCGTGCTCTCTGAATTATTAGATTTCAGTTCTTGCTTCCACACGCTTTATATGCACAAGTCAAGTGTAACCTGAAAGATATTAAAGTGGATTTGCAGTGAAATGGCCCATATCTGGGAAATTTGTCTTATTCCCTCTTAACTCCTCTTTTGTTTAATGTGCTTATTGGTATTTTCGAAGGATCACGCCAGTGCGGGGTGAGGATGCATGTCTGCCGACAGCCCTGAACTTTCCGACAGAGTCTCTGTGAAGGTGAGAGGGAATCTTATAAACCCCCGAAGACTGGGAATGAAAACAGAGAATGGAAAGGTTGCAAGATGGATCTGGTTGTCAAAACAAAATGAAAAATCCCCAAATGCCCCCAACAAGCAGCCCCACCTCAAGCTGCTGGGCTCCTCCCCTCTCTCTGGCAGAAACCAGGGTCCCTGCCAGGACCTGGAGACCACAGAGGAATGCTTCTTTTGGAAGCAGTAGGGGGACACACCATCTTCCACGAAAATTCCCTTCCCAGGGCCCCAGAGTGCCTCAGCAGTGAGAGCTACTTCCAAATCCCCGCTGATCTTCAGTTCCCTAGGAAAGGCTTGCAAGCTTCCCAGTAATTATAGCCATGTGAGAAATAATCACGCTGGAGAAAAGGATCCTCCCAAGAATCCCTTAAGTCAATCCCTGGCCATCGTATCTGTTTTTAGAGGTATGTGAGAAATCCGTGTTACACTTTGGGGAAACCTCTTTGGTAAGAGCCCAAGCTAGAATTCTTTCTTTAAGAAGTGATCTATTTCAGCATCAGAATATGAGTTGAAACATAGCCTGGTGAATGCATGTAAATCATACAACAGAGAAATGTTGGTACCAGAGTTCGATGTCCTCTGAAGGGATAGCCCTTCTCCTCACATCACTGTCTGGAATGCTTGCCGTCCTTCTCTCTGAGGAACGTGACTTTCTTTCTGCAGACACAAACTAGTCTGAAATTTATCATTTTTTAAAAATATTTTATTTATTTATTTTAGAGAAAGTGCATGCCCGCAAGCAGGGGGAGGGACAGAGAGAGAGCCAGGGAGAGAGAACCCCAAGCAGACTCCTGCTGAATGGGGATCCTATCACAGGGCTCGATCCCAGGATTCTGAGATCATGACCTGGGCCTACACCAAGAATCAGATGCTTAACTTACTGAATCACCCAGTCACCCCTGAAACTTTATCATTTTAAATAAACATTCCTGGAACACCTCCATTCAGCCCGGCAGTGTCCGAGGAGCTAGAGAACCAAAGATACATTTAAAAAGCAAAATCCCTGCCTTCCAAGAAGTTTTACCATATTAATTTATCAAAGCCCAATTGCTCCAATGAAAGTGCACAAAGTCCACCCATATAGTTACACAAAAGGAAGAGACGCTTGGCTCTGATCTGACTTCTCTGCTCCTTTTGGATTTGCTATTCTCTCTCACCCCGACTGTAAATTTCTCAAGTGCAAGGCCCAAGGGCTCTTTTGATCTCTCTCAGTGCCAGATACAGAGACATGCCCACCCTGACTCCTCAAAGCCCATGAAAAGCATCACAGGCATTCAGATATTATCAAATGATCCTACGTGACATTCCTGCGACACACAGACAGAACACTCTTGGGCTTGTAGTTTATATCCTTGGAATCTGAGTCAGGGTTCTTAAATAGATTGGCCAAGGAAATCAAAGCAAGTGGTCAAGCCGAGACAAGATTGTGAATCTTTGGCTTTCCAACCCAATTTCTGAGCTAATGAAAAAAAAAAAAAGTAATGGACATTTTCTCAAGCATGCAAAAGTGCTGTGACTAAGTGTGATTTTGTAAGAGCCCAAATGAATTGAGATGTTGTTATTGGTAATAATAACACCTACACATTATTACCACTATATACTTTCCACTTATTCATCCATTTGAAAACAAATACCAGCACACAGCAGACCAGCAGAAATAGGGCTACCGTGCTAAAGAAGATTAACACAATGCCTGCCCTCAGGGATCCATTCTATTCTCTTATTCGATTTTCTAAGATCTTTTCAGGACCAGTTGGTGGCCCCTGTTTTCCCAGGCAGGACAGCCTAATGTTTCAAGTTCCAGACTGGAACTTACTGCAAAGCACGGGGTAACAGAGTTAACTTCTCAAGCTTCATTACATTCATAATAGTGTTGAAAATATTATCCACCCTGGGGGGTATAGCAGTTAGGGTTCAACATAGAGGGATTTATCACAAGAATTGGCTTACACCATTGCGGGGGCAGGCTGAGTGAGAGGAAAGTCCCTAGAGCAGCAGTCAGGAAAGGAATGAGCAGGCCGGAGCCCCATGGGCAAGAGCTAGAGCTGGCTGTCCACCAACAGGCCACTATCCAGAAGGAAGAGGAAGATCCAGAGGAAAAGAGCACAGTTGCAGACCCAGCAGCTGTTTGGAATCTTTGAGCTCAAAGAAGAAGTTGTAATCCCTCTTATTAAAGGCCTTCCAACGGAGGAAGTCAGGTCTACCCTGGATAATCTCCTCTTTGATTAGCATGAAGCCAAATGATCAGGGACTTTAATTCCAGCTGCAAAATCCCTTCCCAGCAGGACCCAGACTGGTCTTTAATTGAAAAACTGCCAGGTGGGTATGCTCTCCACTGGCCTTGCCCTCCAGCTCTCGAGAGAATGTCACTCACAGCCTGCGCTAATTCCCTAATGGGACCACGTGAGGAAGGGGGTCCTAGGTGACACAGGAGTGAATCCCAGTCAAGGAAACTCATCAAAAACTCATCATGTGGGGTTATTGTGAAGATTAAGGAGATGATGTATGTAAAATGTCTGGAGGACACCTAGTTACTAGAGTGACTATTGAGCAGGCGAGAAAAATCAGGCTCAGAAAAAAGAAAAAAGTGAGCACCGAACAGTTGGTGTGTAGAGATCTGTAGAGTTGAAGCAATGACCTGGTTTTCCTCATTCGGGAAACTGTTCTCGCCATGGTCACTAACCCACAGCCTGCGCTCCTTTTCCTGGCTGTGAGCAAACACAGGTGCACAAGTTAAAAGGGACAAGTGAGCAATCACTGTCAGGGCGGACGGGTTTGAGGTGGGGCAGTCAGCCCTCTCTGGCATACTCAGGAGAGTAAGGTAAGGCATGGACATCCCAGGCCCCAGACTTAGGCATGGAATTATTGCAAGTGTGGTCTCAGACACACTCACACTGCAGGCTTCGAAGTCCGCGTTTCCCCCACCGTAACCGATCTTTCCTTTGTGAGGGTCTGGAGCTGACTCTAATGTAAATCCCTTTTTACTGTTCTCTCTCGATCTTCTTTAGAAACAGGATTTCACTTCGGAAAATGCTTTATTCCTTCCTTGCTGTTGACTATTTTTAGGCCACAAATTCAAAATTTATGAAAAGCCTTTCAGTGATTCAAGACCAAGTTTTGTTTGGGTCGGTTGGAACATTGCATGGGTGGTTAAAAATGAGCGACAAGCACTATTTCTCCACCCGCTATTCTTACTGCAAAGTAAATAATAATACACGTAAAGGCACACAGACCTTAAACTGTCAACACAAACTAATTCCCTTTCTGTAACTTTGGCAGGGAAACAGAAGCTGCAATTTACCTTGCCGAGACCCAACCTCCTTGCCAAACATGGCCCAGAATGCTGAGCTGCTAGAACACCGCTGACACGAGCCAGGCATCCACTCCCACATCCACTCGAACCTCTTCCTCTCACTCACAGAAGTCTAGAGCGGCTGAACTCTGAAATATCCACACTCGAAGTTATCGACCAAAATGGCGCGCCAAAGTGATCCTCTATCCAGTGCAACAGTTATAGACTTCCAGTCTTTTTTTTTTATTATTAATTTTTTATTTTTTATAACATATATTTTTATCCCCAGGGGTACAGGTCTGTGAATCACCAAGTTTACACACTTCACAGCACTCACCAAAGCACATACCATCCCCAATGTCCATAATCCCACCCCCTTCTCCCAAACCCCCTCCCCCCAGCAACCCTCAGTTTGTTTTGTGAGATTAAGAGTCACTTATGGTTTGTCTCCCTCCCAATCCCATCTTGTTTCATTTATTCTTCTCCTACCCACTTAAGCCCCCATGTTGCATCACCACTTCCTCATATCAGGGAGATCATATGATAGTTGTCTTTCTCTGCTTGACTTATTTCACTAAGCATGATACGCTCTAGTTCCATCCATGTTGTCGCAAATGGCAGTCTTTAAAGCTGAATTGAACCATCTGCACATCACCAGACAAATATCCATTAAGCTCTTTTTAAGGGTCAGCAATTGGTTTTGATGCTGAGATTTTGGCTTCAAGTAAGACAATCAGGACTCCTGCCTTCATGAGGCATCCTTTCTGATGAAGGTCCAGAGACATTAAACTAAGAAATCAAGAGAAAACCATTAAATTGTAGGGGTGCTGCCAGTCAAGGATGATACAGTCAAGGGGCACCTGGGTGTCTCTGTCGGTTAAGCATCCGACTCTAAATATTGACTCAGTTCATGATCTCAGAGTCCTGGGATCCAGCCTCACATTGGGCTCCGTGCTCAGTGAGGAGTCTGCTTGGGATTCTCTCTCCCCCTCTCCCTCTGGCCCTCCCCCTGCCCACAATTTCTCTCTCTCTATCTCTAAAATAAATTTTAAAAATCTAAGAAGAAAAAAAAGAATATAATCAAGATTGAGTTTGATTCCAAGTTGCCCAAATAAGCACTGTTGAATACCCTTTAATAAAGTAGATCGTCAGTAACAGCAAGAATGCCACACGTGTGATGCATTTTGTTCAGAAGTTGCAACATACATTACAAAAAATACTTATACATTGACCGAAAAGAATATAGTGTAAAAGAAGTTAGCATTTAAAACAGTTACTTAACATACTTCTCCTTTAACAAGGAAATATTTAAAAGATAGTGTCTGTTTTACAATGGTGGAAGGAACATGAAATATCTGGAAACTGAGAATAAACCCTTTGTTAGCCAAAAGTAGAGATGCCTTGTGAAGAAAACAGAAAATAGCATGCCTGTGTGTCCTGAAAGATGGAATTCAGCAAGACTCAGCAAAAATTATCCAAATTAGGATGACTGTGATTTTTTACACAGTAATGAGAACATTTTCTAACAGGCGAGTTTAAGAGAGAAGGCACTTGCACTGTTCTAGGGACTAATGGAAAAGTGACATTGATATTGATAACAGATTAAGGAATTCAATTTTGTTTCTTCCTAAAACTATGCAATTCTGATGTATTTTTGCAGTCTATGTCCTTAGAAATTTTCCAGGATATTAATAGTCAAAACGTTTTATAAATGACAAGCTTGACTTTATTTTTTTTCAGTCCAGTATATTAGCTAATTCATCAAAAATATACATAAAAGACAGCCTTTCCAGCTGCATGGAAGCCACATAGCAGTGTGGTTGCTATAAAATGTCAAGCTCAGCCAAAATTCAAAGAATTAATTCTCAATTTTCTTTGCCACAGATACTTACACACTTCTCATCTTTTTAAAATATACCAACCCCTTTACATCGTGTAAAAAATAAAATTAAATTAAAAATGGTCCTCACAGGATTTCCCCTAGATCCATGGATTCTTTTTGCTGCATTAGAATTTGTTAGGGATTATGGAATGAGTCAGCTCTGTAGTGAATGCTTTGCATTGCCTATCTCATGTGATCTTTTCAACATCCCTAGGAGAGAATTATCATCATCATCTTCATTCCTCTCTATCAATTAAAAAGGTCAAATAATTTTTCCAAGTTCAAAAAGTTAATGTAAGGCAGAATAATGGTTTTAACTACAGTCTTTGCACTCAAAAGTCCCAGTAAAACTCTAAATCCCCACCTAAATTTCATGAATACTTCATCTACCTCTGTAAAGCACCTACTTTATACTTTATATTAGAAATACTTGGGTGGCTTAGTTGGTTAAGCATCTGCCTTCAGCTTAGGTCATGATCCTGGGGTCCTAAAACTGGGTTTTAGATCATGCTTCTTGCTCAGCAGGGAGTCTGCTTCTCCCTCTGCCTGCCACTCCCCCTGCTTGTGTGCATTCTCTCTCTCTCTCTCTAACAAATACATAAATTAAATCTTTTTAAAAAGGAAGGAAGGAAATACTTATGGGATGTCCAAGTGGTTCAGTTGGTTAAGTGTCAAACTCTTGATCTTGGGGTGTTGAGTTCAAGCCCTGTGTTGGGCTTTTGAAAGAAAGAAAGAAGAAAAAAAAAGAGACTTATATACATACATTTCCCCTGTTAGCTCCCTGTGGGTGGAGTACATGCCTGATATTTTCTGGTGATAGGGGTTTATATAACAGCAACTAAATATCTACCATAATCTTCTATCACCAGCAAAATCATCATGGACAGTGTTTGAAATCGTTTTACATACCTTGGATTATGCTAAGTGTTTTAATTCATTTCAAAACTGAATCCTCAAATTAGTCAAAAACAATGTGAACACCAATAGTATTCTTTTTTTTTGTATGGGACAACAGACTGTAGGAGGATTCTTTCCAAGTTAATAAGACAAACACATGAATAAATCAACCAATATTAAATCCATCAAATAGGGTTATCTAAAAGGGGTGCCTGGGTGGCTCAGTCAGTTCAACATCTGCCTTTGGCTCAGGTCATGATCCTAGGTTTCTGGGATCGAGCCCTGCATTGGGCTCCCGGCTCAGCGGAGAGCCTGTTTCTCCCTCTTCCTCGGCCTGCCATTCTGCCTATTTGTGTTTTTTCCTCTCTCTCTCCATCAAATAAATAAATAACATCTTAATTATATATATATATATATATATATATATATATATATATATATATTTAAGATTTATATATAAAATATATATATGGAGAGAGAAAAAGAAAGAGGGAGAATATCTAATATATGGCAGGTGCTTTTCTAGCTGCTAAACAATACAGCAGAACTTGATTCCAGTGGTGGGGAGGCAAAAATGAACATTTGACACTGCTGATACTTGCTGTGGCAAGAAATAGCAGGGAAGGAGCCAACAGAGCTGTTTGTTTTCGTGAGAATTTTATGTTACAATTTTATAGAGGGTGGTTGGGGAGCAAAAAAAAAAAAAATGAGACGATAACTTTGAGGAAAAACATGAAGGTTTTGACTATTCCAGACTGATAGAAAAACAGTTGCACAGTCCGTGAGGCAGGGGTCGACTTGATTTATTTAAGAAGAGCAACGTGGTCACTATGACTTTGCCAGGAAGGAGCAAGGGGAAGAGTTAAGAGCTGTGAAATCAGAGATGAACCACAGGGTTCTCTTTGGTTTTGTAAGTTTTTAAGGCCTTGGGTTTTTACTGAGAGAAATATGGAAGCCATTGGAGGGTTTTGAGCAGATGATTGTCACAGGCAGACTTCTGTTTTTTAGAAAATCATTCTGGCTACATGTTTGAGGTAGACTTTAAGATGTAAGTGCCGAGGAAGAGGGACCAATTAGAGGACGGTTGTAATAATCCCACCTAGGGATGAGGCTAGCACAGACTAGGGACAAGGAGTTCTAATTTTAATGTGGTTAGAATGTGGGTATTCTGCTTTGACACCTTGCCAAGGTAAAGTTCAAAGGATTTGCTGGCAAATTAGAGAGAGGTATCAACAAGGGAGGACCCGTGGATAACACCCAGTTTCTGGCCTAAGCAACTGCAAGGATGAAGTGGGGGGGAGGGAGGAAGACCCAGAGTTGCACTGTTAGATGCGAAGACATGGTGAATAGTCATATGAGTCAGAAAATCCCAGTCTGGACAGAAGATCAGGGACCCTTCACTGGACGGATCACTTACATCCCTAGGACTGGATGAGCTCACCGACAGGATGAGTGTGGATAGCGGGGAGGAATCTGAGCACGGCGCACTGAAACACACCCAAAGTCAGAGATAAGAAAGATCTAGAAGCATCCCCAGAGGAGCCAGAGGAAGAGAGATGGTTGTGGAGGAGGGAAACGAGCCGGCGATGGGTTTCTGGAATGAGTTCCAAAAAGGAGAAAGAGATGACGGAATCAGATGCTGAGGACAGGAAGGGCAAGATGTGCCCAGAGCAGGGACACGGGATCGCGCCCTGGTGCCATCCCTGGAGACCCACAGCCCATCCTCCATGGAGTGAACAAGATCTGAATAGTCAAAGGGAAGTGTCTCAGCTCCCCCGGGCCTCGGATTCTCTCCCAATTACTAGAACTACCAAAAATGCTGAATTGGAGGAAAGATCGATCTTTCCAATGGCAGATTTTTTGTTTTCTGTTGAAGGAGTGCATCCAGTTTCAATAATTAGGCCTCTTTTTTTTTTTAGATGTTTGTTTTGGTGTTTATGTGAGTGTGTACATGCGTGTGTGTGTTCATTTCCAGCCCAGAGCTTCTTTGATCCCAGGAAAGAGAATACTCGGCATTCCATCCAGATGAACACTGCGGCTAAGCCCTATGTTCGCTTTTCTCCCCCACCTGCTAGCTTAAATTCTACGGAGGCCAATTAAACTGACGACACCAGCATCAAACACAACATACACTATCTCGACATGGAGGTGATTATAAACATCCAACTATATTTTAGCGTAAGTACTGAGCTGCGCATGGGGTGATTTCACTTTACAGGAACTGTCTTGTGAGTAGAAACACATTGTAAGTTGCAATGCACTCTGGCTCCCGGGAGGACTGCCGTTAACTCCAGGAAGACACCTGCACTGAGTTCCCTCTTCGTAATTAGTCAGGTCCCATCATTCCCGTGGTGTGTGTTTTTCGATTCTTGTCCATTTTCTGAGGCCTGATGATTAAGTTTAATGTATAACTCACGCAGGCACTAAAGTCATTATTTTTTTTAAAAAGTAAATAAAATATTTTAGCAACATCTGAACACTCCAAGCAAAGTAATTCCTGCTCGGGGAAGAAAAATGAAGCCAGAAAGTTCTTAAGAGGATGAAAATATAGAAGTTTGTATACCTCGCAGGAATACTGCCTCAGCCTACTCTAAGTAGAACAAAGGTATTAGAAAATTATGTTTTCATTGAAAAATTGCCTCTATTTAAAATGCTGGAGAGGGCTAGTGTGTTAAAAAAGAAAATCATATTATTCCCAAGCTACATTTGAATCCACATTACTTTTCTCCTTTGTTATTCAGAAAAGAAGAATTTATGTGAACTTTATAGATATGCAAAAACTGGCAGGAAGAAACCCTAAAAGCAGTGAAACTACTAACCAGCAGACAGTAACAAACAGAATAACCAAAGTAATGGCACACTCGTGGCCATAGGGACAGACCGACATGCTTCTTTCCACAGCTTTCTGTAAGTGAAAATGAAATGATCTGATAAATAAGTAAGAGGTGGTGTGTTGATGGGGCGTTATTGGGTGCTAATGTGTGCTGGGAAGAGAGCCGCATGCAACTCCAGGTTTTCAACTCCACTTCCAGGCTATAGAGCGCATTCAAACACAGTTTCTTGAAGAATCCCCATCCATTCTTGATTCAATCATTTTCTCAATCATCCTTGCCCAACGCCAAGTCCCAGAACTTCTGTGTGGTTTACCTCCAACGGAGGGATTCCCATGGAGACAATTTCAGAACAGACAGAACAGTAGGTTGATGCCAGAGGAGGGAGACATTTTATCCCCTTCTGCTATTTTCCTGCACACTCCATGTGGACACCTGCAAGGCTGTGTGAACACAACGTGCACAGAAGATCGAGTTTGCCAGTTCTTCTCTCAGATGTCACCTCGATCCCTTCCAATCTAAGTCATTTCCCCATTATCTTTTCAGTTCTTTCTTATGATCCTTTATAGCGTTATCACAAATTACTATTTTTCTATAAGATTCCTTAGTGAATTTATTTCATGAATATCTCCCCTATTAGAGACAACAACCATGAGGGTAAAGAGCCCATTAGATTTGGTCACCACTATACACTCTGTGCAAAGCAAGGCATCTAGCACACACATTCAATTAATTGGATGCTCCTAAAGATTACCAATAACAAATAAAACTGAATTTCTTTCTTGACATCACCCTTTGTTAGAAAAATTTCAGTGTTTTTATGTCTTATGCCTCCAAATGATACATTTCCTGTTTGGCTTTTATCCCAGAAAACTTGAATTGGCCTAGATTTTTTTTCCCAGTATCCAAATTTCCAATGCCTCCTGAATTTAGATGCGTAGCATTTGTTTCTTATATTTCTTATATCCTATTATAGTCCCAGGTATAAAGTCACTTAAATGCTTGAGACAGAAAAATGGAAGGCAGAGGCTACTTCTATTGAAACCACCCATAACTGACCCTTGTAACTTCTTGCCACTAAACCTGAGCACTGAGCAGAGGTCTTAGCTGATACCACATCGGTAGCTCATAGACCTCTGCCAGTCTCTCATCCTGCCCCGCAGCATCAAGACACAGCGTTGTTTTGCATCAGCATCCAACATCACCTTGGCCATCCGAGGTTGCTTTGCAACATTCCCACTTTTACCACACATGCTCCTTTACTTTCTTTGGATCCTTGTCACCTCATTTTCAAATTATTTTCATCCGCATATCTCATCTCAAAATTTATGCATGCCAAACTTTAAAATTCATGTGACTGAAGAGAAGGTATACAGAGATAAACGTACGTATATTTGAGCTCTATTAGTGGGGAAATTGAATTTTCTAACACTTGGGTTAACAACCTACGGGCTCATTCAATGGTCCTTCAAAACCAACAGTTCTTTCTTGTTTCTTATTTGAACTGTTTAATCTATCATCACCAACAGTGGGATACCTCCCAGGTGCAGGTACCACAGTAGACACCCTAGAGTTGATCCACCAACAGACACTGAGCGGGTTTCATGATACCACATCATCCTGGTTTTCCTTCCTTCTAGTTGTTGCTGTTCATCTATTTTAGTTGACTTCTGAATATTTAGTAGTTTGGCAATTGGGCTGAGTTTCTCTTCTCTATTCTTCTCTTGGCATAGATAATTTGCATTCAGACCCATGGCTTTAAGTAAAGCAGACTGGCCCCCCACAATTATATCTCCAACTGTTACATGCAGACTCTCATGTCTGGCTTCTTCAAATGTTTTTTCCACCTGAATATCCAATAGACAGCTCAAAATTATCATGAACAAAACTGTCCTTTTCCTAGTATTTGCCCCACCCCAAGGTTCAACCAATCACCCAGTTGTTCAAACCAAAAAACTCCAGTCTTTCTTTGATTCTTCTTTTTTCATATAGAAGTATTACTAAGTTTTATTGCTTTTATTTTAAACACTATCTTAATCTGTCCACCTTCTCTAACTTACAACCAACCACTGTCCTATACTAGGCCAGCACCTCACCTGTACTATTGTAGGGTCCATTCAGCCAGGTCCCTGTTTTTCCTGTTGACTCCATAATCGAGTCTTCAGATAAGTAGCTAGGGGGATCATAATTAAAAAGAATAATCATGGTGCACCTGGGTGGCTCAGGCAGTTAAGTGTCTGCCTTTGGCTCAGGTCGTGATCTTGGGATTCTGGGATGGACCCCGTCTCAGGTCGCCTGCTCCATGGGAAGTCTGCTTCTCCCTCTCCCTCTGCCCCTCCCCCTCCTCATTCCCTCTCTCTCTTTCTCTCTCTGCCTCTCAAAAAGTAAATAGAACCTTAAAAGAGAGAGAGAGAGTAATCATGTTATTCCCTTGATCATGACCCTTCAGTTGCTCTCTGTTGTTTTTTAAAATTAGATCAAAACACCTCACTGTGGCTTACCAAGGCCCTGAGATCTGACCCCTCTAAGCCTCCCCTTCCAGTACCCACCCCCTCTCTACCTCATCCCAATAGCATCCCTCCAGGTTCTTGAGTATATCAAGGTCTCTTCTCCCCTCAGGGCAGATGAGAAAGGTAAACAGTTCGGCCTCAAAGATTAAAACACACTTAAACTTGGTGTCAAACTTGAAGCTTATTTCCTTGTCTCGTGTGTAATAAGTCATCGCTTCCATTTGTTTCTGACACAACTGCTTCCTCAAAGTCAAAACCAGGGTTTTCTTGTTCCTCATTACCCCTTGGCACCTCAAAAAGCTTGGTAGGTGAATGAACAGATGAATAAATGAAGGAATCAATACCAAATGCATAAGCACCCGTCCATCGGGATTTTCCCTACATTAGGACGAAAGGTGAGCAACCATTTGTTCTCCTTCTCCCAAACACCATCTCACTTAGTTAGGTAGTACTGAGTAAGAATCACTAGATCTGAGCTCTGCTGATCTAGCTACTAAACCTTAAACAGAAAGTTCCTCTCTCGAAGCCTTGAATCCTTAATTGTGAAATGAAGGATTTGGAATAGATTGGTGGTTTTCCAACTTTCTAAATGAAACAAAAATTTTGAAACAAAATTGTATAATGAGCTGTAATATGCAAATCATTTAAAAATGATGCTGCCTTGGTTGAAAGGGCTGGTTCTTGGAGTCCAGCCAATCAGTAAACTCCTCCATCTCTGCCTTTGGGGAGCCCAGAGGCACCTCCATAGATGCTCTGAAAGCCCAGTTCAAAAGCCACTGGACTCAAAGTCTCTAAGGCCTCTGGTAGATTTAACATTTCATGAGTCCAACTCTGAAATAAACAACAGATGTTGCCAACTAAAGCCGAATGAAATGTATTCATGCACTCCTTTAAAAATTAAATGCAAGACTTTTCTCCCCCTTAAAAATCAAGCAAAATTCATTGCTTGGAATCCTGACAGAGTATACAAAGAGCCTTTTAAATGCTAAAGAACATTCATAAATGACTTTGTCACAAAGTGTTATAAGATTTTGCAAAATTGAGCTTATGTAGGTTTTTGCTGACTTGAAGTGTTATAGATTAGAAAATACCTTCCACCCTCGGGGCCATGCGTGCCTCAGAAGGTTTCAGATCCAGGAACTTAAGTCGGCTCACCTATGTACTGGAAAGGTCAACCCGCCATGGAAACCCATTAAAACACACGCGCACATTCACTCAGCTTGGAGGTTGAGAGTGGCAGATCCAATCTCACCCAGAGCCACATTGCAGCCTCCAGGAGGCTGATGTAATTCTCCTGTGATTCTGTGGTTTAAATGGAATTGATTATTTTAAAATATTAGATATGGCATAGCTTGCTTTTTCACATTGAATTAAGCTCTCCTGTACATGGAGCTACAAACTAAGTAGACAAATACACAGAGCTGTACACACTGCCTCCCTCTCATACATATGTATGTGCACACACCTGCACATGGGCACAGACACACAAAGAGGAGATAATATTAATAGCTTACTTATGTGTGAGGCTTTACATTTATACAGTCCCTTAATATATAGAGTTCATTCAGTCTCCCTAAGAATTCTGTAAGCTAGGTGTTGAAGAGCTTCTATGTATGAAAAAAATGCACTAAATGATTTTCATAAACTTATCTTGTAATTGTTCTTATATTTCAGATGAAAAGATGGAGGCTCTGAAAATCCCAGCGGCTCATTCAGCATCACAATGTCGAAAGGGTGGATTTGCAAATACAAACCAGGAAGATAGGCTTTGAAGGCAAGGACATTCCTCCATCACACAGGTTCAACGAATCCAAAAACAGAATAAGAGTTTCTTCTGTATGAACGTTTGCTCTGTGAGAGCAGATTTTTGGTAGAACAATAGCTCTCACTTGCTTTTTTTTAATGCTAGAGCTATGTTTTTACAAGTCCGTTGACATCCACGCTACAGGATCTCTCCAGGTGTTGGATGGCACCATTTATGACAAACCAGATCAAGTCAGCTGCCAACAGGGTCACCAAAGGTTTGATGTATTGACCTTGACCTCATTCTTCCTGGTGCTAATCCAGAATGAGATGCTTCTGATCAGAGGAATAACACGGGGGCAATGTTTGCATCCTCCTCCAAAATCCCACCTTCCCAATAGAACGGTAGCCTCTATCCCTTGCTTTCTACTTCCTCTTGTGCAGCTGATATTATATTTTCCCTTCAATGTGATAAGATACATGATCTTCCTTGTCTCTTCAACTTACATCTGGCAAGATTAGCTGACTGGTCTTGTAGGAACAAGAGAGATGTGACGATTAGCTTTCGTGGTTTAGGAACTTTATACTTCTGGGTCTCATTAATAGGACATCAGCCAAGAAATTTCATTCACATCTAGCTTAAGCCCGTTGTACAAAATCTCAAGAGCCTGCCACAGCCTGGAAGTCGTAAAAACGATCCTGGATTAAGCTGTTCTGTGAGGAAGGAATGAGAGTCACCCAAGATAAACTACCAGTCCTGTAACTAAATGGTACAAGGCTTCTAGGGAGGGAGGAAGATAAACGATTTCCTTGATTCCAAATCTCTCACTCTTGTAGGAAACCTATTCTCCAACTCTGAGGCCATGTTATTGGAGGAGCACCATCTGCCACTGGCTCAGTTCTAATGAAGAAAGAGTTCAATATAGCGGTGATGGATCCTCTCCGTGGTCCCATTCATCCTGGGGGAAAGTGTTCTGACCACTTCCTGCAGCAGCGTGATTCCCGCCTACAGCTATTGTTCTCTATGGAAGGTGATTTTTCCTGGGAAATAGGACAAGGGAGGGAATCCAAAGGCTTGGTACCAGCCCTTCTTGTTGGCCCCCAAACTACCATGTAGCTTTTGAGACAGCTGACTTAAACTCTGGAGCTCAGTTCATTCAGAAAGTGGAGTTAAGTTAAGTCATCCACAGTTCTTCATCTAAGATTCAGTGTGCACTGGCTATAAATGTCTGCACTTTCTTAGAGAATATAATCTCTTTTAGAGAGATGTCTTCTTGAGTTTTATTCTCTTTGCTGAAGGAGAAGAATTGACACACTAATGACATCTTTTGTGTTATTGTTATTCTTTCGTTTTAATTTCTTTTTTTTAATTAACATATAATGTATTATTTGCGTCAGGGGTATAAATCTGTGACTCATCAGTCTTACACAATTCACAACACTCACCATTGCACATAACCTCCCCAATGTCCATAACCCAGCCACCCTATTCCTCCCCACCCCACCCCCAGCACTATTGACTTGTAAAGTGAATTTGAACCCTACATCCACCACCCAGGCAAGGACTCCTAGCTATGCTGGATACCAACTGGGACACTCTTTCTAGATGAATCTAACACCTTGTACAAATGTGAACTAGCAGTATACACATTGCAGCTCTCCCCTCCATAGTAACCTTAACACCTGATATTTCTCAATCTAACTCATTTATGATCTCACCTAATTTCCAGTCATCACTTACATAAAGATCAACAAAATTCCTCTAGTAGGAAAAGGTGTAAAGAGAGAAGGAGAGGGGAAATGGAAACCAAGGAGAACAAGATTAAAGGGACCATGATAACAGCAAAAACATCTCTAAGAAAGAAAATTATGATTCTTCTTTCTGCATTGGCCTGGAAACAAGCATACTTACTCATGATAATGATGAGTGTATTTTCCATATCAAAACTTTTGGCACAAATAGTCTCACCAGGAACTTTTATGCCACTTCTGAGGGTGAAATATGGTATTGGAGATATAGTTTGAGTCCTGAAATATGAGTGTCTAAAATACATCAATAGATTTGAAGCCAAGAGCACAGAAGATTTAAACATGGCACTGTCTAGAAAATCCAAAGATATATGCTCACTGCAGTCATACTCTCAGCATAAAAGTAGGATTTTATATCAATGTAGTACTGGGGAGAACTGACTGATAAACTTTGAGTACTCAATCTCTCCAGGGGTCAGTTTCCATGACTGAAATTGAAGGGGATGTATTAGATAATCTCCAAGGTTCTTTCCTGAGCTAATATTCTATAATTCTAAAATTTATTCTCTATGCGATAATGGTCTTACATTAAAAGCATAGTGTGTATGCATGCACACACAGACTCACATAAACACAGTCAATCACACACTCACAAGCGTAGCATTGGCTTCTAATATGGCAAATACATACTGCTCTTTTTCTTCATATGTTGGTATTTCAATCAGAAACATATCTCCAGGTCTTTTCCTGGTGAAGTAAGAAGATGATGCCTAAATATGCAATAAGAAACAAGAATGCACACTTAGCCCTCTGGGCTTTGGGTCATCACAATTCTCCAGCTTATGGGTTAGTGTGTAACTCCATGATGAAATGACAGCAGCCAGTCTCAGATCTCCCAGTTTCCAGGTTAGTCAATATCTGATTTCACTACCCTCTTATCACAACAATAGAGAGATTAATGGCTTCACGTACTCGGACCATTAAAATAATATCCAACAGCCAAGTTGTTCTTCTCAAGTTCCTTAACTTCTCTAGCCTCAGTTTCTCTAAGTGTAAATGGGTATAATAATAGTATCTATCTCAAAAGACTATGAGGAACAAATAAAATAATGAATATAATACACTGGACATGATACCAACTCTTTTGTTTTCCAAAGCTATTAGAACAAGCTTAAAATTCCAAAAGCAACCTTTGTCTTTAAGAGCTATTGATATTTGCATCAATTTATCCAGACAATCAGCTACTGACTTCCTATCTTTGAATGCCCTGGTTCTGCAGTTCAGTGCTATCCCACCAGTGACTGCAGAAACCAGCTGCAAGAGAAAAAGACAGAGACCTCATGTGTTGGAACCCAGGCTGAAAATGACAAATTATTCCAGACATCATAGTATTCTCATAGCTAGGAGTGATTTTTGTTTTTGCTAAGTGAACCAGTAATTCCTCTTCTTATAAACATAATAAACTTAACAGAGATGTAGACAGAGACATTTAATGTCATTTATTTTTAATAGTAAAAACCAGGATGCGGAAAGATTTCTAAGAATGTGATCTCAATTATATGTGCCAACTTTGTTAGGTTATGATGTGCAGTTATTTGGTTGAACACTGGTTAAGATGTTGTTGGGAATGTATTTCTTAGATGTGATTAATTTTTAAATCTGTAGACTTTAAGCCAAGCAGATTACCATATCATACCATAACATAATAGGAATGGGTCACATTCAATTGACTGAAGGCCTTAAGGACAAAAAGCCAGTTTCCTGAAGAAGAAGTAATTTTGTCTCAAGCCTGCAACACAGAAATCCTATAGATTTCAGACTCAAGACAACACTATCTACTCTTCCTTGAACTTCCAGCCTGCTGGCCTGCTCCTACAGATTTTGGACTTGCAACCCCCCACTATCATGAGTCAATTCCTTAAAGAAAACTCTCTGTCTGTCTCTCTCTCTCTCTCTCTCTTTCAATCATTCCCCATCCCATCTCTCAAAATGCGTAGAGGGAGGGATGGATGGATGGATGGATGGATGGATAAATAGATTGATAGATCGTCTATCCATATACTATTTGTTCTGATTCTATGCAGAAGCCTTACTAATAGAATGATCACTACTATAAGGTTAAGACGCATGAAATTGTTGTCTTTGTAGCTCAAAAAAAAATTGAATATTGGCAATTTCATATAGTTTGACCAATACACAAACATATACATATAAATTCTAACATGAAAAAAAAAATCAAGTAGTTGATCCTTCTGTGAGATGATTAGTGGTTTTATTTTATTCATAGTTTTTAGTCTTTTAATCATTTAAAATTAATTCATAGTATTTTAAAATCAGGAAAGAAAGGTATTTAAACATTAGTCAACCCAAAGTCTCTTCTTCAGCAGTGCCATAAGGCTCAAAATAAGGTAAGCCATCGTAAATCATTGAAGGTTTCCTTTTAAACATAACTACTGTATGGTAGCCATTTTATTTATTAACACCTTAGCAAAACCTTTAACTTTCAGGAATGTGAGAGTATATGACACATAATTAAATATTGATGAGTGAGGAAATGGTGAAATAATATCCTGAGCAAAATGTCTTGCCTTGGGGAAAGTTATGTTAGGAACGGTATACAGTAGAATGTTCAAGAAAGGGACATAGGACCCAGGGGGAATTCTCAGGAGGCTGTTTAGAGAATAGGAAGGGGAAAGAAGATCAGCTCCTGGAAGGAAGGTAAGGTTTTGAAATCACATCTGTTACATGTTGCTTCGAACCAGCCATGCTTTTGGGGCAAATGGAGTGTGGTCCTGGTGAGCAGTTCTCAGGAAGCAAAAGCAACAGACACTGGCTTCACTCAAACTTGTTTGGTTTGGTTTGGTTTCATTTTCTAAACAGAACAATCCCCAAAACCAATGCGTGGAAAGACACATATTACTTTCAACAGAGCTCTGGAAAGTGAATACTTACGGCTATGTTTGAAAGGCATTAGTGTCATGTCAATAATAGAAAACATTTGCCTAGATTTCAAGAATGCCATAATTTCTCTAGGAGGACAAAACTATTTGGGGATTTTTCTTCTTAACAGAAACTTCTGTCCAAAGTAATGGCTGTCTGTTGTTTATGATAAGAACTCTGATTCTGGGAGATTATGGAAAATGACATGATTGGGCTGGAGGCATCCTGTGTCAGGACTGCACAACTCCTGTTAACATCCGATCAGTGCCTCTACCTAGCCCCCTTTCCGGCGCGTGAAACCATCTAATGAAGAGCACTCATAAACTTGCCCTAGCTGGTGTGGACCGACCACACCCACAGCCCACCTTGGACTTGGCCATGGAACTTACTTCCACCAATGGGACAGTAACGAACTTGACCAAGCAGACTCACACATTTTCTATCACGTGACCCTGGGATCATGACCAGAGCCAAAAGCAAGAGTTGGACCTTTAATGGACCAAGCCACACAGGTGCCCCCAGAGACTCCATTTTAAGGCAACAAAAAAAGGAGACTTAGCCTGACCTGGCATCTTATTGGCAACAAAACAGAAACTGAGTAATCAGAACCAGTGGAATGTCAGAGCCTGGCCAAGAATGAAAAATGGAAGGATTTGATGCCAAGAACCGTGAGTATTAAAGTCAGGTGAACTTTCTTTCCTTGGCCTTTGTAGGTCTGAAGCAAGAGGAAAAATTATAGACACTGTGTTTCTTGTCCTGGGCTTGAAAGAATAAATCGGTATGCCAGTTCAGTATTACTGAGATGACTTCTTACATTAAATAAAAATATTGATTTTAAATGTTGATCCAATTTTTTAAGCAAAATAATCTACAGAGAAATTAAAACTTTTTCCAAATTGTATGTAACATGAATTAGTAGTCCTTATACTGGTACTGTATAAGTCTGAAGAGAGCTAAACTAATTATTCAGAGAATCCAGACTCTTGAAAACCTCTAATCAATGGCGGGGGGTGGGGGAAGCTCTGTTTTGGCCTAAATTATTCCAGTTGACTATCTAAATTGATCAAATTCATGAATCAGCACTCAACTTTATAACTCATTCCCCTGTTTATGTACAAAATCCTCCTAGTGGTTACTCTAATTGCAGGCAATAAGCTCCAAAAACCAACTGTAGAGCCATGCAGTCAGATCTTCCTAATTTAATACGTGCAAGCTTTCTAAAACTGGAGCAAATTTAAATCGGAAGTTAAAGCATAGCTCCCGGTCAGACTCAATTGCTAGAGCAGTGGGTATGCGCATGTGTGGGCACCCACGCTTTCCTGCAATTTATTACCTGAGGTACATACAGTGTACCTTACAGAAGAATTCCCTGAAAACTATACATCGGATTCCTAATTAGCTTTCCTTAAAAACTGGGCGGTAGATTAATCTAATTACATTGCATACATTGGAATTTTAGTTTTCATTTGCTTCTGTTTGTTTTACTCCAAAGTCTCAAACACATTTGTCAGCTTTATCTGCTGAGGGTAGGTAGCGCTTGAGGCAATCACTCAACGTGAGAACTAAGAGAAGCCAAGCCGAAGCTTACTAACGTAGATGAGAGTAACAAAACCGGAGAAAGTGCCCTCCATTCACAAGAAGGGATTTGAAATTCCTTAGCATTCTTGAGGTCAATATTTTTCCTATGAAAGTATAGGAAGGCTCAAGGAAAATCTAACATGTCATGTTCTAAAATGGACAGCAGAGATTGCAAAGAATCATTTCTTCCTCAGTTGAAGCTCCTGTAAAAGACTACTTTTCCTTACCTTTCATGTAAGCAGGCTGATTGTATGGTGGCCACATTTCAGAAAATATCAGAGGAGCCGTGTAAATTCAACTGTTAATTAAACATACTTCTTTGGTGACTCAACACTCACATTAAAGACAGGTGGAATTAGGCTCTTCCATGGCTAGAGTCTCACTTCCAATCTGCCTTGCCCATTAAGAAGTCATGCTTTTGATAAATTCCTGTGCTGCAGATGATCTTGACTCACTTTGTTGCCCATATGTCCAAAGTCATGCCCTGGCCGGCTCCCTCAAGCTTGGACCGTCTCCATTTTTGTACGCTGGGATGCCCACCTGGAAATGGACTGAAAGAACCACAACCTTGTTGTTCTTCATTTCTGATTGTCTACCTCTCACGTGCTATGCTTGGGCTTCTTTCTTTTCCCTTCCCCTTTACTAACCCCTGTTTCACCTCCAGCATAGCATGATGTCTATATCATTTGGGGCTGTTCTAACTCTTCACAGCCACCAAAGCTATCAGTGTCTGGAACCTTAAACAAGATGTAGGCTGAAACAACTCCACACCGCCAAAATGTTTACAACCATGAAGTCAAGTTCAAGTAAGGTGAAGGAAAGCAAAAACGACATCCCCAAATGATGGCAGGCTACCCAGAACACTCAGATGTTTCTCATGGAAGAGGGTGTAGCAATACACCCCCTTTTTCTTAGAAACCATGGTACATGATACAATCTCTGGATGAATCCAGACACCCTACAATGGTCCTTTTTTTTTTTTTAATATTTTATTAATTGAGATCACAAGTAGGCAGAGAGGCAGGCAGAGAGAGAGGGAGAAGCAGGCTTCCTGTTGAGCAGAGAGCCTGATGCAGAGCAGAGACCCTGAGATCATGACCTGGGTTGAAGGAAGAGGCTTAACCCACTGAGCCACCCAGATGGCCCCCCTACAGCGGTCCTTAAACCAGTCACACCCCAGAATGACTATTCATCCCTGCAGCTCCCTGAAGGCATCCACCATTACAGCTCAGCATCCTGCACAAACAGCACACAGTAGGACCTCAGTAAATATTTGTTTACTTAGTCCTTTCCTGTAGAAGACCCATCATCAGCTGACATTTTCATGATTTTTCAGTTTGATAGATTTTTTTTTTTTTTGGTGAGTTGTTTGGAAATAAAGTGTATTAATTTACTTTTCTTATTAGAAAGGTGTTATGGATTCATGACAATACATTTGTAAAGTATACATACTTAAAGGTACATCCCCGTATTTTACTCTCTTTTTCACTAATGATCATCACCATCTTGCTACATCATTGGATATTCTTCGACAACATGGTTCCTAACTACGTAGTATTCCATGATATGAAATATCACGATTATTTTATTTAATGATCATTAGTTAGCAAGTAGAACAGTATATGGCTTAGAATAATTGGCTTGCGATGTGTTTTTTGAATGAATAAATTATTTAAATAGACATTTAGTTTTTCTCCATTTTTCTTTCTTAAAAATAACACTGCCATGAACATGTTTGTGGTTAAACCCTTGGGCACATTTGTAATTCATACATTGGATGAATTCCTTAAAGTTAAAATGATGGTCAAAGAGTAAAAATTTGCTGGATTTTAATCCCATCATTCTAAAATTCTCTAGAGATGACTGAGGCCCTACACACAGAAACAATTTGCACAATTCAAAGGGGACAACGGTTTGCATCCTTAAGTTTCATTTATGACTGAAAAAAAAATCTAGCTTTCTTTCTTCTTGACCCACAAGAAGAATGTAGACCTGAGTGATTAAGGCATATTAGTTACAAGGACAGGGATCTATTTGTCATGAAATAAAATGGGTCAGGAAAAGTATCCTTCAGTCTGATTCACCAGGGACCAAATAGGAGTAATTACAGGCTGTGCAGTACTGTGCAGCCACATAAATGACTAATCTGGATGCTGATGAATGTTTTGTGTCCCTCCAATCCGGCCGTATGGCCATCGCTTCGTTTTAGCACCTGCCACAAAAGATTGGCTCCAATGGAATGTCAGTGTCATCTTATGATCCACAGGTTGCCAGGGACTGGAAAGCATCACCTTCTTCATCTGCCTGCCTGCAGATGGAACTACATTTAAATTTGCTGAACAGGATGGATCCTGCTATAAAAAGGCTTTCCTGTAAGGAATTGGAAGGCAATATGCAAATCAGGTAACTTAAATGCCCTAAATATTATTGAGGCATATTTGCAAACACGAAATTTATTTGCAAGTTTTTCCTTTCGTGTGGTACTCACATAATTCAAAAATAAAATCCTAAACACCTGGAAATGCCATTAGCAAAGTGTCTCACAATACCACTGAAAATCCCTGTTACCAACGAACTCAAGTTCAAGTGCATTTCCTGTATTTCTAAGGACTCTCTCAGTGACTATTAGAGCTGTTCCTTAAGACCATTGTTTTCTAAACGTCAACGTGACCCGTAAGATTATCCACTTCAACTAGACACGGTTTGTAAAAGGGGTTCTTTAACACACATGCAAAGTGGTCATTTCAACTTATGTGATGGAGACTGTGCATTTAGGCCCAAGGTATCAAGAACCAGAGGTAACAACACATTTTCATTCCTTCCCCACTTTTATCATGCTGCTGGTTATTTTTTTTTTTCACTATACAATGACTTGTTGACCCAGAATTTTATTTTTTTGAGTACAGAAAATCTTAACAACAAAAATAATGACTCTAAAATTACCAGATGTAATCATGGGAACTATTTGATCTTATCACGCAAGAGACACATCAAAGGGTGGCAGCCCAGGCTTCACAGTGTAGAGGCTTCTGGGAACAATTATTTCTGTTGTTTAAAAGGGGATGAGAGAGCAGAGACTGAAAGACAGAATTATCTGTTTCTCTTTCATTTAGATATCATTCATAATTAGGTGTATATATAGATAGTTTTAAATGTGCAAAACTTTATTTCTACTCAGCATCCTATAATTTAATTAATAAATCAGTTGTAATAAATACAGTCTGATCACTAAAATATCCATGGCTCCGATAAAAATAACAGGGTGTAACTGAAATGGTACAAGATGGTAATTATAGCCTGCACATTCCATCTAGGGAAGAGCCACATTGTCAATGGAAATGTGACCTTTAATTCTTAAATCCTTGAAAATGCCCTCTTTTGACCTATAAATGTGTCTTCAGACAACCCAGCTCAGGAGACAAGATGCAATAAAAGGCAAACAAGATTAAAACTAGTTTCCAGATTGTTTTTCTATAAACTCAGAGAGGTCAGCCCCATTTTACCCGGGAGGAAACTGAACACAAAGCACCCAAATAGAGTGCCCAACGTGGTAGAGAAGAATTTAAACCTGGAATGTTGGCTTCCTAGTCACTGGGCAATAATATTAAAATCTGATTTGTAATATTTGATTAATAGTTTTCCATTAGCCAATTGCTAAGAGTGATTTCACTCTTACTAATGTTACAGAGATTAAAACTGCCATCGTGACCTTGGGCAAGACATCTCAGTTCCCTGAGCTTACATAACCTTATTTTTAAATGGAGCTTTTAGACATCTCTGTGTCAGGTCTACCAGATGATCCCAGAGATATTTTCCAGGTCTGGGGCTCTTCAATTTTTGTAATATGATTGATCAATTATTTGAATACTCATTTTACGCAGCTGTATCATTGACTGTCTACATATTATTATTTCCATTTTCCCAAAATGTTAGGCCATGGTTTCAAATGACATAAAGTTTCAAAATTTACCATGACCTACTGTCAAACAAGGTATTAATATACCATATTATGAAGATGCCAGATTAAGTCGATATAATGAATTTGAGCCACTACAAAAGGAATAACTACATTTAGATAAGCGAAAATACACCTCAGTGATTATAGATTCTGCCAGCAAATGATCTGCTTCAAAAAGAAATCATGGAATTCATAAAACATGACAAACTCTCCTTAAAATAAGATAGAAAGATTTATTTTTCCAGAATGTTCTTGTGAAATATTTTCTAATGAAAGGAATCATTGTATTCATCTGTTTTAAATGAATTTTTTCTCCCACTAAGGTAGGTGAAACCAAAGACAAAATTGATATTTGTTTTTCAGAGCTGGAGCCCATGTCCTCAGTGCCTGCTCCAAGGGGTGGAAAAGCCGGAAGAAGTTAGGTCCACTGTTCATTGCATTCTCAAATACCCCACAGCACATAACTGACCAAGTCTAGCAACAGAATCCTGGAACATTTTCCTCTTTCTCAATAAATGCAATTACTATCAATAATATTTTTCCTAGTTGCTTTTTAAGAATAGGTAACTCTTGTATGTACACTATCATTCCTCCCCTACCCCCTACAAAAAGACATTTCATGATTCATGGGTTGAAAATATGCAGTTTTGACACTAACAAAATGTTTCACGTTCCGAACAAACTTGTGAGTCAACTGAAGAGCTTAAGTTGTGGTAACATGGAATGGCCTTCCAGATCTTTCGGTGATGGCTTTCCTTTCACCCTGTATTGAGAAGGGATGTCATTTCATTGATGCTTTTCCCTGCCTTCCATTTCCCCTCTGATTCTGTGGAGCTGGCCCGCACGACAAAAAGCAAAGGGTCAGGAAAGAGGGAGATTAATCCTGCAGTCTCTCCCACATTAAGAACTTTGTGAATCCACTATAGATAAGAGACTAAGCGTTCAAGCTGCAGACCAGACTGACCTTGAGTCCTTGAGTCCTGGCTTTCTACTGTACCCTTTCCTGACTGTGTGATCTTATGCAAGATTTATAACCTCTCTAAACCTCAGGTCCCTTACTGGTTACAAAAAAAAAAGGAAAAAGAAAAGAAAAAGTAAGTATAAAGCCCTCATGTGTTTGATGAAGGGATAAGTTAAGATAGCTTATGTCAATGCTACCACAGTGTTGTGATAAAGTTGCATAGGATTATAGACTGTCGTGAGTGCTCCAGGTCACAGTGCATTTTATGCCTTTTGAGTCCACAACAGTGACTTAGATTAAGGAGGTTTGTCTGGAGGGACCATTGTTCTCAGTCAAGAATTAATGTTGAAAGCCTGCCTGGTATTAGCAAGAATATCCTATCTGCATCAGTTTCTTAGACTGTAATAGCCAAGTACCACAAGTGAGTGGCTCAAAGCAAATTTATTCTCTCACAGTTCTGGAGGCTAGAAGTCTAAAACCAAGGTGGCAGATAGGCTTTGCTCCCCTGAGAGCCCGAGTAGAATCCTTCCCTGTGTCTGCAGCTCCCGGTGTGGCCAGAAACCCTTGGCATTGCTTGGCTTGTCGCAGCCTCCCTCCGACCTCTGGCTCCACCCCATGACCTTCTCTGTGTGTCTCTGCTTTGGGGTTTTCTCCTCTTCTCATAAAGGCACCTGTCAGATTGAGTCAGGGGCCAGTGTGCTCCAGCATTAAGATCTCCTCTTAACTAATTAGATCTATGACAACCCTATTTCCAACTAAAGTCACATTCTGAAAAATGGAGATTAGGTCTTCCATATTTCTTTTTGGAGGACACAATTCAACCTGTAACAGTATCTCCAGCTGGATCCTTGCAATGGTTTCTTTCAAAGGCCTTCCTGCTCCAGGCCCTGCCCATCCCCCCACCACATAGAGGCACTGACACTGTAGTCTAAACAGAGCGAGATCTGGGTTAACAGTGTGGATTATAACGAGGGTTGTGAATTTATTTGTATGTACTCCTGATAAGCAACTGAACTTAATCAAGCTATATTGAGCATTTTAGGATCTCCTCTGGACCATGCACACGATTCCGGCATCTGTCATCATGTTTTAATGGGTTCCTTTGACAAAGAGCTCTCACTCTAATTTCAAGCAGATAAGATAACAAGCCCCAACCAGAACTTATACTGTGGACATCTACCTTTTGGGGGCCAGATACTATCATAATAAGACCTTTTACCAATTCTTCTATTTGAGAATACTTGACAAATCTTTTGTTATTTTCATAAATTTGAAATTCATGAGGAGAACCCATTACCAGTCAACTGAATTGATGCTCGGGCACTGAAATGTTGGAACTACTTACTTAAAATGTTTTAACATCATCTCAGAAAAAGTTTCAAAAAGAAATTCTTCAGTAGTACTCCCAATCCTACAAAATGTTACTTTTTTTTTAAGATTTTATTTATTTATTTGACAGAGATCTCAAGTAGGTGGAGAGGCAGACAGAGAGAGAGAGAGACAGAGAGAGGAGGAAGCAGGCTCCGTATTAAGCTGGGAGACCAATGAGGGGCTCAATCCCAGGACCCTGGGATCATGACCTGAGCTGAAGGCAAAGACTTTAACCCACTGAGCCACCCAGGCGCCCCACAAAATGTTACTTTTATAAGAAACAACCTGAGCGCCTGAGTGGCTCAGTGGGTTAAGCCGCTGCCTTTGGCTCAGGTCATGATCTCAGGGTCCTGGGATTGAGTCCCACATTGGGCTCTCTGCTCAGCAGGGAGCCTGCTTCCTCCTCTCTCTCTCTCTGCCTGCCTCTCTGCCTACTTGTGATCTCTCTCTGTCAAAAAAAAAAAAAAAACAAAAAAACTAAGAAAAACCATGCCTATGACACCACATTAACTTTATACCAGAAAGCTTAAAGTGACAGTTTCTAAAACAAATGTTTTATTATGTAACCAGGAACTTTTGTTCAACGAATCCATCCAGCCTAAAATCCCCAGGGCAATTTAGTTCAGACATACAGATCCAAGTCCAGCCTGCTAAGGACTATGAACTTTCTGGTCACAGATTCAAGGATGAAAGTGTTCAGCTTCTGCAAGAGAAAAAGTTCACCAGGTGAAAAAAAAAAAATGCAACTTAAAGTCCAGGGAAAGGAAGGTCACAAGTTGTTAGAGTTTCAGGTGATTTCGGTAGTGACATGTCAGGGAAGTTCAAGAATTGCTTCACGTTCTGTGAGTTCAAAGTTCTCATCATTGTCAAATTACACCTAAATGCCCACAAAACAGAGAGTTAAATGCCTTTTGAATTATTTTCTCACAAAGATCATTAGTAAAGTAATTATAGAAACCACAATGAAGGGGCGCCTTGGTGGCTCAGTGGGTTAAGCCGCTGCCTTCGGCTCGGGTCATGATCTCGGGGTCCTGGGATCGAGTCCCGCATCGGGATCTCTGCTCAGCGGGGAGCCTGCTTCCCTCTCTCTCTCTCTGCCTGCCTCTCTGTCTGCTTGTGATTTCTCTCTGTCAAATAAATAAAAAAAATCTTAAAAAAAAAAAAAAAGAAACCACAATGAAGATTTTCATTATAAGAGGCTCAACTAGACATATCCATGTTGGGATGGTCAATGTCATGTCTGCAAAAATGTTCTCTCACTATCCCAAAACCTTCTTGGTCACATCAGCAATACTACCACTGAAAATATATAATGTTTTAGGTGCTTAGTATGTGCTAGACAGTATTCTAGGGCTTTATAAGCAGTCATCACTTAATTCTTCCAATAACTTAATAAGGTGCGTACTGTGATAATCTTCATTTTACAGATGAGCAAACTCAGCTGCCTGAACATTCTGAGCTCCAGAGTCTGTGGACCCTTAAATGCTATAGTATCTTTACTCTAAGTACCATTTGTCACAGCACTTATACTTTGACTATTATCTAATAGACATCTCAGCTTTAAAATACCTGGGAAGCAAAATGTCTTATTTCTCCTATAATTTTTCTCATCTCTCTATGCGGTTTATCAATTCTTTTGGTTACCCAGGCTGGAAACTTGAGAGTGGCCCTTGAATCCTCTCTTTTCTTCACACTCAGCTTCCCATCTACCAGCTTCTCCCTTCTAGATATTTCTAGAATCAAGCCACTTACCGTCATGCCCACATATCTCCCCCAAATCACCCCCTTTCACCTGGACCATGGCAGTAGCTTCTTCAAAAGCCTTCCTGCTTCATATACCCTGTCCCCGGCACATATACAACCATACATATTCCGGAGACTCTTTATTTTATTATTATTATTTTTTTTATTTTCAAGTTTACTCTTTTTACACCTCCATTTGGTTATTGATTTCGTCTAAGTGATTTTTAAATTTCAGATATTGTACTTTTTACTTCTAGAATTTCCATGTGGTTCTTTTATTTTTTTTAATTATGTGTGTATGTGTTTATAAATATTTTTTCTTTACAGTATTTTTAAAATTTTATTTAAATTTGACTTATTTAATGTGAAATACAGTATTGGTTTCAGGAGGAGAATCTAGTGATCCGCCGCTTACATATAACACCCGGTGCTCTTCACAAGTGCCCTCCGTAATACCCATCCCTCATCTAGCCCACCTCCCCCACCTCCTTCCATCAGCCTTTTAAAACAAAAACAGATAGTGGCGGATCTCAGGTCAAACCTACCAAAAGCTCCCATTGTAATGGACGACCAACCTGTGCTTCCATTGAGACAAATTCCCTGCCCGCTGGGTCCCATCTCTCTTCCCTTACCCAGGCACCTTCTTCCCGTAATTGTCTCCTCTCATAGGACATCACTTGTCCTTCTCTCCTAGATCCTCCCCATCAGCAAGGCTGTGCCAGGTGGGTTTTTAGCTACCACTGACTGTTCTTCTTGTGTTCTTCTTTCAATATCTTGAAATTGCTGTGCAGATTCATATTAAATACCATCCCCAGTCACTCTCTAACTTCTGACTCTTTTTTTTAACAGAACACGTCACTATGTAAAATTCATTTATATGATCACTGTTCATCAGCTTACCTATTTCTTGACCCTATCTTTAGATTTCCAAGCTTTGTGAAACAAGAACTCTTGATCACAGCTACTCCCTGAGCATCTAACATGGTGACTTCTATCCAGTAGACACAGCGGAAACATCTTGGAATAAATTAATGAATAAGGCAGTAAATGGATAGATCCCGATACTCGTTCCATGTCTTTCCTTTACTATATAGAAAATGCCTTATCTGGGCTATGGGTCTGACTAGTACCCAAACATATTTCTTGGATCTTGCATATTTCCTTCTTATTTTAATATGCATTAGTACCTTCTATTAGTTTATTAAACTTCTTAATAGCAGCTCTATGTACCTCCTACTATTTGATATAAATGCATCATCAGCCCTGAATTGTATTACTTTACTCATCCCCATGAATTCTTCACTTTATGTCCAAAGAGTTGAATTCACCATCTCCAATTTCCCCTGCAATCAATGATCAACGCCACGGTTTCTTTGAATGCTCTCCGTTACTTTCTGAAATCACTTTAAATTCAAGTTTTATTACCTACATCGTTGCAAACCCTTTTGGCAAATGGCTTCAAAGAAACAAATTCATGTATTTAAATCTATGTACTATCTCTTTTCAAAATCCCACTATTCTTAACCTCCCCAACCTGCCTAACAATTAGATACATCTCTAAATGTGGCTTCAGGCCCCTTTCTTCCTGAGACTACAAAAGCAATTACACTTTTAAAATGCTACTGCAAAAAACTAATCACAATAAACAGAATGAAATGTCATTCCGAATGACAGGACGGAGCTTTGGAAAACATCAGTATTCACTTGGCAAACCCCAGTTTGTAGAACCCACCAACAGGTTGCACAATTCTCCCTGCAGTGTTGACAAACACAATTGCTGAGGCTACTGGGCTGTAATAAGGAGAGCTGGAAAGAGGCTGGGAGAAAGCTCCTAATGATAGTATTTGGAGTTTTTTGTCGTCCAATAAAAATAATCGCCTGCTCTGCCTGTAAAGTCACAGCTGACAAAGTCATGTTGTCTCACACGGCTTAGTGCCATCCAGAGATTGGCAGGAGAATCCTGCCTCTCCCTCTCTCTCAGGTTCTGTAGAGAAATGGCACTGTGACTTCTAAGGAGATGAGCCTGTCTTTGACCTAGGACGTGTTGGGGAGCCGATGGGAAAATATTAGAATAGCAATGCCCAGTGTTCTGGGCAGAAGTATCTGGGGTGTTCCTTACAAAAAAACCATAAATAAATAATAATAATAATAATAATAATAATAATAATAATAAAGTCTGGAGATCTGCTGTACAACATATGCCTGTAGTTGGCAATAGTGTGTTGTGCACTTAAAAATTTAAGAGGGTAGACCTCATGTTAAATATTCGTATTTAATACACAGGAAAAGGGCCATCAGAAAACAAAAACAAACAAACAAATAAACAAGTCTCCACTTGAGTGAAAAACATTGTTTCTGAAGCAAACTTCTCTCTCTGGAGAGTCTGGGACAAGACATCCTGGCTAAATATCGCAGTGCCCATTCGTGGAGCCAGTCTGGAGAAGACCAAATCCCTAGTCAATGTGTGATGTGGAAAGGCTCAGGGATGCTACCATGGGGTGTTCACAGGCAGGCAGGAAGAACAGGGACTCCTCATCACTCCCTTAAGGGATGACTGACTAAGGTCCTGGTGATGAATTCATGCTGCCGATGGCCTTGGACTTGTTCTCCCAGGAAGTGTTCCCACAACTGAAAGTGGGAATTAGTTTATAGAAAAGTCTGTCTTTAAGACAGACCATGTGTCAGTGCACACTCCTACAGTTCTGGAAGGGGAAGAAACAAGTTCACTGTTTTTCAGGCAGCAACATAGACGGGTATTCTGGATCTTTGAAATATTCAGTGGTTAAGATACATGTTTACAGTGTCTAGTGCTGCAACAATGTTCCTCAGACATCAAGCGTTCAGGGGATTTCTTCCTAAGTTCCCTCAGGACAGGAGACAAACTCAGACATAGGACTTAGAGTCCCCTCTCCTGTCTCCCAACATCCTAGGCAATCTCTGTAGGCAGCCTCATCCATCTGGTTTAAATATTGAGGTGCTGAGTAGAGGGTGTTTTTGTTGTTGTTGTTTTGTTTTGTTTTGTTTTGTTTTAACCTGAAAATGATTGTCTAGTGATGGGTGCAGGAAAGAACAAAATCTTAACAGTCTACTCTTCCTAATGCTACCCTGAGACACACAGAGGTGTGTCTTAAGTACTTTGGGAAGCTCCGTGGAGATGAGTATGTTTAGATTCACAGACAATAGCAAGATCTTGGGCCAAAAAACACTATTGGAAATATTTATGAGATTTCTCTTACACAGGATAAAAGCAACCAGGATTCTAGTGATGAAAGAGGTTATCTGAGGCATTAGCTTTGTAAAGAAAAGAAAAGATATCTAGGATGAGGGCATGTGACCTCTCTAGGTTACCTGGATTACCGTTATCTTACCAGTAAACTGATCAGCACTCTAGCTGTACAGTCATTTCCAAGCCAAGCACCCGCAAGTTAGGTCAGTGGGTCACTGCAAACAGGTGACTTCCAAGGTCGTGGTGGCCCTTCTCAGTTTTCACCCCAGTCCTTGTCCTAGGCCTAGTTGACCACTCCTTTCTGGGGTCCCAGATAGCACCCTTCTCTGTTTCTCATCCTCCCTGCCTCCTACTTCCATTGAGCCACCTTGACTCTCTTCCCTCTTTGCTTCTACTTAGGGTCTACTTAGGGGCAGATACTCCTTTCACTTGCAGCCACAAAGGACTGGGGCCAAAGGAAAAGCAACTCGGCCAAAGAGAAAATGCCAAGACCCAAAGCAGAGACATGGGTCTAAGTGAGGAGCCAGGGTCTGGCTGTGAGACCAGGAAAGGGGGGGAGCAAAATGAGAAGAGCAGGGATGGAGGGAACGTGTGTAGACAGGTGATCAGAGTCCGATCAGGCTGTAACTTAGAGGTTGTAGGGGATACATAACACACATTACCTATTCTAGACCTCCTACATTGTGTAGGTGGGCTACAACCATAAAGGGTCTGGGATACACAGCATGTGTGCCCCAAGATTCTCTTCCAATGCCTCTCTGTTCCCATTTCCTCTCACGTTTTCATCTTCATATACCCAGAAATGCCACGTGCATCTCAATCCAGCATAGCTAACACTGGTCTTTTATTCCAACCTGCTCTCATTTTCAGAATCCCCTGTCCCTTGCCTTAACCAGGGGTCAGAACACTTCTCTATAAAGGGACAACTAGGAAATGTTTTAGGCTTTGTGGCCCATGCAATCTCTTCACCAGTAGTCAACCCTACCTTCATGGCATGAAAGCAACCATAAATAATACAGAAATGAACAGTCATGGCTGTGTTCCAGTAAAACTTTATTTACAAAAGTTGTCAACAGGCTCAATTCATCCCAAAGGACAGCAGTTAGCTAAACTTCGCTTACCCATTCACCCAGTGTAAGCTGAACTCCTGAAGGCCATCATGGGTGCTTCCTTCTTTCTTACTACCCAAACCAAACTGAAGACTAAGCCCTGTTGACTTTATCCTCCAGATATCTCCAAATCCTACCATGCTCCTTATTCTTGCCTCAACTGTTACAATAGCCTCCTGACTAGATTCACATCTCTCCCTTTCTTTTTTCTTTTAAAGATTTATTCATTGGGGAGTGAGATAGAAAGAGAGAGAGTGAGACTCTCAAGCAGACTCCCTGTTGAGCACAGACATGGACAGGCAGCTCAGTCTTACAACCTTGAGACCATGACCTGAGCTGAAACCAAGATTCAGATGATTAACTGACAACACCATCCAGAAGCCCCTCACACCTCTCCCTTTCAATTTATCTTTTTCTTTTCTAAAAATATGTTGTACATAATTTTTGTATTATTGCCTGAATTAATATTAGCCAACAATGATTTTGGAGCCTGTAAGAGAAACTCAAAACCCTCTTCATGACCCCTGTGTAATCAGGACCCTCAGTCTCCTCTTCTTACAACCTCTTCACCACATCACACATTCCATCTATCCTGGATGTATACATGGCCGGCAACCCATCACATGGCCGCACCTTGCCTGAACTACTCATGTCTTTCCTTCTACCGATGTTCTCCTGCATTCCCCACACTGGTCTAAATGGCTAATTCCAACTCATTAAGACCCACCACGGATACTCAGTGAACCATCATCCAGCAGAGCTGATCTGTCCTATTTTTCTGCTGCTGTACCTAATGCATATCTGTCTTAGAGCATTTATCTCATTTTATCACAAATATTTTTATAGGTATCTTACATCCTTTACAGGAAGCACTTAGCAGATCTCCAGCACCAAATATCTGCTCATTAAATGGCTGCTGATTTAATAAATGAATGAAGGAATGAATCAGTCATTGTATCCCAAGTCATATCCATGATGGCTTTACATAGTTGGTGGCATTTTGTTCACTTAAAAATTGATAACTGTGGGGTTTAATTCATCTTGAAATTCCTTATGTACCTTAAATATTTTTTAATATGTTCAGTTAGCCACTGTATAGTACAACATTAGTTTCTGATGTAGTGTTCAATGATTCATTAGCTGCCTGTAACACCCAGCACTCATCATAACATGCGCCCTCCTTAGTACGGCTTTTCAAGCAAGAAGTTGAAAGACGTGATGAGCAAACAATATTCTTTCAAGTTTTTACAACTGTCTCTAGAATATATTCTTAATATGATCATATATCCACTACAAATTTAATTCATAATTTAACTTATATTAAAATATTGTATGTAAAAATATTATTATTATCATTATTACTTGAAAACAATCTGCAAGATATTTTGGCAAGCTTAACTTTATATAGGCTGTAATTTGAAAGTTCAAATTCAACTTTCTTTTTTTTTAATTTTAATTTTTATTCTTTCTTCTTTTTTTTTTTTCAATTTTTTCTTCCATTACAACAAGGTTTGGCAAACTTTTCTATAAAAGGCTAAACAGTAATATTTTAGGCTCTGAAAGGCATAGTGTCCCTCTTGCATATTTGTGTGTGTGTGTGTGTGTGTGTGTGTGTGTGTCTGTGTGTATGCTTTATAACCCTCTAAAATTGTAAAAAACCCATCTTAGTTTGCATGTTATAAAAAAACCTTTTTTTTTTTATTTTTTAAAAGATTTTATTTATTTACTTGACAGACAGAGATCACAAGTAGGAAGAGAGTCAGGCAGAGAGAGAGGAAGGGAAGTAAACTCCCCGCTGAGCAGAGAGCTGGATGCAGGGCTTGATCCCAGGACCCTGGGATCATAACCTGAGCTGAAGGCAGAGGCTTAACCCACTGAGCCACCCAGGTGTCCCTAAAAAAATCTTTTTTAAAGATTTATTTATCTATTTGAGAGAAAGAGCATGCATGAGTGGGGTGAGAGGCAGAGGGAAAGAATCTTCAGACTCCCCACTGCGTATAGTGACACAGAGGTTGATCTCAAGACCTATGAGATCGTCACATGAGCCAAAACCAAAAGTCGGACACTTAACTGATGAGCCACCTAGGTACCCCTATAAAAAAATTTTTAATACATTTTTAAAAAGCCACTAATTACCAGGTTGGTATAACTCATAAGGTACAGTTTGCCAATCTTGTTCTACAACAATTTGTTTGCATTCTACTAATTATTTCATTTTAGTACATTTTATCAATTGATTTATTAGATGAGTCTTAAATAAATAAGTAGTACATTCATACCTATATTTACATCAGGTAATGGGAATTCAGTGAAATTCTTTGAGTCTCAACAGTGATTAGCACAAAACTTTATTTATTCTAATTTGTTTTTTGTTTTAGAAGGTAAAAATCAAAAACTTATTGGCCAGTTATCATGGTATGTGAGAAAATACGTAGTCTAAAATGATCCCAGGTTTTAGGAGTAATGGTGTTGGTGAAAAAGATGAGTAATATATCTGAAGAGGTACACAGACATTTCTAACTGACTGTTACATTAACTTCCCAGATGTTCCTTAGGCACCTAACACTGCACTGAAAGTAGAAATATGGGAAGATCAGGGGGACAGAGAGAGTGTGTGCTGTACCATATGATGTAGCATGGTGGAAATATCCAACAGACAGATGTATATTATTGTCTTTAGATAGAAGACAGGCATGACTGAAGGTACATTCTTGAGAATCATAACCATTGAGGGGGTAGTTTAAACCAAGAGAGTGGATGAAAGTACCCAGAAAGAAGGTGTAGGAGAAGAAGAAGAAGAAGAGATATGCATAGGACAATCTTGGCAGAACATGGGAGTGTTCTATTCTTGGTCTCACCATGCAGGGTGTCACCCAAAGCACAGTAAGATAGTCATGGGGGAATGTCTTTCTCTCTAAAATTAGGAAGTATCTACTACCCCATATGTCCCAAAAATATGTTCTGAAAGTGGTATGGAGAAAGGGAACAAATAAAGATAGGAGCAAAGCAATCCAAGACTTGTTTCCCTAAATCCCATTGGAGTTTCTAAAAGCTGAATGGAGTGACAACCACCATTGTCTCTGGGCACCTATTTCAAAAAAGCTTGGACTTATGTAGTTAGAATGTCACTGGTCAAAGGAATCACTTGTCTTTGTAGTTCACACATTTACAGTCTACCTGTAAATAGCTATGCACACAACAAGAATCATAAATTCTCCTTGAATAGAACTCTACCATTTTTCCCATGGCTTCAGCTCTTTCCCGCATTTTCTGCAGCTACATCAAAGTGCAACAGATAGTCTTCAAGTAATTTTTATTTAGATTCTTTATAATGCATGCTCTTCATTATCACTAGTTTGATGGCTATTAACTTTGTTTTGTGATATTCTCTAGGACGTGGTGTTAGCTTTGGAGAGGTGAGTAGCCACAGTTCATAATTATAGAAGATGCAATATATTTTAAAGAACCAAGGGCTTCAGTGAAAAATTACTTAAACAGCTTTTTCTATAATTGCTAAACTCACCTTCATGACCAACAGTGCACATTATTCATTCCTAAAAGAATGTTTCAGGTTAAGATTGAGTGAAAATGTAAGAGGTGATTAAATTCATGTTCATTCTCAGCCAAAGCTGACAATTTTAGAATTAAAATTTGAATCTTTCTTTGCTTTCAAGGTAGATTGGGTCCTAATACTGCATAATTTTGTAGACTAGTTTTTCCTACCTTTCAAACTACAAAACGGAATGTTGGCACGCAAAGGTCATCTCGGCCAGCCACTTTTTTACAAAACATGGCGCAGTGACATTTGAATTCAACCTTGTGTCTACTGAACTACTCACTAGACTTCCTTTGACAGATCTGAGTATGATGGATGCAGATTTCCATCCAAAAGGTTTGGCTAGGCCTCAGCAGTAATATAACCTTTCTTAAAGGTTATTTTTAACCACTTGCTAAAAATTCCTGAAGGAAAAAAAGTGACGTGCCCTTTAGTAAAATGAATACAATAATATACCTACAATTGATACCACTGCAGTGAGTTTGGCGAGTTGCCCAAAAGAGAATCTACTCCTTAATAGCCAGGGGCTGCCCAGTTCTGGCCCAACACCTTGATTGGGAGCCTCAACCAAAGATTATGCAGAAACTGAGCCACACTCTCATTCTGAAACAAAGAGAAAGACAAGGAAATAAAACCTCTAAGGTAGTTCTTGCAAACCCTTCATTATATTGTCAATTAACTCTGATATTGTTTTTATAAAGTCAAATCAAATATAATGCAATGGATTTATTCATTAGGAATCTCATTGACTCGGTGAAGGTTAATCTAACAGTTAAACAATGTGCGGTTTTATTTTCAAAGGATTTTAATATGATTCCATCTATGAGAGATAAAGTAGAATTAAGAAGTGTAGCAATCAGCACATTGACTGGACCAACAAAATTAGCACCACTCCATTTCAGATAATAGCCTAAAATTATTTCCCAAATAAGACTCCATGTACTTTTATAATTTGTTAGTGATTGGTTAAGAAAAAAGGTTGTACAAATATAATTAATCTTCTGGCTCACAGAGTTTCAGTAATGCAGATTTCACTTTGACAGCATCAAAGCCAATAGATTGCCATTTTTAGTTCATAACTAAAAATGTATTATTCCAGGGTTCTCCGGTTATTAAGGTAATAGGAGTAATTAGCAGCAGCGCCATGCTGGCTACACATGGTTTGGACTGGATGTTTCTGGGTTTGGGTGAATGGGTGGCAACTCATCAAAGCCTTCTCCATGAATCCCTGTTCCTTCACTGTTGGGCAACCATGGATGTAGACAGTTCCAAGAGACTGCTCCAAGGAAGATACAAATCCCCGGGGAAGATTTCCCCCATTCCTTCAAAGCAGAATTAGAAACTGCAGATAGGGCTTTGAGGCAATGTTCAGAGAGGGACAGAAACCCAAACAGTAAAGGAAGAGCTACTGAAAAGGATTACCCTTCTCTGAGATCAACGTCATGATTTTGTCTCAAAGCCATTTAACAGTTTTTCCAATTTCTGCTTAAAAAAAAGAAGTAAACTTCTCTATTTCACTCATTTCCTTCTTTAAAAAGGTTAAGTGTATTTTCTCTCTTACTTTACAAAAAGGAGGATATTTCTTTCAGCCAATTTAACTAGTATAAAAAGCTATAAATCAAATGCCCATGTTTTGAGATGCCTATCACTCAAAAAGAAGCCCTGTTTACCATTTTATTTCAGCTACCTACTCAAATATTAATATTGGTTATGTTTTTCTTACAAATCAATTTACTTTTGGCCTCTGTGAGCACTCTAAGCTTAAGTCTACCTCAGGAAAATTGGTACCATAAAACACATGAGATGTAAGAACCTAATCAAAATTCCACTTTTAAAATCAACATTTCCAGCTTTATTGATTAGACAATGATACCTAGAAGCGTTAAGATAGAAAACCCTCATGGGAGGTTTGTAAATCAGTTTCCTGTCTCATTCTTTAAATGAATGAATGTAAAACTTTCAAGAGAAGGGGTAAAACAATCAGGACAGGGTGTCTGCTACGTGTCAAAGTACAGAGATACAGTGTGAGTAACGTTTCCATTTTATGGATTTTGTGTCTTTAAATGCACTAAACACTGTCAACATGATTCTACTGTGACATCTTAGTTGGCAAACATATATGCACTTCTGAAATGCCCATTGGGCATTTAAAGCTCCATGAGAATTCCCATGGACACAACATGACCAGAGGTCATATACATGCACTAAAAAAAAATTGACTTAGGTTGAAACAATTCTTCTAAAAAGTAACATTTTAGTAAACATTGAATTTAAAATCTTCTGGATATTATTTTTTTAGCCTTTGATGTAGGATAAAATTTCATACTTTACGCATTTGAATTTCTCCAGTAAGCATTAAACCACACAGGATTTATAATAGGGATGGGTGAATGAACGGACAGATAAATGGGTAAATACCTCATATTTGCATGACAGGTTATAAGAAAACTGAATTAATAAAAAAATGCCAGGCCCTTCTTCTCAGAGGTGAACATTGAAATAAGAAGAAAAATGAAGGTAAAACCCCTTCTCTTAAGGGGTACTCTTATACCTTTAGGTCTGTGGCAGAAGAGACTCTTCTTGATTAAGGACTTGAGCCAATGAAGAATTCTAATCAGAAGGAGGGTGGAAGATGGTATAAAAATAAAAAGGAACTAAGAAAAAGACAGGAAATTAGTTTAGAGAATGGGAATGGCCCCAAAATTTTAGGTCCTCTGTATAGCTAGTTGAAACTTTTTTTTTTTTAAGATTTTATTTATTTGTTTGAGACAGAGAGAGATAGTGAGAGAGAGCACAAGCAAGGGGGGTGGGGGAAGGAAGAATCAGTCTCCCTGCTGACCCGGTTCCTCCAGGACCCCTGGACCATGACTAACCAACTGAGCCACCCAGGCACCCCTACTTGAAACTTTATAATAGAGACAATCTAAAGAAAATGGAATTTGTGATAGATTTTATTGGCATTTTTCGAGATATAATTTTAGCGATAGAATAGAGAAAAGATCATTCAGATGCAAAATGTTGAAACATGATACAAAGATGGCAACAAGGGAATGGAGAGTAGAGTCCAGGCCTGCAGAGCATTTCTTTGCCCCAAAGGCTAGGTCTTGAAGACCAATGAAAGGACATGGACGGCAGAAGGGAAGGAGCTGGCAAAGACCGGCATCTCCAGCTTGGGAGAAGGGAGGTATGGTGAGATCATCAATGGAGAATTCAGGAGAAAGGGCAACTAATTTAGTTGGAGAACTTAGTATAATTTTTCAAATGCTAATTCCATAGTAGGTGTGACACATTCGAGAAAAGGAATGCCTTGAGATTTCTGGAAGCCTAAGTCTGTCATTCCAAAGAGAGGCTGCAATTGTTTATTTATGAAGCACCACCAAAGTCAAAACCTGAAGAACAGAAGAAAAGGGAAGGGACCGCTAACATTTATTAGCAAAAGAAGAAGATCCAAAACAGGGTTTAAAAAAAAAATCAGAATCCTAATAAGAGAATCAGGATAGGCTGGGGTTCTGGAAGCCAAAGGAAAAGTGGGTTTTTAAGAAATAGGAAGGAAATAGTTAAGTCAAACACTATTGTGTTTTAGGGGAAAAAATCAAGAACAGTGTTAGTACAATATAGAAAGTCAGTGTTACTAAATAAGGCAGTTTCAACGTGTTTAGTGGGGGGAGTTTGAGTGTAACATGTTGGACAAGGAAAGCAGAAATTACTTTGTTAATTCATGTATTCATTCAGCTGATCCTTAGATATTTATTAACCATCTATTACATGCCAAACACATTTCAAGACACTGAGGATGTTGCAATGGACAAAATAAGCACCTTTTTGCTTACATTCTGGTAAGGAGACCATCCTTCCAAAAGATTCATCATGAGGAGTGGGAGGAATGAGCTATTGCTTGAATCGGGAAGCAGAGTAAGGGGAAAGCTTTTCAGGACAAAGAAAACCTAAGGGACCTGTGGCCTGAAGGAAGGAGAGGTTGGAAGGTAAAGGAGAAGAGATACCAAAGAAACCCAACAATAAACAGGAGCCCAAGGGCTACGGGAGAGGCAGGTGGCCTCCAAGCCTGCAGTAAAGGTTCCTTTGGTACCAGTAATCCTCCCTCTCTGGTCGCTGAAAATCCCCAAAGCCAAATACTTGAGGGGACCGGAAATTTAGGGAAGGCATTAGAGCTGTTCAATGATCCTGGCGTTGCTAAGTGTAAGACATCACCCAGATGACGGGCCAGATCTATATGACTGGATGCCACACAAACCTCCAAGAAAAGGGCACTTCAAACCCAAGGAGAACTCAGGAAGTGCCTCTCTGGTTGACCTTGATCTCCAAGACTACACACCAGCTCTGGGCCCAGAATCCCACACTGAAGGAAACTGCATCCCGGAAGCACCTACCCCTTAATTTTAAAGCCTTTAAGTGGAATTTCTAGTGAAGAGTTTAGCACAGGGGAGACCATGAAATCTTAAACTGATTTGAATGGTCTAGAAAACTCCTAGTAGTGGTAAGTACAACACAAGCAGGACTCGAGTGCTTTAGCCAAACCATACATCACCTACCTTCCTCAACACTTTACATTAACCAGAGACATATTGTGGTGGTGGTATTCTCAGACGAGTGGCTGAGCTAATTACACTCCCTAGAACACAGTATGCCATGTTCATCAATGGTTACAGAGTTCCTCTGGCGTTTCACTTTGTTTTCTTTTCCTCCTCTTTGTGCTCAGCTGAATTCTACCCCTCCCAACAGATACCTACCTCCTGCAATGTGTTTGAAATAGATCCTTAAATATGTGTGTATCCTTGTAAAACCACAGTCCTCTGTTTGTGTTGTTGATTTACATAAGGAGTATTTGCAATAAATCCCACACTGTTTCCTCTCTTTTCATCTCAGCATTAGGTTTTAAACATCCATGCATGTTGCTGAATGTACAGTCTGTCAGTATAATGCAAATTAGCTTATGTACAAACGGTAAAGAGGAGAATGATGTAGGATTACAAAGTTACACTGCTTCACAAGCTATTTTCCCAGCTTTAGAATGTTTACAAACACTAATAAAGAGCCTCTGATCACAAAGAACACAAACCCAGCTGAATGGTGCAAGCAGGGCGGACGGCAGTGGTGTTCTCAACGCCTGCTTAGTCCACATCCTCTTGTCTTGGCTTGACCACCTACCCACTTGGAAGGCTTTATATGTGCTTCTCTTCAGTCTTTTGTGCTTTTTGCTATTTTCTCCAAATTCAGCAGGCTGAACACTTCTTTACACTCCCTTCTGGCATGCTACATTCAAATTATGGTGATAACCCTTTCTATGTGCCTCGGTATTTTTTATGCATTAGGAATTTGATGTTTTTAACTGTTAATGCATCCATTAGAATAATTATTGTTCTTTTCAGTATTTTCATAGTGTAGTGCATAAGTTTGGAGTGACTTGCCCCAACCCTATTTTTCCCATTAGGGCTGTTAATGTTAGGGCACAGTTTTGCCAAACACGAGATTTTCAGTTTTCAAATATCATTTTGTAGAAGAAAAAGGGCATACATGTAAGCCACCTACGTTACAAGTTGAGTTACTTATGCTCTTCAGTATTTACTCACCCATTGTCTTAATAATGAATATTGGGGCCATCTCTAACATTGCAAATAATTCCATCAATAGCTAAGTGTAATACTTAAAGGAGACAATCCCAAGTTTCAAGGAATGTTTTTAGTTGGGAAGATAGAATAAATTTATAAAACGATGAATAAAAATAGTAGAAAATGATGTATGCCAGTTCCAGGTGAGTGATATAGCAAAACAATGGAAAGTGAAGGAAATATTCCATTAATGGTTTTAGCAAAATTGATTCTTTTGATAGGTTTCATTATTGAGATATTCACTACCCCTTTCTCATTGGACTCATTTCCATCAGGCCTATCTCTGAAAAAAGATAATACTTCTCACTCATGGTTATCAGTGTTGGTCAGATCATTTGCATTGTCCAAGAAAGGTGACTGGACATGATTGGGCCACAGCAGAGGAGAAGCTTTAATAGTCAAGGTATAATTCTCTCACCTCTCTTTCTTTTCTTTGGCACATCACAGATAAAGCCTGATCCTTCAGGATCTAGAATAAAAAAAGACATGGAGCAGAGTCTTAGCTAAACTGAGACGTTATAAGCCACTGACATGTGGGGTTCTTTGTTACTGCAGCTTAAACTTGAACTGACTAATGGAACTATTCATTTGGGATAGAAGGGGAAGAAGTTAAATCCTTGCTTTTCACTATAAGTTAGTTAATTGAGGAAAAAAGTATAAAAGCATGGGGGAAAATGGAGTAATTTTTTGATATATCTGAGTACTGATAGACTTTATAAATAAGGTATACAATCCAATAGCCATGAAGTGTGACATTTTGAGCTATGTAAAAATTTAATATGCAACAACACATATAATTATACAGCCTGGGAGAACATTTTGATTGAGTATATATATATATATATATATATATCAAGCAAGTGACCTATAGCTATAATGCAAATATGGATTTCAATCCAAAGCAATACAAAAAAATAATAAATTGGAAAAGTGGGCAAAAGCAATACAAAAAGAAAAAAATCAAATGGCCATAGAACATAGGAAGACATGCTCGAACTTAATAACAAGGAAAGGGAAGCAAATTAAAACAATGAGGTAGTATTTTTTTTTAGCCCTCAGATGCCTTCTGTCTGGGAAGGACCCTGCTTTAATAGTGGTTGTCTCTCAAAAGGAGAGGAGTGCCAGGAAAGAAACAAATGCAGCCCGCAACTCCCTTATTTTCTGTGGCATTTTATTGTTCACGTGGATGTATACTGTTTGGGCAACTGGATTTCATGCATAAATCTCATGGAAAATTCATCATAGAACAATATGAATGATCAAGAGAGGTTTCACGGTACAAGGGACATTTAGCTTGAGGGATAACAAGGACTTAGAGCAGTGGTTCTCAACTACTAGAAACGTTGCCCACTAGGGGACTTCTGGAAATGTCTGGAGATATTTTATTATTTACAAGGAGAAGGTTCTACTGACAGCCCAGGGATGCTGTTTGACATACTACAGTATACAGGATAGCCACCCACACCAGAGAATTACCCAGCATGGAATATCGTAGTGTTGTGGTTGAGAAACTCTTAGAGAAAGAGATGGTGCCTTTCTCAAAGGGAGAATGGCCTGAGCAAAGGCATGGGCGAGAGAATGTCAACAGTGTAAACACCGATTAAACTAGTTATACTGGAGCAAAGGGCTCAGGTATTCTCAGAGGGCCATTCAACACACCACTAAGACACTCCTAAGAATTTTATGCTCTTCAGGGGATGAAGCAGGGGGAAATAAAAACAGCATTAAAGCTTCTTTGGTTGATTTGCATTACTTCAGACTTATTCCATTTGACTTTATACTCCATGATTATTTAAAAGTTTTCCATTTTAATCAAGACTATTTACTGCATTTTAGAAGTCTGTTCTTCATAAAATAATACCACATGTACATAATGACATTTTGAATGTTCAATTTGATGCTTTTTTTAAAAAAGTGAGTTCCACAAAATAATAATAATAATAATAATTAGCAAATGCTCAGTTCTAGCTGATAAACTAGGAAAGCCCAGCATGAGGGAGAAAATAACTAAGAGAATAAAGCACTCGTTTTTAATGAAATCTCTGGCACAGAGTGTCAAAAATATACTCTGGCAAGAATTGCCATGCAGAAGGTGAACCTAGGAATCCCTGCATCCAAAGCTATTGGTCAGGAGATAAATCACCCTCCTTACTCAAACTCCAGTGGATATCCTTGCAATTGCAGTACCTCCAAGAACAAGGTTTTCGTCCACATTCTCTACACAGTTCTACTAGATTAACTGTGACATGACTTCCTCTGGCAAACATCTTTTCAGTCCTGCTGTACATGAATGATTTGGTAGTGAGAAAGGGATCCTTTGGCCATATTCATTTTTTTTTTTTAATGATTTAACCGGGGTTGTCAGTATATAGAGCATGAGGCACAACTGTTTACATTTTACCAAGATGTATCTGGGCCATACGATGACTCTCCCAAGATTTCAATTCCCAATTACCTAGCTTACTGGGGATAGAGTCCAAAAAGCCCTTTTGATTTACCAGTGTGCGCCTGTAGTTTGACAGGATGCACCAATAAATCGCAAGGTCTGGGCTAACCTGGCAGATACTCTAAGCGAATGCATCACAATAGTCTAGTGGGACCATTTGAAACATCTTCAGTAACTGGAGAAAGAAAGAAGAGACATCCATCTCCCTTAGCTTAGGCAGCTACAAATGCCTGGGTCCTTAGCGAAGTGGAGCAGAGCATTGTGTTAACGAGACCAAGGTCACAGATCTGCTGATTGCTGTGTGGCCCACTTAATTCTCTTGTGTTACATGACCACAGTACATACATAAGTAAAACTCCTTGCGCTCCATGGAACCCAATGGGAAATTGTAAATGGAATAAAACAAAAGCAGGACAAAGAGGATCATAATCCCTTCTTATGGATTAGGAATGATGAATGCACAGAACTCCATTAACTAATCACTTTTGACATAGCATTTCCTGAATGTTTTCCTGCAAATCTGCATTCAAATTAAAGGTAATCACTTTGTTGAAAAAGGACACTTTTGTAAAAAATGGACAATTGAGTGAAAATTAAGTGTCCAACTTTTGTGCTACCAGGAAGATGAGTAACTTTTGAATGATCTTTTTTCTTTATCATCTGCTTTTCTTATCATCATAGGAATAAACTAAAATGGAAATTGCGATTTAGAAAGAAAGGAGAGAAATCCTACGAACTGTAGGTTGTATGCCCCCTCCATTGGTTCTCTTCTTGGTGAAGAGATGGTGAATGAACGTAGTCACCCTGCCACCGAATCTCTCCCACCAAAAATTCCTATGTAGCACTCTCACACCTTGCCTCTCCAAGTGCAATTCATGAACCAACAGTGTCAGCATCACTTGGGAATTTGTTAGAAGTGCAGGACATCAGGCTCTTCCCAGACATATTGATTCAAAATCTGCATGTTGATAAGGTGCCCAGGCAACTCATATGACCATGAGAGCTGGAAAACACAGTCCTAATGGAGATCTGGGAAATGACAGGCACTGTAGCTCATACAGGTCACATCTGTAGGGTCACCTGTCCTCAGCAGCCATTCCTTGATGTGCTAGTCACCTGCTTTACAAGGCTGAGAGCACCTGGAGTTGTTTTGTCATTGACTTGTTTGATGAGAATCCTTTTCAGAACTCATTGACATTTCACGTGGTGTCCCAGTCATGGAGATGTCTAAAAGATCAGCATGTGAGAGCAACCAACAAAGCTTTCTCAGCTCATGTTCCTTCACATCTGAGTGAAAATCAAAGGCAGACATTGAATACAAATATGACTTACTAGATGTTGACGAACCAGTTAAATATGAATGGCTTACCTGTAGTACCATCAAAAGTGGCCACATTGTATATGCTTGCCATTTGAACCTGCTGTGCTGTGGAAAACATCATTTTGTGATTGAACTTGTTAGCTAATAAAAATAGTAATTATAGAAATAACATATTCTTCGATGACCTCATGTGCAAGTAACCCTTTTCAAAAATTTAGAACCAGTGATTACATATGGGACACAGGAAAGCCCATTGGGTGAATTTTTTTTTTCTAGTTCTACTATTATTTTTTTTATTTAGTTTTTTTTTTTTTTCAGCATAACAGTATTCATTGTTTTTGCACCACACCCAGTGCTCCATGCAATCCGTGCCCTTTATAATACCCACCACCTGGTACCCCCACCTCCCACCCCCCACCCCTTCAAAACCCTCAGATTGTTTTTCAGAGTCCATAGTCTCTCATGGTTCACCTCCCCTTCCAATTTCCCCCAACTCCCTTCTCCTATCTCCCCATGTCCTCCATGCTATTTGTTATGCTCCACAAATAAGTGAAACCATATGATAATTGACTCTCTCTGCTTGACTTATTTCACTCAGCATAATCTCTTCTAGTCCCATCCATGTTGTTACAAAAGTTGGGTATTCATCCTTTCTAATGGAGGCATACTATTTCTTAGTGTATATGGACCACATCTTCCTTATCCATTCGTCCGTTGAAGGGCATCTTGGTTCTTCCCACAGTTTGGCGACCGTGGCCATTGCTGCTATAAACATTGGGGTACAGATGGCCCTTCTTTTCACTACATTTGTATCTTTGGGGTAAATACCCAGGAATGCAATGGCAGGGTCATAGGGAAGTTCTATTTTTAATTTCTTGAGGAATCTCCACACTGTTCTCCATAGAGGCTGCACCAACTTGCATTCCCACCAACAGTGGAAGAGGGTTCCCCTTTCTCCACATCCCCTCCAACACATGTTGTTTCCTGTCTTGCTAATTTTGACCATTCTAACTGATGTAAGGTGATATCTCAATGTGGTTTTATTTTTTTTTAATTAATTTTTTATTTTTTATAAACATATATTTTTATCCCCAGGGGTACAGGTCTGTGAATCACCAGGTTTACACACTTCACAGCACTCACCAAAGCACATGGAACAAATAATGCTAAAATTTATATGGAACCAGAAAAGATCTCAATGTGGTTTTAATTTGAATCTCCTGAGGGCTAGTGATGATGAACATTTTTTCATGTGTCTGATAGCCATTTGTATGTCTTTATTGGAGAAGTGTCTGCCATTGAATTTTTTTAACAAAAAAGTCCATCTTTTTAATAAACTATTATGTAAAGAATCTGTTTTTTAAAATGTGTCAAGTATTTCTACATTTTAAAACCTACACCCAAGAATGAGACAACTCTTAGGGAAAGGTATCAAGGTTCACTAGGTCAAGGGCATTGAACATAGAATTCAATATTTACACTCAGTACCTTTGTCTCAGTATTTAATAAAGTAGATGTAAACAGTTAAATGTGACTTACCTTTGTGACGCACATTTTTAACTTAAAATGCTGAAAGTATAGAACACGTTTCTAACCTGAATTCTGACTCTCTGGCTCTCTGTCCTCCAGTTTTTTAACAGTGTTATGCTGTGCTATGTCTTTTTCAGAGACCACAATATTAGGAACAAAGGTCATAAAAAATAACAAGTGTGATTTCTTTGATCTGACAGCAATCAGTCAAGCTGATTTTGTTTTTTTCTTCTTGGGTGGTTGTCTATTGCAAATTGTCCTTTGTTAGGAAGACAGATTTCTCTATGTCCGCTCCTCTGCTTGGGCTTGGCCCTGTCTTGGGGCCAGACATCTGACCGTTGTGTATTGGGATATGAGTATGTATGCACCAAAGCTGCAAGCTTCCGGGGCATGGAGAGTGGCCCCCGTGGCGCCAGGATGGAAGTGCTTACTGAATAAATAAGCAAATGGGTTACCATGAAAGCAGGCTAACAATTCAACTGGCAGGCTCACACTTCAGACCAGCCAGCCACACTCATGCTCCGCCTTCATCTTTTTTGCCACAGGCCACCAGCACACATTCCGTAGCAATTTTCAAAAACATTTTTGGAGCAGGCTTATGTCTCTTCTGATTTGGCAGACACGCTGTATATCTACTGCGATGAAAGAACATTGTCATTAAGCCCACAAACCCCTGACAGCTGGAAAAGGAATTCCAAAGTGGAAATGCCCACTTGTGACCCTTTCTCATCATAAAGATGAGAACTAACTAATTTTTTAGGGAAATTAAGGGAAAGGGATATAAACTGGACTGACCTTGTACTGGTTATAGCAACCTGTAAACCAAATGCCTGTGTTGAGGAGAAGGCCCGAAAATATTCAAGCAGATTCAGACTTTCTCCAGGAAAATGCATTGACATAACTCTAGTGAGGTTGATTTTTGGTCTGGGACCTCTGATATCATTTCAATCTAAATCTCCTGAAATAAAAGACTTCTTTAAACATGTTGGTCCTTGACCTCATAGGAACTTGGAGGGCAAGCATACATGTCCCTGAGATTCATCTCTTTTCAATATGCAGGCAAAAAGCTATCAAGTTTAGACCTTTGGAATTTATCTACGCTGTTTACAGTTTTAAGAGCCACCAGGTTAGACAGAAGTTAGCAGCTGGAAAACCCCCTTCCAGCAGGCTCTCAAAGTGCACTTACAAGCTGAGTTAATACATCTGCTGAAGTAAACCTCTTACCCTCATTTTGCTTTTCTCCCCAGACCAAGTGTTGGGGCATTTCAAGTCTACTGGAAGTGGAAAAAGAGAAGTCAAGGTAAAGTTTATAAAAAGCATCCATTCAAGTTTTGAAAATCGATAGTACTTCCAGGAAGGAATGGACTAGAATTACCATTGTTGTATTGGTTGTTCAAATTTTACGTTGGAAAAAAAAGTGTTTTAAGACTTTTGGTATAATTTCTCATTCATGACAATAATGAACATAAATGACATTTGGTTAGAAAAGAAACCCAAATCACAGGCGCCGGCCTGCTATACAAAGTTATTTTTGCCTGATAATGCCACCTCGAATTGAATTACTGTCTACCAACAGACCCCATTTATAGACTTTATCCAAGAGTGACAGGACAACTCTCACACATGCATTTATTTCTTTAGATTTATATCACCAAGGCCTCTGGGCAAATACACAGACAGAAAGTTCATGCACAGCCTTTCCAACAACCTTTCTCAGTGACATTCCAGAAACGACTACAGTAAAATCAGTCTTGTCAACAAATTGGAGCTTCAGTGTTTAATTTATATAAAAACCATCCATTTTCACTTGGTTTCATGTAATACCATTCACTAATCTTGGTGATAGATATTTACACAGTATTCTAACAAATAATTGTGGGAAAGAATCTATCCATTACCCACTTATGCTGAAAATCCAGCATTTGCTATTGTACATATCTAAAAACTTGTATTATATCCAACTACAGAATCAATACAAAGGCCTTCAATCCTATTAATATTTAACACAATCATTATTTTAAAGACAGTATTTAGAAATAGGTGTATTCTATAAGTATATTGTGGAATATTTAGCAAACATCCTTTCATGACATTCTTTTTAACTTGACTAAAATGTTGATCTATAATATAAGTCATATAGTACATAATTTTTATTTGTTGGTATTAATCAATCCTCTTATTTTAATGGGAAATTTTTAAATTGCACATTTCAAGTATGATGTAAATGTCAAAAATGATGTTCCATGAAACAGATGTTGTGAAATGAAGCTTTATCTTCTCAACACCAATAAAAAGTGAAATTTAAGCCCTTACTATCTTTGTGATGCCTCAGACACATAAATACAACTGTAGAGCTGGAAGACACATCTCAAATTCATACTCAATTCAATATCATCATTTAAAACATTAGATCTAAGAGCCGGAGATGTTCATTGACTTTCTCAAGGTCACAGGGGTAGTCAGAGACAGATTGGGACTTCAATACCCCAGCCAGTCTTCATGTGCTTCCCTTCTCAGAATTTGGCACTTGACCCTGCTACAGTGATGTCTTTTTAAAGATGCACACACCTGGCTCCAATCCTGTTAGTCTACTGGAAAGAAAAGAAGAGGCACAGAGGCCCTCTCATTGTCCAGTGTTAACGTTTTTCAGAGACAAGACAAGTAACCTAAGTATGGAGCCACTTTGATGAAATATTAAAATATTGACATCTTCCTGGGCAAATGTCAAGGAGGATTCGAGTTTCTGATTTTCCTTAGTCCTGTGATGTCTGTGGGAACGTTTCAGAATCTGGGCACAGGAATGAGTTATCCAGAAATCCAATGCCAATTTAATTGGCAAAATAAATAAATAAATAAATAAATAAATAAATAAATAATTGAAAAAATAAAAACAATAATAATAATAAACCAACACACTTGTGACTTATGGAGGATATGGGACAGAGAAAAAGCAACGTTAGGCAGGTGCTCTTTGGATACATCAATCTTTCCAATAAACCAGCACTTTATTAAATAAAGAAAAATTATTCAAAATCTCCTTTGGAGCATCTTCTCTGTACCTCCAGTGCCTAAAAAAATGCCTGACATTTAGTGAGTTTATTGAATGAACTACTCATTGATGTCCCTTCCATAAGTAATAAACCTATCAGTACAAGAAAACAGTTGTAATGTGACTTTAGGCAAAGGCTGGCTGGTTTCTGGGGTTTTGCTTTATGACTGGTAACTCAACTGAGATGAGAAAGTCCAGAACCAGGTACAAGGTCAGCAGGATTGTAAGGCTGTCTGGGATGTTTATATTCAGGAATCAACAAAACTAAGCATCATTAATAATTTGAACACAACCCAAAACCAGAGGTAAAAGAAAGAAATAATTTCCAGGTGATTGGCACTCGTCTCTGAAAAAATGAGTGGGTATCTGGAGATTTTATTGGTGGAAGAAGGAGACATAATCCCTTTCCCTGTTCTGCAGATACACATGTATTTAGATATAATGGATGCATTAAATATTCTAGATGTTTCATCTGTTTTCTTTTTCTGTTGTTAAACTGAACAGTGCTAAAGTTGAGTTGTGTGAATCATTAAAATTCTCTCTCCAGCTCTATATCCAGATATGGCTTAAGAACAAAAAGACAAAATTGTAATGGATAAGAAGCAAAGGTTCAGAACAGGGCTTCAGTGGTGTTGGCCATGGATCCTTCTGGCAAATCCAGTGAACTACTTTCATAGCAGTGCTTTAAGTGTATAAAATATACACGTATATAAAATAAACAAAAATATTTAATATAAATATAAAGGTAATACAGGTAATTAGTATAAAATACTGAGAAGTCCAAAGGAAACAAATTACATTGAAATGCACTTAGAAAAACCTGTGTTTTTTTGTGGGTGATACAGTCTACAGACCCTATAGATAATCCTGTGATTGCACTCATATTAAAGAAAATGTTTAACTTTAGTCAGAGGTGAATCAACACAAACACGCAGTTTTTTCCCATCCAAGTTCATGCAATCCCTAAATTCTTCCCACAAATTTTTGAGGACCTGGAGATCCAGGTTAAGAACCCCCGATTTGGAGTAAGACAAATCGTAAGTTGGAAATCTAGCTCTGCCATGGATGATTTCTGTAAAAAGGGTAGGCTACTTAGTTTCTAAGAGCTCCATAAATAGGGAGGCATAAGTACACATCACGCGGATGCGGAGCTGTTGAGAGAAATAACGTGTGTGACATGGTTAGCACACTTCCTGGCACATATTAAACTCTCATTATGCTTTCGATATCCAGTGGGACAATCTTCCCTGCCTGATAGTATGGTCTTTTCCAGTAAGTTCCAAGTAAGCATATTATCTTCCTTCTCTGTTGCTGAGGATTGCATTTCTCTTCATCTTTAGCAGCTTGATTCACAACCAAAAGAAAAGCAGTGCTGAAGGGATCAAAGTCCACAACTGATTCTAGAAGAGCCCTAATATAAACTTTGCTAAACCAGAAATTAAAAGAATGCTTCATAAATTAAACAAAATAAAAAGTAAGCTTTCACATATCCAAATTCACACAGTCAGGGTGGAGGTGGGCATTCAATTTAGGGCCCTCAATCCCTTAGGTGAATAAGCCAATATGGCGCCTCCAACAACATGCATACCAATTTTGAATGTGCTGATCTTATCAAGTAGGTATTTGTACTTAATTGACCCAAAACTCTTTAGTTTCAGAAAAGCTAAGAAGAAGAAACTCTTTGGGTTGGTGATTTAATTTTAGTAGGGAGACTTCCTTTTCTAGAATGTATAACCAGGGGAGCCTGGGTGACTCAGTGGGTTAAAGCCTCTGCCTTCAGCTCAGGTCATGATCCCAAAGTCCTGGGATCAAGCCCCACATCGGGCTCTCTGCTCAGTGGGGAGCCTGCTTCCCTCTCTCTCTGCCTGCTTCTCTGTGATCTCCATCTGTCAAATAAATAAATAAAATCTTAAAAAAAAAAAAATGTATAACCAACCTATGGCCACTGTCAATCTCACCACCACTGATGGCTGTCATGGGGACACACAGTCTAGGGGAATAAAAAAAAAAAAAATTTCAACAGCTTCTACATCAAGATTTAAGTGAGAAAATCCATGTAAAAGCATTATGAAAGTTGTTTTTTTTTTTTAATCATCAGTTCAGGTATATTTTCACTAATGATACTGAGTTTTGCACCCTCGAATTAGAGCATGGAGAGTGGGCCAGCATGTCAAGGATTTTTGTGAAGCAGAGAAACCTGTTTCTTCCAAAAATGAATTGATAAAAAATTATGGTATTCTTCCCTCAGAGTTTTGGATGCTTCATTATTATATTATTTAGTGAAGAGATACATGAAAATTTCATTAACATTGTTATTAATTATAATACATTCAAATTTGGAAAACTTCCAGTGAGGGGATTTTATTTTCCTGAGACATAAATTATACCTATAAGCCCTTAAAAAGTGTTACTCTTTCTAGAAAATGGGAAATATCCCTTTTAGCTATTAAAGTAAGAATGAAAATGTCCTTTTTATGGCCACGAATTATTCAAATCTTACTTGTGTGCTCTCTATATTGTACCATTTACTTCATATTTTCTTTTTTAATTTCTTGTCTATCAACCTTAAATTCCAAACTGTATGAACATACAAAACCTCATGTGCCCTAGTTGTGTGACCTTGGATAAGGTGTTTTATCTAAGACTCAATTTGTTCAACTGTGAAATGAAAATAATAATAGTAATCAAGTAGGATTGTTTGAGAGTTTTGAGAAAATCTGTAATGGTGGCAAGGTGCTTGGCACATAGAAGTACCCCATAAATAATAATCATTATTTTTTCTTATCTTCCAAAGCATTGATAGTCTTGGCTTCTTAACAAAACAGCTATATTGTTTAATTACATCTAATACTCTAAATGTCTTACAAATCACCAGTCATATATCCCACAGAGAAAAATCAGGAATTTGTCTTATATATATTTATATATGAGTCAAGGAAGTACTATTAAAAACCATATTACAATTAAAAGAAGGACTTTTGTTTCATGTTCTGTGGTTCCAAATTTCCTTTTTGTATTTTTATTATATATTTTTTTTTCTCTGAATGGAGAAAAGAGTTATATAATTTTCCATGAATCATTAAAATTGCAACTAGAATTAGTATTCCAATTTTTAAGAAAATTACTGCTTTTTAAAAACTTTTGCTTTATACTTTTCTAGCATAACAAATGACTTAATGTCAAAAAAATAATAATTACATAGGACTTTACTCTTTATACAGTTACATGTAAAGAATAAAATGTTATAAAATGTTTACCAGACACTATAGACTTTATAATAGAGACAAGCATTATTACAGTCTTACAGATAAGAAAGTCAGGCTTCAGAGCCATTGCATGATTCCCCAGAAATCCCGTCCCAGTTAGTGGCAGGACTGAAAATGTAGGCATAACAGGTTGGCAAAAAACAAAGCAAAACAAACAAAGATCTCATTTGTCAGGTTTTTCAATACCCATGGTCCAACATGGCCCACTATCGCCAATTTCAAACCACCAATGATTTGACAACCCGTGTGTAAAATTCCTGAATATTTAACAAATGGTTCTCTTGGTACAAAAGCACTTCTGTCCATCACTGGAGGGCTGTCTCCAGATTTTAGACTAGTGCTCTCTCCACTTCACTAGGCCATAACTTCAACTTGCATTGCACATGCATGTATGGGTGTATGTGTGTTTTCTATATTTTTTTTGTTTTTACATCTGTGTGTTTCTGTTGGGGGTTATGAGTATGAGCTCTGGGGTCAACAGCTGCCTCAGTTCAAATCCTGGGTTCCACCTCTTCTATATTGTGGATCTGACCTTTGGCAATTTACTTAATTTCTCTGTGCTCAATTTACTCATCTGTGGAATGATGATAATAAAAGCTAATAATAGCACTCACTTCCCAGGGTCATTGGGAAGCTTAAATAAAATACGTATAAAATGCTTAGGACAGTGCCTGGTATACAGAGCACTCAACAAACAGTAGCTCACTGATATAAGTACACAACTGTAAATAAATACAGGAAACACTAATATATATCAGTTAATACTTAGAGCTTGTAAGTGATAGAACTGAGACTAGAGATTCCATACTCTTTACCAATATGCCATACTAGCTGTCAATGCATATATTAATAAAATGAACTAATACATTAATAGGGATAATACTATATGGTAGGATTATGGATTATATTTATCTTTTCCTTTATAATATTTTTCATATTTTCAAGACTGTTCAAATATTACATTTACATATATATGAGGATGTGTGTGTGTACAAAGACACACATACACTTTTATAGATAGAGATATAGCTGGCTTCCTAAAAGCAACCTCAGCACATGTCTATGTGTATGTTTATCTTAAGGCTCTAATATATAATATAATATAATATAATATAATATAATATAATATAATATATTATACATATCAACTTTATATAATCTCCTTCTACCTAGCCTTCTCAATAAAGAGATACAACTCTACAAAACATTAATGATAAATGTAGATTTTTCTGAAAATATTGACGGGAAGACAGCCCTTACAAGAGTCCCAAAACAAAAAATTCTTAGATCTCTTCCCTCCTCTAAAGTAACCCCCAGCCCACCTTCCTTCTCTCCCTACCTCCCGTGGGCTCTAAAGGCCACTGATATATTCTGAGTGCTTTAGATTTCAAATGTCGTTCAACACAACAAAGATCAGTTCAGGCTCGGTCTCCTTTTGAAGCAGCCGAAGGGCTATCTGGGACAACTCCAGTGGGACACTGTACAGTTCAGTCCCACCCCTACTCCAAAGCATTAATATAAGGTTCAGTCAACCTGCACGCCCCCCCAAAAAAAAAGAAATTAAAAAGCATGTGTCACATTGGTTGGAGGGGAATCTGAGACTAAGAAAATACAATTTATTGGCTTTTTGCCCATTGAGAATATTACCAAACACCAAATTTCCGAAACTAACTGATACTTGTCATCAGTACTTCCATTTAGCTATCATCTTAGCCTTTAGACACACAAGAGTGATTCAGATCATTTAATCAAGCACGTTTTGAAGACTATTATGTCAGTCATTCATATTCAACAATTGCTTATTGGTGTCAGCTACAGCGTTAGATTCCGGAGGCTGCAAACAGGAATGAAAAATAGTCTCTATTTTAGAAAGCTTATAGTTTAATGTGCAACACATTAAGCATACTCAGGATTCGAAAAAATGAGCCTTGGTTTCTCAATACTGGAAAGTAGACTTCTGGAACTAAGAGTGCTTGTTTCTCTGGTTAAATATATATATATATATCAATGAGTTTTTTGGAGAATGAGCAAGTGAATGAATGAATAGAGGCAGGAAGGGTAGTTCCAGAGATGTTCGTGGCTTGAATATATTTATACTAAGTGTTTGATGTATATACATAAGGATCTCTTGGTATCTCAAAGAAGTGTTTCCAATATCAGAACCATTCAAGACCAGTGAAAGGCAATATATTGATTAGTTTTCAAGAGAACACAAAATTAATCTGAAAAGGAAAGGCTTTCTTTTTATTTATTCTATTTAGAAGACCCTCAAGAGTCAAAATTCCCAAAAAGAAACATTAGCATTAGTTGGAAGAAATAAAGAAGAAACTATATAACTTAAAAAAAAAAAAAAAAAGAGAGAGAGTTAAAATGAGTTGCAGAGACTGGCCAAAGAAGAAAATAACAGGGAGGACCTTAGTGACCTACAAAACGACCCATCTGTGGACGACAGGACATAAGAAGCAAAAACCTTAGACACGGAAAGAACTGCACATGGTTCCAGCACAGGCTTTTGTAGGAAAGATTAAAAAAAAGAAAGAAAGAAAGAAAAGGAAAGCATCAGCAGCCAGATTATGGGAATAAATACTAGGGAAGAAAGGCAGACTGCTTTATGAAGTAATACATCCCCATCTCTGAAAGCATCAAAAGAGGATGTGGATAAACAAGGATAAGGTAGAAGTGATCACTCATCGAGTACAGGGTCAGGCTATATGACATCTGAGTACTTGAGGTTCACTCTAATGTGGGAAAAATTCTTTGTATGAATACTTTGAAACAAAAAAGCCTGAGGGCATACAGTGAGAGCAAAAACAAAGGAGACTGGAGAGAAACTAAGTGTTTAAAAAAAGGGGGGGGAGTTGGGGGGGCGCGTGGAGAGAACCTGTCATCCAATATGAAATGCCAATCACACCAGATTTTCCTTTGGAAGACGCCACTGCGTGTCCAAGAACACCTGCTCCTGGTGTTACTACAAGGGCAACCGTCTATAACAGGGTCTGACGAAAACCCTTTCAAGGGCCCAGAACAAACCCTGGTTCTGATTATGGCACAGCAGCTGCAGGGGGGCTCCGGGCACAAACTGTGCCGGGAGCCCAGTCCACGGGCTCATACCACAGGTTCTCAAGGCGGGTTTATGAATCCCCCGGAGCCCACGAGTAATTCACACCACGCTAGTTACTAGTCCAATAAATGCCTTTCCTTTGCTTGAGAAATTCACCCCTGCTGGGATTTGAACCATAGACCCTTAGATCCAGAGGAACTAGAATCAATCTGGTGATGACCAGCTCCAGGAATATTCACTGAATCAGCTCCCTGTTAACTCCCCAAGTGCTTATAAGTTGCTAACGGAGGAAGGTTCGTGCTCACGGAACGTATTGCCTTGAACTAAATGAATAATCACAGCTTTGTGACAAAAAACCTGATCGGGAGGCCAAAGATTTTGGTTCTTTCCCATTTCCCATTGTCCATTCTCTCCAGCAACAATATCGGGTGCAGGAAATTAACTATTTTGTTTTCCTTTCAAAATGAATCTGAATTTAAAGTTTCCTTATCCTCTGAGATAATAGCTTTTTCTAGTAAGCTAATTTTTTTTCCCCTAAAAACATTAACTGTAGTTACTTTCTTTGGAAAGTAAGTCTGTAACGTTTCAGAAATTGAGCCTTCATCTTTATCAAGAATTCAAGTTCTTTAAGAAAGATCAACACTTCCAAAATTAACATTATAAATTATATGGAGAGACAGACTCTCAACTGAGTAAAATCCCTATTTCCTAATAAACTTCCAGCATTTATTTTCTTTTCTCTAATTTTATTACTCTAAGGTTCACTTTAATGCAGTTGTATTAGGACCAGGAAAATTAATATTAAACTACTAGAAATGAAAAATCAAGACACTTCTAATTTAAGGATCTTTGTGGGTTTTTTTGTTGTTGTTGAGAGTGGGATTTTTGGGGTCTTTTTGAAATGGTGCCTCTGAATTTGTTTTCCTGGCTGTTTGGCTGTTTGGATGTTCATTATGTATGTTAGCAAGAACCAAACTTTCTTTCAACAATGTATACATAATTCAGAGGCTGGAACGTGCCAAATGAGAATGATAATGTCCTCATTTACTACAAGTTCTTCCATTTCCCCAGACCCTACAATATTTTGAAACATTTTTACTGCAGCGGTAATATATTCTATGCAGAAGGTGCTATCATACACCAACACAGAAAGCGTGATGTCTCCTGCAGTAAACACACAAATGAGGCAGAGACCCTGCCCCAAATCCCTGTTTCTGCTTTCTCACAAGGTCTGGTGGTCCTGCTAAGTCTGACATTAAAAACTTCATCTTTATGCCACTGTTTTGATTTTTAAGCCAGCTACAAGAAAAGAGCTCCACAATTTGCAACTTTGATAAGTTACTGATATTAAAATACCAATTAGTATTTCTTCTTCTCTTTCTTTGAGAATAAAGAGAGAGGATAGATATCAAAAGATGGCAGATTTTAATTATTTCCCTTTTGTGAAAACTCTTTGTTTCAAAATACAATAAAATGCTTCTGGGCATAAATGTACCATTTATGCCAAAAAGGAGATGTAGGTAGATGTGGAAATGGCATCAACAAATTTTGTATGTTGTGCACATTTTCCATTTGCCTGGTCTTCTGCTAGATTTTTAGGACATGATTCTCACTGAGGAGAATATAAATTCACATAAATCTATTACGAATGAAATAAGGTGGTGAAAACTGTCAGAGGGGTCCAAAGAGATGTGATTTACATTTGGGGGAATAAGCAGAAAACTTCTTTAGTGGAGGTCCCTAGGTGAAAAAGGCCAGTTTCTCAGATGAGAAAGGCATGGAGAATGAGACAGGAATTCACACTAATCTTAAGAATACAATGAGAAAATGCAAGGGATCAGCCACCAGTGAATGCTCAAGGCAGATTCAGGGAAAAATAATAGGCTTCCCTGATAAAGTAGAGAATAAGTATATGATGGTCCTCTGAATGTAAGATGCCATGGGTGCTTGATGGAAAGAGGTTATTAAAAGCACGTACTCCCTACAGCCAGTTAGAGGTCAAAGGAAAGACTCAATGCAGGAAATGGCCCCTGGGAGCAGAAAGGTAATTTTCTTTCTAAAAGTTGAACCAGAAATATGAAATGCTGATGACAGTATCCATATGGTGAAGTCATCATAAGGGAAGTGTTATCTCAAAAGGAAGGAAAAAAAAAAATATCAGGGAATCCTGGTCATCTAACGATGAATTCTAGAATAAAACCTATCAAAAGCAGTATTTCGGTAATGGTAATAACCCAATAGAAGAAAGAATATGTGAGCAGAAGAAATGTTATTTCGTGCAGAGTAAAGGGGCATTCAGACATCTTGGCAGATTTCATTTTACAGAGGTCAAAGGAAGATGCTGGGCTATTTGTCCATTACGGCAACATAATTCCCAAAGACAGGGCTCATTAAGTGTCTGGTCAGAAGGAAGTATGCTTAAGACTATCTACTTCCCTAGTCCAGATTTTATCTCCTCTTAACTTATTAAATTCAACTGTGCTTCCTTGGGATAGACTACCCAGATTGTGGGTGACAGCATCAATTTGCAAAGCTTCCCATTGCAAAAAAAGAATTTGCATTCCAGTGTATCCATTAGTTTCTCATAAACAAGGTGAGAATCACCTTAGAGGCTGATCAACACTTAGGACACCAAAAATTCAAACTGAGGGTTTTACTAAAATACTGATGTCTTCATAAATGTTGTCTGGGTCACAGCCCACTCCACTCTGCCATTTTTGTCCTACCATTCTTTAACTTTAGTGAAACTCTGAAGAGGCAAAACCTATTGATGTATGTATGTGTGGTGAGCAAAATAATGCCCCTTCCAAAGGTGTTTGCCTTCTAATCCCTGTGACTATATTTGGTTACATGGCAAAGAGAATTAAAGCTGCAAATGAAATTGGGATGCTCATCAGATGACCTTAAAATAAGGAGATCATCCTGAATTATCAGACAGCCCAAGATAATCATAAGGATCTGTAAAAGTGGAATAAGGGGCAGAAAAAGAGAGTCAGAGGGAGATTTGATGAGGGAAGCAGGGTCAGAGAAATGCCTCCCTGGCAGCTTTGAAGATGAAAGAGGAGGCCACCAGCCAAGGAAAGAGAGTATCCTCTAGAAGCTAGAAAAGGCAAGGGAACAGATTCTCCCCAAGAGCCTCCAGAAGGAACACATCCTCACCAGCACCTTAGTTATGGTCAAGTATGACCCATGATGGACTGACTCTGAGACCACTGAAAGATAATAGTGTTGTTGTCTTAAGCTACTGTCTTTGTGACTGTCTGTTACAGCAACAATGAGAAACTGATACCACATGTATACTGCAAAACTGCATCACAGTTACAGCAGCAATAAGACACTGATACCACATATATACTGTAAAACTGCATCACAGTACAGTTGAGTTAGACTTAAGCTGGCTGTGTAACCGAGAATCTAAGTCTGTCTGTCTACCAGGATGATTAAGATAATAAGCTTTGACAGGCTCCCATGCTCAGCACAGAGTCTGCTGGAAGATTCTGTCTCTCCCTCTGCCTCTTCCCCCTGTCTCTCTCTCTAACATAAATAAATATTTTTAACAAAATATAATAAACTTTGGAAGTAGACAAACCCAGATACAAATCCCAACTTGGACCATTTAACGGCAATATGAGTAAATTATTTAACCTCTTCAAGCCTGAACTTCATCCCTTCTTCATAAAAAGAAAACCTACCTCACAGACTGGAGTGAGAATTTAATAAGATAAAGTTGCCTAGTCCAGTAAAAATGTCTGTGAAGCACTCACATTTTGGGAAAGTGTTTAATAAAGGGAAGTAACGCAATGATTTAAAAGAACTAATTAGCACTCCTATTAGTGGCTGAGGCTGCATCAGTGAACATGTCAGACAGTGAAAAATAACCACATGATTTTAACATCCTATTATAAACCTTTGATGAGCATGTAGGAAGTTCTGTTACCACATAAGGGGGACTTTGGCTGGATTTACAAGTCAGAGAACACTTCTCAGGGGAAGCAAACTCTAAATGGAGGCCTAAAGAAGAAATGGGAAGAAATGGGAAAGAGAAATGAGCGGAGGAGGAGTGGAAGACCCTTCTAGACCCAGAGAATAGTGTGGTCCAGGGCATGGAAGTCTGGCAATCAAGGGAATGGGAACTAGCAGTGAGAGACATTCATTTCTTAGCTAAGCAGAAGTCAACGCATGAAGTGTCTTCTATCCTGATCACCCTATTGATTTCTTGCAATGTTTTAACTGGAGAAGAGACACGGATCACGACTGTGTTTTAGAAAGATCACGGCAGCCACAGTGGAGAATGAATTTGAAAAACTAAAAAGACAAAAAGTCGATGGGAGCCGGTTGGGAACGCGTTATAACAATGCAGACAACAGACTATTGCTTTTGTAACAAACACGTGCGCATTCGCGATGAACGTGAGAGAAAGAGGCGGGATGAGCCCACGAAAGCAAACCCATCTGCGTGTGTTTCATTGTAAGAAAATACCTTGCTACAGCTAAGAGAGCAAATTTTTGGAGATGCAGGGCAATCGTTCATCAGCTATTTCCAGGCAAAGGTAAAGGGGACCAGGATGGGAGTGGGCTGTGGCCTCCAGGAAAAAATCTCAGACCCAACAAAAGATAAAACTATCCTAGTGGAGAGTAGATCTGTGTCTCATTATCCCTGGGCTCTCCCAGGAGAACTCCCCATGGAACTTAGACAATGAAAAGGCAGGATGTGACTTGCCACAGGAAATTTCTGTAGATATTTGTGCTTCGGAGTAAAGAGAGCCATCTTGAGAAATAACATTCAAACCCACAAATACCTCAAAACTTTTCCTAATTCTGAACTAAGGCGGAAGAACAGAGGCCTCATTCCGCTGAGCTGTTCCTCACTCAGGGTAACTGGGTTGCCTTCCAGGAGAAACGTATGAGCTGGATGAAAGGTCCAGGAGAACACATCCAGGCGTGCATATGGGTGCCTTGGGGAGTAGGAGACACAACACAGAGAGCGGGAATGGAAAGAAGCAGGGCCATTGCGCACTACCACTCAGATGCAGCAAGGCTTTCATAAGGAATCTGGCAGAAAAGATCCTCTTGTTTCAATAGGAAAACCTGTCTATGTCAGCTAAACTTTTCTACTTTGCAAATAAATCCCTCAGGAAGCAGGAAATGAAACAAACAAGCTATTTGACCAAAACCGAGAACCAATACTAAAGGATATAGTATTGGATAAAGAGCAATTAAAAAAAAAAAGGGTTAAATCATGACTCATGTAGATATAAAAATGAAGAAGTCGTGCTCAAGATTTTACTTAACTCATGAATGGCAACAGTGGTGGGGTGTCACCCCCAAATCAAAGCTTAAAACAAACAAACAGAAACAGACCTATATATAGACAAGAAAATCAAAATAAATGTGCACATGGAACAAACTGGCTCCTTCCAGAATCAGAGTGAGGAAGTCGATTCAAAAGAGCCTCCACCGGACAGAACTGGCATGTCTACAAAGCACGCGGACAAGTGTTCTTCCCTTGGTATGAGTTCTCCACAGCTTACAGAGTTGTAAACCAACACCCAGAGAATAGAATCATGTGCTATAGACAATCATAGCTTTGCACTGAAACTCAGATTTTCCCTAAGTGTACTTCAACCGGCATTTGTCTTCAGCAATTTACCAAAAAAATACTTGCAAGTGGTCATACGATTTTTCGAAAAAGAAACCAATCTCCAGTCCACCATTTTATGCTGAGGGCAATAAAGAGAGGGAAGAACGAATGAGTCACTGAATGCTACATCAAAAACTAATGATGTACTATATGTTGGCTAATTGAACTTAAATTAAAAAAAAAAAAAAAAAAAGATAGGGAAGAAGTCAGAGAAGATGGTAACAGACAACACCCGGGATACCTGGTCTATGAATAGTCAGTGGCAGAGCCTGCCTGATCCAAGTTCCTTATTTCTCAGTTGTACCCTTCCCATTGCTGAAGAACGTTGTAGACCTTGAGAAGGTCTGAACCTGGCCTCTGGTCCTGACACTATCCAACCACTGAGGCTGGGTCTGGGAGATTCCCCAGCCCTGGCATAAAATAGGGAGAACCCAATCCGCCAATTATTGATCCGTAATAGCCAATGCTGAATCCATGTGGCATTTCCATGGTCAACCCTCAAGCCTCTCCAATCTTGCTTAAGCTGCAGATGTTAACAGCTTGAGGAGGTTGGACCATGGAATACTAGACAATGACCAGAACGCCTTACAGACCAGAGCAACTCAAAGGCCTGCCTCAGTAAATGGGTAATTTGTTCTGAAACAGAAAACAGAAAGCATGCAGGGCAGACAAAACAAAACAGTAACTTCCACATGAGGTTTATGAGAAAAAGTACATTTTAAAAGTCCAGGGAATTCCCAGAACCTCAGATAAGAACAAACAACCTGCCAATATGTTTCAAAGGCAGTGGATTTAAAAAAAAAAAAAAAAAAAAAGTTAAGTCTAGGTTGAGAGGCAAATTTTGACTCTAGATGCCAAAAGTAATTGTAACACAATATGGGATAAACATTGAGATGTTCCCAGAAGCAATTTTACATACACAGGGTGGTCATTTCCAATCGTGTAGATGGAATGACAACGAAAAACGGCTGCAAGAAATGAGAATATAAAGTATCGAGAGCAAGAGATTTTAGTATTCTCAGATGTGGAGGGTTTCACGGAATTTTTTTAAGAAAAGCAGTTTTCTTATTTATATTAAAACTGTCTTTCAGCTGAAGTCAAACAAAATAAAGACAAGAGTAATATATTTATGAAACTCCGTAACAAAGAAATAGCTACTTGTCTTCCAGGTTAGAATCTGAATGCTCTAACTGTTAATGGAAAATCCATTATGGCATTTGGAGAGAACACATTTTGTTAAAATAAATAAGAGTATTTCCCATCTCACTGACATCGCTCTCTCAGAGTCCAGAAATTTTACAAGTATCAACAGTGGCACGTTATAAGCTGACATATCATTAAGTCACAAAGAGATGAAGGAGAAACAAATACTTATCAGAGTGGCCAGACTTAGAGCTAAGTGTTCTCTCCATCATATCTTATTAAATTGAAACTCAGTCTTAGATACATACAAAGGAAAAATGTTTAAAAAGAAGCAAACTCAGAACTAAATATTCATGGTTGCACCCAATTAAACGGTGGTGTTCGGTTGCAAATCTGATTCTAACTGGAGAGGAATTCACCTTGCCCAAGGTGATGGGTAGAATGTAGTCTGGGTTACCTTCCTGGATTTCTCAAAGTGATACTACTCGAGGACTCGACAAAAAATATTTTCAGCACCTACCAAATGCCAGACATTGTTCTAAGGTGTGGGGACATGTCAACACACTAAAAAGAAAAAAAAAAGAAAAGAGATTAAAAAAAAACAAGTGGCAGAACCAAGAAGAAAATTTTGTTCTAATTGATTTACATTATATAAGGTATAAGTTTTCTGATATCTTTGGGGAGAGGCAAAACATTTTCCTCATGGTTTTTTGTTTTTGTTTTTGTTCTTTTTTAACTAACATTCCTAAAGCTTCCGGAAGGAAAGAAATCAGACCGAGCATTAGTGTGGTTACACTAACAATACTACAGCTAAACCTTCAAGCACGGTGAGATGTTACCACACTTAGGGGCACGACTGTTCCGGTAAAACAGAGGATTCCTTACTAACTTCACTGTGTGATGGAGTCCGAGTGTAGGATGCCCTTTGGTGTGTGCTACAGTCCCCCTTCTCCTTGACTAACACAAGGCAAATCACTCCAGATCTCTAGAACCTCGTTTCTCCAGCTGTAACATGAGATAATATACCTCTTCCTGGTTTGGGTGAGAGAATTAAATAAAGTTCAAACAGAGAGAGCTCTGGGCTTTGTACAAACCAGTTGTAAGCTTCAACAAATACTGTCACGACATGAACCAGGCCATGACCTTCGACCTCTATCCAGTGTAGTTGTCTTAAAAGTCAACATCTGTGCGATACGATGAATGCTTAATACTTAATAAAGTACCCTTAACTGTATTACCATGCAAGAGGACAGAAAACATAATAGAAATATTTCCCACATTAAAGGGAAGAAAATAATGTTTGTTCTGCACATCCCCAGTTCCTAATATTCCCCATTATCTTGCTTGTCCTGTATTATTGCTGCATTTCACAGAAGATGAAACAAAGGATCAGAGTGGTTGATTATATGGCCATGGCCACAGAGCCCTTAAATGGTTATATGCAAACTGTAATCCTCGTCTTTTTATTCTGACACCTAGGTGCTTCCAGCTCTACCATGCTTCTCTCATTATAAAGAGTTAATAATATTCAGTTCTATATTTTCCCCCTATATTTATATTTGAAAATTTTTTTCCACATATTCTAAAACTCCCCAATGCCTCCATCTAAAAACATGAAGCCTCCTTGTGAAAAGTGTTTGTGTTCCCAGGAGTCCTTTCTTGGCCAAGAATCCCTAAATCTTCACTCCATTTGGGGGAGGGGGAAAGCCATCTCTGAGACTGACACAAGTTCAGGATAAGAAGAGCTTTCCTCCCCCTCTAAGTGTAGAGCCACAGCCTCAATGTGACTCATCTGTGATGATCCAGGGCCAGTCGGTGGATGAATAAGTGAATGAATCAATGAATGAACCGGATGTGATTAGTTGAGGAATTATTGATCAGCAATTATTCCAGATACTTAAGTTCCCCTGCTGTTCACCCCATTGTTCTTTTCTTAGTCTATCCCCAAGGTGCATCAACAGAGATTCTATTTAAAGCACAATAAGTAAAGAGTGATAAATGAATGCACTTTCAAATGTGTCCTTATTTCAGTGACTCTAATGTACCTGTAAGCATATATTTTGTACATTGAATTGTAATTCAAGCAAGATTTGGACCTTGAGAGTCACCCGATTTGCTTTAAGAATCACCATAATTCTTTCACTTCCAAGTCGGTCATTTACAAAGTAACCCACACACTCCGCTGTTTGTGTGCCTGGGATTTACCTTGGCTACCTAGAGAAGGATGCAAACATAACCATCCTTGCCAGAGGGCCACGGGTCCTCTCAGTCCTCTGAATACATACAACCACCAGCCTCGCATAGGAAGTCTCCAAGATCTTCTGAACGTCGTTATTTTACCCATTCTGTTTATAATCAATTTCAGTTCTTAATTTCATTTTGAAGTTGTAGTTAATCAAAGGATATTCTACTTTTAGTACCACATTTTCATTTCCTTCCAGCCAACACTGTAATAACTGGAGTTTCAGCAACTTAGTCTTCATTAAATGCCCATTAGAAACACCTTCTCCTCTGTATGTTTTGGATGATAACTTGTACTTCTGATCCCGTCTGCCTTTTTTATAGTACTCACAATTTTTCATTGATAATCATACATTGGTTCCTTTTCATATGAAAGTTCAATTTTTATTTTTCTTTTTTCGTTTTCCTTGTCAACATTCCAGATTAAGTTTTATGTAAATACTTCTTGGAAAATACATAAATATTATACCGAAATCCAAAAGTAGGAAAAGTTGTATTTCAATAAAATGGTACTAATATATCTAATATTCCAATTCACTTTTACTAGGCTTCTAGGCAAGCTAGGGGGGGAAAAAATGACTCCAAAGTTACCATAATCTATATAGTTTAAAATATTAATGATTAATTTAGCCCAAAGGTCATTCTAACAGAAAATACTTGATCATTCTTAATAAAATATTTAAAGAGTAAAAAATACCTGGAATAAAGCATTTCAAAAGAATTTGTGATGTTTAAGGCAATCAGCATACTCTTTTCCTTGGGGGTCAATATTCAGAAAAAGCAGTTCATGTGATTTTATTGACAGCAGAGTGATACTTGGCAGGTTAGATATTTTTCCCCTTTTTAAATTTTTAGAAATTTAGCGTCGAAGACCTGCCAGATTGGCAGCACTGGAAACCTAAGTCACTTTGTGGAACTGGCTCTCCTATCACTGTGCTCCTCAGTTTAGGGAGTAGATTTTATAGGGCTTTTTTTTCCTCTTTTAATTACTTTCCCCCTATAGCACAGACATTAATGAATCAGAGAAACCACTGGAAAAGTGATTGACCCACTCTGTCCCCCGTGAGAAATTACACTGACTTCTTAGTCTTACAGGAGAGGAATGTGAACAGAGAAAACGAAGACTTGTGGCCAGGGAAAATGAGAAAAGGGAAAGAGAGGAATGGTTATAGATCATGTAGTCTTGGTTGTTAATATCATTTAATAGGTTGTCTGCGTGGTTTCTAACCCCATCTGAGTGAGACACAGGAAATACCTGAGTTTCACAGAAGATCCTGCGTATTCCCATATGCAGAGCTCCAGAAACTTCAACTCCAGTGGTTAAAGGAGGCTTGGGCAGAAATAGGACTCAGAGCTAATGTCTGCATCCTTTGTAACACATGCTTCCCAGGTGATCATCTGTTCTTCCAGGGACAAGAAACTTTGTATCCCCTAAGGAAGCTCCTTGGAGAGATAGATATTCTTTTCACTGAGTTAAAGTGTCTCTTCTTCCTAACTCAGACTCTAAGTGGGGTGCCGGTCATTGGACCTAATGCTGTCCCTTGCTTTCCGTTCCTCAGAAACATATGTTGGGTTTTAGACTCTTCCTCTTTATAGTCAAGCCAAAGTTAATAAGAAAACCATCAGTCCCATAGACTATCAGTACTTCTGTCTCTAGGCTTGTTTCCAAATGAACCCAAGCTACAAGACAGGTCTTCATTTTGCTCTTAGAGGTTTGGAGTTTGTTTTGAAATTGAGGAACCCATTTTTATTTGCTTATTCTTTATTCCAGAAGTGTGCATCACTATGTTTTCAAGTGTCCTTTAAATATCTTTCATCCTGGGGAACATTTATAGACCATTTCCAAAGTGTAGATAAAATACATCTGTGGTTAAGGGGATATAATTTTAAAAAATGCAAAATCCTGGTTTCACAAGAAAATGAGAAATTTTCGATTTACATTTCTAAACACATAAAACACCAAAATAATTTTGCCCTAAGTGCTGTTCATAACAAAACATGCTACAGTCCTTGGTCTAAACCGAAAAGCCCCTTTCTAAGATGCAAATGGGCAATATCACACAGAAACCACCTAGGATGATGACTTTTTCTTCTAAACATGCAGTCAAACCAAAATAAGCACATACATTAGCTAAATAGAAAATTAACTGAAACCATTGAAAATGGGCTTCTGTTTGCACTTAGGGAAGTGCCCCGAAATGCAGGACACATAACCAATTAAAGGCTTATTTTCTGATGTCTAAACTGTTAACACATTCACTATTTATAAAAAATGTCATAGTCCATAAACTACAGCAAAACGATATGTGTGACAGTTGCACCTTTTTGCCCTGTAATACGTGTTGTTGAAGACTAAAAGATTTACAAGAGTGACAAACATTAATGAATGCTGCATGTCATAAATAGTGAATTAGAAGCTTTTTAGAACGAATGCCAAAAGAGAACTGTGACAGGGAATAAAAGACTAGAAAGGTACATCTAGAGAATGTCTACCATAAGTTCTCTTTGCCTATGGACACAGACTCCAGGAGAAGCCCATCAATTCCAGGCTAAAATTCCTAAATACCTTCTACCTCTGAAATTTACACTGCTCACGAAAGAAACTCAGCATCGCAGATTCTCTTTCTCTATGGCCCACATGACCGACCCTCTTGGAAAACAAAGTGAATGTTGAAAGGGAAGTAGTCTGAATAGGAGACGTAGTTTCTGCAGCTTCTTTGGGTTATGGCACTTAATCTCTCCTTCCTCCCAAGGATCTCCGCAGATGTATGAGACGCCTCCCCCCCAGGGCCACAGGCCTCCATCTCCACCAGCCAGCGCTCCAAAGGAGGTGGCCTTGAGCAGGTTTTCTGAGCACGTGTGAAGAAAAAGCCCTGCGCTGGAGAACCCACAAACCGTAGTGTTGGTCTGCCACTTTGCAGGAGCAGGAAAACCAGAAGGAACACACAGTCGCCAACACTCCTTTTTACAATAAAGCAGGTCATGTTCATTTAGCTTAAAAGGAAGTTTGTGGTTAAATGCGACCATGTACTTTTCTTGACATCCTCAGATCCTCTGACCCAGTTGTTTCAAGAAAAATGCTGAACGAAGTGAAGGTAAAATATCTTCCTGCATTCAACAGTTTGCCCCTGTTTTAAAACCGTGTGCATTATTTTCATGTATTGTATATTTTCAATGTATTGGATAAATTCATGTATGGGGGAGACCTTCAAGTTAATAGGATAAAATAATCGTTTTTCAGGGTACTCCTCCTCTTTGGAATATTCAGAATATGAACCATCTACAAGGCGATGTTTTTACAGTGCAGTTTGATATAGATAGAACGCCTTCTCTAAAGATGAGAAATCATAATTAAAAATGCAATCTATGTGCTGCTTTAAAACATTTTCTAGTAAGGAAGCTAATTCAGACTTACAAATGAGAGATGAGTAAAAATAACTTCCTATCTGCTGAAGACCTCTGGGAGAAAACCACTTTACTTCCCCTCTCTACATGGGTACTATTTTCACTGAAAAAGAAACAGTTCCATGTCTTTTCCCTACAACCACATACACTAACAGGCAAGTAGAAATACCATAGATACAAGTCAAGGAGGAAGAAAAATCTACTGAGGGCTTATCAGAGGCATTTTAATATGACCCCAGTACAGATGACTCACCAAGAACAGATCAAAATCTTGTCCAGAAAAAGAAAAATAAGCAAGACAATGCTTAGAAATAAGATAAAAAGCAAACATGGAAGAAGTAGAGAAATTAGTTTCTGCAAAAATCCAATAAACCCCCCAACATACGTAAATCTTGCTTCATTTGAAGGTCTTGCTTGCTTGTCATGCAGAAGCTGCTTACGAGGGAAGGGATATTGACTATTAGTCCAATATGCCAAGCATTTTTTTCTTAAATTGGATCTTTCTAAATTTCCATCACAAATGAAATCAGCATACCTAAAGTTAGAATTTACTTCTAATAGGAAGTGGAGTTTTGTATTCTTTTTTAGTGACTCTGTAAATCATACAAAATTCAATGTCATGTAAACAAAGCAAATTTATTCCCAAGGAACAGATTATAAAATATGACAGTGTCCTTTGGGAGGCCACTTACCTGATTCAGACAGCTTTACCATAGTCTTTACATCTCTGTGCCTTATATACCTTCCCTTAAGTACTTTAGTTAATGTTTAAATAACCATCTGTTTTTTAAGTAACCAAGTGAACATAACCTGATCATGTGGAAGCTATTGACTTATACAGCCAGTAAATATTACACAGACCAAGGAAGAGTAGAAGTTTATGACAAACGGCATTGTGTTTCCTTTTAGATGTATTATAATACACCAAAATGTTTGCCAGTACCATACTTTAAACAACACAATTGAGTCTTTTCTAAAATAATATTTTGACAACATTTATATATATATAATGCATCATGAGGTAAATTGATTTGATTTGAGTTTGTAGACTACTTCTTCCTTAACAATTAAAAAAAGGGAAAAAACACTCCGTCAAAATTAAGAACTCAGAGAGGGAAAAAAAAACATGGAAAATGCATTTGAATTAATGGTATTTTTAAAAAAAAAAAAAAAAAGATGTCTAGTAAGAAAGTCCAGGCTGGATTTAGAAATTTGCTCTGGAGGAACTGTGTAGATGATCGTCGAATGCCTGAACCATAACTGGAAAGTTTACAGCTTGGATCAATTATGAGTAATTGATTCTCTCAGTTGCGTTGGCCAATATGTGTGTGAACTCATTATCCATAACATAAATAGAATGATGTCTGTCGCTAATATAGACTAAAAGCAGCTACTTAGACAGGGACACTTGAATGAACTAGGCATGTGCATGTTGGTACAGGGAAAGTGTCTTACAAGATAGCGTTTTAACAGGTCCGGTTGATTTCCTTTTCTTTTCTTTTTTTTTTTTTTTTTTTTGGTCCCAGCGATAGGGAAAGGGGGTTGGGCACCATAGCTGAACCCTAGCAACGTGTTTGCTGGAGAACTGACAAGACACCTTGGCCAAAGGGCTGCATCCCACTCTCTTAGCCTTTCCCAAATTCCCAAATTCATTTCTCTCTCTCCCAGAGAGATTCACCGAGCAGCTAGAGATCATGCTTAATAGTCTTCTGATAGAAGGAAAAGATTGTATTTAATGGATTTAAATATCCTTTCCCTATCATGCTTAGCATTTCCCAATTCAGGAACTTAATTGGTTTGCAAAGGTACAGATTGGGAAAAGGGCGCTCTGGATTTTATATGTAGTACTTTCCTGCCCCCTACTGGAAAACGTGAGCCTGGCAGCCTAAGAATTCTAATTGTAAACTATTTTCTGAATTGATTTTCCTATACATCAGCTCACAAACCGTATCTACTTCTAGAGGAAATGAAAGATAGTAGAAAGGTGTAGAAAAGCTTTAATATCATTAGATATGCATTTTATTGAAAAAATAATGAATTTCAGAAATTCAATTTGTTAAAAGAAAAAAAAAATACCTCGGGAGCACAAAAGTCAATTTTCCAATTGCATAGTAAGAGTAAATCCACCATATCAGGTTGAACATTGGTGGAATTCTTTGTAAATAGAGCTTAAGGGGAGCTTAACATTCAGCAGGATTTGTGGAAGATTATAGAGGAAGTATGTTTTCTGTTTTTAAATATTATTCATGACTTCTTGGGCACCAAGAAAAATAATTCCTTTAGAAAAGGTATTTCAATAATATCTTTATTTTTGAAAGCACACTCGCCATTTTTCTTCAGAACTATTTTTCACCACGAAGCACCTGGGGCTTCTGGATCCCTTTTTGATCATTTTTCCTCCAGTAGTGAATTATTAATGTCTTCTTTCATTAGGGTGATGACCATTTACTATTTCTTGAATATGCTTTTTAGTTTTCATGTTTCAAGACCTCTGAACATTTTATACAAATACAGCTAATCAAAAATTGAAATCTGCCCCATGATTTACATTCTCCCTAGACCAGCATTCTTTTTTCATCAAATTCCAGTGATTGTGAGGTTGATAATAAGTATGAGCAGTCGTCAAACACAGAAGAGGTCCCTCTTCCCAAGGTAGCTCCTGGGACGCGCCTCTCTGACTTTTTATGCCTCTTTAGGTCTTTCAGACAACACTGGTTCCCTCCTGGGTGTCAGGGACCTTTGCAAAGACTTCTCAGTCGTAAACAACACAGAGCTTTTTACTCAGTGACCTTAACGTTTCAAATGACAGGTCACTTCCACGGTGTAGAAAATGTCTTCCTGCACTCACATCCAGCAGGCAATGGCTCACATGGGCAGGCAAGAGCACCCCATGAAGAGAAGGGACCCTTCCCCTCTGGCAGCTATCCTTTGACCCTGAATGTCTTCAAAGGCCAGTTCTTAGCGTGAGATCAAGACAAGGGTTGTGCCCCAAAGGCACCAAGCGATCACAGCTCCCCCTCCCCAGACCTTCATGGCAGCCTCTCCACCTTGGCCTCAGTGGATGGGTGTTCCCGTCTCCTGGGGGGTGAGCATTGCATGGATTCCTCTTCTGCTCACCATGCTTCATGCAATCCTTTTACAGCAAAGAAGGAGCTAACCAGGTGAGACAGAGGAGGACTATTATCTGTGATAATAGTCTTTGAAACCCAAATTGCAAACACCGAGAGGCAGAACCTATCCCTTCCTAGTAACAGGCATCCCTAAGGAGGCAGGGAGAGGGCAGAAATTCAAAGGTTTAGTTTCACAGAATGCCTGAGAAGGATCTTGAACCTTTTAGAGCTAAGTCATTCTTTCAGTTATGGGTACCAGGGATGCTTCCCTGAAAATCACCTGCTCTATAAATAGCAAGAGCCAAATCTCTGGGCTGACTTTGCTGTGACCTGTACGAAATGAGCATCTTCCAACAAATTTCCCAGCAAACAAGAATGCATATTACCTAACGTGGGGTAATAAACTTCCCCACTCCTCAGAGTGGTAAGGGCTGGAAACTGGGGACACTCAGAAAGTAAATGTCTCAAGTTGAACCCACATGGGACACCTGGGTGGCTCAGATGCATAAGTGTCTGCCTTTGGCTCAGGTCATGATCTCTGGGTCCTGGGATCGAGCCCCAAGTCCCGAGTCTGGCTCCCAGCTCAGCAGGAAGTCTGCTTCTCCATTTCCCTCTGCCTCTCCTCCTGCTCATGCTCTCTCTTTTTCTGTATCTGTCTCAAATGAATAAAAATCTTTAAAAAAAAAAATTGAAACCACATATGAATAAACTCAGCTCATCGATTACTCTGCACAATAACCTGGTTCAGAAGAAAGAGGGTCAATTATAAACCAATTTCAAAAGCACCAAAAGACCAGTCTTGTCTCATAAATGTATGTTCCAGTCTTACTCCACCTTAATATTACTACATCTTTGTCAAAAGCCTGTCTTTTTTTCAATGAAATGGTGACAGCGACGTAACATCACGTTTTCCTTTGGTTTGCTTTTGTCTTGACTTCCGGATAATTTAGTGCAAAAACTTTGTCCCTGATGGTGGTTAATTCTCCTAGTGCAGGAATTTTGATGAAAATACTATTTTTATTCCTTGAGTGCAATTCCCGTCACATAGTAATTGCTCAATAAACACCATTTTCCTACTTGCCTTCATTGTAGACATTGAGCAAGGTAAGTAACCTTTCTTAGTCTGGGTTTCTTTATAAGTGAAATAAAAATATGAATAGCATATATTACAAAGTGTTATTGAAAAGATTTAATGAGCTAATACCTGGAAAGTGCCTGCAAACTTTTTGAAGAGTAAAATAAGTAGCGATGTCATTGTTGCTTTTGTTACACTATTATATTTCTTTGTGCTAATGATGGTATTGTATATTGTCTTATAATCTGCTGCAAATCCATCAAAGAGGGAAATTAAATAATATGTAGAAACATATCTAAGGCAAACAAGTTCAAAAGAATATCTCATGATGTGCAATAATCATAAAGAAGAAAACCTGCCTTTATTGGAAGACTTTTCGAGCTTTCAGGAAAAAAAAAAAAAACAGTATAAGTCTATTTCAAAGTACGCGGTGGCCATCAGAAACTTTTATGACCACAAATGGGTTCTATTTTATTGCCTGAAGACACCTAGAAGAAATTTCTGCAGGAGGACACTCCTGGGAGATCCTGGGAAGGTAGAAAGATGGTCTGAGACATTTAGCTGTACATTCACGTCCAGTGGCCAGTAGAAAAAGAGGCATTTCTAGGTGTCTCCCTCCACTGCTTTGGGACATCAGCTATAGAAAACACATAAGGAGTGAGTCGTCTTAAACTCAGCAAGTCTGGGTCCTAGCAAGACTTCAATGTTACTGCTTCACTTGTCACTAAATTAGTCAATGATGCTATGAATGAATAAATACATATATTGATGTATCACTTCTTCAAGGCTACTTTCACTTTTTTCTTCCTAGGTCTTTACTCATTTTGTGTTATTTTTCACACTGCTGGAGACAATAGTCAAAATTTCCTGGTTTCATTGGATTCTGCAACTGAGTGTCATTGGAAAACAGAAAACTATCTGAAAATAAGAAAACAGATGGGTGTATCCTAAATCAGTCTAAATAGTTGAAGGGTTCTTCCTTCCCCCAACCTCATCGGCCCTCCGTGTAGGGTTTTATATGAGGATTCTTGTGGTTCTTTCCTATGAGGTATGTGAAGGAACACATAAGTAAGTAAGAATAGAATAAATGAAAGGAAAAACCAGGAGTAACAGGAAAGAAATAAATTAAAAGGACCTTTTCAAATTGGTGTTTTGTATCTGAAATGCTATGGTTCTTCCCTTAGTCTCTGGACCTATGCCATCCATCAGACCCTTACTGGCTTTACCCTCTATGCTTCTGGTTTCTTTTTCCTTTGTGACTCCAATGCTCCCTCCATTCGCTAACACGAGCTATTTACAAATAGTAACTAAAATTCGGAGAAATGGGTAATTACTGAAAGACAAACAACTGTTGTCTTCATTTAATAACTCATCATTTTATCTTAAAGAAACCACTATATTGCCATGACTTCTAGATGATTCTTTCCTCCTTGAGAGAATCAGTGTTGTGGTTAAGCCGTTCCTTTAAAAAAAATAATAAAATAACTATGGCTTATTTCAAAAATAAAATATGAATAACTGAAATGAATTTTGATTTCTTTTGACTGCACAAATTATTTTGAAAGCTAACAGCTCTGCACATTTTAAAATAGATTCAATCATTCAAACTCAATCACAAATTTTCTACCCCATAATAATTTCTAATCATTTCACAGTGCACACACACCCGCATCTAAATGCCTTCTTCCACATGTCAAAATAAAATTCATATCTATTACCACACCTCTGAACCATCAAATCATTCAAAATGAAGATCATAAAATGAAGATATATGGAAATGATGTGTAATGCCACCGTGGAATGTATTCTGCAGAGGTGAGCTATCCAAACTCCAATATTATACTTCTAAAACTCAACAGCATTTTGCCTTTGAAATAATTTATTTTTAACTTTCTAAATAGTCGGTAATATTTACAACTTAAGCCAAACTTTGCTGAAAAGAAAACAGCTCCAATTTCTACTGAACACAGTATCACTTTTAAAATCATCTACTGCGTGAACACTACGGACATCATTATTACTGTCCCTTATCCCACTTATAAGGAAGTTGTAGTAATTCATGCAGAAACCCAGATTACAGGGGAAAAAATAATATACCTCAACAAAAATAGTTCATTAGCAGATAACTAGAAAATTGTATTAAGATGGAATCATCTATCTACACTTCCCTTCTTCTAATAAATGACAACAAATGACCCCCTTCAGGACTTCCCCTCCTTTTTTGTTACCCATAAAAACAAACATTGAAAGTCCCAAGTACAACACTCACACATACCTGCACTTGCACAATATATACACCTTCATACACACACACACTCAGACTCAAACTCACACACACACAGGCAAATGGAGATGCACATAAAGACCAACCCAGTTAGTTTAATAAAGGTGACGTGATAGGACTGTCCTTCAACATACCTTTGTGCTGGGCCCTGACTCATGCACCAGAAACATGTCTTCTGAGCCTGTGTCCAAGGCAGAGAACAGTGACCTGTAAGATTCGCTCGGCGCTGTTGGGAGCAACACCCCTGCTAAGTTAGCTGTTGCTCTAACTGGCACTATAAGCCAGCTCTTCTACCAGAAGCTAAGTTTGCCTAGATGAGGACAATTCTATTCTCCCCAGGTAACCATGTCCCTTTTTCCTCTCTCAGCTGGGTACCCCATTCCCAATACCACCTCTCCTGTCTTCTCCTGATTGATGACACACACTGAAGGGTGCCAGAGGCTGGAGCAGTCCTTCAACGGAAGACTTCGATCAGATGCCGAGAGATGACGCACAGGTAGGGGAGTCACTCCTTCCCTCAAGGTCCATTCCATGGACCCACTCAGGAGGACGAAACCCAGAATAGCCATCTCCTTCCTCCCTCCTCCAGCTCCTCCCCCACTAGACTCCTGCTGACTTTAAGCAGAACCATGCTGTTTCCATCTCATGGACCACCCATCTCTGTGACAGAAGTGTCTCTTCTCTAGTCTTTCCCTGTGTGTCTTAGAAACTCAGCCACATTGACTCTTCCACTGGAGGTGAGTAATATGTTCAGCTGGTCTGTCCAACTTGGAGCACTTCCATGAAGCTCCAAGAGTGACTTCCTTTACCATGTACTAGCTTTGTTTAACTGTTCATAACTTAGTCCATTTTCTTTTTTTTTTTAATTTTTTATTTTTTATAAACATATTTTTTTATCCCCAGGGGTACAGGTCTGTGAATCACCAGGTTTACACACTTCACAGCACTCACCAAAGCACATACCCTCCCCAATGTCCATAATCCCACCCCCTTCTCCCAAACCCCCTCCCCCCAGCAACCCTCAGTTTGTTTTGTGAGATTAAAAGTCACTTATGGTTTGTCTCCCTCCCAATCCCATCTTGTTTCATTTATTCTTCTCCTACCCACTTAAGCCCCCATGTTGCATCACCACTTCCTCATATCAGGGAGATCATATGATAGTTGTCTTTCTCTGCTTGACTTATTTCGCTAAGCATGATACGCTCTAGTTCCATCCATGTTGTCGCAAATGGCAAGATTTCATTTCTTTTGATGGCTGCATAGTATTCCATTGTGTATATATACCACATCTTCTTGATCCATTCATCTGTTGATGGACATCTAGGTTCTTTCCATAGTTTGGCTATTGTGGACATTGCTGCTATAAACATTCGGGTGCATGTGCCCCTTTGGATCACTACGTTTGTATCCTTAGGGTAAATACCCAATAGTGCAATTGCTGGGTCATAGGGCAGTTCTATTTTCAACATTTTGAGGAACCTCCATGCTGTTTTCCAGAGTGGCTGCACCAGCTTGCATTCCCACCAACAGTGTAGGAGGGTTCCCCTTTCTCCGCATCCTCGCCAGCATCTGTCATTTCCTGACTTGTTTATTTTAGCCATTCTGACTGGTGTGAGGTGATATCTCATTGTGGTTTTGATTTGTATTTCCCTGATGCCGAGTGATATGGAGCACTTTTTCATGTGTCTGTTGGCCATCTGGATGTCTTCTTTGCAGAAATGTCTGTTCATGTCCTCTGCCCATTTCTTGATTGGATTATTTGTTCTTTGGGTGTTGAGTTTGCTAAGTTCTTTATAGATTCTGGACACTAGTCCTTTATCTGATATGTCATTTGCAAATATCTTCTCCCATTCTGTCAGTTGTCTTTTGATTTTGTTAACTGTTTCCTTTGCTGTGCAAAAGCTTTTGATCTTGATGAAATCCCAATAGTTCATTTTTGCCCTTGCTTCCCTTGCCTTTTGCGTTGTTCCTAGGAAGATGTTGCTGCGGTTGAGGTCAAAGAGGTTGCTGCCTGTGTTCTCCTCAAGGATTTTGATGGATTCCTTTCGCACATTGAGGTCCTTCATCCATTTTGAGTCTATTTTTGTGTGTGGTGTAAGGAAATGGTCCAATTTCATTTTTCTGCATGTGGCTGTCCAATTTTCCCAGCACCATTTATTGAAGAGGCTGTCTTTTTTCCATTGGACATTCTTTCCTGCTTTGTCGAAGATTAGTTGACCATAGAGTTGAGGGTCTATTTCTGGGCTCTCTATTCTGTTCCATTGATCTATGTGTCTGTTTTTGTGCCAGTACCATGCTGTCTTGATGACGACAGCTTTGTAATAGAGCTTGAAGTCCGGAATTGTGATGCCACCAACGTTGGCTTTCTTTTTCAATATCCCTTTGGCTATTCGAGGTCTTTCTGGTTCCATATAAATTTTAGCATTATTTGTTCCATTTCTTTGAAAAAGATGGATGGTACTTTGATAGGAATTGCATTAAATGTGTAGATTGCTTTAGGTAGCATAGACATTTTCACAATATTTATTCTTCCAATCCAGGAGCATGGAACATTTTTTCCATTTCTTTGTGTCTTCCTCAATTTCTTTCATGAGTACTTTATAGTTTTCTGAGTATAGATTCTGTGCCTCTTTGGTTAGGTTTATTCCTAGGTATCTTATGGTTTTGGGTGCAATTGTAAATGGGATTGACTCCTTAATTTCTCTTTCTTCTGTCTTGCTGTTGGTGTAGAGAAATGCAACTGATTTCTGTGCATTGATTTTATATCCTGACACTTTACTGAATTCCTGTATAAGTTCTAGCAGTTTTGGAGTGGAGTCTTTTGGGTTTCCACATATAGTATCATATCATCTGCGAAGAGTGATAATTTGACTTCTTCTTTGCCGATTTGGATGCCTTTAATTTCCTTTTGTTGTCTGATTGCTGAGGCTAGGACCTCTAGTACTATGTTGAATAGCAGTGGTGATAATGGACATCCCTGCCGTGTTCCTGACCTTAGCGGGAAAAGCTTTCAGTTTTTCTCCATTGAGAATGATATTTGCGGGTGGGTTTTTCATAGATGGCTTTGATGATATTGAGGTATGTGCCCTCTATCCTTACACTTTGAAGAGTTTTGATCAGGAAGGGATGCTGTACTTTGTCAAATGCTTTTTCAGCATCTATTGAGAGTATCATATGGTTCTTGTTCTTTCTTTTATTGATGTGTTGTATCACATTGACTGATTTGCGGATGTTGAACCAACCTTGCAGCCCTGGAATAAATCTTAGTCCATTTTCTAAGTTAGATTCTTTCCATCTAGTCATTCAAGAATGCCCCCAAACTTCCACACATTTCTCTGACACTTGTGTTTCTTGAATTAACACAGCTTCTCAAAGCATTTTATTTGGGCACCAGCTGTTGAAATTCACATCAGCATGTGTGTTACTGCTTAAATGAAGTATTGTTTGATTCATCAGTTAAAATAACTGAATTTTTTCTCTAGAATTTACTCTTTCCCTTCTTAAGCTCTCCTAAACCCCAATCTGAGGAAGGATATGACAGGGCTCACGGCATGCTGCTTGCTTCTCTCCAGAACCATCAACCAGCTTACCTTCTGATGGTGTCAGTATGAAAAGGGGGCAGTCTTGTATGCAGGGATATCACAGGGAAGGACAAAGTCTACTAAAACAATGTCGTTGTTGTTGTTTTCTTTCTGGGAAAATTCCAGTATCATTCATTTAGCAATCAGAGAAGATGGCTTTCCTGGTTAACTGCACAACTGGGTAAGCAAAAACGAAAGGAAATAGTAATAACCAAATGTGCAGCCTTACGGAATTACAGGCAGAATGTCTGTCTGCTGACCCAGTCCCCCGAAATAATGTTTCCAAAATAATACAGTCTATGGCTTGCATTAATCTTCTGTATGAATCACCATGCTATCATTTACCTTTCCAGAAGGCATTTTAGCAAATAACTTCCTCTCCAATCAAACTGTTTAGAAATACAAGTTTAGCTTCCCCTTGAGCTTCTTCTAAATCTAACTCAAACATCCTGCGGTTTTGTTTGGTTTTTTTTTTTTTTTTGCATCTTTCATTGTCCCAGGACCCACCGAGTCCAAGTTCAACTCACACAAAACCTCTGTCCCTAGCAGCATGAACAGCAAAATTTCTAACACATGGGTTTGTAAGAACGGGCACTTATTATAATTTATGTCGTTCATTTGCTAATTCACTCAAATAGTATTTCTTGTACATCTTCAATTGTATTGCACTGCGTTAAGAGCTAGGTGGCCACAAAACTGAACAGACTACACTCTTAACCTCCATGATATTTCAGTCCTACGAGGGACTATAAAACATGTGCACAACAAAAACACAAACTAAGGTAAGTACAAATAAAATGCCTTGAAGTTCACAGGAGGTAAAGACGAATTCCATCTTAGCTGTTATGATGATGGGTGGTTTCAGAGAGGACATGACATTTGAACGGGGGCGGAAGAGGTCGGATCCAATCATTTGAAAGCTGTAGAGGCAGAGTTGAAAGGAGAACGCCCTGGCAGAGGGAAGCAGACTAGCGAAGGTGGGAAAATGGGAGGTATGGCCACAGAGAGCAGCACTCCCCTTCATTTGCCTGCAGCGATGGCTCAGGAAGAAGGGGAGTGATGAGAAACACATTTGTTAGAACATATTGAAACTAGATCAAAGACAGCCTAGCACGCCAGCTGAGAAATTGCTCTTTATTCTAAAGGGAATGGGAAATCTGTGAAAGGTTTGGAGCATGTGAGTAAATAATCAAAGGTTGTTTCAGGAAGATTGCCAGCTGCGTGCAAAAAGCAGAGTGGAACACAGCTGGAGACAAGACCGGTTGGGGGGCTAGCGACGGCTAGGGCAATGGACCGCACAGGAGAGGAAGGAGACGGCCAGAGGGTGTAAGACGACTTCAGAGACAGGGCTAAAAGACTCAATCAAATCGATCTTGGGGGAGAAGGAGGGAGAATCATGGTGCCACTCATAGAGAACATACTGGAAGGAAACAGAGATAACAACTTCATTTTTCAGGTGTACAAATTTGTGTAGTGTTCCTGTGAACTTTAGGTGCATTCCCCCAACCCAGAAACGCATGCCAAACCATCCACAGAAGATAACTGCATTGGATAAATGTGATTCATGTTAATTCTAGAGCAACATCTGCCCTATCCGAACATCCACATGGTTTCCACCTGATCTGCTTCCTTCTGGCTTCCCAGCAACCAGTCATGCTAACCGATGGTTGGCTTAGTTGGCTTAGCCGTTCGCCCATGGCTCACCGCCTCCATACTGGCCATCCCCTGACCTTAGAGGGAGCAGCGCCAGTCCGCCCTCACCAGGGTCTTCCTGACAGAGTCACCAACTGAACAGACTTGTGCCAAATTAAGTGCTGGATGGCTGGGCCCAGACATGACCTGCAGTGTCACAGGGGATGACCAAAGGATGGTGGCTGTCATGGGCTGGAAACACAACATTGGGGTTGAGAGTTCCAAAGAGTTGGGAGATGTCTCAACAATTGTCTTCGCTCACTGCCACAATAAAGATGACCATGAAACATGTCCACCCATTCTGCAGGACAGCTGGGTGTCCAGGAGAAGGAGCTCTCTGAGGGACAGAACGCCAGAAAGCCTGGTCTCCTGCACACATTGGATGTTTTCATAATAGGTGGATGGACAGAGATTAAGGACTTTTGTTGGCATCGATTCTGCCGTGTAAATGTGCGCTCTGACAGTTCGTGAACAGAGAAGGACCACCGGTGGCCCATTCTGGCCATGAACAGCAGGCACACCCGGCAGAGAGGAGCCCTGGGGGGCTCGGAGGAGCGGAGGTAGAATGAACAGAGGTTAAACGCCCTTACACTCACTTTTAAGTGACAGGTTCTAATTAAACATAATTCACACCTCAATGGATCCAATCAGCCCTGTAGAGCGTCCAGGTTTCTGCCGTGGCAGACCTGAAGGCTGACGGGGAGGGAGCGTGAGAAAAGAGGACAGTGTGTGGATGGGGCTAGAGGCGGAAGAGCTGAGACTTGTATGAACTCGTGAGAATTGAGGGAGGAAAGAAAATATGCTAAAAGGAACATGCTATAAAGTAATGTGGTTTTACTCTACGTGGGGTGGTGATTTCTAGGTGTTCATTCTCTTTAAAAAGTAGCTTTATGACTTGCCTTTGTGAAAAAATACCTTGTATCCCAATGTTATTTTTTTGCCTGCTCCAAAAATTACTGAAAGATGTTTTTTATTTCATGATTTCAGAAATATGATGGATGCAAGCATTCCCATTATATAGATTCAACCACAGACACTGAGAAACAGGCACCTACTCATGTGGAGTACAGGGTCCAGGCTGACAGTGGAAACCCTGATTCTTCCAAACAAGCCCCCAACCCATCAGGAAAACAGTCTATCAAGACCAATGGCTTTTGCAATTCAAGCCATTCCCCTTTTGTTTGCCAAAGCTAAAAAATTAAAGACATAAAAAAAAAATTATTCCTGCTAAAAATCTATTTCTGGGGTCACAGCTGCAGGATTAACATATGCTAAAGCTAGAAACACTGAAGGTTGATTGTGCACATCTTTTCAAGTGCAGCTTAATCGCCCAAGAATGCAGAATCACATTTCAGATGTATTTAAAGCGTGAAAAATATTTATATAATTATTGTCTCACCAGATTAATATTAAAATCCTGAACCACTCTACTTAAGGTCCCTGAAGTTTCTGTGCAGACTCCTAACCCCATATTAGGCAGCCCTTCGCTGCTTTGCAAAATCCTGTCCAGCCACACCAGTCCTGATGAAATTCCTCATCTTCCATGAGGCCTCCCCACTGTGCCCCAGGGGGAACTAACTCTCACCTCTGCGAAAGCCCAGAATGCCTTGTCTCCCTAACGTGCTCCTTATGTGACATGGATGGCAGTTCCCTGGACATGCACACGTCACATTTCCCTCTGTCCCTGCTCCCCCCCCACCCCACCGACCCAGCATCATGCAGTTCCCAAGGGAAGGAGCCATAAGTTACATATCAGCCTATCTGCTCTAAGAGCCTAGTGGAAGACATCCTGCTTAAGAGATGTTAAATATATTTTGTAAATGAATGATGGCTGCACAAAAATTCTCCAGGGTCTTCAAGCCTCCCTTGTAAAGCTTTGTCTAGAATAAGGAAAGCAAGCTTCTGCCACTGCACCTAGCCCATAGTGACTCCTTCACCACTAAATCACAAATGAACACCATCTGCTGCCCCTCTCCACAGGCCCCTCTGGAGAGTCCCTTTAGACTAATTGGTCACTCTCTGTTCTAGCTTGGATTTCTCTTAGTTCTTACTATTGGGGAAATCTCACTTGGGCCAGGGGTCTAGGATGCTGGTTTCTAAGTTATAGGCTCAACACCATATGCTTTTCCTCTTTAAACTCCTAATTATTACTTTCTTTTTGGTTACCTTCATTTCCACCCCCTCCTGAAATGTTCTCTTTCCAAGGCTCTCCTGAAACTATCTCCTTTGAGCCATCTACAGAGCATAAGGCAAGCAGATGGTCCTCCGATTACACTGGTAATTACCCCCTGAGAAAAGCATTCTTGTTCCCAAAGCAGGTAATTTGGGCTAAAATAGAACTTTCAACAGAATAACCCAGATAAGTAGAGTGTTGAGCTATATCCATATACGATCATATTTTATATAACAGAAAGCATTATCATTAGTTTCCGACAAAGCCACACTGTCGCTCCCTGCAAAGAAGGGTGGCCAACATCGGAAAACTACGAGAACGGGTTTCTAAGGCTCCACCCACTTCCACGTTAGCTCCACCTCTCCGATGGGTTGGAGGTGCCTGCATCACAGTTGAGAAGCTCTTGAGATCCATCCTTGCCAACCAACATGTAGGTTCCTCCTCCCATCTGGTTTCTAAGCACAATGACTTTATTTTTATTTCATTTTATTTTTATTTTAGATAGAGTATGATCACGGGGAGAGGCAGGGTACAGGGAGAGGAGAATCTCAAGCAGCTTCTTGCTGAGCAGGGAGCCCTACTCCCCAGCCCAACGGAGGCTCCATTTCACAACCCCGAGATCATGACCTGAGCTGAAACCAAGAGGCGGATACCCACCTGACTGAGTCACCCAGCCACCCCATGGACTTTTTTTTTTTTAATGATACTTATCTTTTATAATTGCTGAAATGAATTTTTAATTTTTCTATTTTATTTGTTTCAGTGTTCTAAAATTTATTGTTTATGCACCTCACCCAAGGAATACGTGCCCTCCTTAATGCCCACCACCAGGAATTTCACCAGCATATACATTATTTTAACTTTTTGGCAATGTCAGTATCAAATCCTTGAACGTAGGCTTGGGTGAAACGGGATAAACAAAGGTTTCTCTTTGCTCCGGAGTAAGCAGAATTCGGACCACACATTCAGCAGTCTCTGATCGTTAACTGCAGACCATGATCTGCTGAAGTTTTTCTGTAAGAGCAAGACTAGCTAGAGTGCTTTTAGCTCAAGAACAGGGGACTCTATGTCATCGGGCAAAAATGGCAAAAGGTCATTCAAATGAACTTCACATGAGAAGAGAAACAGTAAGAAATGGTAATTGCTTTTTCTAACCCAGGCCAGGTACAATTACCATCAGTTCTTTGTGGTGGGTTTTTTTTTTCCCTTGTCTATTTATTTATTTATTTATTTATTTTTAATATCTGTTCTAATAGTGTGATCATCCCAACACTGCAATTTAGATGTAGGGTTTATTAAAAAAGAAGGTTGGGATTTTAATACGTATGCCTAACACAAAAGCAAGAGATTTATTGCACTTTGCACATGGCAGAGGTTAAAATTTCATTGAAAAGATTTTTCAGAGATTAACATAACTCTGTGTATCTTTTTCCTCCTTCCTTTCTCCTGGAAATGCAAAATAGAGCAAGAAAAAATCCTGATGGATGAAAAAGCTCTTGCTCCACTTGTCAGCTTTATCAATACTAGGGATAGGTGACAGCCGATTTTATAACAGAGTACTTGTGGTTTTGTGTTAGACTTTTGGATCTCAATTTAGAAGGCGGTTTTGTACTATTTGGTAATATTCTCTTCCTCTGCTTTTTCTGACATGACAAATTACCCAGACTACTAGTGTTTTCTGTGATTAACCTTCTAAATGCCCATCTACTCTGCACTAAACTTGTTGGGGAAAATAAACAGTGGAAAAAGTGAGCTGCTGGTTTATTTATTTTTTATTATTCTACTTAAATCTCTTAATGAAGTATTTTGCTACTTAAAAGTTACTCCCCTATACCCATGGGAGAGAAAATGCACGTGACCTGAAACAGCACCAGAAGCTCACAAGCATTCACATTTCAACTAATACATGATCCTCTCCGTCTGGTGACTAGGCAAAAATAACTCTCTTGGTCATTTGTAAGAATAAATTTAAACCAAATAATTCTGGTTATGAGGCTAGCTGATTCATGAAGCAGTGAGAATGACAGCAGAGATCCTTACACAGAGGAAGTAATTGACTGATAAAGGATAATTAACTAATTAGTATTATGACTAATAGTCAGTAATTGGCTAATACCTTTTATGGACTCTGCCAATGCAAATAGCTTGATTTTCAACCCAACTGATAACTGCTCTTCACAGTAACTCAAATTTGTACTTTGGAACAGTCCTTGATAAAGTAAAGCCATCAACTGTGCCTCTTGTTCACAGTACTTTGAGGTTATTTTTAAAACAATTAACATGGTTAAACCAGTGTTAGGCTATCGTCAACGTGGGGCACCGGCTATGCATTGGACACTCTGTGTGCACCCTCTAAAACCCTATACTTCGCAATTTGTTCAATTAGGGTCTCCATTTGAATTCTGCTATGAACAATGATAATTCATTGCCTAAAAGGGAGCCTATGTCTGATATAAGTGGTCCTTCCACAAACTGTAGACTGAGGCGTGAAGCCTTCATATCCCTCAGAATTGGTGGTATTTGTCAAAGTCTCTGCGGACCAATGGACGACCATCACTGGAATACTCCGGAGCAGTAGGGTTCAAAGTGGGGTCCCAAAGAGCAGTGGCAGCATCACCTGGAAACTAGTGAGAAAAGGCAAACTATCAGGGCCCTAGCCCCAGACCTACTGAATCAGAAACTCTGGGTGTGCGGACAAGCCATTTTGTATTTAAAAGTCCCCTAGCAGGGCACCTGGGTGGCTTAGTGGGTTTAGGGCCTCTCGCCTTCGGCTCAGGTCATGATCTCAGGGTCCTGGATCAAACCCCGCATCAGGCTCTCTGCTCAGTGGGGAGCCTGCTTTCCCCACTTTGTCTCTGCCTGCCTCTCTGCCTACTTGTGATGTCTCCATCACATAAATAAATAAAATCTTTAAAAATACTAATAAAATAAAATAAATTAATTAATAATAAATAAATAAAAGTCCCCTAGTGATCCTGATACACGCTTAAGTCTGAGAACCACTGTCCCGGAAAGAGATTTCTCCGAATGTGGTGAAGGACCTTGGGCGTTAGAACCACCCGGGGCTAATCTCTGAGGATTATCCTGCCCTGCGGAATTTACAGCATCTAGCAATCCACACTTCTGTAAGGTCCCCAGTGCACCTGGTCACTCAGTGCACCCCGAAGTTTGAGCACCGCCTAATTGGAATTAAATGAATGAAAGATTCTTCCACAGAAATGCAAAGGGGGATATGAACCCAACAATTGGACTCACTGAGCATGTTTCCTATTTGAAGATATTGGCCTAAGTCCCCTCTTCTAAACTTGGGTGCCGGCCGAAAGATCTCTGCGCCGGTTAGTATGCGAACAGAAGCATGTCTTCTGATTGCAGCTTTCAAGAAGTCGTTAGCCAAAGAAAAGGGTGACTATGATCTCATCAAAAAACACGTAAATAAATAAGCTGGACTAGAACTAACACCTTAGTGTCCCCAGATCATTCTGTAACAGGAGGCAGCAAGTAGCTCAACGACTAGGCATTTTTACATAAATCGGGTCTATTTGGGTTTCATTTGCTTGTTTGTTTTTCGAAGGAGGCAGCTTTTGTTGGTCTGCTTGTTTTTGTGGTGTAGAATTCTTGCTGGTGACAACCCAACATCCCACACCACTAGCAAGCTGCCACACCTTCCATCAGTAACATAAAGGACTCTCCCTCTCCACCAAACACAGGCAAAATTAGTTTTAAAAAGCACTTGCCAGAAACTAACAAATAACTTCACCTAAAAGGAGGGGCCGCAGATACTGAGATAGGGGAAGAAGGAAAAAGGAAAGAAAAAGGTATAAAGGCGATAAATTCAAAGACAGAAGCCAGGCTCCGTCTTAGCCTTAGTAATAGTCATTATCCCCCCTTTATCCTGCTGAATGAAAATAAAAATATCTGCAAGCGCATTAACATTCCTCTAACAAAGATATAATCATGGCAGCAGCCTCAAATCCCACCCTCTTCCTCTGAGCTCTCTGAAAATAAAAATCCACAGAAACAAAACATCCCATAATTAAAAAGCCACACAATATAACGGTTAGACAGATCAGGTTTTCCCAGCAACTTCATACATCTTGGAGCCTTTATCGATCGGCAACACTTGGATTTGGCCAAATTAATCCTTTTTAGCCTTATCATTGTAAATTCATGTGTCTACTCTCCAATATTGCGAACAGCAACAAAAAACAGATGAAACTTTCAGTATTGTAGGAAAACTGCTTTCTCACAGACAATGTGATATTTTGGAGAAAGCAAAATGTTTGCAGCAAGAAGGCCTGGGTTCAAATATCTGTTCTCCCATTTAATTGCTGTGGTAAGGGGAGCAAGTCTGTAAAACCAATCTGCATTTCAATTTTTCCTATATAAAAAGGATCCCTCAGAAAGTTGTATATCATCTCAGATAATGTCTGTGAAAATTCTTTAAGTGTAATGGGGTTTTAGACATTTCACTAGACTCTAAGATCTAACATTAGCAATTGTGTCTTTTTATCCTTTTCCCTCCAAGGTACAGAATAACACATGCTTTGTTAATTAGTAGAACAATTAATAGCTGTTGTCTGAGCCTGTCAGTGGGGATCAGGATTGGCCCCAGAAAACTAATAGCCAAATAGATCCAGAACCCCGGGGTCCAGAGCCAAACCAGAATGGAAATTATCCAAAATGCAGCTGCCAGTTAGGACACACCTATGTCAGAGGTTGAAAGGGGAGGGTCCAAAAGCAGATACTAAATCTGTCCTCTAGCCCAAGAGGCTGCGTGCAAGAGTCTCCATTCAAGGGCCATCGCTAAACATCTAGGAGTAAACAGAGGAGTGCAGAAGGAGGGGAAAAGACAGCAGGGTCACAAAGGACAGGACACGATGCCCCAGAGGACCCTTGGAGTCAGTGGTTGGCTACCCTAAGACTTGGGTGACAGCCTGATCTAAAGTCCTGGTGTCATGGCAGAGAGCTGGTTAAACTTTATTCGAAGGAGTGAACCACAGTGCATTTGAAAGAAACATAGGTAAGTTTTAAGCCAGAGAGAATCAAGTTCAAATTCAATTCTGCGGTTTACCAGCTGTGTGAACTTGTATAGCACACTGAATATCAATTTCCCCCCTCTTCCCATAAAATTAGGATCATAATGTCTCCTCACCATGCTTTTGTGGGCATTTAAATAAAATCAGGAGTCATGAAGGACCTGAAATGAAGTTTGACAACCTAGGAAGCACACAAAACACATGAACTTCCTTTCTCCTACCACAATTTCTGAACTTTTCTCTTAGCCATATTTCTTATTAGCAGTTTACTATCCTTATAAAGTTTTTTGGTCAGTAAATCCTAATTGAAAAACAAATTATACTTTAATTGCTTCTAGCCTTATTTCAAGATCTAATTCCAACTTTAACCATATCCTTTCTCTTGATTCTAATCATAAAAAGCAGCAGCAGGATGTTGGAAGATTATTTACTAGAATCCTCAGAAGTAGGGTCTTCCATAAAGAAAACAACTTGCCCCATGCTGACTACATATGGCCTCAATAATTATTCCATAGAACAGAGGCTTTCCCATGAGCTAGTACTTCTTTTTTTTTTTTTTTTTTTTTTTTTTTGGAATGTGAAGCCTTGAGATTGGCCTTCACAGGTGATACACTAAGAGATCACGAGAGTTGACGAACACATATTCATTAAAATCACACTATATTTGAGATATTTGGTTAAATGCTTTTGGACACAGCTTTGGGACAGATGGACATTGTGCCTGCCCTCAGACTGCTTAAAGCCTATTTATCAAGATTGCTTAGTTAAGCCTGCATAATAAAGACAATTTAACCTCTCCATAATATAACAAATGGAGATGTGTTTCTCATTCATTTTAGGATCTAGCAGCTCTCCTTGACAACTCTCTCAGTGATGACACTGGATCCGAGTTCCTTCCATCTTTCATGGAAGACGGCTTTCTGGATCTTTAAGAATGAAAAGAGAATAGGTGGTCAATAGACCACGAGCCTGGAAATGATTGACCCTTTACCCACATCCCACTGGCCAGAATCCAATCACATGGTCCCAACCTACTAGATAAGGGAGGCTAAAAATGTAGTTTTTGTATTTGCCCAAGGAGAAAAAAACAATTTCAGTGGGGTTCAGTGAATATATGAAATTATATCTGACACATCTATTTGGAAGTTGCTGTATTGGATGGTAAAAGACAGATGCGTTCCTTTCTCCTAGCCCCTTTCCAGGAGCTTCTAATCTCACAAATGGTGACAAACATTATACATACAAAACTGACTAGAGATAGACTTGACTTATGTTATTATAGAGAGTCTGAGCCCGGCAATATTGAGCTACTGGAGCATATTGATAGAAAAAAATCAATAAAGAAAGGGAGGGAGCAAATAAGAGGAGTTTGTAGATGAAGAGAATTTGAGAAAGGAAATGTTCAAGAAATGGCAGGGAGCCCAGTGTGGCCAGCATAAAATGCATACGACATGTGATAATTTCTGAAAGGAAGGGCATGGGTCAAGTTAAGCAGGGTTTTGAATGTCACGTCTGAGTTTGAAATTATCCACATACACAGCAGGTAAAGTAGCAGAAGGTCGTTTCAAGAATGCAGTTGAAAGGCCACTGAGGTTCTCAACTGAGAATATTCCCATGCCTTTTTCTTGATCTCAAGCCCCTTGAAAGGTGTGTACTATGTCTCAGTCAATTTATTTTCTTTTTGATTTTGTGTTTAATATCCCTCAACACCCACCTAGGTCGTAGACTACTCATTTAGGTAGATGCTGATTGACAAAATGGCTGCCAGGATACATGTATGACTAGAGACTTTCTGACAACAGTGACTCCATTGTACACTGATAATGCCCCATGTGTAGGGATTCACATACAAACTTGAAGGAGGGGAACAAGTGGAAAATGTCCCACTGCCTTGGGCTTATTTAAGAGTTAGGACCACACATCACTTGTTCTGCAATGCAAGAGTATGATTCATAGGCCAAGGCCCAAGAAATGGGAACAGAAACACATTCATCTGTTCTTACTTTCACATCTCCTGTGGTGAGAAGGGGCCCGTGTGCTGTTTGCTGGGAATGCGGAGCTCTAATTTGCCTCCACGGGTTTCTGGCTGATTAGCCTTAGACAAACCAGGTGCTCTTTCCATTTCTCCATCCAAATGCACTGATGTGGACAGTTCCCTCACCAGGTTTTAGGGAGGTAAAAGAAGATGGATATAAAAGCACTTTAAAAGGTGCTTTTAAAAAAGACTGAAGTCCTAAATAATGTATAAAGTACCCATTTTGATGAAAGCATGGCCTTCAAGTAGAAAGAGCAAAGGGCCATGGAAGCAGAACACGAGTTTAAAAGAGGATTGAACTCTAAGCTTTATTCTCCCCTAGCCTAGGAAACACCCAGATGCTTGACCCATCCGTGACGCAGGCTTCCAATTTCAGCAGATTCCAACAGGTAGAATCCACATCAGCCACAGAACCAATTTCATACCCAAAGAAGCTTCTGCCTTGGGCTTTGTAGTTGTGATCAGGTTCTCTTATTTAGTATCCGGAGGAATTGGCTTGAACCACACTGTAGGGCAACTTAATTAAAGAATTAGATAAACAAAGGAATGCCTCCCTCTCTGAATCAAGCCAAGTGTCATGAAAAATAAAACAATTAAGCAGAAACAAAGGCACCAATAACATATTAAAGCAGAACGAGTTTATACAGAAACGTTAATGAGGTTTCGTTATTACAAATCAGAAGGCTGAGAGGCAGCATGGTGAGCTCTCCATGGCTACCTTTATCAAACTTACCTATAATGCAACGGTGCTGGGAGACCAAAATACACACCTACTCAGGAACAACAACAGGCCACATCTGCGTTCTGCATTGAGATTTCCTCGGTGTTTGCATTAGGCACCATCTCATCTCATCCTTACAGCGGACCTCTCTGAAATGGGTGTTAGCTTCATCGTACAGATAATGCAACAAAGACTTGGGGAGTTTGTGCGACTTGCCCAAGTTTGCATAGTGATGATGTAACCCCTGGAACTCCAGCCTAGACTGCAACCCAGGTGCTTCCCATTATGTGCCAATTAAATTCTAAACGAACCTGCACTTGCTTGATGGGTGTAATAGGATGGGAGCCATATTTTCTCATTCAACTGCAAAAACAAATATTCAATGAGCATCAGCTACGTTCACAACACTGTGTTAGGTGAGGTAGATAAGACGGTAGGGAATGTCGACACAGGCTTAGATCTCAGAGTATACATCTCTTCTCAGGGAAAATTCAAATACTTAAAATTTTCTCTATTGTACAATTTTTAAAACTATGCCCAGAAATATTCAGTCTAAGAAATAAAATTACAATGTCCCCCAACATACACCACACACACACACCACACACACAATTTTCTAGAATTCTAAAGTGAGCATTACTTGCTATGTAATAAGATGGCCACATAAATATCAAAAATAGAATAGAACCAAGATCACCAATAGGTTCTGACAAGAAGGCCTTAACAGAATTCCCTAGCCTGACTGAAATTTAGACAGGTTTCCTCATGACTATTACCCCTGCCCGCCCTTTTTGTTGGGCACTTCCTTTAGAAAACTTGACAGTTTTCTAAAGCTTTGCTCCTTTGTGACGTAAATCTTCTACAACCCAGAGATGTCTTTCTCAGGGACCTGGGAGACATCCTCTTGATGTGTGAACAGGAAGACAGTACCCCATCTCCCAGTCTCTGTGGGAGGGTAGGAGCTTAATTTCTATAAGCACTAGTCAGAAAACACAGGATGGCCTCATCACAGTGACCAGCATCCCCTGGTGTCCTCCAGTACCTTTCCAGGAGCTCAGCCCAGGGCTTAAAACCTTCCCACTTTTTTTGTATCAGTGGAGCTGAGGTCAATCTCTTTTTCCTGTGGTAACTGTCTTGATTCCATCAGTCTTAAATAAAAGACTTTCTTGCTATTTAACTACCAATTTCCTTTTTACAATTCTATGTGTTAAGTAGGATGCAGGCTACGAGTCTTGCAGATATGAACAGGGACAGGCTTCTGCCCGGAAGAGATCAAGATACAGATCTGTGGAAGCACTACATCAAGATCTATAAGGAGACAGCTGTGAGATAACTCTAGCTTTGATAACAAATCACCAAGATTCATAAAATGTAACCTATAAAACATAGCCTTAAACTTGAAATTAGGTACCTTGTTAACTGATAACTTCCACAGAAGAACTTAGAGATAGAAATTTTGTCAGGGGGTGGGGGAAGAGGGGAAGAAGAGATGAAAAGCAAGGAAAAATGACAGAAACACCAACATCTTCCTTTATCTTGTTTTTGAGAGATTAGCCTGACAAATCTCTGTCTGGGTGTTTCTAATATCAAGAACAAGGTGAGCATCAGGAGCTGTGACTCCCCAGTTCTGTGTCCTGATTGTAGGCTGACCTTCCACCTCCCTTTCCCTGCTTCATGCCCACACTGGACCCCACATCACACAATGAGGCCCTCCATTTGTATGACTCACCCTTGAGGCTACAATTTTGATGTGAGGGAGAAGAGATGAAATATGGAGCTCTTGTGACCTGTCAGAAGGCAAGACTTCACACTTTGTAGTTTGAACCATAGTGATTCTTCCAGAGAAATCTCAAAAGAGGTAGCAGATGCTATTAGGAAATATTTCTGGGCAAGGAAGGTTTTAGAATGTGCTGCAAGGTGGTATTGTCCATTCTTCCTACTGAACTACCACCACCTTTGCATCTTACTCGGAGGCTCCTTCCTCTCCGCTGAGTACAGCTGACATGGAGGACTTGGTTCAGTGATAATGGATGCATATGAGTGTGAAAAATTGATAATACTAACCTTAAATGTAGTATAAATTGTGAATTTGCAAAATGCCTTCTGCTGCCAGACCACGTTTGTTGTTGATGGCGGTGCGTGGTATTTTACATGAGAGGAAATGGAGAAGAAATGCCAGATCTGAGACAATGAAGAAAAGGGGAGGAGGGCCAGACTATGAAGATGGGAGATAGGTTGGTGGTGAATAGAAAAATCCTATAAATGTGGGCATTTGGTCAGCCAGGACATGAGCTTCAGAACCAGGAGAATACCAGTATTGACAGCCGCAAATTGGAATGGTGGAGTCAATGTATAGCTGAGGTGGGGAGCACCCGAAGTTCCTGGAGACACGTAATCCTGAGAGTCTTGAAGTGTGGATGGTAATGGACATGACTAATAGAGTAAAAGCAAAGTCAGAGAAGAAGAGTCAAGTTCAGACTCAAAAGCAAAACATGGATAATCCATCATGAGAAAAAGTGGCGGGCCAAGGAGAAAGGAGTCAGTGCAGGGCAACAGGATGAAACAGAGAAATCAAAAGCAAATCAAACCAAGAAGACAAAGATCCTCTGATAGAGATCAGTCAGAATCCCAGCAAGGAACGGATAGCATATTCACACTAAGATAATTGGGTGGTGGGGGGTAAGGGGGTGTTAACAAAAGAGCCCTTACAATATGGAGCAGGGCATGAGAAACCACACTAGAGAATACAGAATCTCAGGACTCTGGGGCCAAGGAGCTATTCCCATCCCGAGGTCTAAAGGGATGTGAAGAGGAAATAGTGGCCACATCTATAAGGTGAGACTTACAGAGAGCACCATCTTGAGTGGAGTGGAGTGATCACAGCCAGTTTGAGGCTACCCTTCAGGGCAGGATCCTAGGGACTACGGACTCCAACCCCACTCCCGTCTCCCTTTCAGATCTCTTCCTGGGCTCCCCATTGGCCAGATCCAACCAGAAGCCAGACAGCGAGGGTGTAATTCTTTCAAGTCACCCTCCCCAGCCACAGAGTCAAGAGGAGAAAAGTGGACAGGTGCAGATGGAAGCTGTTCAGCGTAGAAGCGAAGGGGGCAAGACCCAGCGTCTAACCTTAGTGCAGACAGCTGAACGGCTTCCAGCTATGAAATCTGAGTGCAAAGGAGAACACTGAGGGACTAACTACTTATCAAAGCTCTGTGCGAAAGAAGACAAAACCTATTTCCTTTATCAATCATCTGCTCATCAAAACAGATACACACACACACACACCACACATAAATAATTTACTTTTGGCATCTGTTGTATAGCATATTAACACCAAGAATAGAATTTACTCTAATGAATCTGTTGAGGAAAGCCGCAGAATATGACCAGGCAAAAATTCTAGTTGATTAATTAGTAATCACAAAAGGCCCTACCACAGTTTTCCACCGTGAGTTACAGAGCTCTCATTCAGCCTTCACAAATGAAGAAGTCGGGCTCTGGGCCGCCAGCCCTCCACGCTCCAGGGCCCAGCCATTCTTTGGGCAGCATGCCTGTGTTCACTGCACTAACTCATTAGTAGTCTCGCTCCCTAAACACGACCCCCCCCAACCCCGCCCGGTCTACCTCTTTCAGTCACTGGAGAGTTCTGTTTGGAACGTGGCATGCTGAGGTTTAGAAAATAAACACAGGCGCTCTTTTTTTTTAATGTGCCAAAGAATTATGGATACCATTTATTGCGGTCCCACATGGCCACCATTAGTTTCCGATGATCATGCACCTCTCATTTATTAAAGACTATTTGATTTAGAATGTAATAATAAAAAAAAATGTTTTTCTACCTATGGCATCAATTATGCAGATTGGCTTTTCTGAGGGGAAAAAAAAATAACGAGACATCATCAGTATTCTTTGAATTTCTGACTTAATTCACACAGTTACCGTGAGAGTATAACTTATTATTTGGTACCCGAGGTTGATGAATTCTCCACAGGCTGTCAGTAATTATTCTCAAGTATCTATTATGAGGACACAGAAAATTGCTATTATGTGCTGACTCAGTAGTGTGTGTGAGTACTCCGCTCCCTCCCTACTCAGTCTCCAGGCTCTGAGATTTCGCCATGATATATCTTAGATGATTCATACTGGAAAGTTCTATAAATTTCAAATTATCTAATCACACTACTGATGTTACATTAAGATATAAATAAAAGGAAGCATAGACATGATTTATCTGTGCACGTTACCTGGTAAGGAAGAAAATGCAAAATGAAACCTCAGAATGATGTAACTGACAACCACAAAAATATTTCAGGGGATCTCTGTGGCTGTCTCTTCTCCTTAGACTTTGATCTCAAGTTTCAGTGGAACATGATGAGACCCAAGCACAGCACAGCCCTCCCTGAGATGCTGTTGAAGTTACGACCCATGGGGGCAAGTGAACACAACCCAGCTGGTTCTCAAGGAAGCAAAAATGGAAGTGGTGGGATCCCATAAGTGAGAAGTCCAGCCTCAGGAATGGCAGACACTCAATGACACTGAGATTGCTCACCTTCTATCTCTAAGATAGTATCTCAGTCCTCCTTTTTGACCCTGTGTATTGGTTTTGCTCTTGCTTGTTGCAGTGATATTTGTCCTTGAGGCATGAGGAGGAAAGGCCTGGATGGGAAGTTTAAGAGCGTGGAGTGGAAAGCAGAAGATGAACACCCTGTCAGGACCATACCAAGTGGGGAGCAGGCATCTCCTCAAAGGAAGGTGAAGTCATTGCCAACAGAGAGCAGGAAGGAGTAGTTGAGTTGACAAGATCAGGAAAAGTCAATATGGATTCTACACTGCAGGCCCTGAAGACACCCCTCCAGATAAAAGCAGCCGATTTCTGTGCGAGTTCAGAGAGGCAAAGACAGGATCCCAAACACATTCACTGAAAGTCCTGGGATCTTGAATAATGCTCGTTAGCCAAAGCAGTTGCTTATTATGTCATCCCTTTCTCTCCTGTCCCAGGAGAGAAAAAAAAAAAAAAAGAGCCCTTGGAGGGGGAACAAACATATCATGGAATGCTGGACACCTGGAGAACCAGCACAGACTCCTTCAGGAACATTTCTTCTGCTTTCTACATACAAATTAAACAAACAGCCACCAACACAAACCAACCTAATTTCCCTTTAGTTCTTTTAGCCTTTTAACAAACATTCAGAACCTACTGAGAACCTATGTATCACCTAGTAGTCCTTTAACAAGGTAGAAGAACATAGGATATTTTTATTGAAACAGTTTATATCTAATGGCTCTCCATGCTGATTTCTAGTTTTTGTTTTTGTTTTTAAATGATGAACATTCTTTTGTTGTTGAAATGCTGATTGATTGTGTATTTAAAAAGTGGCGTCTGATAGACAGAGTGCCCTTTCAAAACACCCCTCTCACTAGCAGACAAGTCTGACCTGATTAAACAGGAATGGAGGCTCCTCCCTGCTATGAAAAGGAGAAAAACAAAACACTTACTTGTGGCCCTCTCAGCTCCTGCTTCATTCACTCACCAATGTCTTCCCAGAGCCCACTGGGCAGAGAAATGAGACATGGCCCCGGCCCTCCAAAGTCCAGGGAAAGACAGTCACAAGTACCAATAAATCCTAATATGAGAGCAAGCGTGTACATGGGAGAAAACCCAGTGGTAGGCAATAAACTGCCTGGGAAAGCAGTGGAAACTTCAGAAGAGATGCCAGGTCTTGAAGGACAGGAAGGACTCTGCAGAGACCCATGAGGGATGTGTAGGGGGGTGAGACTGATGCACTCCAGGCAGACAGATCTGTTGGAAGAAGCCTGGAAATGGATAAGGGCACAGTATGGCAATTCGGGTATGAGTACTAGGTGCTGACAAAAGCACTAGAAGATGATACTGCTACAGGATATGGGCTGGCAGGTAAAAGTCTATGTCCCAAGTGCATTAGCTCCCTAGGACTGCCCATGATGATCCCAAATCAGATGACAAAACAACACTGATGTTCTCTCAGTTCTGGATGCTGAATCCTGAAATAAAGGTGGAGGTTCTAGGGAAAAACCTGTTTCATGGTCTCTATCTTCTGGTGATTTTCCAGCAATCTTTAGAGTTCCTTGGTTTGCAGCTACATCACTCCAATCACTCTGTCTTCACACAGCCTTCTCTACTTCTGCATTCGTCTCTGTGAGTTTTCTCTTCTTACTAGGACACCACTCACATTAGTTTAAGAGTCCACCCTATGGCTGTATGACCTCATCTTAATTATGTCTTAATGACATCTACAAAGACCCCTTTTTCCAAATAAGTTCACATTCAAAGTACCATACCTTTCTGGGGCCAATTCAACCCACAATACATGGTAACCGGTGACAAAGAAAAATTATATCAGATAAGCTAAACAGGTAAGAAAGATTTTATTCAAGATTATTGCAATAGAGGTCAAGACTTTCATAAAAGAAGAAGGAGATTGAACTGGACTCCACTGAAACAAAAGGTGGGAAGATTTATGTGCTAGGGTGAGCTGGTGGAAAAGTACGGAAGACATCAGGTGAAGTTAGTCACTGTGATAAGGCCATGTGTGTTTGCTGACTAGTGCTTATGGAAGTTAGGCTCCTACCCTCCCACAGATACTGGGTGATGGGGCACTATCTTACTTGATGACGTCATTTCAAAGGGATGGCTCCCAGTCCTTGAGAAAGACATCCCTGGGATGTAGATCTACATCTCAAAGGGCAGGGTAAGAATTTACAGTTGCAAATATCTAAAGTAAATTCTCTAAGAAAAGATAGGTCAGGGGTCTGTAGTCAGGAAGAAACCTGTCTAAAATTCAGTCAGGTTCAGCGTTTACTGATAACTTGTAAACCATTATCACTTTTGCCCTCTACAGAATAAGAGGCAGGAAGAATGGGTGGGAAAAAGAAAGGAAAGATGGAGGTCTATAGATGAATGAATTAGAGTGGTAATTTTTCCAAACTGAAAGGCAGCACTCACTCAAAGACTACTTCAGCAGCTCTTGATAAACTCAAGACCCCCCAGGGACCATGGGTTTGTGAAATACATGTTGTCCTTGGTTCACAGATTTTAATGTCCTTCAATTAAAGAAGAAGAAGAAGAAGAAGAAGAAAAAGAAGAAGAAGTGGTGATGCAATGAGCCTCTCTAAGAGTTCCACAGGGATCTCGTTGAATATAACACTCATCTTGTCTTTTTCTGCTTGGAAAGAACTCAACTAGTATTCATCTTAGAAGATCTAGAGATACCAAGCTGGGCAATGTTATGTCATAACCAGTGTATATCTAGTGAGGCCTATGCTCTCAGTGAAAGGTTAGCAAATATTTGCAGAAAAGGACTGGAGAATAAACATTTTTCGCTTTGTAGGCCACATGGCCTCTGTCACCACTATTCAACTCTATTGTTGCACAAAAATAGCCAGAAATACTTGGTCTAAATGAAAAAGCAATTGCAAATCCCACATATCCCAGTGCATCTCATTTTCTTGCCTTGCATCAAAATATGAGACAGTCATATGCGGAGAAATATCCCAACACCCATGTTGATAGCAAGAGAAAGAGAGGTCTTATATTGTTTTGTCAGTATCCAGCCTTACAAGAGCCAAATACTACACAAAGCAATCATTAACTAACATATTCAATGCATGTTTATTGAAGGATTGCTCTAAGCAGTCCTCAGTGCTAGATACTAAGAATATATACAGCAGTGACCAAATCTCTTAGCCTCACAGAGTTTACCCCCACACCTAAGTGAGCATTAAAGTCACCTCCACCATTTTCAAAAACCACAGATGGTGGATAACTTTTAAAAATATTCCCCCAGACCAATTAAACCAGAATCTTGAAGGTAAAGCCTGTTCATCCTCAGAGTGATTTGCTCTTGAAAATTTCACTGGCCACACTGTAGCCTCCAAAAGTGATTTGGTTGCTCTGGAGTGGGCCTGGGCACAGGTAGTTTTTAAAGTTCTCCAGGTAATTCTAAAGTCCAATCAGTATTGTGAACACTGATCAAACCCTTGTAGGTAGGCAAGTTTGATGCCTGAAACTAATGGGGGCCAAAACTTATGCCCACATCTAAAAGTACTTTGAGGAAGAGTCACCAACACCAACACTGCCAGCCATAACTTCATTTCCATGGGGCCAGAGTGTTCAAGCTTTGGCTGGTTTCTGCGAGCCCCAGACCTTCCATAACCAGGCTTAAGTCTTACAGCTTCTCCCCTTGAGATCCAACTTCCTCAACTACCTGCCTTCCTCCACATGTTCCTATCTCCATTGTTTCTTACTCAAAGAATTTGACCTTTAAAACACAGCCATCTTACTATTAAGAGCTATGTAGTGCAGTGATTCTCAAAAGGTGACCTCTGATCCAGCAGCATCCAATTCACCTGGGACCTCGCTAGAAATGCATATTCCTGGTCCCACCCCAGACCTATGAATCAGGTCCTCTGAGGGGGGGTGGTCCCAGCAACCTGTGTTGCAACAATCCCTCCAAGGTGATTCTGTAGCACACCCAGGTTTTAAGAATCGATGGCACAGAGAAAGGAAGAGTATGGTGAATTTTGAAGATCCCACCAAATCAATTAGCAGGTTTGTTTGTTTGTTTTAATTAACAAATGGACTAAAATTTGAGGAGCTAAGTGTTTCAGAATTGTAGGTCTTGATCTCTTAGGACACTCAAACTTGAAAGATAACAGAGTTATTTCAACCTTAAAAAAGAAGGAAATCTTGACATTTGTGACAATAAGGGTGAACCATGAGGTCCTTATGCTAAGTGAAATAAACCAGATCCAGAAAGAGAAATACTGTATGGTCTCACATATATATGGAATACTTCCTTTTTAGAAAAGTCAAACTCGTAGTAACAGAGAGTAGAATGGTTGTTACCAGGGCCTGGGAAGTGGGGGATATGAGATGTTGGTCCAAGGCCACAAGAATTCAGTTGTAAGTTTTGCTGATCTAATGTTCAGCATGGTGACTGTTAACAACACTGCATTGTATACTGGGAGTTTACTGTGACAGTGAATCCCAAATGTTCTCACCATACACAGAAGATGATGGCAAGTACAGAAGGTGGTAGACAATGCTAACTAGCCAGATGATGGTAACTATGTCCTAACAAATATGTATATCAAAACATCACCTTGCATACCTGAACTATGTACAGTTTTTATTTTCAATCATACCTCAATAGAGCTTGGGGGAAGGGAGAATAATAGGGTTCTGTCAGCCCAAAACTGCAATTCATGGGGATCACTACCTCCAGAATTAGAATATTCTCTCCATCTAGATTTTATAAAATATATCAAAAGGATGTTTCCATCATCTTTTTTTAAGAGAAAGAGAGTGGGGGTGGTGGGGTAGGAGTAGTAGAAGAAGGGGAGAGAGAGAATCACAGGCAGGCTCCATGCCCAGTGCAGAGTCCAAGGCACAGCTTAATCTCCAGACCCTGAGATCATGACCTGAGCCAACAAGAGGGGGATGCTTAATCGACTGAGCCATCCAGGTGCCCTGAACATTTCCATCATTTTTAGGTCACCAGCATAGAACCTAAGTTGGGAGTGGAAGATAGAGCTGTATTGCTTGCTACAAAATTAAACTCCTGAAGAAGGTTTGGGTCAGCTGGTGGAGCAGGCATTGGGTGGTTATATTAACCTTAAAGTTTCCAAGAGCAGGTCAGCATGGAACTGGGGAGCTAGTAACTGCAGGATTACTCTCCACCTTGGGTCCTATCTAACCGTGGTATTGGGATATGCTATTTTCAGAAGCTCTGTTCTTTTTTGTTTTCAGCATTCCCCCTGTCACAAAAATGGAGGCCTCCGATGGACACAGACATGGGTTCTACACAACCATTGTCAAAGACAACAAAGCCAGACATTTGTTGAAATGATAAGGACAGATTCAAATCAGTGATATACCACTGCAGTAGGGAAAGAATCCAGTGTGAACCCAACTTCCATTTGCACAGAGGTGACTGAATGTTCTAAAGGGAGGAGGGAGGTATGGGGTGTGTTGGACAGCAGAACTCCAGAAGAGTCACGAAGTGAAAAATTACAAAAGCAGGGGAAGATGTTGGTGCCTACGAAACCATCCAGATTTGCTAACTGGAGCTTGTGGAAGTTAGGCTCCTACCCTCCCATGGAGATGGGGAGACAGAGGCCCTCTCTTTAGGTGCTGGCTGGGACAGTCAAATGAGGCCGCCTGTTTGTACATTTAGGAGGCATACCATCCCTATGTCCTACTCTGTGTGTGTGCAAAGAATGGTGCCAACATCTCTCCAGCCCACTGAAGAAATGGTATCAGGGGGAAATGAGCAGAGTTAAGAAGCCTTTCAAAGGTATTTTTATCTCAGAGAAAGTGGGTCTTCACCCACGGCTGCCTCTACCCAGGAGAGAGTCTGTTTAGAAAACGCTGATACACCATGAACCTTAGAAGAGAGGTTCACAGAGACATTTCCTTTTTAACTTCAGAAAGAGAGACACAACACTAAATATTCCAAACTGCTGCTCTAAATTTGTCAAAGAGACTAAAGAAACAGCAAAAGAGTTAAAGGCACGGTCATCTAAACACAACAGATGGTAAAAAGCTTGTCTCTTGGGGGGGAAAAAAATCTTGAAAAATAATCAGTGCACAACAAATACTAAGTGGCAAAAGCAAACACTGTAAAATACAGGTGGAAAATATATTCTTAGCTGTAACCAGGCTAGAAAACAAGACAAATATGAAACTGTAAAAGACTTTGGAATATAATTAGAAGGGCAGTAAGAAATACCTGCCAACTAACAGAGAAGGTATGGAGGGAACATGCACTCGGGGTGTGTAATGAATTAAGTACAAGAAGAGGGAGAAAATATGTCACAGATTTTGACCCTCAGCCTATTCCTATTAAATTCCAATTGGAATCAAAGTTACACATGCAGAACAGCAGGCTTAAGAAGATGTAACATGAATAGATATAAAAAATTCATTCTTTTCCCAAGAAATTAAATTCAATCACAATTCTCTCCAGTACTTTCCCCCCATGTTCTGTCCAGAGTTATATTTGATCACCCCTGCGCTCAGAGAATCCCATGCAAGTAAGGACATGAAGCATGATAATTGTTCTACATCCCACCTACAAGGCTCAAGAGATGCTGCAAGTTAAAGGCAGGTCTCGGGCAGTGAAAACTTCCCACAGGTTCTATGGTTAAGAAGGGGCAAAAGGTGACCTCAGGGATGGTGGTTTGAACATTTTCCTGACTCAGGTGAGGGGCAGTCCCAGAACGCAGATATGACCAGTAGGAGGGATACGGAGGGCTGTCAAAGGAACAACTCCATGAAGCAATGAACAGATTTGTCTGTGTGGTTCTAGAGGTTCTAGAACTCTAGAGGGTGTGTTCTAGAGGGTATGTGTAGACCAGTGGTTCTCAGCAGTGGTGATTTTATCCTCCAAGAAACATTTGGCAATATCTGGAGACAGTTTTTTCACACTGGGGAAAGGTGCCATGGACATTTGGTAAGTGCAAGCCAGGGACACCGCTCACACAGCACTCCCACAAGGAAGATTTATCCAGCCCTAATTGTCACAAAGGCGGAGATTGAGAAGCTATGGCACAGACCAAGAAATTAAAAAAAAAAAAGAGAGAGAGAGAAAGAAAGAAAAAGAAAAAGAAAAAAGAAAAATTTATAAAGAATGAAAAGGATCCAGCTTGTGGTAGAAGAATCAGTATGAAATCTGGGGGGATGGGGAAACCTGGGTGGCTCAGTCATTTAAGCGTCTGCCTTTGGCTCAGTCATGATCCCAGGGTCCTGGGATCGAGCCCCACATTGGGCTCCCTGCTCAGCAGGGAGTCTGCTTCTCCCTCTGCCTGCCACTCTGCCTGCTTGTGCTATCTCTCTGTCAAATAAATAAATAAAATCTTTTTTAAAAAATTAGGAAGGATGACAGAGAAATGGCACAGCAGATCGGTAGCATAGCATGTGGATGTTAGGTTGGCAGGTGTGTTCTGAGCAAAGGAGACAAAGGCATTGGAACAGGATAAGAAGCCATACTGGCTCCTTTACTCAATGCATATTAGTGGGACAAGTTTGCACTGAATGTTTGGGATTTCTTATGAAGTAAGATATGCAAACAATGCAGAACGAGGGGGATGCCTGACTCCCGTGTAAGTCACATGAGGTGGGCTACGAGAAGAGAGAGGCTAGTTGGATGGAAAGCACGTGAGCCAATGGCTGGAAGAGAAGGAAGGCTCACAGTCCCTCCCAGGCATGGACAAGGTATGCAATCCTTAGACTGTGGATTTACACGTCCTTAAAATAAACTTGTTTGCATGGTTGGAGAAGCAGCTTCTGCCCTAGAAGGAGGCTGAAGGGGGAGAGTTTCCCAAACAGTAGGAAATAGTCTGAATATATTGATTCTCCTGAGTAGAGAACTAGAAGCTAAAGTGTCAGTCACCGGTGAATATCCAGTCAAGAACTTCTTCCAAAATCTTGGTTTAAATAGGGCATTTGGGGGCCTAAGACCCTGGGACAGACTCATCCAGGCCCTAACAATTAGGAGCAGGACCACCGACCACATCAGACCAAAGCCATTGCCATGGCTGGGTTTCATTCTGCCTGTGCTGACCTGTCCTCATGGAGCCAGGGCCAACAGCAAATTTAATAAATCCTACAGATTGTGGTACTCAGTCCAAATCTAGTGTGTCCCCCTTGAGGGTTTTGCTTTATCATACTTTAAGCAGTCTCTCTGGAACTCTCTGTGTAACTATGATTTTTTATTTTTATTTTTATTTTTTTTTTACCAAATTTGTGTTCACTGATGCATAGATGTTGTGATACCATCGCAAATCCTTACAATACCAGACACGCTTTCAGAGGTTTTATTTTTGGTTGCTCCTTATATTCTCATCTACTTTGATGTGAAGCAAAGCCTTTACACAAATTTCAAAGGTCTACAACATTAAAAGGATTACAATGGCAAAATGTCAACAATTTTTCACAATGAGCTGAGAAATGTTTCTGAAAGCTGGTCTCTTTATCAAAAGAACATACATATCTAGTTATTCTGAACCTGTGCCAATCTTCTGGCAATGCTGTCTTTAAGAGCATTTAAAAGGCCTTTTGCTCCATTATTATGGCTGGAACGATTAAAAAAAATACAGTTGAAAATGACACCTCAGTAAGTGAATTAAAAATGAAAGGGGGGACTTAATAATGCCAAAGCACATGCAGAGTACCACCATCTTTCAAAATCTGTTCACCTGGTTCTCTTAGATTGAACCACCAGAAAGTGTCATATGGACCCAAAGATACTCTAAAAAATTACACTAAGATAAACAAAATGGCTGCTTCAAAAAAGTTTACATATATCATTTTTCTTTTTGTCAGAGAGTCTTCTTCAATAACTGTAAAGTTGTAACTTTCTTTGGAGAATTCCTTAGTTTTCATCAAATGTTCATGAATGTCACTTCTTATAATCATTGACCTCAATTTTCCTTTAAAAATAAGTCCTAAGAAACACACATAAGCATGTCTTGGGAACCTAGTCTTCACTTCAGATGACCAGAAAAAAACCTATGAAAATTTTAAAGCTTGCTGCAATCTTAAACAGTTTGGTTTTAGACAAGAGGTAAATTATATCCAACTTGGGACAACTTGCAGACTGTGTTAAGTAAATCTGAGTATCACCTATTTAATATTCTATCTCTATATTTGCATATTTCTAAGTAATTGACATTAAGACAAATAATAATTATCTTAAAAACACTTCAAGCTTACCATACATTTTTATATAGAATTTTTTTTTTAAGATTTTATTTATCTCTTTGAGAGAAAGAACACGAACAGGAGAGGGGAAAAGAGAGAGAGAGAGACAGAGGCAGACTCCCTGCTGAGCGGGACTCAATCCCAGGACCCTGAGATCAAGACCTGAGCTGAAGTCAAATGCTTAAACTACTGAGCTACCCAGGCGCCCCATAAGGAACTTTTACCATATCACTTAAATATGAATACTCACATAAATAAGTTCATATAAAACTTCCAGAAGCATGATAATAATCAAGTGTGCCACAGGAAAGGATTAAAATATTTCCTAGTAAAATAATGATAACAAAAATTCTTTAGAAAGATCTATTGGCCAGTGGATAAAAGTCAAAAATCACAAAATATTAATTTCTATTTAATAGTGATCTTAAGTTCTTGATTTTCCAAAAAGGAAAAAGAGAAAAAGTAAGGGAGGGGGAAAAAAAACAATATTCTGGCAGTACCCACCATGTTCCAGACACTTTGCTTGGTGTTTTGTGTCAATGACCTCATGCCATTGCAGGAGAAACCATGTGGGACTGTGTCTTGCATTAAGAGTCTAAGTGTATTACCTTTGCGTACCCAATTTCTGACAGCTAAACTTGTAGTAAATATAACTAGGTTCCCCCCCCCACCCCGTGTCATACTTCTTTGACTATCCCAGAATTTTCCACAAAGCCCTATAGGAAACAACACTCCTTGATTTTCTTTACTTCAACATTTCTCAAATTAATTTGACCACAGAACGCTTTCATTTTCCTACAAATGGCTGTTGAGGGAACATGGTGCTACACCAGTCTTCTTAGTGTGGATAAACTGAACACATTGCTGGAAAATTCAGACTGCACAATTCATCAAGGACACTCAGAACAGGTTCATAGGAAGGGATGTTGACTTAGGTGCAATGCTCCTTTTCACCTCTTGCCTCTTTAATACAGACATACCTCAAAGATATTACAGGTTTGGTTCAGGCCACTGCAATAAAGCACGCAAGTATCACAACAAAGTGAGTCAGATGATTTTTTTGGTTTTTCTATGCATGTAAAATTATGTTTACTGGGGCGCCTGGGTGGCTCAGTGGGTTAAGCCTCTGCCTTCGGCTCAGGTCATGATCTCAGGGTCCTGGGATGGAGCCCCGAATCAGGCTCTCTGCTCAGCGGGGAGCCTGCTTCCTCCTCTCTCTCTGCCTGCCTCTCTGCCTACTTGTGATCTCTGCCTGTCAAATAAATAAATAAACAAAATCTTAAAAAAAAAAAGTTGTTTACACTATACTGCCCTCTACTAAGTGTGCAATAGCATTATATCTTTTAAAATGTACATACCTTAAAAATGTACATACCTTAATTTTAAAAAAATACTTGATTGCTAAAAAAAATACTAATCATCATCTGAGCTTTCAATACATTGCAATCACTAATCACAATCACCATAAAAAATATAATAATAATGAAAAAGTTTATAATATTATGAGAATTACCAAAATGGGCCACAGAGACACAGAGTGAGCACATGCTGTTAGAAACACGGTGCTAGGGACACCTGGGTGGCTCAGTGGGTTAAAGCCTCTGTCTTCGGTTTAGGTCATGATCCCAGAGTTCTGAGCCTGCATCCGGCTCTCTGCTCGGCAGGGAGCCTGCTTCCCCCTCTCTCTCTCTGCCTGTCTCTCTGCCTACTTGTGATCTGTCTGTCAAATAAGTAAATAAAATCTTTTTAAAAAAAATGGTGTTAACAGATTTGCTTGATGCAGGGTGCCACAATACTTCAACTGTTAAAAATATATATATACAATATCAGAAGCAAATAAAGCAAAGTACAATAAAACGAGGCGTGCCTGTATTCTAAGAATCTCAACATGTCCCCCAAACAATTCACAATAAATAGTTATGGCATAACTGGCTACTCTCCCCAGAAACATCTGCACATTTAAAGAAGGGAATGGTGAGATTCTCTCCTTGAACACAAAGGTAAGCTCTGAAGTATTAAGGGTTTCGCTGGAGTAGCTAAGCTCTACTAAGCCCCTCATATCTCAAGATATCACACTCAAGATGACCTGCGTGGCATATCTCGGGACAGGCACCCACTTGACCCAACTGCATCTTAGTTCCCTCAAGAAAATGTGTGTAACAAGATGTCACTTTGCACAGATGTACAGAAATACTTAACAAATGAGTGAATTGTTTGTGATGCAATTTGATCTGCCCATACAAAAGGTGTAGAAGAAAAGGTGACCTACAAATGGAAAACATGCCTATCTGGTAAAGTCATTGATTGAACTTAAAGTATAGGTTTCCATTTTTTAAAAAAAGAGTATGAACAGTGAAATGTACAACTTAGTAAATCCAAAACACATCATATGAAAATGACTTTTTTAGTAAACCAGGAAAAAACTAAAAATGGTTTTGACTTTGAGTTTCCTAAAGGATGACATTGTTACCATAATTTCCATATTTAAATATGAAATAAATATATAATTTTCATTTGTCAAAGTGAGTATCAGGAAGCCAAAGACAATTGAAATAGAGATAATCTCTTTTTAAAATTTTCTTATTACTGACTTTTCACAAAAAGATCAGCAGAATAAGTGAGAATGTATTACAGAATTTCAGCTTTAATATTTTCACAGATTCCTTTATTTGTAGGGTCTTTTCCTCTGCATTATTCTGTGTGAAATATTGTGCTAAAATTGGACTCTGAACAATTCAAATCGAAGTTTTAGAAACTTCAGGGATTCACAACTCTCCAAATATTTACTTATTTTGCAAAATTAAAAAAAAACTGTTGCTATAAAATAATTCATATCATCTAATTCCTGTATCCACAGATAATTCTTTAAACATCAATTTTGGGCCCAGTCTGTGCTAATGGTACAGCACAATGATACAGCTAATGGTACAATGCTAATGGTAGGAGCACTCTAGCATAAAAAGTTTATATAACATGGTCCCTGCCCTCACAGAAGTAAGAATTCAATTATGAATTAAAGCAACAGGAATAATAATAGCCAAACCCCTCACTATAGTATAGATCATTAATATTCTTGAGAGACGCATCCAGACTCCTTCATGGGTCCCAAAACATCGGGCTCTCCCTAGAGCCCCTCTGGGTTACTGAGCTGGGTAATACATCAGCTAACTGACTTGCAGAGTGAAACAAGAAGAGGAGAAATAATTAAAAGAACATTCATAGACTCCCAAGTCTACGTACACCTTTGCACAGACCTCGAAAGATAAATGAAATCTGTCTAACCTGAAGGGAAGGAAGTAAATTTTGATTTGTACTTAGATCTATTCACTGCCTGATTTTTAAATATTTCTGATGCTTTTGAGAACATTAAAAGGAAGACCAAAGCTTCTCCTCAGACTTCTATTCAAGATGAATCATCAATTCCTGTCCATTTTCCCCCACCAGAGCACCTTCTTGGAGCCCACTGAATTCATCTGTTGTTCGTGGCTTTCTAACTTTCTTCACTTTATTCTGGAAATCTCTTTAAAAAAATAAGAAAGTATAATCAAACTACTCACATATGGGTCCATGTGAAAAGAAAACTTCTGAGAAACCATTTAAGTGTCTGATTAAATTTTTTTAAAAATCCATGGTGGCCTTGGTGCTACCAGCTTATAGTAGCAGAAGTTTTAAGAATGTAGAAAAGGTGAATTTTCAGATTGCTGTCTGATAAAGGTGTTCAAGCATGGTTTGGGGGGAAAAAAAAAGGCGAGAACTAATCATGCAAGATGATCTCATCCTAAATATACATTAATTTATGAGGTGTTAACAGCATGGGAATTGACCTATGAAATAACTGCTCATTTTATTAAGCAAAAAGGATCAAAATGTGCTACTCTCGTTCTAATAGAAATATGAAATACATCATACCGAAGGACAACTAAATACTGACCAAAGTGGGTTTTAGAAGGGTAACATGCCTACTAAGTGGTCCAACCCCTTTCAAATTCAAGATACTAAACCAGGAACTAACCAAGGAACTAAATTTTCAAATTTTCAAACTCGCTCCTTTAGCCCTAACAGACATACGCAGGCAACTGGTGGCTGTTTCTGTTTCAATTTCCTTAGCTATTCATTGAGGAAAATACTATTTCTCTACTTCCCAAGGGGTCTCTTTTAAAGTTGTTCATGTCTGCCAATTGCTAAGTATAATGGTTTTCTCTACTGTGTGTCTGTAGACCTCAAAATAATTATTTGCAATTGCCAAGGCACACACACTCACAAAAACCAATGCATCATAGTTTCATTTATTGGCAATCTAAAAGGTCATTGGAGTGCATAGCCCAATATCCTGAACACCACTTCTTTGGGTCTGAGATTGATCATGGAGTTTTCTGTTGAGTTTCTATAAATGAGAAAAAAAAAAAAAAAAAAAAAGGGAAAGAAAGAAAGAGGGAAAAAACCTGAGCATTTAATTGGAGATGAGAGTTTTAAAACCCTGCTTTCTTCATAAAGCCTTTCCCAATCAGCTACATAAAAGCGATGTCTCCCTTCTCTGAAATCCTGTAGCAATTATGGCCTGCATTACTCATTTGTCAACTTATTTTATACTGCTTTTGATAACTCTTCTATTTTTTTGCATTTAAGTGTTATTTTAATATTTCATTGTTACATTTCTCCATACTTAGGACTTATTTAACCAGATTTTTAAGCTTTATGAGATGAGAGACTAAAAATTAAATAGCTACATAACCCCTCCTTCATAGCTAGATATTCGGGGTAATATTTGGAATATTGCAGTCCCTCCTGACAGAACATTGATTAGATTTTTTTATCTTAAATAAATTGTTGGAGAAAAGCCTGTAGCTGCTTTGTATTAAGCAGCACCAAAGCAACTAAGTCTTCCAGAAAATATTCACTCAGGCCTGAATAAGTCAACTTATAAACATAATCACAATCTTCAAAAAATGAAGATACAAAAGGTGTGCATTCAGGAACATACCAGGAAGATTCTGAGAAGAGTAGGAAGCACCAGGGATCTGTCTTCCCCCCCAGTACACTCACACCATCCATGCACTGTAACTACTTTGGAGTTCTGGAGTCTACTGAAGGATTGCAATTTCCAGAGGAAGACTTGAATGATAACTTGTGGTTAATTGTGGTCAGTTCCAGTTCTTAGGACAGTAGCAGCTACCCATTCCCAACCCCAATGGCTGGCAGCTATCTTCCTGGAGCAGCTAGCATACAGTTTATGGAAGCCAGGTTGGGAGCAAAAAGGACTCGTATCTTATCAAGGGATAAATATTCAAATATCAGAAATCTGTGCTGTGATTGTTAATGCTGCCTCTAATCGCAGAGGGGTAGACAAAGAGGAGGCCAACCACCATTGTTGCATCTTCCTTCACTATTGCAAGACCCTCCTTCTCCAGCTGAGGTGACTTCCAGAGAACTTGAAGGGTCAGAGCCCTTTGTTTCACTTCCCTTTATTTTTCTCTTTTTTTCCTCTTTTGGGAACCAGACACTAAAGAGGAGGGCATGATGAGGAAAATTAAAAGGTGACTGCACATGACCAGAGAAAGGCACAGGCTCAGAAAAGAACTGAGATTACCTTAACTTTACACTCAGGCTGGTCTTGGACACAAAGACTGCCTGTAACAATCAAAATAACAAATAAACAAACAAACAATAAGCAATAAACAAAAATGATGACAAAACCCAGCAAACCCTGGGGAAGAGGGAGAATCTGATTCCCAGAGTTCCCATTACATTGGATTCAAATATGTGCCATTCAAAAGAAAATAAATTAATTGACAGAAACTGTCCTTGAAAAAGAGTTGATAGCAGATCTGCTAGGCAAAGAATTTTAGAACAACTGTCTCAAAAATGCTCAAAGAGCTAATAAAGGAAGATGTGTAGAAAGTCAAGAAAATAATGCATGAACAAAATGGAGATATCAATAAAGAGAAAGAAAACCTAAAAAGAAACCAAAAAGACATTCTAGATCTGAAAAGGCCAAGAACCACAATGAAAAATTCACTAGTGGAATTCAAAGGTAGATTTGCACAATAGAAAAAGAATCAGCAAACTTGAAGATAAGAAAAGGGAAACTGCCAAGTCTGAGGAACAGATACAAGATTGAAGAAAAGTAAAAATCACCTCAAGGACTTATGGGACACTAGAAAACAGCCTACACATACATTTTAGGACACCCAGTCAGAGAAGAAAAGGAAAGGGGCATAGAAAATATTTGAAGAAGTAATATCTGAAAATCTACCAAATGTGATGAAAAACATAAATACTTCCACCTAAAAAGTTCAACAAATTCCAGGTAAGATGAACTCAGCGAGAGCCACACTAACACACATTATAAGAGAACGTTCAAACTCCAATGATTGAAAAAAGAAGAATCTTGAAGGTGGCAAGAGCGAAACACTCACATGAGATACTTAGAGAAGTCAAAATGGTAGACCCAGAAAGAAGACTGGTGGTTGCCAGGGGCTGGCCTGTGGGCATGCAGGGGGACGTTATTGTTTAATAGCTACAGAGTGAGTTTTACAAGATGAAAAGATGTTTGAAGATGGATGGTGAGGATGACTGTACATTAGAAATGCATTTAATACAGCTGAACTGTGCTGTAGTTCAGTTTACAACAGTTACAATGGCTGTTTAAAAACAATACCGTAGATTGAAAATCAGAATTCTGTAGAGAGCAAAACATATACTTTGACCTCAGAGAAACTTGGGTTCAGTTCTCTGGCACTCAGCTCATTGCTTCTATGACATTGTGTAAGTTACAAAAGTTCTCTAAGGCTCCATTTCCTCATCTACATAAAGGAAATGATAATATCTCCTTTGGAAAATTGTTTTGAATATGGAAGGAATACATTTAAAACACCTGGATAAGAAAGAGGCTCAAAAACTGTCCACAGATACCAGGCCCTTTCCTGGACACTAGCAGGTAACGTCTGTCATTAGCCAGAGGGTCTTAGAGACAGGGAAAAAAATCTTGTAACAGAGAATATTATCTTGTTTGGTCTTTATTTTTAAGGAAATGCGGGCATTTTAGCTTCTAGCTCTACACAAGTTCTGCTACATGAACTTTTCTGAAATAACTTTCCTTCTAAACTCATCTGACTTGCCTACTTCTGTTTTACTCTTACTCAGTATTATGTTTCCATTTATGTTTTGTTTTATTACATTGTATGTGTTTGTACAACTGTAAATTTTTTAAGAAATTTCTTAAATGCATGAACAAGGTGAATCAGCTCAATATTGGATGTTGGTGAATTTCCTAAAGGATTATCTAGTTCAATTATTGTTTTCTAACTCAATAAGCAAGGGAAGAAAAGAAGTTAAAACAAAACAATCAAGTTTTCCATTTTTCAGTGAATTGTTGCATCATTAAATAGGAAACCTGTGGTTTTGGCAGCGGCTTATAAAAGCAAATATTTTCATGCATTGAATTAAATAGGATCTTACAAGAGCATTGCTATGGTATATGGAGAAATCACTGCAAAGAATTTAAAAAAAAAGGTATCATGGTTTTCACTAGTTTTCTCTATGCCACTCATCCTCCATGAATGTCATGATTTTCTCATTTTACTGAGTTCAACAGGAAACCAAAAATTTCTGGAAAAGTTGAGATTTTTAGGTTAGCCCTATCACTTTATAAATGCTCTTAACAGCTTGAACCATGCAATTTTGTACGCATGGGAATACCCCCCCAAGTCATAGAGGTTGAAATTTTGACCTACGCCTCTTATTTAGCACAAGATATCCCACTGCACCTGGTCTACAAATTAATGTTTGTAAAAGTCCCCAACCCGCCCCCCGCCAAAAAAAAACACATTAAGTTTTAAAATTGTGACTGAATCATTTCTTTGAGACTTTTTCAGAAAAATGCTGATCCTAACAGATTTGCTTTCAAAAATCTGGATATGATTTCCATAACATTTTGAAGGCAAAATGCCAAATGCTCAGAACCATTAAAGACAGTGCAAATGACCAAGCAGACGTACAGAAAGCGTTATCAGCTATAAAAGTCATTGACTGGAAAAGTCTCACTGTTAACTCTTGCGTTTCTTCAGCAATGACTTTTCTGGATCAGCTTTTTCAGTAAATCTGATTATCCTTTGATGGAAAAAGGAATCACAGTGAGTGGAGAGAAAATTGGTGCTTCCCTTGGCGTAAAGTCACAGTTAAGGCGTTACCACTTCTATGTATTCTCATGAGGGTTGCTATTTCTCCATTTAGATAGTGGGTACGCTTTGTGAACATTTATAGAGCCATATCATTATGCGTTGTCTGCTTTTGATATGTAAATCATAAAGATAAAAGTATTTTTAAGTGGTTCTTAATAAGTGATATTGATCTGAGGCTAAGCAGTAACTTTATTTCTCCAACACATTTACCTTTACCAAGACAAAGTTTATTCATCCATTTAATTGAAGAGATATTAAAATAAGTTAGAGATATGAATGTTTTATGTGCATGTCACCCTGAGACATATACTGAATCCTACATATTTTGAAATCCATATCAAATTCGTTACAGGCAATAAAGATCTAGTACAAGACAAAGAAAAACGGGGATCAGAGAACCCGAACGCTTTGCCACCATAATGGGTATACCAAAAGTCTCTCACTATAAAGAAAGCAAAATGTGTTTCCCAGAAAGAAATGGGGATTGACAATTCAGTGATTATCACTGGGATTCCATGACTCAGTCCGATGTTCACTCATTTGCACAACGCTTGAGAAGTATTTGTAAATAAAATTATGACTTCAGCACAGTATCTATTGATAATTGTTTATACTTGGATGTTCAGTGATTATTTACTCTGGATTTTCCTTTTTTTCCTACTCTGGATTTTGCACCAAAGAATTCTCCCCTTGATTTTTTTCTTCTGTTTTGGCTCCAGAAAGGATATGACAAAGCTAATCAATTCTTGCAACGATACTCGTATTCACTTTTAAAATGATAAAAATGGGGCGCCTGGGTGGCTCAGTCAGTTAAGCGTCTGCCTTCGGCTCAGGTCATGATCCCAGGGTCCTGGATGGAATCCTGCATCGGACTCCCTGCTCAGTGGGAAATCTGCTTCTCACTCTTCTTCTGCTCCTCCCCCTGCCCATTCTCTCTCTCAAATAAACAAGTCAAATCTTTAAAATAAAATAATAAAAATGATGTTTATTTTCAGGTTGATTTTTCAGATTCCATATCCTGGGGCATGGGTTACAATACCCCAAACGCTTCTCTTGATCATTATGGGTTAAGAAATCTATATATCAACCTGAATGATGGTATATATATTTTTCTAACCAAGAGTTCAGCCCATGTGGGATTTAGGTCTACTTATAGGAAGTATACATAAAAATGCATCTAATTAAAATGTGTTTTGTGCTGTATGTGTTAGAGAGAGAGAAGCAGAGGTACAGGGAGACAGAGAGCAAGCACAAGAATGGTTCTTGGAAACTGACCATTCCACATATCTATCACAACCTACCAAGTTTTATTCAAAAGTTACAAATTTTGTAGCCCATTTTCACTGATATCCAACAAAAATAAATTACATATGATAAAGTCTTTTATGGCTATAAAGCACTTTTATAGGGATCACCTAATTTGATAATTACAACTACTACTTTATAACGTAGGAGGACAGCCATTAGCCTATCAGTTCTGTGGGAAAGAAACTTTTCAGTAAATGCTTTAGAGAAAGAATGAAACAAACAAACAAACAAAACAAAACAAAACCACAGTCAGTACAGGAAGCATTGCTTATAGTACAAAGTCAAGCACAATGGAAATATCAAAACTTAGTTTAACAGAAAATGTATAATGTTACTGAGAAACCTGTTTAAACAATTCAGCTTTATATTTTATTTGATTTTTTAAAAATCAAGCAAATAAAACAGATTAAAAGATCAAATCAAACATGAGTTGTGGTTTTCAGAATATCTCCCATAATTAGAAATGTTTTTTTCTTCCTTGAGAAGTACAAGTAAGAACCTATGTTAATGGAGAGATGATAAGGGTGCTCTGAATTATCCAGACTGACTTCACTCACAACATATTCACTGATTACTGATTTTTCCGTTGTAGATTATTATGCAAAGCAAGGGCAAAAAATTCAAGTCAGTTTTAAGCAGGCAGTTTTTTGTATATAAAAGTTCTATTTTAAAATAAGAATCCAATTTTTTCCAGTCCTATATGATAGCTTTTACAAAAGTGTCATATGTTGCATGAAAACTTAATTATAAAGAATTACTTAATGAGATTAGCAGATTTCAGTTTTAATGGACTAAAATAAAGGTCATAACTTTGTCAACACAAAGTGCCTTTCACATAGTTGATTAATAACAAAAGTAGGTATTTAGGACTTAATTTTTTTACTAGCTTCCCAGCGTTAGATTGTGATAGACTTATCACAAATATGATAGATATTCTTAATCAGTGATACTAGAATTCTCATTAGGTACTCATTAAACTCCCACACCTTAGGATAACCTTGAGAAGTGTATTAGATACAAATGAGTAAATGCCTTCATTACATAACTCTTATTAATGATAATAGAATGTACACATGTGCACTAAGCGAAGATAGTATAAACTGTAGAAATAATAGTGATTGGAGTTTCATACCTCCAGACCAAAATAAATTATAAATTTGTTGATTGGTTAAGATAAAATTGTCTGCATAATGCCACACAAAGGATACAAATGAGTTGAATGAAAAAAACCTTTAGACATTTAAAAATACTTGTCTGTGAAGAGTTAAGATTAAACATAATGATTTTTCTAAAACAAGAATGATTATTTAAAAACAAGCACTTTAGGTTTCTGTAAAATGTTACAGTGAAGTTCCTTAACATATTACTTAGCAATACAGTCGATGAATTGATAGACCAGATCTCCCTTCTGCCCTCTCTTTTTAATTTATTCTTTTTGCTATTGTTTGCCTTATTTAAAATATCCCCGTGCTCGCTAGGAGAAGAATCAATGAAACAAGATGGGATTGGGAGGGAGACAAACCATAAGTGACTCTTGATCTCACAAAACAAACTGAGGGTTGCTGGGGGGAGGGGGTTTGGGAGAAGGGGGTGGGATTATGGACATTGGGGAGGGTATGGGCTATGGTGAGTGCTGTGAAGTGTGTAAACCTGGCGATTCACATACCTGTACCCCGGGGGATAAAAATATATTATATGTTTATAAAAAATAAAAAATTTAAAATACAAAAAAATATATGTGTGTGTGTGTGTGTGTGTGTGTATCTCCCCATGCTCAAAACTAACAGTCTTGCTGTGGAGAAAGACATTATATAGGTCAGATTAAACCATGAGTTGGAGGTAATATGAGCCTGCCTATTCACTTCCTCGACTTAATCTGCAATTGAGATTTCCTAAGGCTTCCCACAGACCAACTCATGAATATTGTTGTCTTTCAGGAATTTCTTTTTTCTTGCTACATTCCTTGCTAATATACTTAAATTCCATTTATTCTTCAGTCCTCTCTGGAGGTGAGGAAAAGAAGGTTGCCATCTTGAAATAGTAGAATCTTAGATCTGAAAAACCTGAAGAGGTGGTCTACCAAAGAGTAATCATTCTTCTTGCACACCACTGGTTCTGAGACATCCGATTATATAAAAGGCACCCGTTTCAACGGTTAAAACATTCTTTCTTATTAGCTGGAATCTCTTTGGTGGGTAATTTCTTCCCAAAAAGCCTGGTTCTGAAAGCTTAATGGAGTAAGTTTAATTCCTCTTCCACAGATCTCAGATACATGAAGGCTTGTTTCTGTGCTGATGGCTCTTTTTCCTACTGAACAACCACAGCACCTTCAGCCATTGCTTATGTAAGATAGGGTTCATTGCCCACTGACCTCTCCACATACATGTCAAAGAGATGCTCTCCGTCCTCGGGCAGGCATCCAGAATTAGTCGCGATTCGCCCAGTGTGGGTTTAGTAGTGCCGAGTACAGGGAGCTTATTATCCTGTGTGAACTGGATGCCATGTTTCTCTCTATTAATGCAGCCGAGGATTGCATTAGATCTTTTGTCAGCCTCGTCACCTCGGATAACCCTCCATATCCCTGGATGTATGACCAAGAGGGAATTGAGAGGAACTTTTAACAGACCATCTAATCTGCCCGCCTGATCCCTTGATCAAATAGCAGTGCTTTTATAGCAGGCTATCTGGAAACCTATATAAATGGGTCATTAAAAACGCTGTAGTTTTTGAACCACTAAAGAAAGAGAGGGGGAAAGATCGTTCAAATATCCTTTCTTTCATTCCTGTCCTCACAAATTCAGTATTTATGATCGAGCCGCAACCATGTGTCTGTCTGGGACACAGAGATGAGGACCAGACCCCTGAATCTCCGTTCCCAGGCTTTCCAGACAAGACAGTCAACAATAACCTACTGTGCTGAGTAGTGCGACGATGACTCGTGGTGGCGATGTGAGTACACAGAAGAGGAACACCCGATGCAGTCTCAGAGTCAGCACCCAGAATCCCACCTAATGAAAAGTGAGGGTTCTCCTGGCGCCCTCTCTTCCATGCCTTAGATGAGAGCCTGGGTGCTGAAAAATAAATGAATAGAAGTGTAAAATAACATACATGAAAAAGGTGGATGAGTTTATTAATTGATGGAATTATTAATCAAGAATTAATTAGAAATAGACTGGCATAAGCCAGTCACAGAGATGAGAGTCTGACCTATTCATAGACAGGTAAGTGGTTTGGTTAAGTTACAGCTTGACCTTGTAGAAGAAAAACAAGACATGGGATTAGAGAGGGAAGTGACAGAGAAAGGACTGTGAGGGGAATGACTGGATGTGGAAGAACCAGTTAGTACTCCTTTGGCAAAAGTCTGGGAGGGAAAAAGAGAAGGAAAGGTGGGGGTGTATTTGAAACATACCGAGGGCCAAGTATAGGTCAGAAGTAACGCATAGAGATCATAATTTCTTTGTTTCCTGATTAAGCAGCTGTAAGGAAGAAGATTGCATTCACCAGCCTTCAGACCACAGGTAGCACAGGTGGAGAGGATGACAAATCCAGTTTTATTTGGACTGAACTGAAGATGAGGTACCCACAGGAGACGAGCTACTTATGCCCCAAATCCAGTCGTGGAGAGGAATCTAGAGTTATCTGACTCATCAGAGGGTGTAAGTAATAACTGAAGTCCTTGGTGAGATACGATTGTCCAGAAAATTGCACAGTGTGGAGAGAAAATGCCAAACAAAAGCACTCAAGAACAAAAATATCTAAAGGGCTGCCTGAGGGAAAGAGTCTGCAATCCAGACTTCAGAAAGCAGTAAGAGGTTTCCTGCGTAAGAGGGATGGGTTGAATATATTTGTGTGTGAAGTAACAAAAGCCAGCTGAGCAGGAGCTGGAAAAATAGGAAGGACAGGATAATTAATGAATCACGCCTCTTGCATTTACCTGTGGTTCTGAAGAGTTTTACTATCCTACAGACTTTGATTATAAGAACTGTATTCTCAAATAATATATTTTTCTCAGGAATCAGCTAAAAGGTGGTTTCTTAATTATTAATCACTTTTCCTTTGGCATCTTTCTCATATTCAGAGTTTCCATTCAGCTACCTTCTATGCTAAAAATTTCTAGAACCTTCGGAAAAGTTAAGAAAGAAGTCTAAATCCAAATATGGGGCACTGAAATGGAGTTTATTTCTAGTCTCTGTGAGATAGGAAGCTCTGAATGGCAAATATTCAGCAGCTCTGGGTTGCAATGTCCAGACCTCCCCAGTAGGTGTTGACGTCTAACAAGACACCTCTGCTTAGGACCTCAGTCCTGGAGAACCCCAGGAGTATGGATCATTCTAGAGAGCTTGATGGTTTACCTCTTTAAGCAACCAAAACTGTTGTCCACACCCTTTTACATTTTTTAATGGATTTTCCCCTAAAACTTGTCTACAAATATTTCTATCTTTAGGTCTGCTTTTAATCATTCTGTAGTGAGAGAATAAAAGCAATGAGGGGACTTCCCTTATCTCAGCACCACCAAGTTGACTAGCCTTTTCTTATCTATGTCTCTTGTCTGCCTTTCCTCCTTGCATGGATCAAGTGGCTCAGACGATATCAAAATCTATACTTCCCTTGGTGCCTTTCATCCCACATTAACTCACTTCACAAAGACTTTGCCTAGCTATTATCAGAAATTATCTCATCTCCCCCTCTCTTCTACATCCTTAACTCTCCCTCAATACTAGAAATTTCCTTTTAAGATACAAATACACTATACATCTTCCACCTAACACACAACTACCTTGACCAGCCAAGGCCTATGCTCCCCCTTACAGAATAACTTCCAACAGACAACGGACTATTTTGTCTCTACCTTCTCACTCTTGTTTTCTCCACCACTGATATTGCATCTCAATTTCCAATTCTGAAGTAGGATTTTGATCAGATTTCCAATAGTGTAATAGAGCCCCAGTTGGGTTTCTGTTCTGTCTATAAACTGACCAAATGAAGATCATCAGCGAACTCCATGTTGGGAGTTTCAGTGGTCCCTCTTCAACCATCATAGTATTCTGCCTTCTCCACAATGCAGCTGGCCACTGCTCCCTTCTTGGACCACTTTCTTCCATTGTTTTCTAGGACAACACTTGTTCCCCACTCACCTGACCACCTGCCCCACCCAGCTTCCCTTTTCTCATTTTTCCTCCTCCTCCCATGGTCTCCACTCCATGTACATGAAGAAACTCCCACTCTGCGCTGCAAAACAGAGTCTGTGATCTACACCCCGAGTCCTCCCATTTCAGTCAGCACCCCCAGCAGCCAGTCACGCCCACAGTTGCTTGAGTCAAAGCCTGGAAGTCTTCCTCCCTCCCTCTCCTCTCCTCCCTTCACTCTCCACATGTGATCCACCAGCAAATCTCAGCAGCTCTAACTTCTCAAAGACACCTGGACTTAACCCACTTCTCCCACCTCTATTGCCTCCTCCCTGGCCCCACGACCCTCCTATCCTGCCTGGACTTTCCTAACTACCTGACAAGCTCTCTGTTTGCACTTTTACTTCCGTGTAATCCAGAGTAATCTCTTTAACTCTTTTCAACATATGTCAGCTTCCTGAATAAAACTCTCCAGTGGCTCCCTAATTCATATAGACTAAATCCGTATCAGGACCTCATTTTCGGGCCCAGCCTCCTCCCCTATTTCACCTTTTCCAGAATTCTCTCTACTCACTGTGCATCACCTGAGACACATGAGCCCTTCTGTTCCTGGAAATCACAAAGCCCGCCCTTGGCCTCGGACCTTTGCATTCATAGCGTCTCTGCCTGAAACCCCTTCCCCGGCTTGGCTTCTCTGCATTCAGATCTCTGCTGAAAGCTCACCATTGTTAACAGCCTTCCCTAGTCTGGTCCAGACTCCCCTCCCCCAGCCATAAGTTGGATCTCTACCACATTATCCCATTTTCTTCATCCCACTTTTCACTATCAGAAATTAATCTTTTATTTCTTTTTTATAGCATTATCTATCTCTTTCCACTAGAATATAAATTTAATGAAACCAGTATCTTGCCAGTGTAAGTCACTTCTGATCTCCCCAGTGCCTAGCATATATGAAGTGTTTAATAAATAATAAATTAACAATAAACCAGGCATAAATGCTGCCTGGATTTGCTTCTGAGATGTCTGATAAATCAAAATAACATTTACGGAGATGATAGTTTTCTCTCTTAAATGTTAAAAACTTCATGCCCTGACTAAGGTATTTGAAAACCTCTTCTTTAAAAATTGTAAAGATGGGCATGGAGCCTGAGGAATTTATTCTGACTTGGAATCCACACAAGGCTGTGTAAACACATTTTTAAGTGACCTCTCCCAATGACATCAAATATTTTTTTAGAATTTTAAGCATTGCTGATTATTGTTTAATAGTAAAGGCTGGAATAAAACATGTTTAAAATAGCCTAATTCCATTTTCAAATCAGGAAAACAAACTTTGTTGAAAGTAACATACACCAGTGTGAAGCAGGGACCTTGAGGAGTTTTAAAATTTGCAATTGCTCACAGGTGAGAAGTAAGCATTTAAGTGGCCATCCATTGTCCTCTCCTGTTATGATCCCATTATAAAACCAGCCCACAAACAGACATAAAAGACAGTGAGATGTAGCCTCCAGCAGAAGTTGACTTAACAGATTGGACATGACCGTTAGTCAGTATCCCAAGCACTAAAGGCTCCCTAAGTTCAAGAGCTGCCCAACATGTTTGAGTACCTCTCCACCTATATCTCCATTGTGATTCGTGCTCTAGATTAGAACACAAGTGCCCTACACTTGTCTTAGGGGAGTTGTGGAGGGCCAGGACGGGGTGCTGACGAGGCTGAGGGGGATGCTGTGAGCTTTCGAGACGAAAAGAACTGATCAGAATCACTCGAGCCTCCAGCAAGAAGGGAAAGAGAGCATGGGGATCCAATTTGAGTCTAACAAGCAGTAGAAACTAGATTTGCAGTAAAAGGGACTGATTTCTCCACACTGCTCTGTCAGCATTAATGGCTCTGTGGAGCCATTTCCTGTCAAGACGCCCCTGTCTGCTCCTTGGCTTGAACCTCAGGGAGTTCTTGCTTGACCTTTTGGAACTTAGCATTCTCATCTGTAAATACGTGTAATGGTTACCATTTTCTCACAGGCTTGCTGGAAGAATTACATAATATTAATAAGGCCGTAGTGAAGACTTAATGGAGCTGTTGTTATCATCACACAGGAGAGTTTAAACCATGGGCTCTGTGTCTGCCTTCCAGCTCTTTTGTCCGCATCTTGGCTGTTGGGCCAATATCTGCTTTGGGTAACTCTTATCTATCCATCCGACTCATACTGCTTATCTGCTTAGGGTCTGGTTGGTCTCAAATCTTCCAGTAAATTTATCATCTTTCCCCTTTGCTATAAGCTCCATGAAGGCAGGCAAAGTCTGTCCTGTTCTCGTTGGACCCTCCCAGCCTCACTCTGGGTTGAAACAGACTTCTACTTGACTTCCGACTCAGTAAGCATTTGTTGAACTTGCTGAGAGAGGAGCTAGAAATCTGGTAATCAGACCCATCCTCCTAGTGATAAATGAGGATGTGAGTGACAGTTGGGGGCTCTTTTATGAGAAGCATGCATGGAGGCACCTGGGTGGCTCAGTGGGTTAAGCGTCTACCTTCGGTTCAGGTCATGATCCCTGGGTCCTGGGATCAAGCCCCTTGGCTGGGCTCCCTGCTCAGGCGGGAGCCTGCTTGTCCCTCTCCCTCTGCCCATCCCCCCACCACTCATGTTCTCTCTCCCTCTCTCTCAACTACATAAATAAATAAAATGTTTTTAAAAATTGTTTATGAGAAACATGCATAAGTATTTGTGTATGAAATTTTGTAAAAAAATTATTTATTTTATTTTAGAGAGAGTGATAGGGAGGGGCAAAGGGAGAGGGAGTGTTAAACAGACTCCACACTGAGCACAGAGCCCAACACAGGACCTAGTCTCATGACCCTGAGATCATGACCTGAGCCAAAACCAAGAGTCCGATGGCCAACCAATGCACCACCCAGGAACCCTGTGTATGAACTTCTTCCATAAGTTCTCAGAGGCTACCTTTCTTACTTCCGTAGAAAGAGCTTTGGAGAAACACTGCCAGGGCCTGGGGGAACATTTTTCAATCTCTGTGACTCTAGGCCAGCTGACAACGCTGAACCTGAATCATCTATTTACCAAATGGAAATCATCGTGAACCCACAGGAATGCTGTAAAGACTCAGTGTGATATAGAAACAATGTGCAAACTTATCCTTAACTAGGAATAGATGTTTTTTGGAACAAATATAACAGGAAATCCCAAGATACAATGGGACCAGTGGAGCTTCAGTGGGGAGGACTGTCTGCTTGGCCCTTTGGGGAGTCTCCAGGAAGCCTCATCAGAATTCAGAGCTCAGGGGCCACACTGGGCAAACTCACTGACACTCAGTCTGAGGGAGAGTATAATAGGGTTGTAGTAAATTCCTCTGTTTTTCTGCACTGTATTTAGCTGCATTTCCTTGATAAATAAGTTAGAGGTTAAAATCAGTAATAGATGAAGTCATAGATCAGAGGAGGGAAAGAGTGTGTGACTTTTCTCCAGTATGAAATTTAAGTCCTCATCTCAGAGCCATACAAAATAAATGATCAGTCCTCTAAGTTTTAAATCGTTGATATTGTATTAAAAACACTCAAATCATTAAACATAAACTACAGGCATAAAAAAAAAAGAGCGCTTGCACCTGTCATCTTAACTAAATTACTTAGATAACACTGAGTCCCATCTAGGGATAAAGCAGGAAACATTATTTGATCACCACACAAGTATGTCACGGTACAGGGCCATTTCTAGTAAAAGCAACCAGCAAAAAAAAAAAAAAAAAAAAAAAAAAAATTAACAGCTACACATTGACTATGAAATGCACAGGTGATATTCAATTTGTTGTGGTTTTTAATTTCTCCTCCATCAGAAGAGGGAGAGAGAGCTGGTTCCTGCTGTTTTCTGGCAGCTGAACCCAGTCCCAGGATCGATGTGTTTGCTCTTCTCTCCTCCCCAGGCAGCGACCACTCAGCTCTGCCACAGGCTCCTGGGTCTGGCATAAGCTCCACGGTTTCTGCCTGTCACTGTCGGTCCAGGAATCTCATCCACCCCTCAGCTTCAACCTTTCTCGAGGGGGGTCCCATCCACTAATTTGACCCCCAGAAAAAACAGTTCAGTTCCCCATGCGTCCAGGGCACCGTGTATCAACCTTTGCATTTGTTCAGACTCCACTTTAGCTGATGGGCCTTGGTTTGCACTTAATGGTGTTTTCACTCTGCCAGCAGGCATCACTACATCTATTCTGTGTACAAAAGATCAGCCCACGGAGTCAACTTGGTAGGTGGTCTGTACAGCCTAACAAGAGTGTTAGGATGCCTTTTTTTTGCCCTCTCAGTTCATGGGAAGCGCTCCCAGCACCCCCATATGGAACTGCCTCTCTACCCCAGGGGCAGCTCAAGATTTGAGGACATTTTCTAGGAATGCAGCAGAACATCCACCTAAAATGCCCTCTTATGAGAACACAATGCCCAACCTGAACAAGAACTCAAAAAATGACCTGGAAATTTATTTTTGTCTCTTATCCAAACCTGTGCGATGCCCCAGAGAAGACATCCAAGACTCAAAACAAACACATTTACATAATTCTTTGAGTTTCCCAGTCTGAAGGGAGAAAAAAAAAGTGGAAGGAAGCCAGGCTTAGTTAAAGCCTACTGATGCTTATCATCTACCAGTTTAATTTTTAAAAGGGGGAAAATATCAAGTGCTTGTAAATGATTTCTTAAGGTTGTTTTGAAAAGGCACCATAGACCATCATTGCTTCAGTCCCTGCAATTCCTTTCATGCCAGCCGAGCATGGACCAGAACCAACAAACCCTTTTCTTAGGAAGGCAGGTCTTAAAGGAACTTGATTACTGCTTGCTGCTCCCCAGGCCATTCTGATCAGGAAAGATGAGGAGTGGGCTGGGGACCCCATCCCAGCAGCAGAGTCCTGAGCCAGGCTGTGGCAAGGAGCAGTGCCTATGGGGTTAACACGCTACATAGGAGACACAGTGAAAAGTGTCCAGGGACAACAAAGGAGTCTGTGGCCTCAGCCACACAATACCAGGAGACCTACACCATGTCAGAGACTGAAAGGCAGGGCCAGGTGGGCTCTCCACCAGTGAGTCTCCTGGGCCCTAGACTAGCACTGCCTGAGCTTCTTTCTTAACCAAAAACAAAGAACAGTGTAGGAAGCGTCCGAAGAGCAGGGGAAGGAGATGGAGAAGAAAGGGAGAAGCAGGGACACAGGACCTGGGTGACAACGTGACTCCTAAGGAGAAGACAGTTTTCCTGCTTGAAACTAGCCTCAAGCACATGACAGGGGTGGTGGCCTCAAGATGTCTGGCCACCTTATTCCCAACCTTACTTCCTTTCTCTGCTGGTTGAACAGAGGGGGAGAACCACTGGTCCAAGGAAGAACACCCATAGACTCTCCTAGGGGTATGGAATTTGGAAACAAAAGAGATTCTAATTCTTTCAGGAGGCCAAGATCTGTGGCATGCTGGTTTAAAAATAGCAGACAGCCCTTGCCCGAAGCACTTAAAGTGCAGGACCCGTTGGGTTGGGTGGGGAAGCATTTCCCACCCACCGACCAGGGAAGCAGAGATCCAGCCTTCAGATGCATTAGAAATGAGGCAGATAGAGGCATGGGGCTCAGGGCCCAGACGACACGTCTCCGTGGGCAAGCTTGCCCAGGAATATGCCCACTCTCCAGTCTGCTGACTTCCTTGTGTTTCACGATCAGGAGGAAATCTGCCCCACACTTAAACTCTAAGCAGACGGTCTATTCATTCGGGTGTATTGGTTGAACCAAGCACTGTTCTAGGCAGTAGACAAACTGAACAACAACAGTAAAACAATGTGTCCTTTGTAGAACTCACATTCTAGTGAAAGCTGATTAAGAAAAGACAAGATAATATAAAAAAAAACATATTATAGAGCCTGTTAGGTAGGGTTGCGGGTGGGGAGGAAATAGTGTAGGATGAGAACCGCAGGAGTTGGGGGAATTCTAACAGTTGAAATTCTAAGTTTCAAAGTAAACTTTTCCCAAGTAAGAAAAGATTTTAAGGGAGTGAGGAGGTAGGTAGTGGATATGGAGGGAAAAAGCACTCCAGGAGAATGAAGCAGCCAGTACAAAGGCCCAGGGGTGGAAACAGCAAGGAGGCCATTGTGGCCCGGCAAAATGGGGGTGCAGAATGATGGCAGTCAAGGTCAGGAAAGGAAGGGGGCACAGACTATACGGGGTCTTGCAGGTCATTGGAAGGACACTTTCTTTTGCTCTGAAAACAATCAGGAGCCACTGGTGGCATTCACTAGGAGAGTAACATTATCTGACTTACAGTTCAACGGACGGTTCTCACAGCTCCAGAACCAATGACATTAATAATGTCAGGAAAAGCCGAGAGACAAAAGTGGCTTAGATCTAGGCACTAGAGGAGAAGTAGTGAGGGTTCCTCAACTCTTATATTTCCAAGGTGGAAACAAAATTATTTCTTGATATTAATTTGTGTTACTATTTTTACATGATCCTCAAAACTCTGACCACCCATTTACTCATTTTGCCTCATTTAGCATCTACTTTGTGTTCAGCCCACTGTTATGTTTTTAAGCAAAGAAGTATGATTCAAACAAGGATTCCAGGCTCCGTGGAATTTACAGGCTAGCTGGGAGGCAAGAGGGACAGTTACTTAAACAATTATACTACTTGAGGTGGGGCCTGAAGAAAACAATTTCACCAAAGACAGGCCTCCTTGCCAGGGCAACCCAAGCTCCTTTCTCCCATTCAGGACCACTCTGAAAGGTCCTCCCGGCCTCAGAGCACCACAGAGAGCTGCCTAAGGCCTCACAGAGACTAGGGCTTGGCCTGATTTCTCTCTCAGCACAATCCTGCTATTTTCTCTTCTCTTCTGGAGGGGATGATCCCAAGAACACACCTGAACAAACTTTTTGTGCACTAAGCACCTTCTCAGAGTCTACCTTGTGGTGAACACAACATGTGACACCTTTGTGTAACTAATCTAGTGAGCTAGGTACATGACCTTTTTTTTTTTTAAGATTTTTTTGTTTATTTGACAGAGAGATCACAAGTAGGCAGAGAGGCAGGCAGGGGGCGGGGTGGGGGGAAGCAGGCTCCCTGCTGAGCAGAGAGCCCAATGTGGGGCTTGATCCCAGAACCCTGAAATCATGACCTGAGCTGAAGGCAGAGGCTTAACCCACTGAGCCACCCAGGTGCCCCAGTACATGGACTTTTATACTATGTCCCTGTCAGCAACTAGATCCAGATTAAAGTTTGTCCTGACTGAATCTCTATGACTTATTTTGTCAGGAAAAACAACTATAACCCCAAATCTTTCCTGAAACATAAAGCTAAATAAGATGATTAGCTATAAATAAAAACACATTTCTGTTTGGAAGCATTGACTCCCTCTGATCCTATTTTTCAACCCATCTGTCCTTCTTCCCATGATGTTCATTCTTATAAGACCCTCAAATCCCTTTGCAGGAAATTTGGCAGATAGTCTAGGAAAAGATATTTGCTGTAAGGGTTAATCACTTTTTAGGTATTTCCAGCTGCCTGAACTAGAGGCCAAAGACTGCTCATACAGAAAATACTTCTTAACTTCTATAGCCTGAATGAGCTTTTGGCTTCATCTTTAAAGACCATTCAATAGAGATGCAAATCCAGAACCAAAAACCTTGAATAGCAAAGTACATTTTTACTGAAGTTGAGGAAACCAAGTGAGTCAAGGTGACAACAAGGGTACAGAGCAGAACTTCTATAACCCTGCCATTATCTCTCATCTTAGAGTGGTCAGAACTCTGTTGATTACAGATTTTTAGAGACTCAATCAAATTAACATGAGAAAATACAGAATTTCTTTTACCTGGAAAGTCCAGGAGTGGACCTGCTCTTATCCTTGCTAATCCAGAGTCCCCAGTGGCATCTTTCTCGGTCACTAGGCTCATCTCACCTCTGTATTGGTTTTACCCTCAGGCTTTCATAACATCATGACAAAGATGGTCACTAGCTCCTGTGGGACTACATAGTCATCACAGCCATTGATCCCAAAGAAGAGAAGCCCTTCCCTTTCCCAATAGTTCCAACAAATGTTCCAAAGAGCTCTATAACTGACACTTTGGGTTCACATGCCACCTCCATGATGGGGTGAAGATGCATCTACCTAACTCAAACCACGTGAAACAGGTTTAATATAAGAAACAAGAGTCCACAGAAGTGGAAAAGGAAATGCATGCAGGAAGACAAAACCCCAATTTCTACAATGCTCAGGTACTCTTCTTATGCTCTTAAAATTCTAGCATAAGGTCCTTTCCTCCTCATTCTTCGGTCCTCTCTTTGGATCAGCTCATCTAAATCTGCTGTACTCCAAGATCATATTTTTTTTTTCATCTACATATTACCTCCCTCTTCTTTGTTGACCATTGTTTCAGTTTTCTAATGCTTGTCTTCACCACTCACAAGGATCAGCAAAAAGGAGGCCAATTAGCTAAATATGCAAAGACTCTTTCATCATTGGGTGGTAGAGAAAGACAAGGGATTGCAGATATTATGTTTTAATATGATTGGGACTTATTGTACCCCGGGTCACATGATTGTAACTATTGACATGTTCAGCAGCTCTTAGTTCATGAATGAGGAAGAGATTTTGATTGGAGGAGAGGGTCCTCAAAGAGGGAGAAAAAACTGAACAGAAGGTTTTTTCACTCATGTTTCCAGGTCAGGCTTTGAGCCTGTAGTGAAGGGAGTAGGAAACAAAATTGAGTGGAATAGTCCAAATAGAATTTGAATGACTCTAAGCGCCTGAAGTCTAGAAGCACCAAGTGGTAAACTGGGCGGAAGAACATTCTTCCCAACCTCTGAACCTACCAATGCTCTTACACCTGGAAGAACAGTTTGGGAACATACGAAGACAGCATCTGTGGCGTGGCCCTTGGCGTTCTTCTGATCGCCGGCAACAGATCAAGATTCTCTGAGGGGTCTATGGGCCAGAAAGTGCCCCGAAGTTGTGTATCTACTCTGTACCATAGCTGGTACCCTGGACCATGACCAATGTCAGCCACACCTGTGAAGTTTCTAATGGGAGGCACTGGAGAGTTGCTGATTTCTGTCAGTCAAACTGAAATGGCCCCATCCGTAGTAGAACTATTTCTGGATTAAGTCTTACTTTGTAGCCATAGGCTGAGGAGGGTAAGAGTATTTGAGTTTCAAATATAAAGAGTTAAAACACATTTCTAAGAAAAGCACTGAGAATAAAATATATAGAGATGTACAGAAGATAAATTTTATAAATGAGGAAAGATAAGGAACATCTTAAAATGTTCAACGCCAATGGCAATAAATATTTCCAATCCAAGGGATTTTTTTAACAGAGAAATTTAGCAAAAACTGGTAACTACTAGATTAACAGACTAATACATTACCATTAACAACAAAAAGTGCCCAAAGTATATTGAAAATTGATTTAATCATATGCATTAAAAGTTTTTAAGTCTTTTCCTGTGAAATACTTCTTCCTTACCTTAAAAAATCTTAAATAGATAAAAGCACTATGCAAAGCAATGTTCACTATAGAAATTTTTATAATAAACATCTTATAGAAGAGTGGCCAACTACACTGTTACATGCACTTAATTAAATTTCATGCAGATATTAAAAGTAAGGATTATATAGGCTACATAATAGTTTTTGAGAATAAATTAATGGGACTAGTTTGTGATACAATGTAAGGTAAAATTACATATACCATATAATTAAAAGTAGTATAAAGTTACATATTGTAAAAGAAGAATATGTTGGAAAAAGTATCATTAAATTCAGAGCTGTAGGCAAGATAAAACTATGGAAATATTTCTATTCTTTTTTCTGTATACCAAATTGTATCATTTTTATAATGCAAACATAGGTCTGTGAATATTTTCTACCTAGAAACTGGCAGAAAGTAAATAAAAATAATCCAATCTTCCTATACTCTTCTGTATTTATTTTCCACTCATACATAACTGAATTTTCTGTAATTTATAGGAATGCAAGTGAATAATTAAATTATTACCATAAAAAGTTCATCATCAGAGTGTTTCACATTTATAAAAGGGACTTATTTAGAACCCTTACAGAAGTTAGAAAGATACAGGACTTAATGCTCCAGGCAGATACAGGATTTAACGTGTAAGAGGTTTTAAAGGAGCATTGTAGGTATGGCAGTGTGACACTCTCCATGTAGTTTTGCATGTTTCTGAGGTCTCCTTGACTCTATCCTCTTGGTGGGAATCAGTTTACCACATCCAACCATGGAAATGAAAGAACCAGGTGTTCCTCTTCCCGCCCCACCACGCTGAGAGGGCTGGACCTCTTTCTGACTTATGCCCAAGCCAGCAAAATGAGTAAGCAGTGCCAAGAGGAATAGCAGGTTGGATTGTCTTCACTCCAGAAGTTTTAACAAAGGTATCCTGTGATGCAGGAGGGACAAAAATGGCCTGACCATACCCTGTCAGGAAAAACACTGATTGTGTTCCCTCAGTCCTAACACCTTGCTCAGATGTTGTGTTGGCCATCACAATAAAAATTTATTCAAGTAAAAATCATTTCTGGATCCTCAAGTGGCTGAGTGAAAGTTGGTGAGACATAAGATATTTATGATATCTCCAAATGCCTTCCAACAATTGTATCCTAATCACAGAAGAGAAAATGGTAACTTTATAGTGGAGAAGTCTGCTAAGCAAGTGATCGAAGTTAACGACGCAGATCACCAGACCTCTCATCGGGCTGTGAGACTGTGAAAAATGTCCTATTTATCTTTGCCCTCCCAAATTCTGTAATACCACGTATAGGAGCAAAGGTGGAGAGAAACAACATTGATTGGAAGCCAAGTATGTACTCACAGTTCTGTCAGGTGGTAATTTTACCATTCGACACAGGAAGCAGCTGATGGTCAAAGACAGCAAGGAACTTATTCAAGATTGAACCAGTCACATCCAGGATCCAAATTCGAGCCCCGATCTGTCTTACTGCAAAGCCCATGTTTCTTCTACAATTTTTTTTTAAATATGAAATTTAACCATAAAACAATTTAATCAGAGAAATTTACTTATCACAAGAATCAAGAACAAAAACTTTGCAGAGGCAGGCGTCACAAACTCAAAAGCCAATGACTGGTCCCTTAAGATACAAAGTTAGCAAGAAAATGGAGCTTGGTGAGGCTGCGGGGAGATGAAAAATGAACAAATCATCCAAACAGGGCAGCTGCCAGCTACCAGATCGGCTGTGGATGAGAACCAGTGTTGCCGGCCCTTCCAACGTTTCATGAGGGAAAGGAGATCTGGCTGTATGAAAAAACTTTCTGTTTTTTAAACTTGGCAGCTAATGTTCAAAAAGTAAGACATTTAGCGGTCCAAACTCAATATATCCTTGTGCCATACTTGGCTTCCATTCACCACTGTGTAACCTCTGGAGCATCGTGTTTACGACTCCTCACACTGTGGGCTGTGTGCCTGTCTTCCTACATGGTGTCGGTGTGGGGGCGTCGCCCTTGGACCTACCCTGGAACTGCTGCCACAGGAACACAGCGGTCTGACCTGAGCCTCAGCAGAAGTCAGAGTGAACGTGGAACAGGCAGATGCGACCCGCTAGTGTTTCCTACCGGATCATCTGGAGGATGAGGAGAACTGGAGGAGAACCCAAATTCCTTCTCTGTAGCATCTCTCTTGTCCCACTGATTGACATTTCCCACAGCGTCATGAGGCTTTGATTCTGTGACCACAACCACCCCACATGGGCCCACAATGACAACACTGTTAAGAAATAATGATGTATACCTGAGAAATACATATCCCAAGTATTTGTAATGCTCTGAGGTTATGTTAAATTGGCCAAAAAAAAAAAAAAAGTAAAAAAGAAAACAATTGTCTAAAATGATTTTGGACTCTGAAGAGAGAATTTGGAGTTTCCTCCATACACGTATTAAGGTAATACAGCACAGGCACCTCCATTCAAATCCAGGGGCTACCATTCATCGCCTACGACCTTTAGGCAAGTTAATCTGTGTATCAGTTTGCTCATCTCCTGTATGCAGGTAATAATAGTATCCACCTTAGAGAGCTGGTCTGAGTTTCAGGGGGAGATGTGATGACACAAAAGCAGTATGTTCTATGTTGTTATCTATGTTTATTATTAAGCTTATAAGAAAGTCGCTGATTAAGAATAATGTAAGGAAACAAGTGAAGGTATGGCCATAAATTAAAACTTGCGAGTCTTAATTTGATGGGAAAAGAAATAGCTTCTTACAAGTTTGTTTTAAATACAATAATTTATTAAGAAACTCTTTAGCAGTAATTGAATCATGATAGCTACCAAAGTCATTAGGATTCTGCATAATTCAAAGGCAGATAACTCTTTATAGATATTCAGGATGAATTACTGATAAATGGGAGATGATAGAAATGGTTATAGATACTTAAGGAGAGTATTTTTCCCAGCATAAAAAGTCGATGTAACCATGACTCTGTTCAGAGGTGACATAAAATATCAATTCAGGAAAAGGATGATAAAAACTTTTTTTAAAGCTTTTTGTCAGATACCTCCTAGAACAGCTAAATTGCCTTTCTATTCTCAATAACACGAGTCAAAGGCCTCAACGCCAGTATAAAAAATGTGAAACAATCCATCTCTGAAGCAGCACCCGATAGGAGAAAACAGGATTTCCAAATCAATTTGTCATGATCCAATATGGATTAAGCAGTTTGTTTGTTTTGACATTTCTCATTTGCTAAGTGCCAGTATGCCAAAGTAATCTCCCTGTGATACACACACAGACCAGAACATTTATTATTTTTTATTTGGGGGATTTATAAACCCTTTCCTCCAGAGAAGTCATTCAAAGGCAAAAATGTTTTAAAATTGGGACTGCAGGTGGTTTCACCTGATAATAGTTTAATCTCATCACTTTGCTCCTACAATGAAACACCTTGGAAAACCTCTATGACCCTGGACAGAGCAGGAAAGATCTTCCAGATTTGCATAGTTGAGCACAACCACCCAGGGGTAGACTTGAACATCCAGCCCTGACAAAGAGTGATAGACAGTCATTGGTATTCTAGAACCTTCTGAATCCAGCATATTTGAATCCTTCCCATCCTTCTTCCAGTCGAACTAGGGACAAGTAGACACTTAGAGACTGTTTATAGGGTCTGTTGAAGGTTAGAACTACAAGAGATAGAACAGGGGTAGTGAAAGGATCACCTGATCTGCAGTCAAACCAACTGGAGTTCAGATCCCAGTCCTTCATTTATTGGCTATTTGACAGTAAACAAGTCACACAGTCTCTTGGAGCTTCAGTATCCTCGTCTATAGAAGAGTGATAGGATCCTTTTTTCATTGGATTACAGTGGCATTAAAATCAAAGACGATGAGTAAAATGGCAAGATCAGTGCCTGGAACTGGACCTTAAAAAATGTGTCACCTCTCCTTCCAGCACCCCTGATCCCCTGGGCCCTCACATTGTGAGTTTGAGAAGGTGGAAGGTGGCAAGTGGGGGAGGAGAGGGGAGATACAAAAAGAGGGATTGGACATCCTTCCAATGAGGTGCACGCTCGTATTACTTCCAATGACTTCCAAAGGCCCCACTCCCCAAAACGTTCTCTTCAGCCCACTTCAGGGAAGCCTGGAGAAATATACAACAGGTCATAGAAGATGTGAGAGAAGAGGGTGAGGTCAGAGCAATCGATCAGTGTAGGAGTCTGTCCCTGACACAGGATAGTGGGTCTCCTAACAAGAGAAGAATGTCAGAAGAAAACAGTCATGTCCAGTATCTCAAAGCCTGTTGTCCCGGGGTGGGGTTCTTCTTGGTGTGAACAGCCACTTACACAAACTACTGCCACGTTTATGTGTGTGAATATTTCCTTTTGAACATTTTGTATGTTCGTTATTTCTTGAACATAGTGGGTTTGGCGCACTTTAGCATTGCCGACTACATTGTGACCTGAATAGAGCGGACTACAACACCCAGCTGGAGAACTTCTGCCTTTAAAAAAAGGGGGGTGGAGAAAAGAACAGATCCCAAACCCAGCATTTCCGAGTTCCAAAAAGTCAGTGGAATGAATTAAGGCCATTCCCACATAGAAGCTGATCCCTACCTGGTAACCAATGAAGGAAGTATAACTGGGACTCTCCCAGACTGAGAAAAACACCTTTGCCTCCCATACTCTGTGTTCCAAGAGCAAGTATTCTAGAAGAGTCTGTCTGTGTACTCAGCACTAGGCTGAGCATTTTCCCACACACACCTGTGCCTGGCCCCCCCCCCAAAGACACTAAGAGGGCATTGCTGAGATCGGAAACCCAGCTTTGGAGGTAACAGGTCCATGCTGTCATTGAGGCTTTTCTAGTTCTGAAACTCACACATAATTTTAAGTAAACCCTTCCGTATCAGTCTGTATCCTGCAGGGTGGACAAAAAAAGACCCTCGCTTGGAAGATCTGGGCTTGGAAAGTAAGTGATGAGTGAAAGGTCTAAAGTGATAATTATCTGAAGGAAACCTAAGGAAAGTTACTGGCTAAACAATTTTTATGTACTTAGCTGCCTAGATTCACGGCTGATAAAAAGAACCAAGAAAGGAAATTCAAGAGGGGGCTATAAAATAGGGCTTCAGTAGAGAGGGCTTTCGGGATTACAGTCATGAACTAAAAGGGATGTCTAAAAAGAGTGAATCTGGACTGATGGGAAAAAGCAGAAGACGAACTCTAAATTTAGAATGACGTTCAAGCTAGCCCACGAGGCTGGTGTAGGCTCTGTCCAAAGTAGAGCATTTGGTGCTGGATCTTTGAGATGAAGGATCACTAACATCCTCTGGTTCTCAGGGGCTACACAGCTTAGCAACCAGGAGAAGTGGTTCCTACCACTTCTAAACGATGTTGTGGTTAAAGAGTGAGTCATAAACCATAATGGTGATGAATGTGCAACCTGCTGCCACTTGGACCCTGATCTTGCTCCAGCCGCTGCATACAAAAATGGAGCCTCTGGTCCTAACTCTCCACAATGAAGTCATGATTCAGTACTCCCACTTGCAAAAGGAAATAGGAAAGCGTGTGTCTGGCATTTTTCCTTCTATAGTGGGAGACTGACTCTCCTCTCCAAATACTCAGAAGATGGGGAATTCCCTAAGCAGAAGCAGGGAAATCAAAAGAATAATAAATCCCACTGAGGAAATGTTTCAATTTATGCCACTTTACTATGGTCTCTGAACACTGCAGAGATGGTCCCAGAAGGCTCTCTTCACTACATACCAAAACATCAGCAAGTCACAAGATTCCAGACCTTTTTATGGAAAGTATAAACTGCTTCTTAAGCCTATCTTGCCCTTAAGATTGTCCATGTTGGATTTGATGAAATCTCAAATTCCCAGACCTACCACATTCTTCCCCAGAGTGGTTGGCAATGTCTCAAACCATAGAGTTGTTTTGGAATGAAACATTCCTAAGGAAATCGCAGAACTAAATATATCCCAAGGGCATGTCACTATTCAAAACTGTGCCCCTAAAAGGTCCCATGGGGCCATGTTGCTGCAATGAATCCCCCATCATGGACACCTCGCCTTATAGGATGACAATCTTGAACACTCTCAATTCTGGGGATCCCAGTATATGGTGAGGTCTCTTTTGTTTGTACCTACCTCGCCTCATTCCACAACGCTGTTTAAATTTACGGTTAGCTACATTTTAGCACCAGAAGAAACAGTAGATTAAAAAAATAATATTCTGGTTAAAGAGTGAATCATAATTAAGACTGTCTGGCTCTCCCAATCACTAGATGTATGATCTTGAGCAAACAGAACCTTTCTGAACCTTAGTTTGTTCATCTGTAAATTAGGGGTGCTAACAGTCTCTGCCTCGTAAGGTTTTTTGAGAAGATTAACAATACTACATAATGATGCATTTAAAACTACCTTAAATGGTTTCTGACATATTCAATGCCTTGACAGTCTTAATATCAAAATTGAGGCTTAAGATTAAGTAACTCATCCAAGATCATACAGCCATTTATGTGGAGGAGGGCCTTTTTTAAAATTCATTCCAAAGAACTGGCTAAGAATTCTGATGAGCTATGGAAAAAATAAGTGAAAACCTAGAACAGAGGATATAATGGACAACAAATCAAGAGATCCAAACCCCTAGTTTCTACATCTCTAAAATGGGTGGTCTGATCTTAACTTCCAGGTTAAGATGGTGTTTGTGTAGCAATTCCCAGTCTTCTCCATATTTCCCTCACTGAAAAAATTATAAAGACATGGGAAAATTTTTAATGTGCATACTGCAGGAAATTAAGGATAATAGTAAGTCACTTGTGGGTTTGGGAGGAACTTCTAATATATAAAAAATGGTCAAGAACTTAAAAATAGAGGAGTGTCTGCATGGCTCAGTCAGTTAAGTGTCTGCCTCCAGCTCAGGTCATGATCTGGAGTCATCAGATCAAGTCTCGCATCAGGCTCCCTGCTCAGTGGGGAATCTGCTCCTCCCTCTCCCCCTGCCCTGGCTTGTGCTCTCTCTCTTTCTCTGTCTCAAGTAAATAAATAAAATATTTTTTTAAAAAAAGAAGTTAAAATAGAGCTACCTTACAACCCAATAATTGCATTACCAGGTGTTTACCCCAAAGATACAAATGTAGTGATCTGAAGGGGCACCTGCACCCCAATGTTTATAGCAGCAATGTCCACAATAGCCAAACTGGGGGAAAAGTCAAGATGTCCATCAACAGATGAATGGATAAAGAAGATGACTGTGTGTGTGTGTGTGTGGTCTGGGGCAGTGGTGTATACAATGGAATATTACTCAGCCATCAGAAAAAATGAATACTTACCACTTACATCGATATGGTTGGAACAGGTGGTATTATGCTAAGTAAAATAAGTCAATCAGAGAAAGACAATTATCATATAGTTTCACACATATGTGGAATAAAAAAGCAGGGCCGAGGGCCAAAACCATGAGAGCCTCTTAACTATAGGAAACAAATGGGGGTTGCTGGGAGTGGGGGGAATGAGATGACTGGGTGATGGGCATTAAGGAGGGCGTGTGATACAATCAGCACTCGGCTTTATACACAACTGATAATTTGTTGAACACCACATCTGAAATTAATGAGGTACTACAAGTTTGCTAACTAAATTTAAATTAAGAAAGAAATTTAAATTTAAATTAAGAAGAAAAGAAAATGAATAGACATAGATTCATCAACAAAACTGCTGGCCTACATATGTGTTGTTCTCTAAAGTAGAACATTACGTCCTGCTTAGACAACGGTAGGAAAATGCCAAACTTTTTATCCACTATCTCGCTTCCTGCTTGGAGTTAGAGGATCTGCAAAATCATAGATAGAAAGAGAGATAGATAGATAGATAGATAGATAGATAGATAGATAGATAGATAGATAGACAGGCAGAATCATCCATTCCCACCCACCTTGCCTCACCCTACCATGCATACAACCATTTTTTATAAAAGTTATAACCCCACATGTGGACACCCCCATACCACCATAGCCCACACACACATAAAAACAAACTCATTTAACAGTCTAAAAGGCCTAGAATTTCAAAAACCTAATGACCAAGGAGACAGTAACATTTGGGGAAATAAATAAAGACTGTCAGATGAAAACAGGCAATGGTTATTTAGAGTTTGCTCTAGCAAAAGAGTGAGCCACCATCTCTCGGATTTGGTGGAGACTCAAAGGCAAGCAGAGGATGGGAGAGTTTCACAGGAAAAAGGAAGGAAAGGTTCCAGGGGTGCCCTGATTGGAGGCTCCTGGCCTGGGGAAGCTGGAGGTAGGCTAAGAATCAGGGTGATTGTCTAAGGTGCACATTTGGCTTTCTCTGGTTGGTCCCAAGATAGAAGGGAGTTAATAAATTAGGGAAGCCATCGGTTGTTAATTAAGCCTTGGCCATTTGAAGCCAATCGTTACAAAGCTTATTGTATGGTTACTAGAGGTAGTGGTAGAACTTCCATTAGGTTTGACTTACGGATAGAATGCTGGCTTCCTGACCTGGATACTCTGGATAATGGGTTCTTTCCTGGGCTGGTTGCTACAGATATCCTTTTATACATTGTCTGACCATTTTCTTTTTCTATATTCAACCTCTCAACTTTATTACATTTTTGGGATGTGCTCATGAAGGCAGAGACAGGGTTACTCTACTGTCCAAATATGACACAAATTCTAGCTTTTCATATAAATGTTTCTGATTGGAAAAGAACCATGGATAGCCACAGGTGATCGGGGATAGAGTTTCTCAATCCTGCAGACAAAGCACTGAAGCTGCAGGCAAAGAGAAGAGCTCATTCTCATTCTCTCAGAATTTTACTGGATAATTTCTGCTTTTAAGATACCAGACCCTGGTTTTGGTCTAAGTTTTCAACAAGGCACCTAAGTGGACACTAAGCACAATTAAAGGAAGATTTGGGGGGCGCCAGGATGGCTCAGTGGGTTCAAGCCTCTGCCTTCGGCCCGGGTCATGACCTCAGGATCCTGGGATCAAGCCCTGCATCGGGCTCTCTGCTCGGTAAGGAGCCTTCTTCCCTTCCTTTCTCTCTGCCTGCCTCTCTGCCAACTTGTGATGTCTGTCTGTCAAATAAATAAATAAAAAGGGAAGACTTTGTATTCTATCTGTTGGCAAAAACTAAAACTAGACCGATGCCTCTTAAATCTAGATAAGACACAATAAATCTTCATTTTCCTTGTGAATGATTATTCTACGGTCTAAAGTCTTAAAGGCGTCAGAGAATCATACCTCTGAAAATGATTTGCTTTAATTAAAGGAAGAATCTTTAGAAAAATGTTTTCCTTGTTCACAAAGATAAGCAAGAAGTCATAGATTCCATTGAAAAAATAATCATATAGAATAGGCTATCCTAAAAAGAGACCGAAGTAAGACAAAAAGACAAAGGCTGAGATTTAATCTCCAATAAGAAAAGTTGTACATCTTCCCTAAAACTGCAAAGGCAGAATTTAAATCCAAAGGCAGACATTTTTAAAAAGAAAAATGTATACATATTTAGCTCCTACTTAAGGAAAAACTAAAGTTACCTAGAATGTGAAGGAAAAATAAAAAGATTAGGAGTAGATGACACAATGGAGGGAAAGTGGCAAAAAAAGCAAAAGAAACTAATATAGATATAGATTAGATATAGATATAGATATATTTAGAAATTAAAAAGAAATTCCCTGAGCTGGGGAAGGGGAGGGGGAAACCTACCTCTGTAGATCAAAACAATTCACCTCATTCCAGGAAGAGAATAAAATGACAAAAATGTTAAATTTCAAAGATCAAGAACAAAATTCCTGGTTTTCAGCAAGAGAGGACATACCATATTAGCCTCATATGTCTCCTCCATCAGACTAGATTCCAGAAGAAAATGGATGTAAGTCTATAGAATTGGATAAGAAAGGAGAGAATTTCCTACATCAAAATAGCTCATTTATTTACAAATGGAAGGAACATTTTTTCAGGCACACGCTAGGATAATGAAAAAACAGCTTTCATGTGCATTGCCTAAAAAACATATATTAGAGATGACCAAGAATTTAATCAAAATGAAAGAGCCAAAAATATTCAGAACAGCATAAAGAAAAATCTGAGAATGAACACTGAAAAAAATTGAGTAGTTACATGTCTAAGCATTAATTTTGGTAAATGAGATAAAATTAATATAAAATTTTTAAATTATCTTTTATAAAATAAAGCCAAATAATTTTTAAATCCTGGAGTTTACTATTAGTAATATGTACCAATAAATTTCAGATTTATTAACAAAATGGTAAAAAAATAAGAGTTTGCTGAAAGCATGTTGAGTTTAGCTTTACAAAGGTCAGAGTAAGAAGTTATTATATTGCTGTTCATTGACAATTAGAAAAATTTAGATTAGATCGTACTTTTGAAAAACTTACAAGATAATCATTACTGACATTAAAAACAGGATGCACACCTGTTTTCCAAATCATTACAGAATAAAAAAGGAAAATTCAAGAATCTGCAAAGAATAAAAATAACTAATATTTATTTAATTCACTCTATGCCAGGTGCTATGCATACTTTTTTTCCTCATTATTACTTACAACTATTCTATAAAATAATTCTATTTTTCCCATTTTTTAAGGAATGAAATTGAAGGTTAGAAAACTATAATGATTCGTTCAATGACAAATAGTGACAGAGCCAGTATTTTAACTCAAAAAGTTGGACTTAAAGTTAACATTCACCCATTACTATGTGTTGTCCCCTCTATGTCTACTGAGAGCTTATGATATGCCAGGAGCTATGCCATTAATTCATTTAACATTCAACAGTTCTACAAAATAGTCAAGAATGAAAAAAGGAGAAGCAGAAAACAAAGAGTTATCAAGCATATCAGCTTACTAGTAACTTAAAAATTTTATACTGGGGCCCCCAGGTGGCTCAGTGTGTTGAGCATCTGACTCTTAGTTTCGGCTCAGGTCATGATCTGATGGTTGTGAAATCAAGTCCTAAGTCGAACTTCACACAGTGTCTGCTTGAGATTTTCTCCTTCTCCCTCTGCCCCTCCCCACACTCATACACTCTCTATCTAAAATAAATAAATACGTGGGGTTTTTTTTTTAAGATTTTATTTATTTGACAGACAGAGATCACAAGTAGGCAGAGAGGCAGGCAGAGAGAGAGAGGAGGAAGCAGGCTCCCTGCTGAGCAGAGAACCTGATGCGGGGCTCAATCCTGGGACCCTGGGAGCCTGACCAGAGCCGAAGGCAGAGGCTTTAACCCACTAAGCCACCCAGGTGCTCCTAAAATAAATAAATAAGTCTTCAAAAAAAAATAGATAGAAATGTGACCAAGTTGATCCTAAACTTGGTCAAAAAATCTAGCCCATAGTTATAAAAGTAGAAATTACAGAAGCCAGATTTTCCAATTATAAAACTATATAATAAATTAATTTGTTCATGTAATACAAAAAATTCCTTGACTATTACAAAACTATTCAAATATTTAACAATAGAACAAAAGAGAAAGAAAAACACTGTAAAATAAAATTATGAGGGCACAAAATATTTAAGAGCTTAGAATGTTATTTTTTTTTAAGATTTTATTTATTTATTTGAGAGAAAGAGTGAGAGAGAGAGAGAGACAGAGAGAGAGCATGGTTGGAGGAGGGCCAGAGGAAGAAGCAGACTCCCCACTGAGTGCAGGACTAAATCCTTGGACTCCAGGATCATGACATGAGCTGAAGGCAGTCGCTTAACCAACTGAGTCACCCAGGCACCCCAGAATATTATATTTTTTAAATGAATAAATCAAAATAACTTAAGTAGTCATTTAAAATATTAAAATTGGGTGCCTTTAAAGTTTTAAAATTTTAAAATATTAAAATTGGGAGCCACATCAGGCTCTCTGCTCAGTGGGAAGCCTGCTTCCTCCTCTCTCTACCTGCCTCTCTGCCTACTTGTGATCTCTCTCTGTCAAATAAGTAAATAAAATCTTTTTAAAATTTTTTTTAAAAATTAAAAAAATAAAATATTAAAATTATGTTAACCAGAATATAATACATTTGTGCATTATAGAAAAGAATTTTAAAATAAGTGTAGGAAAATGTAATATTAATATTTAACTAATACGAGATTGCTTCTTAGGGAATAAATTAAATAACAGAAACACCAAATTAAGAAAAAAATCAAAATTAGTAAAGAAAAAGTTAAAATAACTTTTAATATGGAATACTTGGTATAATTTCATGCTAATTATTTGATATATTTCAGAGAAAGGGACATTGCCCTGGAGCAATACAAAATAGCCAAAATCAATTAAAAGGAAATAGAAAACAAACATATATCTATAAACAAAGAATGCACAGGGAAAAGACCACTTCCAAATATGTCTCTGGGCATGTGGCAAGTTATTTCAAACTTTAACATGTTAGATTATTCTACCTATTTATATGCCCTTTCAACATCTATGAAAAAAAGTAAGCTGAGCAATTCATCTTACAGATCCACTATAATCCTAATCATCAAAGTTTGATAAGAAACAAAACAGAATCTAGAGTTCATTCTCATATATTGTTGTATGTATATATGAAGTCCTAACGGAAATACTAGCCAATTTATAATCCAATAAAATCAAGAGCAAATGCCTGGATGCTTTAATAAAAGTTTCAGCCTCGAAATGATGTTATTAACTCAAATGTGGGACACCTTGTGGTTGCCTCGACTTGGGGTTAAGAAAATATTTAATAAAGCTTAGCCATTACTCTTGATTTGATAAGCATTAAAAAATCTAGGAATTAAAAACATGGGACCCAGCAACAATTTCATACCAAAAGCCATTGCCATTATTAAGTCAATGAGAGTTGACCTCATTAAAGGAAGAGTATAATCATCCCTCTTTTTTAGCATTGTTCTGTATGCTACTGTGAATTTAAAGACAGATGACAATAATTAGGAAGAGATAATAATGTCATTATTAATGACAAATGTGGCTGTACATCTAGAAAATCTACATAAACAAGCTGAAAAACCTCTCCTAATTCATGATGAAGTTCAGCAAAGTGGATACACATAAGGCAAATCCACAAAAATCAATAGCTTTTTCAATATACCAATAATAACGTTGCAGTAAAGTCTGTAGATTTTTGAAGACTTATTTACTTATTTTGGAGAGAGAGGAGGGGACGAGGCAGAAGGAGAGGGAGAAAGAATCTCAAACACGGTGACGCTTCTATGGTGTTTTCTCAAAATTTTTATAATATAATATAATAATATAAACTGCTTTTAATTAATCTTAAATAGAATGAGAGCTTGAAAGAGATCACCTTTAATGGACTTCCAGTTATGAAGGATTTTATTGCCATCACAATGTCACCATTCAAGTTCCCACAATTTTTGTCTAAGTATAGGGGAGCCCATATGCACCAAAACCATTTTTAAGGCTAGTGATGGTCTACCATGAATTTTAAATCTCTACATCCTGAGTCAAGCTTGATGGCATATTTTTACTTTTCTTGTTTCAGTAAAGTGGTCTATGAAGAAAATCACCCAGCTTATTCTAAGAATATGTTAAGATGTAAAGAATGGGAATACTTGATTGCTTAGAACATATTTGAAAATTCTACAAATTATTTATACTCTTCAATGAGGAAAGCACGCCTTTACATGCATACAAGTATGAAATACATACACGTTTGAAGTACCTGTCAAAGTTTCTGCATATAGCCTGACGATTTGGGTAACATATAATGGAGTTGAGAAAGAACTGTATCATTTGAGTTTTTAAAATGAGGGGAGGGTGTAGTGTCTATGACTTTGCCTAGACTCAAGAGAGACTTCTGTCATCTGGATTTATAAAGGAGAGAAGGGATTCCTGGGTGGCTCAGTGGGTTAAGCCTCCGCCTTCAGCTCAGGTCCTGTTCTCAGGGTCCTGGGATCAAGCCCTGCATTGGGCTCGCTGCTCAGCAGTGAGCCTGCTTCCCTTCCTTTCTCTCTGCCTGCCTCTCTGCCTCCTTGTGATCTCTGTCTGTCAAATAAATAAATAAAATCTTTAAAAAATAAAAATTAAAGGAGAGAAAAGTTCAAAGATGCTGTCATCCATTCAGTTGTTCACATGAAGAAAACCCACCAGAGAGTTACTCATCAATTCACATCTCCTACTGCAGAATGTGATCATTGATTTTGCCTATTTTGAAAAACAAATAAATCCGTTTGTTGTCATTATTTATAGTCTCCAATTACACAGGGAAATAAAATTTTAAAATGGAAAGTATGCAGAGGATCTGAGTGGCAGTCCAACTAAATTATAAGCCCCAAACAGGCTTTCAAATATATATGACTTACATAACTAACTCAATGTATTTTGTTCTCTGTGCCTGGGTAGACACAGACAAGAAAATCCTCCCTTCCCTTCACTAAAATAAAACTGAAGGTGTCATTGATGGGTTTGCATCTCATAAAGCCTATTACCCTTATCTCTTCCTTATTTGAGGGTTTAAAAACCGAGATTTCTTCATTTTCACGAGTTCACTATTCTTTAAGAATCTAAAGGGAATACCTTCAAAATTTGCTTACCCAGTCCCAGTAACGGCAAGATTGCTTTGGGGAGAATGTTTCTTAGAATAGAAACTCCATTATTTCCCCTCTATTGTCAAGATCATCTTTTACTACAGAGACAAAGTCCCAATCTAATTAATCATTACTCTGACTTTCAGTACCTAAAAATTAGAAGAATTTTGCAGTTTCCTATGTATTTGTAACACTTGAGCGAGACATAGCTAGTGAGTTCAGTGAAAGAGTTTCTGCTACTAACTATTCTCTGTGATAAACTGTTTACCTCGGCGACAGGTTTGAGTCAGTCAAAATACTGTGAATCATTTGTTATTGGAATAATTTGATTAACCACTTCAAGTCTCAGGAATCAATTCACAGTAAAATACTTTTCTTATTGTTTTTTTCATCCACCATATGCACTCTTCCTATTTACCTTATTCTGTGTAAATCAGGAAGTCTGCAACACATCTTAATTCATACAGTTTTGTTCGGGTCTTCATGTCAACAGATGCTTTGTAACCATGATCCTGTCTTCAACTTCCTTTCTCTCAAATTGCGAAATCTTTCAATTTCTTATATAACCTATTCTTCTTAAACCTCAATGCATTTTTTTTGTTCATATGGAACACTGTTGATTTCAACCTCTTTCTAAATTCTGAGACAGACTAACATTTTCTCTAATACATTCATTCATCCAGTGCTTTTATACTAATGGAGCATATGACATGTACAGAGTCCCATGGTGGCCTGTGGGGGTGAGTAGGTGGATAGCTTGAATAATTACCCAAATGGTATAATAGACCACATTCCCTCTCTCTCACTGGTAGTGCCTCTCTGACCATGTCACAGCCACTTGATTTCTGTGCAGTGACAGGGAGTGACTGGTTCTCACCTGATTATGCACGATCATTTTGACTAATCGAGCCATACAGTTTCTAGGTCATTTCAGTATCCTTTAGCTGAGTTTGATGTTGGTCCCTACATATGTGCTTTTGGTTTCAAGACAGTTCTTAATTTATCAAAGCCACTATGCAGTCACAGACGTCACAGACCAAAATCTCGGTGTTTATTCACTGAACTCACATGCTGGGTCTGGATTGAAAGATAATTTCTGTTAGTCTTCAGGAGTAACCCATTCGATTAGTAATTTCATTCTTGACACGACACACTGTGCTTAGAACCCATATGACAGGTGTCAGCCTGGAGGAAGTGGTATCTGAGACCTTTGGGAAGTAATTCCACCTACTTGAGAAAGCAGATTTTATCACCTCTTTTGCCTCCTGGTTTTGCCAACTTTGATTAGAACTCACCAAAATTGAAAGAGAAAATATTAAGACAACTAGTGAAGCCAAGATATAATTAAAACAGACCAGATAAAGGATGAAAGATCAATACTCTGAAAGAGTATCAACAGCATCAAATGGTTTTTTTTAGTCCCTAGTATTTTCAGAATACAGTTAGAGACTTAGACCCTCTGTTCACTATGCTTCTCTCCTAATCAACAGTGACACATCCAGCTATAATTCAGAATGGGCAATGAATTTGGTTTGAGCTTAATGAGACAGAAAACACAAAATAACAGTGGCTGAAGCAAGAAGTAATTTATTCTCTCTCAGGTAGACAAGTGTGATGGTTCCACAATCTGTGGGACCGCGGCCATTTTCGCCACACAGCAGAGACCCTGCGGATCAAGACGGCTGCCTCAGCTCTAACAACACATCCAGAAGGAAGGAGTCAGAAGGACAGAGGAAAGGGCAGAAGTGTATTCACCCTCCCTTTAAGGATCATTACCGGAAGATGCCTCTACCACTCTGTTCATAGCACTTTGGCTGGAATTTAATTATATGGCCATAACAGCTGTGAAAGAGATTAGGGAATTTCATCTTTATCCTGGGAAATTAGGTTCCCAGCTAGCATTTGGAAGTTCTATGATTAAAGAAGAAGGGAGAATGGATATTGAGGAAAAACTATCATTATCTGCCGAGAACTAATTATTTTTGTTAAATAATGATTTGAATCATTTAATGACACATGAAATCTGACCACCTTTTTTCTACTTATGCTCTCAGTCCAGCTTTCCCTCCATAAAGTCTGATTGAGTCATCTGCCCTAAAAAGCAGTTACAGCAAATCATGATTGCAGGAGAGATACCGCTGAGCACAATATCTACATTTACCACGGATAGCACAAGTCTGTATTCAGATTTATTAGACCAGATAATCTATGCACAGAATTTCACATAGAAAAATAAAATACATACTGAAGTCATGAAAATTGATCCCTTAAATCTAAGTAATGTTTTTTTTTTGTCTTTTTATTTTTTTATTAAATTTATTTATTTTCAGCATAACAGTATTCACTATTTTTTCACCACACCCAGTGCTCCATGCAATCCGTGCCCTCTCTAATACCCACCACCTGGTACCCCAACCTCCCACCCCCCCCCCGCCACTTCAAACCCCTCAGATTGTTTTTCAGAGTCCCTAGTCTCTCCTAAGTAATGTTTTGATGAACACATGAAAATGTGCATCTCTTCCCTGACTGTACGTTGGCATCACCTGGGAGTTTGTCTTGTTGTTCTTACTATTTGCTTCGTTATCTTCTAATAATTCTAATGCCCAGCACACACTTGAGACCAATTAATCCAGAATCTAAAGGGTGTAGAAAAGGAAAGTGGGACCCAGGTCTCTGTATCTTTGAAAAGCACTTTCTCAAGCATAGGACTCCATCCAGAGTAACTGCTAATGAAGTCTTAGACTATAAGCATTAAACAGGGCAGCACCAATGCTTTTAATTGCACTCAAGAGTAAAGTGCAATTAAGAAAATCTGTGATGTGATTGATCTCTCTGTATATGGAAGATTTTGCACTAAATAAAGTAAGTCACTAAGGTGAATTAAACACATTTCTGACTTTCCTTTGAAATCAACATCTTTTTTTTCTTTCCCCCTTCCAAGTTAATTATACAAAGCAACTGCCATGATGTGACACATAGTAACAAAATACTGTACCTGCAGAAGGAGGGGAGGCTAAGGGGCTCAACATGATAAAAAATGTAAGTTATGACTGAGATCCTTTGATGTCTTCACAAAACTGTTTCGATCCAACCTGATAGTACCCGATGCTCCTTCAGCTAGTCAGTCTTTTGGTTGTTCCAGCATTCCCAAGTGAAAGGGACAGAGCAGAAGGACAATGCCTGTCCCCTAAAAATACAATGGAAGGGCAAAGTCCTGTGACCAGCCAGGAAAACACTTGGATTCTAAGCCTAGACCTGCCCAATTTCCAATATGACTTCTAGTAGCTCATTCTCCTTAAAGCAAGGCATCCTCATTTGTAAAACACAGACGTTTGACCAATGGTGTCCAGGTCCCCTTCTAGCTGCAGAATCCAAAGTTTCTACCCAGCAGTCATCCTACTTGGAGAGAAAATTACTAATTCAGATTTCCTGTCCAAATAGTTGCATCAGCCTTCCCTGACCCAGGTGATAGCAGAATAGTAACAATGACCAGAGGGCAAATCCTCAATTGGAGCCTTTCCCAGGCCCTCCTGACAATTCAAATACATTAAGCTCAGGGCACATGTCTAGAGTGCGCTCAGAGTTTACAAACATAATATAGAAAACACCTGGCATGAGTTCCTTCTTTTGTGGTCTCTAGGGAGAACCACTGCTTAAAGCTTTTGAGACTTTCTGGGAGGTATTTAAAGGTCATGGGATATATAGCTTTCCAATGGTCCAAAGAACACAGCCGACTTCAGAATGGGTGGTAAGAGAGCTGAGGTTCCAAGGGGCTAGATCCCATAAAAATTCAGATACTGAGGTTCAATATGGAAACACAGACAGGAAAAGAAGGAGGCTCATGGGTACAAGACAAGCCTGGAATGTGTCTTGTTCCCAGAACGAAGAACCACAGATACAGCTCAGGATATGCACCATGCAGCCTCAAAGATGGAGTCAAGATACTTGAGGATTTGTACCAAGTTATAGGCAACCTGTTAAGGAATCAGAGTGAGAAATGGCATAAGGCTAATGAGAAAAACACTGAGAGTCTAGGGAAGCATATATCAGAAAGGAGAATACCAAAACTACCCAAAGGCGGGGCCAGATGAAAGAAAGATTGATCATTAGGCTCAGGAGGGGATTAAGTTGAGATGGATGTCTTAGGCAGATTGTACACCAGTATCCCTCCCATTGCTTCCTAAAGAATCCCAGTCTTGTTCAGGGCAGCAACCCGTGCTGCTGGAAAGAGTCTCACAGCCTCCCATGCATGAGTAGTGGGTATAGAGGTGAGGAACAGAGTCATGAGCTAGCTCTGGCCCCGTGTGAGGAGACAGAAACCCCTGGAGGTGCCACCTCCTCCCCAAAAAGGACAGATAGAGTCTCTGCAGGAGGCAGGCTGCTGGCTCTCCCACTTCCCCCAGCCTGAAGCACGAATATGAAGCTGGGGCAGAGCTGGACCTCTGTCTTACAACCACAAGGTGTAGAGAGGGAGACAAAAAACCATAGGAAAATGACGGGAGGAGGCTAAGACAGGGGAAACACGCCAGACCATCTTGGACTCACGCTCCAAGGGGAAGGAAAATGCTATTTGATGAAGCCAAATTACAGGCAAACTACAACCTTCAAAAAGCCCAACAGCTCATTAATTACGGTTTAATAATATTCATGAGTCGACAGTGCCGAGGAACCAAAAGCATGAAAGCCTGTACAAAGAGCATATCCTGCTCTTCCAACAGCTGCTCATAGGAACCAACTAAACATCTCTTGTCTATAAGGTAATCTCCCTTGAGATTAAAAAGAAAGTTAAAAACATCTTCAAGGAAACAGATGAACTCAGAACTCCAAGGCACATGTGACCAGATGCTTTGCATGCCCCTACCAAATGCGGGGTTGGGGAGGTGTTTATGCCGTTTCTATAAACAATGGAGGGAAGATAGAAAGGAACTAAAATTAGAATCATGCCAGAACCCTGACATTTGAGATGATATTAAAACTACAAACTGGCACTTATAAGTGATGAGAAATTCACAGGAGACGAGCACATCTGCCTCGTGTAGCTGATTAAAGTTTGAAAGGCAGCATTAAGACTCAGCAGTTACAGATAATGCCTGGAGAATTTCGGATTAGTTGAAGAGGGACAAATAGGAAAACATTACTTTTCTAGTTCGGGAAGAGGTATTGAGGCTTGAACACCTGGCTGCTGGAATAAATGAACTCCCTCGGGGCTGCACTGTATTTATTGCTTGAAGTGGGTAGTCTGACTTCAGGATGGACGGGCCACAGCACGTCAACAATGCGGCTAAGCCTGGCAACGTCAGTGGTGCACAGCCATACCGTCAGCGACCAGGTGGGCGCCATTGAAAGGGCGGAACAAGGAAGGCCTCCCTGGCCCCAGGAGTTATTATTATTATTTTTTTAGATTTTATTTATTTATTTGACAGAAAGAGAGATCACAAATAGGCAGAGAGGCCGACAGAGAGAGAGGGGGAAGCAGGCTCCCCACTGAGCAGAGAGCCCGATGCAGGGCTCGATCCCAGGACCCTGAGATCATGACCTGAGCCGAAGGCAGAGGCTTAACCCACTGAGCCACCCAGGTGCCCCTCCAAGAGTTATTTTTATTAGGAAAACCCAAACTTTCAGAGGAGCGTCAGTGCAGAAATGCAGCCAGCAATGTTTTCACCACAGAGTGGAAGTGCAACCCTTCTCCTTGCCAACCGGCGACCTGACTCTGGCCCCTCCAAAATTCCTGTGTCCTGAACCCTGGTCAAGGGCCAGCACCAGGTAGGACCCCAGAGCTGACTATGGTCTCACCACTACTGGCTCCGCACAGCCCAGCTGAGCAGCCGTGGTGTCTGGGAACTGGGACGCCGGCAGAGAGTCAGCCCTCTGAGTGCCACCAAGACCACCCCGCCCCCACCCCCACTGCACGCAAAGGACAAATGAAGCCTAGCTGCCCAGGCAGGGACAGACACCATGCTGTGAGGGCAACAGAGTTTGAAGGATGTCTCCCCAAACTGCTAAAAAACTTAACTGATAGTCAAGTTCATCTCTGGCCAAAAATCATGTCAGGAAGCCTGGACTCCAACAAAAATGAAAAGCACTCCATGGAAGGAAGCTTGAATTTTAATTGTGACTGTACTAAGCAGTTGAAGAAAATCATAGCAACAAGATTATCTCTGGAAAAAGGGACAGTGTGTTGTAAAAATGAGGCAAACCTGGATTGGAAATCCAACTTCCCTCAAAACTAGCGGTATCGGTCTATGCCGTCCACCCTCTCACACAACACCAGCCTCCATTAAAAGGGCATCACCACAGCTCCCTGGAGAGGCTCGGGGAAGATTAAATGAGACAGCACCTGCAAAGCACTTGGCCCTTTGGTAGTTAGTAGAATTGTGGTATCATTATAGGCAATCTCTAAAATGTGACTAATACTTCCTTCATGAGGAGAATAGAGCTTCAAGATTAAATTCTATCACAAATGATAGTCACTAAAAAGGGACTTCTGACCCTACATCTGAAAAATACAAATCACCTTGACATAGGAAGATCCTGGCTTCTCCAAGCCATTGGCTAATTGGAAAGACAAAGTTCTGCTAGTCCAGAAGGGTGCACTGCCCTTGATCCAGGGGGTGAACCCCCCTCAAAGGAGCACCAAAGAGTATATGTCTCCAGACCAGGAGTCACCTGGGGCAGACGTAATTAAGGAGTGAGCTAGAATGGGACAAACCCACAGCATGATGAAGATCTGGGGTCCAGGAAGAAGAAGGAATGGTTGGTCTGGCACATGTGGGTTCTAAACACCACAGGTCTCAGAACAACAGAGCACAAAGATCTGGAGAGAAAAAAAGCTGATACAAGCTCAGGAAGTCATACTGGTAACAGTTCCATCACTGAGTGCCCACCCTGAGCGCGTCAAGTCGTACTCACTCCTTCACGGAATGCTGACAATCAGACTATGAAATAGACCTTGTTCTCTCCACTCTATGAAGAAACAAGTGTCCCAAAAAGTCCAGCAAAAGGCCATGCAAAGTGTCATGAGTTTCCTTACTCCCTTTCAATTTCACAAGGAATCAGCTGCCTTCAGGCTGGTTCCCAGCTTCTTAGAGTATCTTTACAGTGACAGATAACTTGGGCCCTTCTATCTTGCTATCTTGGGTCCCATTCATTCTTCAAACTTTTCTTATTCCAATTTCCTAACCATAACCTGCCTATGTCTTGCTTGGTTCTCTCATGACAAAGACAATCTGGTAACTAGATAATCGGATAAATGGAGTGGTACGAAGGTATGCAAAGGTCATACTGTTCCTCTCCTTCTATTGATAAAAATAAAAAGGTCCTCCAAGAGTATGTTCAGCAACCCTGGAAGTCCCCAAGAACTTTCAGTGGTCCATATGGCCAAACCGTTTTTTAAATAATGCTGAAATATTATTTGCCTTTCTCACTGTTGATTATCTTCCTTGAAGTGACTGACCTATTGAGCTCATTTTTAAGAAAATACCTGCCAATACCCAAGTCTAAAAAACCATAGTTTGTCCACCATTTTCTCAAGTCCACCAAAAAAATTCTCACAACTCAAACAACAGCACAAGGTCTTTTCTTGGAGATGACCATCAAATTTTGGTCTATAGCAGAAGTCAATATACATACTTGTCATTTCATTACTAATGAATAGTTCTAAAAACATGTCCTAAAGGGTGGAAATTTAATAAAAATAATAATTTTTGCTATTTCATCATGAACCTATTTAAGGGAAACTGATTTTATTTCTTTACTTCTGCTGCATGGAGTGGGGAAGAAAGCCATGACTGTCAGTCCAGTTTGCGATCACGGCCATGACTCACGGGCACGCACCAGCAGTTTTATCCACTTCTGCTTTTGCACTATTAGTGCAAATGCCCACACAGGGGAAAAGGCAGATTTGTTGCCAATAATAAAATTTGAGCTTTCAAGAAAAAAATAAAAACTTAGAAAACTCATATTGTCAATGTGAGTTTTTCAAAATGTAGTTGTTTTTTTAGTATTGGACCATTTCTTTTTTTTTTTTTCTGAGATTTTATTTACTTATTTGTCAGAGAGAGAAACAGCACAAGTAGGGGGAGTGGCAGGCAGTGGGAGAAGCAGGCTCCCTGCTGAGCAAGGATCTGGATGCAGGATCCAGTCCCAGGACCCTGGAATAATGACCCGAGCCGAAGGCAGACATTTAACCAACTGAGTCACTCAGGCATCCCTAAAACTTAGTTTTTTTCTGATAAAATTAACAGTGATATTAACAAATGTGGGCTTTGATATACTAAAAATTCATTAATTAGATGATCTTCATAACTCTATGAATCAATATTTTTCAAATTATCATGAATGGGATTATAAAACCATGCATGAGTAAGATCTATTCAAAGTACAAGACCATTGGACATTAGAATAATAGATTATAAAAAGTTATTTGATGTGCTTTTATATTCCACATTGCAATTAACCTTTTAAAAACCACCACCTGTCTCACTTGTCAAATTCTGATGTAGTATTAAAGACGTATACCCACAATTATCTGTAATTGAAACATCCCTCCCCACCATTTTCCAACTATATATCTGTGTGAGGCTGGATATTATTCACATCTTCAACCAAAACAGCATCTTTCAAGAAACTGAATGAAGAATCAAACGTGAGACTCAACTGTCTTCTGTCAAACCAAAGAGATTTACAAGAATATGAAGCAAGGCCACTTTTCTCACTAAAATTGTGTTTTAGAAAATATGTTTATTTTTTATTAAAATGTTATTCATATTAACATGCAATACATTTGTTATGGACACTTAAAATGAATTAATAAATAAGTGTGTTTAAATTTTCTCCGTTTTAATACCTAATGCAGTACATATCAATAGATAGAACCCAGCTAAACTAAAGTTCTTTGGGGTCTTTAAGAATTTTAAGAATTAGAAAGGACCCAAGATGAAAAAAGTCTGAGAGCTGTTGCCTTAAGTCAAAAAAATTGTAAATACTCAAAAAAGTATTGGGGAAAATAGGTCTTTTTGTACCTTCCATGAATTATTAAAGAGATGTATAGTGTTAGGCAAATTATAATCCCACAGATGTCCAGGTCTGTTTTCCTGGAACGGGAGGAATATGTTACTTTATGTAGCATTAGGGGATCAAGGTTGCGGATGGAATGAAGACACTAACCAACTGACTTCAACATAGGAAGATTATCCTGGATTATGTTGTGGAAGAGCAGGCCAGGAAGGTCGGTGTCAAGGTGAGGCCACATGAGGACAACTCTACCATCCATTGCTGGCTTTGGAGACTGCAAGGAGCCACAATCCCAGGAATACTACAGCCTCTAGAAGCTAAAAAGTTCAAGAGAATATATCCTCCCCTGAAGCCTCCAGAAGGGAACACAAGCCTGTCAACACCAATGACTTTAATCCAATGATACCCATGTCAGACTTCCATCTTCCTGAAGGTAAGATGATACATTTGCATTGTTTTAAGACCCTGACAACTTTGAATTTCACCTAAGCCCTGTCATCCTGAAAAACAGCCAACTGAAAAACTCATAGTGGTATTATGTGCTTTGGGAAACAGCAAAGAACCCCTCTTCCCCAAGTGACTTAGATCAGACACAAGGATGCCCCTCTTGTTTACCTGAGACAGAGCCAGACATGGCCAAATCCCTGTTCTTTGCCTCATACATGATTGAGTGGACCGTTTTGTCCACATTGACAATTAGAATAAAATCCATGTTAACTAAACATCAGTTAAGTTTCTCTCCTTCCTCTTTCTCTCCTTCCTCCACGTCCCTGAACTTTGACCCAGCCTCAGCCAGAACCCCTCCTTAATGTCCTATCGTAAGAATAGGCCAACCTCAGGATAAAACACTCTCTGATCTACTGTCCTGTCATCCCACTGCACACACCTGCTTCTACCAATAGCCTTATTCACTCATTCTTATGAAAGAGAAGCCTTTTGCTGCCTGACCTTGGAGATGCGTACAGATCTCAGGGACAGAATGTTCTCCCTATGACAATAGTCACTCCACCTCTCTTGCAATCATCCTTTCAAATAGAGTGCCTCCTTACCAAAGTCTACATCTGTTCCTCATTTGACCTCATTAAGCGTACTGTCATTTGTTACAGCAGCAAGAGGAAACAAACACATCTCCTAGTTCTACTAACAGTGCTTACCACCAAGAGCCATCTTGAGAGAATGAACAAAGCAGGAGCAGGAGAAAATGACCTCATTTTCCACTCTGCTGTATTTCCCACTGCATTGCTAGTATGGCAGTGCTCAGACCAAATGTGGTAATGATTTGGGATTGAAGGAGGTCACCAAGAGGAGAATCTTTGATCAGTCAGATCAATGATCTCTCCATCCAGATTTGCAGATGGGATAGCAGGAAGTCTCAAAGAACCATCTTAAATTCCTCAGTCGTCCAGAGTCCGGGGGATCATCACTATGAGGACTCCTTGGCAGCCCAAACAACAGGGGTGCACTTGACACCTGAAGATGTTCCCCTTCTCACACATGTCGGTATGTGAGAACTCTTGTCCCATTTCAAAATCAAAAACTACAAGTTGCAGAATTCATGCAAATCATACCATTCACCAGGGTGAAAAATGAAAAGAGAATCTTCTCGCAATCATTACCGTGTGGAACCCTTGAGGGGTTCCCCCAAACCTCACGACGTATAGTATTTACAAGGATGTCCTTTCAACAAAAAGTACTTTGTTTTCTGTGTGCATTATTTCAAGCATTAAGAGATACAATACAAACAGTGCCCCTCATTGCTGACATTTTGAAGTCGCAAAATGAAACTGTTTAGTTCTTAAGAAAGCAATCTTTACCTCCTAAAAGTCACCCTGCTGAACCAGATGTTTGAGTAACACTGGGTACTGTTTTAAGGTCTTAAATTCTCGTTCTTCTCTTGAAGATTTAAATATGATGAACCTTAGCCGCAGAGAGAGCCTGGCTGGGGAACAAGTCACACATGTACGCTTTGCACACATGCAAGCACACTCCTGCCATGTGTATCTCTCCAACACAGACCGCTGTTCAACTCCCCTCCCTAAATCCAGAGTTTACAAACTTTATCTACCCAGAGCACTCACTACCGTGTGAGGAATCCCCACTGTGCTAGAGACAGCCACCAAGCGTCCACCTGAGCTCAGTCCCCATCTTTTCGACACAGTAAGTAGAATCTGAGATTTCTGACTTATCATCCTATAAAACTCAGAGCAGGCAATTTAGGATATCTCGTAAAGTAAAAAGGTTTTCAATGGGGGGACCTACCCACAGCTGCACTCCTGGCCAAGTTTTATTACTATTTCAGAACCCAGAAGCCTGGTTTGCATTTCCCCTGCAGCTTGAAATCTGCAAGAGGCTTTTCCCAGCTGAGTGGCCCGCAGCGGGACTATGGCCCTTCTCCAAGGAGCACACAAGACAACACACGTGCTGCGTCCAACTAGCCACCTGGCAAAACTGTGATTGCCCCCATGTGAGGGTTGCCTGTTATGGAGGGGAATTACAAAAAGCAAAAGAAAGAAAAGAAACAGCGGTTGTGCTTAAAATGAACTCAACATGTGTGTGGACGAACACCCATCCCTGGCCCACCTTAGATTCCCATGTATGCAAAGCATTCCCAACCCAAGCTCCCCAAGTGGGTTTTGGGAGAAAGATGGTTTCCTGTTACTAGAGGCAAAATGGGGATGTGGGGGTTGAGCAGAGGTGGAAACTGTTTTTATCAGATTCTCAATAAAAGGTTAAAACCCACCTCAGTAAGTTTAAAATTCAGTTGAGTCAGAAACATCCTCTTTAAACTCTCCAGCACAGCTCAGACTTATTAAAGGTTATCGTTCTCATATCTGTGTTTTAACTTCAGTTGTCACCAAAGGGAAGTGTCTCTTTATTTTTTTTTCTGTCTCAAGAAAAGAAAATTAAGGGGAAAAAAAGGAAAAGCAAAGAAAAAGAAGAGAGGGGGAAAAAAACAGTAGAAGACAAATTAACTTCCAGATAAAAAGAAAAGGTAAAGGTTATTCTTTGATGAAAAATAAGGATCAAATAAGAAATCATCACTGTCTGAGAATCTGAGAACTAAAGGGATCACTTATGGGGTACCTGGCCGGTTCAGTTAGAGGACCATGAAATTCTTAATCTCAGGGTTGTGCATTCGAGCCCCATGCCGGGTGTAATTATTTTTTAAGAAGTTAAAACACAGTTTTCAGATGTCTTTGGGGCACCTGGTGGTTCAGCTGGTTAGCCTCTGACTCTTGGTTTTGGCTCAGGTCATGATCTCAGGGTTGTGAGATCGAGCCCTGTGTGGGGTTCCATGCTCAGCAGAGTATGCCTGTCCCTCCCTTTGCCCCACCTCCCCACGCCAGCTCTCTCTCTCTCTCCAATGAATACGTAAATACATAATCTTTTAAAAAATAAAATAAAATGAGATGCCTGGGTGGTTCAATCAGATAAGCATCTGCCTTCAGCTCAGGTCATGATCCCCAGGGTCCTAGGATCAAGTCCCGCTTTGGGCTCCTTGCTTGGCAGGGAGCCTGCTTCTCCCTCTGCCTGCTTCTCCCCATGCTGGTGCGCTTGCTCGCTCTCTCTCTCTCTCTCTCTCTCCCCCTCCCTCTGACAAATGAACAAAATCTTTAAAACATAAATTAACAAAAATAAAAAATAAAACAAAAGGATCACGTATTCCAACACTCTCTCTTAAAAAGTGAAAATAATGGGGGGCACCTGGGTGGCTCAGTGGGTTAAGCCGCTGCCTTCGGCTCAGGTCATGATCTCAGGGTCCTGGGATCGAGCCCCGCATCGGGCTCTCTGCTCAGCTGGGAGCCTGTTTCCTTCTCTCTCTCTGCCTGCCTCTCTGCCTACTTGTGATCTCTGTCTGTCAAATAAATAAATAAAATCTTTAAAAAAAAAAAAAAAGGTGAAAATAATGAGTGCTTTATCAAAGACCATAAAGAAGGCTAAACTTTTGCCTGAATCCCCCCCTGACGTCCCTAAACCGGAAGCCAGAAAACTGTTCAGGGTGAGCAGCCAGTGGGGAGTCATGGCAAACTCATCCTCTACTGAGTCACTAACGGGCTCTTTACCTAAGATATGTCCCTCTGGGTTTGCCTGTAAAGATCTCATGGAGGCACAAAAGAATGCAGTGACAATGGGACCCACACGGAGCAAATTCAAGTGCAGATTTTTAAATTCTACTTGGTGTTCCTTTGGGTATAATACTTTTCTTTCTACTTACTAAAGAAAATTAAAAGAACTGGATTCAGGAAACATGTTTGCATTAGCTGAATGTCTGATTCCGTTGTTTCATGCACTTCTTGGTGTCTGTGTGCATCTTATTGTTTAAGAGGATGTGTTTCAAGAGCATAAGAAGGTCTGGTCAGAACCTGCCGGGCAGTCAGGGCGCGATTCACGGATCCTCCGGTCCCCCACTCTGACCCCACACACTCGGACTCCAGCATTGGCCTCCGCCAGCTCTCTTGCAGCGGCGGGAGAAATGTAGGCTGGTCAGGTGTCTACACACCACGGACAACAGCCTCACCCCTTCCTGGCTTTGACCCTGTCTGTCACCTTCTCTCCAGAATGCCTTTCCTCTTTGTCCACCTGGCAACCATTCACTGGTATCTCCCTGACCTCACCACTGGCAGAAATGCCCCTCTTTCCATGACCCCAGCCGACTCTAAGGTCACTGAAGGTAAGAACCACACCTTACTCATCTCTGAAGACCCAGCTATGCCAGAGAGTCTGGCATCTCGAAGGAAGTCTCTACTGTCAGGGTTGAGCTGTAGATTTAATGAACTTAGAATTTATTCACCTGATAAGCATTTTCTGATCATCTACTGTGTACCTGGTCTGCGCTATGAGGAAGAGATGTAAGCTGAATGAGTCACAGTTTCTGTTTACAATGAGCTCTTGGACTAATGGAAGTGAATGCAAATCTGTCACCTCTACGGAAGAAAACATTTCTAAGTTTATTCATTCCCTCTGATAATAGTTCAGAGGTTTTATAGTCATGATGAAAAACCTACCCTTGTATTCTACGGGGGTAAGATTATTCCACCATTCTTAGAGGAACTCGCTTAACTGTATATCACATCTATGCCTAATGAAGGTTTAATAATTTGATATTTTTAAAGTTAAATTCAAGTTAACAGAGGCCTGAAGATATTAGATTTGGAGAGGGGAAGTACAAGTGAGAAAGGAAGAAAATTAAATATGAGAGCAAGAAAAATAGAAAAGATAATCAAATTTTACAGTAGGAGATTTCATTCTATTTCTTTGTCTCAAAGTGAAGGCTAAGGAGAATTTCCCTTTATTCTTTAGAAAATCCGCAGCCGGCCCAGGAGGCCAGGCACGTATCCAGTTCCCACCTCCAGACTCCATTTAGAGCATTCTCCTATTTTTAAAAATGGATTTCTGTAAAACGTTTCATAATGTGGATTGGTTTCTTCGGGGTCTGCCTCTGCACTATACCCGCATAAAAAAAGACATTAATAACTTCTCCGTTAATGGGTTTTTCAGAGTCTCAAAAGACTCACCTTGTACATTATAACTTCCTCCCACTTAGCCCCCTGGCTAAGTCCTGATTGCCCTTGTAAGGCGTCTTTAGGACATACTGCCGAAGTTAAAGATGGTCCTGAGGAGAAGGAAGTTCCCTACGATGCGCAACGCGAGCTCACGCACCGGCCGAGCAGAAGCCCCTTCACTTCCTGTGTCGTCCCACGTTCCTCCCACCACTGGCTCTGCTCCGGGAGGGCTGACCCTGCCTGGGAGAGGACGCATTTCAACGACAGAGGCCACGGAGGCTCCCAGACCTGAGGGGGAGCTTTGAGCCAGTCAGTTCACATCCTTGTCCTCTGTCAGGACACTGGAGTCAGCTCACCTGACCGTCGTGTCACAAGGTGGGATGTGGTGTGCCGGGGAGGAGTGGAGAGAAGCCTAGATACACAGTCCGTGTCCTGTAGGAGTGCCTCTGCACACATCCACACGCTCAGGAGTATCCGTACACCCCGGAATGTGCGTTTAATGTGTGTGTGTGTCTACGTGTGTCTGTGTGTGTGTGTGAGTATATATGTATGTGTGTATATGTGTGCATGTGTGTACGTGTGTATGCGTGTATGGCTGTGCTGTGTATACATATGTTATATCTGTATATACATCTGTATCTGTATATACATATGTTGTGTATATATGTGATACATGTGTAAATATACATGTATGCATCTATGTGTGTGTGTATCTGTACATATGTTTGTATGTGTGATATGTATGTGAGCATGTGTGTATGCATGTATGTGTGCATATCATGAGTATGAACATATATATGCTATTTATATATCTATAGCATATAGTTATCTAAAGATAGCAAAGGTAGAATCTTGCAGTGGGTCTCAGATTTTGCCCCATAGGGACTGACAGCCCAGGATGTAAATCATTAGAGGGCAGGAATTCTGCTGGCTCGTGTTTTCACTTCTTCTAGTATTAAGTTTTAGCCTTTTCTGGTTCCAACAGGAATGGCACCTGCGTGTCTCTAAATGTCTGTCCTTGGGACTAGTAACTGCTTTGGTTCAGCAAGTAAAACCTGAATTCACTTGAGACAAGCAAAGAATGGATGGTCTTCTCACTGAAGCAGGAGTTCCTTACCTTATATAAGTCACAAACAGCTTTAAAAAATAAAACAATGTTTGGGCGCCTGGGTGGCTGAGTTGGTTGGGTGACTGCCTTTGGCTCAGGTCATGATCCGGGAGTCCCAGGATCGAGTCCCGCATCGGGCTCCCAGCTCCACGGGGAGTCTGCTTCTCCCTCTGGCCTTCTCCTCATTCATGCTCTCTCTCCCTGTCTCTCTCTCAAACAAATAAATAAAATCTTTAAAAAAATAAAAATAAAATAATGTTTAAAACTGTACTCCATATGTACTTACCCACACGCGTTTGCATGTGATTTTTGGAGGACCTCGGATGCCCAGCTCACTTTAAGTCTCTGCTCATGGAAACACTTTCAAAGGCAGCTCACTTCATCTCCTCCCGTTTTTCCCCTTTTGCCTCCATGGGGGTGGCTCACTGCCTCTCTGTGGTCTCTACCATCTTCGGTGCCACCCAGAGAACACTACCTACCCCCACCACCCCCTGAAGCCACCAGGTAACCGTGTGGTGTGTGTCTCAGCCCACAGTAAATGACAGTCGGACTAACAAAGCAGCACTGGGTTTAGACAGATGACAAAGCACCGGTGGCACTGCGATCAGATTCGAAGCAAACGGCTGTCTCACGCCGCTCACCGCTCCGTCAGGGGACTGGCAGGGGCCGCCGCCGTCCCGCACGTCCCGGGAGGCCTGGCCCACTGGTGCTGGGAGGAGATGACATGTATCAGGGGCGTCCGTCTTCACAGGCCTCCGCGGGCCCCCCCGGACGTTCAGACACAGAGCCGGATGAAGGAGAGTTATGCTGGGCTGGTAGCCGCAGATAAACGGCAAATAATGAAACCATGCTTCCAAAATTCGGATTCATGGCTGGGATGCAGGGTAACGTGCTGGCTCAAAGCAGCGGCCTTGGGCTGCCACACACCTCCTCTGCCACTTACTCGTCCACTAGTTAGGGAGCCACCCTGACCCTCGGTTTCTCCTTATAGAAACTGATTGGTATAATAATATTCACATATTATATAGATACATAGACAGATACAGATATATAATAGATATATAGATTATATATCTATATATATTATTCTAGCTATTAGGCAGAGGAGGGTCTCCATTTCCCAGGGTTCCAGAGAGAGAAAGGGAGAGGGTAGAGCTCTCTGGTGTTTCTTCTTATAAGGACAACAAACCCATCAGATCAGGGCCCCATCCTCATGACCTCATTGAGTTTTCATTATATCCTAAAGGCGCCCTCTCCACACAGAGTCACACTGGGGGTTAGGCCTTCAACATATGAGTTTGGGGGGGCATAAATCTGTCCATAGCAAGAGATAATAGATTTCATGTATTCTGTGCCACTCAGAATAAAGATCTCAAAACTATGATGTTATGTCTGATTTTGAAATTTTATAAATTTTGAGTTGAGGGGGAAAAAAATAGAGAAAAAAATCCCATATAAAAGATATTTCTTCTCCTATGGGTTCAGGGAGAGCCAGGCTAAGCATGGAAATTCTTCAATATTTGACCTGCTGTGTGAGAATATTTGTACAAGTTGAGCCAGATGTAGGGCACAAGGAACACTCCAGCAAGTACACGGAGAGCACAGCTGGCAAAGAAGGTGGTTCTGCCCTGCACCAGGCATGCTGGGCTCAGTGAAGGAATTTGGAAGCCAGAGAGAATAGTCAAGGTTCACATCACCAGGGACACCTGAGTGGCTTAGTCCACTGAGCATCTGCCTTGGGCTCAGGTCATGATCTTGGGGTCCTGGGGTCCTGGGATCTTGCCTTGAGTTGCATAGGGCTCCCTGATCAGGAGGGAGTCTGCTTCTCCCCGCTTCTCACTCACCCCATCATTCCCCCTGCTTGTGCTCTCTCTCTCTCTCAAATAAATAAATAAAATCTTACCAAAAAAAAAAAAAAAAGGCTCACATCACACCAGTGAGAAAAAGAAAGGGAATATTTTCTGAGATGGCTAAAACCTACCTGGTTCTCTACGAAATCTGAATGGTTTTCTAACTATCTGGGGAAACTAAAATACAAGAAAAAAGGCCTCCGACATTTTCATGCTTCTTCCTGTGCCTGAACAGCACTCTTTTCTTCCCAGAAATTCTAATTCAAATTCAAATTCTAGCTATCTCCTCCTCTGTCTTAGGTCAGCGCATTGGGCATGTTCTGGTTGTGTTCTCTTCCTGGGGAGCAAGAGAGCTCCCCAGACTCGGGCCGGGCAGCACTTACCTCCTCCAAAGGGTCCACATTCCCTCCCTCTTGCCCGTCAGCATATTCCCTGACCCCACACTTGACAGCTGTGTGACCTTTTCCAATGCTCTTCATAGCCTCATGCCTCAGCTTCCTCACCTGCAAAATGGGTACAGTATTGCTGTGTATCTCACTGATTTGTGATAATTCCTGAAATCATCACCTTCCGTGCTTCATGTGGATAGTTTATATGGCTGTTTTCAAGGTCTCTGACCTTTATTTCTGCAGTGTCCAACTAGCTAGCAAGCCCATCTAGTTGATTTTGTATTTTGGATATTGTATATTTCAGCTTTCTAATTACACTCGGTTCCTCTTCAATCTTTAATTTCTGTTCTTGTTGTGTTCATGTTTTCTTTTAAGTCCCGGAGCGTATTTCTGATACCGGCTTTAAAGCTCGCATCTGTTACTTCCATCACCTCTGTCATTTCTAGAACTATTTCTATTGACTTCTCCCACCTAATTATGGGTCACTTTTTTTTTTCCTCTCTTCATACCTAATAATTTTTCACTGGCTGGTGGATTTCGTGAATCTTATGTTAGAGTATTTTGTGGTCTTCCTTAAGCAGTACCATGTTTGTTTGGGCAGGCACTTAAATAGCAGTTTAATCCTCTAGATACTTGTTTTTGGGTTCCAATACTGTAGATTCAGAATAATCCTAATTCTGGGGCTATTTTATCTCTAAGGGCTGAGGCACGAACTCTTAGAGTCTCTGCTAAGTCATGCATGACCTTCTGGAATCTTGACTGAATGCCTTAGGTATTCCTTCTGGCTTGTCAGAAAATCAGTGTCTTTTAGTGCTGTGTCAGCTCTGGGAATTATTCATTCACAGTCTCATCCTGGTTATCCTTGGCCCAGCCTTGTGGAGTTTCATCCTTTGCCTATACGGCTTAGTGGTCAGCCAAAGATCAAGGGCAGACCTATGTACAGACTTCTAGAGCTCTTCCTCCCAGAAGTTTCCTTCTACAGCACTCTGCTTTTCAAATTCTAGCTATCTCCTCCTCTGTCTTAGGTCAGCGCATTGGGCATGTTCTGGTTGTGTTCTCTTTCTCTCTGCACTGAGGTCCGGAAAGTACTCTCCGGCAGGAATCTGGGACAACTGTAAGATTCACATGGTTAGCCTTCCTTCTTCAGACTGTGCTGCCTATTGTCAAATATCTGAAAACAGTTATTTCCCACATATTGACCAGTGTCGTAGCTGATTACAGAGGAAGGGGAGTCCTATGTCACTTTATGCACACTTGTATACACAATTATTATAAACCTTGTCATTGAAACAGAACCATTTTTAAAATTAATCTTCAACATCCCACCAGACCACAGTAGGGTGGAGAATTTCTGTCTTTCCTATTTGTAGAAATTGATTCCAGCAAAATGCCTGGTGTGGAATGAGCATTAGCATGAAATACTTATTGAATGGATATATAAGGTTTCTTCTTCACTCTTGACCCTGGGCTGCCAGCTTTCCAGGTGTGACTGGAGGACTGACTCCAGGCAATCATCATTGCCTTTGCTTCCTTCCGATGTAGACCTATGTGGATTAAGGCTGATCTGGGAACCCTACCCTGATTCCCATTTATTTCTTTACTTGATTTTTGATTTGGGGATTTTTAACTAGACCATATTCCAAGTCCAACTAGATTAGTAATAGAGCATAGAAGATGTGGACTTTCCCCCTTGACCAGCCTATACACATCAGCATGTGAAAGAACTTTCACAATTCCTGGCACATAGGTAATAGCTAACAAATGTGTTACATTTTTATACTCTCAACCAATCAGTCATGACAGAATGAGGAAGAGCCATAGGAATCCACCACATTTTCATTCCCAAATACAAAGTAAGAGAAGCATGCAGTGGTTAATTTGCCATTCTAATTACATACATGCTTTTTACATGCAAAAGTCTTAATTTGGCTTTGATCTCTAGTCACTGTAAGGGTTTTTGTCCCCTCACTTCCTAGTTTCATGTTTTCTGCTGTTGTCTGTCTGTTCTTCAGATGCGTAAGCTCCTGGTGAGGCAGTGATATCAGGAAGAGCCAATGCTTATCTAGCACCTACTCTATGTCAGACACGATTGCAAATATTATGTCTATTAACGCATCTAAACTTCCTGAGGTGGTGAGGATTATTATTATCTCTATTTTAAAGATGAGAAAACTGAGGGTCATAAAGTTTATCCAGTATATGCAAGGTCACCTAACTAGGAAGCATAAGAGGAGCGATTCAAACCCTAGAACCTACACCCCTACCTGCTGCAAGTTACTGCTTCTGCAAGAATAATCTTATGTCCTCTGACAATGCTCTAGTCTTCATACATGAATATGGTGTGTCTTTAATTGGATATGAGGCCAGTTTACACACCTCCCACATCCACTCAGCTCCATCCGCCCCTCGGTCTCTGCTCCTTGCTTCATCTCCTAGCCAAAATGGTTCCAGCAGAGACTTGTATTTCTATAGTCATTTCTTCCTGTCTCTAAACTCCAACAACATTCTCAGTCTCTTCAGATCACCAGAGTCAGGCTTTGTCATGGCTTCTGTGCATTCACCATTGCCAGAACTACATAGTCCCAGCACCCACAGCAAACATGGCAAGACCCTTGGAGAGTCTAGCTTTCCCAGCAGTGGTCAAGAGGGACAAAATTATATTACTGAGGAGCGTAAAGGGTTAATGTCCCATGGGAGTACTTTGACCTAAGGCAGACTGGAGGAAGCTAGCAGATAAATTCCTCTCCTTTCCTCCCCACTTGATTGCTCTAAGGCACAGTGGTGTCATATCACCTCCCCACCCTTCTGAAGACACCTCCTAGGACTCAGCAATCAACTACATCATCCTGAGAAACTGGGGCCAACTTTGCTAAGCACCACTTTGAATTTTGCCCTGTCTTCCTCACCTCACTTTTCTTTTTCCTTCACTCTGGCTTCCTTTAAGATTGTGTCTCCAATATAATAAAAGCATGCAATCTTGACTTTAGGCTCTGTTTTCTTAGGCTAAAACAACTTGTTTCCCTTCAATAATACAGATTAATTGGTGCTGACACATATATCTTCTTTCTTGGTATATTAATTAGTTTTTGTTGTATAACAAATTATCCTACACTTAGTGACTTAGAACAATAAACATTTATTATCTCATCGTTTCTGTAGGTAAAGAATTCAGAAGTGACTTAGCTGGGTGGCTCTGGCTCAAGAGGTTGTAGTCCAGATACGATCCATGGCTGCAACCATCCATGGCTTGACGGGGGCTGGAGAATCTTCTTTCAGGATGGCACCCTCACATGGCTGTTGGCAAGAGGCCTCATTTCTCACTGACTCTTGGCCTTAGAAGGCTTTAGTTCCTTAGGCCACATGGATCTTTCCATAGGACTGCTTAAGTGTTCTCAAAATGTGGCCACCAGCTTTCTCTAGTGTAAGTAATCCAAGAGAGAGCAATGAGAAAGTTATAATTCCTTTCATCACATAATCTTTGAAGTCACACACCACTATTTTCACCACACTCACTAAGTCTGGCCCACACCCAAGAGAAGCAAAATTCTTTTACTTTTTGAACAAAAAAGTGTGAAAGAATTTGTGGGAAGGTTTTAAAACCACACCTGGTTTCCTTAGTTTCCTAGAATAAATATTTACAGGTAAGATTGCTAGGGATAGAGTCTGTAGGTGAAACAGAGTGATGCTAATAATCCTATAGAACCAGTAAACTAATGATCATCAACAACTAGCTGTCTTATTGTATTGTACTATCAAAAATGGTTCACACATGGTTTTAGATTTAAGTATAATGTCAAGGAAAGCACTCTGAAGTCTTCTTACCACCAGCTAGACCCCAAGACCTGACCTTTACTACCCACCTGCTTGTACTCCCCAACCTTGGTCCCACATTTTTCCTTAGGCTCTTCTTGCCAGTTTCCCTCTTAACTTGGGCAAATGGAAAGTGAAACCACTTCAGAGCTATAGTGACTGCTCTGAAGAGACCTCTAATGGGCCCAGACCACACTGACCAGTTTGAGCTTAACTCCGACTCCTGTCAGCATAAATGGAGTGACCTCTAGAATGATTAGCAACTACCTTGACCTCATTATAATACTAAAATCTCTACCGAAGGAAGAACACAAACCTCATTTACATAACATACAATGTGTGGATAGGCATGTTTCCATAAGGTACATGCATGACCTTCTGCCCACCTACAGTGACAGGTCTTCCCTATCTAAATATTCATCCTAACCCTAAATAAAAAGAACCTGTCCTCCCTGGTTTGGGGAGTCATGACTTTGGAAGCTATTCCCTATGATCTCCTTATTTTTTACAAATAAAGTTCACTTTGTGTGACACCTCCACATGGTGCAGCTTCTGACTCATCAAGAAGCAAACTAACATTGGTTCAGTTACAATCTGAGTATAGTGTTTGTTTCCTCAGATCCGTATCTCCATGTTATAATCAATATCCCAACATTTGGCCAATCTGACTACATCTACCAAGAACATTGACTACATCTATTAGTGACTGTTAACAAAAATAAATGTTCTCATTTGTAAGTAATTGCAAGGTTATTAAAAGAATCAAATAATTTAGCAGATGAAAAATCACTTTGGTGTACTACTTGGCACAGTAGATGTTCAATAAACGTTCCCTTCTAAATCAAAACAAAACCAAAAAATCTATACCAACCACCAATCAGCCAATAGTTCTTGACATTGGCCATTGGAGTCACTGCAGCTATGATCACGTAGGCCTTAGATCATATAACCTGATTTTCTTGCTCTACTCTGGCCCTATACAGTAGAAAATAACTTTCATCTGATATTTTATTGGTACAAAATATATAAAAATAATAACATGTCAAAAAAATGTCAATTGGAGCATTTTTCCACTTAACTGTCTTCTTTTCATACTTAGTCTACCCCTTTAGCTTTAACCTTGGTGAAACATGAATCTCTTTTCACACTGTGGTTTTAGCGATGTTATTACCGTGTATATCCAAAGAGATAGTGGCTTATGTCATAAGTTTCATACTGCAAGCTATATGCCTTCAGCTGTTGGATTAACCTTTTAACTGCAAATAAATTTTAATTGCTGATTATGACTAGAACTTTAGATGGACTATTAATATTATTATTATTTAAAATGCATATCTTACATACAAGAATGGTAAGCCTTGTGAGTAGACATTCACTAAAAATGTTTCTGTCGTATTAAGTTCCTATGTACAGTTGACTTAATTATTTGTGAAGACAGGTAATAACATAACTGAAATTAACAATCTAATAACTCCAACCTATTTTCCAAAACCCTTTCTCTTTGCCACAACATCTACCCCAACTAACTAAAATCTGATCCCTTTCTATTTCTACTACCATGTTTATAGATGAAATGCTAATAAATAATCATCAAAATAGGTCAACTAGAAGAAGAAAAGAGATTAGTGTACCCCAAAATGAATATTCATTCCCTAAATAAATAAGAACGAACCGCACTTCCTATTATAATGAAGAAAACAGGAAGACTTGCCACAGTGATAATGATAAGTGATGTGCCATCAGGTCAAGAAACAATGTTGTTCACTACGCCAATCATTTTCAGCTCATGTCCCATCTGTAACCTAAGGTACATGACGCTAAAGCATTGCACTGGAAAGGTTTCCAGAACCAAGGATATGGATGGAGGGAGGGTACTGGCACATCTTTCTCTTTCTGGGCTTTTGAGAACAGCTTTATTCATAATAAATTGCTTAAACCATTTCATATTCATCATGCTCACTTAATTTACATAAGTTTCACCTTTGGGCCAACCATACCTTCCATTTCTGGGATGTAGGTTACTGTTTACCCTTCACTTCCTGCATCCCACCTCCACTAATCCAACGGCCTCTGTGGATTCCTCATAAATGTCATTCACTCTCGAAGGAGGACAGCAGCAAAGAGATAAGTTATATGGAAAGTTCAAGTGGGAGAAGGAAGTAGAGAAATAAGAAAAGACAGCCATGCTCCGTGAGAAGAGTCAGAAATTATCACAGCTTTGAAAGGGACTTGTAGTTCTTAAGGGGAAAGAAATAATACAAATCTGATGTCCCTGGAAATTTGCCTGGTAATTCACCGTCTTGAGGATAGACCCAGCTTACCTTAAGGTTCTCTACTCACAGGTTAGAGAAGAGGGCAAATGGGCTTCCACAGCTGGCTTGGAGCTAGACTCCACCTGTCAGTTCTGGAAGACACTTCTTTGTTCAAAGCAGTAGCTTTTCTGTAAAAGGTCAATGTTAAATGAAAACGCATTGAAAAAGCATGTTTACCCAGTGCCTAGTTTATGAAGGAACACTGTAGATATACTGTTATCGGGTGCAGTTATCTCTACCAGATGACACTCTGGAGGAGAACTTGACACCCATGGCCCCTTTGGAGGTTAGCGCAAAGTACCAGTCTGGCTTATCAGGGAGAGAGTCCAACTCTTTCTCTACAAGAACAAGGAAACTACTCCACAGTTACTTCTCTCAGACACCGGGGATCCCTTTATAGTCACAGAGGAGCATTTTCCCTCCCCCGGCTCCGTGCAGCTCCCAAAGCACAGTTATGCCCCAGCTGTCTTCGGCACCCGTTTCTTTAATGAGTGCTTCGCCCTTACGGAGCTGACTCAGACGGATGTGCAAGGGCCCACACTTAATGAGTCTGACATCCCGAACGTCCTGCCAAACAAATGCCCAGTAGCTGAGCCCATTTTTTGAAGAGAGGATTGCATTTGTTCCTGTTACAGAGCTGCAGGCAAAGTCAAGCAGTCCGGAAACCGAAAGAGGGAAAAAATATCTTTGTATTATTATGGCCTCAGCATGACTTCAATCAAAGTAGCAAGCCCAACAAAGTCACAGGGTCAAACACATTTACACAAAAGACCCCCTACACCAATTTTAACATGCTCGTGCATCTAGTTTGATTAAAAGAAAATCTGTTTCCAAGACTGAATCTTAATCTTTGCAAATTCCTAATCGAATTCATTTATGTTAATAAAATGGGTCCTTGATGAGATCCATGTGCAATTTTTACCTGAATTTCTATGACTTTAATATTGAAACGTTGGCTTTATTATTTTTTAAACCTCCTAGACTACTTACCTACATAATTGCCTTTTTTCCTGTAAAGTTCTTTGTAAGCTGAATTCCAGATTGACCACTTCCAGACTCTGAACTTGAGCAAGTCACTTCACCTCCTTCTGCCGCCATCCCCTCACCTATGGAGTGAGCTGAAGGAATTTAAGTGTGAGTACATTGAAAAGCACACTGAACTGAGGCAAGCATAGATCCATGACATTTTTGGGTTGAAGACAGCCTCAGAGAGAGAGAAAAATAATCAGGTTACAATATCTGAGACTTCAATATTCTATAGTGAACATTAAATAAGTCTTAGCCAAAGGTCAGCAATAGGCCCTATTATCCAATAGGGCCATGTGCCAGGGATCCCGATTCAGGACACTCTTATCTCATTACATCATCTCTCATTGATAATACCCCACCATTAGCTCACTCTTGACTTTTTAGACTTTCCATCACCTCCAGCACCCTGGCATGATGACAAGCTTAACTTCTGTGGTCTCACTTCTCAAACTCTCCACAGACATGGTTTTATACTTATCCTCTGGCTTGGATCTCTTCTATCTTGAGTAACTTCATGCGATACCCCTCCTCCAATGCCTCCCTCATAACACCTTTCCCGAAGTTGACTAAACAAAGATGCGCAGGTGCCTGTGCACGAGAAGTACCAGCTCCAGTGCATCCTGGGAGGACATCCTGGACAGGCACGAAGCAAATCAGCACAGATGCGTCTTGGGAGCTTGTTTGAACTCAGTCTTTCTTCCATCACTTTGCAGTTTAAAGAATGAGAAATAATATTTTTGAATGTTACAGTCATGACATTCAAGTAGAAAGAAAATTTGCCACCAACTGGATTCCACCAACTAGATCCGCCACCAACTGGAGCAGCCTTGGCATGTGCTCATGGAACTCCTGTTCCACTTTCTTGCTTTTCAGAAAGCCCTGAATGGAGGAAACATTTGGAAAAGAAATGAGATACTCCTAGAAGCAGCAATGAGTTGACTGGCTGAGTCCAGCCAAGCTTCCTTGAAAGCCAGCAGCAGGCACCCGCACACCATACATTCTCGGCTCTCCATGACTTCTACCACCCGCCTCCTTCCTGCGAAGGCCTTCACAGATTAGCCTCGACCTACCTTTCTGGCCTGATCTCCTCTGATGATCCACACACATGACGCACTCCAGAAAGGTTGGGTTATTTGATGCTCCCCAGTGATCTTTCTCAATGACTTGTGATCTTATTTCCACAAGAAAGTTCTTTGCCCATCTCTCCCTCAGCCTTGTTCCTTTTCCATATCAGATTTTACTTCCTCCCTGAGCACAATCACCGTGTCCTCCCACTCTTGCGACAAGATATAATCTCTCTCCACCTAACCTCTCCTAGCACCATGGCTGTACCTGTCCCTGGGCCCTTACTCCATTCTACTCTATGTTATAATCATTCACATATTGAATTGTTTCCTTTGCCACCATCAAGGCGTATTCACCTTGAGGGTAGAGACTGTATCGTTGTATCCCCTGCCAGGCCTAAAACACAGCTTGGCATGCTGAAAACACTGAGTAAATATTTTTCATGTTGAATTAAAGATTGCATTGTGGATAAATATCCTTTGATTTACTTTATACTTATTTAAATTTATTTTGTTTTATTTTGCAAATATTACTGACTGTATCAACTTAATATTGCTTTTCCCCTGTTTTGTTCCTCTTACTGGCAATGAACAGTATTCTCAATATGCTGTGTAGATGCCAAAAGCCAAAAAAGCAGAAAGAGCAACAAAAAATGGAGAATCAGGCCTTGTATTTAATCTCCATGTTTTTTAAATTTTCAGGGGAAAGTTCAAAAGCATCTCATGTACTCATATAACCTGCATACTGCATGAGGCTATGGCTCTGCCGGAATAAAATGAAATTTTAAAAGCTAGTTTATATTATTATCCTTTGAGACTGTACTTCTCAATTATCCTTTGGTTTATCTCTAGTTTTCCATCCCCCTGAAAGTCAGCTTTCTCTCACTTTTTTCATTGTAAACAATTCACTTCACGAATGTAGAATAATAAAATTAAGCTTCACAGGAAGAAGTTCTGGAAGCTGATAGAAAATAAATCTTATCTCTTTGTCTTCCCTGAGCCTGGCTTCTCGGTCTCTGTGGTTTCTTGTCTCTGGATCTGTGCCTCTTAAATGCCTTAAGATCAAAAAGCAGGAAGGTGGATGGACACCTAGCTCAGTGTTTTAATATCTGGTTCTTGATTTTGGCTCAGGTCATGATTTCAGGGCTCTGTATGGAGCTCGGCGTTCAGCTCAGTGAGGAGTCTGCTGGAGGTCCCCTCTCCCCCTCCCCTCCCCCTGCTCGTGCACGTATGCGCTCTCTCTCCTTCTCTCTATCAAATAAATAAATCTTTAAAAAAATAAAAGAGGGGCGCCTGGTGGATCAGTGGGTTGCGCCTCTGCCTTCAGCTCAGGTCATGATCTCAGGGTCCTGGGATCGATCAAGCCCCACATCAGGCTCTCTGCTCAGTAGGGAACCTGCTTCTGCTTGCCTCTCTGCCTGCTTGTGATCTCTGTCCATCAACTAAATAAATAAAATCTTAAAAATAAATAAATAAAAATAAAAGAATGTAGGAAGGTGGAAAAGATGAGAAGAATGACCTTTACAAGGCTGGCTGGGTACAGTGACTTTGTAATTAACACATTAATTACAAAGCAAAGGAATCTTCATTTGAGCCATCTCAAAGGTGCCATCTTGTTTCTCAGGAGCACCTAGAAGGTTGTACTATTTTTGCTTAAATGAACTTTTATAAGGTTCATCAGAGCCCAGCATATTATAATAAACAGATGATACTTAATACAGACAGTGTCATAAAGGTAAAAACTATCAATATTTTTTATTTCCTGATTCTTCAAAAGACATTGAATCACTGAACTAGTTGAAAAGAAAGAAAGAGAAAGAAGGAAGGAAGGAAGGAAGGAAAGAAAGAAAGAAAGAAAGAAAGAAAGAAAGAAAGAAAGAAAGAAAGAAAGGAAAGGTAGGAGGGAAGAAGGGAGAAACGCTGACCTTGGGAGAGTGAGCTCAAGCTGTCCCTATAATAATAAGCAAATTGAAAAAGCAAAGGGAAGACTTTCATCTAACTTACATAGCGCTTGTCAAAGTCCAGGGTTGAGTCTATCTAAAGAAAGCAGTACCGTCGGTTTCTACATTAAAGAGCTCCAATAAAACCACTTGAAATGTCTAAATGGATGTTTATTGTTAACTCGCTTATTTCCTGAACACATAGCCATGTACCTCTGTGTGCTACCGTCAGTGACATGTGAGGTATCCTTCCAGGTTCAACGACCAAAGAGCTAAGTGACATAGAAACCCTTTGTCCTCCCCCTTATATAGCATTTGCAAGCTGGTGGGGGTGGGGATGGGGGGTGGAGGAGGGGGCCAGAGAAGAACAAGGTTAGGTGAAGGGTGTTCAGAAAACAAAATGCACATTTTTAAAGAAAATCAGCAAGGAAAAGGAACTATTTTAGGCACCATCTTCTATCACAATTCTCCATTCAGATATTCTTACTTCAAAGACTCAAATTTTCTTAAAAGCAAAATGCCTCCCTCTTTTTCTTTTGCCATTCCTTTAACTTAAAATCCTTCTATTTTCTATTCCTCATATTAGGATTGCCAGATTTTGCAAATAAAAATACAAGGTATCCAGCTCAGTTTGAACTTCAGGAAGTAACATTTTTTTTTAGTAATAAGTATATTCCATGCATGCAATATTCAGAAATAGGTTCAAAAAAAGATTCATTGTTTATCTGAAATTCAAATTTAAACCATGAATCATTTTTTTAATATAAGTAGGTCCCAAATATCACATGGGCCATACTTAAACTGGAATGTTATCTGTGCTTTATCTGAAGTTCAGACTGAACGGGACCTGCTGTATTTTATCTGACAGCACGGCTCTTAGGTGGATTCTCCTATCATTCAAGCCCAGATTAAATCCCATTTCTTCCATGAATGCTTTCATATCCATCCTATTTTGAAAGGATTCATGCATTTATTCATTATTCCCCAATCGAATATGTATTGAACACCTATTTTCCTCCAGGAACTGTATTAGGTACTGGGCATAAAAACAAAGAAAGAAAGAAACAAACAAGGTCTATAGCTCAGAGGCAGAGGATGGCCTCGAAGGCAGGCAATAATGACCCGAGGAACAAGGGTCGTGAGAGAGAGATGCACAAGGTGCCACGGAAAATCCATACACAAGCCTCCTTGTAGGGCTGCAGGTTATCTGTCCCCTTCATCGCCGATCTCGTACTACCTTATGTTAACCCTTGGAACTATATCTCTTACTTCTCACCCTCTGCCTGGCATCATACTTTGCTTATAGTAGGTACTTCTATTTGTTCTGTGCAATGAAGCCCTTTTTCCCCCATTCATTTGCTCTTCTTTAGAATTTTTAGAAAGATAACCACAAGATTGAGTTTGGTTTGTTTCACTTCAACCACAGTGAGAAGTCATGCATTTTCCAAGGTACTAAATGTGCCAGGCATCACTTCGTGTACTTCACAGTTACTGAATCCTCGCGCTGTCTCAGTGAATGAGGTACTCTTTATATCTCACTTTATGGAAGAGGAAACAAAGACACAAAACGGTTCATTAACTTGCCCCCAAATCACACAAATAATAAACGTGAAGCTGAGATTCAGACCCAGGCGACTGCCTTCAGAATGCCGTGTTGCCACTATGATGGAGGTGATTTTAAAAATTAAGAGTAAATAAGCTTCTGGAATTTTCTGTGGACACTATGTTCTTTTTTATTTTTTAATTTTTATTTTTAGAAAGAATAATCCTTTTTCTGTTTCTAAAGATCCACAAATGAACCACTTAGGCTCCAATACAATTTAAGAGAAGAAATTTTAAAAAGGAAGCTAACACAGTGCCAACTCACATGATGAAAGCGTAAGGTAGTTTACGACCTTTCCCTTCATTGTTATCGACCCCAGTCCTGGTCTGTGCTACAGTCTAGAGCCTGGATTCAAGAGCAAGCACTGTGCACATCCCCAGTTACTACTGGACAACAGCAGATCTGATCCATCTAAGGAAGCAGAGTCATGAAAGCCTTTTCAAGGAACTATTTCACTGAAGGTTAGTTATCATGTGGTTAGAAAAAGCAAAATCATTCTTCAACATGTGGCAGAAAATTTAAAGAAAATCAAACATGGTGCCAAGAGACATACTTAGGATGGAGTATTATAACCTTGTTACCTGACTTGTAAAAATACAAACTTAAGTGTACTGAATGATCTAAATCTTATGACTTCTAAAATGTGACCTTGAGAAGCCTATTTAATGATTGTTAAAAATAACCATTTTTCCATTTGCATAGAATGAAGATACTTAAAACTTGAGATTAATTTGGAAGCACGCAAACCCAAACTCTCTAAAAAGGACACTGTCCCTTCCCTCTTCTTGATGATTGGGACTTCAAGCAAATATGTTCTTATTTAAGTTTCAGCTACATGGGATGCAGAGGTTTTTGTCTTCAGGAAATCACCTCCCTCTACAAATAACAGAGGCTATTGTGGCCTGGTCTCAGTGTTATATCCCATTTAGTTTGGTGCAGCGTACTCAGTGTACTTATTACTAATAGATTATGATGTTAAAATAAGTAAAATTATTAAGAAGAGCTGTTTGTCCCTACATGGCATTCTGATACCAAAGCTAAGACTTCAGTATTATTTTTTTGTAAATCTGTAAACTAAAATGTTGTCTATGGCCTCTTTTACTTTCTGAGTCAGTAGACAGTGCAGAAATGGGAAGTTATCATAGTAAATTAAATTCAGTACTTAATATAAATCCAAAAATTCAAAATCTCAAAAATATATGAAATTCTCTTACTTTGGACAAATTTTCTGCCATATAAATTAATGGGAGCTTCATATATAATTGATAATGCTGTGACATTTGGAAAAATATAAAATGTCAAACAGAGACATCGTGAGTAAACATGTCACAAAAGTCTGTGTTTATAACAATAAAAGATAAATCGGTTTGGGGGAATAATAGAATCTCAAAGGTTGAAAGAACTTTAAAGGTTATTGAGTTTACCACCCCCAAGTTTTAATATACTCTCCAGCATCTTCTCCCCATCTAGGCAGCGCTGGCCCAAGTACAAGTGACTATACACTATACTGTATCACCAAGCAGTTTGTACCTATGTTTCCATCAAAACCATCACTGAGATTGACCTACTGACAACACAAGAACAGAGCCAAGATTGGGCAGGGACTTCAAAAGGGACCTGTCCCACAACAAACTTTTCTTTTAACTTCCAGCAATTTTGTCTTCCAAGACTTGGAAAGAATTTGGGCCACTGAGGAAGCCCAACGGGGTGAACTGAGAACCACAGGCAGGAACACTGGTGTGAAATGAGGGCAAGCTGAGCACAGATGTGTGTGAGCAGGTCAGTGGAAAGAGTGCAGAGTTCTCAAGGAAAGAAGGAACTGCCTTCACCATCCTCTGGAGCCGAGAAAAAGCCTTGTGATCAGAGACTTCTTTTTTTCAGTCATGGTAAAGAACACATAACATAAAATTTACCATTTTGTCTAATTTTTAAGAGAACAGTACCTTAGTGTTAACTACAGGTATGTTAGTGTCAACTATAGCTCTCTAGAAGCTTCTCATTTTGCGAAACTGAAACCCTGCACTCACTGAACACCAACCCCCTCTTCCTCTTTCCTCAGCCTCTGGCAACCTCCCTCCTATTTTCCCTTGACAAGGGTTGACTAGTTCAGACACTTCACGTAAGAACCATACAGTATTTGTCTTTTTATGACCGGCTGATTTCACTGACCCTAATGCCCTCAAGCCTCCTCCATGTTGCAACACGTGAAGGAATTTCTTCCTCTTTTGAGGCTGAATAATATTACATTGTACATATAGTCCATCTTTTCTCTAGTTGCTCATTCACGGATGGACAGTTAGTTTGATTTCACCTCTCAGCTGTTGTGAATAATGCTGCAATGAGCATGGATGTGCGAATACATTTTTTGATCCCGTTTTCAGCTCTTTTCTATGTACACTCAGAAGTGGGATTGCTGAATTATATGGTAGTTCTATTTTGAATTTTCTGGACATCTCCAGGCTTCCCTTTTTTAAGTATTTGCTATGTGTTCTTTTCAATTGCCAGTCCGTCCAAATCTACCTCCTGGGAAGATACACCTAATACTAGGAAGGGACATCTGGCGACAACCTTCCTCTGACTCCTCCTACACAGATTAGTGCCAATACTGAGAACAAGTCTCTTCTGCACTGCTCTACATGATCCTCCAAAGATAAAACCCAGACCAGTTATTCTTTTCTTACTCTTTTAGGATGGTGTCTATATGGATTCCTGTAATAATTAAGGAGTTCTTGTTTATCTCAAGAAAACCTATCAGGAACACAAAAACCGTTTCTATTTCAAATGAATGATCTCCTTCCCTTCTTCTTTGGAGAAAGTAACATAGATATTTTTAGTATAAAAAAAAGTATTCTTTGGGGTATTTGATATGAAATGTGTATAAATATGTTGTTTATGCAGTATAGTAATTTATGAATGTAACTTACAGAATTAGGTAGTGCCCACCTAAAATCTCAAATTCAGGTGTCTCCTGTGAATTACGTTACTGAATAAACCCATCAGGAAAAAGGCAAGTTTTGATGTTTCTAGGTAGAACTCTGAAAAACCAGGGCCTAATGAAGCCTAATGAAGACCTGACTCATGTATTAGACAGGATGTTCCAGAAAAACAGAACCAAGACAGAGAGAAGTTAAGATGAGTTAGCTCGTGCGACTCTAAAGACCAAGTCCCAAGATCTGCCATCCACAAGCAGGAAACCCAGAAAAGCCAGTAGTATAATTCAGTACCAAAGACCTGAGAACCAGGGAAGCCAATGGTGCGAGTTCCAGCTTAAGAGAAGGAGAAAATGAGATGAGACAGACCCAGCTTAATTACCCGAGGCAGAGGGAGAGCATGAACTCCTCCTTCCTCTACCTTTTGTTCTATTCAGGCCCTCAGACAATTAGAGGATGCCCACCCACAGTTGGTGTCAATAGTCCATCTATTCTAATATGAACCTTATCCAGAAACACCTTCACAGACACCACCAGAGACAATATTGAGTCTGGGTAACCAATCCCCACTCAAACAGACACATGATAGTAACCATCACAACGGGGTATCAAGAAAATTTTGCTTAATTGATGGAATTATTATTCTGCAGGAGCACTGTGAACATCAAGGAACAAAGAAAGACAAGCGCAAAGTAGAGAAATTTTCCACGGTTTGCCGAGAATGATTCAGAAAAAAAGCAATACTGAACCCAAGGTAGAGACATGCTGCTCTTTCTAAAGCTGGAGAATCTGAAAACAGGGAGGGCTTCCTGAATCTTCCAGAGCCTGGAAAAAAACAACCCTCAAGGTGATTTCCTTCTCTTCGTTCAACATCAACAAGCAGAATTTTGAGTACCCCAAAGTACCCTGATAGTGCAAAGGAGGCATCAGATTGAGGCCACTGGAAATAAATTTTCTCCATTGTCAATAATGGTTTGTCATTATGTTTATACATCACTCTCTTGTGAGTTGGTTTAAGGTATCAGTCTCTGGAACGTTGATAAATCCCAGCCACTCTGCATCCACTCAGCAAACTAGAAGACAAGACCACTCACAGATGAGCTCCAAAATTCTACACCAGAGGCATACTCCGTGAGCAGCTGAGACCCAGCATAGGTTTATTTTCGATACCTAACTTCCATGTAGAAGCAAAGGATATCTATCTCTCTGTGTGTCTATCTATCTTCCAACCACTGTAAAGAATGAAGCTGAGTAGGAAGATCTACCACAGGCTATAAAGATACAACTTGTTTCAGCCTGAGATAAAGGACAGAAACCAGAATGGAACAGGATAAAAGCTTAAGTTGGGAAATGAGCACAATAATTAAACCCAGGATACCCCCAAAAAATGAAGAAATAATTTCAATAGTTCCAAGCCATGATAGGCGGGGCTGGATGGGAGGGACAGCACCAACCAGGACAACATGGCTTTGACACCCTTTAGCCCTCCCCAGTCAGTGAAAGAATCCTGTCGGCCATCCCCACCCACTATCCCTGGATGAGAATCTCTCTTCCTCTCCCTTTTTAGGGACAACTTTCAGGAATATATATAAAATCAGTCATTTATACTTTAATATGAATTTAATTCTGCTTAAGGGGTTCCTAGAGTGACTCATATCTTAATTCTCAACTTCTTAGAAGGCACCACAGTGAGTTGATCTCATGGGATAGCGGTAGAGGTGTCGGAGTGACCAATTGGCAGGGAACAGATGAGGTCATCAGCAGGGATGCTAGACGAAGGTAGGCTAGGTAAATTCCGAATCAAAAACCCAGGCGTGTCCGAAACTCAGATTATAGATAGTTCTGACCTCTCTGGCTGAATTTTGTAACAGATATCTCTCACGGACTGCAGCTTTTATCTCATTTTCTGGGGTTTTATTAGTTTGAAGATTTTTGTTTCTCCGGCATCTTGGCAGTCACTGATGGAGAGGAGTGGAGGAGGCGGCTGTGGTATTCATTCCCTGAGGTGAACATAGATAGGAATGACCAGGATTCTGAATTCTCGTGTTGACCAGGTATCAAGAATATCTACCAGCAACCCTGAAAAGGCCTGGGGAAGTCATACACACAAAAAAACACAAGGATACACAAAATCACACTATATTTCTTTAACATTTTGTCCCATAACCCTTAAACTACACAACTCAGTCCCATTCTCATATACAACTAATCTAATCTTTGCCCTAGGGTTCTTCAAAAAAACGGATGAGCCCAAGGGAAAAGAAAATCAAAAAAAGAAACTTCGTAGGCCAAATACCTGCTTTGAGAAAATAAGGTAAAAGGCAAGATCCATAGACAAAAATTTACCTTTCTTTTGCCATGGCTATCACCCCTGTTTGTTTGTTTGTTTGTTTGTTTGTTTTTAATATGTTCAGTTATCCAACATATACTACGTCCTTAGTTTTTGATGTGGTGTTCAGTGATTCATTAGTTATGTATAACACCCAGTGCTCATCACACTTGTTTTTGCTTAACAGGGCAAGTACTCTACCACTTCCTGATGATTAGAAACCCAAAAAGTGGCCAGCAGCTTGGAATGAAGATCGAATTCTTACAGCAAAAACAGAAAAAAACGTAATATCTCAAAAATTATCCTGCCACACATGCAACAAAAATCCAAAATGCTCCCCTCAATAATTATCAAATGTTAAGATAATTCTCAGTGAAACAGACGGAATGAATTATAGTCAAATATTTAAACATTTATTGATGCTGCAGCAACTTTCCAGACAGTCCGAAATTCCAAAGTAATATTCTTCAAGATGTGGCACAGATTTCTGGAGTTCTTACCACATCTGAGAAGCTCTGCTCTTTCTATTAAGTCCTCAGGAACAGGGAAGGGCGTTCTGATGGACGACTTCCAAATCAATGAGATTTTCTGCTTGTAGAAACAAGATATGCCACAGGAAAATCAAGCCCATGTGTGAGTATGTCGGGGTGCCTCCACATCTCTTTATGGGAATTGACATCCATTGATTTTTGAAAGTATACATTTTACCAGAACTCAACAATGTTTTTTAACGAGGCCTTCTCACACCGTATCATCAGCTTCAGTCACTCTGTAATTAGGTTCAATTAACATGTCCCAAATGCCAGAAGGGTTAGCAATAGTGACAACACTGAGTACAGTTAATGCATAAAAATTAAAAAGTTTGCTCTCCATAGCATTAAATCACATATCATATTCCTCGTTGCTTCTCTAATGTTTCCTTGTAGGAACCTGGAGAATTATGGTTTCTCACTGTGGGTCATTCATATCAACATATTTTATAGGTGAGTTTACTGATAGATTATGTAATAAGAAGACCAAAAACAGTCAACTCCTAACAAAAGTGAGAAGTTTCCCATCTCAACCCCTCTTACCTGTCAATTGTGAGGCTGAAAACAGGCTTCCTGTATGAGCTCATTTTTGAGGATGAGTGAAGGGTAGTTTGAAAAGAGAAAATGTTAATCTTCTCAAGGTATTCAATAGCCATATCCAATTCTGTCAAATAAGGAGGATAGGATAAATAAAATCTAAATACATTCATGTCTATAATATTTAGCAACTACATGAGCATGAAGCAAAATACAGTTACAAGAGTGAAAGATAGCAGACAGCGATAACGATAAATCATAGTGTCAGGTCTGAGGTGGGACATACTGGTACAACAAGCTGCCACTTTATTTTATTTTTTTTATTTTATTATTTTATGTGAGTCACCATACAGTTCTTCATTAGTTTTTAATGTAGCATTCCATGATTCATTGTTTGTGTATAATACCCAGTGCTCCATGCCACAGTATTTTAAAAACAAAGTTTGCACATGAATTCCAATTCCAAATTGATGAATTCATTGACAGAAATGAATTCACATATAAATATCAGCCAATAAAAGAGAAGAGCAAAAAGGAAGACTAAAGAAATATTTGATAATTTATCAACATAAAAGTACCACAAAATTACTACCACAAAATAAGCAACTTCAGCCAACACTCCAGTGAGATGAAAATAGGTGTAAACACCTTTTTAAAAACCTGAAAATATAAAAACTTGAAAATATAAAAGCCAATGAAAGAGGAAATATAGAGGTAAAAGGAGGTTAAGCAAGCGTGTTGGGGGCGTGCATACAATTCTGGAGGAGAGTCAAAGGGATTAGCTGCATGATCCACAGATTTTGAGGGAGGGAACACAGACTGGAGTCCGGCACGTCATAAAAAATAACCAAGATGCAGGACAACCTAAATGAAACCCAGTGGGGGTAGGGGGTGGAGAGCAGGAAAAAAGCAATAAAATCAAATCTATGGTGGTCCAGATATTAGTTTATATATTTTTTAAAGTATTTCTACTGTTTTCAATAAGAAGCAATCAAAATTGATAACTATCATCAGAAAACTAAATAATCTCGAAACAATGAAAATTCCAGAAATAAAAGGTATGATGACTAAAATTAGAAAAATATGAACAGTTTCGCAGAATTAAGCAACTAAATGCAAAGAGTATTGGTGAACTGGTAGATAGTCCAGAAGAAAAGATTGAAAATAGAGGATAAAGAAAATACTATGGAAAATAACATGAGAGATTGAGCAAGTCACAATGAGAAGCCTACAGTACATGTAATTTGTGTCTGAGCAAAACTATGGGACAGAAGTAATAGTCACCAAAACTGTAACTGATACTTTGTCAAAATTGAGGAAGACATTGAACATATTTAAAAGTACTATGAGGTACTTCTAAATAAATCTGTTTTCAAAGAAAAATTAAGACAAAAATTAGAAAAAATGTTTAATTCATTGATATTAGAAATCAGCATATCAGGATTTGTGGAATGCAACTAAAGATGTAAAAATGTGTGTGTTGGAAAAGAAGGGTTATACGTCTATCTCAAGAGACAAGGAAAGGACACAGAAGTATACAAAATAGGAAAATTACAGCCGCTTTTATTCTTGCCTCATAAAATGTATTTGGAGAGTGTTTCTTTAAGTATTTAAAATAATTCATCAGTGAAGCCATTTGGGCCTGGAGTTTTCTCTGTGAGAAGATTTTAATTACAAATGTAATTCCTTTAGTAGCTATGGAACTATCAGTATTTTCTATTTTTCCCTGCATTAGTTTTGGTGAACGGTGCTGTTTAAGGAATGTGTCCACTTCATCAAAGTTGTCTAATTTATTGGCATAAAATTTTTCATATTTGTTTATCATCATCCCTGTAATCTCCATGAGATTAATAGTGATATTTTATCTTTCATTCCTGATGCTTATCATCAAGCGTTTTTTCTAACATTCTAGCCATTTATCAATTTCACTGATCTTTTCCAAAACACAAATTTCACTTTCTCTAATGTTTTATTCTCTTTCATAAATATCTTGTTAGTACTTAGAGTATTTTGCTTTTTTGTCTTCTTAAGATTAAAATTTGGATCATTAAACTTTTCCTCTTTGTTGCAAACATTTGAAGCTAGTAACTCCACTGTTTTGTGGAGTCTGATATTGCGTGTTTTCAATTGCATACATTTCAAAATGCTTTAAATATTTCCTGTGGTTTCTTCCTTGACCCATGGATAATTTAGAATTTTCTTTAACTTCTAAATTTTTGAAATGTTTCCAGTTCTTCTATTGGTACTTACTTATAATTGATATCCTGTGGTTAGATCACATACTACATAAGGTTTGATCTTCTTACATTTATCAATGTATCTTTTGACCTGTTATCTGATCTATCCTGTGACTGTTCCAGTGCACTAGGAAATAAAAACATGTATTCTATTGTTACGGGTACAGGGTTTTTAAAATGCCAGTTAGGTGAATGTGGCTGATAATGTTATTTAAATATTCCACAACCTTACTTAATTTTTCATGTTCTATCAATTAATTACTGAGAGAGATCTTAAAATCACTAAGTATTTCTGGATTTCTTCCTTTAGTTCTATATCTGTTTCATACATTTTGAAGTTTCGTTAGTAGGCGTATACACATTCAGGATTGTTACATCTCCGAAATAGATAAAATCTTCATGAAATATTTTCTTTATTAATAATATTGCTCCTTTTCTTAAGTTCAGTGTAAATGATATTAATAGAGCCAAATGAGCTTTCTTATACTTGGTAGTCTAATATATCTTCCACCTTTTAGTTTCACCAATCTATGCCTTTGTATTATGATGGACATATACTAAAATTGGAATGATGGACTGAAAGGTTTGGTCCTTTCATATTCATATGTTGATGCACTAAACCCCAATGCAATTATGTTTGGTGAACATTCATAAACTACTGTTCAGGTAAAGAAATACAATATCACCAACACCCAGGAGCCTGTTTATGGACCTTCCCAACCACTACTCCCTACCTCTCTGCAAAGTAGACCTTCACTTTCAAGGTAATCACATCTTTGTTTCTCTTTAATATTCTGTCACCCAAGTATGCCTCCCTAAAGACCATAGTATGGTTTGGATTTTTTTTTTTTTTAAATAAACGGAATCATGGTTTCACTTTTGGGGGGAACATAAGGAATAGCATGGAGGACATGAGGAGAAGGAAGGGAAAAATGAAGAGGGGGGTGTCAGAGGGGGAGACAAACCATGAGAGTCTGTGGATTCTAGGAAACAAACTGAGGGTTTTAGAAGGGAAGGGGGGGATGGGTGAGCCTGGTGATGGGTATTAAGGAGGGCACAGATTGCATGGAGCACTGGGTGTTACACACAAACAGTGAATCATGAAACACTACATCAAAAATTAGTGATGTACTGCATGGGGACTGGCATAACATAATAAAAATAAATAAATAGATAAATAAATGGAATCACAGACTACCGTTTCTGGTAATGACACAGGGGCTTATGGTGAATTCATCCTCTTACAGATATAAATTATAAATTCTGGGAAAAATATTAAAAAGAACTACTTGAAGGTAATGAACAAAAGGCAGAACAAAAACTAGAAGGTATTTGATCCTTGATAAAAGAGAACCGCTCTGAGTGAGATCTATGATTACAAAGCTCGTTCCCTCAAGGCAGCCATCAGTCCATGCTGTGTGGTATGGTGGAATTAAAGTAAAAAGCCACACAAGCTTGAGATGATAGAGAAAAAAGTCTGCAATTGCCAGAGAATCTACAAATAAAGAGAGAAACCCCAGGAAGAAGGAAGAGATGGGGACATTCCCCAGTTTTGCATATAATTTTCCCTAAATCCTTTGGCTGACCCCTGAGGAGCTCATGAACAAGAGAGACTCCAAAGAGTAAAGCAGAAAGAGCTGGAAGTCTGAAAGAGCTGATCATAGATTTCAACTCCTGCCCATCAGAGAAGACACAATATTGGATTTGAATTCTTACAAATTAGAGAGGTATTGTAAACACCTTAGGCTTTTCATGAAAGAAGGACCATGCCTCAAGAATAAAATACACGAACAATGAATTAGGGAACACTACATCAAAAATAAATGATGTACTATGTTGTGACTAACATAACACAATTTGTGTGTGTGTGTGTGTGTGTGTGTGTGTGTGTATACACTTAATGCTAAAAAAGTAAAAATAAAAATAAAAAATAAGAATAAATAAATAAATAAAATCTATGACTCAGGACTAAGAATCTAACCATCAAACTAGACTAAGTGCAAAACCAAAAGTCTCATCCCTGCAGAGTGAAAAGCCAATACAAGTTCAATGTAAAAAGCCAGTAATTTCGCTCCCCACTGAGTCAACTGCCATTTTGGTCAACTGTATGAGCTGCCACTCTTCAGAAGATGATTCCTAAGTTAGGGTCTCTCAACATACAGTGTACAATGTCCAGCATATGCTGAAGAAAACAAAGCCTAGATACATGAAGAAACAAGAAAATGTGACCCATACTCAAGAGGAAAAGTAATGATGCCTAGGAATAGACCTCAAAATGTCTCCTTTTACCTCAAAATATAGTAAGGTCCAACACTCCCCACCAAAAAAAAAAAAAAAAAATCTGGAAACAAAGAAGTAGAGATACATAAGCCAAAACTAAGATTTCAACATGTAGGATCCAAGGTGAGGAAAAGAAGACCCTAGATCCTGTTGTAGCAGGGCTCCTAAACCTGTTCCCCGACAGCTATCTGTTCTCTGATAATGAGGAGGCAATATCCTAAAATTGGTCACTAATATATGGAACCAAGCAAGCTGAAGTGATATCCTTATATTTTTTTACCTTCAGATTTTTTTTTTAATTTTTTATTTTTTATAAAAATATATTTTTTATAAACATATATTTTTATCCCCAGGGGTACAGGTCTGTGAATCACCAGGTTTACACACTTCACAGCACTCACCAAAGCACATACCCTCCCTAATGTCCATAATCCCACCCCCTTCTCCCAAACCCCCTCCCCCCAGCAACCCTCAGTTTGTTTTGTGAGATTAAGAGTCACTTATGGTTTGTCTCCCTCCCAATCCCATCTTGTTTCATTTATTCTTCTCCTACCCACTTAAGCCCCCATGTTGCATCACCACTTCCTTGATCAGGGAGATCATATGATAGTTGTCTTTCTCTGCTTGACTTATTTCGCTAAGCATGATACGCTCTAGTTCCATCCATGTTGTCGCAAATGGCAAGATTTCATTTCTTTTGATGGCTGCATAGTATTCCATTGTGTATATATACCACATCTTCTTGATCCATTCATCTGTTGATGGACATCTAGGTTCTTTCCATAGTTTGGCTATAAACCATAAGTGACTCTTAATCTCACAAACAAACTGAGGGTTGCAGAGTCATGTTCTGATTGGATTCCTGAACTTCAAAATCAAAGAATAAATTCTTGAAGTATTCAGGTAGGGAAAAAAAAAACACTGAAGAAAACAATAATCTAGCGTGAAACTTCTCTATGGCAACATTCAATGCCAGAAGATAATATAGTCATGTCCATAAAGATCTAAGAAGTAATGTGAAAAAAGAATATTTTACTTTTCAATAGGAAGGCCAAAGAAAACACACATTCATAAATAGAAAAGCACAGGGAATGCAAACTCCTAAAGTCCTTCTAGATAAAACTAGTCTGTGGAATACACACAATCAAAAATTAAAATTAAAATTAAGAAAAAAACATAAGAGAACTCAAAAATAATAGAGAAGTCAACTCTGATGAATTAAAATTGGCTATAATTTTTTTTTTCATTGTCTACAAAGAAAGATGGGAGTTTTCTTCCTTCTACCTGGAATCTTCAGCGGAAATGGTACTGTGCCAGTTTTAGGCTCAGCCTTTTAGGACTAGCAACCTTTGAGATGAAGGCCTCTCCAGGCGGCTAAGTCTTCTCACAGCTCCCTTCCAGATCATCCAGAAGGATTACTATTCAGCATTAAAGTCATTCTTAAAGACTAAACATCTGTGAAGATTATAGTTACAAAGCAGAATGTAAATACTATAATGACTGCAATGAGAAAAAGAACAGTAATGGCCTACAAGAGATCTATGTGACCTTCCATCCTGCACACTTCCGCTCCTCTTCCATTACTCTGCTCTTCGTCAACTCTCTTCCAGCCTAGCCAGCCTCCCCAGGGTTTCTGGACATACCAGGCGTTCCTTAGGGATTCACTCTAGCTTCCCTGTGCCTAGAATGGTTACCTCAGACACCTGACGAACTCCACTCACCCTTTTCTCCCACCTTGCCTTTGTAACGAATGGTTGGACTCCAACTTTCTTCTGCCACTCCCACACAGGGCACACCTAGTCCTTTGAACCCTTGTTTTTCTATTTCTGCTTATTTTTTATTTACTAAATTGTTATTATGTTTGCCTTCATTATTTATTTCCAGTCTCCCTCTGAATAGACTGTAAGTTCCACAAAGGCAAGAATCCATTTCATTCACGGATGTATCCCAAACACCTAAGAGTTTCTGGTTCAGAGTAGGCCCTCAACATATATGAATTCAAACAATTTGGAAGCTGGAAGGCAAACAGGGAAGAAATGTGAGAATGTCCATTTTCCTCTCTTGTATGCTAGGGAGTTAACACTGCATAAAATTCAGTATATGTTTTTAAATGCATTCAACATCTTATGTTTTCCATAACACCCTCTCAATATTTATCTGAAGCTATATCATTCCTTTATTTGATATTTTTCTGTTAAATTCATATGCCATTATTTTAATACATCTAATTTTTACCAGAGCATGCAGATGTGATGGCACTGTCACAAGCTTGTTACCTTATACTGACAGAAAGACCAACCTTTTCATTCCCTTCATTTATCTGCAAAAGGACACATTTGGACCAATGATCCCTTAGTATTAACAAAATGCCCAACAATTTGGGCATTTTTTAAAATTTCCTTCTTCAAATCTTTTTTTCATTAAGTAAAATTTTTGTAATAAATATTTATCAGTAGTAAAAATTATAAAGTGAAATTTATACGATAAATTACTTCCTTCCTTAATGAGTTAGCTCCATCCCCAAATGTCCCAAAAGTAGCTCAAGGACCGGCCTTAATCCTTCTTACCTCAACCTTGTTTTCTTATGGGTCATGAAGGATGAGGCATGCTTATCAAATTGCAACTTGATATTTAAATTTATCTTTGACTCCTGTCTTAACAAGGTACTAGTTATCAAGCATTCTCTGTTTTTAATTTTAATTAGCATCTCAAATCTAATTCTGCTCCTCAATTCCATTGCTGCGCTCAAATACCCTACGCAGGAGGAAGTCCAAATTCCTCCACCCATCGCTCAGATGTCTTGAGAATCTGCCCTTGACCGCCTTCCTGCCTCAGTCCCCATCTCTCCCCAGCCTCTGCTCCAGGCTTGGGTTCTCAAAAGTCCAGACAATTTGCTCATGGTAGGCTCTCCTGCCTTTTGCTAATTTTGTTTTCTGCTCTCTTAGTCTTTACTGAAGTTCCCTTTGAAAAAGCCCAACCTGTCTCAGAGGTGCGGAGGAAAACAAGGAAGGGTTGTCTGTCCATTTGTTTGTTTGTTTGAGTGTTCCCTTGAGCTGGAAGTTTGAAAGGAGGTCCAGTACACGGAGATGGGGAAGAGGCAGCGAAGGTATGGTCCTCCAAGGCGAAACGAAGGGATAAAATCGGAGAAAGGAAGCACGACCAAAGGGCATAGCCCACTGTTGCTTCATCTGCTTAATCAGCTGGCCTGCCACTTGCAGAGATCTTTTACCGGAACCCCGCTGTGGCAGTTTTAGACAGCATAGGTTTTATTAAAGAGATTATTACCCTGAACTTTGTTTTACAAAGTGCCATTGAACACGAGCCTCCTGACATGATTGACATACAACAGGGGCACCTGGCGGAGCCTTTGATCCCACTCAATGAATCGAGAGCTAGTCTGGTCCTGGTCTATACTCCCCAAGGTATTTTTGCCTCTAAGAGGGTCAGTGGAGACGCCACTGACTATAGGACTTGCAGGCTCCATAAAAGTTCAGAGTGTGGGAAGGAACGGGAGAGAGGAGTAAGAGAGTTCATCTCAGCCTGGGGGAACTATTCAACAAAATCACCCAAATCCCCAACGACTGCTGATCTGAATAGGGCCACAAGAGGAAACAGAAAGCTTGTCTTTCTCAAGTGATCTTCAGGGCAAAGACTTTGCTTGGAAAGCTGTTAAACCTTCACTACTCCAGTGTGATCCACAGACACCAAATGGAAGCCCAAGCAATTGAATAGACCCAAGACCTGCTGCGTCTCCGACCAGGAGGCCAGGAGCAGGAACCTGCTGCTGGTTTCTTAAAGACGGTCTGTACCTGAGCTCAGTGCATAGAAAAAATGAGCAGAAAAGACCAAGGAGGATGACAGTGGGAATCAAGCCCCATTTCCCTGACAGTGCGCTCAGGTGTGCATCTGTTCCCTGATTCTGTGTTGTCATTAAAAAGGATGATTTTTACATATTTAGATATTTTCCATTTATCCTGGTCTGATGCCTGAATTTGAATGCAGCTGAAGTTAAGGGTACTAATTAATTGTGAATCACTCCAATACTTGAATATGAGGCCTCTCGAGCCTAATGTGCAAATTTATGTAAAAACAATGTGAAAATTAGAAATGCATTGGCACATTTTTTTAACCAGAAATGTAGCATTCTGTCTAGTCAAACAGACTGCTCATTTGCAAGTTGTCTATATGCAAAGCGTTCTGCCCCTGGGAGCCTCAAATCTCCTTAGCAAGTCGTCTGAAATTTGAGAACAGCTTTGTTCTGAACCTGCTCTCTCCTCTCTTCACTTTCTCTCCTCGGCTTCCAGCAGTGTGGACAAAAGGCTAAGCACAGATTTCACCTGGCAGCCGGCAGGAAGCAGGGTCCGGAACAGGAAGGCCACCCAGGGACCAAGCCAAATCACCGGCCAATCCAAAAGCCTTGCTTCCCCCCCGCAGGCCAGACCCGGGGAAGTGAAAGCGGCCGTCGGTGGGCAGGTCCTAAGCTCGCTCTCTGACTTTCAAGTGATGGTTGAGGTTAAAGCAGGGCAGCTGCTTTGAAAGCCCGTCCGTGCACACGGCCTCACATGGGCTTCGTGGGAAGAGCCAGGACTGACAGGTGCCAGGGTGCTGCCACAGAGGGAGCGTTCACCAGAACGTGGGTCAGAGGTCAGTCCCAGAAGATGCTTGCCGGGGCCTGGCAGGCCAGGGCCAAGTCATTCCACGTGTGGGAGTGGCAGGGGAGTCCTTATGGGAATTATCTAGCTAATCATTTCGTTGTGGGAGCAGAAAGGGTAATGACAGGGACGAGAGGATTTCCCAGGAACTGGCATGAAGTCAGACAGCGCTCATGGCGGCCCACCCATGCCGGCAAAGGCAGCCGTGAAGCATGACAGCTGAAGGGGGGCTCTCCTGGGACAGGAGCTGCACCAGCAATGAGGGCCAATCCCTGTCACCCCCTTAGGGACATGGCACGACGTCTTCCCAGTAGCACAATCCCAGATTAAAGGGACAGCATCTCTAGGCCCCCAGCACTGGGCCGGGCTGGGGGTGGGGGAGTGGGGAGGGGAGACCTCGGACACAGCTGACTCCTCGGCTTGGTGCCCACTGCCCGCGTTTACTCACAGTACGAAAAAGGTAATTCCCCATATTGAGTTGCTCTGTAAATGCTGTTCTCAGTTGTAACCAGGAAGCTCAGTTTCCACCAGCTTCAGTGCCATGGTCGTCACCCTGACGTCGGTGTGCTATGGCCTTGATACGCACGGTGTGGTCCCCTCGATCGGCATCACTACCATCAGCTCTGAGCATGCTGGAAATGCAGGCATGCTGGGGCCCACCATAGGCTTCCAGAATCAGAATCTGCAGTGTAACAAGATCCCTGGACGATTCATGTGTTTTGAGAAGTTCTGTTCTCAGGTACTTCTCCTAATTTTCACCAAGCCAGACTGAGTTTCGCAGGGTCCGGCTGTCAGCTGGGTGACATTGACTAAAGCACTTCATTTCCTGACCCTCAAGTCCTCATCTGTAAAACGGGCATGCTCATCCTACTTGATTTAACATGATTAATGTAAACCAATTAGAATTCGTCCTATAAACTGAGAATCCTGATTGAAATATTCGGTTTTATTCTTACGCTGCATCTTGGCTGAATAATTGGATTATAACTCCTGAGAACAAGAACAATCTCTCTTCTACCTTTTTTTTTTTTTAATCTTCTTTACATACCGAGTACAGTTTTCTGCCTACAATGAGGTTTACTATTGGACATTTACAAAAATCAACCTCCCTTGGAACCTCCAACCACTGCCCCCAACCACAAATAAAAAATATGATTTCAATTCCTGACTCCAAGCACAAAGAGCTCCTGTCACTCTGACCTAATCCTCTGAGGTTCATCCCTCTAAATAATTGTATTGTCTCTATCTCAAACAGCACTCTGTTACCATGACGACACACACATAATCGCTTGTGTAATTGAGGGTGACTCCACTAGTCAGCCCCCTCCCCACCACACAAGACAGAAAACATTCTACGCTCCTGCATGTTCCTCTACCATAGGTTTGCTCCAAGACCCTACGTGTTTCTCAAACTTACATATACTTTATGAACACTATAGACCAGTAGGAGCAGACTGATTGATACGGTAGGAAGACGATTTCGGGGTGGAAACTGGAGGTCTGGGTCCCAATTCAGAGCCTGACACTAATTTGCAATTTAACTTGGCATAGGACACTCGACTTTTCAAGATCCAGCACCACCCCCCATTCAAAGAATGGTGAGTGAACAAGGTACTGGCTTAACCCTCCAATGTTCTGTCATTTCCTGAGTTGTTTCTCAGTGTCACTTAACTGACATTATTCAACAAACCTTCCCAGCATTAAACATTAACACTGCTTTTTTTCTACGGCGTGGTTCATTATCATGCCAATAAATGATTAATTACAATTCTCCAACCGGACCAATAATTTGGCAGGAACTGTATGATTCATAACTTGTGCTGTGTTGTAATGTTACCTCTGAAAACTGACATGCTAGCATTTATTGTTTTTTATTGCCCCTCCCAGGTGGCTTCTGAAAGAGAAAACCAAGTGACACATGTTTAAGAAGGGTTTAAAAGTTTGATGTGCTTGGATTAGGCATTATTTATCTAGTGAGAAGCAGAAGATTGGTGCTTCTGTGGGCTTCTGCGGGCTTTTGCGGACTTCTGTGACCATCTGAGCAGCAAATCCAGCAATGAATAATTCAACGGGCTGTCCGGCCAGTGCAACTGTGTGCAATGGCACGTCCTGTGTGGTAACTAAGAAAAACTTCAATGACATTCTCAGTGTGGTACTGAGTACTGTCTTGACCGTCCTTTTGGCTATGGTGATGTTCTCCATGGGATGTAACGTGGAAATCAAGAAATTCCTAGGACACATAAAGCGGCCGTGGGGCATCTGTGTCGGCTTCCTCTGTCAGTTTGGAATCATGCCCCTCACAGGATTCATCCTATCAGTGGCCTTCGACATCCTCCCGCTCCAAGCCGTGGTGGTACTCATCATGGGATGCTGTCCCGGAGGAACCGCCTCCAATATCTTGGCCTATTGGGTTGATGGCGACATGGACTTGAGGTAAGATATCTAAAGCTCTGCATACTGCGATCATATTATGAATTAATCTTTTCAGAAGCCTATGTCACTGTGATGTCCATCTGATCTGCCACTGATCTAGGGTACAACTGAGGAATTAAACAGAAGAGACTAAATGGATTCGCTCACCTTCCTGTACAACTGCTTAGCTGTTGGAATTTGGGAGTTATACTTTGTACTTGTGCTTTTTAATCTAACTCAGCCCACAGGCATTTGGATAACTGCTGTTTATCTTTGGGAAATGATCCAGAGTTTTTCAAAAAAGAGATTCTTTCTGAGCCACACGTGTACCTGAAAAAGTTTTCCTTGTTGGTACCAGCAAAACAAAACAAAACAGCTTTTCTCTGTGGTGATGAGAAGCTTTGAGCGCAATCATGAAATCAAATTGTTCATTAAACAGTAGAATCTGTGCTGAGACAATGGTCAACTCCACAAATCAAGCCAGATCTTTGAAGAAGCGTTTTCCTGGTATAAAGCCTAAGGAAGAATTTGTACATTTGCCTCATTCTGCTGGCATTTAAAGAAAGAAAAGAAAGGGAAAAAAAAAAAAAAAACCTACAGTAGCTTTTTTTTTAATTATGCTTACCTTACTATAAAATAAACAGAAAATGGTTTCTCTGCTTCCCACAGAGTAATCTAAATTGCAATGTTTGCCCAATTCTTCCCGTGCCAGTCTGAACTAGCACTGAGGAAAAAAAAAAAAAAAAAACTAATGGAAGTAAGACGAAGCATTAATGTGATGAGACCAAGAAAGTTAGTGCTTTAAGTTGAATAAAGAAATGTCTTTTTCCTTCCCTGACAATTCCTCATTTCCTGGGAAAGGTATGCATTTCTGCAAAGCAGCCAGGAGTTAATGAAACGAGTGCTTATTAAATACTATACGGTAGGTAATCAGCTCTGTTAATCACCAGCTACTCTACTCAGAAGAGAGAAGCTTAAAGTATAGAAATGTAACCGCTGCAAAGTGTACAACTGTATTCCATGTTAATCCGGTGCCTACTGAGTAACTGGGAGCCTCCGTCTCACGCTTCAGAAAAGCCACACAAATGATGTGTCTGCACTTCACGTATTTTTCACTTAAGGAAATACCATATCCTCCTTGCAAGAGATTTTTTTTTCCCCTAAGGAAGTCCTGTAAAGAACAAAGGATGGCAACTGTTGTTCAGGTTTAGTTAATCTGTGAACCACCACATAGCAATAAGGTCCTTTTAGACTTCACCTTAGTTTGTTCTGGAATTGTTCAAGTCTCAAAGCCAGCACCCACGACAGCGCGGGGAGTGAGCTGAATTGAATATGGGACTTGGACGCCCGCTGACCAGCTTTTCCATAATATTTGTAACTCTTGAGCAAAATGGGAGAGTCTTCTACCTCAAGATAATGCCACATGTGTAATCGTTTTTGTAAGATGGAAAAGTATGCACGGTGCTGGGTTATTTGGCTATTGAAACAGATTTCTTTCTGCAGGCTACAACTGTAGGGACCTAATCTAAAAGCTCCAACTTACACTTTTCTGTGGTCTTAAGGAAATCTTACTGGTCTTGAAACAGATGATTATGTAATCCTACCTACCTTATATAACAACTCCTCAAAAAATTAAAAATGTGTTTTTAAAAAACCCAACCAAAGTAGAATATGAAACCTTGGGAGAAAACGTCCAGCTGAATCAGTGTATACGAAAGGTGCAACAAGTCAGAATTATCCCTGAATGGGACATACGACATTGGAATTTTTAATTTTCGTTCTAGAAAATGTGTACTCCACAGATCCCCCTTGTCTTGCAATAACAAAATAACACCAATGGCTCTCCAGGCCAGCAGTCACCTTGCCGGCAACTCGACCTATCCAGAACTCAAACAAGACCCAGGAAAAGACTCTACACAGCCAAAATAAATCCAGCTTAATCTGACAAATGTTCCTTACACAGGACCTTTTTCATCCCCTAGTCCTAGAGCTCTATCATGCTACTTTCCAGCACTGAAATAAGTGAAATAAGTGAAAATAAGAGGTAAGAGCAGGGAACGAGGCACCAGAGGGGAAGGCCTATCCCACAGCAGCAAGTGACCCAGAAAGCCTGACCTCAAGAGAGAAGACCAAAAAATGCCTGCAAAGCGATCAAGACACAGGAGCCTCTGCATCACTTCATCTAGAGCCCAGTGGCTCTATAAACACAACCATCCAGAGGACATTGCTATATTTTAGCAGAGCACATCATGATGCCTATCATGACAGCTCATGATCATTGAAAGGAGTTCAATCATGCCACTACGTAAGATGATGACCTTATGCATCGTACATGTTAAAGGAAAAACCGTTCAAATATTTCTTTAAAACAAATTAAGAGATTATCACCTCAGCGATTGGGAAACAGTTTTCCAACACCTTCCATTCTTCCGTTCTTCTGAGAACTTCACCTTCTCCATTTAAACTGGGAACTCCGGCAATGGCGACCAAGATAGGATTGTTGAGACCAACAGGTATCTGTACTGCCTCCTAGCTGCTCGGACAGATACCACACAGTGCCACAAAACTACTCCATCTATAGCAACTTTCCTGGTTGTGGTTTCTGGGAGATGAAACCAAATCATCTCCCCCCAGAGCCTCCTGTTCCCCCCTCCCACCCCTAATTCCATCGCCCCTCCCCCCATTGCCCCCTCGCACTCCCACTCCCATCCCCCGTCCCCACTGTCCCCCCTTCGCACCCTTGTCTCCTCCTCTCCTCCTCATCCCTCCTCATCTGAACCTAGGACGCCGCTACATTTTGCAACCTGTAGTGAAAAAGAATAAACATCAACAACACAACAACAGCAAAAGCAGACGGCCATCCCTAACGAAATTATGGACTGTACTCATTGAAATAGAGCAAGTGATATTTCAGCTCCTTCTCAGATCTCTCCAGCCTAGAAAATTGTTGCAAGAATCTCATTAGCGTACAAGTATTTTCACCAGTTCTAGCTGGGCTGTGGGTATCCTATGTGCAAAATGTTTCTGGGAGAAATGAAGGTGACATTTTCAGGTGAATCTGCTGGGGACAGGACCCAGAGTTCAGGGGACACAGAGACGTCTGTCTCCTTTGTGCCTGCTGTATTCCCAGAGATCCCCCATTTTCAAGCCTCCTTTCTGAGCAATGATCTCAGCCACACCATGCAAGGACTTTTTCCTCTATTTTCCCTTTTTTGACTTCATCTTTGTAGAATCCCTGCTCGTGCGTCCTTTCCTCCACTGCCCCCAATTCCTTCCCTGCCATCTGTTAGCTACGCTCCCTTTAGCTATTTTCTAATATTAATACTTTCTAGATTTTTCTTCCACGTCCTTTGTTCTCTGACTAAAGACTGTTGCATTTTTTCATCTTCCAGATCAGTTTTCATGGTTAATTCAGTTGTTCAAGATCAAGATAAGCCACATTTCTGGCTTATCATAAATGTGAAGCAATCTCTCCCATTGAGACCACATAGATGTCCAGCTCCTCTCTACTCTGAGCTAACCTAACAGTACTCGACTTTTTCTGTTTTTCCTGATAACCAAACTTTATTTCTCTCATGTAGCATTTATTTTTATTTTACTAGCCAGCATTGACCAGGCACTGTTAGGAGTCATGCACAGTACCAGTATTCCATATACATTGGTGTACTCAACCCTCAAGACAATCCTCTTGAGATAATACTATGATTTTCTGCCCTTGACAGATGATAAAATTAAGGCTCATAACCTTCACCAAAGTCACAAAGGCAGTACATGTCAAAATTATAATTTGGATCCAGACTTATCCAGTTATCCCTACCCAGACTCTTAACCTCTGTTCAACATTGTTTCTATCACTTACCACATCCCCAATTACTAGCACTATCTGTATACACTTTGATTTTTCAAATTTGGTGTTTCACTTCAAATATGATAACAGTCTTGGCTTTCCTCATCACTAACGTCACCAAATTCCTCAACACTTACTGAATTCTCATTTATTGTTTTTATTTATAAAAAGAAAACCTTTAATAGAGCTAAACCCAAAAATTAAAGACAAGAGACATTTTTGCTTTTCTTATGTTTTTCCTCATTCCAATAAAAATTCATGGTAGTATTTCTATGTTGACACCTATGCTTCTTATAAAACTTCAGATTTCATTCAAGTAAAATGATTTTTTTCTTTTGCTAATCTATCCCCCTATATTGCTCCCTAAAACTATTCCTTTAAATTGTTTTTAATCTCATTTTGAGTGGCTTGATATTGTTCTCATATTAGTTTAAATGGCATCAACTTCTGGGCCATCTAGTCTCCTGTACCTCTGCAATGCCTCATGGTCAAGGTGGCCCACCAAAGCTAGACCATTCCGTTCTCCAATTGTTGACTTGTCCTTCCTCATGTTCTTTAAGAAACTATTCTTGCTAAACTCAAAACCATGATACAACTTCATAAGTTGTCTTAGCAATAATTCAAAATTGAAGCTTTCCCACAGAAATTTGAAAGAAAAAAAACAAAGAAAGAAACAGACTGCCTTTGAAATGCTGTTCTCATAGTTTAAAACAAGAAAATTCTTGGCCCCCTTTTGGCTCTCTGATCTAGGTAGAAAACACTTTCTTTCGTGGACCCTCTCCTGTCCTCTTCACTCTGGAAAGTACACTAGACTCTGAAATAAAAGGGATGTCATCATGGCCCTAACCTTAAATCCATTCTAATTTGTTTTTTAAATAAAAGATAAAAAAGAGGGCTCCTGGGTGGCTCAGTCGTAAAGCACCTGCCTTTGACTCAGGTCATGATCCCAGGATCCTGGGATCGAGCCTGCTTCAGGCTTCCTGCGCCCCGGGAAGCCTGCTTCTCCCTCTCTCACTACCCCTGCTTGTGTTCTCTGTCTTGCTGTGTCTCTCTCTGTCACAAACAAAATCTTTAAAAAATAAGTAAATAAAAATAAAAAAGATAATGTCAAAGGAAGGGAGAGAGTTTATAAACTCCAGTATTTTAATTATAAGTAGGACTGTTCCTGAAAAGTATTGTTCTGGTTTTGGATTCTGCCTTAGCGTCCCTTTTTTGTATCTCAATTAAGTTAACCTGTCACCATAAATAGATGGAACTTCTTGGAAATGTTTTACGTGCATCCCTAGCATTGGTTGGTGTTATATTATTTTAGCTGCACTAAGACTAGTACTTTTTTTTCCTAAAATCTTTAAACACATTTTAAGTGAGATCATCTACAGCTTTTTTTTTAATGGTTATTAAGAAAGTTAAGCCCCGATAAACATTATTGCCACAACGCTTATTTTCATGCCAAAACTGTTTCATACGTTAAAATGAAATTCCTTACCTCCAGCTGTTTCCCTTAACACTTGTGTAGTGTGGTTGTTGGTGTTTGTGGGGGGCAGGGGAATGGGAGGGCACAGGTGATAAAAATAATTTCACATTTTCCTTCAAGTCCACATATAATATCTTTAAGAAATTACTACACTGATAGTCTCCAATGCTACAACTTTTGGAGAAAGAACTTTCAGAAAAATTTCTCCAGTTTCCTGATTCTGTATTATGCCAGAACCCCCCCCCACACACACACACACATGCATACACACAATGGCTGGATGGCTGGACACACACACACACACACACACACACACACACATGCACACACACACACATGCATACACACAATGGCTGGATGGCTGGACACACACACACACGCACACACACACACACATGCATACACACAATGGCTGGATGGCTACACAGTAACTGAATTTTAATAAAAGCCTTGCATTACTCTAAGTACTGGACTCATTGGGTCATTAGTCCTCACAGCCTATGAGGTGGCGACAATTTTATCTTCATTTCACAGATAAGGAAGCTGGCAAAAGGAAGTCAAGTAAATTACCCAAAGAATATAGTGTAGTAAGTGGCCACGCCTGCTTCCAACCCAGAGTGTCTGGCTTTAATGTCGGCCCAGACATTTAACAGCTCAGTATCCCAGGAAGAGAATGTGCCTCTGGGCTCATGGCCCTTAGACGGGACGAGGAAGACCCACTGCCCAAAAACCTCTCTTCCGTCCACTGTCACATTGCTGAAAATAGCCCCATTCCATGTATTTTTCCATGTCAAAAGCCAAAGTCCGCTTACCCAGCCAGGTCCACTCACTGAAACCCAGATGCTCTCAGGAGGAACAGTACCAAACCCTGGTTCTTCTGGATACACGTTTGGTAAATTTCTTAGTGCAAAATAGAATCCAGGCCTCCCCTGCCTGCTCAGTTCCTCTTTCTTTCTCAGGCCACAGGCATTGGGAAAATAATCTGTCTGCTTTCAAAAAAGACACCAAGGCTCCCTCTCTTGGGTATGTGTTCTCCTCCAAAGGTCCAGGGAGACCCAACTCGTCTCAGTTCAGGCAAACACAGCAAAGCCCCTAAAGTCTTGGCTGGTATAGATGTGTTTGCTCTTCTCTGGCGGAAAGTCCAAACGGTGGAGTGTCCAAGCACTTTGCACCTTTCTAAATAATAAATTAAAGCAGACATTAGCTATCTTCTCTGATCCTTGAGAACCCATGGGGAGGGAGGAATGACCCAAGACAAAGTAGAAAAACAAATCCAGATCTCAGCATTTTACCCAAGGCTGGGACCTGCATAGAGATGGGCGCATGTCTGTGTCCATCCATCAGCCTGGATGCTGCTGCTGTCGGAGCATCTTTTGTGGGACTTCCTAATCCCAAATTGCACCAAGAAGCAAGCTCTTGCCGTAGAAAACCCAGGTGGACGAATCAACCTGCCCATTTCCTTTCAGCATCAGCATGACCACATGCTCCACGCTGCTTGCCCTGGGAATGATGCCGCTGTGCCTCTTTATCTATACCAAAATGTGGGTCAACTCTGGGACGATCGTCATTCCCTTTAATAACATAGGTAAGTAAGTCATGAATATCCCCCTCCTATTCTGTTTATCTTCAGGCCAGGCTCAGCCCCAGCTTGCACCAGCCCTATTGCGATTTCATTACAACTCACGCCGCATTTCAATGCAAGTTGGCAGAATCCAACGCCAAACCCTGACCCCACAGGAAAACTTGCTTTTCCTCCATCGAAATCATCAGGTAGAGGGGCTGACTGAAGACTTAGCTGTCTGGACCTCAGGAAGCCAAGATGGCTGGGACACAAAAGGCTCTGTCCTTTACCTAACCCATAGTACAATTAGCTCGTGGGAACATGAGTTTGCTCCCAGACATTCAGATCGAAGAAATATTAAAAAAAAAAAAAATCTACCAATGATTTGAAATTAGGGCACCTAGTAAGCAATCATGAGTGTGGCACTTGGAAACTACCAGATGAGACATACTGTAGATCACACTTGACTGTGAGCCACTGTGAAGAGGGAAAGGTGACTGGCGTTTACCATAGCGCAGGAGTCAAGTCTGCTAGTCATGACCCTGTCTCCACTCATGTTGCTCCCAGATGTTTACCCCCACCCCAAAGGGGCTGTTGTTCTGTTTCTGGGACAGCGGATGACAGTGGGAAATTAAGTCATTTGTGTAACATGGGATCCAGGGTAAGATGAACTACTTCCCAGCCCTCCCAAACTAGGCATTTCTCACAGAGCTATAGTCATAAAAGATGAGATACAGGTGAGATAGTACATATCGCCAGGTACGCGGCACACTACATAGTCATTATTCAGCTGACCGGCTGCCTCGGGAGGTGTGGGTGTTCACTGAAGGGAGCTTCGTGTAAACGAAGCTAAGTCAGGACTCAGAAGGATGTTTGTAAAGGAATTCCTGTTGGCATGGGAAGCTGGACAGCTGTGTCGAAAATCCTTTGTTTCTACAAAAGATTGTTTCCATGATAAAAATGGGATTGGGGCCTACACAACTGAATTTGAGCAAACTTTGAAAATACTAATCAGGGACGACCTGTATTGGCATATCTTCCTCAGTATGGGATTTCTCTGCACAAGTTCCTTTTACTGACCTGGGCAACTCCATCATACCAGATATAATCACCCACAAACTGGTTTTAGGGTGACCCTGCAGAATCAGTCACCTCCTAGGCCTCATGCTCCTTAACTCTCAGTCCACGCCCCAGGAGGGCATCTTCCTTCAACTCAAACAATGTAGACTGTTTGCATGGTGTGCATTGTAGGTCTCCCAAAGAATCTGTCTGCTGAGTAAGGACCTTAATTCTGTATTACTTATTGTTTTAAAAAATACTTTAAGCTTGGGGTAACTGGGTGGCTCAGTAGTTAAGTGTCTGCCTTCGGCTGGGGTCATGATCCCAGGGTCTGCTCAGTGCGAAGCCTGCTTCTCTCTCTCCCTGCTTCTCTCTCTCACTGTGTCTCCCTCTGTCAAATATATAAATATGTGTCTCTCTGTGCCAAATAAATAAATAAAATCTTTTAAAAAATACTTTAAGCTTTAAAATATTCTCCTCTAGATATCCATTCCCATCTGGAAAACATTCCATGGTAATATTGAATAATTTGAACTATAGTATGAATGACTTATACCACACCCTTTAATGTGAATAAATTTTGAAAGGACAAAAACATAAGAAAGAGTAATTAGCACCTCAGTGGAGGTAAAAGTCATCAGAGAAGAGGTCAGAACAAAAAGAAAAGAAAATAGGAAACAAAAGAAAAGAAGAGGAAAATATTAAAATAATAATAATAATGATGATGAATTTGAAGAAACAAAAATATTAACTCTGCTTATTCACCATTTTGTCCAGGCTTGCTTTCCAACTTAACCTTCCTGCTATTGGTTTGTCTAGACCTTTAAGAAAACAAGGAACCTGATTACTTCACAAGTTGTTCTCAACACTTTCTAGAGAAGGGAGCTAAGGCCCAGGGTAAAGGTTTCATTTGTCCCAGATGAGCAAGGAGCTGGAAGTGCCCCTGGGCTGCGCATGCTCTCTGTGGGCAGGACCCCAAACCCAGACCCCCCACGATGCCCACTCGCTCTGAAGGGAAAACACCCTCGCTAAGCTCTCCCATGGGTGTGTGGAGGTGGAGGAGGGCAGTCCCACAGTCGGCGCCGCTGAAAAGAGCTGCCACCGGTTGCCATTCCTGCCTCCCCCTCCGCGGTCTCTTGGACGGTGTCCAGCGCCGTGCACTGTGCACCTGCCTCATCACCTAATTCCCCCAGCAGCAGCGGAAGCTAGACATAACTCTACCCACTTCACAAGTGGGGGAAATCAGAGCGCCGAGGGGCTGGGCGGTTTGCACCCTCCCCACGGCCTGTAGGGCTCCACTCTGAGTCAACCTGGCTCCACGACCCCACTATGACTGTCCCCCTCTCGCGTTTATCCACCTTTCCTTCCTCCTATATGTGCTCTGTAAACTCAGTCAAGGCCGAGTTATGGTTCAGGTGGTGCAACCGCAAGCAGTGGTTTCGGGTGGAACTGGACAGGCCTTTTTGACACGGGGCGGGGGGGGGGGTGGTTGGTGGCGGTGTGCAGGCACTTAAAGAAGAGGGAAAACAGCCCTGAGAAAGAAAGAGAATCTTTACCCCACTGGGGAGTCAAGAGTCACACCAACCCACCTCTTCAGGTGGGAGCCGCGCACACTCCGAGCGCAAGGAAGGGCAAAGAGTGTCTTTTCTGGTCAACTTCTAGTCCCGGAAAAACTGTCCCTGGCCTCCTTTGTTGAGGAGAGGAAACACGATTTGGGCAGGTCGTCCTGCTTGCAGGCTTATCCTATAGCCTTAGGCTGGAGATCCTATAGCCTCAGGGAGGAGATAAAGGCTCAGCATGAGGGGCCCGACCATGGTGAGGCAGGGGGAGAGAGGGTCGTTCCCCTCACAGAGCCAATACGTTTAAAGTACACAGTACCCAAACCTAACCACACTGACATTCCAAGCACAGCATTTGCACCAATTTAAGTTACCACACTACAAGCAATGCATATCAAGATGGTTGTAATTTAAGGCCTACAAACTTCACACAATTTAGAGAATAGTCTGGACACCCCAGGGAAGAAGTCTCCTTCCTCCCAAAGGGGATTTTTCTGGGAGCTCTCAGCAGCCTATCTACCAACAACTCTTCCATATCCTGTGTTCCACCATTTTCTCCCCATGTGTCCCCCGTCTTCCTTTTTTCCTGCCGCAGGTACTCCTGGCCATGCCTTGATCCCTTGGAGTAATTTCTGGGAAAAAGTAACTGCTGACCTTTGTATTGCCAGGAAGACCAGAAGGCTACAAAGAAATTATGTCTTCATCACTGTTGTGTTCATTTTAAATTCATATTTACAGCCCTGCAATCTAGAATCCATTTTCCAGTCCTCATTGAATCTACTCCAATGCTAAGTAAAAACCACTTTCGAAATTTCGTTATTCCATTCCACTTTCCCCTACTGCTTTAAAAGGATATTTGAAAAAGAAACAGCCCATCAGAAGTTCGAAGTTGTTGGTACTATATTATATAAAAGCAGTGATTGGACCAATGAGTGTTAAGTAACATGGGGGAACAAACCACATGTCATGGGAACAGCAGTAAATCTAACACAGAGAAATTGAAGTACGACTCTTTTATCTGGCTGGGTGAGCACGTTCCTGCAAAGAATTATAATTACTTGAGAGGTCGCCAAATATATTATCTCACAGAAAATTTAAAGCACGCTTTTTCAACCTCTTCTCTCACCTCTCTGCCGTAGATTTGAATAACCGAGCTCAGTCTGAGCCAGAAGTCATTAGCCCATGGAATGCCTGGAGAATTTTGAACTTTTTGTTTTATCTCTACTATGGGGAAGTAACAGGGAGATGTATAATATCTGTGTGTACCCCACAAACATCAACATATACACAAAGTTTAAAGAGGTATTTTTCCTAGGATATAAAGATCCAAAGAGCAAAGAAGCCAAGATTCCAATAAATTGAAACTAACAAAGTATCAGTATAAAGAGCACCAAAAAGGATTTATACCATCCCTATTATCAAGGCTGTATCAGCAGTATGAAATTATTTACCGAAGTGGGTAAAGATGGAGAGTTTATTGTTGTTTTGCTGGAGTCTGTTTTGGGTGTTCAAGAAGGGAGACCGACCAAGCTTTCTTCAAGCAGCTACTCTTTTCTTTTCCTCTGTCCTGTGCTCTGTGTTCTGCTGATGAAATGTCTCCTCTGTCATATTTAGGTACATCTTTGGTCGCTCTTGTTGTTCCTGTTTCCATTGGAATATTTGTTAATCACAAATGGCCCCATAAAGCCAAGATCATACTTAAGGTAAGTGCTCCATGCCATAGGTTGAAAAATCAAATGCTCCACAGTGTGAATTCCAAATTGGTTCTGGTGAATTCTAAATCAGTTTTCTCATCATATTATAATCCTGCATCTAGGGGGAATTGATGTTGTTAGATATGCCATCCACTCTTCTAGAATGCCTTTCCTGATCCCACTACAGGGCAGAATTCTATGCCCACTTTGAGATACTCAACTCAAATACTGCCTCCTGATTTTACTCTACCTTGTACTCGCATGGCACTTGGCTCTGATCTCTGTTCTGTGGTTCTGTATTATAAAATAGACCAAGAAAGCTGTTTGAAAATAGATCATCTGTTTCTTATCTCTGAATCCATATGGCCAGTTCAGCACCTGGCAACTGGTAGATGTCAGTACCCATTAGTAATCAGTAACCATGCATTCCCCTTCACCTGCTGTATTCTACCTAGGTGAGATGGATAAGATAAAGACACAGAGGATATAAATATCCAGATACTAATACAGATAAAGGTATAGATAGATGTAGATGCAGGCATACATATATCCCATTGATCAGGAGACAAAATAAGCTAGCCAGTGTTCTTTGTTCCTCTGGACCAAAAAAAAAAATTATAATCTCAAATTTTTTTTTAATGTGAAAAGGAGAAAACAGTAATAACAGTAGTTTGTTTGCATATGCTCTTTTAAGTTTTGTAGAGTTTTATATCCCTTGTCTCACTATCATCATCATGAAAAGAGTCTAGGGCAACATTTTATCTTCAGCTACAGATGAAGAAAGCAGGACTAGTAGAAGTTGTATGACTTACCAAAGGAAGGAGAGCAGGAGGAGTTGAATCTGGAGGCCAGGTCTTCCAGTTCTTGCTGACTTGGCTTTCTTCCTCTCCAACAAGGATCATTTCCAAGCTAGAACGTCTTCTTCAGGCTAATGGAGCATGGACATTAGAGGTCTTGATATTTTCTAAAAAATGAGAACATAGGACAAACACCGCAGTTTCTGGTGAGCTGACCACAGTCATCAGGAGGGGAATACACTGCACAGTGACTTCACTGTCTCAGCTGCTGGGTCTGCTTGTGTCTTACTTCCAGATCGGGTCCATCACAGGCGCAATCCTTATTGTGCTCATAGCTGTCGTTGGAGGAATCCTATACCAGAGTGCCTGGATCATCGCTCCCAAACTGTGGATCATAGGAACGCTATTTCCTTTGGCCGGATACTCTCTAGGGTTTTTACTGGCTAGAGTATCTGGTCAACCCTGGCACAGGTATGGTGTTTTGGTAAATCAGACTGGAAATTTTCTTCTGTAAGAGTTGTAGTATGCATTTGTTAGGGCTGCTGTAAGGAAGTACCCCAGACAGGGTGGTTTAAACAACAGAAGTCTACTTTCACTTAGTATTGGAGGTCAGAAGTCCAAAGATCAGCAAGCCAGAAGGATGGTTCCTTCTGAGGGCTGTGAGGGGAAATCTGTCCCAGGCCTGTATCCATGGCTTATAGATGGCTGCTTTCACATTGTCTTTCTTCTATGAATGTTTCTGTATTCAAATGTCCCCTTATGATAAGGACACCAGTTGTACTGGATTAGGGCCCACCCTCATTACTTTACCTTAAATAAGCATATCTGTGATAACTGTATTTCCAAATAAGTCCACATTCTGAGGTCCTGGGCATTAGGACTTCAGCATATCCATTTGGGAGGAAACAATTCAACCCATAATAGCTGTAAATACTGCTAAAAATTCGAAATTTTTCACCCTTAATAACATTCACCCCGTTTCCGACTATGTCATGATATAGACTCATTCATTTCTAAATTATATAAGCCCCCCAGAAAGAAAATACTGACAGCCTCTCTGTTGCTCAAATGCTTGGGGACCATTCCCCACACAATGAAGATTGACCCCTTCAATGACTCACACTCTTGTTTTCCAAACACAGTAACTTCAGCAAAAGCACTCAGGCTGGCCTTGTCACTCACAAGGGCTCCTCCAGCCAGCGGCAGGATGGACTCACCATCCCAAGGCACTGATGTTAGAACTGGGGTTAGCATGTATGAGTCTGGTCCCAAGTAGAAACCTTTCCTCTCCTACCAGCCCATCTGAATCCATGGGCAGAAAAAAAAAGCAGGTGTCAGCGTCAGGGCATGTATGAGGCTGGGAGATGCGCAGGACTGGGTAGTGGAGAGTGTTACATATATGTCATCAAGCCGACCTGGGCCTACCACTTACTGACCTTGGGACCTCAGGACAGGCACTCACTCTTCCTCTGACTTTTCTCATCTGCAGACTGGGCCAATAACATCTACCTGGCAGACTTTTTTTTTTTTTTAATCAAGATTTAGTCAGAAAAACAATACCAACTTAAAACTGAAAGAACTCTAACAAATACTCTATCTTGAGTGTTTTCTCAGCTCCTGCTCTGTGCTCTGCACAGTTACCAAGGGCATAATCGAAAAGAGTGAAAGGAGCCCACTTTGAATTTATGGAACACTAATGTAAATGATCCTGCTCTTTTCATACCTGTATTTTTAATTTATAAATGTCTGCTTTAAATGTATATGTATTATTCAAAATGTAATTTTATTTATATTGAATATATTACCTACTAATGAAGATTATGCCATAATATAGTCTTTGTATATAAGTATATATACATACATATACACACATATGTACAGATACAAAGATATACACAGATATATAATATATAGACCCAAATATAGATCTATTCCACTGCTCAGGGGACTAAATAAGTGAGTCGGTGTTCTTTGTTTGTCTGGACAAAAAAAAAAAATTACCTTTAAATTATTTTTTAATGAGAAAACAGTAACAACAATGGTTTTATTTGCATATGCTTTTTTAACTTTTGTAAAGTTTTATATCCATTTTCTCAATATCATAACAACCATAAAAGGTGAGTAGGGTGGGCACAGTTGGGTGGCTCCGTTGGGTAAGCATCCCACTCTTGATTTCGGTTCAGGTAATGATCTCAGGGTCCTGGGATTGAGCCCACATGGGGACTCCTGCTCTGCAGCTAGTCTACTTGTCTCCCTCTCCTTCTGCCTCTCTCCCGCGCACTCTCATGCGCACTCTCTCTCTGTCGAAAGGAAGGGTAAATCTTTAAAAAGAAGAAGCGGTAACTAGGGCCAGATATTATCTATGTATATATAAAGAATATTTATATAGTATATAATAATATATATTAAAAAGTTATATATCTATGTAGTTTAAGTAAAAGTACATATTGAATAAATATATACATTCAAAGCAGGTATGAATATATACACATATATGTACTTGTTCTCTTTACGTCTGCTTTTTTTTTTGAGAGAGAGAGAGAGCACACACGCAAGTGTGCAAAGGGGAAAGAGGGGCAGGAACAGAGAAAGAGGGAGAGAATCTCCAGCAGTCTCCACAACCAGCGTGGAGCCCTACGGGGCTCAATGTCCGACCCTGAGATCGTGATCTGAACTGAAATCAAGAGTTGGGGGCTTAACCAACGGAGCCACCCAGGCGCTCCCACATTATATCTGCTTCCAGCATTATTCAATAACAAAGTAAAAACTACTGACAACAAAAGGGTAACTCCTCTTAACACGTCTCATAGGTGCCGGACAGTTGCTTTGGAAACAGGGATGCAGAACACTCAGCTGTGCTCCACCATCGTGCAGCTCTCCTTCACCCAGGAGGAACTCAACCTCGTGTTTACCTTCCCGCTCATCTACAGCATCTTCCAGCTTGCCTTCGCAGCAATATTCCTAGGAAGTAAGGAGTAATGCGAATCACATATTATTGATGATGTTGCTCTTTGAGAAAGCCTCAGGGGGCTAAGATAGCATTTTTTTAAAATAATATTTTGTGGCAGTGAATGACATAAGTTAAACTCCCTTCTGGTAGTTAAAAAAAAAAAAATGGATGGGAAAAGCCACCTATAATGTTACCATGACGTCCCAAGAAGATTGCAATTTTATCAGAAGGTTCTAGTAAAGAGTATTTATTTATTTTTATATATTTTATGTAACTTTTATATATTTATGTATTTTTATATTTATATACCCTATACAGTTATTACTTTTAAATGATAAGTAATAGAGGTCAATTCTCTCCATCAGCTTTCTGTTACTCAATAATTAGGGAGACATATTAACCTGTTAGGAGAATTTTATTGTGTCTTTCTACATGCTTCCAGAAACCCCAAGATGGGCATTTTTTCCAGATCATCATCTTGATATGCTTTGTAAATATAGGCTATTTATCCAAAACAGTGGTATACAAGGGATATTTATCAGGCTGAGTTATACTGGAAGATAGATATGAGTGCGTGTTCATGTGTGCCTACACTGTGTAATATCCATATAATTGAAACAGTCAAAGCAAACACATCCTTACTTCAAGTCCTGAGGATAACTAACCTGGTTTTTCATTTTCCTCTACTGTAGTTTCCAGCTCTAGTCCTTAGCACCTGCTACTTGCTGCCTTCACCTAGTTAAAGCTTGCCTTGCATTTTCTTCTCAAGGGACTGATATGTTTAACCTCTATTTTTAAAGTCTACTTTTTTTTTTCTAAATAAAGAGACTGATACCTTAAGCTCGTTGATTTTTAAGGAGGGTTATGTAGTGAAGGTGAAAGACACAAATAATGGCAGTGTTAAGTTGTAGAATGTCCAGTGGTCCAGTGTTGTTTGTGTCTGGTTTGGCTTTGTTTTTCACTCCAGTAGGTATTGCACTTGCCCGTAAGCACTAACTCTTCTCTGTGCTACTGTCCAGAACACTATTCTCAAAGCAGAGTTTTCCTTCTCATATAAGACTCTCCGGATCCATTCGGAAACTTTCCACTGATCTATCACTCACACAGGAGACAGAAGTCCATGGTCTAATAACCTTGTTGTCATGTATGATAGACATACATCCAATTCGGTACACCTTGAGATTTTTCCGAATAATTAGCTAATGATGTCTACCAGAAAGCCAGAGAAAGCAGACTGGTTGATAGACCAATTCAGTGAATTTGCTCGTTGAATAACTAACTCAAAAGAGACTCATAAATAAGCCAAAGGAATGATGGGAAGGAAGGTACTGGTATTGGTCTTGGACTTTCCCACATTTTTATCAGTAAAAATAAAGATGAGGAAGTCATCATTATTAGTTACATGCAGTGCCTGGAAACATATTTTGGTAAAAGGATTAGAAGCTTTAATTTTTCTGGAACAAGGGAAAGAGGAATGGAAGAAACAGAGAGAGGCAGGAAGGAAGGACAGAAGGCAGGAAGGAAGGAAGGAAGGCAGGAAGGAAGGACAGAAGGCAGGAAGGGGAAGGGGAGGAAAGGAGGGAGGAGAGAGGGGAGGAAAGGAAGAAGGAAAGAAGAGAATAAACAATTTGGTTAAATAAAATAAGTGGTGTGTGTTGAAGAAGTCCCAGCTGAAAACAATTTATAATAAAACTGCTGGACTATTTTAATGAACCACAAGCTCAGTTCAATAGACTCAATAGTTCAGTGGCTTCAAAATTAATATATTGCTAAAGGGACCAGTAAGGAGACATGGATTGTGACATATTAAGATCTCTGAAGCAGATCCTTGTCTCTCTCAGCTGTGTATCATGAGAGGGAACATTTCCTGAGCAGTATCTACTCTCCCAGGGCCATACTAGGCATCTTACTGTTTTGTTTTTTTTGAAGGTTCACAATTATCCTCTGAGATAGACAATATTAGTATACCTATTATAAGTGTGAAGTTCCAATAAATAATACTTTCTCTCCCTCTGTTGACTTTGGAACTAATTGAGAAGTAGAAGAAAAATCAGCTGTGTAGATTAAAAAATAGTACTCTGATTACAGATAAAACTTATATAGAAAATATGGCTCAAAATTGCGACCACATGGGCTGATTCACGCCTTTTCACCACCCCATTCATGGGCACGTTGCACATGTATACACACATACACTGCTCACCTTCCCTTGCCAGGAAATACAACCATCCCTCCCACCATGGCTGGCTGTGGAACTAAAGAACGTCTTCCACTTTCTCTAAGCAACATGCAGCCTACAGAAAGTGCAAGCTGATTTTGAGCCACAGATTGTAATCACTGCCCAAAAAAAAAGCTTTCAGCTAATTATTATGAAACTCCACTAACCTCCTGTGTATTACTTTCTAGCGTATGTGGCATACAAGAAATATCATGGAAAAAATAATGTGGAATTTTCAGAGAGCAAAGACGACGAAATGGTCTCCGGGTCATCGCTCCATAAGGTGAATGAAGGATTTCAACCAGATGGAAGGTAGACACCGACTGGACAAAAGAGAAAAACTCAAAAGTACATGCTTCTGTTAACAAGATTTGTTGGTTTTGATGGGGTATTTGGCAGGAAAAAGTTAAAGTGCAAATTTAAATTCCAGTTGAATCCATACACTGGTTTTGGTACCAAGTGACTGATGGTTCAAATCCTTAATGTGACAAATATTTGTATATATATGCACACACACACACACACACACACACACACATATATATATACTGTCTTTGAAATATGCCCAAGAAATATCCTCGGACCTCCAACTAAAACTGACATTGAGAACATCTTAACTCCTGAACAGATTCTTAACCAGAATCTCATAACCCGACTTTTCGTATCTTAATATAGATGCAATGAATTGTTGTTATTATTATAAAATGATCAAGATTTTCTTCAGTATTTACGATTGTAAAAAGATTGAAATGAACATCTTCCACTGACATATTAATTACTACTTTGAAAATGTTGTAACCTATTTATTTATATAACTTTGTTGTATAACATGGACAAATGCCTGACTTCCTGTATTAAAAAAAAAAAAGTCAGTCTTCTCCAGGGACAGCCCAAAAGCAAAAATAAGAGAAAAGAGTTACTAAATAGAATTCAATCACCAAATTAGAATCTGGCCCATACTCATCAGTGACCCTATATATTGGTTGCTCTGCCTCCGGAGTCCAATGACACCACTAGTTTTTTTTAGGAAAAGCAGAATTCTTTCCCATGTCTTAATTTGGCAAAGAGCTCTTCAAGCCCTAGAAAAGGGCTTCTTCAAGGTTTGCCTGTAGGAGGCAGGTCTATTCAGCTCGCGGGAAGACCCCACAGTAAGCATCATGGAGCAGGGAGGCGCCAGGAGGCTCAAAGACTGCAGAGGTCCTGCAAAAATAAGCCCTGCTCTAGTGAGTGGGTTCAGTTCCATGGGAGATGATAGGAAATGCAAGGAAAAATACCGATAATAAAGGCCCACTTGAAATGCATGATGAGGGTGAGTTAGATGTTACCAAAAAAAAAAAAAGAATGAAACCAGGGAGCCACGAGGGAAGTGGGTATTAAACAGTATTTGAAGAAGAGGACATGCCCAGGGCCCAGAAGTCGGGTGGGCCCTGCCCAGTGGGTTGTCTGCGCGCTGTGAGTAGGTGTCACCAGAGGAAGCAGGGAGGATTTGATCAGTGGCAGCAGGGTTCCGTGTCAAGGAGGAAACAACTGGCCACGTGTTGGATCTAATTGAATTTCTTTTCCTTCATTCTGCAGCAAAAGCGGGCACATTCTTAACTCAGATCACAGTGGTTTCGTTCTGTTTTCCATTTGGACATTTTCCCTGCCTCATAGATTTCCTTTCGAGTGTTTGGGTTCCAAAGGGCCTTTTGCGTTTGGGTGAGGTGAGTTCAGATCCTGCTGGTGTTCCTCAGCATTCAAAGAACACGAAGATCACCTCTGAGCTTTCAATGGAGGGTGAGGGAATATGCTTTTAAAATTGTAACGCTTATGCCTTTTTATAGGAGGGTCACATTTACAATTGAATAAAGCTCCTATATTTTTTTTTCATCATTAGACAAATATATTAAAAAGGACTAAAGATTTTTATTAAAGGCCAGTAGGGGAGAGATGGTACAGATTTTCCATTAGGCAGTTTCAAAGAATACGCTTCCGAGGGTGCATAAGAAAGACACTGGTCTGTCTGTTAAGTACCTCCTGTGCTTTCCTCATCAAACAGAAAACAGGCAGGTGTACTGAAGCCACACAGTGAATTCAGATGATCATTTCAACATACCCAGAGTCGAGGGTTTGGATGCCAGCAGCTGAAGCAAGCAGACTTTTCCTCCCTATAGGATCCAGATATGTGAAGCAAAACTTGGCTTTCTTTCATGGAATGGTATCTTGTGAGTTGTGGTTTTTTTCCTGATATGCTCAAGGGAAGAAAAATAGC